>NC_135572.1:51823001-53073001 GCF_965152235.1 Eretmochelys imbricata | reverse complement strand
TTAAGGCTTTGCCTAGAGGGATTCTCTATGTTTTGAATCTGATTACCCCGTAAGGTATTTACTATCCTGATTTTACAGAGGTGATTCTTTTACCTTTTCTTTAATTAAAATTCTTCTTTTAAGAACCTGATTTCATTTTCATTGTTCTTAAGATCCAAAGGTTTGGGTCTGTGTTCACCTGTACAAATTGATGAGGATTCTTATCAAGCCCTACCCAGGAAAGGGGGTGTAGGTCTTGGGGGGATATTTTGGGGGAAGACGTCTCCAAGTGGGCTCTTTCCCTGTTCTTTGTTTAAAAGCTTGGTGGTGGCAGCATACGGTTCAAGGACAAGGAAAAGTCTGGACCTTGGGGAAGTTTTTAACCTAAGCTGGTAAGAATAAGCTTAGGGGGTCTTTCATTCAGGATGTACCCTGTACCTTAGAGTTCAGCGTGGGGAAGGAACCTTCACAGTGCGTCTCTGATGCGGACCAGCGGCCTTGTGCCCTGTGTCCCCCTAGGTGTGCTCCCCAACCGATTAGGGAAGCATCCGTGGTGAGCATGAGAGTTGGGGATCATTGCTGGAAGGATACGCCTGTGCAAAGGTTTTCTGGTGTTCTCCACCATTGTAGGGAAGCTAGAACATTGGCTGGAAGAGTTAGCAGCATACCTAAGGTGTGTCTGTTGGGTTTGAAGTTGGAGTTGAGCCAGCCCTGAAGACATCTCCCTAAGATACAACTGAATTTGCTCCAATCCTTCAGACAGAGACAAACACTTACAAGATCTTTATCAAGCATTCTTAAAACTACAATACCCACCTGGGGAAGTGAGGAAACAGAGTGACAGAGCGAGATGGATACCCAGAAGTCACCTACTACAGGACAGGCCCAACAAGGAATATAGCAGAACACCACTAGCCATCACCTTCAGCCCCCAACTAAAACCCCTCCAACGCATTATTAAGGATCTACAACCTATCCTGAAGGATGACCCAACACTCTCACAAATCCTGGGAGACAGGCCAGTCCTTGCCTACAGACAGCCCCCCAACCAGAAGCAAATACTCACCAGCAACCACATAACACACAACAGAACCACTAACCCAGGAACCTATCCTTGCAACAAAGCCCGTTGCCAACTGTGCCCACATATCTATTCAGGGGACACCATCACAGGGCCTAATAACATCAGCCACACTATCAGAGGCTCGTTCACCTGCACATCCACCAATGTGATATATGCCATCATGTGCCAGCAATGCCCCTCTGCCATGTACATTGATCAAACTGGACAGTCTCTACGTAAAAGAATAAATGGACACAAATCAGATGTCAAGAATTATAACGTTCATAAACCAGTCGGAGAACACTTCAATCTCTCTGGTCATGCAATTACAGACATGAAGGTCGCTATCTTACAACAAAAAAAGTTCAAATCCAGACTCCAGTGAGAAACTGTTGAATTGGAATTCATTTGCAAATTGGATACAATTAACTTAGGCTTGAATAGAGATTGGGAGTGACTAAGTTATTATGCAAGGTAACCTATTTCCCCTTGTTTTTTCCTAACCCCCCCCCCCCCAGATGTTCTTGTTAAACCCTGGATTTGTGCTGGAAATGGCCCACCTTGATTATAATACACATTGTAAGGAGAGTGGTCACTTTAGATAAGCTATTACCAGCAGGAGAGTGGGTTTGTGCGGGGGGGGGGGGGGGGGAGAAAACCTGGATTTGTGCTGGAAATGGCCCAACTTGATTTTCATACACATTGTAAGGAGAGTGATCACTTTAGATAAGCTATTGCCAGCAGGAGAGTGGGGTGGGGGGAGGTATTTTTTCATGCTTTGTGTGTATAAAAGATCTTCTACACTTTCCACAGTATGAATCTGAGGAAGTGAGCTGTAGCTCACGAAAGCTTATGCTCAAATCAATTGGTTAGTCTCTAAGGTGCCACAAGTCCTCCTTTTCTTTTTGCAAATACAGACTAACATGGCTGTTACTCTGAAATCAGTAGAGATAGTGAGACAGAGGAAACAGCCCCATTATGTATGTTTACATTTTGCTCAGCACACACCTCTGGGAAGCTTATTTGTCAGATAGTTGCCGCAGGCACCACTGATGGTCCATAGTATTGCTCCATTGTTGTGTACTTGCTCTTTATACAATGTAGCTTCAATTCATTCCCTTTGCTTTTTATTTCCTCTGAGGGCTACTGTTTGCCACAAATTACCCTTTCCCTTGGTGTTTACAAGGCCAAAAATTCACTGCTGTTTGTTGTTTGTAGGACTGAACCTGCAATCTCATGACAGTAACAGGCCCTACAAATTAGACACCTAGCTCAAAGATAAAGTCTTCATAGGAATGTTTTCTTTTATCAAAAAAAAAAAATAAGTGTGTGTCTGAATAAGAAAAATAATAGCCCTAGATAACCATGTGCTTTGTCATCATTAACCAATAATAGCTGCAAAACTTAAACTTGTTGCATTTGCCTGGAAGCACTGAGTCATTAGATAAGAATTCAATTAAAGGGTAAGCACTGAGTCTAAATTTAATGAAGAGGTGATGCTGTGGGCTTTGCTACTTCACATTTCCTGGGAATACAGATAAGAACATGCCCTTTATCTGTTCAAAAGAAATTAAAATTCAAGATACGTTCCCTGTGAACTTTAACAGAAAACAGTCTCATCACTGACTAACTCCTGCAGTAAAGGCCGAAGAATTCTGGAGGAACCTGTTATAAAAATTGTTTGCACAATGTCCTCTATCCTGATTGATGGAAGAGGCTTAGGATAGAGAATGTAGACACGGATTGTATTATTTTACATAAAAGTCCCAAGACAGTCCTCTCTAATTAACCTCTTTCAAACTTCAAAATGAATGAAAGTAGAAATTAAGATACAAGTCTATATTAGTTTAAGATCTGTATAGCTTTTGCAGCAAGTTCTGCCTAGATGGGGATTATCATCCTGTAATTGTCTCCTCAGGAAAACGTCAGAATTTAAAACAAAAGGAGAAGGAAAGGGAAGAAATATTTATCTAGGAGCCTTTTTTTGTCATGGGAGAAATATAGTTGTAGTCCTTCTGTAAGGGAACTCAGCCGGGGCTCATCCCTCAGCGGGGTGGTGGGGCACCACACCGCCTCAGTACACTCTTGGCTGGGTTGGGGAATACCCAGTCTATGGCCCAGACCTTCAGCCTGGGTCCCGCAAGCAGTTCAATATAAGCCCAGGCCCTGGGTCAGGGTGGGGCAGCAAGCGAACAATCAGGGGCTCAGGCCCTCAGGCAGGAGGTGCAGCTAGCGAGAGATGTTAAGAGTAACAAGAAGGGTTTCTTCAGGTATGTTGGCAACAAGAAGAAAGCCAAGGAAAGTGTGGGCCCCTTACTGAATGAGGGAGGCAACCTAGTGACAGAGGATGTGGAAAAAGCTAATGTACTCAATGCTTTTTTGCCTCTGTTTTCACTAACAAGGTCAGCTCCCAGACTGCTACGCTGGGCATCACAAAATGGGGAAGAGATGGCCAGCCCTCTGTGGAGATAGAGGTGGTTAGGGACTATTTAGAAAAGCTGGACGTGCACAAGTCCATGGGGCCGGACGAGTTGCATCCGAGAGTGCTGAAGGAATTGGCGGCTGTGATTGCAGAGCCATTGGCCATTATCTTTGAAAACTCGTGGCAAACCGGGGAAGTCCCGGATGACTGGAAAAAGGCTAATGTAGTGCCAATCTTTAAAAAAGGGAAGAAGGAGGATCCTGGGAACTACAGGCCAGTCAGCCTCACCTCAGTCCCTGGAAAAATCATGGAGCAGGTCCTCAAAGAATCAATCTTGAAGTACTTGCATGAGAGGAAAGTGATCAGGAACAGCCAGCATGGATTCACCAAGGGAAGGTCATGCCTGACTAATCTAATCGCCTTTTATCATGAGATTACTGGTTCTGTGGATGAAGGGAAAGCAGTGGATGTATTGTTTCTTGACTTTAGCAAAGCTTTTGACACGGTCTCCCACAGTATTCTTGTCAGCAAGTTAAGGAAGTATGGGCTGGATGAATGCACTATAGGGTGGGTAGAAAGCTGGCTAGATTGTCGGGCTCAACGGGTAGTGATCAATGGCTCCATGTCTAGTTGGCAGCCGGTGTCAAGTGGAGTGCCCCAGGGGTCGGTCCTGGGGCCGGTTTTGTTCAATATCTTCATAAATGATCTGGAGGATGGTGTGGATTGCACTCTCAGCAAATTTGCGGACGATACTAAACTGGGAGGAGTGGTAGATACGCTGGAGGGGAGGGATAGGATACAGAAGGACCTAGACAAATTGGAGGATTGGGACAAAAGAAATCTGATGAGGTTCAATAAGGATAAGTGCAGGGTCCTGCACTTAGGACGGAAGAATCCAATGCACCGCTACAGACTAGGGACCGAATGGCTAGGCAGCAGTTCTGCGGAAAAGGACCTAGGGGTGACAGTGGACGAGAAGCTGGATATGAGTCAGCAGTGTGCCCTTGTTGCCAAGAAGGCCAATGGCATTTTGGGATGTATAAGTAGGGGCATAGCGAGCAGATCGAGGGACGTGATCGTCCCCCTCTATTCGACATTGGTGAGGCCTCATCTGGAGTACTGTGTCCAGTTTTGGGCCCCACACTACAAGAAGGATGTGGATAAATTGGAGAGAGTCCAGCGAAGGGCAACAAAAATGATTAGGGGTCTAGAACACATGACTTATGAGGAGAGGCTGAGGGAGCTGGGATTGTTTAGCCTGCAGAAGGGAAGAATGAGGGGGGATTTGATAGCTGCTTTCAACTACCTGAAAGGGGGTTCCAAAGAGGATGGCTCTAGACTGTTCTCAATGGTAGCAGATGACAGAACGAGGAGTAATGGCCTCAAGTTGCAGTGGGGGAGGTTTAGATTGGATATTAGGAAAAACTTTTTCACTAAGAGGGTGGTGAAACACTGGAATGCGTTGCCTAGGGAGGTGGTGGAATCTCCTTCCTTGGAAGTTTTTAAGGTCAGGCTTGACAAAGCCCTGGCTGGGATGATTTAACTGGGAATTGGTCCTGCTTCGAGCAGGGGGTTGGACTAGATGACCTTCAGGGGTCCCTTCCAACCCTGATATTCTATGATTCTATGATTCAATATAAGCCCAGGCCCTCGCTTTAGCAACCAGGGGGAGGGGGAGACTGCCACCCACAAGGTGGGCGGCAGGGGGGCGCAGGCCCACCCACTCCACTGTGTCCCAGCCTGGGCCCTAACAGTGGCCGAAGACCCGCTGCTGTGTCAGTGGGGATCCTGGCCGCAACACACTGATATTGGCTCTGGCAGTGCTGCAGCCAGACTGGGGTCGGCTGCCCCCGGGCTACTCCACGACTCCTCCTCGTAGGGTACCTGGGTCAGGGTGTTGTCCTTGGAGGGTTCCAGCACCATGGGCTCCTCTGGGTCACCGGCAAGGGGTAGACTTGGCAGCTCCTCTGGGTCGCCGGTCAGTGTCAGGCATTGGCCAGTCTGGCCAGTCCTCGGGTTGGCCACGGCTTGCCAGGGTCTCCCAAGCCAGAGCCAGGCCACAGGCATCTGGCCTCTCTGGCTGCTGTCTCCCAACTGAGCTCTGGGGTTGGGCTTTTCTACTGCCTGTCCTGTGCCTTCACCTCTGGGGGGCGGGCGCAGGATCCACTGACTCCGCCCACTTTGGTGTCTGGGGAGGTTCTTCCCTTGGCGGGGCACCACACCGCCTCACTACACCTTCCGATTTGAAAAGGGATACGATGAAGGCTTAAGCCAGTGTAGACACCACTGTAGACAGTGTAGACACCTCTGATCTAGCTCTTAAACTGTTATATCCCTGACGGTTAAAGCCACAGACTCCAAATTTGTGCACTAAACAAAAAAAAGCAAAAAAAAAAAAAACCCACAGAAACCAAACAATCCATCTACCACTTCAATTGCCAAGAAACTCAACTTGAAGTAGTCACCTGTCTTGTTGGACATACACACAAAGTGCTGTTTTGAGCTTTGCAGCAAGTGATCACTATCAAACACCTTTCTCAGAGCTGTGTTGACATCAGTCAATTCTGTTGCAGCAACTGATTGTGTGTTTAAAAGAAAGTGGTGTTTATTTCAAAGCAAAAAATAAAAACAGTGTTTGACAAAACAGAAAAAGACAAGTCAGGGATGGGGAAAAATATAGCTTCTAAGAGGATATTCCACTAATGCCTGGTCTATAGTACGCAGTTATTTTGGAATTAGCCGAGTTACTTCAATATAAAACTGATTCCGTCCACACGACCAAACCAGTTTTTTTGATTTAAAGGGCTCTTTAATCCGATTTCTGTACTCCACCTCGGCAAGTAGAGTAGCGCTAAAATCGAGATTGCAGTTACTGTGGACGCAATTTGACATTATTGGCCTCTGGGAGCTATCCCAGAATGCTCCCTTGTGACCACTCTGGACAACATTCTCAACTCTGATGCACTAGCCAGGTAGGCAGTAAAAGCCCCAGGAACTTTTGAATTTCCTGTTTGATCACCATCAGCACAGTCCACCATCACAGGTGACCATGCAGAGTCCACCATCTCAAAAGACCACACAGTCCCGGATACTCAGACAAGCTCCAACATGGTCCAAATGGGAGGTACTGGATCTCATCACATGTTGGGGAGACGAATCGGTTATGGCAGAACTACGTTACAAAAAAGAAATGCAAATACGTATGCTAAAGTCTCCAGGGCCATAACGGAAAGAGGCTACTCCAAGGACACAGAGCAGTGTCGTACAACAATCAAGGAGCTCAGGCAAGCATACCAAAAAGCCAGGGAGGCGAACGGGCGCTCTGGGTCACAGCCCCATACATGCCACTTCTACCCTGAGCTGCATGCAATTATGGGGGGTGATGCCACCACTACCCCACCACTGTCCATGGACACCTGCAAGGGGGGAGTAGCATGGAGCGAGGAGGATGAGTTTTTGGAGGACGAAGAGGAGGAGGACAGTGCACAGGCGGCAAGTAGGGAATCCGTTTTCCCCCCTAGCCAGGAACTATTCTTAATGCTGGAGCCGATAGCCTCCCCCCACCCCCAAGGCATGCTCCCGGACCATGACCCTGGGAAAGGCACTTCTGGTGAGTGAGAGCTTGATTGGAGCCACGCGGTGGGGGGTCGTGGGTGGGGGTGAAAACCAGCCGCACAGGGCTGTTTGCATTTAGTTTAAAGGGCTCATCCCTGCTCAGAGCCTCATCAGAGCCACGCGGGGTGTGTGTGTGTGTGGGGGGGGGCGTGTTGTGTGAAGCGATCATCCCAGAGAGCCCGCAGGCCCTCCTTTTATATGGCAAACCCACCAGGTGGGAAAGGGGGCCTGGCAGTTTGAAAGCATTGAAATGAATGCGGAAGAAGCAGAACGCCCCGTGCCCCCAGGGCTTACCATGGCTGCCTGCAAGCTGAATTCTGTTGCCCGGCCACATGTGATGGCTTACTCATACCAAAGTGGCAGGCACTTCAGTATAAGAGGCAAAATGCGACCTTGTACAGAAAGAACATGTGCTGTGTACTATGAATTGCCTGTTTCATTGAGAAAGAGTGTCCTCTTTGTTCTCTAAAATGTATCTTTTAAAATGCTACCCTCCCTTTTTCTCCTCCCGCAAGTGCAAATGTTTTAACACGGCCCCTATCTACTCCGCCCCAGAGGCTGGTCCAGATTAGAAGGCGGAAAAAATGGAACTCGGGACGACATGTTCGCCGAGTTCATGCAGTCCTCCCGCACTGATAGGGCCCAGCTGAATGCGTGGAGACAAACAATTGCAGAGTCGTGTAAAGCATTACATGAATATGAAGAGAGGAGGGACGTGTGCGATGAGAGCAGATAGGATGCTATGGTCAAGCTCATGGGGGAGCAAACTGACATGCTCCGCTGTATGGTGGATCTAATGCGGGAAAGACAGCAAGACCACAGACTGCCACTGCAGCCCTTGTATAACCACCCTCCCTCCTCCCCAAGTTCCATAGCCTTCTCACCCAGATGCCCAAGAAGACAGGGGCGGGGCAGGGAGGCAGGCTACGGGGACCCACACAGTCAACCCCAGAGGACTGGTCAAGCAGCAGAAAGCTGGCATATCTGAAATTTTGATTTGGTATCTGGACTTGTCGTTCCCTCCTCCTCCACCCCCCTAACCCAATCCCCTCCCCTCCCCCATCTAGCTTCTGATTTCTCTCAATGTTTTGTGCAACAAATCATAAAGAACAGTTTTTAAACAATTGTGACTTTATTTCCTTTCATATATATATAGGGTGTGGGTAACTTTAAGAGAAACAAACACAACTGTCACACCGTACCCTGGCCAGTCATGAAACTGGCTTTTAAAGCTTCTCTGATGTGCAGCGCGTCCTGCTGCACTCTTCTAATCGCCCTTTTGTCTGGCTGTGTGAAACTGGCTGCCAGAGGAGTTGCCTCAACCTCCCACCCCACCATAAACGTCTCCCCCTTACTCTCACAGATACTGTGGAGCACACAACAAGCAGCAATTACGATTGGAATATTGCTTGTGCTGAGATCTAACCGAGTCAGTAAACTGCGCCAGCGCACTTTCAAACGTCCAAAAGCACATTCTACCACCATTCTGCACTTGCTCAGCCTGTAGTTGAACTGCTCATTACTACTGTCCAGGCTGCCTGTGTACGGCTTCATGAGCCAGGGCATTAAGGGGTAGGCTGGGTCCCCGAGGATAACTATAGGCATTTCAACATCCCCAGCAGTAATTTTCTGGTCTGGGAAGTAAGTCCCTTCCTACAGCTGTTCAAACAGACCGGAGTTCCTGAAGATGCGAGCATCATGCACCTTTCCTGGCCATCCCACGGTGATGTCAGTGAAACGTCCCTTGTGATCCACCAGTGCTTGCAGCACCATGGAAAAGTACCCCTTGCGGTTTATGTACTGGCCACCCCAAGATAGGGATATGCATTCTGTCTATCGCCCCACCGCAGTTAGGGAATCCCAGGGCATTAAAGCCATCCACAATGGTCTGCACATTTCCCAAAGTCACTACCCTTGACAGCAGCTGGTCAATGATTGCATTGGCTACTTGCAGCACAGCAGCCTCCACAGTAGATTTGTCCACTCCAAACTGATTCCTGACTGACCGGTAGCTGTTGGGCGTTGCAAGTTTCCACAGGGCTATGGCCACTCGCTTCTCAACTGTGAGGGCTGCTCTCATTTTGGGGTCTTTGCGCTTCAGGGCAGGGGACAGGAAGTCACAAAGTTCCATTAAAGTGGCCCTATGCAAACAAAAGTTTTGCAGCCACTGGGAATCATCCCATAGCTGCAACACTATGCAGTCCCACCAGTCTGTGCTTGTTTCCTGGGCCCTGAATTGGCGTTCCACGGCATGAACCTGGCCCAACACCACCATGATCTCCCAATCGCCACATGCCATGCTTCTAGGAACATCTGTGTCCATGTCCTCATCAGTATAGTAATCGCGCTGTCGTCACTTCCTCGCCTGGTTTTGCAGGTACTGCACATACTGCTGGATAATGTGCAAGGTATTTATAATGGTCAAAACTGCAGCGGAGATCTGAGCAAGCTCCATGGCTATGGTGCCTGCACAGGTAATCCTGGAAAAAGGGCGCGAAATGTAGGAGAGCAGAGTGGCAGCAGAAGAGGTGCTGTTCAGTTCATGATAGCCGAAAAAAGGTGGGAAATGGTTGTCTTCTGTAGCTTTCAAGGAGGTGGGAGCCCAGGACAGACAACATGGAGCAGCTCGGTAGTGCAGCGAGAGCGGGAGAGCAGAGTTGGCGGCGGAATCTGTGCCGCTCGGTTCACAATGGCCGAGCAGAGTTGGCAGCGGAAGCGTTCGATGAGGAAGAGAAAGAGTAGATACTAGAGATTACATAGGAAGACAAGAGGAAATGCGAGGTGAATTCATAGTAGCAGGAGAGCAGCGGTGCACCATCTGCTGAAAGCAGTATGGCATCTGCACACCAAAAAGGCGTGAAACGATTGTCTGCCGTAGCTTTCATGAAGGGAGGAGCAACTGACAACACACACCCAGAAACACCCACAACAATGTTTTTGCCCCATCATACACTGGGAGCTTAACCCAGAATTCCAATGGGCGGCGGGGACTGCGGGAACTGTTGGATAGCTACCCACAGTGCACCACTCCAACATTCAATGCTAGTCTCGGTACTGTGGACGTACTCCACCAAATTCACGCACTTTAGTGGGGACACAGAAAACCGAATGTATAAAATTGCTTCCGAAAATTCAAATAGAATAATTTCAAAATAATTATGTACTGTAGACGTACCCTAAGAGAGACAGTAAGGGGATTTTTAAAACAAGCTTGACAGCATCCTTTCAGAAAAGGAAATGTAGTTAGTCAGTGAAATTATATATGGAAATAAGTTTGTAGCTATCAGAACTTTTGCTGCTCAAATCAAATTCACTAGCACATTTTTCTCAGCTTCTGCGGCCCTTGATAATAATAGAACTGAGATGTAGCTATTTGGGGATGGAAAAACTTCAAAGCTTTGGAGATTAACTTTTTCAGGGCTTTATGGAAGTAATATTCAGAGGCAGATTCTGCTCTTGGAGCTTAAGGAGCCAACACCCCTTTTGTGGCCTGTGTAAGGACAGTTAATACTGCAGCCCCTGCAATTTAGAGAGTGCCAGGGCTGCTATCAAGAGTCTCCCCTCAGGAGCAAGGAGGACTGAGGAGTAGCAGAGCCAAGGTACCTCCCCAGTGCAGCTAGTGGAGCTGTCTGGCCACACGGAGGTATATGCTACACCCCTTCAAGGAGGATCACATATTCCAGTGGAGGGAGAGCAATCAGGGAATTCTGGGAGAAATGCTCTGCCTCTGAGGCAGAATGTTTCATAATGTTCATCCTGGAGCCAGGCAGTTTTGCACTGCCCCTACTATGGGCTGTGGCTAAATGCCACAATCTAGTCTTAGGAGGAAAGTGAGGGAGAGAAACCTCATTTTCTTCCAAATCCATCCTTCTCCCTATACCAGCCATCCTCCTCTATTGTCTGCCAACAGGATCCACTGGCCCTCCATCTTCTGCTTTCTCCTTTACCCACAGAGACGTCCTGGGACTCATAACATTTGGAAAGAGTAGCCAACCCTACAGAGAGCGAGCTTTGCTGACACTAAAGGGTAAAATATTGAAAGAGACCTGTTTGAGACAAGTGACATCATTTAGTTTCAGTTTCAGAGCTGAGCTGACAGATGAGCGTTTTCTTTTTAAATGCTTTATCATAGGAGTGATTGAACTACAAATGGTTTATTCAACCGATGTAGCCCTTTACCTGTTCACCAATTATCTAATAGCAGACCATGATTTAAATGTGTCCACTATTTGTGGCTGATGAATAGCTTTAGGAATATATTGGAGCAACAGCTCATTTGTAGGGTGTTTAGAGGGCATTCAGATGATTAGATAATCATCCGAATTCACTACCTGAGCTGTGTGACTGGCCACCTCAGACCTGCTGTGGTGTTTCTATTTTCTGATTGAATTTCCTAACCTTTATGAACTAGTTTGTAGAAATAGGCTAGGAATAGAGCATTGACCATCTGGCCTTTGGATAATTCATGGAGCACCCTTCTAGTGATTGCCCTCAGAGCAGCCAGGACTGACCGTGCATGTGTGCGAGACACACCCATAAATTAAGAGAAGCCGTATGGCCTGTGTTATACAGAAGGTCAGATTAGATGATCAGAGAGATCCTTTATAATCTATTAATTTACTGAATGAAACTTTTTACATCTAGATTCCATTTGGTTTGAACTGAAAAGAAAATATTTCCTTTTGAATGGGTTTGAAACAAAACTCCCCCTTTGTACAAAGTTCAGCAGCCATTATTTTCCCTGCAGACTAACAAAGGAGACATGCATGGAGCCCACTGTCAGAGGTTTTACTTGGGCTGTCTTATTGTTCTCCTTAACCTAAATAAAAATCAGCTAGACTCCAAATATATTTGGCCTTTGTGAATAGACATATAACACTGTTGTCAAAACAAAATCTGCCAAAAAATGAAGACATGCTGACTAATGTTGTCCAAATGCTGAGGATCTGTTTTGAGTGAACAAATTCAATTACTATTCAACACACATGATTTCCCTGGCTTGGAAATTCTCAGTGCAATAGTGATACAAGACAATACATAGGGGTATGCAGGCAAAACATCTTAGAACATCATGAACTACTGCAGAAAATGGAAACACTGATGCACAGCCAGATTCACATAGGATTTCCAGATAACACAATTCTTTGATCAGTAAAGTTATTTTATGCCTCTTTATTTGAATCATGTTTGGTATGTGCATTGTGTGTGTTCAATTTTTATAACCACTCAACGAATTAACATTCATAATGTCAAGGTTTGTAATGAAAATGACTGTTCCTTCTTTGAAAAAAGATCTAAATAATAACAGCCATTCCACTTACATATTCATTAAATTCACCTTTGTATCAGGCATTCATTTAACTCCAACATGGAATTCACTGTAGTTTCTATCCACCTCACCAAGAGCGGTTCGTGAGTGGCTTACATAAGTGACTTGGAAGAGAGAATAACTGCTACAGGGCTCAGTCCCATCCACGCTGAAGTGGGGGCCACACCCAACTTCAGTTGGAAATCGTATTTGCTCAAAGCAAGTTGCGTGTGGACAGCTGTGTCTGGCCCGCTAAGCAGAATGCCTGGGGCCCAGGGTTGCTGCTTTGAATCCATCAGGGCTGATTTTCCTCTCACGTACAGTGGAAGTAAAAACCAGAACAACTCCATGAAAACAAAAGAAGGGTGGGCTAGGTGGGTAGGGCATGAGCCTAAGACTGGGCAGAGCTAAGTTCAAGACCCTGCTCAGTCACAGACTTCCTGTGTGATCGTAGGCAAAGTGCTTGGTATCTCTGTGCCGCTGTTCCCTAGCTATGAAAATGATGCTTCCCTATTTCACAGAGGCATTGTAAAAACATGTACATTAAAGATTATGAGCTGCTCCAATACTTTTTTCGAAGTGGCCATCGAAGTACCTAAGAAAGACAGCTGGCAAGCAATTCCGCCCATTTACACAGGTAAGAGAGAGGAGAACCTGGCCCTGTGTGTTTTAATTTTTTTTTCTTTAAGCATTTTATAGAGGATATTATAAAGACATGTGCATTAGCTAAGAAAAATAATTCCCAGTGGTTCATGTGAGAGAGATCAGCATTCATTCTGCAATGACATTCTAGGGAGCAAAAATGAAATTCGAAGTCTAAAACCATTTGTTTGTTAAAGCTTTACTTGCCTCCTCCTTACTATAAACTGTGATGCTGTGTATAAGAAAGATGACCGTTTTGTATCATTGTTGTTACCACTGTTATACAATTGAACAAATCTTGTCATGAAAAGTGTCAATGGAAAATATAACTGTCCTGTTTATATGCATAGATCATCTTTGTATCTAAAGTTATGAATATTGGCTATGTACTTGTATCTTAAACATGTGTCATATTCCTGGCTGACCGCCCCCCCCCCCCACGATAGAATTGACATAAGGGCTAGACAGCAATGTGTTGATGGCCTATCAAGGACACTCCACCCTCACAATAGGCCATTGAAGAAACTCATCCTGTCCAGATAGCTATTCCTGAGGATGTCTCAGACAACAAGGAGCCAGTGGTCACCCCCTGTGATTCAGGAAAGCATGTAGGGGCATGAGATATGTGTCCCTGGACTCCATCTTGGGCTAGTTACTTTCCACACACGGGACTGTGGGCTTTGTTTGGGACAGTACATTTCCATGCACATGGCAGAGGATATAAAAAGACACCCGAGACACCTCTATTTTGCCTCTTTCCTGCTCTAATTCTCTGGACTGTGGATTTACAACTAAAAGGAGAATCTTGAACTATAGACTGAGGGCCTTCTAGTCTTTTGGAAGTTTACAGAGACTTTACAAGCCAGCAGTCTGTAACAGTCTGGTTTGGTGAATCTAATTATACTGTAAACCACCAGCTTTGGGGATTGTCTGCCCTATTTCCTGCAGTCTGTCCTGAGCGTGGCAGGCTCAGTGTGGCCCATCCTAGGCATTCAGTCACAATTTACCTGGTCACATAAGCACCCCCCCACCCTTTTTTTCCCTGAAAAGAAAAATTAGACAATAAAAATTGAAAAGAAATTGGAAAATAAAATGGTCAGTAAAAAAAAATCTTTTTAATAATATTCCACAGCATACTCAAGCCTGGTTCTATAGAAAATGTGTGTTTGAGTCCTGTCAAATAGAATTTTCTACCCTGCTCCCTTCTCACCCACCACCACACACAAGTTCTGCCATGATTCCAAAAACACCCCTAGCCATAAGCAACAATGCAAACAAGAGATAGAGAAAACAGCCTGTCTTCCCTTGAAGTGAGATCACTCTCTCTCATTCTAGCCTTTCAGAATGCACTATGTGATAAGTTGGTAAAATGATTTATGAAGCGTTAAACTATGAGCCATATCACTCGCCATCGCGGAGATTTCATTCACTTGAAAGACCTTGGGCTATGATTTAGAGACCAGCATTTCATGTGACAAAAGCCTGGGAGTTGCCAGCACAGCAATACAAGGCACCATATACTGCTTATTTAAAGCTTCATCAAAAGACATTTCACATTTTCCCCCAAACACTACACTCAGATAACATGTTTTCTCTTACAGAGAAATAGAGGTTTCATTTCCCCTAATCATATTGCTTTCCATTTCTTACTATTCATCTATCATCATCATCATCTATACCCAGCCATAGGTAGATGCACATTCACATGTTTACCTCATTCCCATTATTAATATATTGTTTCAATGCACCTGGGAGTTTTCCGTGTGGAAGCAAAGCAAGCTCAAGCTCCTGGAATAGCATTCACCTCTCTAGCTTTATAATCATTCTGTGCTTGTGGTTACTTGCTATGAATTATCAATATGATTGTGCAAGTAGGATTAATCAAAGGAGATGTGAGCACACAAAGCACTGCAGCTTCGAGAGCGTGCACTGGAGTCTATTCTGATTCGCGCAGCCACAACATTTCTAACCAACCAAATTCTCATATGTGTCACTGCGAGCCTGTAAGTAGCTAAACTGATTTTCTGATCCCAGATTGACTTTGCAGGACTGGCAGTTAGAAAGTCACATTTCAACTTCTACACTGAGCCGATCCGATGAGGAAATCCTTTAAAAGAAAATACTTTATTATGCCACTTTTACAGAGTATCTTAATTTGCCATTTTGAGGGAGGCGCCTATAAATAGCTATTCATCTTTACAGGTGGGAAAAGTGAGGTATAAAGGTTGGGGCTCGCATTTGTTAATAAACGTCAACAAACGTGGATGTGACAGGTTTTCAGGTGCCCCCCTGAGACCACCAGAGCCTGATTTTAAAAGGAGCTAAGCACAATTGACACTCCCATTGATTGCAAGTACTGTTGTGAAAAATTGGGCCCAAGCAACCTGCCTAAGGTCACTGTCAGGGACAGGATTAAAACTCAGGAGTTCCTGGCTCCCAGCTCACCCACCACTTGAGAATAAGTACCACCCAGAATAACTAGCAAACACCTCTCCCTCAACATTTCTCCAACTATACACATCTAGGGCAAGATGTTCCTACAGGGCAGGCTTCACATGTGATCCAGCTCAGAGAAGCAAAATCTCCGACACCTTTCTTCTCTCCTCAGTAAAAGCCTGATCTAAAGCTCATTGGAATCAATAAGGAATCCCCATTGACTTTAGTATGCTTGGGATCAGGCTCAAGTGGAGGTGCAGCATTTTCTCTGCTTGTTCTTCTCCTCCCCTGAAATGGATAGTTGCTAAGGCCAGACAGACCATTGCAATCATCCAGCCTGATATAACCAGGCCATAGAACAGCCCCAACATTATTCCTAGAACATCTCTCTTAGAAAAACAGCCAGTCTTGATTTACAAATTGTCAGGGATGGAGAATCCAGCATGATACTTGGTAAAGTGCTCCAATGGTTCATTACCCTCTCTGTTAAAAATTTACCCCTTATTTCCAGTCTGGATTTGTCTAACTTCAACTTTTTGTCATTAGATCATGCTAAACCTTTCTCTGCTAGATTGCGAAGTCCATTATTAAATATTTGTTCCCCAAGTAGATACTTATAGACTGTACTCAAGTAACCCTTTAGCTCTCTCTTGTTAAATTAAATAGATTGAGCTCCTTGTGTCTATCATTCAAAGACATGTTTTCTAATCCTTTAATGACAGGTTTCAGAGTAGCAGCCGTGTTTAATGATTCTCATGGCTCTTCTCTCAACCCTCTCCAATTTAGCAACATCCTTCTTGAACTGTGGGCTCCAGAACTGGACACAGTATTTTAGCAGCAGTTGCATCAGTGCCAAATACAGAGATAAAATAACCTCTCTACTCCTAATTGAGAATCCCCAGTTTATGCATCCCAGGATCATATTTAGCCATAGCATCTAAGCGGGGAGCTTATGCAGAATCACTGCTTGCCATGGTAGTGTCTCCCATCCTATAAACATGGCCTATTCTTTGTTCTCAGATGTATACATTTACATATAGCCTTATTAAAATGAATATTGTTTACTTGCTCCCAGCTTACCAAGCGATCTAGATCACTCTGTATCAGTGACCTGTCCTCTTTGTTATTTACCATTCCCCCAGTTTTGGGTCATCTGCAAACTTGATCAGCATGATTTTATATTTTCTTCCAGGTCATTGAAAAAGATATTAAATAGCACATGGAAGCAACTCTGGGCTCTGATGTTTGCAGGCTGGCGTGTTACAATATGGACTTCCCTGCTTTGCTTGCATCCCCCCTCCATGATTCCAGTGCATCCAGAGCATCTACCCTCACCCCCTCCCCCATGGTCCCAGTGCACCAGGAGCACACCAACCTCCAAGATCCTGACTCCAAGTAAATCACTCAGCCGGACCTGGGGACTCGTTATACTTCTTATCTCAGCAAGGTTCAACAGAGAAGTGTGATTTTTCTCTGTCTAAGGAACTCTCCCTCCTGGTACTTTTTTTTTACCATGATTTTACTTTATTTATAGTAAATCTGAAAATATTCAATCCTTTTGCCTTAAGTGTATACTTATAAGAGATGCCAGACCTGAACCATGGAATGAAGATTTCAGTTTATTGATGAATCTTTTCGATTCCCCAACTGCAAAGAAATCTGATCTCCTAAAATCCTATCCAAGAATAATTATAATAATTATTATTGCTGGTTATGATTCACCAAATTACTGGAATGTGTTAGTGTGAGACTGTCAGTTTTTTTTCAATAATATCAATTCAGGTTCTTTACTTTATTTTTTATTTTTGTTACATAAGTAGTAATGAACATTGTGTTGATTTAGGTTGCTGATATAACTAGTTGGGCAATGGTGTTTACACTGTAATCCAATGTGGACAAAATTCTAGCGGGCAAAAGTTAAGCAGAAATGTTCTGCTAATGAACCCCTATGTGCTCCAGTTATCTTAGAATAAGGCTATTTAAACAGTTTGCATAACATATATATCTACTATACACTTGTTCTTAAGTTTAGATGCTAGCCTTCCACCTCCCTTTTTTGATGTTGTTGTGAATAGTGCAGAAGTCATGCCCTACCTTGATACAAGACTATTTTTTCTTTATAAAGCTGAAGGGAATCCAATAATACTCCAACTGGGTGTTTTGGTGGTCGGGAGGAGTGAGTAATGAGGTCACCGCCCTTGTAAACTGCCACATTGTTTGGAGTGGCTCACGACTTGAGTGCTCCAGCCTCTGGGCAGACTGTCAAAAGCAGGGCAGACAGTCAAAAGCAGGGCAGACACCCGAAACTAGTGGTATGCTCTATAATTAGAAGTTACCAACGCAGTAACAAATGTGAACTCCTGGATCACTGTAACAGTCTTACCATGGAGTCAATTTTACCACCCAGGCAAGCTGGATGTAGTGATAAATGGTCACTTATACCAAAAATCACAAAATATTCAGGCTGTTTCCAGCCCCAAGAGACCAGTCACTTACCCAAGGTCAATTTGTACCTTAGATTGCAAACTGAAAACAATGCTGGTAGCCAGTCCTGTAGGAAACTAATTAAGGATTTATTAACTAGGAAAAAGAAACAAGTTCCTTACAAGTTAAAACAGGCAACATATCTTCACCAATGAGTTCAGTCTATGGTTCTAAAAGGTAACATGTAGTAATCTGTCAGCACTGAATGGTCATTTGGGGCTAACCCAGGTTGGCCCTGGAGATTTCTGGTTTTTGCTTCTTAGTTCCAGTCCTTGTAAGAGTCCGAAAAGCAAAGAGGTAAAAAAAGCTTCATGTCAGCGATCTTTATTTCCCTGTTCCAGAATTCAAAGAGATGGGACTTGCTTTCTCACATGTAGCACCTTCATGGGTGTAAGAGGGCCATTAAACCAGCCTTTGTGTTGCAATGTTCCACGGTGACCCATTTAGTCTCGACAGTTCTTCTTGATGGGCAGGGGAACCACCTTTCCTGCCTTGGTTCACAAGTTCAGATCAGGCATTTTTACAATTATAAAGCAAAACGTACATATTACCTTATAGCGTGGGATACAGACATTACAAGTAAAAGTAATGCCTGAAGCACCTTGCAAGCATTTTATAGTCTAAATGCTAAACACATTCTTACAAATTCAACACCCATCTTGAACAATATTAACATACGGGGGGGCTGGGCTGGTTTCCAGCTATGAATTTGTCAGTGCTCAGTTGATGCCTACAGCCTTTGCAAAAGCTGACACCTGGTTTACCAGCATCACATAAACAGGGATGCTGGAACAATTTGTACAGTGAGCCAAACTGTAAACCTTGTGTATGATGAAAACCACTTCAAACTATGGAGCCTGGCAGCATCTCCAGCTCCCCTAGTTCCAGCACCTATGCACATAAACCTCCTAGACTTAGGTTCTATTTCAATTTAGATAAAAGTTATTAATTTTTAAGTGATCCTTGGTTAACTTTGACCATGTCATTTCTTTCTCATTTTTCCTATCTTTTACTAATCTTGGTCTGCCTTATCCTCTCCCCTTTCCCCTCCCCAGCATGCCCTTGTGTGGGAACCCAGATGTACCTTTCCTAGATCTGAAACTAACCAATGACACGATTCAGGTGCCTGATAAGAAAATATTTGACCTAAGCACTCCTTATGGCTAATATTACAAATTATGTTTCCTGAAACATCAAAGGAGTGACTCATCCAATAAAAAAAAAGGATGATCACTGAAAGCAGATACTATCTTCCTACAGGAAACCCACCTTAATGACTTGGAAACAGAGAAGTGGTGGCTGGAGGAAAAGGGATGTTTAACAATTTCTTCTCCACAGCCAAAGACATACAAATATTGTTTAACAAAAGACTCAGTTTACAAATTCTAGATGTAAATAAAGATGAGGGAGTTAGATTATGTGCTGGTGAAGGCTAAGATCTGACTCTATATACCTTATTATATATGGACCTAATAAAGATGAAAAAAAAACCTTGAATCCAAAATTAATTAATATCCCACTAGAATCAATCATCATAGCAGGACATTTTTAATAAGGGGTTGGTCCCTTTTTTAGACAAGTCAGGCCATCCCCACAAACACACTTTATAAAAGACTATTTGGAAGAATTGGGATTAAAAGATGTATGGCTGTTCCAGAATCCTACAATGAAGGATTTTCTTTGTTTTCCTCCTCCCATTCCACATATTCATTAATAGATTTCTTCCTGATTTCTATGAATCCAGATGACTTAGTACTTAGCATGATAGACTTGGCCTCATTATTATCTGTTCATGCACCAGTGATAGTATAATTTTCCCCTCCCCAGACAAACTGGATTTGCAAAAGATGGAACCTGAACTCCTGTCTTTTGAAAAATATTTTTTTTCAGAACTATGCCACAGAAGAAATTCATTTTTTCTTTGAAACCAATGACGTATCAGAGAGATCCAATTTCCCCCATATGGGTGCTTTTATTAGGGGCAGGACCATTTGCTACTCAGTGGGAAGAAAGAGAGCTAGCCAGGCTCGGCTCCTGAAATTAACCGAACCACTTAAAGCTATGGATTTAGAATGTGCAAATGACCCCTCCCAAGAAAATCTTTTTCAAAATTAATCAGTCTTAGGTGTAAAGTAAATAGACTGACTTCAGCACAAGCTGAATTTGCTCTTTTTAGACTCACACATACTGGGAGTTGGGGGAAATAGGGGGAAATTCTCACATACAGATTAAAAGTGAGAGGTCAAAGGTCCTGAATGGTATCACCCAAAATCAAGACAAGGGCAGGTTATTACTAATCAAAAAGAGATCAATGATCAATTTTTGAAATTCTACCAGGCTCCTTACAATAATGTTTCCCCACCTGACCCAGAAGAAATGAATAATTTTGTTAAAACTCAGCCTCCCACAAATCTCAGAAGAGCAGCACGACAGGCTAGTCTCTTCCTTGCAACTCTAACTCACACACCTTCTGGGTGTGGTGCTCTGTCTCATCTAGTGGCACCGAGACCACTTAAAGAGAGAGAGATTGAGTCTTCTTAACAGCCATTTGGCTTTTAGCTCATGCCGTAGAGAGGCTCATGCACTGAGTTCCCCGGTTCGATCCTGCCTGCTGATGACCTGGGTCTGTCGGCATTACACAATCAGGGGTGGAGGAAATAAGTCCCGACAAGACTCCCAGCCCTGATGGCCCACCGATAGAATTCTATCAAAGTTTCAAAGAAATTCTGGCCCCTGAGCTGTTCTACACTTATAAAGATGCCTTAAAAAAAAGGTACCTTATCTCCCACTATGAGGGAATTCATTACTGTACTACCAAAATCAGGTAAGGATTCACAAGCGGGTAACAACCACACAGCCATGTCTTCAATCAATACTGATGTAAAAATACTTTTAAAAATGTTGGCCGAGAAGCTTGAAAAAGTAATGAGTGATAAGGTTCTCCCCAGTCAGGTGGGATTTATTTAACAAAGCATGATTCAGATTACACACGTCAAGTAATGTTTCCATCAACATTCCATCAACATTCTAGAAAATGCCATGCAATCATTTCACTCGATGCAGAGAAAGCCTTCCACAGAGTGAACTGGCAATATTTGTTTCTTTCCCTGGTTAAATTTGGGTTGGGGAAATCCTTTATTTCACAGATAACGCTGTTATATTCTAATCCAAACCCTTGTATCCTAGCAAATAGCGCCATATCCTCCTCCTTTGATCTGTTTTGAGGAATTAAGACACGGATGCCTATTCTCCCCTATTCAGTCTGGCATTAGAACTACTTGCAATACTAATTAGGAGCAACCAAGAGATTCAAGGGATCAAATCAGGGACCCAGGAGAAAAAAAAAACTTTCTATATGCAAATGACATCCTTCTATTTATTAAAAATCCAGATCAAACTATTCCCGATATCCTACAAACAACAGACAATTTTGGCTACATGATAAATTGAATAAGTCAGAAGCAATGAAGATCTCACTGGATTTATTTGGAAGTGGTTTTCCTATAGGGACATTTAACTGGCAACAGACAAACCAGAGATATCTTGGCATCTACTTCCCGAAGGAAATTAAAAACATAGTCAAGGTTAACCTGGCCCCATTAATCATGCAGTTAGCCAATGATCTAACTAGATGGCAGGCACTACCTCTCTCCCTCTGGGGAAAAATAAACAATTAAAATGAATGCCCTTGCCAGGATCCTTTTTATTCTGAATCCCTTCCTATCCATATGCCTTCCTTTTATTTTACCACAGTCAACATGTTCAAGCTTTTTGTGGAGTGCTGGTAACAAACCCAGAATCTTCTGACAAAGACTACAGCTCCCTATCTAAAAAGGTGGTTTTACATTTCCAAACTTTAAACTTTACCATCAGGCAGTAGTTCTTAAACGCAGCTCATTCCCTCATGCTGTAGAGCCCCCAGATTGGCTCCAGCTAGATGCAGAATTGGTTTCTTCTTTACCCCTTTCCAACGCACTGTATTTGGATTACTACCAATTCCCTAAAGAACAATTACCAATTATTGTTGCAACCAGAAGTACTTGGCACGCAATGTGTACCCCTTCTGCATATCAAGAGTTCTATCTGGGGTAACTCAAAACTCTGCATAGCAGGCAACCCCACTGTTTGGCCACATTGGATTAGGAAAGGGATTTTGACCATCAGTCAATTTACTGAAAACAATACTTTCCTCCTTTCAATATTAAAAGATTGAAACAAGGAGGAGTGGCAGTATATCCATCTTAAAGATGCTATCTCCCATCTGTTTGGCCACAATGCCTTTGCTACCTTCGACCCACCTGAACTGCTTTCATTTCTCTAAATATTACTCAGATTGCCAAGATTTATGGCAACACTATTTGAAATATATTTGAAGCAAATATCCTAAAAAAGAAATGGGAGGAGGAACTAAGCCAATTATTTTCTGCTAACCAATGGAAACAAATTTTAGCCAGTGTTCTGAACAGCTCCTTGGACCTCTGTTTAAGAATAATCCAGCAGAAAATCATACAATGATACATTGAATCCCTCACCAACTGTTCTGCTAAGTACCACTAAGTCAGACAAATGTTGGTGCTGTGATGCCTTAAGTGCTAACTTAACCCATATGCTATGGGAATGCTCCTATACCCATAGGTTTGGGGCAGAACTGAATTGCAGAGTTAATTTTTTTCCAATCTAATGAAATTGTGTTACAAGCTAAATATGTAATTTTAAACCTAATGGATGTTAACTGGAAATGGAATAATCTGAAAAACTTTGGCTAAGCACAGCACTAATAATTGCTAAAAGGTTAGTACTACAAACATGGAAATCTAAAAACTGACCAAGAATTGAAGACTGGAGCATAGACATCATAAGCTTGGCCACCATGGAAAGAATTGTATACTGCAACAGAAATACCCAAGAGAAAAAATCTCAGAAATATGGGGTGCTTTCCAGGAAGTATCTGAATTATCCTATTAAATACCTGCCTCCTACACCTCTCCCCCTCTTTGATACCCTCTCCTCTGAATTTCACTTCTGTTTTTATCTTATTTTAATCATTTTTCTTTAACTAGTTGGATTTTTATAAGCAAAATTTATGTCTAAATTATGTTATATAAGTAATTGATTTATATTTTAACTATGAATATGATATATAATTAGATGTTTAAAATATAGCTAAGGTTAGGTAACAATTGGTTAATAGATTATGAGAAGTTTATGTATATTTTGTTTTGTTTATTTTTTTCTATCTATATTTTTAAAAATTAATACGTTAATAGAAAAAATGGAATTTTCAGAAGTGCTCAGTGCAGGCCTAACTCTGCTCCTCCTGAGGTCAGTGCTCAAACTCCCATCAACCTCAGTGGGAGCAGAGTAAGGCCATGTCTACACTACAAAACTATGTCGACCTAAGTTACGTTGGCATACAACCGCCGCAGTTATTACATCACTTGTGCACGTATACACTATGCTCCTTGTGTCCACGGTGTGCGTCCTCACCAGGAGCACTTGTATCTATGCAGAGTGCAGTGCATAGTGGGTAGCTCTCCCACTGTGAAACTCGTCACCATCCAGTGCAAGGTGTTTTGGGAAGTTTTTGCAATCTCTGATGGGGCTGAAATGAATCGAGCAGGGATGACTGGTAGCATGGGTTCAATTTCCCATAATATAGCATTCTCCATCCCATAATTTCATCTGCATTCCATAATATTTTTTGTCTCTCTTCAACCTCACGTCACTCCTCGCTGTTCACCTTCTCTGACAGAAGCCTGGAGGCTGCCCAGCTCTGCAGTATTGTCACGAGCCTTGTGAGCATGGGGCACCTGATCCTGCAGTATTTGTGGAGCTGCAAGAGGAGCCGCGAGGAACATGACAATTCCTTGGAGACTGGCTTGCTATGGGACATAGAAACAAATAATTCAAGGTTGTTGGTGGCATTCACAGAACAGCTGCAGATGGTGGAACACCAGGTCCAGGCCAGAGAAACAAGCACTGACTGACTGATAGGTTTAGGATGATGACCAGTGGCAACAGAACTTTCAGACGCACAAGTCCACATTCCCGGATCTGTACAACAAACTTGGCCCAGACCCCCCCAGAGCAGGGACACCAAAATAAGAGCTGTGCTGACAATTGAGAAATGAGTGGTGATTGCACGGTGGAAATTTGCAATGCCAGATTGATTCCCAACTGACCGGTAGCAATTTGAAGTCAAGAAATTCACCCGGGGCAGTTTTCATGCAAGTGTACAGGGTCACCAGAGCTGGCCTTATGAGTGGGCAATGTGGGTGACCCCGGGGTGCTGTGGTCAGGGGGGTGCTGTGGTCAAGAAGCAAGGAATAGGGTGGGCCTGGGGTGCGAGGCCACAGAAAGGAGCTTGGGACAATGGGAGGATGGGGAGCCTTGAGCGGTAGCGGTGGGGCTATAGGTGATGGGGAGGCATCAGAGGCAATGGAGGGATGGGTGAGGGATCATAGAGAGGCATCAAGGGCAAGGGGCGATGTGGGGGTGGGAGGCAGCAAAGGCCAGGGGATGAGAAGGCAGCAGGGTCCGGGGTGCCAAAATACAAGTTCACCCAGGGCAGCATTTTCTATAAGGTTGGCCCTGAGGGCCATTAATTGCTCCTGCTATGCAGGACTGTGACTCTGGACAATGTACAGGACATAGTGAATATTTCTGAAGCAATGGGCTTCCCCCACTGCAGTGGGGTGATAAAGGACATGCATATCTCTATTTTAGCACCTGACTACCATGCTCAGAACACATCAACAGACAGGGCTACTTTTCTATGGTAATGCAGGTGTTGTGGGAAGCACTGGGGACACTTTACTGACACCAGTTTGGGCTGGTCAGGGAAGGTGGATGACGCACACATCTTTAAGAACACAGGACTATTCAGAAAGCTCCAAGCAGGGTCTCTTTCCAGACTGGCAGATTACTAACAGGAATGTTGAAACGCCAATTGTGATCCTGGGAGACCCAGCCTAGGCCATGCTCCCATGGCTCATGAAGCCCTATAACTACAGGCTCAGCAGGTGTAGAATGACAGTTGAATGTGCCTTTGGAGGGTTGCTGGCATTGTCAGCTTACTAGCTTGGACCTCAGTGGAAAAAAAAAATCCCAGTAGTTAGATGTTGTTCAGGATGACACAAGCAGCTCTGTGAAGCAAGGGGGGTGGGGAAAGTTTTCACCAGGGTAGAAGAGGAGCAGCGGGAGGCTGAATTTGAATAGCCAGATAGATACAAGGGCTATAAGTAGCCCTTGGATCTGGCTACCAAATTCATGGCCATAAAAAACACATCACAGACCATGAAATCTTGTCTCATCCTTGAAATCTGGTTGTGTGCGCTTTTACTGTATACTATACAGATTTCACGGGGGAGACTAGAGTTTATCAAATTGAGCGTCCTGACCCAAAAGGGAGTTGCAAGGTTATTTTAGGGGGGATGGTGATATTGCCACCTTTACTTCTGAACTTCCTTCAGAGCGGAGTGGCCAGAGAGCAGCGGTGGCTGCAGGACGGGCAGCCAGCTCTGAAGGGAGAGCTGCCACCAGGAGCAGCACAGAAGTAAGGGTGGCAATACCATGCCATGCCATGCCATTCTTACTTTTGCGCTGCTGCTGGGGTCAGGTCCGCCTTCAGAGCTGAGCTCCCGGCCACCAGCAGCCCCTGCTCTCCGGCTGCCCAGCTCTGAAGGCAGTGCTGCCACTTGCAGCAGCGCGGAAGTAAGGGGAGCTGCAACCCCCCTACAAAAACCTTGTGGCTGCCCCTGCCCCACAACTCCTTTCTGGATCAGGACCGCTACACTTACAACACTCTGAAATTTCAGATTTAAATATAAGAAATCATGCAATTTATGATTTTTAAAATCCCATGACCGTGAAATTGGCCAAAATGGACCGTGAACGGAGGAACATTGCTTACGCATCTAGCGGTATTGTCTGGGAGTGATGTTATGGGTTCTGTGACAAAATAAAACAAGAAATTGGTGATTGTCAGTCCTGCTCAACACCAGCCAGCATATGTTGTGAACTAATAAAGATGAATTATGTTCTGCCCCACCCCAAAAAAAGATTTTTATTCTGTAACATGAACCAGGCAAAAACATTTCGAGCTTAATAAAAGGGAAAGAACAGTCAGTTCCATTTCATTTACACATACACCACCTGTGTGTCTTTCACAGGCCAGTGAATGTGGAGCTGTGATTGTCCTTAGTGTCCCCCCGTGTGGAGCAGTAGGGGTAGGGCTGTGGCCCCTGATGCCAGGTGGAATGTTGAGGGGTCGTGTAGGGAGGTCCTGACCGTGCGTTGTCTACAGAGGCAGGGGGAACATGGGATTCTTGGACATACAGGTCCAGCCGAGTCTGAAGCATCTCTGTTTGCTACCTGAGAAGCCCCATTATATCCCGATGCATCCCCCTCATTTTCTTGTTTGGACTCCTGGGCCTCTCTCTTCTCCACACTTTCTGCAGTGGTCATCCTCCAGACCCTTGTCTTGTTTTCTGACGCAGTACAGGCTTGCAGTATCTCCTTGAACACGTCATCTCCAATTCTCTTCTTTCTCCTCCTTATTTGGCTCAGGAGCTCCCTCAAGGCCACAATGGCAGCAGCTGCAGATACAAGTAACAGAGCTACCATTGCCAGTGTATTCACGACAGAATTTAAGAAAAATAAAAACAAAACAAAAAAAATAAAAAAAACCCCACACACCACACATACTTAGGGGGCTGAACTCACTCCCCCTTGATCCCCACAGTTGTAAGCACTACATTCTCACTTCTCCTCGGGACCGATACAGCACAGCACCAGCTGCGGTGAGTATGGGACGGTGGGTGGGGGGGGGGGCACACACTGAGGATAGCTCACAGGCATGGAGTATATTTGCCTAGGGCAATGGAACTGAATACTGGCACTGTTTTCTACAGGCAGTGATTTTCGCTGATCTCTCACTCCTGAGGCTAACAGAGGCAGAGAGAGCACAGCTGCTGTTGGCATCCTGACTCTGCCCAGGCCTGTATGCTGCTGGCCTGTGTGCTGCAGTGGTGTCTGCTGAAGTAACTGCTGAGTCATTTGGGAAAGTGTCCTACTGCAGAGGAAGAAACAAGGCAGCCCGCCCCAGAAACCTTCAGCGGAGGATTGCAGCGTACCTCCATGAAAGTTTTATCGTGATCTCTACAGAGGATTCAGGGGACATCCTGGTGCATATAAATAAACTGCTCTGTGTGTCCCCCACTGCCTAACTCAAGAGGCGAATGAAAAGCAGATAACTTTACCTCTCTTGGTTGTTTCACTACCTCTTCTATAACAAGTAAAAAAAAGAGTAAATCAACAGAGGTATTCTGCTACTTTGGGGGTTCTATCTCTGCAATGTCAATGCACACTGCATACTTACCAGAGATTCCTTCCCCTGCATCAGGCTTATGTATGCTCAACTGTACGGACAGGCTGGACTGTGGGGGAGTCAAGAACATGTCCTGGCTTGCTGTGTCGCTGAATCCCCCAGTTGCCTGTCCTCCATACTCCTCCTCCACCACCTTCTTCTTGCTGTTCACAGCGGGGACTCTGGCTCCTGAGTATCCACAATGCTCCTGAGGGGTGGGCATCTCTGCTGAGGATGGCATACAGCTCTTGGTAAAAGTGGCAGGCCTACGGCTCCGCACCTTGCCTTTTGGCTGTCACATGGCATTGCTGCTGGTCCATCTTGTAGCCCTTCTTCTCCGCACCCTAAGCAATCTGCCTGTAGATGTCAACCTTTCTGTCCCTGCACAGCCTCTTCTCCCCACAGACCCAGGAGATTTAATATCACCCATGTAGTCCGGGCAGGAGTGAGTCTTCATAATGGAGGCAGCATAGTCAGCTGCACACAACAGAATTACAAGGAACGGTCGCTACGACGGGCAACCAGAAAAAGGAATTTCAAAAATCCGCAGGGCTTTAAAGGGAAGGGGCAACTCCCTGTCCACCTAGCCCCTGGGCAGCAGCGTTCACAACAGTGACCAGAGCAGTCAGTGTGAGGCAGCTCCTGGAGGCCAGTAGCAGTCGATTTAATGAACACAGTGTCTACACTGACATTGTGTCAACCTGACTACATCAGCCTTGACTCTGTGCCACTCAGGGAGGTGGCCAATGGCAGGTACTTCAGAGGGAATGAAGAGAACAAGTAATCATCAAATGATCCATCCCCTGTTGCCCATTCTCAGCTTCTGGCAAACAAAGGCTAGGAACACTTCAGAGCATGGTTTTGAATCCCTGCCCATCCTGGCTAATACCCATTGATGGAGCTATCCTCCATGAACTTATCTAGTTCTTTATTGAACCCAGTTATACTCTTGGCCTTCAGAACATCTGCTGGCAAAAAGTTCTGGATTGACTATGCATAGTGCAAAGAAATACTTCCTTTTGTTTGTTTTAAACCTGCTGCCTATTAATTTCATTTGGTGACCCCTCACGCTTGTGTTATGAGAAGGAGTAAATAACGTTTCCTTATTTACTTTCTCTACAACAATTTTATAGACCTTTATCATATCTCCCCACCCCGCTCCCATAGCCCTATGTGCACTGCTGTCCGTGTCCCCTCCTCTCCCCCATATCCTGTGCCTCCTCACCTGGCCCCACAGGCAGGGCGCTGTGAGGAAGACGGCCTTTCCTCTTCGTGGCTGGCTGTTTTGGCCCATGAGCCAACTGCCCTCTCTTCTGTGACCACTTCAGCCCCTAGTGGGCAAAAGTTGTAATTGCAGTTCCTCCCCAGCAGAATGCATTTTCTGTGGGGAGAGGGGAAGATATGAATTCTGCACCTGCACAGAATTCCCCCAGGAGTAGATGTTGAAGGCAATATATTAATATGCAGACATATACACCAAGACATAGAAGAATTACTTAGCCCTGGAGTGAAAGGAACAGAGTTCTTGTTAGGACACCACTTGCTTTTCCCCAACAGTGGATTTCACAGGAACCATATACAGTCCTGAGTAAGTATGTTTATACAATTATTTCAAAACAAGACATTTTAAATTACCACCATAATCAAAATTACTAGCATGACATTTAGTGAATCATTAGGCGTCCAAGAAAATTACAATTCGATCTCACCATGGGGAAATGTTACCAGTTGATTCTGACACTGCTTGGAAAATCCCATGACCTGCCTTGAAATGTGTGCCACACCCCATCTTCCATTAGCAGATCATGTTTTAGTCTCAATAATCTGAAGTCAAATTTCCCTGAACAGGGTTTAGCTGAATTCCAGACATTAAACTTGGTTAATAAATATATTTTTAATGGAGGCAGATTACAAAACAAAACACACACTCAGGCATGAGGGGGAGGAGCCCAAAGAATTGGTAATCACTAAATGAGTCACATCAAGATTATGCATAGTGTGTAAAATCTGCCCCTATGTGATTTAGGAGCCTACATCCAATTGAAAGGAAAATAAGACTTAGGCATCTAGGTCTTCAGGCACTTTTGAAAATGTTACCTGGCATGGTAAAGGAGGAGGACTGGATTGGTAAAATGGAGCCTTTCAAATCTGGGTCAACCTTAGCTCAGATCAGTAATAACTAAAATTTCTTACCTTCTACCAGCTGTTCAGTGTCTTTGTGACATGAGTTGGTAACTTCAGTTCAGCCTCTAATGTAAAGGAGTCTTATCACCAAACCACCACCACCACAGCTGACACCCTTATTGGCCACCTGTGACATTACCCAGGGTACAATCTGGACTGATGGACAGCTGTGTCCCCTCAATTCTCCAATGTGGCATGCCTTTTGCACTGCTTCGTTGTGAGAGCAACTACTTCTGATCCTGCTCTCACAGCCTCCAGCATGTAAGTTACTCCCAGCTATGTTGTATGAGTGCTATGGCCAGCCACTTTTGAATTACACTGCAGAGGAACACCAGCAAATTTCCCATCCTAGACTTTCCCCCAGAAATGAACATTTTGTACAGCCCTGCTCTCTTCTTCCAGAGAATACAAGAGCATATAAAGTGTCATTTTATTGATAGAAAAATAATACACACAAGTCTTGTTATCTCAAATACTTCAATCCAAACACTGTGGTTTAGATAAAAACAAATTTGTTAAATACAGAAAAAAAACAGATTTAAGTGATGAGGCATACAAGTCAGATCCAGTTACAAGAATATAAAAGTAAAACGCAGCTAATACCTAACTTAACAAAATGAAGTGGATTCAAAGCAAAAGTCTCATGCCACATGTCTGTGGTGTTTCAATGCTGCTTAAAATTATTAGGACTGGGAGCATTGGCTGTTGGGAGTCTGAAAGGACAGGAAACAGGAAGGAGGTGGAGGAGTTGAGAAGGCTGAGTGAGAGCTACCAAGGGTGCAGCAGCAGCTTGGTAAAGAGGTTTCCACTTTAAAAATAAAGTCCTGTTGAAGTTTGTTAGTACCCTGCCTGGTTGCTACAACAATGTCTTAGTCTTACTGGCTGAACTTTTCAGTCAGAATCCCCCTCCCAGTCCAATGCTGTTTCCTTTGTTCTTCAAGTGTTGTTGATGCTGTGAATAGAGAGGAAGGAGAAAGATAGAAGAGAAAACACCCCAAAACTTTCTATAGCATTTGTCTTCTTTGAGAATCATCTCCAGCTGAGTTTAGGAGAAATGTTTGTGTTGACAGAAGTTCCCAGCTGTTCCTTTTGTTATTCATGCCCACCTCCTCTTTCCTTACAAAGAATGACCACTTAATCAAGTGATGGTCCATTTGACCTTTGTCAAGGTTCCTTCCCCACTCTGAACTCTAGGGTACAGACTTGTGTGCTTTTAAATAAGCAAGAGAGAAAGGCATGCAGAATAAATCTCTGAATACTAAAGCCAATGATAATTTTGTCATTGTTCAAAGGGTATTTGCTACTGAAGTAAGGTCTTCTACTTTAGATATTGGAGCACCACACTGCCTGCAGACAGAAAGAAAGTTAACATTAACTACAACAGAAGAAAGAGAGATCCCTATTGTTTCTTAAGCAAAGGGGGGATATTTAAATTCTTATCCCTGTGGTAAGTATTTAATCAAATAAAACTATTGCTAATGTCTTTGATGGCTTCAAATAAATCAGTATTACACATTTGCTAAATTAATAGGATGGTTTTGTGCTGACAGCAAAGGGGCAGGACCCAGGAAGTTCATTGATTGAAAGCTGGAGTGAATCAATGCTGCAATGGGTAACATGCTTCCAAAGAGCACTGGGCACCCTCAGCTCCTATGAGCAAATTAGCAACTAAGTAAGTTACCCTCGTTGTGCCTCCCTCAACCCACCTAGAGACCCCAAAAACAAGATCATGCTGGAAATCAGACCTCATTTGAGTCACTGGGTAAATAACTTTGATACAAAATTACCACCATCTAAATACATGAAAATGTCAAGAGTCTCTGGTTCTCCTGGACGGCTCAAGAGGCTCTTCTGGTGTGCCACACTCCTGCATGATGCCACCTTCTTCCTTCAATCCTGTTTTAATCAAGTGTTAAAGTGGAGTGTAGGGCAAAAGGAAACCTCTGTAAGATTTAGTGTAATGGAAATAGCATAATGTGCAATATTGCTACCTAAAGAACTGCTTTATCCCAGCAGAATCACTGCATCATAGAAACATAGGGCTGGAAGGGACCTCAAAAAGTCATCTAGTTCAGCAGCCAGGCAGGACCAAGTAAACATAGACCATTCCTGACAGGTGTTTGACTAACTTGTTCTTAAACCTCCCGTGATGTGGATTCCACAGCCTCTAGTGGAAGCCTATTCCAGAGTTTAACTACCCCTGTAGTTAGAAAGGGCTTTCTAATATCTAACCTCAATTTCCCTTGCTGCAGAATAAGCCCCCTTACTTCTTATCCTACATGAAGTGAACAGACTGAACAATTGGTCATTTGCCTTCACTGTATTTAGAACTGAACAGAAAGCTAAATACACAGCAACTGCCACCGAAATCTGAAATTCACAATTTAAGTAGACAGCAGCCTGAAATCAAGCCCCGATGAATCCTGAAATGTGAAGAAATGCACTAAAGAATGTTTTAAAACCAGCATTGGACTTCAGCATCAGCACAAATGGTGGTATTTAATAGTGTTACAATAACTGTAATTTATTAATATTTGATCAGTGCTTCTTAATGGAGAAGCCATCTGGCCAAACATTGCCAGAATAAGTGTATTGGTCACTTGCCAGAAGACAGGGGGAACTATGCTTAGTTTGTATACATGGTGATTGAGCTTTCATTAGAAGCCAGTTGGGGCAGGGACCATGTTTTCTGCAGCATTGAATCAATAATATTTGTTATTACAAGGGTAGGTCCTCTAGAGATTGTAGATCCAGCAGTGTAATATCTGTGGCCTAGGCTTTGATATATGGCACTCGTTAAACCATTACTGGAAGACTGCAGCCAGTTCTGGTGTCCACATTTTAACAATGTTGCTGAAAAATTGGAGAGGTTGCAGAGAAGCATTACAAAAGTGATTTGACAGCTGGAAAAGATACCTTACAGTGAGTGTGAGACTGTACATACGCAGTGTAACCTAATAAGGTCCAGAAAGTAGATTCATTGTCAAAACTAATGAAAAAGCACTTCCAACAGGACCATTGAAATATTTAATGACTGAAGATAGAATGAATACAAATCACACTTCATGGGGAAAGCAAAGGGCTTTGTTTGTGCTCTGAAAGAAAGAGACACATGGCTGTTTGTTATGTATCACAATGGGATCAGCCAGGCCACCTGTTCACTCATTTCAAGTGTTTACTGTTTTGCACATAAGAATTACAAGCCATCCGTTTGGATCTCCTTTCAAGTTGTATAACTTGCACTGAAACAAAAAGCAAAGGCATTTTTAAGGAAGAATACAATGGTAGTTTATAAGCCAGCACATCTCTTTGTTGGACAGCTTTTCAGAAGCTCTGAGGTCCCTGGTCTTAGACACAGAAGCAAATTATCATCATCTACACCAACATATCACCTTTTGTGTGTTCCCACATCCTTCTAGCCAAATGGGAAAGTGAAGCTCATATGGACACAAGATCACCTAATTTGTAAACATCCAGTTAGTTCTTCAGTTACTGGATTATTTTACTGAACATTTATTGTTTCATGAAAGCATTTACAATTAGTCTGTCAGCATCCTAACAAGGGCAGTTGGGACCAAGAATCAGAGCAGGGTCAAAGGTTGGGAGCAGTGGATGTGCTCATAGTCAGGTTCCAGGACAGGGTCAATACCAAGGGTCAGAGTCCAACTCAGGTTTCAGGATCTGAAGTCCAAATCAAGCCAAGGTTGAAGCAGGAATGGTCATGGCAGCTACAGGAAATCCACACGGTTGCCTGGACACTTCCTGGAATGCCCCTTGGGTTTATATAGGGTGGGAAGCTAATCAGATGCCTTGAGGTGGGACTTTTCGTGGTCTGTGTCCACAGCCGGTATTGGGCAATGGAGCACAAGTTGGTTACAGTGCTGCTTGGTGACAGCATTGAGATGCTAGATAGCTGGGAGCTCCGCAGAGCCAGGTTTTAGACCCATGGGGCCGTACATGTTCCTCTCCTTGAAAATAAGGAGAAGACTAAGGGTTGTTTAGTTTTATGTAAGGAGTCTTTCCACCAAAACAGTGGGTGAAATCCTGGCCCCATTGAAGTCAGTGGGAGTTTTGCCATTAGTTTCAAGGGGGTCAGGGTTTCACTATGCATGCACACTAATCTTTCATTTAAAGGCACTCAAAAGTCACAAGCTGCCCACAACACATAAGTGTAGGTGGTCAGACAGAAAGGCAAAATCAAATAAACCCTATAGAATCCTAGAATTCCTCAGCAAAGTCACTTAACATGGGGCTTAGAGGAAAATGGTGGTGGTTATGTAGACTGTTTTAACAAGCTAAATAAGTAGTCTTAAAATAGCATAATAAGAATTGAATTTTCCAAACTAATGTCACTGACAAGTCCCATGCCTGAATCACCGCAGAGAAGAAGAGGACATCTCCCTGTATTACCTTTCACAACCTTACAATGGACCCTGGCTCATTGGACCAGGCCTAAAAGAAAACCTAAACAAACCAGGACATTACAGGTCATTTACTAGCCAGGCCTGGATGCTTTCAGCATGCCAAGCAACCAGGAAAGATGTGTGTTCATATATTATACTTTAGGCAATTTTTAAGAGACTATTGGTGATTCCATCCTCTTTATAATTGGATGAGCCAACTCCAAATTCCTTTCACATGAACTCCAGCTTTCCTTCTTAGGCCGCTACCAAAAAGCTCTGGATATTTAATTTGGTGAGAGAAAAGGAATTTCCTAGTTTAAGTCCACTTGGCACCAGCCATTTAAATCCTTTCAAAAAGTCATAAAATAAGATGCCAAACAAACATATATTGAGCTGCAGATAGTTGTCTACTGCCTGCAAAGGTTACCATGTCACACTTGGGTGCAGTCAATTTCATATAATTAACAATGCTCCGTGTTTATTCAAAGTTGTCAATAGCCCACATTGACTGAGGACACAAAAAGGGGACATTGTGCACAGACAGCTCTCTGTTAATAGTAATTAAAGTTACATACACACATTGAGATAAGAATCTATTTCCATTAGCTAGCAGACCATACAATTCTGGGAAGAGTAGATCAGTTAATGCTGCAGAGCTCTGTCCTCATGCAGAAATAAAGCTGTCAACAGGACATATTTGCACCATTCAACCTGCACAGCTCTCTGTTTTGTAGGGCAATATAAAATTACTCTCCCAAAGGACAGAATACATTACAACTTCATGAATCAGAATTGGTACAGTGAGACTCTTGAGATAAACAAATAGTTCTTCTCAGCAATAACATGTCAGTGTTGTATAATATTCTGAAAACATTATTATGCAGAAGACTTACTGAATACTAGCTATGCTCCTGAGAACAAGCCGGGCACTTGCCCTCTGCAGCTACTGTCCATAGAGTCTTTCAGTTAGCCTATATCAGCAAGCAGGGAGTGAGTGGTCAGCACCAGAGTTAGGAACAGGGATCCAAGCCAAGGTGGAGAGCCAGAGTCAGGAACCAGAAAAAGAGCAGGACAAGAGCTAGGCTAGGCAAGGCACACAGGAACAACAGCAGGTGTAAGTGTTCACTAGCCAGCAATTAGCAGCAGCTGCTGCTGAGCTTAAAAGCAGGTCTACTAGTTCCCCTCAGCCAATCAGGTGAGTGGGCCAATCAGGTGGTTCTGCTGTAGCTCAGCTGTGTTCATTAGTCATCCTGGAGACTGAGCTAACTAGTCCCAGCCTCAGCTGTAGGCCCTCATTCCCAACAACCAGTGTTTTTGCTGCATTTGATAATGTGTTCTCAGGTACTGTCCTAATAAAATATGTTGGTTCAGACATCTGCACATGGTCAAGTGTAATAAGAAATCTAAAGTCTAAAATCATTTGTTTGTTAAAACTTTACTCACCTCCTCCTTACTGTAAGCTGTGAGGCTGTGTATAAGAAAGATGACCCAATGCCCCTTCCCAAATCCCTCTCTCTCACTCTGTGTTTACAGACTGGACCAGACAGCAAACTCATTTTTAAAATAGTCACACACAGAGAATGAAATATAGATTTGGGTGAGTGAGCAACTTGAAATATTCAGCAAAATTCAATTCAAGTTAGGAATAGATAAAACGAGGAAGTAGTAAAAAGGAAAATCACACCAGTAATTGTTAGGTTTCAGAGTAACAGCCGTGTTAGTCTGTATTCACAAAAAGAAAAGGAGTACTTGTGGCACCTTAGAGACTAACCAATTTATCTGAGCATAAGCTTTCGTGAGCTACAGCTCACTTCACCAGTAATTGTGTTATAGCACTGTGTAACTACTGTTCAACTGACTAGTTGTCTTGAAACAAGGCTTATCTCTGAAGTGTTCATTAACAGAGGAGCATGCTCAGACTTCAGTGCTATCCTTAACGTTCCATTTCTTTCCCCTCCGAAGGAGCCAACATCTTTCTGGAGACTGTCCTTCCACCCAAAGATTAACTATACCAGTTCCATAGCACAGCAAAGCACAAGAGCCTTTCCTTCGCCCCTGTAATGTAGCAAATTGCTCCTGCATCAAAGCAGCTTTATCAAAACATTTTAACTTGCCTATATAATACATTTTTATTAGTGCATTTCACAAGCTGATGATTAGCAGCTTTCATCTTTCTTTCAAGCTAATGCATGAGAAATTTAGAATCAACTACAGAGTACCTGGTTTGCACAGCTATGAAAAGTAACAAAGAAAGTTAAAAATATAAACTAATGGAGTAATCTGAAATGTATTAAAATAATATAAAAACCCTGAATAGTTTAATTTACTTAAATTATATGGCCCTGAAGATTTGCCATTTAAAGATTGGGAGATCCCAGAAGATGGCCTAACATTGTGTCTTCACTATCCCACTATATTCACTAGATTTGGAGAAATTCACTATTCACTATATTTGGAGAAATCTGCAAGGACAGTATCTCGGCTAAAGTGTATTAACTGTATGTAGCTATCTACTAATAGCATGGCCTTTGTGAGTTCTGATCCAGTGTCCCTTTGTGAAGCCCTTGGATAAAAGTTTCCTTCCAAGCCCAGCACCTACAACAGGACTGTATCCTGATTGTAGCCTCTAGGCTCTACCAAAATGCAAAGAGATGAATAATATAGTTATTCTATTATTAATTATTATTATAAGGGAATGTGTTGTTTTGTCTACTGATGCAATGGATTTTAAAAAGTCCACATTTTCATTCTTGACTGACTAAACTTTATAAAGAACACAATTGATTGTATGCCTCTTAGGTAAATAAAGCTGACGAAATGTAATCGTGTTTGCTGTTGGTTCATTATTTCCTTGGTGCTTGCTATGAAAATGGAATTTGGGGTTAGTTTTGTTTTGCCACATCAGCATCTTAATCTCATTATCAGCTTTTATTATACAAGAAAGAGAATCTGTGCTCTGGTTGCTCATTTGTTCTCTCAGGATGTACATTCTTCTGTTGTGTCATCCATTTTGTTAATTGCAGGATACTTTGTACATCTATTTTCTTTCAAGAAAAGAATGTTGGGTCTGATTTACCACGGTCTTACTCCCGTTTCCTGTGCTATCAGGCAGAGTGAGATTTTATTGTAGGTAGTTCATTGATTAGCATTAGGCTGTCAGAAACTGTGTTGGTAATGGTCAGGCCTAGTAATCGGAACCAGAATCAGGAGCCCAGAGCAGGGCTGAAACAAGGCCAGAGTCAGAGCAAGGTTGGAGCAAGACTAGGAACAGAGCTGGAGCAAGAGGAAGGCTGGAGCAGGCTAAGACTTATGGAATCTGTTACCACTATCAGGCAAGGGATATTTCCAAGCTATGAAGTGACATTCAGCAGACTGAGTTGCAGTTTCTCCTGTGAGGCTTGTATACCTGCCCTTAGAGCCACCAGACCAGCTCCTGGTTTGTGGATTTGCTGTAGCCTAGCACAGGAATGACTCATCAACACATGGGGTTTAATCAGGCTCTAGTTCTCTGATGACTCATTACCTTACATAGGCATGTGGATGAGCCATGGATGTTCTATTTAATACAGCATTGGGCCCTGCACCTGTCTTTCCCATTTCATACTTGCTGTCCATGAAAATAGCTGAAGGAGGTGGAGGAAGGAGAAAGACTCATTTCTTACCAGAACCTGATATCTGATTATGGACCTGATTTGCCATGGCATTACTCCCCTATTACATAAGTGTGACCCTATTGATTTCACATGAAACAGAATTGGAAAAAGTCTAAAATATTTTTTCTTCTTTAGAACTCCAAAACAAAGACCCAAGGACTCCTATTCTGCCCAATGACCAGGGATTCAATGCCATCAGCACCAAAGACAATAAAATGCCCTGGTGATAGGCAGCAGTACAAAACCCCAAGATAAAACAGAGCCACGGATTCTGGCACCTTTGTGGGGACCAAAGAGCTCCAATCTGTCAAGTCCTTTTTTTCCCCCCTTTATCTCAAGTCTGACAGAGCGTGATGCAGAGGAACTGGTTCCATATTTGATGCTGACAGAGACTTGGGCAGCTTGGATTCACTGGTCAAAAATAACTTTGAGCAGACAGGTTAAGTGTTGTGTCTGTACTAGAGATAGCCACAGGAAAGCAAATGCCTTTTACCCAGACATTTATAACAATTGCAGTGGGTGTATGTCACAGACATCTTACTGTTACAGGTGTTGTATTTTTCATGCATGGAAGCTTCTCCAGATTGTCTGCCATTAGAAGGCAAGAATAAGGCTCAAACTGCCCATAAAACAAAAGGAGAGAGCTTTGAAAGTGAGAGAGGATGGCAAGGCCCTAAAAAAAAAAAAGATGTTAAATAACTCAGCAATGGGTCAATGAGAGCACTACTACTAGTCAATAAAATATAACAATTCCCACTAACTTTGCCTGATACAAAAGAAGAATGGAGGTTCTGCATCCACTTTGACATGCTGAGAAAGAAAGTCTGAAAGTGGAGTGTTTCAAACCCATAGATTCAAGAACATACAAGGGTAGATGATGTGTATGCCCCTCCCCCAACAGTTTACTCCTTAGTAAAGGTTCCATGGCTCAGGAATACTCATTTATAAATATGACAACAAGAAGGAATATCTACAGACTCACTAATCAAACTGTCACATTTCCCTGAAAGGCAGGCAGGTCAGAATATGTCCTTCAATCATGAATTAGCAGCTCAACAATCCCAATACACTGCAACTACTTCTCTAGAATAATTCAATTATATTACCCTCTCAAATGCAACTGCACAACACACCCCCTCCAAAGAAACAAAGTTATGATTATCAGGACAATCTCTTCCTACAGAGCAAACACCCAATGTTTATTTTTAGCACTATTTGTCCATTTTAGAAGAGTCCCAGAGTCACAAAGTTCAAGGCAAGAACAATCACAAAATCATCTAGTCTGACCTCCCTGATATCACACTACCAACACTCAGCCCCCAACACATTAACCCAACACCTGGAATTAGATTAAAGTACTGCAACGCACAGGAGACTAAAGTACTGTATGCCACAGGCAGAGAACAGGGATCAAGGGGCTTCGATTCCTGAGGCCCCTGCAGTAGCAGGGAATTGATTTAGTGAGCTATACTCAGATGATCGCAGCAGATAACTGCGGCCAATGTTGCAGAGATAGGCCAAAAATCCAACAACCCAAGATCACTGACAATCTGACCTGGGGCAAAATTCCTTCACAACTCAACATATGATCAGTTACCACATGAGCAAGAGCCAGCCAGCCAAGCACCTGACAGAATTCTCAGTACCATCTCAGACCACTGGCCCACCCTGTCCAATGTCCCATGGCCATGGGCAGCAGGTGTAATAGGCATGGGGAGGCTCAGTCTCCCATGGCACTGCCGCGGCCACCGGACCCCCGGTTGCAGGGTTTTGGGAGGAAGTTTTTGATTTATTATGCGCCATGCAGGTTCCAGGGCAGCGGAGGAGGCAGTATGTGCTAGGGAATCCTCTGCCACCCCAGAACCTGCATGGGGCATAGCAAAAGCATCTTCTGGAGAAGAGACACACATGCTTTTCTCTGGGTGGCTTGAGGTCTGGGGAGGGGAGGTGTGAGACAGCACAGCACAGCTACAGCTGGCCTGGGACTCCGGGCAGGGGAGCTCAGGGCTTCAGCTGGCTGGGAGCTCTTCTGGGCAGGTGTGGGGCGGGGGGAGGGAAGGGGAGAGGCTCTAGGCTTTGGCCAGCTCTGGATTTCTCCAGCTGAGAGGGGTGGGGGGGGGTGTCTCAGGGCTCCGACCATGGGGGCAGAAGGGGGCTCAGGGCTCCTCCAGCTGAGGAGGGTGAGCCAGGGCTCCTCCGGGTGGAGCAGGGTGTCTTGGGGCTCTGAACTCCTCTGGCTGAGGGGGTCCCATAGCTCCGGCTGGCTCAGGGCTCCTCTGGCCAAGGGCAGGGTGTTGAACGTGCAGAGCCAGGGCTAGCCCATGCCCATGGCCATCTATGATGCTTCAGAGGAAGGAGACCAAACAAAAACCCCCACCTGGATGCATTGTGTGTGTGTGACCGGGGATATAAAGCAAGAATTCTCAAAAACTTTTTCACAGTGTGGACCACATCTGAGTAGAGAGATGGTCACATGAACCCCTCCCTCTCCATTGGCAACTCAGTAACAAAGATTCCATACAGAAATATTAAGAAAGAGTAGCCAATACATCTATCAAACAAATCCCCAGAAGGGAATTTTACCTCCCAGTTATGGTATTGACAAACTCCAGGATATACATTTTCAAACATAAAGAGGGTTGATATAATGCGGTAAGTGTGACACTTCTTGAGGGTACACAGGGTTGTGTGGTACCTCATTACCACCTGCTTTTAGCATGAGGAACTCTTGTCTGTGCTTGCCATGGGTCAACTCCTCAACTCCACTGGCAACACAAGCAGAGGCATCAACTTCCTGGGGGTGATAAACTCCCACTCTGCCTCAGGCCTTGCCCCCACTCCACCCATTCCCCCAAGCCCCTACCCCTTCCTGCCCTTCCCCTTCCCATTTTGTTCTGCACCTTGCCACCCTGTTCCACACCCTCCCCCGCCTCTTCCTGTCCCCACTCCTCACCCATCCCCCAGCATGCCACTAAACAGCTGGTAGTAGCAGGTGGAGCCCACCAGCAGGAGGGCTTGGAGGAGGGGTAGGAGCTGATCTATGGGGTTGCCAGTGGGTGCTGAGCATCTATTTTTTTCCCATAGGTGCTCCAGCCCCTGAGCACCCATGGATTCAGCGCCTATGAACACAAGTACTTCCCTCTATGCCTTGCAGGCCCTGCTATCACTCTGCAGGTTAGCAACAAGCACACTCCAAACTCCAAGCCCTCCAACATCACTAGAGTCTCCAACCCCTGGTCCACTGGACACTTACAATATTCACCAACCTGCCGCTTCCAAAGAAGCAGTAGACCACAGCTCTACCAGTTCCCCTCCAATCACCACTCCACTTAACTCACAACACTTAGATATGTTTATAGTGAAACAAAATTTAACAAAGCAGAGAGATTCAAGTGGTAGCAAGTTGAAATATTGGAAACAAAGAGTTACATACAAAATAAAATCATAACACACCTTCTGGAACCTAGCCTTAATTAACAAGATACTCTTGTGACTAGCAGAGTAATACTCATCCAAAATCCTTGCACCTCTTTACATCCAGGCTGGCTGTGACCCTTCTTCCATGAGACATGCATGCTGTCAGTTTGCAAAGTGTCTCTTTGCACTCTAAGGTATATCAAACCAATCCTTTGTCTTTATTCACAAACTGGACACCCCTCTGCTATTTGTTTTTCCTGTAGATTTCCTCTCTCGTCTATTTTGCAATCTCTGAATTTGCACCTGGCTCAGTATGTAAATTGTATGCCACACAGTATATGTCTCTCTACAATAAGCGTCAGTTACTCTCTACCTGAAAGGAACATCTCCAAGGTATGTGACCTCCTGGTGACCTGCTTTAACTCCAAGATCTTCAAAACATAATTTTAGTAGATACACATAACCCCTTAAATATTATCCATACATACTTTTTGCAATTATGATGACTAGTGGGCTACTGGCTCTCAGTAGAGACCTCACATGCCACCCATTGGTGAACTATTATGCAACTATCCAACCCAGGGGATCCCTCTAAAACTCTAGGCAGCCCATGTGCTCTCTGCCAGTTGGCACCAAGGGATCTCTGGGCCAGAGCATGCCTTTCTGATTTGGATTTTTATCCTTTTGTTTGTGTTTTAAATTGTGTAAGTTGCTTTCGTATCTATGTATATCTGAGAACTAGGTGTTATTTAAACCAGGTCAGCATATTCCATGTAACAAGATAGATGCACATTTTCCCTTTCATACACAAAAGGCACGGGACAGCAACAGAACCCAGAGGGGATTTAGGTCTGGGTAAGTCATCACTTGGTTAGTGTATAGAACCCAGTTTTTCCTCCAAAAGCAAGGTTCAAATTCACTTGTACAAAGTAAATAAGTTCTTTCTTGCTCCAAGTAATACATACCCAATGCAGAGGGTTGAACTGCAACACTCTGGCAGCCACTAGCACCCAGAAGAATCTCCTCTGGGACCACTTCACAGATCAGTTTCCCATACAAACCCATTTAATGTTCCTTGTTCAAACTCACTGTTAGCATTTGCACTGCATGATTCCTAACCTTAACTACTTGGGTTTCCCCACCTTCTTTTAGACTGAAAACATTTATTTTAAAACCACCAGTTCAGTTGCAATGCTTTGAAGAAACACAAAACTCTGGGCATACTAGCTGCTTGTAAAGGGTGGCCCAATTACAGTCTGTAAATATCTACATGGTGAATAAATATATAACAGTGGGCTCTTCAATCTAGCGGAGAAAGGTAATAACATGATCCAATGGTTGAAAGTTGAAGCGAGACAAATTCAGACAGGAAATAAGATACAGATTGTTAACAGTGAGAGTAATTAAACACTGGAACAATTTATCAAGGGTTGTGGTGGATTCCCGATCACCAAAATGTTTAAAATCAAGACTGGATGTTTTTCTAAAAGATATGCTCTAGGAATTATTTTGTCAAAATTAAATGGCCTGGGCTGGACAAGAAATCCATCTAGATGATGACAATAGTCTCTTCTGACCTTGGAATCAATTCCTCTAAAAAGCTTACTCCACAAATCTAACATTAAAATAACGATTCACTTTAGACCATTTAGATAGACTTGATATGCCGGTTACATGAATACAGTATACTGGAAATTGTGTTTCAGATTATTTCAATTAATACTAAATTTTTCCTATATAAAATTACTCTAAGCCTTATTGTCTGAGGCCTAAAACTCCTTTATTTTTACTACTATAGTAAACTATTGCAGTAGTGATATACACAGTAGTTACAGTTCACCTCACATTTATATTATAAACCATTGTTTTTCAAGGGCTTAATGCAACAACATTTCTTTACCCCCCGCATTCAAGTGATTTGTAACCCAACCCCAGCTAAAATCTATCACTTGGGCAACACAACTCTATTTGCTGGATATCTAGGTAGATTAGGTGTGAATGTAAATACAATCTGGTCCTGAAGCCTTTCCCCCCAGCCCATCACTAGCTGTCAGGAAGAGCTCATTTAGACTTTGCTTATAAATCATCATTTGAAATTATTAGGTTGGCCAACATCACTGAAACGAATGCTCTGACATGGTCATAAAAAACAACAGCTGTATAAGGAAGCTAGTCTTATGTTCATACTTTTCAAATCTATTATACTTTTTCAGATAGATGTTATGCTTTTAAAGTGTGTATTAATGTTTCAATTTCAATTCAAATGTCCAAATAATCACTAAATTGGCAACAGTACATGTAATTAGTTCACAAAACTCAGGGGAGTAAACACCCCCATGGGGTGGGTGGGTGTGTGTGTGAGGAAATCCCTGCTGCAGGGTCAGGCTTATGCTGCTATAATCAAAAATTATACACAAACAAAACAGTTTCAGCCTTTTGGGCACTCATATCTCAAAATCAACTTCATTTTGGTGGAATCAGAGGAGACTGATAAGGAATAAGTTTTTGTTTACCCGTTTACAGCAAATTAAATTTAGTGACAGTTTGCATGTCAACCACCTAACAGTTCAGATTTTCGATAGTGCGTTGTTACATGAGTCTTCTGACCTGAGTCACAGTGTCTCCTACAGCATATGCATGTTTTCTATTCAGCCTTTCACTACCCTTTCCCCTGCAAGGTTTTCCTGTCAGGCAAGAGCGTCAAGCAGGGCTTAGGGTAGAAATAATACTTTGGACTTTTCTAGTGCCTTGCATCCTAGGATATCAAAGTGCTTCACAAATATTTGCATAGAAATCCTGATTTTGCACAGCCCCTGATTTTAGTACCCCTGTTCCCCAGGAGGGGCACAGACCTCTACCTCCTCCCAGCTGAGCAACTCTGTAGCTCGTTAGGGAAAACGGTCCCTAGATTCTTTATATTCCTTGGGTTGATTGCAGGGTCAGCTTATAAATCTTTAACTATACCATATGCAGAATGTAAAGTGCCTCTCCATACTGATTATGGGGTCAAACAAGAATACAGCCCCATAGATGTTAATTTATATTTTGAGGGACTCAAGGAACAATCCATTATAAGCAGCAGCTATAGGATGAACTTAAAAAGAAAGGGTGTACATTGGAACCAGGGATAAGAGACAGATCTGTAAGAGGTCCCCAGAAACTGCTAAATAAATAACTCTTAAATAACCGGAGGTTTTATCTATTTCTGCACCTCACTTTAATATAAATGAGTTAAGAAAAAGAAAGTCATACCCTCACATTAGACCATTTACTAGATCTAAATAACCCCATAAATTGGATTTCATTTTTGCAAGTGCCAGTTTGATTAAGGTAACTCTATAGATGTAATGTTTACTAGAGCACTTGCTCCAGTGGCTCAATAAATTCTACTCTAAGTTTATTTGCACTGGGTTGATACAGACAGGGTCTTTTCAGTCAACATGCTGAGGGCTGAAAACAAGGCCAGTATGTTTAGGTCCTGGGAGAGCTGCAGGTCAGCAGGAGGACTAAAACTTAATACAAGGAGACATCTCAAGAAGGATTAGACAGGATGTTAAGGACAACCTATAGGTGCTGTTTTACATACCATTAAGGACAAAAAACACAAGGGATTGAGACAGATGGCAGTAGATAGTGTTGGCTATTCAAATGCACATTACAACTTTTAGTTCTAAAGCAGTTTGCAATATGCATTGGAAGCAAGGGAAAGTCTCTTGGGGAAGATTTGTGAAATGTCCGGTGGCAAAAAGAGGCAGATAGTTTTAGATACCAAAGCATCTTTTCAGATTAGATGAGGTAGTAGTGCAAGGTCTGGCATGACCGCAATATATATACACAATCTACTGACCACATTGTGTCTGTTAATATGTTAACAGATTGGAAGGACTTTAGGCCAAGGGGGAAGTCAGATTTGTTTCAAGCTTTCTTTGAAAAGTTACAACTTGGGTAAGGGAAGATCAAGAGGGCTCCTGCCCCAATGAGTCTTTTGTGGTGTTATGAACCCTAAGAAGCAGAGTTTAGATTACAAGGGTAAGATGGGAATGTTAGAAATGGGATGAAATCAAGTATGAAAGAATTTAAGAAAGTTTCCCTGAGCCTAGTCTTAAGTGAAGGGGAATCTTGTGTGGCATATTGAGAGATCAGAGTACTAGACTGTGTGCAGTATTTAAGAATCCTACACTGGAATAGAGAGATATCCTCTAATTCTATAGCATAGAGGTACCCAAGGCCTCAGTATCTAATGTCCTCTAACTTCATCCTGGATTCTTTCTGGTTGGTCTTCTGCAAGCTCTACTCTGCTTTCACCATGGATTCTACTTCAAGGTAGAATCTCAGGCCTGCTCCAAATTCATCCTCACTGCTGCTTTAATCTGCTCTCCACTGAAGTCTTATCCTTTAAGGCTGTCCATATCTGTTTCTTCAGAAAGACCAGGTAAAATATCCCTATTGCCTGCCCCCGCAAGCACTCCATTATAAAAAAAAATTTATTCCTGTCATCAGCTACTTTCAGATTCAAATATTTTTCTACAACCCCTCCACTCCTGACTTGTCTCAGTCTAGTCAGACTGGTTGAATTAAATATCTTCACAGCACCTTAAGAGCTTAATACGACCCAAACTCCTCTTTTTGCTCAAGTTCTGTCACTGTTAACAAGTCATTCCTGTCATTCAGGCACACAGCTGGGAATGGAGAGGCATCTTTGACTTCCTTGTCATTTCTTCCCCCCCCCCCAACTCTCCAGTAGTGTCCAATCCCTGCTGCAGCTCCCAATAGAGAGTCAGACTTTCTTTCCACACAGCTAGCACTCCTAGCCCTTATCTTGCATTTTGATTTCTGCAGTGTCCACGTGTTTGGCCTCAAATATCTACAGGTCCCCTAACTTTAGACACATCTAAGGGCCCATGAATATCACATCACTTCCCCTTCAATTCTCTGCATTGCCTCTCCTCCCCACACCATACCATCAAGTTTCATCTTTGCTTATAAAGCCCCCACAATTCCAGTTCTCACTACTGATCTGCTGTACCCTTTCTTTCCTCTGCCAATTAAGTATTCAAGGATTGCATGTTTTCCTCCCCAATACATGCCTACACATTCTACATGGGAACACCAACCCTGAACTTATCCCTAGGGCTTTCTCCAATTCCCTTAAGACCACTTCTGCTGTGATCTCACCTAAAAAAAGCTAGCCAACCACTGATGATTTGATGGTGCAGTACTTGAAATGAATTACTTTCAAGATGGTGTGCAATAGCTAACTTTCATAGGTAGGTGATCTGTGTTGCCTTTGCCTTCCTGTCTATTGTTTGAAACAAGACTCAAATGAGTGATTAATACAATACCTGCCCCGCAGATCTTGCAGTCAATTTATGGTAAGAGTCAATAGTTTCTCCTTTTGATTCACAACCCATTTTGAGACCTAGATAAGATTTAGAGGTTATAAGGCCATAAGGACTATTGTGATCATCTAGTCTGACCTCCTGCTGAACACAGGCCATAGGACTTCTGAGGTTTCCCCCCTAAGATGCTCCAGTTCAAACCGAAACTCACCCAATATTGATTTAAAAAGGTGCCAAAGATAGAGAATCCACCACAAATCTTAGTAAGTTGAAGCTTGGACAAGTGAAGCTAGAGACATATTCATAAGGCAAGATATTTATTAAAAGTGCTTTTAGTTTGCATTAAAACTAGTCTACAGTCCTTGTAAAAAAATCATTTAAAAATGTCAGCTAAAACAATAAGCATCATGGTTATTGACACATGACCTGCAGTGCCCTATAAAAATGTAAGACCAACTCTGTTGATCAGGAGGCAAGTGCTTCGATTTTAGTCAGTGTGTTCATTCACTGGCATTTATTGCAGAGGAAGAATTGCTGGTGTCTCCATAAAGGATACGTGCATGTACCTGCAATAGAAACGGGCAGCTAGTTACAAGTTATTTAACTGACATCTTGTGAATAGGAAACCCTACTGAGGTACAAGAATGATTTGGGTTTCAGCACCTGAGTGCTTCAGCATCATGCAAATCTGAAACAAAGTTATGGCTATGCCTAGATTGTAAGATTGCTCTTATAAGAGGAGCAGTTCTTACTTTTAAGATCACCTCAACCTTCAAGATGTTTGTAGTTAGTATCAGCCACTATCTAGTAGCTCCCACAAGGTAGGACTACCAGTTATGCAGAAACTTTTGATTAAATAGCTTGCACATAGGACCTCCCATAGCATATCTCCAATATAGATTTGGCCAATTTTAATGCCTGCTGTCATTTGGAGCCAAACAGAAAGCATTTAGTGTCTTAGGAACTTACTTTGACAGCTTGTACTTCTCTCTAATTGCTTGCTGTGGTGGATGAGAAGCATCAAGGCATGCTTTATGTAGATCACTCAGACAAGGCACTAGCTCGCTTAGTGAATATCCAGTGAATGCAGCAAGTGTTTCTGGCTGAACAGTAGAGAAAAGAATTATGGTACATTATTGCATTTATTTAGGTACTGTGTCTTCCAGATTTTGGTAGAGGCCCTCTGTCAAGAAGCAAGTCACATTTCTGCTGACTACTTAGATGAACACATGCATCTGTTTTGCTGCTGAAGTGAGATCCCATAGCAGTCACCATAGAGGATCTGAGCACTCTCAATACCCCAGATGCATCCTACTATCAATGTCCACTTTAGGTCTTTACTACAGCAGAGAAGGCTGACAAGAAGCTCCTTCTGATGCAGACAGAATACTTCCTGGTGTCTTTCACCAGTTCTAAAGAGTTTCCCCTACCATTATCACCAAATGAAATTATTCCTACAGCACAGAGGCAGATACCAATTAGATTAGTATTTGGATAAAACCATGTGCACTAAGATTCTAATCTCCCCCCCTCCCCCAAACACAAACAGTTGCATAGAGGCCAGTCTATCAGTTTTTTATAGGGTGGATCAATACATTGACAAGATGGTTAATGACTAATCTCATTAGGACTGTGTACCATATCAGGTTAGTCTCAGCCAGTGACCAAAGTAGAGTATTGTTCCTGCCTATGCAGAAGTTCTAGATGGAAAAGAGGAGCAAATCTTTAACTAGCTAGATATCAACTGTATGCCAGTGGAAAAGCCTGTTTAGTTGAACTAGAACCCTCCCAAGAGATCTGCTAGTTCATACTATCTGGAGTGGAAATTCTTTCCACTTTTAAGTCTGAACCTGTAGATGTAAGAAACCCTCTGTTCCACAGCACCTCAGAGAATTAAGAGCTTACCCAGAAATGCCTGTTCACAGTGTAATTTGCTAGACAGTAAGCTGCTGCAGCAGTTTGTGAAGGAAGGTACTTCAGAAATGGATCAGCTTCCAACAGACTCAACTCTGCTACGTACTAGGCAAAAGAAGTTTGCAAAAGTTACTTTCAAATAGACCTCTATGTATAAGGTGGGATCAATTCAGTGTGCTCCAAACAAGCATTGGTTATCTTTCCAGCACCACAGTTTTGGAGAACAGTGGATTATATACTCTGTTCAGAAAGCTGCTTTCTCTGTTGAGTAAGTTAGGGTGAAATCCTGCCCTTACTGGAGTCAACAGGAGTTCTACAATAATCTTTAATGGGGTCAGAAGTCACCTTTTAGAGAGATACCAGTTAGCTGAGTGAAGGCTGGGCAGTCTTGTGGTCAAGGAACTGGACTGGGACTCAGGAGGCCTGGGTTTGTTTTCGGCTTTATCATAGGCTTCTTACATGGCCCCAGGCAAGTTAGGGAGCTGAGGCACTCAAAGTATCTGACAGTGGGAATAAGACTTGCTTTCTTACCCTTTGTCCTTTGATAGTGAAAATGTATGTCCTGTAGTGCTATATTATATTGGTACAGTCAGTGGTTAGCATGGCAGGGCCCTGATCTTTGTTGGGGCCTCTGGGCTCTACCACTATACATGTTCTATCAGTACAGACTGACAGCATAAAGCTGTAGTTTTGGAAAGCAAGAAGTGTGATAGATTTCCTAGTAGGTTTAAATTGAATGTGCTGTGCACCATATAATCTCCAGTTAGGGTACTGGTTTATCAGGGTGTGTGTCAGTCATGTTTGAGTGACAGGCAGGCACCCTCAGCATGTTCCCTATGACAGGTGTTTTCCACTCAAGAGGATGCTCCTGAGAGTAAGCCAAGTCTGAAAGTTCCCACTCCTCCACCCCCCAATGTTCCTGGTTTATCAATCACTGCCCTCCCACAGCCCTTAAAGGAGCATAACACGTACCCTTGCAAAGTTCTCTGTCCTGACACAGACTCCATGTCTCTGTAAATACTGAAGGAGAAACTGGTTGATAGTTGGTACCGTCAAGTCAAAAGCCAGTACTTTCAGGAGCAGGTGTTCCATTCTTAATAACTGTCTCTTTGTGTAAGTATCATCTGTTATATACACAAACTCTTCTACCTCTGGAGGGTAGATCTCTTCATATTTCCTAAAAAGCAGTGCAAAAAGTCCATTAAGTCTATGAGGTTTGAAGTTGCAATCAGAAAGAAAGGCTTGTCGGAGTCATTGCTGGGATGAGCATGTGGGTCCACCTTCATCCAACAAGATTCATAGACTTCAGCCCCTACTTAGGCATATCCTGTAACACACATGGTACCTTTTGACAAGCTTAATACATTCAGCTTTTACCTACAAGTCCTTTTTAGATTCACTATACAACAGGGCTGCACTTACAGACATTAGACTGCCTCCTTAAGAGCTATATTATGCAGGATGTCATCTTGTACCATTTTTTAAACAGAATTCACATTGAAGTTAAGCAGCTTAAGCTTTAAGAGCCAAAAGTCTCAGTGATACAATACGCTCCAGACAAAAGTTTTGGTTTAGTCCATGTTCAAAACCAAAAATCAGTAAGAAGAGTTGGTGAATTAAGTAGAAGGATAGAATGTAAGTTTGAAGACAAATTCTTACTACTACAAGGTTTGTGTTGTCAGAACCAGCACAGCTCTTCAGAATAGATTTTAGTTTCAACTTCTAAATGAGTCCAAGAGGTCTTTTCCCACAAGTTTGGGTCTGTCAAGACTTTAGTAGGCAACATAAAGAACACTTACGCAGCCAGAAGAATTGCTGCTGTTCCCACAAGCTGCAGCTTCCCTCTGAGGACAGACATGCAGGAAAGAAACCTGTCCAGAAAGTTGACTGCTAGGTACAGTGTTTCAGTACGAAGTTTGTATTCTTGCCCAACTTCCACCAGCCAGTCCACCAAGATTGCACGCATCCCTGATGTGATGTCTGGCTGCTTTCGCATGTAATATGGTTTTGGCCTGTATCTTATCTGTTTAGAAAGATTTGAGGTTCAATAATTAGGACATTATAAGAACAACCATCTTTGCCATATCCATAGTGTAAGTAATTATTTTCATTGATGGAAAATATATTAAGGCCATTACTGATTCCCACCATCAATGAGTGGAGAGCTGTACTGAATTCAGCAACAAAAATCATGAAGTTTGATAGCCGTAATTGAGGAAGACCTACCACAGTGCAAAAGCTAGTGTATAGCAAAAGTACTACTCTGGTGGGGGTTAGGAGCCCCAGGTAACCACCACCTCCTCAGATTGCTACAGCCCTTTGCCACATTCTCTTACTCGCAACTTGATAAATAGGTTCTCAAGAGCTGTTGCAAGCCTCCTCACCCCAGCAAAGCTCAGTTACCCATTCCATCTGAGAGAGGAGCTAGAGTTCAAAGCTGTCCTGCATCTTAGAAGAAACTTCTCACTACCTCCTGCTCTGACCTTGGCCAGCAACACAAGGAGCTTACGGAGAATGCTTTGTTAAAGAGAATGCAGGTAGTAAAGAGATGCTAAATGACAACCCGAGAACCTGAAAGTTGTGTCATGCAGCAATGTTTTAAGAGTGGCAATCTACATCTAAGACCTAAGTGTTGCCAGTACATGTAGGGTCAAGGAAACGCTGACAGGCTTGTGAAAGCCACTCACTTCAGCTTCTCTAAGGTACTGATGAATGTCTTCTGCATAGTCTCCCACATTCATTATATCCACATTGTTATCCATATGAACTTCATGTTGTGACTGGAATGATGTATCCACCAACATAGGAGAACCTGCATAATCAGGATTCTTATTACATAAGGCATCCAACAAGACTTAACTTATCCTGCCAATTTGCTTGCAGTACAAGATTGAATCACATTTATATGAACAAGTAATCTACAGATAATGTAGACAAGTTTACTTTTGTTAAAAAAGTAAGCCACTTCATGTATCAGATTAATGTTACAAGCAAGGTTTTGAGCAGTGACAGTTACCTGTACTCAAATCCAACAACAGATGAATATTGGGTTTCATTGTGCTAGTATCCACTTCACACTGGCTAGGTTCCACCTCTTCTACAACTGTGCAGCTGCATCTGTCTTTTTGCTCTGGTTCATCTACATATATAGCAAACCCTTGCTTGGATGTTACATTGACCATACAGCTAGGGAATATATTCTTTCCAGAGGGAGAGAAAGCATTTTCAGAGCCAGAGAAGCGTCTGACTATGGTGGTACCCTGAAATAAAGTACAGATTTAACCCGTAGGAAGAGATTTAGTTACAAACAGAAAAAGCGCGATTCATATTTTCAGAAGAAAGCCACACATTTTCCTTAGCACTGCAGACTGCAAGCACTTGCATCAATAAATTGAACATTAGTTGAAACAAAGCTTGCCATTACAACTGGCATTTAGGAAATTCTGCTTACTGCCATCTTGCTGTAATGATGGACATTTGTGCCACACGGAGAATTAATTATCTTCCAGTTTAATAAGACAGGATCAGTCTTGAATAATCTCATATTGTGAGTGTCAAACATTCATCTGCAAAATGGCCAGCCTGAGCAATTCTGCTGAAATGCCAACTGTAATTATAAGCTCTGAGCTACAGTTCAATTTATTCATGCTGAGAACTACCAACATTAAATGCAGCTCAACACTTGTTACCTTAGCTTGTTGAAGAAAACAAGAAGGGCATTAAGAGTTCAAAAACAGTCTTTTATAATTTGATATTAAGATTGTTAAAACGGTTTTTGCATATGTATACTAATGCTATGCCAAATGTCTCAAGAGATCATTTTAAGAGTAAAAAGAAAAGGAGTATTTGTGGCACCTTAGAGACTAACAAATTTATTTGAGCACAAGCTCAACTCAAATAAATTTGTTAGTCTCTAAGGTGCCACAAGTACTCCTTTTTGCAGATACAGACTAACACGGCTGCTACTCTGAAACCTGTCATTTTAAGAGTACAGTTTTCAGAAAAAAACTGGGTTTTGTATTGAAAAGCTAATAAAAGCCTTTTATAAGGGTCATATCAGTCTTCCTGGACTGCCAATAGTCAAGAGCAAGCCTGTAGATGAAAGCTATTAGAAGTTTCTTATAATTCTAGTGAGTATGCCCATGAACTGCACAAGTGGGTCAGAGTTTAGCCCAGGTCATAGTGAAGGTTTTGAACTGGGCAAGTAGTTTGTCTATTCATTCCATGAACCTGAGCTAAGAGCTTGCAATCCCCGATGAGCATACACTGTATTAAGTACATCTTTGAGCAATACATTAGGCACCCAGGTTTGAAAAAGCTTAGGCCAAAGTTAGGCTCTGAAATAAAAGGGGGCCAATTTTCAGAATGTTGAGCAATCACAAACCCCACCATGTCAATAAGAACTGCAGTTGCAGTGACTCAAATAAGAGCTTTTCAGAGATGTTGAGCCCCTCCAACCCCCATTTGGCTTCAGTGGGATTTGTAGGTATGCCAAACTTCCGTAGCCAGGTTCCTTTATTTAGGAGCCTGGCTTTAGATGCTCAGATCTGAAGACGGTGGTGGGGGGAGGTCTGTTTTTATTACAGAATACCAGATGTACTCTAAGGATTACCACCTTTAAATGGTAATCTGTTATTACTCTAATCCTACTGGACTGCTTTCCTCTAAAGAGCTTTGCACAGGAGTAGCAGCTACTGTACATGCAAGGATCATTCCAGTGTATGACACAGTAGAGTACTAGAGAGAGCCATGCTAACCAGATTAAAGTCTGCATAGTGGCTTTGGCACCTAAATTTATTCTGGAACAGGAGGGAAACCGAGAAAAAAGGCTATCCGAAAGGTAATTCTTGCTCTCTGAATGTATTGCCACCATATCAACACCTTGTAGGAGTCATGTACCGAGCCACGGAACCTTTGAGCAGTAGTTGGCAGTTAAGGGGCATATACATTTCCACTGAGCCCTACATTCCATAGGCCGAGGGTATAGAGAAGCCATGTAACAGTCCCTCTCCCTCCAGAAACCTTACTTAAAGCTGGGCTCCAAGTTAGGGAGAAATGGTCAGTAGGGCTCCACTGTAGAATACTAGCTAGCCATGACCTCCCCCAAAAGATCTGCTAACTGAACAGGGATGGAAGCACTACCCTTTTAAATCCCATGTGTGCTCTGGATGAAATAGAAAGAGAAAAGCAAATCATGTGTGTTAGCCAAATCCCGTATTGCAAACCCAGTACGGCCAGCCCCAAGCATTCAAAAAGAATCATAAAATAGCCTTAAAAGTCAAGAGGTAATAAATGCTGGGTTTTTTTTATTTGCATTCTAGTTTGAGCCTTTAAGGTGCACTTGGGCCACATTTTCAAGCTTGTTTCTGCAATTCTGTGGGCTAGAAATTTATCCTTTATATTTAAAAAAAGCTGAACTGAGATTCTCAAGTAATCACGGGATTCCAGGAACTAGGGCTTCAAGGAAGATATTAAAAACGATGATATTTGCAATAAAATTGCCAGAGTTGGTATTGTGTCCCTCCAGTGCAAGCTGAGGGTCAGGTCATTTATCAGGCTTGTGTCAGTTGGGGGGCAGGGGAGAATGAAATCATGTTAGGTATTTACTTACTTAAATATCTCCTGATCAGTCAGACTTTTAGATACCTGTTTTGCACATACGTTTTTTAAACTCATGTTTACCAACATTCCCAGCAATGCCCTTTGACGGTTTACATATCAGTTCACAAAGGTAATGTTTAAAAAAAGATGAACTAGGTTTAGAGAAACACGCAGGTTAGGTAAGGAGAAAATGGTCATAGTTCCTCATGGTCTCTGGTTAAGATGCATAGTAAGAGGAGACTCAGTGCTGGAATAACAGGGGCCTTGACAAAATTTGTTTGGAGACCAGAAAAGCTTCCATAGCAACTGCCCATGTTATATCGGACTTAAGTTGTATCATCCACACATGAACAAAAGGCACCTCGGGCGTTTGAAAGACACTTCTCATAAGTGTAACCCCACAATGAGCAATGGGGTTCTCCCCCCCAAAAAAAGTTACCTGGCTACATGCCCTCAAGCACTGCCCATTCTCAGTCAGCAGCCCAAGCACAGCCCGCTGTGGTGGATTTTGGTTGGAATAAGGCCCAGCTGCAACCCGGCGGATCTCCCAACTTCCACCTTGGGAGATCCCACTCTTATCGTTGTGATGCATTGTTTCAAGGTCAGCAGCTGACAGCTAAGAGAAGAGAAGAGAATGGCATGTTAATCATCCGAGGCAAGTTTACCCGAATTTCTCTCTAGAGACAAGAGTCTAGATTCCCCTTTCCACTCCTAGAAGGAGTGCAGATCTGGTCCATTACTGCTTCTTATTCTAAATGCAGGATGCTTCCTCTAGGTCTCATCATTAATCACTGGAACAATTTACCAAGGGCCATGGGGGATTCTCCATCACTGACAATGTTTACATCAAGAGTAAATGTTTTTCTAAAAGATACGCTCTAGGAATTATTTCATGGAAGGTCTCTGGCCTGCCTTACCCTGGTCAGAGGAGACAATCACAATGACCCCTTCTAACCTTAGAATCTGTGACTCATGAGCAGATTTTCACACTCCCTGTGAGACAGATTTGCCTTCATTAATGCCACCCCGCCAAAAATACCTCAGCTTCCCTGTTGGAGCCACTCCCTACAAGCGCTGCAGGGAAATTTTTTTTGGGGGGAGGGAGGGGGGGGCGAAAGCAGGGATGCAAGGGAAGAGGCTACTGAAAGTGGGCGGCTACAGTAACCCCGGCCAGAGGGCGCCCTTGGGGCTCTCGGAGGCGCAGGGCTGAGGCTCTCCTTGCTGTTGCTTACTGCCAGGGCAGGCGCCCCAGAGCGGGAGGGTGACAGGCTCGCGAGCTCCCAGGAGGTCCTGCCCCGCCAGCAATGCCCGGGCCAAGCGCCCACGGAGCCCCGCGGACGCCAGCGCCCAGGCAGAACCAGCCACTGCGGGGAGCCCAACGCGCACTAGTGCCCCGGGAGCCCCGCCGCGCCCCGCATTACACGCCAGCCCCGCAGCCGGGGAGACCCCGCCGCCGCTGCCGCCCCTTGCCCGCTAGGCAGCCACTGGCCAGGGCGCCGAGCCGCACCGCTGCCCCCAGCCCCGCCTATGTAGCCCGCGTCCCGGGGGCGGGGGAGGCGGCGGCGCAGCCCCTCCCCCGCGGGCGCTGATTACTTTCAACCCGCCCGCGGCTGTTGGGCCCGGCCCGTTGGAAGCTCAGACCGGCGGCGGCGGCGGCGGCGGCGGCGGCTCCCGTGGCAACCGCAGCGGCCGTGCCGCGGCCCTGGGGGATCTCCATGGAGACCCGGCCCGGCGCGGGGGGTTGGCCACGGGCTCCACGCTCCCTGCCTCGGGGCTCGCGGGTGTCCGGGACCCCCCCACGGAGGGCCGGGTCCGAGCAGGGCGCCCCGGGCTGGCCCTGAAGGCGAGTCGCGCGCCCGCCGCTGAGTAGCCGCTGCTGGGACTCACAAGCAGAGCGAAGCTGCTCTCCCTGGTACACCCCGCTGCCTGCTGGAGCGGTGCGAGCCATTGGAGAATGACCCCCCCCCCGCCACACACACACACACACACACACACACTTCCTAATAGCGCGTGGAATAGCTGCAGTGACCCCCCCCCCAAACCACACACACACAGCTTCGGCTCCCTTCCATAAACCGCAGCACACAAGGCCCCCGCTCATTTGGCACCAGAGATGACAAGTGCTACTCCTTTTGCACGAGATCAATGCATCCGGGGCATGAGTACTGCAAGAAAAACCAGAATCCAGGTGACCTTTAAAAAGAAAAGGAGGACTTGTAGCACCTTAGAGACTAACAAATTTATTTGAGCATAAGCTTTCGTGAGCTGCATCCGATGAAGTGAGCTGTAGCTCAGGAAAGCTTATGCTCAAATAAAATTGTTAGTCTCTAAGGCGCCACAAGTCCTCCTTTTCTTTTTGCGGATACCGACTAACAGGGCTGCTACTTTGAAACAGGTGATCTTTTCAACTGTGGCCCCCAAATCCAAATGATACATTGCATCACTGGTAAAATGTAGACCCTGATGCCCTGTTAACGCAACAGAACTGGAAAACACATATCTGGTACCTGGATCCTGCTCATTTTTAACCTCAGCTCCCCCTCCTGCAAAAATCTAAACAGAATTGTCTAAATAGAAACGTAGCAAAAATAGTGAAATGTAACAGTATAGTAAGTATCCTATGCATTGTATATCTGCATAGCCATAAGAACCCAGATCTGACATCATGCTCTTTCTAGATGCATCCAAATGTCATAGTATAATATTTAGATTTTGCAATGGAACATAACAGAAGTCTAGTGTCTGTGTATGACCACGTTATATGTGGTTTTAGCTTATCAGCGCTTGGTGGAGATGTGCAAAGGACTCTTACAGAGTTAAGACACTTCTTCCATTAACTTTAAACCACATTGTAATGTTAGATGTAAATCTAAAAATCCCCCAGATTGCGCTGAAAATTCCAATGCATTGGATACAGATTTATCTGATGGAAAAGGATGGCTACACATGCTGTCTATCTAGAAGGTAAAACTTTGGGGATATAGGAGAAAAATGGGCTAGACTTTGCTGGATCCAAATCCATATTTGGATATTTCAACTTTTGTGTGCCAGGATGAATCAGAGACAAAATTTCTGTAGTGACGTCACAGTAATTACACTTGGTCTCTATTTCTCCAGTAAAACTAAGTGGTTTGTGCCCTCCACAAAAAATGTTGACTCAAGATATGTGTTTTTGCATTGCTTTTGCCCTGGGATGTGTCAGAGCCAGGATGTTTCAAGTCAAAGAGGAGTAACAACATGTGTTGTCTATTTTGACTGTACAATTCGGGGGTGTGGCAGAATTCAGCAGGCTTCAGGTGCTGGATATGTATCTTGGTGGTGCTGTTGAGCAGAGATGAAGCAGGGTCTAGATTTTTGAAGTGGAAATGGAGCAGCTGCCCTTTTCTATTTAGCTGGTAGCATTTTCAGATACATGTTTTTGTGGTGCTGCTGTATCACTTTGTAACAAGGTCTTGAGCTGAGAAGCTACATTTTTCTCTCTATTTTGACAGTAGAATGCAGGGGGTTGGGGGGCATTGAGTTTAAAATTTGGCAGGTTCCCTCAGGCTCCAGGTACGAGATATATGTTTTTCTAGTGATATTGGGACAGTATTGATAAGAGTCAGATTTTTATAGTGAAGAAGGAGTTGCTCTACTTATTTTCTATTTAGATTGTACAATTTTAAGTTTGAGACCAAAAATTGCCAAGATACAGCTGGATCCAGGCACTACGTATGCCAGAATGCATCAAGCATTTATTTATTTATTTATTTATTTGGGGTGCAATCACAATAGCTACGCTTATTCTCTGTTAATGTCATGGAATTCGGATAAGGGCTGAAATTTGGATGGATTTTATAGGATCCAATTTCTGCATCTGGGTTTTTGGGGCACTCCTGCCCTGGAATGTGTCAAGTTCCTGAATTTTTTAGTGCAGTAGGAGAAACTCGACTTGTTCTCTATGGTGGCATTAGAATTTAGGGGCTTGGGATCAGCAGGTGCCAGGTGCTACACTTGGATATTTGCAATGCTCATGATCCATAATGTGCTAGGGTCTGAATTTTTATTTTGGTGCAATGTTAGCAGCTAGGCTTTTTCTCTATGTTGATGGTAGAATTTGAAGGCTTGGGACCAAAGACCCATAGGATTCAGGTAGATTCAGCTTTTACCTTTAAAAATGAATTTAACATGTGGTGCTCCTGGTTGTCTTGCAAATAGGAAACATGAAGTCAATATCTGATCCATAAACTGTGCATATTTATTTTTCCTTTAATCAGTGTGGATCCTTTGAACTCTATGTCCTTTCGAGAGGCAAGGTGGCTAGGTGGATATGAGGGAAACATTGTAACAATCAGAGGGAAAGATTAAATACATGTCACTGGTGCTAGAGGAAGAGGATGGAAGAGTTGCAGGTGAGTCCCCTCCTTTTCTTTAATGTGATCTGGAACCCTGAGATAACCATTTCTATGCTGACTTTCATAGCAGGAGAGATTCCTTATTCAGAGGCTTCTTTAAATACTTTTAATGTAAATTGCTAATGTCTCTCCTTTGAGAAAAAGCAAACTGAGACCCCAATCCTGTAAAGATTAAGCATGTGCTTAACTTTACACACTGTGAAGTTCCATTGACTTTAATTGGATGACACATCTGTAAAGTTAAGCATGTGCTTGAGTCTTTGCAGGTTCTGAGCCCAATGTGTCAACACTGGAGCAGTCATTTTGTTACAAATTTTTGGTGACAGATTTCATTTTTTTAACAAATGTTTTTAAAACAAATGGCAAATTACTGAAAAATTTCAGGCAATTTAGTTTCATTTCAGTGGGGTGGGAGAACACTTTTAACTTTATTTTACTCCTTTTTTCCAGAGGAAAAAAAGTAAGAAGTGAGAGAAAGTGGGTTTTTTTTCCCCACCAAAATGAGGTTTTCGTTTGTTTTCAAAAAACTTGACCAAAACTAATATTTTAGTGAATTATTTTTGTTTTTCTTGAAAAGGCATTTTCCATTGGAAAAAAAGTGGATAGAAAAATTTCAACCCACTCTAGTCAACACTTTAACATTATTACAACTCCAAGGTATCAGGATCGTTATGAACACTGTTCAGTTTTTAATTATATTTTAAATAGTTGGTACCACTCTCCTGACCTTAAAATATAGTGGTTGATATTTTCAGAATTGATTTTGAAATGAATGGGAGTTAGGTGGCTAAGGGTAAAATGTTAAAATTTCAAAAGCACCTAAATGATTTAGGATTCTAAGTCCCATTGACTTTCAATGATGTTAGAGGGCTTATTCCTTCACCCACTTACTTCCCTGGTCCTTCTCGCATGAACAGAGAGCAACAATACCCGAAGTCCAAAGGTGCAAACAATTCGATGTTTATTGGGGTGAACTTCCAGCAAGCATGATTCCAGTTTCCTTCCTTAGTATCCTCCTTCCCAGCTCTGACACCACAGAGCCTTACACCTGTGTCCCTGTTCCCATTCCTACCCTTAGCTAAACATGATTCCAACTTCCTTACTCCCATTCCCTGTTCCCATTTCCCCCTTTAGCAAAACATGATTCCAATTTTCTTACCCCCATTCCCTGTTCCCATCTCACACACCCACATGCCCACCCACACCCCATCACTTCCTCATTGACTACAGATTATATAGTAAAACTTGAGTTCTGCTTAGCTATACCTTAACCAATCATTTTCCTGAAATTTAACTAACCAATCCTAACATATTGTAACATGATTATGTAACCAATTATATCCCACCACCTTAATTAGTTTACACCCAGCAAAATTAATTATACAGCAGACAGGAACAATCACAAAACCAGACAGAGATTATACAGACAAACAACAGCAAAGTGGGAACTATAATGACAAAACAATACAGAAGTGAGGATTTCACATCCCAGCTATTGATAAGTGAGTTCTTGCCAGACAGGATGCTGTCAAACTAAGTTTTTTCTAGGCACTTCCCTTTCTCTGGAGGCGATAGGCATTATCAGGACAGGATTGTATCCTAACAGCCCAATAGCACCTTATTTCAATGTGACCGGTCGCTTCCCAGCTTATGGCTGCCTCTGCTGCTTACCCAAAGGCCTGAGCCTAAGCACAGGGCCACAAACTGTCACAGTAAGAGAAGGCCCTTACACTGGCAGACAGTGGTTTTGATTCTTTCTTTTATACCTCTATCACTAGCCAAGTGATAAGAATACACCTAAATTCTTAGAGTATAGGCCTTTACAGACAGGCCTGAATATCTATATCCTAACAAATGACACTTAGGGCAAATCTACACTACCAAATTAAGTCGACCTAAGTCACCTTGACATACAGCCACAGCAGTAATTAAATCACTTTTGCAAGTCCACACTATGCTTCTTGTGTCAGCGGTGCAGATTCTCACCAGGAGCATTTGTACTGGTTTAACTGTCAGTGTGGGGCATTGTGGGAGGGCTTCTGAAAGGCAGCAACAGTCAATGTAAGCAATGCAGTGTTTACACTGACACTGCATCAACCTAACCACATTGACATAAGAGCTACACCGCTCACAGAGGAGGAGTTATTATGTCGGTGTAGTGGGCAAATTACATCAATGGGAACTACATTTTAGTGAGTTAGGCCAATGTAAGCTGTCTCACATCAACCTAACTCTATAGTATAGACCAGGGCTTATGCTCCTAAATGCCTAAATCATTTTTGAAAATGAGACTTAGGTACTTCAGTAATTTAGGTGCTTTTGAAAATTTTATCCTAAATTCCTTACTGGGCTTTGAACATCTCAACCATTCCCTCTTTCAAAGAAGTTTTGTTTGGAGACCCAGAAGTTATTTTTTATTTTTTGCAATATAAATATTTGAATATGATATTGTGATATATGAAAGCTTATGGAAACACTATTTATGGAAATAGTAACTACTGTTTGAGGAAAATAGCTGTAGATTATAAAAATGATCTTTATTCTGTTCTACCAAAACCTGATTTCTGAACTGCTCAGTCTTCTTAGGGTGCCTGTCAACTTTCTAGGAATGTGAGTGTGATAGTTATAATTCTAAATCATAATCCCTCTTTCTATGAATATTACATACATATCATTCAGATAGATTAGATAAAGTAAAAACCTCAATTACTTATCAAGATGTATTTATATTTAGGCATGGAAGAATTCGGGCTTTTTTGTAATTTAGATGGATAATATCAATGTTTATTTTAAGAATTTTACAATATTTTATCAATGCAAATGTTCACAGTCGTGCAAAATTATGAGTTTTAATCTTTTTTCTTCTTTTTACCTATTTAATTTTTCACAGTTGTGAGAAATAATGGGGAGTCAGACAATAATTATTTAATGACAATAAATGTTGAGTTTCAAAAAGTTAAAGGTTTGTAATCGTTAAAACAAATTGTCAGCATCACATGTCAAAATATACAAAGTAAATATCTTAAATTAAACTCTAAAAGGTTCTCAAACAGCATTTTTCTTACTTTGCCTGTCTGTAAATTTCAATTATTATCGATTAAAATGTTTTTTGTCAATTTGTGTGTGTGCAGTGAAATTGATGTTTACTGACAGCTACCAGTCTAATCCTTCTAAGCCTATTTATATTTAGTATATAAACATAGAACATAGAATCATAGAACTGGAAGGGACCTCAAGAGGTCATCTAGTCCAGTCCCCTGAACTCAAGGCAAGACTAAGTATTATCAGACCATCCATAACAAGTGTATGTCCAATCTGCTTTTAAAAATCCCCAATGATGGAGATTCCACAACCTCCCTGGGCAATTTATTCTAGTGCTTAATCACTCTGACAGTTAAGAAGTTTTTCCTAATGTCCAACCTAAACCGCCCTTGCTATAATTTAAGCCCATTGCTTCTTGTCCTATCCCCAGGGGTTAAGAAGAACAATTTTTCTCCCTCCTTGTAACAACCTTTTATGGACTTGTAAACTGTTATCATGTCCCCTCTCAGTCTTCTCTTCTCCAGACTAAACGAACCTAGTTTTTTCAATCTTCCCTCATAGGTCATGTTTTCTAGGCCTTTAATCATTTTTGTTGCTCTTCTCTGGACCTTCTCCAATTTTTCCACATCTTTCCTGAAATGTGGCGCTCAGAACTGGACACAATATTACAGCTGAGGCCTAATTAGCATGGAGTAGTAGAGCAGAAGAATTACTTCTCGTGTCTTGCTTACAATACTCCTGCTAATACATCCCAGAATGATGTTTGCTTTTTTTGCAACAGCGTTACACTGTTGACTCATATTTAGCTTGTGATCCACTATGACCCCCAGATCCCTTTCCACAGTACTCCTTCCTAGGCAGTCATTTCCCATTTTGTATGTGTGCAACTGATTCTTCCTTCCTAAGTGGAGTACTTTGCATTTGTCCTTATTGAATTTCATCCTATTTACTTCAGATCATTTCTCCAGTTTTTCCAGATCATTTTGAATTTTAATCCTAACTTCCAAAGTACTTGCAACCCCTCCCAGCTTGGTATCATCTGCAAACTTTATAAATATACTCTCTATGCCGTTATCTAAATCATTGATGAAGATATTGAACAGAACCAGACCCAGAACCAATACCTGCAGGATCCCACTCGTTATGCCCTTTCAACATGACTGTGAACCACTGATAACTACTCTCTGGGAATGATTTTCCAACCAATTACGCATCCACTTCATAGTAGCTCTATCTAGGTTATATTTCCCTAGTTTATGAGAAGGTCATGCGAGACAGTATTAAAAGCCTTACTAAAGTCCAGATATACCACATCTACCACTTCCCCCCATCTACAAGGCTTGTTACCCTGTCAAACAAAGCTATCAGGTCGTTTTGACACGACTTGTTCTTGACAAATCCATGCTGACTGTTATTTATCATCTTATTATCTTCTGGGGGTTTGCAAATTGATTGCTTAATTATTTGCTCAATTATCTTTCTGGGTACAGAAATTAAGCTGACTGGTTTGTAATTCCCCGGGTTGTCCTTACTTCCCTTTTTATAGATGGGCACTATATTTGCCCTTTTCCAGTCTTCTGGAATCTCTCCCATCTTCCGTGACTTTTCAAAGATAATTGCTAATGGCTCAGATATCTCCTCAGTCAGCTCCTTGAGTATTCTAGGATGCATTTCATCAGGCCCTGGTGATTTGAAGACATCTCTTGTTTAAGTAATTTTTGACTTCTTCTTTCCCTATTTTAGACTCTGATCCTACCTCATTTTTACTGGCATTCACTATGTTAGACATCCAATCGCCACCAACCTTCTTGGTGAAAACCGAAACAAAGAAGTCATTAAGCACCTCTGCCATTTCCACATTTTCTGTTATTGTCTTTCCCCCGCTCATTGAGTAACTGGCCTACTCTGTCCTTGGTCTTCCTCTTGCTTCTAATGTATCTGTAGAATGTTTTCATGTTTCCTTTTATGTCCCTACCTAGTTTGATCTCGTTTTGTGCCTTGGCTTTTCTAATTTTTTCCCTACATACTTGTGTTATTTGTTTATATTCATCCTTTGTAATTTGACTGAGTTTCCACTTTTTGTAGGCTCTTTTTTGAGTTTTAGATCATTGAAGATCTCCTGGTTAAGCAAGGGTGGTCTCTTGTTATACTTCCTATCTTTCCTATGTAGTGGGATAGTTTGCTCTTGTGCCCTTAATAATGTCCCTTAATATTAATATCCTTTATATAAAATATCATTCATATTCACATATATGTACATAACTGAACATATATTAATTTCTCAATGAGATTTATTTATATTTTTACATACAATCAATGTATGGATGTAATCTCTAGTCAGATAATATATACATGTAACTGGAACTTATTGCAAATAGCTAGTAATAAGATTATTTGTCCGTCAGTATCCTAAGAATTGTTTGAAATGACCCAGTATGGATTTGAATCTGAGGGAGATCAGTGAGCTTTGCCAGTTACTTCATAATTGCAGCAACAGATCAATCAAGCTTTGGACCTTTAATTATTTCCTTTCCGAGCTTCCTTTTGCATGATTGAAAGGAAACTCAAGAATCCCTGTGTGGACTCCTTGGGGCTTCTCTCTGTAATTACTGCCTTGTGCAATTCTATTGTGATTAAGGACACAGAGTAGCAGCAGCAGTGATGGACTCAGCTAGACTGCTTCCCCAGTGGGCCAGGAAGAGATAGCCATTAAACAGACAGTCAGAAGTAGGCTCTGTTCTTTCATGCATCCTTCTCACCTCCTTAGTTTGTGTGTGTTTTTTGCTGTTGTTTTTGTTTTGTTGCTGTTTTTGGTTTTTGCTTTAGCTGCTGCAGTATTTGTTTTGTCTTTTGAATTCTATGGCCCCCCAGTCGCCTCCAACTGAAGTGAGCGGGATTTTTGCCATTCACTTCCATGGGAGTAAACTTTGACTCCTTTGCTCAGTGAGAACCAGCATGCCTCCTGACCTTTATATAATTAGGCTTAGATAGTGTAGTGAGATCCACATGGACATGACTTCAGGATCAGGTCCATAGAGATTGATCCTGCAAGGTCTCAAGTCCTAAGATGAAATCCTGGCACACTTGAAGTCAATGGCAAAACTCTCACTGACTTCATTGAGGCCAGGATTTCACCCCTATGTCTTCACTGGGAGTGGAATGTTTAGTACTAACTATGATCACCTCAGCAGGACTGACTAGGGTTAGCCCCAAGGCCTGGTCTACACTATAGGTTAGGTCAGAGGCGGGCAATCTATGGCCCGCGGGCCACATCCATCCTGCGGGACTGTCCTGCCTGGCCTCTGAGCTCCTGGCCAGGGAGGCTAGTCCCCACCCCCTCCCACACTATTCCCCTTCCCCTGCAGCGACGCCGGCATGTGGGCAGCACTCTGGCCCACCGTTCCTACCGGGCAGTGCGGCTGTGAGCTCCTGCTGGTCTAAGGAGCATGGTAAGGGGGCAAAGGGTCCTGGGGCGCAGTCAGGGAGCAGGGGGCGGTTGGATGGGGCAGAGGTTCTGGGGGGGGCAGTCAGGGGACGGGGAACAGTGAGGGTTGGGAGTGGGAGTCCTGGGGGGCCTGTCAGGGGGCTGGTGTGTGGATAGGGGGTGGGGCAGTCTGGGGACAGGGAGCAGGGGGGTTGGATAGGGGGTGGAGTCCCGGAGGGTGGTTAGGGGCAGGGGTCCCAGGAGGGGGCGATCAGGGGACAAGGATGGGTTGGGGATTCTGAGGGGGAAAGTGGGAGAGGGTGGATGGGGGCAGGGGCCAGGCTGTTTGGGGAGGCACAGCCTTCCCTATCCAGCCCTCCGTACAGTTTCGGAACCCCGATGTGGCCCTCGGACCAAAAAGTTTGCCCACCCCTGGGTTAGGCTGATATAGGCTGCCTTGCATTGACCTAGTGTAACGCCGACAGATCCTGGTCGTCAGAGGGTGGGATCGAACCTGGGACCTCAGGAGCTTAGTGCATGAGCCTCTACCACATGAGCTAAAAACCTACTTCCTGTTAGCTAGGGCTGTAGAGCAGACTCATTTTATCTCTCTCGTTAAGTGATCTCAGTGCCACTAGATGGGACAGAACACCACACCCAGCAGGTGTGTGGGTTACATCAGTTGTGAAAGTGTCTTCACTTAAATTTGGCTCCTGACAACGCAAGTGCACCTCTGTGCCAATTGAGTAATTCCACCTCTCCGAGCAGCGTAGAGTCACGGTTGATGTAATTAGGTCAATGCTGTGTCAGTTTAAACACTGTTGCTTACGTTGACTGTTCCTGGCCTTCAGGAGCCATCCCACAATGCCCCACACTGACAGTATAATCGATACAAGCAGTCCTGGTGAGGACATGTACCATCAACACAAGGAGCTAACTGGGCATGCAGACAAGCAATTTAATAACTGCAGTAGCTCTATGCCTATGTAAGTTAGGTCAACATAATTTTGTAGTGTAGACATGTAGTGAATATCTTGCCTCTGGGAGCTATGACCAGTGGCACCAGTGACCAAACGGCCTTCTTAAAGCTAAGTATTGTTTATTTAGAGCCAAAGCTTTTCAGAGTAAATAACTCAAAACAATAAACAGTCTATACATGTCTGTCTTCCCTAGGGCTTACCATCCCCTGGAATCCTGGGAAGGGCCCAACTGTGTCAGACATATTCCTAGGACCTGTATCTGTGCTCTGATGAACAGCTCACTGACAACTCTCCCCCCTTGCCCTCTGAGAGTCTTTTTAACCATTGTGTCCCTTTGATTTCTAGGCTGTTTGCATTGGCAAAATAAATAGCTATATAACCTTGGGAGGGAGCCTGGAAGTAGCATCTTCACCCCTATGAGCTGAGTCATTATAATTGCCACCACATGTTTTTTAGGAAGCTGCTTATCTAAATCCATTGTCTTCCCATTTGTTTTTCCAACAGCCCACTATTACTAACCCAATATATTCATACAGGAAAGGCCAATGACCTTGTATAGCTGTACAGGTCACCTACAGTATTCATAAAATTATTACAGATCAGTATTCCTAGGTTATTACATAGCCACTCTATGTCTGCCACAGGATCTTCTGACGTTGGCTTATTGCAGAATGACTCTGGAGGTCCCATTGAATAAGACATTTAATCTCAGATGGCACAAAGCACTGGAAAATGTATGGCAGGTAACAAACGGTTGTACAGCCCTGGCAAAAGGATGAAGTATGTGATCTAACGCCTCTCTCATCTCAGATATCTGATTTTTGAGGTTGTACAAAACCTCATCGGTTGCAGTTTGCCTGGACTGTAGAGAATTTTGTGAGTGGAATTAGTTCACTCAGGCATCCACAAGTTTCGTCTGGAGATCCAGTGTTCTTGTGAACCACAAACTTCAGAATGAAACTGAATACCAGAAGAAGGAAAATGTGCTAATGGTTAAGGCAGTGGGCCAGGCCTTAGGAGAGGTTGCTCTGGTCCTGCCTCTGCCATAAACTTCGTGTGTGACATTGGGGAAATCACTTAAGCTCTCTGTGGCTCAGCTCCCTGTGTGTTAAAATTAGCATATTAATAGTACCTTCCTCATCCCTTTATCTGTCTTATCTACTTTGATTGTAAGCTGTTCAGAGAAGGGACTTTCTTACTACGTTTGTCCAGGACCTAGTGCAATGGAGTCCCATTCTCAGATGGGTCTTCTAGGCACTACCATAATGTAAATAATAATAAGGAAATCTGACTGGGTTTTGTTAGTTTTTAAAACTCACTGAAGTCCCACATCTCCTGGATCACCCTTCCTCTAACAGGCCCCAGCTCTTCCCACACATAACCTGTAACTATTTTCATAAGGGGCACAGTAGTTTGCAACTGTTCCCGCCCACCCCCCGCATCTTTCAGGCAGCTATTGGCTGATTCATCCCACATCTTGAAAGTTGGGTGTGGGAGGAGGAATATAGGCTTTCTCTCTCTCCTCATCTAATTTTAGATATGTTCTGGGGTATGGACAACTATAAGGAAAACGTGTAACAATGGCAACAACGGCAGCACTGAGATGGAAAGACCATTACCCAGTGTTGCTGCAGAAGGGTGCAGGCTACTTGCTCCCAAAACATACGCAGATGTGAGGTAGGAGTAGGCCTGCTTTGTTGCTCCCCGAAGACTCGAAAAGGGCCCACACCTGAAGACTTTGGAAGGAAGAAAGTTTTTAGGGAAGCCTGTTAGAGAATGGAAGTTGTGAGGGGGGAAAAGAGAGTCCAAGGCCAACTCAAATCTTCATAGAGCTTCATGCAAACCTTGAAGGTTTGTTTCTGGAAGGAAACCAGGCATAATTCATCTGAGTTGAGATACTGTTTTTAAAAGTATCACCTAGTCAGGAGCTTTTATAATTATGCATTTTAAAATCCTATCCTTAATACGTTATTCATTAAAAGTACAAAACATAGGTTGTTTATGTTCAAAATGACACAGGAAAATATCTGTTACTGTGACAGACCATTGAAAAGGTGTCTGTCTTAATTCTAAAATTACACATTTTTGTATTTCTGAAATGATCTAATTTGATAGCTGACTACCACTAGTTCCAGTTCTAGGGCCTGATAGAGGAAAGTACTTTAGCATATGCTTAAAGTTTAGCACATGCTTAAACACTCTTCCTCCTAAAAAAATGATAATTTCATTAATTGGGACCTTATTTTATAGAGCCTTAATTCATACCATCTGTTACTCAACTGTTTTTGACAGCTGTTGTTAATCTCCACTCAGAGGCTGACAGCTGAAATCTTTCATGAGGGAATTCATGTTTTAATTTGATAATCCTATGGAAACTGACTCTTGGGCTCTATTTCTCAGGTTACAAGTCACAGACCAGCTTTTCTCTTCGTGAGCAGCATCCTGACATTTCAAAAACATTTACTGATTATTATTATCATCATCATCACCACTTGTTTGTTCAAGCCAGAAATTAGCCTGCTGTTTTTAGTAAGTAAACAATGCAGAACATTTTTTATTTTGATTTTTATGGGAGTGGGATATGTGTAAACATCAATATAAAACTGTGAAAAAATTAATAATCTCAGAAGGAAATTCTTGATCATGGTGGTTTTGAAAATAGAATGTGTGTTGATCTGACATCTCTGATGTTTTGTGGGAGAAGTAAATAAAGGCTTCTCACAAAGGCCCTGATCCAAGAAATTACTCAAACGTGTGTGTGAATTTAAGCATGTGAAGAGTCCTACTGAAGTCATGCTAAGAGTTATGCACATACTGATGTGCTTTTGCTGGACTGAGGGAAAAGGATGTTACTAGAGCTAGTCAACGTTTTTTAGCTGAAGGGGGTTTTTTTGGACAAAAAATGGCTTTTTGAACAAAGCAAAATTTTTATAGCAGATTGTGGTTTTGCTTTAAATTTTACATTAAAAAATACAAAAGAAAACAGAAATAAAAACTCAAAAATATTTTGGGGAAAGTTTTCCATTTTCAGATTCAGACTTTGATTTTCAAACATTTTGAGTTTCTGCAGATAAAATTTTCTACAGAAAACAGTTGTCAAAAATGAAAAATGTTTTGGTTGTCTGTCAGTTCTGATTTTTCATCAAAAACAATAGTCTTTCAAAATTTCACAGTAGCTGGTGGGTTTTTTTTGATCCACTCTACATGCAGAGTCTTTATCACTGTAACCCTGCAGTGGAGTTATGTGAGCTTGCACAGAGGACTGTACCCCTTTTATGACATGTGGGGGCCTCCTTGCTTCCCTGCATAAGTGGAGGGTGACACTGGTGGTTGGCCGGAGGAGATGCTGTGGGATCCATGACTATAGATGCAATGGCTCTAGCGCTATGTTCACTGAAGTCAACGGAAAGATTCCCACTGGGAGTTGGATCAGCCCCTTTCGATTAACTTCAACAGCAATTGGATTAGGTCCCAAAAGCAGAGGGATTATAGTCCATTGCCCACGGAGGAGCTGTACTGCATCCTGGCCTTAGGTTGAGTGCATGGATTTGAACCCCTCCAGCCTCCTACGCTTCCCCAGCAGAAGGTGTCAGGTGAAGCCTAAAGTGTCTCGTAGCACCCTAGAAATGCAAGTTTTAAAAAGAAAAATAATGGAAAATTATAAACATATTGCTGCTCGTAACAATGTTATATGATGTTACAAGATTATATAACTTGTGGACTGTCGGGTATATTGAAATACTAAATTCAGTTAGCCAATCATTTTGTTATTTGAATGGCTCCCTAGAACAAATATCCTGCCTTTTTACTTGTATTTACATACTTTAATTGAAAATATTATGCAGTTTCCATTACCTGACTTGGTCCTTGATTATCTGAATAAATCAGATAGCCAAACTTGCTCACTGCCAGTTAGTTAGGATCATCCAAATTGTGCTATTTCAAGTGGTCTGCAATTAACCTGTGTATGAAATTAAATCACATTGTTGATAAATATTTACTTTAGATATATACCACATGACAACGCTCCTGCAGGTGCACTTACAGGAGAACCTACCACCAATCTAGTCATGCTTAGATATTTTTATTGTGTTTCTGAATGCCTTGTTAGTGACAAATGGTATCAATTCCTCTCCACAGCATGTCAGAGAGCTGAGATTAAAACCCCAGGTAATCTCAACTGGATCTCACAGGTCACAGTTTGTCTGCATAATCCTTGTTTATTATAACTGATAACGCTAAAAGGTCTTTCATCAACCATGTTTGTTTATGTTCTCTTGATTGATGAAAAACCCATGAATGTTATGACATATGGAGCACCTGTAATTGCAAGTGTATACCTTCCATGAAAACGCAGTGTGTATCTGGAAAGAATTACCCTATGGGTCAAAATTTTTTTTAAGTATAATAGGAACAAAAGAAATCCAAAGAGTGATATGGGCTCATTATTAGATATAGTAAAATTATTAGATATAGTGATGATGCAGAAAAGGCAGATGTGTTCAATAAATATTTCAGATCTGTATTTGCAAAGAAACAGGGTGCTGTATTCATGTCACATGAGCATGATGAAGTCCATTAGTAATTAAGGAGGAAGTAAAACAGCATCTACTGGGGTAAACAAATTTTTAAATCAGCAAGTCTGGACAACTTGAACCCAGAAGAGTTGGCTGAGGAGATCTCTGGCCTGCTGGCATTAATTTTTAATAAATCTTGGAATACTGGGGAAATTACAGAAAACTGGAGAGCGCTAATTTCATGCCACTAGTCAAAAGGAAAAGTGAGATGACCCAGGTAACTATAGGCTGGTTAGGCTGACATCAATCCCCGGCAAAACAATAGAAACACTTGTAGAGGACTTAATTAATAAAAAATGAAAGGATATGGATATAACTAATGCCAGTCAACATGATTTTATAGAAAATAGATTTTGTCAAACAAACCCGATTTCATTTTTTTATGCGATTACAAGCTTGATTGATAAAGGTAACTGCATGGATGGAATATACTTAAACGATTAGTACTGAACAACATCCTCATAAAAATTTCTCCTCCTGTGAAAGCCGTTCCATACCTCTAACCATTTGCATTGCCCTTCTGTGTGCCTTTTGCAATCTATTTTTTTGAAATGAGGCGACCAGAACTGCACACAGTATTGACAGTGTACCATGGATATATATAGTGGCATTATGATATTTTCTGTTTTATTATTTATTCCTTTCCAAATGGTTCCTAACATTCTATTAGCCTTTTTTGACTGCTGCTGTGCATGAAATGGATGTTTTCAAAGAAATATCCATGATGACTCCAATATCTCTTTCTTGAGTGGTAACAACTAATTTAGACCCCATCATTTTGTATATAAAGTTGGGATTATTTTTTCCAGTGTGCATTACTTTTCATTTATCACCATTAAATTGCATCTGCCATTTTGTCACCCAGTCACCCAGTTTTGTGAGATTCCTTTATAGCTCTTCACAGTTGTAACCAGATGCCTGTCTGGAAGCTATGTATTAGTCAAACAAGTTATTGGGCTCAATAGTGGGGTAACTTGTGAAATTTAATGGCTTTAATATGCAGGGGGTCAGACCAGATCATCTCATTGTTCCTTCTGGCCTTAAAATCTTTGAATGTATGAGTTGCTATCTGAGAATTTATGGAGCATTTAATATAAACCTATCTCACTCAGGATATAGTAGATCTGACAGGGAATCTGACTCCTGAAGCTTCCACCCACTCCTTGATAGTTGCCTACCTTTTTCCTATGTTGTACCATGGTTCCTCATACATATCTTATGACAACTGCTCTCTGCCCTCCCCTTCCAGTGAGTAGAGAAAGCAGGCAGCCTCCTCCAGTATTCTGTACTCCAGGTGCTGCCATTTTTCTACCTTCTTCACTCTCCACTCGCTCTCCCAGAAACCACAAGAGTCTTGTTCTCAGACACCCAGAAGCAAGCAAAGGTTGTTCCTAAAGCTAGAGACAACACTTCCCTGCTTCTGTTAACCCATTAAAAAGAGATACACATATGAGAGAGGAAGGAACTGTCACTACTTCAGAAGAGTCTCCGTTTGTCAAGCAACCCAAGCGTTTTTGTATCCATGTGAACTAGACAATCATTTCTGTTTGTCTCTAGCTTTCAGGTCAGCATTTGAAAGATAATCAGAAACAAACAAAAGTCCCTCACAAAATTAAAGGTATTAAAGATAATATTTCAGAACTTGATTTCACTTGTACTTATTCTTTCATTTTCATACTTAGTGTATGTATATTAAACTTTTTTATTTATTCTTATATTTGCTTAGTGTCATGAAAGTGGAGCATGAAGCTTTTCACCTCCAGGTTACTGTCTCAAATCTATCCCAGTCTGTAGCCCACAACAGCCATCATCAGACTGTTTTAATGGCCTTTGTGAAGTTTGTTGGTGGTGGCCTCGGTCCAGTGTGTAGTGGTAACTACATCACATTTGGCAGTTTTATTAATCTCCCGGGGAGCTCAAGGAATGACTAGGCACAGAAAACTTCTATTTAGCTACAGCATGGACAGTGCAAGACATGCTCCCTACATTGCCCCACCAGTTTGATTCAAACCTGACCAAGAGGCATTAGCTTTAGATTGAGGGCATGGCCCTGAAAGATGCTGAGCACCCTGGCCTGTCAGGCAGCTCTTTGGGACTTGCAGGCACACAGTTATTCAGCTGGTGCTGAAGTTTCCAAAACAGAACAATAATTGACCCAGTTTCCTCTTTTTTCCTCCTTTAAGAATTAGTATTGGTTCAGAAAATGGGGTGGATTTAGTTCCACTGAAGAATGACTCATAGCATTGGTTGCAGCCAGGCAGAGTGCCAGCAGACAATGTGCAAGTTCCTTTGCACAGCCTGCCCAATAAACCTACATCTTGATGTGCTACCTCTCTGCTGTTCTAAATCTGGGCATCTCCTGGGCACAAACTGCCAGTGCAATATTTTTCTGACTTGATAACAGTCTGTGTCACTAACAGTCTCTATCATTGATGGACGAACATATACAAATAAATGTTTTCCTGTATTCACTCAAGGCCTAATCCTGCCTGGTGCTGAGTACTTCTTGTAAAGTGCTGAGCACCCTCCACAGGTGCTGAATGTCCTCATTGCCCATTGTCTTCGAGAGCTGCAAATGCTCAGCACCTCACAGGAAATGCTTAGCACTTTGCAGAATTGTTTCTTATCGTGTGCATCTGTAAAATGGTGGCGTGTTAAGGTGTGTGAAGGGTGAATTGTTGTCTAGTTATTTAATTGGCTTTTTCTGGTCTTATTTACATTGGTATTACACCAGTATATTTCCATTGACTTCAATGAATGTTGATTTCAGTTTTACTCGATTTGCACTAATATAAGAGAGAGTGGAATCAGACCCTTTTTTCTCCCCCTCCCTCCAGGCAAAAAAAGCCAACCCCAAACAGCTAAAACCTTTCCAATTCAGGATCCCAGAATCTTTATTATAAAAGTAAAGAATGCAGCAATTCAGGTTCAGGCAATTTGACTTTGCAAGAACTATTAGAAGTTACAGTAGCATCAAATATAATGAAAATGGTATTGTTGCTACTCATAGTACATCTGCAATAAATGTTGATGGAGATGGAGTATTTCACACCTTTTCTCTCACTCAGGTCTTTAATGTTTTTACTGTTTCTTCCTGTGAATGTTTAGTGACACCACCAATGGGGTTTCTGGGTGACTCAGTAAACCATCTAATTTGAGAACTGGGTTTAGAGTTAGATTTATTTTTAAGGTCAATATATATGTAAATCTACTGTACAAATAAAGGCAGGGGGATGGATTTGTAAATTTTATTGAGTATGGCATTAAACAATAGTAACTTGTTCAGGGACATTTAGGGCCCAGTACACGTCACACAGAGATGGGTACACAAATAGATTATGAATCCTTTGAGAAAGTCAGGATGAAGGGTTAAAATACAATGGAAATGTATTCATAGAATATCAGGGTTGGAAGGGACCTCAGGAGGTCATCTAGTCCAATCCCCTGCTCCAAGCAGGACCGATCCCCAATTTTTGCCCCAATCCCTAAATGGCCCCCTCAAGGATTGAACTCATAATCCTGGGTTAAGCAGGCCAATTCTCAAACCACTGAGCTGTCCCTCCCCCTATTATATTGTGGCATATGCTGTAATTAACTAGGAATAATAATAATCTGACAGTTATGTAGTGGCTCGCATCCCATCAAACCTTTGGTTGATCTAGTCCAATAGCTCGGCTCAGGCAATGACCAGTACCATATACCTCAGAAAAAGACTAAACTCCCTATAATGCACATACCGTAGAAACATGAGATACATACTGTAGGAACATTTACAGTCCATATAGCCCATGGTCTTGTCACTGACGGTGTCCAGTACCATATGCATGTGAGGAAATTTATTCCTTAGCCTGGGCAGTTGGTTAGTTTATGCCCAGAAATATTACAGTTTTAGCCATTATAAACTTATATCCTTCTACATTTTTATTTTATCTAATGCAGTGGTGAATATCCTTATTTTCATATGAATCCTACTAAACTCTGAGTCTGTGAGATCTTGGAGCAGTAAGTTCTCCTGGTATCTATGCACTGCATTAAAAAGCAATTCCTTTATCAGTTTTATATGTGTGAGTAAAAACTAAAGCCATTTGTTTTAGGCCTGTTCCTGCTACTACTGAATTTCATGGGAGCTTTGCAGTTGACTCCAGTGAGAGTGGGATCAAACCTTTCATGTGCCTAGCCAATTTTGCAGACCAAATTCTACACTGTCTCCTTGTAAAGACTTGGGGGCGGGGGCATTATTTATGCAAGAATATGTTCCAGCATATTCTAGTCTCTGTGGATTTTAATATTGCCAGAGTTACATAATTTCTCTACTAATGCATGTCTTATTAATGAAGTCAGGTTTCTCATGACAGGTTTAATATTGACTTCTAGGTATTAATTTGTTTGGCCAAGCAAGGATTTTGTATTGTGATAAAAAAATGCCAGAGTTGTGCTGGGAATACAGTTTATATTACTGCTAGAAAAACAGTATGCTCAAGATATGTTTAGGAACAGAGAAAAATCTGACATGAGAAATTGTTTACGAAAATATTACTAAAAAACTGATCATAGAAATGAAGCACTGCCCCAGACATTACCTACCTCTGTCATATATAACAGATCCAGAGGGATGTACTGGCAAAGCTATTAATTTTCACTCATGTTGGCAGAATGGAGGAGAAGCAGTTCCAGGGACAGGGAGCTCAGTGGCTTCTGACAATATGGGAAATGTAGATCTCCTAATTCACAGTGCAGTTAAAGAAGTGTAAGCAGCTTGTTGCCACGGGGAAAACGGTAACTACTGTAATCAAGAGTTATTTACTCAGTCAATAAAAACAAGTCTAAACAAATGACATAATGGAAGTATGCGCTTGATAAATGTGACCTGAAATAGAAATGACTAAGGACAATGTTTGAGGCATTCAAATTGACAGATATTTTGTTTTGCAGTTTCTACATTAGCTTGATCACAATTCACTATCAGTACCTAGGCACTTGGACTGACATGCATATTGAACTGCATGTGTCTTGTGCTGTATCTGTTGTGATGGGCACTGAACTTCGATCGCTTTGCTGTGAAATAAGAGAAAGGTGAAATAGAAGCTTGCTTCCACAAACTGTTAAGGGAACTGCTTGCTTCCACAGATCTAAAGGGAACAGACAGCACAGAAGTTTTCTAAGTATTGATTTTAATCAACTTTTCAGTGTACTGGACTTTGAACTGTACTCCTGTATTTTGGATTCTGAAATGAACCTCAGAGGACTCAGGGCCTGATCCAACAATCACTGTAGTCAATGGGAGTTTTTTCCATTAACGTCAAGGAGTTTTGAATCAGGCCCTTATTACTAAACTACTGAACCCTTCTCATATTTACGCAAGTTTCCAGTGAGCCCCAAAGGGAAAGAAGACCAGCTTTGCAAATAATGATCCAAAGTTGATTTTGCACACAACTTTTTTTAAAAAACAAAAAGATACTATACATGTCCTGGCTGAAATTTACTGGGATCCAAGAAAATTACCCTGATTTACAACAATCCAGATCACCCTGACTTACATATGTTAAATACCTATGAGCAGTTAATTCTGAATTGCACTTAAAAACACAAATAGACAAGTCAATGGTACTGCAAATTTTGCGCAATAGTTGTCTCTTTTTCCTTGTGTAAGCAGGATCTGAATGAGCTCTCCCTGACAGTTAGTGATGAGCTCGGGAGGAGAAAAGGCTTCAGGACCAGACTGTATTTACATGAACACACCCACTCTGCCTAGGCACAAGCACACAGAGCTGTGCTGTCAAAGGGTATGTCCACACTACAAACCTACTGTGGTGGTGGATGTCCATATTGCCCTCATTGGATCGGTGGTGCACGTCCTCACCAGAAACACTTCCACTGACCTAAAAGGGGCATTGTGGGGAGCTGAGACTCCAGTCTCTCAGCTCTGCTGGCAGCTCCCTGCCAGGACCCTGGCTGCTACACAGGCTCCTGGTGAGGTCCCCCGTGCCCGCAGTCCTCTCCCCCTTCCCTGCTGGGAGCAGGGAAGCCACCTGGGGCTTCTCCCCACCAGGAGCAGAGAGGAAGCTGCCTGGGGCTTCTTTTTTCTGTTCCTTACCATGAGCAGGGAGAAAGCTGCCCAGGGCTTCTCTCCCCTTGCCCGCCCCCATTTCCCACCGGGAGTGGGAAGAAAGCCTCCCAGGGCTTCTTGCCCCCCTGTTCCCTGCCGGGAGTGGGGAGAAAGCCTCCCAGGGCTTCTCACCCCCCGTTCTCCATGGGAAGTGTGGGGAGGAAGCTCCCAGAGCTTCTTGTCTCCAGGGAGCAGGATCCAAGCCACCTGGCTTCTCACCCAGGGTCCCAGCTAGGAGCAGGGTCCCAAGCCACCTGGGCTTCAGCTCTAAGCTGGGAGAGGGAGAAGCCCCCCGGGCTTCTGACCCTGGCTCCCAGTTGGGAGCAGGGTCCAGCTGCCCAGCTCTGTTGACCTAACCATGTACTGTAGACCACCTAAAGCAGGGGTGGGCAAACGTTTTGGCCTGAGGGCCACATCAGGGTTCCAAAACTGTATGGAGGGCCAGGTAGGGAAGGTTGTGCCTCCCCAAACAGCCTGGTCCCTGCCTCCATCCTCCCACTTCCTGCCCCCTGACTGCCCCCTCAGAACCCTAACCCATCCAACCCCCCTGCTTCTTGTACCCTGACTGCCCCCTCCTGGAACCTCCGCCCCAACCCTCCCCCCGGGCCCCAATCTCTATACAACCCCCCCTACTCCCTGTCCCCTGATTGCCCCAACCCCTATCCACACCCCTGCCCCCTGACAGGCCCCCCGGGACTCCGAATCCTATCCAACCCCCCCCCCCGCTCCCTGTCCCCTGACTGCCCCCCCAAACCTCTGCCCCTTATCCAACCCCCCCACTCCCCGCCCCCTTATCATGCCACTCAGAGCACCAGGACTGGCAGCTGTGCAGCCTGGCTTGAGCCAGCCATGCCGCCTGGCAGGAGCTCAAAGCCCCGTCGCCCAGAGCGCTGGCAGCACGGTGAGGCTGTGGGGGAGGGGGGACAGCAGGGGAGGGGCCAGGGGCTAGCCTCCCCAGCTGGGAGCTCAAGGGCCAGGCAGGACGGTCCTGTGGGCCGGATGTGGCCTGCGGGCTGTAGTTTGCCCACCTCTGACCTAAAGTGATCAACTTTGGCTGGTGTTGGGTTACAAATCACTTTAGTATTGAATGGAGGAGTAATGAAATGTTGTTATCCTTATTGTATGAGTAAAGGGAAGCAGAACTGTACTTAGCTTTTCCTGATTGAGGGGGTCACCCTCAACTGAACTGAACTCTCTAAGCAGGGGGCTCGGATGCCAGATCCCTGTGAAGGGCAAGAGGGGGTTGGGACAGGCATTTCTGCCCAGCCTGCTTCAGCAATGAAGTTCCACCACTAAGAACTGACAGTCACTGAGAGCTGGGTGGAACCTCAAGAGACCGACCTGCAGAGGTCAGAGTAGAGAAGCAGGAGGCAGCGGAAGGTGAGAGTGTGCATCGGTGACGGGCGGCCGCCGGAATGGAACAAGTGGTTGGCAGGGCACTCAGCAGAGCGGCCAGCAGGGCAACCAGTGGAGCAGCCGGAGGAGTGGTGAGCGGCTGGCAGAGCAGGCAGCAGGGCAGAACAGCAAGCAGCCGGCAGGGCGGAGCAGCTGACGGAGTGGAGCTGCGAGCGGCCTGTGGGGTGGCCACTCCAGAGCAAGTGCTTGGACAGCAGAACAAGTAAGGTGCCTTCTTCCTTTCACTCCTCTCCGCCCGCCCCACAGATGAACTTACACAGATGCACCTCTGAACTCTGGGTCTTCACTGACCGAGGACAACCACTGTGAGTGGGGTGTGGTGAGGGAGAAGAGAGGGGCACATTAAAGGAACTTTTGGTTGAGTCCAACAACCAGAGGCAAAAGACACTACCCCAAGTACTCTGGGGTGTGTGGTTTGCACATGGTTTTATATTTATGAATCCTGCTTGTGGCATTTTCCTGAATTAATGCGGGGTGACTTCCCTCATTTCATTAAAAGTTTCTTTTCTCCACTCAGACTCTGGGCTTGTGAGAGGCACCCAAGGGTGGTGTGTAATTTTCCCAGGTTACTGGGTGGGGGCTCAAGCTGGCTCTGTGTTGTGTTGTTGAAAAGGAACCCCTAGATATGGAACCCAGCCCTGGCTGCCGCTGACTCCACCCGGCATTGAACTTGTAGCATTAGAACACCTAGAAATGCAGCTAATCTTAGTCTTGAGGCTGGAATCATTAACATTCTGTGTCAAACTCATGGTTATGTCTCCTGCATGGGTCGATGATCGGATGGGATTCTAATACAGCTGCCTTACCTACTGCACATTTGAGGAATACTTGATATTTTACAGTAACATACTTGAGAGAAAGTGGCTGTGTAAATTCCTAGTGCATATTAATGAGTTGTTACTTATAGCAGAGTCCCCCAGGCTCTTCTTTATTGGTTTTCAAACATATGAATTAATTCACTCTTAAAGAGATATTGAGCCTGATCCTGCTAACCCTTACTGACACAGAGTATTCCTTACTCGCATAAATAGGATTTTGATTTCAAGGGACTGCTTATGCAAGTGAGTCGGACTGCTCAGGTGAGTAAGGGTTTCATGACTGGAGCCACATTGTCATGGCTTTAGGCTCCAGAGCTGCCCTTCATTGGCATTGGTTTGATCTTCTGCAGAAAGTCCTCTTAATTCAGAGGGCCAAACTTTCAAAAACTTCATTTTTGTGCCCACATATTACAGGCACAAATAACTGTGCACAAAATTGCATTTGCGGTTACTTGCAAAAGATGTTTTCATCTCTTGGATGTTTAAGTACCTGTCTTGATACGAGAACCAGCTACTTAGTTATTCAAAGCCCCACTACAGCAATGAACTACAATGAACAATTCAAAGCCCCACTACAGCAATGGTTGGGTGCAGAGGCTAACCACACACAAGGACCTATCCTGAAAGATGCTAAGGGCTTTCTATTCCCATTGACTTTAATAGAAGCCCCATGGGCTGGATTACCTAATAGGCAGACTAAGCATGTGCTTAGGGCACCAAAAAAGAGATTTTTTTAAAAAAAATTGATATTTGAAATTTCAAAAAAAGCATCGAAATAGTCATCATGGGAAAAATCAGAACTTTGTTAGACCTCCTTACACTTCACTACACACTCTTCCCCCTTTTTTCTGTTCTCTTTTTATTACTTATCCCCACCTAAACCAGGGGGGCATCCTACTAATGTAGATTGAAATAATGCAAGGAAATCAGATCCTGTCATGTATTGCAATAAATTTATGTTTTATTATTGATATATTCGTCTGAGTTATACGTTCTTGATTCGTTTTTTTCTTTATTGTAATATATATATATATATATATATACATGCATAAAAATAGTGTACGTTGTGTAATTTGTGGGTTTTCTTAAGTTCAGATAACTGAGATAAGGGACAGGATGAAACGTAACCAACTGAGTGGTGCACAGAAACAAAATGGTGGAAGAAAAGAAACAAAAAAATAGTGAAATTTTCCAAAATCTTCCAAAGCTGACATCATTTTTCAAAGCGAATCCATCAGAAGCAACATCTTCTCTCAGTAGCACAGACATCCTTCCAAAACCTATAGGTGTTTCAGAAACTGACCCTTCTTCTATCGGTGAAACAAACATCATTCCAGAACACGTGGATGTGTCAGAGACTGTAACTGATCATCCTACTCCTGGTGGTAAAACAGACATTGTTCTAGAAGGTGTGGATGTGTCAGAGACTGAACCTGCTCATGCTGTAAATAACAGGAGAAAATATCCTGGTATGTGGGTTGATTTCAGTACCGATGATGTAGCTTACTGGATAGGTCATGGACCAAATGACTGTCAACACCACACAGGGCCATTTGAGAAATCATGTCGGACTTTTACCAATGGCAAACAAACAAGATAGTGTCCTCAAAAAATATTTTTCGGCATGAAAGTGAATGGTGAGAAATACACTCGAGAATGGCTACTGTATTCACCATCAACAGGGTCTGTGTACTGTTTCGTTTGCAAACTTCTTGCATATAAACCTTCAACATCCCGGTTTGCTGCACATGGATTTAGTGACTGGCAGAATACTGTTTTAATTGAACAACATGAAAATAGCACAACTCACAGAGATTCAATGTTGACATATTTAAATCGAAGACAGGGCTTTGGATTGACACAAAAATTGGAAGAACAAATTAAAGGGGAGTGTGAATACTGGCAACATGTCTTGCAGCATGTTATAGCTGTTATTCAAACATTAGCTGAATGTGGTCTGCCTTTCCAGGGATCAAATGACACATTTGGATCATTGCAGAATGGAAATTTCTTGGGATTGTTGGACTTTGTGGCTCAGTTTGACCCATTTTTAGCAGGCCATATCTCAAAATATGGGAATGCTGGCAAAGGTAACCCATCATACTTATCCAAGACTATATGTGATGAACTCATTGGTCTAATTAGTGACAAAGTTCGTTCAGCTATTGTGTATGAAATAAGTACTGCTGAGTACTTCAGTTTATGTGTTGACCCTACACCTGATCTTTCACATATTCATCAATTGAGTATTGTACTAAGATATGTGTCTTCTACAGATGGAAGACCAGTTGAACAATTTATAACATTCCTCAATTTGAAAAGCCACACTGGTGAAGAAATGGCAAATCAAGTACTGCATTATCTGTGCCAAGTTTGCAAAATAGATTTCTCAAAGTGCAGAAGTCAATCTTATGACAACGCTGCCAACATGTCAGGGCATTATCAAGGAATGCAGAAGAAGCTTTTAGAACAGAACAAATATGCCATATTCATACCTTGTGCTGCACACTCTCTCAGTCTTGTTGGCCACAATGCTGTTTGTTGTCCAGTGGCAGTAAGTTTTTTCTCAACAGTCCAGTTACTTTATACATTTTTCTCTGCCTCAACATACCAATGGGCACTTCTTAAAACATATTTGGGCAATGACTGTGTGTTGAAATCTCTTTCTAGTACTCACTGGGAGGCACATGCAGTGACAACAAGTGCAATTCTGGCGTCCTACTCAAAGATTGTGGATGCATTAGAAAGTATAGCTGAAGACCAATCACAAAAGGGAGAAACTATACAAGAGGCAGAAAACATTGCAAACAAGATGCAAGAACTAGAGTTTGTATTCATGTTGACCATGTGGAATGAAATTTTACAACACTTTTACCACACAAGTCAAGCTCTCCAAGAAAAAGAATTGGATTTGAAAACATGTGCAGACCTCTGTCAATCATTAGCAGACCACTTACACACGTTGAGGAATGATTTTGAAAGATATGAAGACATATCGAAAGATATCTTGCCTGATACTAACTACAAAGAAGCCCAGTCCCGCAAGCGAACCAGGAAAAAACAAGCAAATGATAGCAGTGCAACAGAAACAGTATTGAATCCTAGAGACAAATTTCACGTATCTACTTACTACGCTATAATTGATACACTTGAAGCTCATATGAAGAGGGGAGGTGAAGTGTACAAAGAAGTATCAAGTAGATTTTCTTTTCTAAATGATATGGACTTATCTGATGAACAGTATTCACAAGGTTCCCAAAAACTAGTTGACTCATACCCTGTTGACTTGAACATGAATCTCTGTGGAGAAGTACAGCAGTTCCACTGTTATATGCGCGCAAAGTTTAATGAAACAGGAAAAATGAAATTCAATCACATTGATCTTCATGACACAATACTGAAAGACTGAATACAATGTGTATTTCCAAATGCACTATGTATTTTTCTAACATTGATGATTACTGTCTGCTCCACAGAACACTCTTTTTCTCAGATGAAAAGAATAAAAAATCCTCAGAGAGCAACAATGTGTCAGGACAGACTTGATTTACTTTCCCTATTGTGTATGGAAGCGGACGTGCTTTGTCGAGTCAACTTCGATGAACTTATCCAGAATTTTGCAATCAGACTTTGCAATCAGAAAAATCTAGAAAGAAGCTATTTTAATTTCAGCATACATGTAAGTTTTGTGTCATTTCGAAAAATAAAATTTTATTTTACGGTGTAGTATTGTTTTTATTTTGAATTACATATGGAGGGCACTATAATCTTTTCAGTGCTGAGGGCCTCTAAAGGTCTTAATCTGGCCCTGGCCATGTGCACATCTGAGGCGCCCATTAAATTTATCTATTGTGCCTGATGAATAGATCCTAATTCTCCTTTCATTTACACAAGTTTGGGATCAGTATAAACTAATTACACCAGTGTAAGGGAAATCCGACCAAGCAAATCTGACTAATCTAATCCTTTTACCTACAGAGGTGTAAAGTAGAAATAATTCTGTTGAAACCAACAGATTTACACTAGTATTAAACCAGTGTAGGTAACAGGAAAGTCAGGCCTATCAGCTCATCTAGCTAGCATATTTTTAGGACACTGTAAAAGGGCAGCAGGATCTATGACCCTACAGAAGGATGCAGGTGTCAGGACCCCTGTATTAAAACCAGGCCCACCAGGACCCTAAATGGCATCCCTGACCTATGTGCCACAACAGTGTGCTGAACCACTGCCCTTGCGCAACAGCCTTAGTGCTAAAACCCTACAGCCCCACAGCAGTCACACCCCAGGCCTCTGATTGGCCGACACGCACCATTCTCATTGGGTAGCTGGACTATATAAAGACCCCAACAGGAAACAGAAGCTGTCTGGGCAACAGATCATTGCCTGTTGGTTGCTGCGTGACCCTACATTGCCTACCTATCCTGTCAACCTTTCCCCTTGGACTGGATCTTTTAGCTACCGATCCCCTGAGAGAACTCTGACCATTGGCCTGGACTGTCTCTAATACCACTTAACCTTCCGGCTACCAGACCACCTTTGCAACACTTGGCCATGGCTCTGAACAATCCCTAGCCCACTTCAGGCACTGGGCATTACATAGGGCTCTTCTGTTGATCCATTCTATTAGCGAGAGATAGAACCATACCTACAGCTGCTGAGTAAATTCTGCCAACTCATTGTGTCAGTACAGTTTTTTAACTCTTCCAGAATATAAGAAGTGGGCGTGACCCGCAGCTCATAGGGAACCAGGGGCAGGCATGGGGTCTGGTTGAAATCCTAGGAATGGCTAGGCTTCAGAAGAAAGATCAGGCTGAGGTATATGTTCTCATGTTGTTTGAGCTGCCACTAAAGTAAACCCCGGGGAGGAGGTAAATTTCACTTCATACAATGTAAGCAAACTTTATTAGAAGCAAACTGGAATTGGCTGCTCAAAGCACCCATCAATGTATTGTCTAGGCACCTCCATTATTTCAGAACACAGTAATGTTGTTCTCCCAAAGTATATTGTTCTGTTGAGTGTTGGATGGCATTGTGAAATGTTGCACATATTGAGTGCCCTTTACTGCAGAGCTCATTAAACTCCTATTGACAAATCTAGTGTTGACAGCCCTCTTTAATTTTATTTGACTGCCCTACTTTATCTTACCAATTTCTGTCTCTGATTTACTGCTAATAGTAAATGACAGCAGAATTGCATTGTATTAGAGAATCTGGAAAATAAATATGTAGTTTTCTAAAAAGTCCCTTATTTGAGCCATGGGAACATCAGCTACTAGACACTGAAAGTGCTGAATAGGTGATTAAAGATTAATAAAACTGTCAAGTGAAATAAACTGATCTCTTTACCGAACATTCTGTTTGCCAGCTGCTTGGATTTTAACTGGTAGAAATTCTCTTGCAACAGTCTGCTTAAATGTGTGACAGCCTGATGTTGAACCTGCCAAATCATACTTCGGTTTTATTTAGAGTTACTAACAGAAAGATGATTAAAAAGGCATACAAATTCTGCCACAATAAATGCAGTATAAATTAGAATGGATATGCTGTTATCTATCTGTTATCTGTTTCTAAAAGTTACTCATCTTAGGCATTGGAGACCGATACTCCCTCACTGTGATTATACTAATATTAGTGGTAATAATAATCACTGCATTCAATGAAAAAGGAGCCTCTCTTTTTTTTCCAGTTGTGTAGTCATTTGCAATTGTCCAAGTTGTAAACTGCTCTCAGTCTGACTGATAGTGTGTTCCACCTACTTCATTCATACTTTCCTCGTGTCTAAATGATTAGACATGGTTCATGGCAATGGAGAATCAGGCTTGTGTGTCCCAGTGTAAAAATCTGCAAACACTGAAACCACATGAGATTTCTAATCACACTTGGTCCAAGTTTACCAGAGATGTGTTAGCATTAAACTGTAAAGACTTATTAGTGGATTACTCTTTTTTAACTGAGTTGTTGGACAAAACATCGATGAACACTAACATACTGTAAATTGCATTTTGATCACCATAAATAACACATAATTATCTGCAACTCACAAGTGGCTCATCGGGGTGATTCTGTTTTACATGTCCTTTTAAGCACTATGCTCACTCAGATGGGTTAGCAGAAAAGATAGGTCAAATAGCAAAGAAAGTGATTTTTTTTTTAAAAAGCCCTTGTAAGTTCAAGGGATCCATATTTATCATAGTTATATTATCATAGTACTTCTTACAATGTTTTATTAGGGTTGCCAATGCAGGGACTTATGGGCATAGAACCAAGATCCAACCAGCTTCGAGAGCCAAAGACAATTAAGCCTGAGTTACAAAAGAGAGAAACTCCAGAAAACCAGATGAGAAGAAATACTATGTCAAACAGTTACCCAAAGTGTAAGTGGAATATAATGTTGGATTCCGAACAGACAGCCTGCTTCTCACATACACTAAGGTCCCTTTATGCCACTCTGGCTGCATCAAGAGGCCTTGAAGATGGAAGAAATGCCCCCACTGAGAATATCCCTATGCAGAGGGCCTCCCTATGTTTTGCAGAGCTGGCAGAAGGCCACTGTGCCAGCCTGTCTCTGACATCCTAATAAAGGGGGCAGATGGGGGACATGGCTGAAGCACACTCCCTCACAGCCAGCAATTCTCTGCTTCCCAGGATCCATGGAGCACCATGGCAAGTGGAGTGTAAAGCCATGTCTATATTGGGAAAATGCATCATGTTAGAAAACATGCTTTGTGATTTTAATCAATGTTATTCTCATCCTCCCTCCAGCACTTAGCATAGATTCATAGATACTAACGTCAGAACGGACCATTACGATCATCTAGTCTGACCTCCTGAACAATGCAGGCCACAGAATCTCACCCACCCACTCCTGCAAAAAACCTCTCACCTATGTCTGAGCTATTGAAGTCCTCAAATTGTGGTTTAAAGACTTCAAGAAGCAGAGAATCCTCCAGCAAGTGAGCCGGGCCCCATGCTACAGAGGAAGGTGAAAAACCTCCAGGGCTTCTTCCAATCTGCCCTGGAGGAAAATTCCTTCCTGACCCCAAATATGGTGTTTAGCTAAACCCTGAGCATATGGGCAAGATTCACCAGCCAGATACTACAGAATATTCTTTCCTGGGTAACTCAGATCCCACCCCATCTAACATCCCATCACAGGCCATTAGGCCTATTTACCATGAATATTTAAAGATCAATTAATTACCAAAACCATGTTATCCCATCATACCATCTCCTCCATAAACTTATTGAGTTTAATCTTAAAGCCAGATAGATCTTTTGCCCCCACTGCTTCCGTTGGAAGGCTATTCCAAAACTTCACTCTTCTGATGGTTAGAAACCTTCGTCTAATTTCAAGTCTAAACTTCCTGGTGGCCAGTTTATAACCATTTGTTCTTGTGTCCACATTGGTACTGAGCTTAAATAATTCCTCTCCCTCTCCGGTATTTATTCCTCTGATATATTTTTAGAGAGCAATCATATCTCCCCTCAACCTTCTTTTAGTTAGGCTAAACAAGCCAAGCTCCTTGAGTCTCCTTTCATAAGACAAGGTTTCCAAGGTCCCAATCCTGACAGTACCCTGTGGATGCTACTGTACTATAAAAAAGGATTCTACCAATAGGTCATCATTAACTTTCCTGAAAAAGTCTGACTGACTTGTACGGAACAAAAATAACGAGAATATGCAAAATTAAAAAGGTCATATGAATGCCAGCAGGGCTTGCATTTTAGACTTCCCCTTAGCTGATTTGTGCTTGTCATAAGATGTGCAAATTTATACGAAGTTTTAATTAGTGCTGCATAAGAATTGGCAAGCTTTAGGCAAACATCCATTTACAGTTTTATCCTGAGGTTCCTAAAGATAATGAGATAAAACTCACACTTCCCCCCTTCCCCCCCCGCTTCTGGCTTTTCACTTGCACTGTATAATCCCAACACATGTTGTGCTATATTCAATATTATCTGCAAATGTAAAAATCAGCCCTTCACATCACAACAAGCACCATAAAGTTAGTTTTCTTTAGGGAAAAAGACTTCTCCTTCTCTGGACATTTGATGATGATTTTGAAAAAGGTGTATTTAAAAGGAACCGAGCCTTCTGTATTAATAAGAATTAATTGAATAGGGTGTCTATTCAGTTGAAATTTTAAATTCAAGAAAAAACTCAGCCCAGCTGGGCTATTATGAGCAAAGCCTTCAATAAAAGTCTGTTTACTAAATAACACTTTTTATTCTGAGTAATTGATGATGCTTATTGTGACAAAGTCAGACCTGACAGTTCTGGAAGGGTGTGTTGTCACATAATGTACCTCGTTTTTCTCACATCTGATGAAGTGAGCTGTAGCTCACGAAAGCTCATGCTCAAATAAATTGGTTAGTCTCTAAGGTGCCACAAGTACTCCTTTTCTTTTTACCTATATCCAAGTGATTTAGTCTATTTTTTCTATTACAACACAATGCGCAGTTGACAACAATCTCTTCCTGTTACATTTTCAGACAGAACCTGAAGTGAAGAGGGTTTATAATACTCTAGTGCAGTGATCCTCAACTGCTGGGTCACAGCAGCCCAGGAAGGTTATGAAAGGCAATCAGGAGGGTTGTGACAGATGGAAAATTTTATTATTATCCAAAACAAAGAAAATCTCGCTCCCAAAATCCCAGCATAGCTTTATCCTTCAAGGCCAATTTATCAAAGCTCACCAATAAATTATATAGGCTTATCATTGTTACATTTGTTTTACTCCTTTGAAGTAAATATAAAAGGGGTGGGGATGTCATGAAATGTGTTTTTACTTCATATAAAAGATTGAGAAACAAAGCCAGTTCTAGGGGTGGGTGAGCAGGGCAGGTGCTGAACTACTGTGCTGGCTGGTGTTTTTGATTAGCTGGGCTTTTTGTTTTCTTTAATCTTGGCCACTTGGAGAGGGGTGGGGAGAACTGACTAGAGCTGCTCTTGTTGAGAAACACTGGTCTAGTGGGTAGGATGTTGCAGTGAGAGAGAGGAGAACGACCCTTTTGTGTGACCTTGGGCAAGTCACTTCATCTCTGCGTGACTTAGTTTCCACTCCCACCCTTTGTAAAATCTGTAGAGTCAGCAAATGGGGCCCTCATCTCATTTGTGATCCTTAAGGTGCTACTGTAATACTGTTAGTTACTGTTTGTAAGGGCTAAGACTCACAACCTTTGCAAAACAGATATGGCCAATACAACTAGAGCTAATGGACTCAATCCTGCAGCCCTTACTCTGATGCATAATCCAGTGACTACATTTGGATTATTAAACAGTTAGTAAGAGCTGCAGAATTACTTTCTTAACACACATTTCATTATCTTACAAGGCCTGACAGCATTAGGAGTGAATGATCTGTATTTTAATATAATCAGTTTTTACAGCTGCTTAAATGAGAGATATTTTAAATGTATTGTGTACCATTAAATGCCCAGTGAAGCACTGCTCATTAATGGATGTCAGAATCAGAAGCTCTAGGCACAGAAACAGTTTCAGGGCCATGAAACCTTGTGACAGGTAGGGGCTTGTGGACCCATGGCAGGGGTAAGGTGGTATGGCCTCCAACAGCCCAGGTGCCCCATAGTCCATAGGGAACTTCTTTAAGTCACAGGGCATCTGCTATAATTCCCAGACCCTTCGTGCCACAGCAGCATGGCTCCATTTATTATTTGAATCCCCATAGTATCTAGAGCCACGTTCCCATTGTGTCCCCATCCACTCCCATGCTCTCCTCCCTCTATGCAGATGGTACGGTGTAGGAGTCACTGGTGACAATCAGTATTCACTCCTGCAGGAATTTTCCAAGCTGTTTGTCAGTGGATGATCCTCCTCAGCAAGCAGCTCTCCTCAGCTTGCACAATACCCTCTTCCCACATTGGTTGACCACCTTCCCAAAATCCCAGGGGTCGGCAACCTTTCAGAAGTGGTGTGCCAAGTCTTCATTTATTCACTCTAATTTAAGGTTTCGCATGCCAGTAATACATTTTAATGTTTTTAGAAGTTCTCTTTGTATAAGTCCATAATATATAACTAAACTATTGTTGTATGTAAAGTAAATAAGGTTTTTAAAATGTTTAAGAAACTTCATTTAAAATTAAATTAAAATGCAGAGCCCTCTGGACCTGTGGCCAGGACCCGGGCAGCGTGAGTGCCACTGAAAATCAGCTCGCGTGTCGCCTTCGGCACCCGTGCCATAGGTTGCCTCCCCCTGGCCTACAGCTACCCCCAGAAAGACTTGTGCTGACTTAGGGGGGCAGTGACACCTCCCTCTCTGACAGTTTATGGGCCACTGGAACAAGATTTCTGCTCTTTTCAGCCATTCAGGACACATGCTGAGCCATGGGATTTAAGTGGCTATGGAAGAGTTGAGTCACAGACGTAAAGAAGAAAAATTAAATTGCTGCTTCAAGAGACCACGAGTATGTTCGAGTAGAAGGCATTTGCTGCTGCTGCGGAATGTCCCAGGTGTGCCACCGCACCACCTTTCTCATACCATCCCCTTCAATGGAATGCTAATGGGTGGTAGCAAGCGAAGTGGCCAGGTCAGTAGCAAAAGGCTTATAGCTTTTTTTCTCCTTTGCGATCTTCATTTGGGTATGCAGCAAGCACCTTCTCGCGTGCAGTTGGCCTATATTTATGTTTTTTAAAAATATTGCTGCTCACCTTCAGCACTGAATTTCCAGGCTTTTATCAATGAACCTGACAACTTTAATGTACACCAGTAATTTTCATATTCAGACCATCTGAAATCCTGATTTGTGTGATTTGGCTGACCTTATTTTGAGAGACCACAACCTCTGTGTAATTACATTAGTCTAATTAATTAAAGCTACATCGGCACATTTCTTCAGTTAGATAACTAGTGTATTGCATGGCCTCAATTAGCGCTTCAGAGAGCTTCAAAAGCCGATCTGCAATCACAGTAATTGCTTTGTAAGGGGCAAATGTATACATCAACTTGTAGAAACCCATACTAAAGCAAATATACTGTGTCATTCACTTCCACTGGTAACAGCTTCTCTTTTGTGAAAGGTTGTTTACCAGAAGGTTTTTTCTACATGCATTTGTTGACATTTGTTTGTTCAACTATGTAGAGTATTTATGTGCAGCTATCAGCTGATACTGGTCTCAGAAGTGGCAAACAGATGAGTAATCCAAATTGTTTCTTTACTGGCTGCCTCTAAAGCATAAACTATGTTTGTCCACAGCTTTAATTATGAAAAGGTTTTATGCTAAATACACTCACCAGGATAGAATTATAGCCCTTTGTTTTTCTCCCATGAGAGATTTCTAACCCTCCCACAATCCAGCTATATTGCAACTGAGATAGGATTTATTTTCACTTCCAAGAAAAATCTGTCAGTAACACTGGACGCTGTCGTTTTGGAAGAATTTACTTTGTTAACACTTAAGTGGTTTGTAAAGATGATCTACATAATAAGGTATTATTAACAGCTTTCAGGCTTGGAATTTATCTGAAGGACAAACAAACTGCCTCAAGGTGACTGCTATGAGATTTAAGATGTAATTGCAATCTACAAGTAAGAGCTTATATCTGCTCAATGAAATGATGACTACTAGGGAAAGATAATGCTGACACATCTAGAAAACAAAAGCAATGGGGTGAGATGATATGATACTGCAATGTGCACTAGGAATTGATACCCTTTCTAAAAGAGCCAAGCTAGGAAAATGAAGATGCAGCCAAACAGGGTTTCAAAATGACCTTCTGTAAGGATAAGGGCTTATATCTACATAGCACCATTCATCCAGAAGAATCCCAAAGCTCTTTACAAAATGCATAATATACCATATAAAAGCATCACTGAAATGCAGCCACTTCTAGGTTATAAGACACAAATAGTACACAGCAACACTATATGACACCATATAGGATTAGGCTGTGAAGAATAGCTTATATCCAATTGAAGGTGTAGATAGGATAGATTCTTGGGCCACATTGAAACAGGCTAAAACCATAACACAAGAGGGCCTAGCTGGAACCAAGCTATTTGGGGCCAAATAGACAGGTAATTTGTTGTACTAAGAACTAGAGGGGGTAGTAAACATGAGATGTAACATACTACTGTTGTCAGCGATAAAGTGAGACCTACATATTTTAAAAAACAAAGCACCTTTTCAAAGTTTAGGATACAAAATAATTGTAAGACCTTTGGAGTTTAGAGAACATTGCGCCTTTAAATCTTTGTCAGGATGAGGAAGTGCTGTTTTGGGGAGGTGGAGAGAGGGAGAGCAAGAGGGTGTGTGTCAGGAGCTCCAGACAAAAGGGCTGTAGCAAGCAGGCCCTCACATAGCAAAGCAGCCAGGAACCTGCCTGAAGCCTGGGATGGACAGAGCCACGATTGGGGACGCCCCAGGACAGGAACCAAACCTCTTGGAGGACTTAGCTCCACTGCTCCTTTCCTGGGACAGGTGTGACAGGCCTCTAGGCCTAGGCCATCCTGTCACAAATGGTTTGCTAACTAACACTGTCAGGGGCTTGTGGTCTGTTTCAGCTTCTGCTGTCTGGCCATAAATATACTGATTGAATCTGTCACAGGCAAACAATATAACAATTGGTTAGTCTCTAAGGTGCCACAAGTACTCCTTTTCTTTTTGCGAATATCCCTAAAAGCTCCTTCTCAATCTCTGTGTATCTGGTTCTGCCTCAGTTAGTGATTTGGATGCATATGCCACTGGTTGCCAACAATCATCATGCTTCTGTAAAATGACTGCACCTAACCCAGAATGTGAAGCATCTGCTGAGATTTTAATAGGCCTTACTGGTGTATAGAATTTTAACACTGCTTTTGTATCAGTTGTTGTTTTAAACCTTTTCATGATTCCTCCTGTTCTCCACCCCAACACAATTCATTTTTATTCTCTAGGAGTTTTCTCAAAGCTGCTGCTTTGGGAGATAAATATCTTGTAAAATTTATACCTAATCTAACCATTTCCAGGAACCATTAGACATCTTTCTTTGACTGGGAACATGACATCATTTCAATGGCTGAAATCTTCCTCTTATCAGGTTTTACACCTTCTTTGGAAATAACGTCCCCAACAAAAGTCTGTTCTGTAACCCCTAAAACTCACTTCTCCCTATTTAGTTTGAGGTTTGCAGCTCTTGTTGCATCCAGGACTTCCTGAAGTCTACAATCATGTTCCTCTTTCATTGAGCCTTAGATGATGATGTCATTCATTAAGGTGTCAGCACCATTAATACATTCATAGATCATATGGATGGTTTTGTGGTAAACTTCTGGTGTTGAAGCTATGCCAAAGAGTAAGCGTAAGAATCTGTATCGTCCAAATGGTGTATGAAATGTGCATAGTTTTGAGCTTCCTTCAGTTAATTTTAGCTGCCAAAACCGGAGGATTAATCCAATTTACTGAAATATTTTGTATTTGCAATTTGACCCATAATCTCTTCTCTGGTTGGTAGTTTGAAATGTTCTCTTTTTATAGCCTTGTTGAGGTCTTTTGGATCTAAGCATATTCATAGCTGGCCATTACTTTTTTCCACAATGACTAGGGTGCTCACCCATTCTGTTGGCCCCTCAATTTTTTGTATTACTTGTATTGCTTCCACCCTTGCAAGGTCAGATTCAAGTTTATCACAGAGTGCAAATGATACCTTTCTACATAGATGGATAACTGGAGGGACCTGCTTGTGTATCTGGACTATATGTTCACCTTGCAAGCAATTCAACCCTTGAAACAAATCGTAATATTCCCAAATGAGTGCCTCATAGCAAGGTTCGGTATGATCTTTAATGAGAGCACTCGATTTACCAGACTGAGTTATTCACATGCAGTCTGGCCTAAAATTGGTGTTACCTCCTTTGGCACTACAGTGAACAGGACATGGTGTTTTTATGGTTGATGCTAGCACCTCCCCTTCGCTGGTATATTTGTTCTAGATAACTTATTTTTGTTGGTCCCAGTTTTGGTCTTATTTTCAGTGTCTCAATCTTGTTCACACAGAATATTAACCTGAGCTCCTATGTCCAGTTTCAGTGGAATAATTGTTCCATTCACTGTCATAGACAGTATCCAGTCCTCATGTGGCTTGTTTGATCTCAGCACATCTATGAAAAACTCCCCAACCAGGTTGTCTTCAACTGAATACACTTGACCTTTCTGCATTTGGGATCTGCAGCATTTTGCAAAATGATTATTTTCCCCACATTTATGACAGAAAGAAAAGGAGTACTTGTGGCACCTTAGAGACTAACAAATTTATTTGAGCATAAGCTTTTGTGAGCTACAGCTCACTTCATAGGATGCATTCCTGATCAGGTGGTTCTGCAGTTTCTTTGAGAGTGTGTGGCACAAACTGTCAGCATAGTCTTTGTGGTATGTAGATTGTAATGGATTTTTTACCTTCAGTCCTTTTGGTACGATGTCCATCTGTTTGCATTTGGAAAGGAAGATGAAGTGAGCTGTAGCTCACGAAAACTTATGCTCAAATAAATTTGTTAGTCTCTAAGGTGCCACAAGTCCTCCTTTTCTTTTTGTGGATACAGACTAACACGGCTGCTACTCTGAAACCTGTCATTTATAACAGAGTTTCCCAAAGGCAAAACTCTGTTTGGGGCCATGCTGTGATCCACACCTTCCACATAACCATCTGTACCCAATCTTCCCCCTAGCAGTGGTTTTCATATTGAGTGGTTCCACTTTTTGATTTGACCTATTCTGCCTATATTCTTTAGTACTTAGTACATGAAAAACCCCTTCTTGTGAATTGAGCTCTTTGTCTTGTGCTTTCACAGTTTCTGCTTCCCTGCGTATGGAGAGCTTTTTGTGAAGTTAAATCTCCTTCATGGAGCAGTTTCTCTCAACACATTTTCTTTAATGCCACAATTGATTCCATCTCTGACCAGAGTCTGTGTCAACTCACCAAAGTTACAACTTTTACTGAGTTTCCTTAATTCTGTGACATATTGCTCTATGGTGTCATGAGTTTTTTGCATGCATGTAAAAAAACCCTCTCTCTCAAAGGTCTCATTCCTTTCTGGCATGCAATGTTCCTCAAATTTAGTCAGTATTTTACTTTACTTCATGCTTTCATCTTCTTCAAATGTAAAGTTGTTATAAATATCCAATGCTTCCTTCCCCAACAACATGCAAAAAGAAATGATAAAGTGAAATCATCATTCTCCTCTCCCCCTATGGCTGCTAAATACAATTCAAATCTCTGTCTGAATTTTCAATTTGCTGAAACATTGCCTGACAATTACAGACTGGATGGAGGTTGCAACACATCCATTTTTGTGTTTTTCCCCCTCTTAAACTAGTCACACTACCAGTTAACTCATTAAATAAATACAAAAGCCTTTTTTCTTCCCTGTGTGCTGCTCCACATGCTCCCCCTTGCCTCTGCTTTCAGTTGCAAACACAGGAGTTAACTTCAAAATGACTGACGTTATGTAATGATCTTGGGGTTCATTAAGCAACAAAGAGTGAATGAGAAAGGAATAAAACTTGTAATAAAACAAACTAGAGAGCTTCTGTGGGGAATTGCTGTACACAGCTACACTATCTTCTGAACCTCCAGCTTCCAGGGCACATCTCTAAATTGCTATATTCATAATACTGTCCCTTATGAGGGAGCGTCTATAAATTCTCTCACAATCATATTTCTACAAGCAAAACACAAACAAATGCCTCCTGTGTTGTTGACTTACCAGCTGGTGTGCCACCTTGTGGCTAGGTATGGAGTTGCAGGGTTTGTTCTCTGTAGACCTGCCAAACAGGTGCACTTGTGGTTCCCTTGTGATTTTTTCCTTCTGGCAGGTTGCCTTTGGTCTCGCCCCTTTCAGGGTAAACCAGGGTTTTTGACCAATAGTCCCAAGACCTTACATCAGGTCAGCGGCCCTCGTCCAGACCCAAACGTCCTTCTATCACCTTGTGTCTGGGGTCTCTTCCCACTAGTCTTCTTGGTTGGGCTCTTGAGGAATCCAGTCTCTCCCTATACCCTGTATTCCAGTCCAGGGACCCTTGTAACAAGTAGTTAAAGTCTTTCTGGTCAACCTCTTGCTTCTTCCCAGGGCTACTTCCTACATCAGCACACCTTCTCCTCAGGTGGCTCGTATGCTCAGCAGGTGTCTGCCCTGAAGTAAAGCTCCTAGTCCCAGTTCTCAAGGTAACAAAAGAAAAGAAACTAAATTAACAGAAATAAATAGTAGCACCAGTTTCTGTGTCCTACCATGATCCTCCAGCTGTCTGTCTTCCTGCTCTGCACTCACATGCAACCCAAAGGTAGCTTGGTTCTCTGCTGTCAATGCGAATTCCCCACTCTGTCACTTAGAGTGCAGAAGGTGGGGGCCCGCAAGGATTCTAAAAATTAATACTGGCCACTCCAGGCTTGTATTACACTCCCAAGGTTCGCAAAAAGAAAAGGAGTACTTGTGGCACCTTAGAGAGACTAACCAATTTATTTGAGCATGAGCTTTCGTGAGCTACAGCTCACTTCATCGGATGCATACCGTGGAAACTGCAGCAGACATTATATACACACAGAGATCATGAAACAATACCTCCTCCCACCCCACTGTCCTGCTGGTAATAGCTTATCTAAAGTGATCATCAAGTTGGGCCATTTCCAGCCCAACTTGATGATCACTTTAGATAAGCTATTACCAGCAGGACAGTGGGGTGGGAGGAGGTATTGTTTCATGATCTCTGTGTGTATATAATGTCTGCTGCAGTTTCCACGGTATGCATCCGATGAAGTGAGCTGTAGCTCACGAAAGCTCATGCTCAAATAAATTGGTTAGTCTCTAAGGTGCCACAAGTACTCCTTTTCTTTTTGCGAATACAGACTAACACGGCTGTTACTCTAAAACTCCCAAGGTTAGAGCTTTTCTCTGACCTTGGCTTGGTAAACGCTGCCACCACCCAAATGCAAAAAAACCCCTTTGAACCCAGAAAGGAGCACTTGGGAATTCCTCCCTATAGGGTACCCTCAAGCCCTTTCACACCCCCTCCGGGGAAGAGCTGAGAAAGAAAACAAAGGAAATTAGCTGTGGCTACCAGCTAATCAAACAACATGCACAAACCTCTTAGGACACCAAAAATCCAATCCTGTTCTTAAAAAAGGTAAATTTTATTAAAAACAAAAAGAAAAAAAATACATCTGGAACTTAGGCTTTTTGCTAGATCTTGAGAAACCATTATAAAATTAAGCACCCAAAACAGTTTTCTTGGGGGTTCAGCTTAAAGATTACAAGCAAACAAAAGCATCTGGGGTTAGCACAGAGGAGATCCACAAGCCAAAATAAAAAAAAATAAACCTAATCATGTCTATTTAAACATGCCCTGTCCAATAATTTCTTCTAGGTATGGAAGATGAATTTTTATACTTGGTTCAAGCCTTACACAGCATTCCTGCTGCCCTCTGTTCCCCTCTTTCCCGAAGGGGCACAACACACAAACAAAGGTAAGTTTTTTTTCCCCCCATTTTAAAAAGTTCTAGCCCTTCCATTGGCTCTTTTGATCAGATGCCCATTTTTTCCTTTACCTGGGGAACTTCGTTAACACTTTACAGGTAAAGCAAGCAGAGAACAGCCACCAAGAGGGACTTTATAACTAACTGGCTGGCTGGGTGTCCATAAAAGGAAGCAACCCTCCCTCCCTCTCCCCTTCATTTATCACATCTGCTCTGCTCCTTTCTGGGAGCTGAAAGTGAGAAGTCTGTCCACCCTCCTCAGGCTGGGCCCTTCTGAACTGTCAGGGCCCACATATCTTGAACCCTGGTCCACAGGGCTCCTCAGTGCTAGTAAGCATCAACCTGCCACCCAGTGTTCTGCTAAGTATTGTCAAAATAGGAACTGAACTCCAACAGAGGACCCCAATCCTGGACTCTGACTGGCAGAATGGTGAGGGCCCTGATTGGTTCACAGCTTCTATATAAATCCAACACGGGAACAAGAAATTGTCCATGCAACTGGGTTCTCCCTGCTTTGGACTGCTTCCTCTGTGATACCTGTTTCTACTGCCAATCTCCTGGTAACCTGACCCTGCCTGCCTTCTGACACCTGACCTCCATTTGCCCTCTGGTCTGTCTTGGTCTCTGACCTCCTGCTAGTGGACCTGGCCTGACTCCTGCTCTGACCACTAGGCCACACTGCCACGCCCCAGTTGTGACACTGAACTCCTCCCTTCTTAAAGCACCTCCCCTAAGATTGGAATGCCTGGCACGTGTGGCAGGGCAGTGCTGCCTGAACCGCTTCTTGCTGGTGTAAGATTTATACACCCCATCACATACCACCCCCCTGTGGCACCTGTCACTGAATCAAGGACTCCTCCTTCTAGGGAGAAGAAATCAATGTTCTGATGCTTCTGTCCCTCTTGAAGATGTACCTGGAAGTTATATGGCTGGAGCAACAGGTACCCTAGTGTTTTACCATGGTTTGTGTCCTTGATTGTGTTTAGCCATTGTAGACAGGCATGATCCTTCATCAGGAAAAAGGGGTTTCCTAGCAGATAATACTTCATGGTGTCCAAGGCCTTTCCCCCCCAGCTCCAGTTACTGAATACACCTTCTCTCAAGGGAACAGTTTCTGACTAATATGAAGAATAGGGCGTTCCTCTGTGTTGAACTCCTGTGACAGGATTGCCCTTAGCCCCACATTGGAGGTGTTGGCTTGAAAGACGAATGGTTTTGTGAAGTCTGGAATAAAAAGTACTGGTTTCTGACACAGGCAGTCTTTTACTGCAGTAAAGGTCTTATCACAGGCTTTGGGCCGCTGGATTGTTTTGGTGCTGTCATCTTTCACGAGATCCATGAGTGGAGCTGCAGTGGTCGCAAATCCTGGAATGAATACCTGGTAATATCCTGCTAGTCCTAGGAAACATTGTACCTGCCTTTTCATCTTGGGAATAGGGCAAGACGTCAAAGTCTATGCTTTACTGATGAGTGCCAGAGCTGGCTTTTTGCACCATCTACCAAAGGTATGTCACTTCCTGGTGCCCTATTTTACATTCGGCCATATAGGCTGTCAAACTGGCACTTGCTAGGGACTGGAGGGTGGCTGTGATGTGCTTCAAATGGTCCTCCTGGTGGCTTCTCTATATGGCTGTGTCATCCAGATAAGCCACCACCCCATGTAGGCTGAATGGCATTGTGCAGAATTGATAAAGCTCAAAAGGAGTAGAAAAGGATGTCCTTTCATGGGACTCTGGTGTTAATGAAATTTGCTGGTATCCTTTAGATAGGCTGAGGGTGATGATGTTGGTGGACACTTGGTACAACTTATCTACCATAGCCATGGGATAGGCATCAAATTTAGAGATGGCATTCACCTAGCAAGTCAATGCAAAAAACTTGTCATGCCCCCCAGCTTAGGCATGAGCACTGTGGAGCTCCTCCACGCAATATGTGATTTTTCTAACAGCCCTGGGTGCAACATGGCCTGGAGTTCCACTTGCGTGAACTCCCAGATTTTCCTGAGGAGTGGCTGTAGTGTCTTTCAAATGTGCTACACCGGTGTAATCTCAATATGATAATAGGCTACCTGGGTCTTCCCTGGCAGGGCTGAGAACACAGTGGAAAAGGATTCCACCTCCAATCAGAACAGAAAGTTCAGATACAGCTGAAGTTCATTCCCTACCTGCACTGGTTCCATAGATTGAGGTATGGGACCCTCAAGACCTAATTCTGGTTCAGGAGAATAGAGAGCAATGAGCAGTGTCTCCTGGGTTTTCCTAGGTTTATGTGGTAGATTTGTGTTCCTTTTCTCCTTTCCAGTTCTGATTTTGTAATCCACTCGCCCTACCCATTTTACCACTTTAAAGGGCACTTGCCTCTTGGCCAGGGGTTTGGATTCAGAGCTCAATGGTAACAGCAGCACCTGATTCCCCCACCACCACTAGAATACCCTCAGACAGGCTTCTTGATTGTAGATCTGCTCCTAGGCCTGTTGGGCCGTGAATACGTTTTCTATGACAAACCTTTTGAGTCTTTTCCAGAGTTTAAGTATGTATTGAATCTTGTTATCTGCCCTTGGGGCCTGCACTTCCTAGGTCTCCCAGCCTACTCTGAAACCTGTCATAGGCGGTCTAAGATCCCCCAAGGCTGCCTCCCATACAGGAAATCAAATGGGGAGAACCTGTTGGAGGACTGCAGTACTTCTCATATGGTGAATAGGAGAGGGGTGCAGCAACAAATCAGAATGTTTTTTAACATTCTCTTCAGAGTGTGGTTAAATCATTTGAGAAGTTTAAATCCATTTGGGAGTGATAAACCAAAGTCCTCATGGACTTAACCTTTAATAGGTTGCACAGTTCCTTCATCACCTGGGACATAAAATTGATCCCTTGATCAGTCAGGATCTTTCATGGTACATCTACCCTGCAAAAACCTACTTCAGACGTGATCACCACCACCTTGGTGTAGCACAATAGAATATCTTCTGGTATTCTGTCATATAGTCTAAGATAATCAGTGTATGCTGGCATCCCATAATGCTGTTCTTCAGGGGGCCCACAACATCCAAGGCGATCCTCTTTTTCCCCAAACCTACCTGTTTTACAGGTTCTAGGCACCCATTCTTTCCTTATGCATCAGCCCCTGCCAGATAGGGACTGCCTGCATCCGCCAGGGTTGATGTGCTATTTGCCACAACAATGGCTTTTATCCCTCTGTCAGCACTCTTGGAAATGGGTCCAGATCCATCTGGACCCTAGACTCCCCTTCAACTCTGTCAAGGGATAGAGGAATTATTTTTTCCACATCACACTCTTCATTAGGGTTGGAAAGGTGCCCACGTTCTCCATCAATTGTGGCAAAGTTATTCGCTAGCTGGTGCTCCACTTTGTGGCTACGTGCAGTACTGAAGGTTTTTTCTGTCGTCCTGCTCACCAGGTCCACTGGCAGTTCCCTTTTGCTGTGTGACTTGGCCCTATGGCCAGGTGACCTTTGGTCTCACATCTTTTGGGGTGAACAATGATTTTCACCCACTAGTCCCAAGATCTCACACCAGGTCAAAGGCCCTGGTCCGACTCAAAAGCCCTTTTGGCCCCTTGTGTCCTGGGTCTTCCCACTAGTCTTCCCAGTGAGGCTGTAAGGAACCCAGTCTTTCCCACTACGCTGGTTCCAGCCCAGTGACCCTTACAGTGAGTGGTTAACATCTGTCTGGTCAGACCTCTTGCTTCTTCCCTGAGCTACTTCCTATACCAACCCACCTTCTCCTCAGGTGGCTCGTATTCTCAGGGGGAGAGAGGAGGATGTTTGCCCCTATTCCGAGTTCTCAGGTCAACAAAGAAAGGAAACTAAATTAACAGAAACAAACATTGGTATCAGCTTCTTTGTCCAACCAGAATCCTCCAGCCATTTGTCCTACTGCTCTGTGCTCAGGGGCAACCAAAAGTAGTGTGGGTCTCTGAAGTGCTCCCTTCTGGGATCTGAGGATAAGACCTCTTGAGAATGAGAGTTCTGTCTGCCTCCCAAGGCTTGGCCCTTCTGAACTGAGTCTCTCCCTTTTTAAGGCTCCTCTGTCAAGTTTGGCATGTCAGGTCATTATAGCAGGGCGGGGCTGTATGAGTCCAAAGCTGCTCTTTAATCTCTTCTTGCCTGGTATGGAGTTTGTACACCCCATCAAATACCCCCTCTGGATTCTATGTGGGCCTTTCTTCTTTTCCTATACTAGAATTTGGGGGTGGCGGGTTAGAGGAGGGACCAGGAGTTCCCCACATCTTTTTTTCGGTGAGCACATGGAAATCTAAGCAGGAGATGTCATTGCATGAAGTAGTATTAATTTATGTGGCAGCCCTTCTGCAGCAAGTAGGCAAATCAGCCAGTGCTGAAGGACCCATGCTGTCAAGGGAAGGAGAAAGAAGGGACCAGTGGATCAGTTCAAAAGAGCAACCAATTATGTGGCATGGCTTCAGACTTCACAAATCTGAGGATTCCCTTCCCTGAAGATTTCCAGGGTATGTGGAGTTGGGAGGTCCCATTCTCTGCTCTTTTGTGCTTCCCCACACAATCCCCTTTCTCTGGAGGGAATTTTTTCCAGGAAACTGTGAGGAGACAACCTGTTTGCTCCGTCCTCCTCCTGCAGTTGTCCGTAATAGGAGATGCTTTCTGGATTTCTACCTCCTTCACCACATACTTGAGCGTTGTGCCTATCTCACAATAACACACTGTAGCGAAGCGAAGCCTCACCAGCGTGGCACCTCCTGCTGGTCATCTTGGGAATTAGCTCTTGTCCAGCCTGGAGCACCCTTTCCTGCCTTAGGGCCCCTGTGTCCCTCCTGGACCCTGCTGCCCCTTTTCCTGGGGTTCTGCCCACTGCAGTACCCCCCTGCTCTGGGTCTTCCCTCCCCTGGGAACCCCCATCCCTCTATTCTCACCTTGCCGCAGTGGCTACTGCCAGTCATCATCTAGCCCCTTCTCACTGGGGCAAACTGCAGTCCACAATGGACACTCATCATTGGCAAGAGGGTCAGACCAGCTGCCTCTGCCTAACCTTGCGCTGCCCCTCTGCAGCCCCAGTACCTTCTTAGGTCTTACCCAAGGCCTCAGCCTGGGGAGTTGCCAGGCTGGAGATCCCCAGCTCCTCTGCCCTTCCCCAGCACTACTCAGCCTCAGGTACCCTTGCTCCTTCAGGCAGCTAGGTCTAGGTCTAGGTCTAGGTCCTGGTCCTGGTCCTGGTCCTTTTCTCTCTCTCTCTCTCACAAGAGAGAGACTTTGACCCAGCTCCGCCCCCAGCCCTTTTATCAGGGCCAGCTGTGGCATGATTGGCAAAGCGGCCACAGATGCAGCCACACCCAATCAGCCTACCTTTTTCAGGAGCAGGGCAACTGCCCTGCTACACACACGTCTTGTTATGGTTGTCTATCAAACACAAGACCATGTGAAGGGTACCAAACAGTACCTGTAACAGAGTGGCAAACTCTAGGAACTTGCGTGCTGACCTCCTGATGGCAGATGCTCAAACTGTGCTTTAAGGGGTAGGGCAATTACTTAGGAGTCATAATGGCACATGAATCTTGTTCATTCCAGCCAGGATATAAGTGGCTGTTGGGAGTTTCCTTAAGGCAGGGGGATCTAGGAACTGAGATAGAGAAGGGGGGCAGCGAAAACTCAGCAGATTTGGTTGTATGAGTTACCAATAAAGCCAAGGGAGAGGACAAGTATGCCGTGTTTGTATCCTCTATTTCAGAAATGCACTATGGAGAATTTGTGGTACTGTCAGTGTATGGAGTTCTCCCGCTGTACTAAACCATTTGCATTGCAATGTCAGATATTGGTGAAGTCAGGAGAAATTGTCCCACGAGAAAAGCGAGAGCAGTGTTCCACTCAAGCATTACATTAGGTCTGTCACGTAAGCCTATCAAACATTAAGAAGAACCGTCTCCCCAGCTACTGGGAGCCAAAAAAAAAAACCTATCTTGTTAGATCCTAAATGAATTGAGATGAAGGCTGCAGTCAGCAACTCTGATCTCTCCCTGTTACCATTAATACTAAAATACTGCTGGTTCAATTGTGCCTGATCGGTACAGCTGTGTGCTGAGGTCAGGGCAGAGCTGTACTGCTCCAATGGGAATTCTGGGAGGGATTGAGCCTCAAAGAGTCCCTAGTACACAGGAGAACTTCACTTGCTGAACCTGTCCTGTGTGCTCCTCTTTGCACAAGCTGTCTCCACTACCCAGGGCAGGCCGTTGTCCTGCTGCCTATTGGAGGATTAGCAGGGAGCTGTACCCATACTCATGGATCTGCAACTGTACCTTGCTGCTGTACATGGGTAAAAATGTGAGGAAGTTTCCTTGCATCCTACCTCTCTTTTGTGGTCCCCTGCAGCAGTAAGACACAAACAAGCCTCAAATGTATTATGGCCAAACCCTACAGTCTTTAATCAGGCAAAATAAATGTAATTCTTTGTTTTGCCTGAATAAGGAAAGCCAGATTTATCCAGTAGCACATTTGATCAAGAAATCCCAACATTGCCAATGAAACTAAACGAAAAAGATAACACAGTAAAAGGAGAAATGAGGGGTGAATTTATAGGGAAATGTGGCTATGCCTAATTGCTGCTGCAACAGGCACAGAACTTTCATAGAATAACAGAGTTGGAAGGGACCTCTGGAGGCCATCTAATCCAACCCCCTGCCAGAGCAGGACCAATCCCAACTAAATCATCCCAGCCAGGGCTTTGTCAAGCCTGACCTTAAAAACTTCTAAGGAAGGAGATTCCACCACCTCCCTAGATAACACATTCCCGTGTTTCACTACCCTCCTAGTGAAAAAGTTTTTCCTAATATCCAACCTAAACCTCCCCAACTGCAACTTGAGACCATTACTCCTTGTCCTGTCATCTGCTATCACTGAGAATAGTCTAGATCCATCCTCTTTGGATCCACCTTTCAGGTAGTTAAAAGCAGCTATCAAATCCCCCCTCATTCTTCTCTTCCGTAGACTAAACAATTCCAGTTCCCTCAGCCTCTCCTCATAAATCATGTGTTCCAGACCCCTAATAATTTTTGTTGCCCTTCGCTGGACTCTCTCCAATTTCTCCACATCCTTCTTGTAGTGTGGGGCCCAAAACTGGACACAGTACTCCAGATGAGGCCTCACCAATGTCGAATAGAGGGGAACGATCACGTCCCTCGATCTGCTGGCAATGCCCCTACTTAATACATCCCAAAATGCCATTGGCCTTCTTGGCAACAAGGGCACGCTGTTGACTCATATCCAGCTTCTCGTCCACTGTCACCCCTAGGTCCTTCTCTGCAGAACTGCTGCCTAGCCATTCGGTCCCTAGTCTGTAACGGTTCATTGGATTCGTCCGTCCTAAGTGCAGGACTCTGCACTTGTCCTTGTTGAACCTCATCAGATTTCTTTTGGCACAATCCTCCAATTTGTCTAGGTCCCTCTGTATCCTATCCCTACCCTCCAGCATATCTACCACTCCTCCCAGTTTAGTGTCATCCGCAAACTTGCTGAGGGTGCAATCCACATCATCCTCCAGATCATTAATATATTGAACAAAACCGGCCCAAGGACCGATCCTTGGGGCACTCCGCTAGATACCGACTGCCAACTAGACATGGAGCCATTTTATCACTACCCGTTGAACCCGACAATCTAGCCAACTTTCTACCCACCTTGTAGTGCATCCATCCAGCCCATACTTCTTTAACTTGCTCGCAAGAATACTGTGGGAGATCGTGTCAAAAGCTTTGCTAAAGTCGAGGAATAACACGTCCACTGCTTTCCCTTCATCCACAGAACCAGTTATCTCATCATAGAAGGCAATTAGATTAGTCAGGCATGACTTTCCTTTGGTGAATCCATGCTGACTGTTCCTGATCACTTTCCTCTCTTCTAAGTGCTTCAGAATTGATTCCTTGAGGACATGCTCCATGATTTTCTGGGGACTGAGGTGAGGCTGACTGGCCTGTAGTTCCCAGGATCCTCCTTCTTCCCTTTTTTAAAGATGGGCACTACATTAGCGTTTTTCCAGTCTCCCGGGACTTCCCCCGATAGCCATGAGTTTTCAAAGATAATGGCCAATGGCTCTGCAATCACATCCGCCAATTCCTTTAGCACTCTCGGATGCAACGCATCCGGCCCCATGGACTTGTGCACATCCAGTTTTTCTAAATAGTCCCGAACCACTTCTTCCTTCACAGAGGGCTGGCCACCTCCTCCCCATGCTGTGCTGCCCAGTGCAGTAGTCTGGGAGCTGACCTTGTTTGTGAAGACCGAGGCAAAAAAAGCAATGAGTACATTAGCTTTTTCCACATCCTCTGTCACTAGGTTGCCTCCCTCATTTAGTAAGGGGCCCACACTTTCCTTGGCTTTCTTCTTATTGCCAACATACCTGAAGAAACCCTTCTTGTTACTCTTAACATCCCTCGCTAGCTGCAACTCCAGGTGTGATTTAGCCTTCCTGATTTCATTCCTACATGCCCGAGCAATATTTATATACTCCTCCCTGGTCATTTGTCCAATCTTCCACTTCTTGTAAGCTTCTTTTTTGTGTTTAAGATCAGCAAGGATTTCACTGTTAAGCCAAGCTGGTCGCCTGCAATATTTACTATTCTTTCTACACATTGGGATGGTTTGTCCCTGTAACCTCAATAAGGATTCTTTAAAATACTGCCAGCTCTCCTGGACTCCTTTCCCCCTCATGTTATTCTCCCAGGGGATCTTGCCTATCAGTTCCCTGAGGGAGTGAAAGTCTGCTTTTCTGAAGTCCAGGGTCCGTATTCTGCTGCTTTCCTTTCTTCCTTGTGTCAGGATCCTTTTGCTTTGCCTCTTTTCCCCCACTTAGGGCCCCGCATGGAAAGTGAGCTATTCATTACATAACTAATGTTTCCAAGACTATAAGAACTGGAAATCAGAAACATTATTTTTCGTGGTAGTGCCCAAGGTGTGACAGGTGCTTTACAAACATGGAAGAAGACTCTACGCTGACACAAATAGTGTCCAGTCTAAGGGAGTGTTCTTCTCAGCATGGGTAGACAGACACACACTAGCTCTGCTCGAAAGAGGGCATTTAAAAATAAGTGTGGCCTCTGTAACAGGGCCAGTGGCTCGGGCTACCCATCCAAGTACAAACCCACCCACCTGAGCCGCTGTCCATGCTGTTGCAACCTTACTGCTCTGGGAAGTATCTCTAGACAGCGGCTGGAAGCATACCCTAAAACAGACAAGACAGATGAAGGGCAGGGAAAGGTATATAAAAACATACAGACAATGAAGGCTCATGTCTTGTTAGTTCTACACTCTTGTTATATATCTTATTTATGTTATAAAATCTATGGGATGTCATTTGGTGGGACACCCCTTTTTGAGGTTGAAGTGGGGAAGAGGAATGGGGCAATGAGATTGTTGGAAGCAGGAATAAAGGCTAGAGCTGGCTGAAAAAAAATCCCAATGAATCCCAACAGAAAATGTTTTAAACTATTTTTTTGATAAATTTTCTTTTTAAAAAAATGGCTTTCTGGGGGAAAACCTGAAATAGTAAAATGAAACATTTCCAGTTTTTAAAAAAACATTTTTTGTAAAATTTTGGGTTTTCAAGTGTAAGCAGAGTCAGAATGAGCTCCACCCTGACATCTGGTGGTGAGGTGTGGCAAGTTGTGGAAAAGAACTTCAGGGGCTGATCTCATTTGCATAGGCACACCCACCCCACTTAGAATGAGGCCATAGCTGCCCAAATGGTCACTTTGGCTGCTGTGGGATCCCCAGTGTCTCTGTTATTGGGGCAGAAAGAATAAATTGTTATTACCCTGATTATGGGAATCAAGGACAGTGGAACTGTACTTGGCCTTTTGTTATGATGGAGGGACTCACCATCAACTAAGCAGCACTCGCTAGGCAAGGGTCATGGGTTCCAAAACCCTGTGAATAGAGAGAGGCTGGGGATAGGTATGAATACTTGGTGGCATAGGCCCCCCTGGTGAGGGTATTACATGCTAATTTTGATTCCATTAGGAGCCTAGTTACAGGCTGTTGAGCTGAATTCACTTTGGGCTAATGGTGTACTAGCACTGAGGTTCCCCTACTACAAGCTGAAATCACTGAGTGTTGTGTTAAGTAGTGGGGGAGCCTGAAGATATATTGTGGAGCAGTTTGTGGGACGGCTGGAGTGGCTTGTGGACGGGCTGGTGGAGCAGTTCATGGGATGGCGGGAGCTGCTTGTGGGACGCTGAGTGGAGCGGAGCGGAGCAGTTCGTGGACTGGCTGGTGGAGTAGTTCATGGGACGGTGGGAGCTGTTTGTGGGACGCTGAGCGGAGCAGTTCATGGGGTGGCTGGTGGAGTGGATCAGAGTGAAGCCCTATGGAGCTGTGGGGCAGTCAGTTTCAGATCATGTAAGGTGCCCCTTACCTCTTCCCCATCTCCACTCAGGTTGGGAGGTAAAACTCTGCAGATAAACTTTCGAACTCTGGGGCTTCCCTGACCAGGGACAGAGACTTTTGGGTCATTGGACTTTTGGGACTTTGCGTGATTTTGGGTTGCTGGACTCAAGAACCAAAGAGAAAGGACATGCCCCAATTTGCTTGGGGTGGGTTTTTTTGCTCATGGGTTGTGTTATGAATCCGGTTGGTGGTGTTTCCCCAACATAATGCCATATTGTTTCTCTCTGTTATTAAAAGGCTTTTTGCTACACTCAGACTCTGGGCTTGTGTCAAGGTTCCTCCCCCACTCTGAACTCTAGGGTACAGATGTGGGGACCTGCATGAAAAACCTCCTAAGCTTATCTTTACCAGCTTAGGTCAAAACTTCCCCAAGGTACAAAATATTCTACCCTTTGTCCTTGGATTGGCCGCTACCACCACCAAACTAATACTGGTTACTGGGGAAGAGCTCTTTGGACGCGTCCTTCCCCCCAAAATACTTCCCAAAACCTTGCACCCCACTTCCTGGACAAGGTTTGGTAAAAAGCCTCACCAATTTGCCTAGGTGACTACAGACCCAGACCCTTGGATCTTAAGAACAATGAACAATCCTCCCAACACTTGCACCCCCCCTTTCCTGGGAAATGTTGGATAAAAAGCCTCACCAATTTGCATAGGTGACCACAGACCCAAACCCTTGGATCTGAGAACAATCAAAAAGCATTCAGTTTCTTACAAGAAGACTTTTAATAAAAATAGAAGTAAATAGAAATAAAGAAATCCCCCCTGTAAAATCAGGATGGTAGATAGCTTACAGGGTAATTAGATTCAAAAACATAGAGAACCCCTCTAGGCAAAACCTTAAGTTACAAAAAAAGATACACAGACAGAAATAGTTATTCTATTCAGCACAATTCTTTTCTCAGCCATTTAAAGAAATCATAATCTAACACATACCTAGCTAGATTACTTACTAAAAGTTCTAAGACTCCATTCCTGGTCTATCCCCCGCAGAAAAACCAGCATAAGACAGACACACAGACCCTTTGTTTCTCTCCCTCCTCCCAGCTTTTGAAAGTATCTTGTCTCCTCATTGGTCATTTTGATCAGGTGCCAGCGAGGTTACCTTTAGCTTCTTAACCCTTTACAGGTGAGAGGAGCTTTCCCCTGGCCAGGAGGGATTTCAAAGGGGTTTACCCTTCCCTTTATATTTATGACAGCTTGCGAGAGGGGAAGTATTGCCTCTTGGAGGCGCCCAACGGGGGTGGTATATATTTGTCCCAGGTCACTGGGTGGGGACTCGAGCTGGTTTTGCATTGTGTTACTGGAATGGAACCCCTAGATACTGAACCCGGCCCTTGTTGCTGACAACTCTGATGAGCAGAAGGGTTACATAAATCAAACCAATTTTTGGTTTTCCAAAAATTGAGAGCTGAACATTTTTACTGAAAAATGTTGTAGTGATTTTTTTTCAGTTTTTGACTTCCATTTTTTCATTGGAAAATTATGACCACAATGAAAAAAATCTTTGAAAATGCTCATTTTGATCAAAAGGCCATTTTTCATCAAAAGAAAAAATGTTTCACTGAATAATTTCAAATAGTAAAAAGTGAGGGAACTGAGTGGGAAGGAGAGTGGGGAAAGGAGGAGGTAGGAGGGCTAGAAGCATAGTAAGCAGTAGAAACAAACTGGGTAGGTGAAAGGTTGCAGTGGTAAAAGTGGCATGAGAGGGGTGGGATGAAGAGGAGCCAACAGTAGTGGCAAAACGGCAAAGGAGGAAGACATTCAGAGTCCAACAGGTCTCTGAAAGGGGGGTGCATGTGGACAGAACATGTCTCTCCTGCTTCCTGATATCATAACAAGGGAACATTCCCAATGGAAACTCCTGTTTAAAAAAACCACAAACACTGTCCTCCCCTTTCCTGTACCTTCTAGTTTGGTCAGGCAAAATTCCACCCCTGCTGTTAATAGTTCCCCTCTCTGTTCAGACTGTGTAATTCTCATCCCAGCAGTAAAGAATGACTTCTTGTTTTAGCCATGCATCCAAAGTTTTCATCAGAAGCATTTCAGACAAACTTTCTCATACTGCCCTAGCAAATGAACTGAAATAAATGAGTATTCTTCCATCACAGACTGCTGCCTCTGATATCTTGACTACCAGGACTTTGTGTGAAGACAGTGTTATTAAATTTTGCACATATACAATACAAAGCCAATATCTCTGTAAGCAGGTTTTCTGTGCAGTGCAAAACTGGAGATGCTCCAGGGTACAATAGAAGTGACTTCCATTTTATGACCACTACACCTTGACACAAAATCATTTAAAGCCTCTGCAATAAATGGCTCTGATATTTGGTGCACCAGTGCTTTGGTTGTATAATGGTCAGCTAAGTTCACCTTGTAATTTATATCATAAAGGTAGCTATTGATTTCTTCACATACAACTTCTTGAGAGTTTGAATTCTTATTTAACTCTGGTCTGGAGAGTGATAAAGTTCCCCTTAGTGATCACTTAAGCTTCTAACAAATGTCCTAGAATGTAGTCTAAAACGAACATTTAATCTTCATCTTTTAAGACTGCTTCAAAGGAAAATGCCCTACTGGAAATTACTTCTCACAGTCACAATATAATGCAATTATATGGACCAATCTGGGCTCTATCAAGACCAGAGTTCTGTTCCCAGCTCTGCCAATGAGTCTGTGACCTTGGGCCAGTAACTTATTGTTACACCCTGACACCCCAGTATTCACCACTGTCATGTAATTAGGCTATGTCTTATACAAAGTATGCTTTGTAAGGTGTTGTTCTAAAAGTCTTGATCTGCTAGGCAGTAATATCTCGTTGGATTGTATGTGATATTGTTATATGTGAAGTTATGAAGTTTCACTATGTATGTGTTGCTGAAACATGTCCTGAGGTTGAAAACTCCCACAAGCAGCCTTTCAGGTATGACAGTAAAAGGGCCAAACAATGTTAATGGCTTATTGAGGAAATGCACACAAGCACAAGGATTACCTCAGAGATAGCACTACACAATGGGAACTGTTTGATCCAAGTCACAGCAAAAGAGCTTTCAAGCAAGTGGGGAGAAGACATAAAAGGGGGAAAATGACATCCTGGGGGTACCTCACTCTCCCTACAAGAACACACCTGGAAACAAACAAAGACTGAACTGCGGGAAGGGGAAGTGATGGTCCCAGGCTAGAAGCATCTTTAGCCTGTGTATGAAAATCTGGGAAAGGCAAGGCAACTTGTGCCTTAAGAATCTGCCAGACTGTTTATCACTCAGGGTGAGAATTTGTTAATTTATATCCTACCTATCTAGTGTGTTAAGATCAGTTTGCAGATTTTGTTTATTTACTACGGTAATCTGCTTTGTTCTGTTTGCTATCCCTTATTATCACTTAAAATTTATTTTTTTGTAGTTAAGAGACTTTCTTGTTTATTTCAGAACCCAGTTTGTGGAATTAATACTGGGGGGAGGGACACTGTGCATATCTCTCTTCACATTGAGGAAGAGGGCAAATTTTCATGACCTTGCGCTGTGCAGATCTTTCTATACAGCGCAAGACAATATACCTTTTGGTATGCACTCCCAGGGAGGTGGGCACCTGAGTGCTGGGGCAAGTCCCTTAAGCTGAGTCTTCCCAGAAGTGATCTCAGTGTTTGTGTCTTTCTGCAGTTAGATGCGGCCCTACCTGTTTGTGTGCTACAGAAGGCCTAAGAGCTTGGCTCAGAAGACAGGTTAAAGGGGGTCCAGGCTGGCAGAACAGGTGAACTCAATCGTATCTCAGTACATCAAGTGGCACCTTAAAGGGGGGCAACCCGTCACAGTGGTGTAGTCGGCAGGATAGTGTGCTCTGAGACACTGACGGTGATTTTAAGTGTGTTGGCTAGAGAACAGACAAAGTGGTTACTGGTTTGTTATTTTCTGTTTACTTATTTCGGGCAAGAGAAGTAGGGACAGGAAAAGCAGGAAAATGAGTGAAAGTGAAGTTACCAAAAAAGTTGGAGCTCTACCGTTTGCAAGTCGAGAAAAATGAAAAGATGCATAAAAGACAGATGCAATTGAAATAGATGGAAATTGATGAGCAAAAGGCTGCACATCAGAGGGCCCTGGAACTGAGGCAGCTACAGGCTGATAAAGAAATGGAGGCACAAGCAGCCAGACAAAAAGCAGACCATGGGAGGGCCGTGGAGATTCAGGGGCTAGCCTCTAAGGGGAAAAAAGAAAAAGAGGAAGCATCAACTGGCCATAATGGAGTGGAAGAGACAGAACCCTACACCAGGGGACCCCACCTCTCCAAAAATCCACAAGTGGGAGCAATTGTGCCCTCCATACAGCGAGTCTGGGGACATTGCTGAATATTTCATCACTTTTGAGAGGCTGTGTATGATCCATACAATTCTTGAGGATCAACAAATGACCACTTAGGTTGCAAAGTTGACTGGGAGACCTCTGGACATATTCAATAAAATGCCAATTGGTGATGCTGTCGATTGTGGTAAATTTTAAGGAATTGGTTTTAAAACAGTTTCAGATTACACCTGAAACGTATAGAATAAAATTTTAGAAGCCTTCAGAGAGGGACTGAATTAAGTAATGTGGCTTATGTGAACCAAATGAGATATTTACTGCATGAGTGAGGGGAAAAGGTATTACAAGCTTTGAAGCAATGTGTGATTTGGTTGCTCAGGAACAGTTCCTGAATATGTCTAATGATGATATAAAACAGTGTTTATGGGATTAAAAAGGAAGAAACGGTAGAAGACCTTGCAACTTTTGAAGATAAATTTGAACAATCCCAAGCACCTATTAGGAATAAGTCACAGGCAGAGGCATTTAAGTTTGGTGGCAAGCAAGGTCCCCATTTTACCCCTGGGAAGGTGGATGGGAGGCTGGACACTCACCTCCCCAAGTTCACTCCTCCAGTCCTCATCCCAAATCTTCTGTAAAAGCAGAAGAGTCCAGAAGGTACTATTATTGTAATTCCACTGAGCACCTGAGAAGAAATGCCTTGCACTGAGTGGGAACAGGCAGCAGGCAACTCATGGAATTGCTCCTATCCAAAGCACAGAGGCACCTCAGGCAGTTGCCACTTATCATGCAGGATTTGTAAAGATTGCCACTGCACAGCCAGGCAGTAAGCACCTAAAGGCTGTCAAAGTAAATGGCAGAGAACTCCCTGCATGGAGAGATACTGGTGCAGAAATCTCCATGGTCAGGAGAGACCTGGTTCAGGAGACAGACATACTGCCACGACAGATGGCAGAGCTTTTGTTAGTAGGAGGTCACAAAATCCTTGTGCCTTTGGCTAAAGTGCACATGGAAACTGAGGATTTGCAAGCTGAATTAATCGTTGCTGTGGGCTCTCATAATCCTACACAAATTCTTCTGGGTAACGATTTTTTTGATGTGGCTCAGGCTGTCCAAGGGTCTGTCAGCAGCAAGGAGGAATCTTGTGCTGAAGCCCTGCAAGAAAGAGCAAAAATACAGAAACCACTGAGGAAATGGGAGAGTGTCTCTTTAATTACTCTGCAACTGGCCAAAGCTGTTTGCTACCAGGGGTGCAGGTGGGTAAAACCAGCTCCTGTCCGGTGGCTATTCCCTCAGGGGATGAGAATGTTCTGCTTGATGGAAGGAAGACTGTCCATATTGCTTGTCTGAGACTTCCGATGGTCCAGGGACCTTAGCCCCTGAAATCAGTCCGAGACTGTACACGTCCCTGCATCTCCACCTAGACTGCAGGTGCGCTGGGCTTCTAGTTTAACCCCTTCAGGGACAATGTGGCAGGAAAGGAAAGGAAATTTCCTAGGAAATTTGCAAAGAATTTTAAAAAATTAACCACAGAAATTTTAGTCTTAAAGCACTCGAGAGGTAGAGATCTTTGAAAAAAACAAGAGCTCCAAGATGCCACTTCCCACAGTCTGATCTCACCCCTACTGTGAGTTTGTGGTTCATCAGCATTTCAGACAGGACAGCATCCCTCCTACCTTTTCTGTCCTGCAGTTCCTTCTTACAGCCGTTCAGGTAATGGTAGTACTGTAAGGAGCAGTAGGTCTAGAACTTAGGCCTGCAGATTTTCTAGCTAACAATTGCCTCAATAGCACCATCTAACAGTTTTAGCAGCAGAGCCACTCAATAAGTCATGAGCCTCAGGGCCCCCCCCACACCACACGGGGTGCCACCCATGGAGGGCCAGACTAACAAGATATTCCCAACTATTCATTGGTCTGGACATACTACTGAAACCTGGGGAGGCCACAGGAAGTTTGTCTGTACAACTAGATGGAGCCTCAGCTAGCTGCTGCTACAGACCCTGCTTTCTTGTGCTGCACCTGATCCATGGTTCCTCACCTTGGCTTTACCTCTTTGGTCTAATACCCAGTTTCTGACTCGCCTTCTAATTCTGATTCCTGGTCCCTGCCTTCAGCATTTGTCTTCTGGCTCTGATAACTGTTTTCTGACTTAACCTTGTTTTCTGCTTCTGACGTCTAGTTCCTGACCCTGGATTGACAAACATCTGATTCCAGACGTCTGGCCCTGGCTCTAGCCACTAAGATGAATACCCATAACTCAGACCTGACAGCTTCCACAGACCACTTAACTCCTCCTCATCCAATGCCCTTGCGAGGGAATGGAAAAAGACAGCGTTTTGGTGGGACTCTGGGCATGCAGGAGTGGGTCAATCAAATCCAGGAGGAAAATCAGGCTCTGAGGGCCCAAAGATGCAGCTGATGGGGAAAAATCGAAGCTTTCATGACTAGGTAGCTCATCTGCAAATGGGAAGCACGATGCTCCAAGCTCAGGATGCTGCCCCACCCTCAGAACAAGGCCCCATTGTGCTTTTGCCCGAACAGTTTGACAGGGCCCAGTTTAGAGGCTTCTTAAATCAGTGCTGCCTGCTGTTTATACTCCACCCTCAGACCTATCCTAAGGACCAGACCAATGTGGTTCTGATGATAAGCCTACTATCGGGAGAGGCTTTAGGGGCACAGCGAAGTGCTGACCAATTGGAATGCTTTCCTCGGAGCCTACTCCGCCATCTTTGACTCCCACCATTCCCATTCAGCTGAGGTCACCATTCAGAAACACTGGAAAGGACCAGGGCCCACTATCACATATGCTGCTTGATTCCATGCAGACACCAAATGGAACACAGCAGCCCAGCTGTGCCAGTTTAGGACAGGACTCAGCAAATAGTTAAAAGATAAGCTGGCCCAGGTGAAGGCTCCATGGACTTAGTCACATTCATAGATTTCATCTGTCCGCATTGCTAATCTGCTGCATAAGCAAAGAGCGGGTACATGCTGCCACTCTACCCACATGCCCCCAAGCCCTTTCTGGGACCCATCCTGAATGCTAAGACTAAGACAGAGCACTTCATCCCTTGTGATCAACTGCCCACGGCAACCACCCCCCCTTCTATTTGTGTGCGTCTTTCGTCTGCCTGGACTCCTTGACCATATCTGACAGAGGATCCCAATTTCTTTTGATTTTTTGGTGTGAAGTTCTCCAGTTATTGTACATCTGCACCTGCTTTCATCCATGTACTAGATCCAAACAGAGAGTGTAAACCAAGTGTTAAAACAGTACCTGCGGTGTTTCACCAACTACCATCAGGATAACAGGTCCACGCTCCTTCTGTGCACCAAGTTTGCATATTACACTGACCATGTCTTCACAGGCCAAAGTCCCTTCTTTGATAATTATGATTTTCATCCCATGCGCCCAACTGCCTCCCAAAACCTGGCAGCCTGACATATAGTCCAGCATGACAAATCCCAGTGAAAGGGAAATGGGGAGGGAACAGGTGTTTCCATATGGTGGTGTGGACTCTGCTTAAAGACTGCTGGACACCATTTGACCCACCCCTCTCCAGTGTTTAAGGACACAACTGATTAGACTCAATTGAGAGTCTACTGTTTCTGTTCAGTGATTACTAGAGCTGAATTACTGATAAGCAGGTCTAGGGGCTAAATCTGGGACCTGATGTGGGGATAGTGTTGCAGTGAAAGAAAATGCAGAGGCTGCTCTAGTAATGAGGTTCCCCAGAGGCGATGCATGGGGTGGGGGGCATGTGGAGTCAAGTGTCCCCCAGATTGGTCTGCCAGGGGAGGAGGGAGAAGGGCTTCCTTCTCCTGCTACGCCTGCGCTCCGGCATGTTCGGCTGCTCTCTCTGGCAGATGCATGGATTTTATTCTGTAATAAAAAAATTAAGTTTTTTGTTCTGTAACTTAAGTTTTATGATTCTTTATTTCTGATGGAAATAATTTCCAACACTAAAAATCAGGGGACATCCAATTTGTGTGGAAAGTAGCTAACTTTATGACTGAAATGAGGGACATCCCTTGAAAAGAGGGACTTTTGAGAAATATGCTCATATGTACAAAGCATTTGTATAATTGCATGACTGAGCCCTTACATGATCAAGTAAAACAACACTCAGTCCTCTTCCACCTACCCTGTTTAGATCTCATGTGTGAGTATATGAATCCTAGGACAGGGACTAAGTTCATCTTAATTACAGAGTGCCATGTTCATTTTGGCTACTCAAATGCCTATCTCATTTCTAATGTAGCTATTTTCACAGGAAACACCTGTGTTTCCTTGTGAAATGTTTTGGATCAAATAGATATTTACTCAATGAACTGGAACAATTTCCCACCGTTCTGGTCCATTGAGTAAATAATAAACATTTTTAAAAATGCTTAAGTAAAAATACAAATTCTTAATATCAGTATGTTGTTTTCCTGGCTTGAAGCCTAGGAATTCCTCAAACAGCATATACAGTTTTCTTGTGTTCTTTGAAACATTAATAGATACCTAATATTTAAGCATTTTGACATGGCAGACACAACATACTATTGAGTATATAATGTATTTAAAAAATACCATTAAACTGAAATTAATGGGCCAAACTCAACCTTTATTAGAGTTGATCCATGTGAAATTGAGCTCAGTGTGTTTTTGCTAATTAAATTAATAGAATAATACAAATTGGATTATTTGAGGCAAGGAAGTTTATAACAGTAGGTCATGTTGTTCACATCTCTCTCAGGGATTAAGTGAGTGCCAAAGAGCCAACTGCAGCCAGGGCAGTCTCCTAGCAACACACTGGACACAGCTGATTTTAAGAGGGGCTGCCTGATTAACTGAACTTCCTAATTGGTGGAGGGGCAAAGCTAATTACTGTTTAACCCAGCAACAGCCAGAGCTCACTGGCTGTGGCTGCTCAACCTGTTTTTGCCAACAGCTGTGCTTGGTCCTGCTTCCTATGTCTGCTCCTGCTTCTGCCTTGATTGCTTCTGTGCCTGATTCAGCCCCACTCTTCTCTATCCTTGACACCCTGGGCTCTGACCCCTGGCTCCACTTCCTGACCGAATCTCCAGGTCACCCATTGGATCTGGCATTCAGCTTCTGACCACTGGCTCTGACCTCTGTCTCCACTCCCTGACCAAGTCTGTGGCTCACGCATTGGCTCTGGCTGCAGCTTCTGATCCCAGATTCTGACCCTCAGCTGTGCTCTAACAGAGAGCACAGGCCTCCAGGTGTCCTGTGGCCCTGATCCTTGACTCCAGCTCAGCTTGGCTCTAACCTCCAGGTCTGTCTTTCCCTATGGCTCTGACCAATAGGCCCAACTGCCCATGTCCGGTCATGCCCTTGACCGTGAGATTTAAGGGGTGTATGGGCCTTGTTCTGGCTCTCATCACAGGGATGAATTTCACCTCCCAGTGCAGGATTATTCCCTATGTGATTTTCGGGCCTTGGTCCAATTTAGTTTTAAATGCTTCCAGTGATGACCGCATCCCCAAAGACTGCTTCACAGTGTAACATAGAAGAAACGTGTTCATGGTGAAACCTGATATCACTCATACCTCCTCTGGTCCAGCTCCTGCTGCATCTGCCAGAAGTGCATCATCCAGTATTGTCAATTATTGCTCTGTATCTAATTTTCTCTGAGAGAAGACTGTAACCAGGAAAATCTGGCAATAGTTAAAGTCCTCAGATTTCCTTGACTCCTATCCATCTGGTTTTAAGCCCAGTATAGCGTGGAAAACCACACTAGTCTCATCAGTCAATGATTTTCTTCCAACAGTGGATGAAGTCTGAGTATCCATGGAGATTCGTTTAGATTTCGCAGCTGCCTATGTTACCAACAAACACTCCCCCACTACCATCAACTTCCTGGACACCACGATCAGCTTCAACAATGGAACCCTACAGACAACTGTATACAAAAAAAACCCCATGATCACCACACCTACCTTCACAGATCCCGTGACCACCTCAAATACACCAAGAAATCTGTTTTCTACAGCCAGGCACCCATACCACAGAATATCCTCTGAGGAAAATGTCCAGGATACACACTGGAAACCATTAAAACTGCCTTCACCAAACAAGGACACTCCACCAGAGAATTAGATTGCATCATGCAACGGGCCACCCAAATACCCTGAGAAAACCTACTTCAATAGTAAAAACCCCCAAATCTTCCCTATGAACCACACACCCCTAGTCGTCACCTACCACCCCACACTGGAACCCATATGGGATATCATTAAACAGTTATGACCCATACTTGATGGGTACCACATTCTGAAATAAATCTTTCTCAAACCCACTCTTCCCCAACTTCTCCAAGTGCATCAGACACAAGCTCCCCACAGACCAGAACCCACCAACTCAAAACAGTTATGATATGACCTTGCCATAACAACATATGCAAAACCTGCCCACATAAACTCCACTGCTACAATGATCCCCCCTCTCCAAAACACCTTTCAAGAGCCAGGGGTCCCATACATGCCTACCACAACATGTGGTGTGCCTCATCAGTGCACTAAATGGCCCAATAACAACTGTGTGGGAGAAACAGGACAATCACTATGCTCCTGAATGAGCTCTCACAGAAAAATGATAGAAGACAAAAATGATAGAAGACAAAAACACTGTATCACCTGTGTGCAAACACTTTTCACAAACTGATCACTGTATATCTGACCTCTCAGTTCTTGTCCTCAAAGGAAGCCTGCACAACACCTCCAAAAGATGAGGTTGGGATCTTAAATTCATAATGTTGCCAGATGCTAAAGTCCATGGCCTTAATAAAGACACTGGATTTATAGCTCATTATAACAACATGTAACCCACTAACCAGCCTTTGTCTTATGACTGCAGAGGTGTTACCATGTTGCAAGATACCATTCAAATTGAAGTGGGCAGTTAACGCTTTATGTTTAACAATCTGTTCCACCTTGTATTTAGTTGTGACAAATTTGGTTATCTTTTCCAGACCTGAAGAAGAGCTCTGTATAGGCTTGAAAACTTGTCTTTTTCCCTAAGAGAGGTTGTTCCAATAAAAGATATTACTTCACCCACCTTGTCTCTCTAATATCTTGGGACCAATATGGCTACTACAAATACTGCAAACACAGAGCAGACTATGTCAGTATCAGATGATGAACTGCATTTCGTGTTATGTGTTGAACATGTGTTTAAACCTTCTGCAATGGGGTGTTGGCAGCTACAATGTCTCGGTTCAATATCTAGGGTTTCCTCTTATCAATACAAAACAAAACCACCCCACCCAGTAATCTGGGAAAACTAAATTCCACCCCAGAGTGCTGCTAAGAGGCAATACTTCCCCACTCACAAGCACTGAGTCTGTTGGATAACAAAAGAAAATATTAATTAAAGCGGAACCAAGCATTAATTTATGAAAATACCACAACCATGATTCAAAAAGCACGTAAACATAAGCAAACACCTACCCCATAGTGTGTTGGGCACTGTCCTTTGCCTCAGTTTCCCACCCTGCAGTGTAAAAGTCTGACAATGGATGGCCCTTTAACGCACCGGACCCCTTTTCCTTGACTGCACCCTCTCAGCTGGCTGGCCTTGGTTAGCAGAGATGCAGAGTTCAGAGATGTGTTCACATCCCACCCCTGAAAGTGGGGGTGGGGCACTGAGCAATGTCTCTGCTGCTGCCAGGTGCCTCTGCAACTGGCTTATTGCTGCTGCTATATCTGCAGCTGTTTGCCACGGCTGCCACTGTTTTCTCTGCCACCAGTGGTTGCTTGCTGCCGCTGTTATCTCTGCTGCTGCTTGCCACTCACTGCCACTTCTGTGATGCCATGTTTTGAGGTTCCATTGCTTAGCCCTGCTGTCAGTGGTTTCACTGGGTAGCAGGAAACATTATAGACAACTAGTGCGTCCCCATACTGGGACTCAAGCTTGCTCCCAGCCTCCCCAGCCAGGCTCTCTTCAGGCAGCTACTGCACCGCACAGAGCAGTGACCCGGAGCAGTCAGCTTCAGCTGCATTAGAAGTGGCTCAATCCCGCTCCTTGCATTAATAGAAATGTAATAAAACTTACGTTACAGAACAAAAAAAAATGCAACAAAAAACCCTCCATGCATCTGAGACAAAAAATCCCTGCTACATTCATCACATGACAACTCCTTCCACCCAAGAACTGGGCAAAATTAAATATTTTTGTCTTGCAGAGATTTGCACACTTTTCCCCTGCTCTTTCCTTGTTCATGACTCCATGCTACCTAAATATTGGTCCATTTGCAATTTCAACAAACGGTTGTTTTTGCATTGTTTTGCATGTTTTCCATGTAAAAACCAGATTCACTAAAGAAATGGGCCTAACTTGCTCAAAAAGCAGCCCATTTTTAGTAGAAAATAGGGCTATTTTTGCCAAAAAAAAGTTAAAAAACAAAAATTGCACTATATAATTAATTGGTAAGCTTTTCTAGGTGGGGCTAGTCTTTCCCTATCTCTTTGTACAACCCTTAGCACAATGGAGTCCTGATCCCAATTGGGACTTCTAGTACCTAATACAAATTATAGATAATTTTCTGTGTGTGCCCATTTGTGTTCATAATAAAATGTCAAGAAACTAGATTTACAAGTAGTTTTGCATTTTGTTAGGTACATTTCACACACTGCTACTCAAAGTCACCTACACCCCCTAACTCCAAAGTAGGGGGCTGCCCAGCTGGAGGTCAGCAGGCTGAACAGCTGCACAAGGATGTCTGCATGCCTCCACTGCAAATAAAGGCAAGAATGTCTGCACCTGCTCTTCACTGGCTGGCAAGGAAGATCACTTTGGGGAGGGCAGGCCAGGGTGGTTCAAGGGTGGACCAGGAAAGGGGCTGCAGATCAGTCTTTTCACAGAACCAGTGGTCCAGCACCCAGGCTGAGAGCACAGAGATAGTGGCCACTATTTCACAGGCTGTGATAGCACCTGTCAAGGGGAAGGGGAACTGTGTGGCAGCTTCATATCTTCGAAGTGGCCCAGAGAGTGGATTTCAGCTCTTCAACCTCCCTGCACACTGTGATGAGTTGGGTCACAGAGAGCCCCCTGCCACCTAATGTGCTGAGACTACCTCTAAGCCCGTTTTCCCTGCCAGCTTGGGACTTCAGTACCCTGTCTTGTTGAGCCAGACATGCTAGCCTGCTACAACACAGACCCAGGTCTGAACCACGTCCCCCAAAAGCTGCAGACTTAACTGAAAACAGCTTAAGAGGTGCTCCTGTCTCTAGCACTCAGATACCCAGTTCCCATTGGGATCCAAACCCCAAATAACTCATAAATTGTCCCCCTCTATAACACTGATAGAAAGATATGCACAGTTGTTTGTTCCCCCAGGAATTAATTACTTACTTTGGGTTAATTTATAAGCAAAAGTGATTTTATTAAATATAAAAAGTAGGATTTAAGTGGTTCTAAGTAATAAAAGACAGAACAAAGTAAGTTACCAAGCAAAAATAAAACAAAAACGTGCAAGTCTAAGCCTAATACATTAAGGAACTGATTACAGATAAATCTTACCCTCAGAGAGGTTCCAATAAGCTTCTTTCACAGACAAGACTCCTTTCTAGTGTGGGCCCAATCCTTTCCCCTGGTACAGTCCTTGTTCCAGTTCAGGTGGTAGCTAGACGATTTCTCATGACTGCAGCCTCCTTTGTTCTGTTCCATCCCCTCATATAGCTTTGACACAAGGCAGGAATCTTTTGTCTCCCTGGGTTCCCACCCCTCCTTGTAAATGGAAAAGCACCAGGTTTAAGATGGATTCCAGTACCAGGTGACATGGTCACGTGTCCTATGAGACCCCCAGCCTTCATTCTTCCCGGCCTGACTCACAGGAAGGTTAGCAAGTAAACAAAGCCATCTACAATCAATTGTCCTGGGAGCCATCAAGATTCCAAACCACCATTAATGGACCACACTTGGCATAATTACTATAGGCCCTCAGAGTTATATTTCATATTTCTAGTTTCAGATACAAGAATGATACATTTATAGAAACAGGATGAACACACTCAGTAGATTAAAAGCTTTGTAATGATACCTTACAAGAGACCTTTTGCATGAAGCATATTCCAGTTACATCATATTCACACTCATCAGCATATTTTTATAAAATCATATGGAGTGCAACATCACACACTCCTCTTGCATTAAGCCTGAATATCTGGACTCTGTGTATGAAGCTAACTTCAACCTTGAATAAGAATTACTTCAATGGGGATTCACTGGTGCAAATGAAAGGCAAATCTGTCCCTAGAGCTGCAGTTTTCAAACAAAGGGCATTCTCTCGTACATGCCAAGACATACATGCAGGAAAACTGGATTTAATTATACTGTACTGGTTTTTCTTCATATTTTAATATATACAGGCCACTGGGGAGGATAAAAACAGTTGTGTCAGAATGTAATAATGAATAAGGCCATGAGAGAACAAAAGATCTGAAGAATTTCTCATAAATATACAACCCTCAGGATTTGAACTTGCTGCTTACATTTTCAATATAATACAGACAGTTTCGCCACTAGGCTAAAGGAGTTTTTCAGCACAAGCTATTGGGCTTTATATGTGTTAAATTACCTTCAGGAGGGTTTCCCTATTAATCCCTGAATGCAATATAAACATATTAAGTATTAAAACTACAATTAATTTAACAATCTAATATAAGGGCTAGAGTTAAAAAAAACCCTCTAGTTCATATGAAGAGCTCCATGCTCACAAAGTAATGCAAATTACTCCAAGAAGTGAGAAGAATAATAAGAAGAATTTTACTATATTTTAGCTATACACTGCTCCAAAAATAGGGCACATGGTTAATTGTATGTAATGTTAGAGTAAATAGGGTTATACGTGTAAACCTTCTGCCAGGTGGAGCCAGAAGCAACAAGGGCTGGGTTCAGTATCTATGGGTTCCTTTTCAACAATACAACACGGAACAATCTCGAGTCCCCACCCTGTGACCTGGTACAATTACACACCATCCTTGGGTGCCTCTAAGAGGCAATACTTCCCCTCTTGCAAGTACAGAATCTGAGTGTAGCAAAAACTTTTAATGAAAGAATGGAAGTAACTCAGCATTAATTTGGGAAAACATCGCAACTAGGGTTCATAAACATAAACCATGAGCAAAAGACCCACCCCCAAGGAAGTTGGGCAGTGTCCTTTTCCCCTCAGGGTCTTAAGTCCAGCAACTGAAAAGTCCATTTAACTTGCCTGTCTCTTCTCTGCACCCCAGTCACAGTTGCTGTTCTTGGCCAGTGCAGCCCCAGAGTTCAGAGGTTTATCTGCAGAGTCCACTTCCCAACCTAGGTGGAAGGGGAGGGGGTAAGGAGGCACCTTACACACTGCACTGCTCGGGCACTCACTCGTCACCCCAACGGCCGATTGCCATGTCTCTGTGGGGCTCTGCTCTGGCCCTCTCCACCAGTCTCCCTGCTGGCCATGCTTCTCCACAAGCCACCAACTCACCAAGATGTCTTCAGGGCCCCCCACTTAACACAGCTCTCGGTGATTTCACAGCTGTTAGTGGGGGAACCTCACTACTGGTGCACACTGGGCAGTCACTTGCAATAGAGACACTGTCCCAAAGCAGACCTAATACTTAGACCTGGGTATCAGTGATTTCAGCTCTGCAGCATGTAACTAGACACTTAATTGAGTCTAAATTAGCTCTTTTATTATACCATGGAGAAAGAAACGGTCAAATGGTGTGTAGGACCCTTAAACAAGGCCCAAACCACTAGGTATAAGTACCTGTCCCCACCCTCTCTCAACTCACTGGGCTTTGGAACCCATGTCCCCTGCCTAGCGAGTGCCGTTCAGTTGAAGATGAGTCCCTTCATCGGGGTATGCCAGGTACAGTTCTGCTGCCCTTGGTTCACACAATAAGGATAACAACCCTTTATTACTCCTGCCCCACTAACAAGGAGACTGGGGATCCAACACCAGACACAACTGATCACTTGGGCAAGCAATCCCATCACGCTGAGCACCTAAATAGGGTGGGTGTGTCCATGCAAACGAGATCAGCTCCTGAAGTCCTTTTCCACAGCTTACCACTAGATGTCAGAGGAGACTCATTCAGACTCTGCTTATATCCCCCGCCCAGTTGAGAATTTGTCGTCCTGACAAATCACACTCCAAATTATACCAAATTAATTAGTTCCCCCCAAAGGGCCTCAGGAAACCCACTATGGCTTCCACAAGCCTGCGAACTAAGTGTATTGGTTCTTCACTAACCACCCAAGGTGCTTCATAAATTAACCACCTTACTGGCTTTATAACCCTGTCCCGCCAATTGAGAGTCAAACAAAGTTCAGGAGGATGTCTCAAAACACCTGCAGGAAGGGGACAGAAGGAGGAGTAGCTATGATATAAAGGTAAAGCTGATTGGCTGATCACCCACACAGGGAGCAGGCAGCTAGAAAGGTCAACCAATCAGAAAAGGTCAGAGAACTGAATATAAGGAGCTGGCTGGCAATCTAGAAGGTTGTGGTAGGAGAAGAGGCGAGAGAAGGAGAAGATCGTCGAGAAGCAGCAGCAAACTAGGGAGATCAGAGAAAGAAGGAAAAGATCGGAAATTGGAGAGTGTGAAAGAGTGACAGAGCCGAAGGACCTAAAGAAGAGTCAGAGGAATTGAGAAAAGGAGTGTAAGTCTGATTTTTTGTTTATTTTAAGATGACCGCTTGTGCGTTTGCCTGTCAATAAAGCTGGATGCCCGCTGCTGAGTGAGAACTGCCCCACCCCATCCTGTAAGCAGCTGGCCACAGCTTGCAGAATGGTAATGGTTTCATGTTTGTTTCATGCTATATTGTAACACTGTTTTATCCATATGCAGTTGGTACTTGTATGCTACATTGTAACACGTCTAAGGTTATTGTATGATAGGCCTTATGCATATATATAAAAAGTTCAGAATGTACCTGTCATAAAGGGAAGGGTAAACCCCTTTGAAATCCCTCCTGGCCAGGGGAAAGCTCCTCTCACCTGTAAAGGGTTAAGAAGCTAAAGGTAACCTCGCTGGCACCTGATCAAAATGACCAATGAGGAGACAAGATACTTTCAAAAGCTGGGAGGAGGGAGAGAAACAAAGGGTCTGTGTCTGTCTGTAGTCGTCTTGGCCGGGGATAGACCAGGAATGGAGTCTTAGAACTTTTAGTAAGTAATCTAGCTAGGTATGTGTTAGATTATGATTTCTTTAAATGGCTGAGAAAAGAATTGTGCTGAATAGAATAACTATTTCTGTCTGTGTATCTTTTTTGTAACTTAAGGTTTTGCCTAGAGGGGTTCTCTATGTTTTTGAATCTAATTACCCTGTAAGATATCTACCATCCTGATTTTACAGGGGGGATTTCTTTATTTCTATTTACTTCTATTTTTTATTAAAAGTCTTCTTGTAAAAACTGAATGCTTTTTCATTGTTCTCAGATCCAAGGGTTTGGGTCTGTGGTCACCTATGCAAATTGGTGAGGCTTTTTATCCAACATTTCCCAGGAAAGGGGGGTGCAAGTGTTGGGAGGATTGTTCATTGTTCTTAAGATCCAAGGGTCTGGGTCTGTAGTCACCTAGGCAAATTGGTGAGGCTTTTTACCAAACCTTGTCCAGGAAGTGGGGTGCAAGGTTTTGGGAAGTATTTGGGGGGGGAAAGACAGCTCTTCCCCAGTAACCAGTATTAGTTTGGTGGTGGTAGCGGCCAGTCCAAGGACAACGGGTAGAATATTTTGTACCTTGGGGAAGTTTTGACCTAAGCTGGTAAAGATAAGCTTAGGAGGTTTTTCATGCAGGTCCCCACATCTGTACCCTAGAGTTCAGAGTGGGGGAGGAACCTTGACAGTACCAATACTGCAATACTGTATTTGTCTTAACAGTCTGTGTAGTCTCTTAAATGCATGATTTTTAAGTAATCCAATGGTGCCTTATTGCCTACCATACACAGTAATTTCTTTTCCTTTTCTTTTTCTGCTTTCTTAGATACATTGTAACCACTTAACTTTCTTTTAATAAATAAGATTCAGTTTTTGAAGCATTGCTGCTTGTATGCCTATTCTTGATCGGAGGGCTGTATCCGTGTCCTTTCAAGGGTTAGAAGGACTCTTCCTGGTAAAATCTTGGCAATTCCCTTAGGGTGGGTCACTACCTTTCTCCCCAGTTGGACAGAATAAATTAACAAATCAATTTAGAATTATAGGCAGACCAATATTCAATTGCCTTGGGTCCAAAATTTGGGGTAACACTATGTACTGTCTTTATTTTCCCTGGCCCCACTTTGGGTTTAATCTTGTAGACTGGCAGATCTCCCATTTTTTCCACCACCAGGTAAGGTATTGCTTTCCATCTGTCAGCTATCTTGTGTTTGCCAGCAACACCCAAATTTGCCAGCAGAACTCTATCCCCCAGCTGGAGCGTCTGCAAACGCACCCTAGCATCATACCGAAGTTTGTTACTATCTGAGTTTTTCCGAGCTGCAGATGTAGCTAAGCGAAACGCATCCCGCAGCTTTTCTCTTAGTTGGGATACATACTGCTGATGAGTCTCATGACTATCTCCATCCTCTGATATACCAAAGCACCATTCTTTGTGGTGTTGTAGGCATGCACCAAAAACGCAACATGCTGGCTCCAGATTGCCTTCTGCTCTGGCCATAAAGTCCCCAAAATATCTAACAGAGTTTAGAGGGTGTTAGAGTTCCTATCTCTCTGGCTGAGGATCCCCTTGAGGGTGATAAGGTGTTGCCCTAGACCTTTTAATTCCTGCTATTCTCAGCACCTCCTTCAGAAGGTGGCTCTCAAAGTCCCGCCCCTGGTTGGATTGTATCCGAGCTGGGAACCCATACTCTGAAAAATATATCTCCCACAGCACTCGAGCGACGGTGGTGGCCCTCTGGTCACGTGTGGGATATGCCTGCACATACCGTTTAAAATGGTCAGTCACTACTAAAATATTCCCAACATTCCTCTTGTCCACTTCTAAAGACAAGAAGTCAATGCATACCAGCTCCAGAGGTTTGCTGCTGGTGATATTCTTCAGTATGCAGCTCTAGTTGGCAGAGTTTTCCGTTGAACACATTGAGCGCATGTCTCACATTTCCTGCGAACGTCTTCTGCCATCTGGGGCCAATAGAGCCTACTATGAATAAGTTCCAGGGTCCTCTCCATTCCTAAATGTCCAAAGTCATCATGCAGGGCCCTCATGGCTAGGGCTCTGTACTCGTTTGGTAGCACTAGTTGCGTTTGTTGTTTTTGTAAAGGGTCAGTGGTAATTCGGTGCAGCACTCCCTGAATCACTTTTAGTTTGTTCCATTCTCTCAATAGTAGTTTACTCTCAGGGTTAGGTGGGATAATCGTAGCGGAGTTTCACCCCTCCCTTTTGGCACCCTAACCCTAACCCCTCCCTTTTGGCAAGTAGTGTATCACAAATTTCAATATCTTGCAGCTGGGCTTCTTGCCAGTCAGCCGCATTGAGCATGGGCAACGGAGATTGGTCCAACACAATATAATTAATTGAGGCAGATAACACGGCTTTCAGGGAGCAGACCCAGAGCTTCTGCAATGCACCCATGAAGGCTCTCATGGGCCTCTGGCTCTTGACGATACACACCGCAAATAGCTCTCACTCCATCCATAAGTATCACAGCAACTTCCGATGCCTGCAGACGCCCGGACAATGCATCCTCATCTACACTGCTTCTCCCTGATTGGTACTGAATGCTGAACTCATAGCTCGCCAGGCAGCCACCTATCTCTGCCCTGCAGCATCCAACTTAGCACTTGTTAACACAAAAGTCAGTGGATTGTTGTCTGTCCACACTTGAAACTGAGCACCATACAAGTAGTCTTGAAATTTCTCAGTAATGGCCCATTTCAAGGCCAAGAACTCCAGCTTGTGGATGGGGTAGCAAGTTTCAATATCGACAGCCTGCAGCTGCCAAAGGCTACAGGTTTACAGTTGCCTTCCACTTCCTGGTACAGGACTGCTAAACTAGCAGCAGTATGCAGGATAAACGGCTTGCTTGGGTCAGCAAAGACTAAGACTGGAGTATGAGTTAGGCAATTAATTGATTTCCCAAAAAGCCCTTTCACATCTCTCATCCCCTCGTGGTCCAAATGTTTCTAAGGGGCCATAGTGTCTCTGCTCGGGAAGCTTTGGGGACCTCCCCTTATTCTTGGTCTTAGATTTGCTCTTGCTGGATTGGTACCCCCAAGTAAGATCATTCAGGGATCTTACAATGGTAGCATAGTTCTTCACAAATCTGTGGTAGTAGCCACTAAATCCAAGAAAGGTCATGAGTTCTCTGTAATTACTTGGACGTGGCCATGTAGTAAGGGCATCTGTTTTGGCAGGATCAGTACTCACACCCTCCTGAGACACAATGTGACCCCTGTACTTCACCGAGGTTCTGCAGAACTGGCATTTGTCAATTGAAAGCTTCAATCCATAGGCTTCCAACCGATCTAGAACTTTAAGTCTTTCTTCATGCTCTTTCAACATTCTTCCAAACACGATCAGGTCATCCAAATAAACTGACACTTTTAGTAAATTCATGTCTCCCATGACTGTCTCCACAAGATGCTGAAACAGAGTTTCATGCCTTGGGGCATGTCCTCAAATTGATAAAACCCTAATGGACAGATGAAGGCCATCTTCTCCTTATCTTCTTCTCCCAGTGGGATCTGGTAGTATCCACTTCAAAGATCCAACAAAGAACCACTGGCTCCTCAGCAAACAGTCCAAGGCATCTTGCACCTGAGTCATGGTGTATTGATCAACTACAGTGCACCTGTTTAGGGTGGGGTAGTCGATACACATCTGGATTTTCCTGCTCTTCTTATGGACCACCACAATGGGAGAGGCATATGGGCTGTGGGACTCTGTAATGATACTATCCACGATCATCTCTTGAAGCTGATGCCGCATTTCTTCTATCTCAGAGAGAGCAATCTTCCTAGATCTCTCCCTGAAGGGTCGGGAGTCTTGTAGCCGGACGTAGCGTTCCACTCCTTTTGCACATCCCACTTATGCAGTAAGACTACCTTGGATCTTTTGTAAAGCTTCTTCCTCAGGCAATCCTTCCACTCCTCAGACAGCGGTGAGTCTCCAAACTCAAACTTTGCAGGATCTATTGCCGGAACTTCAGCTTCACACTGGGGTCTCACGATGGTTTCAGGCTCAAAGAGGTCTGCTACCTTCTGCCCTTGTTTTACAACCCCATCATGGCTTGTTTCATTAGCAATCAGTGTAATCATCTTTTCCTGGGCTTCAGCAGGCAGGGTTATGACTCCACTGGGAACCAGCAGTCCTTCAGGGAGCCCTCCCTCAACCGGCTGCTCTACCATTGCGAATGTTCCTTTACAGGCTTTTAGGCAGGTATTGATGACAATCACCTCCTTTTCCATCATTGCAGTCACCAGGAAGGGGGCCGTGCCCGCTCCCACTGGTGAATGAGACATAACCTTTTTAGTGTCCTCAATTTTTCTGTAGGCTGCAGCACAAAGTGTGTGAATCACCAAGGTGTTCAGATATTGGTCCCCTGCTTGCTGTCTGCCGTAATCCGCGAGTACCTGAAAGAGACTGGAGTTGGTCCCTTAGCACGGACACATCAGAGACTCCTTTAGTGTCAGGGCATATCAAGAAACTTGCAATAAATATCCTCCGAGCCCTCGGTTCTCCGAAGGGTGAGATCAAGGGCCTCTAGGCAGTCCTTCACACTGACCTCAGGATTACTGAGCTTCAGGGTGCGATTTACATCTAGTGTGGAATCCCTGAAACACTCGACTAGACATCTTCTCTTTTCAGCATCAGGCACTGCCCACTCCTGCACCATTTCAGTGGTGTGTTCCAGCCAGGGTTCAAACCCTTCTTCCCCAGGTATTGGGGTGGGACCCCCAGAAAATAACCTTAGTTTATGAGAGGGGCTTGATTCAGGGTGGGGCTGCACAACCTTTTCTAACACTTGCCCCAAAGCCTTTTCCCACTCATTAGGTGAGGGACAGCCCCCACGCATGGGGCTCTTGGATCAAAGCCCAACAGACCCAGCATGTCATCCAAGGTCTTTCCCTCTTTCCCCAAGAAGGCCATCATTTTTCTTTTAAAACTCTACATCAGAGGCAGGAGCTGGTGGGGACTGGCTCCCAGTGGCTATTAGCTTTCACACACCATCTTCCACTGCTATCTCACTTGGAACCTGTAAAAGGTTCACAGCCACTGGCAGCTCACAGTACTGTGAAAGCCTCCTCCTCCCTCATGAACATGCGCCCATGCATTTTGCACTTACTCAGGCAATCAGTGGCTTCCCTTAAAATAGATTTTATTGAGCTCTCATCAAATGCCTGTGGTACCCTGTTACCAGAAGACAGTTCTTAGGGTTAATATTCATCCCCTTGCATCAATCCTCTAACATGTACAGCCATTATACAAACTGTAATTTCCCCCAAAATATAACAAAATGGTTTTCCCAATTTAATGGATCACTCAAGATGTGCTTGCGAGAGGAACTGACCCAGGTATCTCGGACAAGCGCCCACTTGTAACACTGACAGACCCCGGTCATCAGCAGACGAAATAGAACCTGGGGTCTCTTGAGCTTAGTGCATGAGCCTCTACTGTATGAGCTAAAAGCCAACTGGCTATTAGCACACTCTCTCTCTCTCTCTCGCTTGTCTCGGTGCCACTAGATGGGACAGAACACCACACCCAGGTGGTGTGTGGGTTACGTACACAGACAAAAAATTAAGTTGCCATACAATTTCAAGCTTTGCAGATCCTTCAGTTACTCAGATATGGTGACTGCAAAGAAGCAGCAGTGACTGGGCATCTCTGAGGAAAGGAAACAGACTTCTGACCACAAGACAGGTTGACCACCGAGTGAGGTAATATCATGGACACTTTGTTGAGGACCAAAGGATTTGTGATCACTGAACACTGCTGCAAGAAAAATGGCACAGGCCAGTGCAGGTGTTTGGAGAGCCAACCAGGCTGAGGAATATCAGGTTTGGTCACAATCACTCAGACGTTGATCCTGCAGAAGGTTGCACACATACTTAATTTATATACGTGAGTAGTTCCAGTGACTTTAGGCAGTGCATAAGATTTATGTGTCTGCATGATGATGGCCTAATATTGTTTGATATAATGGTGAGATTAAAAATCAAGCAGCCCTAGAGATAATTGTATTTCACAGTGTGTCATTCTGACTATTCAAGGCTGAGCCATTTCTTAAAGCATGTTGGGGATAAATGATGAGACCATGGCTAATACCCAGGTGCATTCTTTACCCAGATGTTATAGCTTTCAATGAGATTTAATGAACTGCTGACCTTCAGTGTTTTACCTCCAGGAAAACTTCATAGCTTCATTTTCAGGGGCTGATAGCAGCTTTCTTTCATTTATCTGCTACATGGAAAGTCAATCCTGCAGACTAAGAAGCAGAGACATTGGGGAGCTAGAGTGAAAAAATAAATTAAAAAAGCCCTCAGCTTATTGGGTAAAGGTAAAACAGGCTATGAGAGGGCGGCTGCTGAGTTAAAATTATTGAACAACAACGTAATATTTTTACTAATAAATTCAGGTTTCAAAACTCTGCACTGTGATTTACGAATGGAAGATACCTTGAGGATAATAGGGTGATAAGCCAACATGGATTTGTCAAAACAAATCATGCCAAACCAACCTAATTACTTTTCCTGACAGGGTTATTGGCCTAGGGTATGAGGAAAAGCAGTAGGTGTGATATATCTTGATTTTAGTTAGGCTTTTGACACAGCTCCACTTAACATTCTCACAAGCAAATGGGGAAAATATGATCTACGTGAAATTACAACAAGCAGAGTCAGCCCTAGACGAAATGGTGCCCCAGGCGAGGAAAATCTTCAGTTCCTCCCCACCCCGACCCCATTTTGTTAAACTTTTGAATCCCTTATTTTTTATTGCATTTGTAGCCCATTTCATCTGGCCCTGACAACAAGGTGGAGGCCCAACTGATTTAAAAAGTAGACTCAAAGAATAGTTATCAATGGTTCATTATCAAACTGGGAGGACATATCTAGTGAGGTCCTGCAGGGGTCTAATCTGGGTCTGGTACTAATCAATATTTTCATGACTTAGATAATGGGAGTGGAGAATATGCTTATAAAATGTATGGATGATAGGAAACTGGTAGGAGTTGCAAACACTTTGAAGGACAAGATTAGAATTTAAAATTACCCTGATTACTTGGAGAATTGGTCTGAAATCAACAAGATGAAATTCAACAAAGACAAGTGCAAACTACAACACTTAGGAAGGAAAAATCAAATACACAAATACAACGTGGGGAATAACTGGCTAGGAGGTAGTACAGCAGAACAAATATCTATAGTAGATTACAAACTTAATGTGTTGACAATGTGATGCAGTTGCAAAAAAGGTAATATTCTTCTGTGGGGTATTAACCAGAGTGTTGTATATAAAACACAGGAGATAATTTTTTCTTTTACCCAAAACTGGTGAAGTCTCAGCTGAAGTATTGCGTCTAGCTTTGAGCACCACACTTTAAGAAAAGATGTGGACAAATTGGAGAGTCCAGAGGAGAGCTGCAACAATGATAAAAGGTATAGAAAAGCTGACCTATGAGGAAAGGTTAAAAAACCAGGCATGTTTCGTCTTGGGAAAAGAAGACTGAGGAGGGACCTGATAGTCTTCAGACACGGTGAGGGCTTGTTATAAAGAGGAGGTTGCTCAATTGTTCTGCACATCCACCCAAGGTAGGACAAGGAGCAATGGGCTTAATCTGCAGCAAGGGAGATGTAGGTTAGATATTAGGGAAAACTTTCCAACTATAAGAATAGTTAAATAAATTACCCAGGAGGGTTGTGGAGTCCCTGTTACTGGAGATTTTTAAGCACAGGTTAGACAAACACCTGTCAGGGTTGGTCCTGCCTCCGTGCAGGGGGCTGGACTAGATGACTTCTTGAGATCCCTGCCAGCCGTACATTTCTTTGGTTCAATGACTTACAGTACTGAACTACTTGTATACATACCTGCCTGCCTGCCTGAAGCTAATACAGACTTAATCCTGCTTTCTGCTATGTTGATGCATAAAGTGGAGGGAAGAAAGTGTAGTGTGCAGCACAGAAGTACCCTTGGTGCCAGAAGTATGATGGTACCAAAGTCAGTTAATATTCCAGCTCTAAGAAGGGTCTAAAGCAGGGGCTGACAGGGAAGGCAATGTGCCTCTCTGAGCTTGGAGCTCCTGACATCTAGTTTGGCCCCCAGGGCAGGTTAGATGCCCTGACTTGTGTCACAGCCACAATGGCCCCTGTGGTTGTTCCAGCAGTTGTGGATAGCCAGGGTGTAGAAACGCCTTCGTTTGCCTCTTCCCCCCCAGCCCAGCCTGCCCCACAACATGCCCCTGACATGCTTCATACACTGGGCTCCTGTAGGGGTTGTGTAGGGCTGACTACACCAACCTTTTGATTTCAGTGTGGTTTTATGTGGCTTAAGATACTGCACAATGGCTGAATCCAGTCCTAAGTAGTCTCATTGCTTCCTTGCACTCCCCATTGGTCTATCCGTATCCATCTGTTGTCTCGTCTTATACTGAAGCAATATACATGAGAGAGCCTATTGTCTGCATAGCTCTGCTGGCATAGCTGCCTAGTGTAGACACTGAGTATGCTGGCAGAAGCTCACCTCCTGCTTAGGCAGATTGAAGTGTGCAGCATCCAGCAATTCTCACAGAGCACTTTTCAAATCTGGCTATATCATTCAGATGCGTAAATAGGAGCCAAGTTCCTCTGAAAATCTGGCCAATAATTCTGGCGTTGCTCAAAAACAATGAGAGCACTGCCATCTAGCTATGCAGCAATATTATATCTCCAGTCAAACTCTGCTATGTGCAGAGTTAAGGCCCTGGTTTGGAAAAAATAACTATACAAACTCAAACTATATTTGTTTATTAAAAAAGGGTCAAATACCATATATGGAAGATGATTTTGACAGATGACTCAAACGGTCAGAACCGTAATGCTAGACCTGGCTAAGCTATTCTTTATGTACAATTTATTCTACAAATTTAGGGCCTTATCCTGCCAAGTTTTATGTTTGTGCCTCCAATTTTAAATGCACTAGCGACGACTGTAAAGTTACAGGCATGTGTGTTTGCAAGTTGGAGCCATAGCCCTTTTTTCTGTTCCAGATTTGTCCCCAAACTGATTAGTATTTTTGAAAAGGGGCTTGTTTGAAATTGTTTAATAATTTTACTAATATATTTGCACTGTGGGTAGTTCAGAAAGTGACTGCAATGTAATATTCAATTGATTATTCAATATTTAGAATTCACTCTTTGAGCTTTATCACTGGCCACCTAAGTCATGTGGTATAGTGCTAGTTACCTTATTGGATGACCTAACCTTTAAAACTGGATGTCCTCCTCTGCCCAAAGCAAAGTTCATCCAGTCACAAAACAAATTTTGTTTCTTAATTAAATAAATCTCTCCTACAAGCCTGAAAATCTTTTTCTGTAATCATTGCTTCAGAGTTAACAAAACGTTGATTATATGAACATTCACAAACAACTAATCATGAAGAAAAATGAACAAGCTGATTCAAACTCCAGTTTCTAATTCAACCAACTATTCCTGAATCATCTAGCCAGCTCTGCAGAATACCTTAGTTTCTAGGAAGAGATATCAATTCAAAAAGAATGGCTCCATGCAAAAAGTCTACTGTAGTCAGGGTTTAATATTTCCTACAATTCTTGCCACTATAGAAGTAGCTGGGAAATTACCCCATGCTACACAATCAGTTCAGAATCAAACAAAATGGAGTTCAAGAAAGAAAGGAACCTAGATCCTAAGCTAGGGTTGAGGAGTGCTCAGGTGTGCGTATGTGTGTACGCACAAAGGAGGTTTTAATTCTGTTCTATCCAGGAGCCAGTCCAGCACTCAAGAGTAAATTACAGTAGTTTGAGGGCAATTTACAATGGAACCGGATCCAAGGAACACAATTCAATATGAACAGAGGCATTGTCATGCTTGCCACAGAAAGTCCCAGCAAATATAAATGTCCCTGCAAACATGTTCATCTCACTGAAGCATTGCAACAGTTTTGTGCAACTGGTTTTTCTACATTTAAATATGGCTGGGAGGTGGAAGGAAGAATTGTTCTCTTTTACCTTGCTATTTAAAAGCAGGCTTCACTCAACACTTTACAGTCCATGGTGTATTTTTAATTAAGGAACCCGATTATTCTATGCATGGATTCTTTCTTGTTTACCATTTAGCTCAGCCAATGTGACATAATCCTAATTCCACAAGGAAATCCTTGCTCAGAAATGTTTCTTTTTAAATTAGTTTATAAAAGTTTCCCTGTGCTAAGGCTTTATCTGAGTATTGTGGCTCTGTGGGTTAGGGCACTGAGCACAGGACAACAAGCAAGGAATCCTGGCATTCTAATCTTGTCTCTATTGATGTCTCACTATGTGGCCTAGGTCAAGTCACTTATCTTCTCTGTCTCAGTTTCACCATGTGTAGAGAGCACATGCTCATTTAGGTCAAAGGGTCGCTGTGAGAATTAGTTAATGCTGTACAGCAATTAACCACATTAAATATTTTGTTTAGACTTGGCTTTTGATTCTCAAATCTAATACTAATAAATATTCACAAGGTACCTTTTCTAAGAAATTGCCATTGAAATGGAATTGAAAGTGCGGTCTGGTCAATATAATACTTGGGACTGCCAAAGCACCTTTTTCAGGCTCTCAAAATGCTTTAGAAAAAATAAATCAAGCCTCACAGCATCCCTTTGAGGTTGGTAATTACTTTTGTCTCATTTTACAGATGGGGAAGTAGACACTCGCTCACTGCTCTGATGGGGATGGTATAAACACCTACAGAGAGATTCACACACAGAGAAAGAAGAAATCTTGCTAAGTGCTTTTGCCTGTTATTGTCATGTGTATTGTCCCCTTTTCATTGGTGAACTCTTTTGAACTCTTCCCTCCTCATCAGCTTTGGGGTGGAAAACCTATTTCTTTTGGGGAGGCAGGTATTCCCCCAGAAATCACTCCAACGTACAGCTGGTCAAGAATTTTCCAACAAAACAGTTTTTCATCAAAAAATATTGATTAATCGGAACCAAACTGTTTTGCAGAAACATATTGGTTTCAACAAACTTTCGACAAAACACAGGCAGGGTTCTGTTAGAATCCTGCCTGATTTCCTGCCAGCTCACCCGGCAGGCTGTAGGGAAGTTCAGGTTTCCAGGGTCTGCAGCTCTAGGGCAGTCCCATTGGGTGGACCATCTCCAAGTCAGGGCCCCAGAGCTCCAAGGCTGTAGAGCCTGGAAGCCTTGACTCTAGCCAGAGCTCAGCTCCCAGACCTGCAGCTGGGAGCCTGGAAACCCTGAGAACCCTGGCTCAGTCCAGGGCTTCCAGGCTCCCCGCTGCACAGCAGGCAGCCTGGGAGAACCAGCTCTAGCTGGGGCTTCCAGGGCTTAGGCTGTTATCTCCTCTGATTGTTGCCAAGCTGCTTCTGTGCTCCAAGTGTTGATATTGTGGATCCCCATGTTGGTTAGAGGGCTCTGATCCAACCCCAGTCTGGCCCAAAGTGTTGAGCTTGGGTAATCAAAACTGAGTATGTGAGTGGCACCCTTGGGCTCCATCAGTCTTTTGTGACCCAGTCACCTGAATAGCCTTCTCCTTAAAGTCTCTACTCTCAATATGTGGGTATTGGGCCTGAAGGAAGTACAATTTCTGAAAACCAAAAGGGCCATAGGCCCCTTCAGGCAATTGCCCAGCCAACTGCTGTTCCGAGCCAGGAAGAAATTTGCCCACCCAGTGCTTGGAGGTCAGTTGGAAGCTGGGGGCAAACTCATTCAGCATGTTGGTGGCTTTTTGAGTCAGAGAATAAAACTCTTCCATCTGTTCATGGGGAGTCTGAGGCCCAAAAAATTCCCTCACATGCTTAAAAATCCTGAAGAGGTGTCCTTTTGGTCCCCTGTTCTTTGCAATCAATTCTCATCTCAAACCTGACAAACTCACTACATCAAATACATTGCTTACAGGGTATTGTCCATAAAGGGTAACATGTAAGGTCTCTATTGAAAGCTTGAGATTATTGATATTCCTAATTATGGTGTGATGTGTGCATGGGTAATATTCAAGGAATAATGTAACTGTTGAAGTTTATGCCTGTAGTTGGGGCCTGACTTGATATGAGAAATTAATACATGGGGGAGGCCTCATTCTTTGTAAGACAGGATTAGGAAGGTAAATGAATCAGGCTGAAAACAGGACATCTGTGCTAAATCAGATAAGTAAATAGGTCAGTAGGCTAAAAAGACAGAATGTCTGAGCCAGCTAAGATAAGAGGGAGAATATCCAGGGAACTATTGACTACGAACTAGATAACAAGGGACAAAATAAGTTAGAAATATAGAGATGAGACAAAGAAGTCGAAATATGGACAGCATGTGGACAAAGCATGCAGTACAGGGATTGGTTCCTGCTAAGTAACCAAGCCAATCCTAAAATGTATGATACAGTGAATGCAATGAGTTGTGTAAATGTATATAAAGAGTGTTTCTGTATAACTTTGGAGCTATGACTTACCTGCATCCATCCCCCCTATATTTGAGTCTGATCAACACAGCGTAGTATTGCTGTATGCAAAATAAAGATACCTGAGTGACAAAGTCAGGAATCAAACTCAGCTCTTGGGAAGCTGAGTAGAAAGAGGTCTCAGAGGGAATCCCAACAATGACCATATAGTCTTTAAGGTTAAAAGGAGTCACCAGGGAGTGATATGATTTGGTGACAACCTGTCCATGCAGGAGGGAGCTGCCACCCTCTCTGTTTAGCCAGTGAGATAATGCAAGGCTCAGTTGTCTACCATTGTTCCAGCACAGAACAGTCAATGGTAAATCATCAAAGACAAATGCAAAGAATCAAACGACTTGGAGGTAAAAAAAAGGACAATTACAACAGACAGGGGATGGCCATGTCTATGAATAGACAAAAGACTGTTTCAGTATAACACAGAATGGGGAGAGGCACTCTGGATCCAATCACGAGAGAAAACATCTTGTAAAGCAGGTATTTTTCATGCACAATTGGGGCCTGGTTCCTATGAAGCCAACCAGCTTTGCAATGGACTGAACTTTGGAGGAAAACCTACTTTATTAGATAGGAAAGGTAACTATTGAGAAGTATAGGCCTTAGTCCGCAGTTTATAATTTTGTTTTGTATTGCAACCATTTGTTTCTATCACTCTCTGTTGTTTCTAGTGGAATCTCTATTCTTTCTTAAATAAACCTTCTTTTGTATCATTGTATCACAAGTGCTTTGTGTTATATAGGAGCAGTGGTTTAAGGTAAAACTGCTAAATTGAAGTACACTGTTCCTTTGGGAAGAGGATCTGGGATTTCTGGGATTAGCCAGTGTCAGGGGCTGGATAACACAGGGAAGTGCTTCAGAAGGACTCAGGTACATCTCGTTAACCTGCCAGGCAAAGACAGGGCTGGCATAGGCCAGAGGAGAGTGCTTGAGTGGCTGAGAGGCTGGTGATTTTAGGGAGCTAACACCCAGTTACCACAGGCAGGAGTCCCCACAAAATAATTCACAGTCCTGGGTACCCCAAAAACCATCACACCTACCCACAGGGAAAGTTTCATCCTGTGCAGCTAGTGGTTGGCTTATTCTCTGAATAATGAGGGTTTTAGAATACTATTACCCACAAAAAGGGCTTTGCCTCAAACAAAAAACCCTAAACAGAACTTCCAAACTCAGGGATCCAGCCTGCTTCCTACAAACAATAAGAAAAATAAAAATTCCCTTATTCCCTCTTCATTACACTGCTAAAAACCACCCAACAGTGTTCCTGCTTAGTTCTTATTTATGATATTTCAGGAGACACTAAGCCTGCCAACACCATTTGTGTAACAGCGTAGCCAGGATGTTGTGAATGTCAGAGTGAGCTTGTGTGCACACACACACAGTTGAATCAATGTTAGTAAGAGCACTGCTGTTGGCAGAGACAACAGAAACTAATATGCCTCACTCAACTTATCACTAATGCTGAAGCTTTTAAAGTCAGTCCTAAACAATAGAAATAAAATAACAATACCGTATGTCACTGGGACTTTGCATACTGTTCAGTTTTATTTTCTAGTGGCTGACTGATGGGGGCATGAATCAGCTAGAATAAGCCAGAAGACAAAGTGCTGATATTTCACGGTCTCAACAAAGGCAGCTTATGGTGAAATGAAGTCAGCATGCAGACTCATTTCTCCCAACAATTAAGAGTGTGAAATAAGCAGTTTTTAATTATAGCTATCATGTGAGACACTGCTTTCCAGGGGTCTGACGCTGCACCTTTCTCTCATCTGCGTAGTCCCACTGAAGTTAATAGGACAACATGCATAATTAAAGATTGCTCTCATGACTAAGGATTGTAGGATTCGCCTCCAAGCATGTAAAGTGTAAAGAACTTGTCTTATGAAAGGAGACTTAAGGAGCTTGGCTTGTTTAGCCTAACTAAAAGAAGGTTGAAGGGAGATATGATTGCTCTCTATAAATATATCAGAGGGATAAATACCGGAGAGGGAGAGGAATTATTTAAGCTCAGTACCAATGTGGACACAAGAACAAATGGATATAAACTGACCACCAGGAAGTTTAGACTTGAAATTAGATGAAGGTTTCTAAGCATCAGAGGAGTGAAGTTTTGGAATAGCCTTCCAAGGGAAGCAGTGGGGGCAAAAGATCTATCTGGCTTTAAGATTAAACTCAATAAGTTTATGGAGGAGATGGTATGATGGGATAACATGGTTTTGGTAATTAATTGATCTTTAAATATTCACGGTAAATAGGCCTAATAGCCTGTGATGGGATATTATATAGGGTGGGATCTGAGTTACCCAGGAAAGAATTTTCTGTAGTATCTGGCTGGTGAAGCTTGCCCATATGCTCAGGGTTTAGCTGATCACCATATTTGGGGTCGGGAAGGAATTTTCCTCCAGGGCAGATTGGAAGAGGCCCTGGAGGTTTTTCGCCTTCCTCTGTAGCATGGGGTACGGGTCACTTGCTGGAGGATTCTCTGCTCCTTGAAGTCTTTAAACCACGATTTGAGGACTTCAATAGCTCAGACATAGGTGAGAGGTTTTTTGCAGGAGTGGGTGGGTGAGATTCTGTGGCCTGCGTTGTGCAGGAGGTCGGACTAGATGATCATAATGGTCCCTTCTGACCTTAGTATCTATGAATCTATGAAACTTTCCCCTAGAAGTTCTCTCTTTTCTGACACATTAGTCTGACACATTGTTAGAACAAAAAGAAATGAACTTTAACACCTTAGCTTGTTTGTTGCACTTTTCTTCAATCTAATTGCCCCTCAAGTCAGCTCTTCAGATTACTGAAAATATAATTTTTCAGTAGGATCTACTGGTTAATGCAGGAGAAGGGAAATCAAAACTCCTCAGTTCTGTATACTGGCTTGCTGCATCACCTAAAGTAAGTCATCTCACCTCTGGGCCTCTGTGAGTATGTCTACACTGCAATTAGACACCTGTGGCTGGCCTGTGCCAGCTCACTTAGGCTCATGGGGCTCTGGATAAGGGGCTGTTTAATAGACATTCAGGCTTCGGCTGGAGGCCAGGCCCAAGGACCCTGTGAGATGGGAGCTTGGGCTGCAGCCTGAGCTGGAACATTTACAGTGCAACTAAACAGCCTTGAGCCCTGCAAGCCTGAGTTGGCACGGGCCAGCCACAGGTGTCTAACTGAAGTGTAGGCATACCCTGTTTCCCCACCCCGCCCTACAATGGGAAGGATTGTTGTGAGGCTTAATTACAGTTTGTAAAGGGCTTTGAGATCCTTGAATGAAAGACATATTGTATTATATGTGCAAAGTATTATTATTACTATCATCTGCAATACCTTACCAACAAAGGGCCAGATTCTGATCTCATTTCAGGGGTGTCAGTTTGGAATAATTCTATTGAATTTGATGGAATTAATCTGAATTTACACTGGTGGAACCAAGTATAGAATATGGAGCATTCTTGGACTGCTGCTTCCCTCTTCTGTTTTTCACCATTCAGAAACATACTATCATTTTTATGAGTCAACCATTATTTGGCCAGTAAGCAGGGGAAGACATAATCTCCACAATGGGCCTCCACCACCGAGTAGGAGTGCAAAGTCTTGAGATTGCTTTGGCTTTTTCTGCTACAGCCCAGTTTTCTGACTATAAAATGCTTAGTTAGTTTTTAATAAAGTAGCCTCACTTCCAATTGCCACACAGGTGCACAGTATAATACTGCATTAGCATTTTAATTTCTGTCACTCCTGAACTAAATAAGAAGCACCTTGCTGCTGTAATCAAGATGTTTAACTAAACACAGTTCAGCGATGTTCAGCCTTGCTGTGGCATATCACTACAGGGATCTGTCTATCTGCAAAGAGGGACAAGAGAATATTTCTCCTGCAGCTGGTTTTTAAAGAGCCCAGCATTTTCCTGGCAGAATGCTGTTTGGACCAGAGCTGTACAAATAACTGATTTTTTGGTTCATTGGTAGTGCCAAAAATAGAAAAAAAATCTGAATTTTTGGCTAATCGAAAATTCTGAAAAAAAAAATCCATTTCAGGTTGACAGAAACATTTCATGTGACCTAGAACAAAATGTTTTATTTTGATTTCACAAATTTTTATCCTTTTTTTAGATAAAAGCAGGAAATTGGAAACAAGGGGCTAGATTCAAAAGGGGACTTAGGTGCCATTCACAAAACTGAGGAGTCAGTGGGCCAAAGGGCGAAAGAGTTAGAATGACTATACAGCCTGGTGGATAGGGCACTCACTTGGAGGGGGGCATGCCCAGTTTCCAGTTCTTGCTTCAATTAATTATTCATACAAACTAGAACAGCTTCTACATGGGAAAATTGAGAGAGACCTACCCCAAGATAGCCAATAGCCAGGTGGTTAAGACACTCATCTAGGGAAGAGGGAAAACCTACTTTCAAGTCCCTGCATTAGACTGGGGACTCCCACCTGATTTTCCCACATCCAAGGTAAGCACCTAACCACTGGACTGTTGGGTATTGTAGGGGAGGCACAACCTCCTAGGTTTTGTGAATGGCATCTAAATCCTATTGTGAATCTAGTCGGAACAATCAAAATATTTCACTTAAAAATGTTACAATGCACCATTTTGACATTCGTGATTTTATTTCTTTATTTACTGAAACAGGTCCCCAAAATTGCCAGGAATTCTCAAAATGGTTCAGTTGACCTGAATCTGCATTTTTTGGTGAAAAAAAAGTTTCAGATGAAAAAAGTTGTCCAGCTCTAGTTCTGGACACTGTTGTCACGGGAGCTCATGACTTCTGTTACATAAAACTGAGCTATCGAGTTGAACTTCCAGCCAGTCTAATCTAATTGATCAGCTATCTGTGTCTGGTATTTCTAACGCATCTATCTCTGTGATAGTGAGGTCCCTATAACATGTTGAATAGTTCCAATTACTCAGTGCTTAATTTGTGCCAGGGCTTGCCAGAGCTGAGCCCTGGCACCTCTAGACTTGGCATTCATAGCCCCAGCACCTCTGAACCTCTGAGCTGCATCGGTTATGAAAGTAAAAAAAATTGCTTGAGCCCCAGCATCTAATTGCTTAAGCCCCGGCACCTCTTTCATTACAAATTAAGCACTGCAATTACTTTGTCCACACTTACAATGTGCCTCTCAATTGTCACTCAATTTTAGACTGGTCCTGTGGTATCTCACTTTCACTGCTCTGAATTATTGACAACAGGAACGTTGAAATTGAGGTGACAGAAAATGGGCCCAATTCCCTCCTACCTTGCCCCTTGTGTAATCATTTACCCTTGTCCAAAGTGAATGTAAACTCACCTGTCAGGGTTCCCTCTCCACTCTGAACTCTAGGATACAGATGTGGGGACCCGCATGAAAGACCCCCTAAGCTTATTTCTACCAGCTTAGGTTAAAACTTCCCCAAGGCACAAATTCTTTGCCCTTGGACAGTACGCTGCCACCACCAAGTGATTTAAGAAAGAATCAGGGAAAGGACCACTTGGAGTTCCTATTCCCCCAAAATATTCCTGCAACCCCTTACACCCCCTTTCCTGGGGAGGCTTGAGAATAATATCGTAACCAATTGGTTACAAAGTGATCACACACCCAAACCCCTGGGTCTTAGGACAACAGAAAAATCAGTCAGGTTCTTTAAAAGAAGGATTTTATTTTAAAAAAAAGGTAAAAATCACCTCTGTAAAATCAGGATGGAAAATAACTTTACAGGGTAACAAAGAGATTTAAAAAACACAGCAGAACTTCCTCTAGGCTTAGTTTCAAAGTTACAAAAAAAGAGGAATAAACCTCCCTCCAGCAAAGGAAAAATTCACAAGCAAAGCAAACAAAAGATAATCTAACACACCTTGCCTGGTTTTGTAATATGAGAGACTTTTAGGATGGTTTATAAGAGAAGGAGTTTTCTGACCTGGTGCTTCTCTGCTTCCCAAGAGAACACACACAACAAAGCCTCCCCCAATATTTGAAAGTATCTTCTTTCCCCATTGGTCCTTTTGGTCAGGTGCCAACCAGATTATTTGAGCTTCCTAACCCCTTACAGGTAAGGAGGAATTCTAGGATACCCTTAACCCATCTCAGAAAGTCAGCATTTAACATTCACTTTGCTCACGGGTGAATGATTACTCAAATTGCAAAGCAGTGGAGAATCAGGCCCAAGATGGCTGCAGCCTGACAACCAGCCATATGCAATTCACAACCAGTATACGTAGGGAGATTCTAGACAAGGAACAGCCTCTTCTCAGAGGTCAGATAATATACCTTTAAATGCAAGTTGCGGGAGTGCAGTACAATAAAAGAGATGTCCTTCTGGAAGCCAGTTGCCAGTTTCCAAATGTCATGCTCTGTCCAACTTTCTAAAATGTTTGATAAGTTATCCTTACTTGTAGTCTGAGCCTATCAACTTGGAGCATATAAACTTAAGATCGTTCTTGCATACTTAGCAAACTGCCTCTTCATTCTAAGTTCAACAAGAATAAGGCTGGGAAAAATTGCTAGGCAGATGTTCTTGCAATTTCCTCACTTTGCTTTAGGACAGATCTGTGTTTACTCATTATCTATAACATGCAAGGCCTAACTACATATACACACTGCTGCACTGGCAGAGTTCTGATGGCTTATGAAACACAGAAGACAGTGAGGGCCATTAACGGACTTACAAACTTCTTAAAGGGTTACTACCCAATTCCTATATACTAAAGAAGCAGCAGGATTAATATGGTGGTATAAAATTACTTTATGTGGCAGTGTACACTAAAGTCACTTGGAAATCCAGTTTGGGAAACCAAGGCATATTTTAATCTATGAATGACATTTCAGTGAATTTGGACACATTTTAGTCTACAGTTCATTCAGAAAAGTATAAATTGGTCTACCAAAAACATAACTAAAAACTCATGAGAAAGTTGGGGGAAAAACAACTTTCTCAGTAAAACACAGGTAAAAATGGATTGAAATAATTAAAGTTGAGGATCATGGTAAATTGTGTAACTGGAAGTGGTGGTGGTGATGATGATTGATAAAAACAGATTACTTTGGGAATGTTTTTACAAGGTGGTGAGCTCCAGGAAAGTGTTGAGGACTCTCAATTAGCCAACCCTAGTTCCTCCATTATCAGCCTTTCTTGGAAACTCTCCACAGGCAGCCTCTTAGCACTGATCAGACACCAAGGAGAAAAGTGGGCCAGTACCTAACCACTTAAACATGACAAGACTTGGCCTATCATTTCTGCTTCTGGCTCAGAGTATATATTTATTCTTATCTGCCACTAGATGGCAAACTTTCTACATATTAACTATTCTCTTTCTCTCTCTCTCTCACTCACACACACACACACACACAAAATATAGGTGGCAAGTGCCACCTCTATTTAAGGCTCCCTAATACTTTCTATGATAAGACTGTTTTCAGTTGCTTATAACTTTGCCAAACTTAAACCATTTGGGATAAACTTTCCTATACTGGGTTCCATCACAGGATTTGTTTTGTTTTTGTTTTTTTAAGTTTCACCAAAAATGGTTCAACTGTTTCTGAAAACAAGTATGTGGGAGATTCTGTTTGTTCATATTAAAATTTTTGTACAACTGATTCACTGAGAAACTCTGGCACCTCCAGGCTTTAAAGCAGGTGTTTGACATTCAGTAGAGGGGTCATTGTTATACCAGGAATGTGCTTTCTGTCATTCCCTTGAAAATCCACCCAAATCTGGCTAAGTGTAAAGAAGTACAGAGGAGAGGGTGAAAGTGTCCACAAGGGCAGAGGGAGGAGGCCAGTGTCCATGAGGTGGACAGGCAGTGGAAATGGGGAGATCATTGAGATGTCAAGGCCCTAGACGGCAGGGGAAAAGGAGGACAAGTCTCATTAGTACACTCTGAAATTAGTACAGTGGAGCATTCAGGGAGGTTACAGGGCAATGGTTATCAGCGCAAGGGCCAGTGCTCAGAGGGAAGATCAGGAAACAAGGTCCAGGGGAGAAGCAAAAAACAGTGATCAGGGTTGGCAGGTAATATTGCTGTGCTGAAAGCTGAGGAGCGGCTTGACAGTGCCCATAAGTGCCTCATGAGGCATGGAAGGGTGTCGGGGAGAGTGTGGCTCTTCCATCTGCCAGGAAACAGGAGCACTGAAAACCTCCATTCCTCTGTGTGCATTTTGTGTATGGTTGAGGTAGAATTTTCCCTCCCCAAAAGAGTTGAACACATTTCTAGACAGACTAAAAAAGAATTGAGACATTTTAAAAATATCATGATTTTAAGCCAATCTCATAATTGTTGTGGAGTCCACAGATTAATTTGTGAACTCCCAAGATCAGCAATACTTTGTTTACAGTGAAATTGTCCAATGCAAAATATTGACTTCACTTTATAGGGTTTTAGGGTTAGGGTTGCTACCTAGCCTGGTATCTCCAAGATTGTCTAATTTTTAACAGCTCCACAAGTGGGATTTGTGAAATGTTCATGAGTCCTGAGATAATTTTTGGGGGCATGGGACACACTGCAAAATATCTTTGTCACAGTCTGACCCAGTCCTGCTCCCTGGATGGACACTGGTCTGTTGAGACAGGATCCAACTGCCGAATCCCACATGCTTCTTAGCTCCCTGTATCTGGATAATGACTGATCACTGTTCCTAGCTCTGGGTCTTTCAGGTGCTCTCATGTGTCTGATGCCTGTAGTCCTGAGACCTAGACCTCAGAACCAGTACCCCTGCCCTTCTGAGCCACCATTTGATTAGACATGTTCATCTGGAGTACACCTGGCTGTGTGAGCTTTGGGCTTCTAGTTTAACCCATTCAGGGACAAGATGGCAGTAAAACAAGAAACCACAGGATTAGCATAGGAATTTCTTAAATACACACACTTTGCTCTTAAAAACCACCACAGAGCTACAGATCTTAGGAAAACAACATACTGCTGAATGCAATTCCTCTCTGTTTTCACTACTTCTGTGAGTCGGTCCAATTCATGTAGGCCATACAACCCTTCTAGCCTTCTTGGCCTACCCATCCTGCTTCTGGAAATTAAATAGCCTTCCTTGGCATAGAAAGCATTTCTATTTTAAAAACAGATTCTGACACCTTTCTTTTCCCTGCACTTCCATTGTGGAATTTCCAAGCTCTAACCTACCCTGAGCTTTTGTGCAGAGAATTGTTCAAAATCAATGGCCCTGAAGGTAGAAAACCTATTATCCCACAGGGGTAGAACCATTCAGTGTTCTGGTCTTGACTGGTCTGACACAGCTTCTGACATAGTCTGTCCACTAGCTATAAAGTTCCTGCTGCAGAATGAATGCACAAAGCCACACTAAAGATTATATTAAAAATGGAAGTTGAAATACACGGCATTTACAAATCTAAATGGAATTCGTAAGTTGACAAGAGACAAATTGTAATGATCGTGTAGACAGCCCTCCACCAATAGATGGTGTACTATCTTTATCTTAGTGTTGTTATCTGATTGGGGAAAGTCTTGCTTCTCATGCTGGAATTATTCCAATAAATCCCTGTGATTTCTATAAGCAAGTATTACAGTATCCCACATAGTGTCACAATCACCACATTATGTTGTAGTGCCATGAAGATTTCTTGTATGGCACTATTCTGACACAGTGCCCTTGTGTTGTGCTAAGATTGATGTTTGACACAGCAGGATGACCTCTCTGACTGTTCTGTGTCACAGTGTTCAACTACCCTGATCTGAGGAGATGATGGCTAGGGTGACCAAACAGCAAAAGTGAAAAATTGGGACAGAGGGAAGGGGGGAGGTGTGTGGGTAACAGGAGCCTATATGAGAAAAAAACCAAAAAATCGGGACTGTCCCTATAAAATCGGGACATCTGGTCACCCTAATGATGGCTGAAATTTGTCCCTTTGAACAAAATTCACTGAAGTTGATAACTGCTTAGTTACCTAGCACAGAAAATTTCACGGGAAGTTTCACAATCACAAATGGGGGCGTGTGAAGTATCAGACATAACCACAAACAAGGCTACGCTTGTGTATCACTTCCTTGCACAGATTCAACATGCGAACCCCAACAATCCCTCCCAGCCTTTCAACAGAACCTGCAGTAACGTCTCTGTACCACACGGCTACGTCACCACACCACGCTGTCGTCTCCTCTTGTGACGACATCCGGTTGTCCTGTGATGTCATTGCAGCAGGAACACCATGCCCTGCGGTTGAGACGCAGTGATGTCACAGAGCATTGTGATGTCGTGCCAGACGATAACATATGCACGCCGCAGCCCGGGCTCGCCTGCCAGACCCCGATGGCGACCACACTCGTGACCGCCCGGGCCCGCGCCGCGGCGGTGGAGCCTCGCTCCGGGCTGGGGGGCGCAGCGCCTGCAGAGGGCGCGCCCTGCTCAGGCGCCCAAAAGCCTCCGCTTGAGGGACGGGAGCAGCTGACAGGCGGTGACGTGGTTCGCAGGGCAGCTGGGATCGCGGAGACAGTGGCGCAGAGGGAGCAGGTTGCTGGCGGGCGGCTCCAGTTCCGTGAGTGCCGGGTTCGGGCGGGCCTGGGTTCGGCTGGGCCAGGGGCGAGCCCGCCTGCGGGTGGGAGCGGGGTGAAGGGGCCCTGCCCCCCCCCGCCCCCGTGTCTGGCTAGGGGGACTCCCTTGTGTTGTGGGGCTGGTGGGGTGTCAGCTCCCCCCACCCCGTGTCGTTCTCTGTCAGCCGTGGGGTCTCATCCCTGGGCAGACCCGGCATTTGTTTGTGGGAGGCGGTTTCTAGCTGAGACCCCAGTGGAGCTGGGGATCACTCCCCCCCCCCACACACACACACATTTGTGAGGCTGGAGTTGGGAGCCCCTAGGTGCCATTGTGGTCACGTACCAGCTCCCTCCTGCCGGCTTGTCACGCCTCCTGCCAGCCCCAGTACACACGGATGATCCTTGGAAGTGGTGGACCCAGCCAGAGGCTTATGGCGGTGGTCACCTATTTTGTAAACACCAAGACAACAAACTGGTACCTGAGTCTACCTGAGGGGGTGTTTTCAGTTCGCATTTCTGTACCCCACGCACCACAAAACAAATCTGCAAGTCACTTTATTAACTGACATTGCCAACATTTTTATTGACTTGAAACGCAGAACAAAAAGTTAATAAAACCAGATTATAGATAAAGAAGTCCCAGAGTACAGGAAAATTTAAAGTAACTTTGAAGTTCTGCAGTTTCTGTTTGTTCACACAGGTTCATTTTTAGCTCTTTCACCCATTCCAAAAAGGTCTGTAAATACAACTGACATGTTTAAAAGTACCTGTATGATTTGGAAATTTGTACCAGAATAGGGAAACAATCTTGCAGTTTTACTTACACAGCACAAGTCTTAAATTCCCTTCTAATACTGATCCCTTGTTTTGGCTTGAGTGACTTTACCAGACCCTTCTCCTAAGTGTCCCCACAGGAGACTGTGATTCCTTGAGACTGCAGAAAGCCAAGTTATCCAAAGCTGGGTACCCAAAAATTAGTGAACACTTCTGAAAACTTGACTGTATCCACTACTGCTTTAGTAATAATGGAAATAGTAAAATTGATCTACCTCATGTAAGTGTTGGGGGAATATTAGTAGTGGGTTGCATTGAACCATAGAGATGATTAGAAATCTAGGGTCTGTTTAAGCTATGTTAAATATAGCCCTGAAAAACATCAAACTGACACTGATTGAATAAAGTATTTCACTGAAATACAGTAAATTAACTATGAAGCGGTAGCTCATTTTAGTTAATCTAGAATGAGAGTGTTTCTCAGAATGGTTTGATTTTGAAAATCATTTTGTTTTGGGTGGATTTTTTGTTTTTGTTTTTTTAATCTGTGCTTTGCAGTTTGGAGTGGGAGTGATTCATATCTATCTGTCAGACTTGCTGCTAATGAAAGAGAGAATATTGATGATGATTGTTCTGTAACTCTTCTTTTTTTCCATGATGACTGCCAAATTTGATGGCAGTTTTTTATATTAGACAACACATAGGTAGTGGGGGTGTGGGTTCTACTAAAGGCAGTGCAAATGAAGTGAAGTGAGTCATATCATTATTGGTTCTATGGCTTTTTAATTGTTTCCCCCTTTTTAAGGAAATAGGCTCAATGGCCTGTGATGGGATATTAGATGGGGTGGGATCTGAGTTACCCAGGAAAGAATTTTCTGTAGTATCTGGCTGATGAATCTTGGCCATATGCTCAGGGTTTAGCTGATCGCCATATTTGGGGTCAGGAAGGAATTTTCCTCCAGGGCAGATTGGAAGAGGCCCTGGAGGTTTTTCGCCTTCCTCTGTAGCATGGGGCACGGGTCCCTTGCTGGAGGATTCTCTGCTCCTTGAAGTCTTTAAACCACGATTTGAGGACTTCAGTAGCTCAGACATAGGTGAGAGGTTTTTCGCAGGAGTGGTGGGTGAAATTCTCTGGCCTGCATTGTGCAGGAGGTCAGACTAGATGATCATAATGGTCCCTTCTGACCTAAATATCTATGAATCTATGAAATCCCAAATGGACTAGGATTTAAAAGCCTCCTAGAAATAGTATATTTTGAGGAGAAATTGGGAGGAAAGGGTGGAGCTATGGCCCATTGGGGTCAGGAGAGAATTCCAGATAATGGTACAGCATGGGAAAAGCCTGGAGAACAGGAGTAGTAGGACACAAAGGGGTGTATTAGTCATCATGTTGCTTGGGTGCAATGTATGGGTTGGGAGGGAGGTGGTGTAAATAAATTATTTAGGCATGAGTCAGTTTGTAAACTGTCAGGTGTCAATTATATCGGAAGCCTTAAGGTTTGTATTTATAGAATCATAAGAATTACTATACCCATCACTCCAATCCCTGACATTGTCTAGTATTAGATGCTTCAGAGGAAGCTGAAAGAAATCGTACAATGGACCATTAAACTTTAACCTGCCCATAAGAAGAAAATTTTCCTAGCCCGTCAGCTAGTGATTGGTTTATGCCTTGAAACATGAGGATTTAAATCCCTTATTAACTATCTGCCTAATGTAATTGTGTCTAATGTCCTGTCTAATATAATACTGGATGTTCTCTGTCATAGAATAGGCTAAAACTTTTTTGAATCTCACTAAGGTCTTTGCTTCAAAGATAACATAAAGAACAACTATATTTGTTAACTACAACTATATACATTTATTTAAGCAATTATATAGCTTAATTTAGATTCTTATTTCTATATTTTTTTCATTATATTAAGATGGTGCATCTGTTATTTCTTATTTACTAGAAAATGAACTTTTTATTCATGATTTGTGTCTAATTGAATTCCATTTTCCATCCAAATTCAGCTGAAGCACAAAAACAGCATTTTTAAGTATTGGTTGGGAAAAATCTGGTAGTTTCATTTAATCTCTAATTGTTGAAATTTACAGGAGAGGCTACACTCTGAAGAATGCTAAATGACTGATGAATAGTCTGCAAAACTGAAAATAAAAGTAATTAACCCAAAAGTACAACAGAGACTGAAAGACTGTCATTTGGAAAAAGGTAAAGACAAATTTTTCCTCCATTATAAAGAATGAAAATGAAAGAGATGACTTTTAGTGCCATATTTATAAAGCTTGACCTCAAAAGTTAAATGTTCTTCCCTGATCTGTTCTACTTAAAAATAGTCTTTAACTTACTCAACTTTATGAGGAGGGCTCATTAATTCAGCTCATAATTTTTTATGTCTTTAAAGTATTTAATAAAGTAGAGTGAGTGTAGGCCTTCAGGTAAGTTGCTGTCAATTCCAATTTAATTTTAAATAAGCTTGTCTTTAAAATAAATACTTTACTTAAAATGAATTTTTAAATAAAAATCCAAATTTTTAATTTTAAAAACTCCTCCTGCTTGTTGCTTCTGTTAAGGCTTTTTAAGACACCCAAATGTAGTATCTGGAGTTTGTGCTCTCTCCTGGTGCTTAATTTTTAGACAAGTAATAATTGACATAGACTATTTACAATTGCAGGAACTGAAACCCATCAGAACCCTCAATCTTTGAGTTCCCTAGATGACGAGGGTGCGCAGCACCGTGCAAAGTCCCACATTAACTACCTTAAACTGTTGATTAGTGTAAGAACTGAGGGTCTAGTTACAATATAAACAAAAACATTTTAATGTGAAGTACAAAATGAACAAATTGATCTTGTCCAGAATGTTATGAGAATTGGACATGTAAAAACTTCTGTTATAAAATAAAACCATATTTGTCTGTCTACTAAACCTATCAGCAAGAGAAATGAAACTATAGTTTTAGAAAACACATTTTGAACAATAGCTGCAATATATAGTGTTGCATTCTGTTTTGAGTTGCACTTCATTGTTTTTATATCTTTCTGCACTCATCAAGAAGTGCTGAGTTGACCTAAACGAAGATAGGGAACCATCACAAAATTTTAGTAATGGAGGGTCTGTGCATATATATCTACTGGAATTACACTTCAGTCATTATACAATATTCTGGAACATAAACCCTTTCAGCAGCTTTTCTCTCTTTAAGAAGTAAACACCTTTGTGGTGTAAGCTCCTCATTTTGGATTAATCAGATCTGATTAATACAGGGTGAGAGTCCTTAATGAGCTGGAGTCTTATTTTCTAATCCAAAGGTTAACCAGAAATGTGTAATAGAACAGATCAAAATTTGCACCAGGCATAGATACTTTGGAGCTAAGACGATTTAGAGTGCTCTTGTGAAATTTATTATACTGGCTTGAACAAAAACAAGTTTTATCTTATAAGAAGTGTCTCTTAATTGACTGCAAACAGTTCTTACTGCGTGCCTATAAGGATCAGGAAGGTATGCCTACGCTTAGTCATGCTAACACTATGTTCCAATTTGCAGTAATGGAACAAGAACAGGATCCTGCTATTCTAGAAGATGAAAACATTAAAGCTATTAAAGAAGAGTTCAAGAAAGCCTTTATGTTTGTCAATAAAGGCCTGAATACAGATGAATTGGGTCAAAAGGAAGAAGCAAGGAACTACTACAAGCAAGGACTTGACCACTTGCTTAGAGGAGTTAGCATTCCATCACAAGGTCCTGAATGTACAGGATCCCAGTGGGACTCTGCCAGACAAATGCAGCAAAAGATGCAAGAGACTTTACAAAATGTTAGAACTCGACTGAATATTCTAGAACAAAATACTCTTGCTAGGCAAACTAATGCCACCACAATGAATGTGCCTCTAGAGGTGCCCAAGTTATACCCAGTGATTCCCACTAATGAAAAGCCAGCAAGGCCCCCTGCACCTAATTCTCTGATTCCACCATCTGGGCCTCCTGCAGCAAATGAAAATGTTGCAACTACAAGCAAAGGGCAACATCCAGCAATGAGTCCTTCATCTCCAAAAACTCTCTCTCTACCACATGAAGCTCCTCCTGCGTATACTCCTCAAGCTACTGATGGACACTATACTGTATCTTATGGTACAGACTCTGGGGAGTTTTCGTCAGTTGGAGAGGACTACTACACGAAATGTACTCAGCCGCCTCCCCTTGAAAGTCTAGGAGTAGATGCAGATGAATTGATCCTGATTCGCCAAGGAGTACAGATATTCTTTGTGACTCCTGATGGGCAGGTTAGTGCTCCTTCATATCCTGGATACCTGCGCATTGTGAAGTTTTTGGACACTGATGGTGCAATGGCCCAGAATCGTCCGCCAGCGTTTCTTCAGGTAACAGTTGGAGTGTTGTTTAACTTTAGAATACATTGTGTCTGTTACCAATTTTTGTATATGGGCTAGAACTTTGTAATCTGAGCCATTTTGGCTCTTGCACGTCTGAGCCAAAACCTGCTTCTCTTGTGTTCCTGTGAAAGAACCTGTACAGAGAACTACTCCTTCACTAGCTACATTTATTGTAGGCATAGATGTCACTAAAATATACTGTTGTGTCTGTCTGAGAGTTCCAGAACACCAAATGTTTCAATGGACTGCTTTTTTGGAATGGGTTGGCTTTTAAAACTTCTTTGATCTTATAGAATTTGTTTTCCCTTTCCTCAGATAAATTTGACCTATTGAATGATCTATTGCTATTAATTGCATCCGTGTATAAAGGGTCAGTTTAAAATGGACTTAAGTATTTAACTTTCTAGCTGAACATGTCAGTATAGTTTACTTGGATAACCGCTGCACAGTTCTGAATTTGTGGTGTATGTACAACCTTCTTATGTAAACTAGGGATGGAACAGACATTTTTAGGTTATCTAGTCCATCTTCTTGTCAGTGCAGCACTGTTTGCTTGCGAACATTTAGTAGTAGGTTTTTCCAGCCTGGTTTCCAACTTCAGTCTCCTTTTGAGAGAGTGTTTGTTTGGATCTTCTTATCCTTGTCTACAAGGGGGAAGTATTCCCACTATTGGTTCAGCTCCACAAGTGTTAGCAGCACTGGAAGCTCTAGACTGCTCATTAGCAGCCTCTTTACACTGTCATGTAAACCTGCTCTGAGTGGAGCAGAATGGCATAGGGACTGTAAATCCAGCACCTGCTTGGTATTAGGCTCCCTCTACTACTGAAGCTGGGCTTCCTGTGTCTTAGTAAATTAATTTTATTTGTTCCTTATTTAACTTTGGTGGCAGTCTATTGAGAGTGATGTATCCCAGCAATACACTTTTCAGGATCATTTGAGGCTTTTTAAATAAAGCTACATGGGAACTTTGGAGTCTGATGCTAATCTGTACAGATCCTTCAATTGACATTACTTTGGGCTTATTGAAAAAGCATGATTCTTTAACTTATGCAAATAAATTAATTTGTCATTTTCAGGTTTGTGACTGGCTGTATCCTCTTATGTGCAACCAATCTCCTGTTCTGTGCTGTAATAGCGGAGTCTACATGTTCCCTGATTTGATGTCGCAGGTGCCAGGATCCCATGTGGGAGTAGTGCTATCTTCAGAACTCCCAGCAGCTGACCGAGAGCTTTTTGAAGATCTGTTAAAACAGATGTCTGACCTCAGAGTCCAGGTAAATTCTAGGGCAATGGTTTTAAACAGACAATAAAAGATACAACAAATTGTAACTGCATAACAGGCATAACTTTGGGGTCTTACCAAGTGATCCAGATCACGCTCTTATGTAAGCTGGGCAGAGTAGTATGCATTTTAATACAGCCAAATACAAAGGTCAGACCTTTAGAAACAACTATTGTAGGCAGTATTTAAGGATGGGGGACTATATCATGGAAAGCAGTGACTTGTAGGAAAATACTCAACTGAATGTGAATTCCCCAAAGAGGCTAATATGATTCTCCAGGGAAATACTGAGTAGAAGGACGCTATTATCTCTGTGTACAGCACTGGTGAGACCATTGCTTGACTACTGTGTCCAGTTTACATTTTTAAAAAAGAATTTAAAGACCGTTCAGGTAGAACTTCAAAAATTATTAGAAAGCTGGAAAGCATGCTTAAACAGAGTTTTAAAGAGCTGAATCTACTTAGCTTACTGCAGAGAAGGTTAAGAGGTCATTTGACCAGTCTATAAGTGCCTACACAGGGAAAAGATCTCTGATATTAGAGGACTCTTTAACTTAGCAGTCAAAGGAATAACAAGTCCAGTGGCTGGAAGTTGAAGTTAGAAAAAATCAAATTCAGAATAAGATGAAAATTCTTAACAAGGAGGATAATTAAGCATTGGAACAGCTTCTCAAAGAAAGTGGTAAATCCATCGTCACTTAAAGGCTGTAAATCAAGACTGGTTGCTTTTCTAAAAGATATGCTCTTCTTCTTTTACCACCCAAACTCAAGCTCAGGAGTGGTCATGAAAGACCCAGTCTTGCAGTGTTTTATGTGCGGGTAGCCCCCTTTGGCCAATATAAAATCCTGTTAACCTCAGTGCAGCGCTGTGTTGGCACAGGATCCTGTATGCAAAGCACCGCAGGATTGAGGCATGACTTAGCAAGGAAAAATAATTTTGTCCAGTACAGGAATTACTTGGTGAAATTCTGTGGTCTGTGTTATGCAGGAGTTCAGACTAGCTGTTCATAGTGGTCCTTTAAGGGCCTTAAAATTCCATGAATCTATTAATTTGCCCTGATATGATGATGCAGGTGCCAAGATCCCATGAGGGAGTAGGATTATCTTCAGAACTCGCAACAGCTGACAGAGAACATTATGAGGATATGTTAAAACAGATGTCTGACCTCAGAGTCCAGGTAAATTCTAGGGTAGTGGTTTTAAACCAATGATAAAAGATGCAAATTGTCATTGAGTAACAAGTGTAACTTTATAGTGTTTAAAACTGTCAAACGGGCTTCTGTGGTAGTGGTGTGCTTTGCCACTAGGGAAATGCAAAGGTGAATTCTGGCTCTCGCCCCTTAATCTAAAAAGGGCTTTGAAATGCTGCAGAGCTTACCCCTTGGGAGGGGGTTCCTTCTAGTTAAGAAAACATCCCAGCTGCATTCTGTAGTCAGTCTGCTTGTGATTATGTGATAGCACTGAATACCATCTCAACAACATTTGGTGGAAGGATGCTGGCAACAATGAGTGGCTGTGGAAGGAGTTTAAAATGGGGGAAATTCCAAGGTTCTGCTGTGGATTATTACCTGTTTAGTGCTGACAGTGAGTCAGCCTGCATGGATGCAAAGGACTACAGGAGAAGAGGATGAGTGGGGAAATATTTTAGGAATTTTAAAGCAATATGATTTAACATATTAAAAATATCACAATTAAGAAAGAGGAAATAGATTCCCTCAATTATAATGTGTTCTATGTAGAACCCCATTTATGGTAGCTTAATTTTTCTCAAAATGTCAGCCTTCCAACAAGTATTTCTATAAAGGTTCTAATATTGGTAGAACAAGCTGCCAAATGTCAAACTCAAAATATGTTATCAAATTGTTGTTTTTGCTCTGGAAAGTATTGTATATTATTTACTGCCTACAGTATGCTTAGCACGGTGCAATACAGTAACTCCTCACTTTACGTTGTCCTGGTTAATGTTTTGTTGTTTGGTTTTTTTTTGCTGATCAGTTAGAGAATATTCTCGTTTAAAGTTGCACAATGCTCCCTTACAATGCATTGTTTGGCAGCTGCCTGCTTTGTCCACTGCTTGCAGGAAGAGCAGCTCGTTGGAGCGAGCTGGTGGGGGCTCAGAACCGGGGTGGATCGGCAGCTGCCCGGCAGTTCAGGTGTTCCTCCCCTCACTGCCATGTGCTAATCCTGCCCTCTGCCTTGGAGCTGCTCCCGGGAGCCTCCTGCTTGCTGTGGGAGGGGGGGAGGATGCTAATGTCAGGATGTCCCCCTGACCCCCCATCCCCAGAGCAGGGGAGGCATGACAGGGTTGAGGATGGAGGGAGCTTGCTGGCAGTAGCTGCTGTCTCAACTTGTTGATCTAATTAAAAAGGCAATGTACTTAGAGTGGGATCAGTGTAATTAAAGAGGCAATGCTTGTCTCTCTCACACACTCTGTGTGTCTGTCTCTCTCTGCCATGCTGTCTACTCCCTCCGTTCCTGTTGCCTTGTAGAGTGTGAGGTTACATTAACAACAATATGTTAACCCTTGAGGGCTCAGCCAAATGCTAGTTCATCATTTAGCAGTAAGGCATTCCCTGGGAAATATCCCACCCTCTGACTCCACCACCTCAACCAAGCTTCACAATCATCATTGCTGTGTACTGTAGTAAATAAAACATATAGTCTTTTGTCTGGCAAAAAAAATTTCCCTGGAACCTAACTCCCCCGATTCCCACTAATTCTTATGGGGAAATTAGATTTGCTTAACATTTCGCTTAAAGTCGCATTTTTCAGGAACATAACTACAACATTAAGTGAAGAGTTACTGTACAGACAAATAGTCCCTGTTCTGAAGAGCTTGTGATCTAACAGAACGATATTCAAAACATGGGAGGATGATTTAAAAGGTAAAATGAAACAAAACACTGACTTTTCATTTTTTTTAATTAGAAAGTCACTACTTCTGTGACACGAAAGTAGTAGGTATGGTAGCTTGGCAAATTGTGAGAGCATTCTTTCCATAGGGAGCAACATAGAGAAATGCATGGGAAAGGGTTGGGAAGGAGACAAATGGGACATAAAGCCTGGTGTAAATCATGGAACAGAGGACCAAAAGGGAAACCCAGCAAGAGACAGATCTGAGATGTAGGCAGATTCATGAAGGGATATACCCTCTTGGAATAATATGTACATTTGGATTCAATAATTCAATTTGAATTGCAAATGGTCAGTACAATATTTACTAGGAGAATGTGATCCTATACTATTATCAAACAATAACTGGTCATTTTCTTGGAGTTGTGACTAATATACTAAAAACACTGACATCAGAATAGTAGAGCAATACTGGAGGTGAATCTCTGCATGCAAATCGTACAGATTATGTTGCAGTGTTTATCTTCCGGTAGTATGTTGTTTAGTATCTCTGGTTGTTGAACAGGAAACTGAGAAAGCTCATCTATTTTTTGGAATTCCTCTCTGTTCACCTTTCTCATATTGTAATAGTCCTGTTACATTCCCCCATTTGACTTTATTTTCCGAAAATATTTATTGAAATACACTTCCTCAGATTCTCCTGTCTAGTATTGTTTTGTATTTTTGTCTCTTATTTGATATGTGTTCCTGTATGGTAATTATAACCATTCTTTTCCATTGGTCCCAGACAAATCTCTCTCTCTTTTTTTTTTTTTTTTTCTTTCTTTCAGAACTTTAACCAATCCTCTTTTCAGCTATATCAATTACTTTGACCCTCCTGGTATTTAACTTGTACTAGTAGTATTTACTGTTGGAATTTAAGTATTGTTAAAACTCACCTTAATTTTTTCTGCCCTCTTTAGCTAGAAGTAAAGTCCATTGTATACTATATATAAAATCATATTAATTGCAACGAAGTTGCTTTATGAAAAACAGCAGCCAGTCTGGTAGTTGCCCCTGCTGCCTCTGAGTAATTGACAAATGTTGCGGCCTAATCCAAAAGCTTTAGAATGTTAGAGATGAAGGCAGGTAAAGCAGCCCCCCTTGGCCTGAAGAGAAGGCAGCATCATGCACCACTTCATAGTGTTCCTGGCTGTACCAGTCTGTAAAAGCTTCAGCAGCACATGGAATGAATAAGTATCCTTTTATTTATAAATTTGGGAGGAGAAAAAAAGAGCAAATTCCCAGCAAAGCTGTATTCTGTTGTTGCAGCTGGACTCTCTGGGCAAAGATAGAACCAATTGGGGCTGCAGCTCCCATACTGAACAGTAGCAAAGCGTTGTCTTCCCTCTTAAAAAATTTAAGTGGAAAGATGGACATGCTTGTATTTTTTTTTCTTGCCTTAACCTCCCCTCCCCCGAGAGTTCTCAGCTATGTTAATTGACCAAACACTCCTGTGTGTAAGTAAGTTTCCACTCTAACTAGACCAAGGAAGTCTACAATTTTTGTTCTAAAATGCTTGTTTAGAGAAGTTTCTAAAACAAAATTGCTGTGGAAAAAGTCACTGAATCCATAGTAACACACACGCTTTCATCCATTCTCTGCTGATTCACCTCAGAAATAAGGAACCTAATCCCAGGTTTTTAAAGATAGTTAGATGTTGCTCTGCTCAGTGTTGTAATGCCTAAGCCTCAAAAGGGCAACAGGGTATAGGAGCCTAAGTCACTTTTGAAAATGAGGCTTTGGCTCCTAAGTGACTAACACCTAAATACCTTGATCTCCACTACTATGGTTAATGGGGACTATCTAAAGTCCCTAAATAGGATAACTTGTTAGCTTGCTAAACACTTCATTTTCATGAATGTATTTAATCCCTTAGCCTTTGGAAGCTTCAAGTGATGTGAATAACCTGGCCCAGACTGTACGCATCCAACCAGAGCCTGAAGGAGGAGAGAGAGAAAGAGAGTTACCTGAGTGGAGTGAGAAAGTAGCTCATGGAATCTTGTCAGGTACTACAAGAATCAGGGATTATGTTTAATTGTCTTGCCAGTAGGGTTTAAACACTATATTTTGATTTAAAGGCATTGTTGCTGATGAACATTTTAGGGGGCTGGAGGTAGGGGGACTAGATACACAAAGATGACTTAGGCACCCAGCCACCTAGCTGAATCCATAGCCTTGAGTAAGGCACCCAGATTTCCTGTTCAATGAATGCATGGGGAGAGTTAGGTGCTTAAAAATAAGATTCACTATAGATAGCACAGAGTGGGGGAGCCACCTAAACTAGCCAATAGGAAATATTTAGGAGAGAGGTATGACCTCAGCCAAGCTCACCAAAGGGGGTTAAAAGGAGGACTTGAGACTTGTGGCAGGAGAGCAGCGGCAGCGGGAGGGAACCTTTTGCCAACCAGTCACGAAAGCTTATGCTCAAATAAATCTGTTAGTCTCTAAGATGCCACAAGTACTCCTTTTCTTTTTGCGGATACAGACTAACACGGCTGCTACTCTGAAACCTGTCAAAGGGAGTTAGGCACTTAAATAGGGGTCAGAGGAAGGCACCTCCCTTCAATCAGGATTCACAGCCTTGAATTTTCTCACGGACATAGGACTGACCTGGCTTAGGCACCTTTCTCACAAAAAACAGAGGAGAAGGTGGTACCTGGTCCCTCCTTGCACCCAATAGCCAGGTGGTTAGAGCACCCACCTGGGATGTGGGAGACCCAGGTTCAGTGCCCACTCTGCCTAAACTGGAGCAGATACTTGAACCACAGTCTTCCACCTCCCTGGGTGAGTGCCCTAATCGCTGGGCTGTAGAGTGTGTGTGTCTGTCTCTGGCTGTCTCTCTCCAATGAACATCTATTTTATACAAAGTGGAACAGCTTCAGAAGCTGAGAGCTTCAGACTACCACATAGCCACGTGGTTAGGGCACACACCTGAGAGCAGGGGGACTTGGGTTAAAGTCCTTGCTCCTCTCTGGCAGAGTGGGGATTTGAACCTGAGTGAGTGCTCGAACTACTCAGATATACAGTATAAGAGGGGCACCACCATCTCTTCTGTTTTGTATAGGGCCTGATCCAGTAGGCATGTCCTAAGATCCTCTCCGAGGTGAGATTGGTGGGGAACACCTAATCTGAGATCCCACCATGAGTTAGGCACCTGGTGTCAGGGTTTGGACAGCTGTCTGCATACCCATGATCAGAAATGTCAGCACCTAGGACTTTTATCAGCAGAAACTTAGATACCTGCAGGGTTAGATGGCATCTGAGTAAGGGTTCTGAGAATCAAAATGTTGGACTTAAGTGCCTAAATCCCTTTGTGGATCTAGCCCTGAATGATTCAAGCCACTGAAATGAAACTGTTTTAGTCCTTTATGATTATGTTAGAAAATGGGCATCTGATATTTTTTTTCTTTAAAAAGAAGCATTCTGCAAGGGTTCTGTACTCCAGGTATGAAGTGACAGAAGAATAAATTTGTCTGAGAGACGTTAGCAGGAGGGTTAATGAATTACATTGTATCCAGAATGCTAATGATGCCCAGCTCTCTGTCTATCACACTTGACCCTGATGGAGCAGAGTTTATATGAAATTGAGGCTTGGATGAGGGTTAGCTAGGTATGACTGAAATCTGACACATTGGAGATAATGTGGTGGTTAGGGGGATAACAGAAAGAAGAGTTGTAGAAATTCATTCATATTAGCTTTACTTCCTCAGTCAGGTGCTGCCATTTGCAATTTTAGGTATGTTACTAGGAGGGAGGAGAAAATACTGCCACAAGTCCAGTCTGTAAATACTACACATCATAAGCTAATTATTTTTGTTTTGAAGGAGCATCCTGGTTGAGTTGGGGTTTGGTCAAGGGAGCAGAATACACTGGCAAAGCAATCCACAAAGGAGCTTCCAAACTGCGAGAACACATTCAACCAGAAGAGAAACCTTTGGAAGTCAATCCAACTGTAGCAAAGGGGTTTCATGTAGCAAAACAAGCTACTGGAGGAGCTGTAAAAGTCAGCCGTTTTTTGGGTACGATGTTCTGCATCTGAAAAAAGATGTTGCATTGAATGTGCAGACTGTAAACACACCCTGTTTGCTTGGGTTTCTGAAGTGCAGTAACTAGATGAGTTAATGAACTGACCTCCTTTAAAGATCCCGTAGTTACTCCTGGTTATCATTAGTGTGAGATCAGAATTAGCCCCAAAGTATCATACTGTATTTGGCCTTTTAGAGAGCAAGGTTGGTTGTTTTTTCCTAAATCCAAAGATCAAGCATATTACTCTGTCATGCATTTCTGCAATCTTAATGTTAGATTGGAATCTCCATATTGAATTAAATGGCTAAAACTGACTGTTACCTTTGGTTCCAAAAGTAGCTGGTTTCATTTAGTTTTTAATGATAGCATTTAAAGGTTCTAGCTGAACTAATCTGTTCAACCTCTACAATTATCAAAATACAGAGGTACCTGTATAAAGTGTTTTTTCAAACCTGGGGGGGGGCTTAAAATTAGGCTTCTAAATTCATACTTGGCCACTGCTATTGAAATGTCTTTGTTTTCAGAGGTGCTGAGCAGCCCCAGTGTTTATTGACTTCATTCTCTTATTATCTGCATTACTATGGTAGTGCCTATAGGCCCCAATCACAATTAGGACCCAGTGAGTTGGGTATTATAGAGTCACGTGGAGGAGTTAAAGTAAGAGACAATATGTGCCCTCCTGACCAGCTTCTTTCCATTTAAACAAGGCAGAAAATGGAAAGGAGGGATTATCCCCAATTTACAGATAGGAGACTGAGTCAGAGATTTGCCCCAGATTGAGTTTATGGACTGGTCCACACTAGAAGTGCTCCATTAGCACAGCTGCACAGTGTCTGATGAAGACCGCTCTCCTGGCAGCATAACTACTCCACTTCCAAGAGGTGGTTGCTATGTTGATGGAGCATCTCCTGCCGACGTAGCACTGTCCACACTGGTGCTTAGATCAGGGTAACTTGTGTCACTCAGGAGGAGTGGCTTTTTCAAACCCCTGAGCGACATAAGTTATCAACATAAGTAGTAAGTGTAGACCTGCCCTATGACAGAACTAAAAAAATTAACCTAGATCTTGATTTCAAGTCCAGTGCCTTAACCGCAAGATCATCCTTCCTCTTTTAATGGGAGCTGGGGCTGCTCAGCATCTCTGAAAATCAGGCCACTTCTATTTAGGTGCCTAAATATGAATTTAGAAGCCTATCTTTCTCATGAATGGAATAAAATTGCAATAATTTTTTAGACTTTTTAATAGAACTTTTAATTCAGTGAACCAAACATTTTCCCCCCCCCCCCCCCATTTAACAAGAACTTTCAGACTCAGTCTGAATACTTTTTCTGTGTGTTAGTTGAAGGAGTGTGTTCAATAGCAAGCAGTATTGGAAAAGAGTTAGCCCCACATGTGAAGAAGCATGGGAGCAAATTGGTTCCTGAGTCGCTTAAGAAAGACAAAGATGGAAAGTCCACTTTTGATGGTGCCATGGTTGTAGCAGCAAGTGGAGTTCAAGGTGAAAAAAAAAATTCTAAATACATGTTGTAAGCTACATAATTCTTTCACTTTGCAATGCTTTGTCTTAAAATAAACTGTTTTTGATTATATTTACAGGGTTTTCAACAGTATGGCAAGGTTTGGAAAGTGCAGCAAAATGCATTGCTAATAGTGTTTCAACCGAGACTGTTCACACTGTCCAGCACAAGTAAGTTACATTTTTATCTACTTGTTTGTCTCCTACTATAAACTAGGATTATGTCTGAACAATGGCCAACATACAGGCCTGCTTATTAAACTTTTAGCTTTTACAAAATTATAGCAAGTCTTACTATACAGAATAAAATCTCTTTGCACTAGGTATTCAGTAAATGAACAGTGACAGATATGCCCTCTACCTAAATCTGATTATGTAACTGAATAAATGTCCCTAATGCAGTGGTTTTCAAACTTTACTGGGGATCCAGTTGAAGAAAATTGTTGATACCTGTGACCCAATGGAGCTGGGGATGAGGGGTGTGGGAGTGGCTCAGGACTGGGGCAGAGGGTTCAGGTGCAGGGTTGAGGGCTGTGGGGTGGGGCCAGGAATGAGGGGTTCAGGGTGTGGGATAGGTCTCTGAGCTGGGGCAGGGGTTGGGGTCAGGTCTCTGGGCTGGGGATGCAGGCTCTGGGGTGGGGTCAGGGATGAGGGGTTTGGGGTGTAGGAGGGGTTCCAGGTTTGGGAGGTCTCAGGGTTGGGGCACAGACTTACCTCCGGCAGCTCCTGGTCAGCGGTAGGCTTCCCACCTTCCGTGGCACCATGCACCACGCTGCGCCCCAGAAGTGGCCAGCAGCAGGTCTAGCTCCTAGGCACAGGCGCACAAGTGGCTTCGCGTGACTCTTGCCCGCAGGCACTGTTCCCATTGGCCGGGAACATGAGGAGCCAGTGCTCAGGGTGGGGACTGTGCGTGGAGCCCCATGGCCTCCCTGCCTGGAAGCGGCCAGCAGCGGGTCCGGCCCCTGAGGCACAGCGCGGTGTTGAAACAGGTAGGTACTTTTAACATCCCGGTTGGTGGTGCTGACCAGAATGCAACCCAGTGCCTGACATGCCATGACCCTGTACCCGAAGTTTGAAAAACGCTGCCCTAGTGGATTGATTGATTTATTTATTTTTTAGCTCTGTGGTCTAAATTAGTACAACTTTGAGAAATGTAGGTAAAATCCCATTCAGATTTTGGTGTGTATTTCAACATTTTTATTTAAAAAAAAAAAAAAAAATCATGTGTAGCTAAAATACTAACTTTGAATCACTTCTAACTCTGGTTCAGTCTTCACTGCTTTGGTTTAGCAAAGTTTAACAAGTTCAGATGAAGATGAGAATCTGGTGTACAAGGAAGGAGTTTCAGCTAGAAGTATGTGCAAAGGAGGACATAAAAGGGGAGTTAAGGAAGGAAACTTAAAACATAAGCTTCAGCAGTACAGATATTGAGCAGAGTGTTTAAAGTTAGGGTGGACATAAATACAGATGTTGCCAGAAACAAGTAAGCCGGGGGAGGAGGACAGGGGGATTTAGGAGCATGTGGTACTGTGGTGATGGGAAGATGGTAGAGAGCCTCTGAAGAGATGATAGATTGAAAGGGTGCAGGTGGTGGTCTGGAAAACAATACACTAGGCATGATCAGAAATGAGAGGTTCAGTAAAGGCACTTAGGTAACAATGGAGTCAGTAACAAATCTAGCAGCAGCCAGGTAAAAGTGGTACATGTAAATGCAAAAAGATCAGAAGAGCACAAAGAAGCAGGTAAGACAATAAGCAGACAAACAATATAGGGTAGAGGTCACTGGTGAAAAGTCCAGGTTCTGTGGTGGTGCATTTCAGACTGGAGGCTGTGAATGTACTCCTGGAATGCATTTTGGGTAGACAGCAAGCAGGTTGGTGATGGGTCTTTTATAGGCAGCTGCAAGAAATGCATTAAGGCTTATGGTAGGCTGGGCAGAATGCCTGCAGGTGGCATGGAAAGAAAATCCTTAGTCTTTACCCTAATACAATGACATCATTTCATTTTAATTGAGCTTTTCTGTACTCCCCACCCTGTAGGATGAGGTAATTACTTTATAAATATCTGCAAGAGCTTTGGTTGAAATATTAGTAGATACTGCTATTTGCAGATCTACAGATTGGGCATGTCTGAGAAACCTGCTTAAAAACAGGAGTAATCATCAGTCGCATCAGGGCTTTTATTATGTTTTTTGTTCCATATGTCATTTTAGAACAGTCTGACTAATCAAAACTGCATCACTGTTATCTGGCTGTCTAATGGTATCTTGCTCCTAATGGACTGTCATACTTATTTCTAATAGGAAGTGGCTGGAGGAGCTGTATTAGTACTCTGCTGCCATTTAAAATCATATTTTTTTATTTTAGATATAAAAATAGGAAACATGGAGATCAGCTATCAACAGCCACTAAGAGTGACAAGCAATAAGTAACTAAATTTTGCAGTTAACTAAAACTTAGTGTTTGATAATTGAGGATTCCCCCCATCACTTGCATTTGGCTCTATCCAAACATGTTTTAAAATCCTGCAAGAGATCTTCTTAAGCTCGTTTCGGTTTAGGTGGCAGAACTGTCTTTTCTATAAGACAACCGTAAAAATCAGCATAATAGACAACATTAAAGGAACAGTATCAGGTTTCCACCAAGCTACAAGTGCTCTGGATTTGAATGTAGCTGCAGAACTACTAGCTCTGTTTGGGTGCAAGTGAAGTAAGTGGCCTCTAACTACTAAGGTTCTTATAGAGGTGTCCTTCATTCTAGTATCTGAGTGCATCTTGACACATTTAAAAACAAAAGCCCTCTCAGTTGAGGCACTGTATAAGATTTTGAGCTGGGGTGAAGAATCAATTTATCAAATCTTGTATATAGGGCTTAAGAAGAAAGCTAAATTGACTATACACTCTGCCACTGTACGTGCCATAAGCAGTGCAGCTACCTGTTGCAGTGATGCTGCAGCAAATTTATTTAGTGTATCAAGGGTGGAAATAACTAATCAAACTGGCAAATATTTACTCTTTTGCTGTCAACTAATTCTTTGATCCGCAAATTACACCATAATCATGATTAAGGCTGCTACTCTATCTACAGAGAATATTTAAATAAAAATGAGTGTTTTTCCTTATTTAGTTTCAGTACTTGGTTCAGCCCTCAGTAGCCAGGGCTGCTCTTCTAGTATGAGATAAGGACCCAGACTTTGGTTCTCCTAACATAATACATTACCTCCACCCTTTAAAAAAAAAAAAAAATCCTAGAGAACTTTCAGACACTGGACTATCTAATACAACAAAAAAATTATGGCCCTGACTCTGAGCTGGACCTTGCAGGAGGCTCAGCCCAGATGGTAGAGCAAAGGTGGTTTAGCACTGCTGGGATTCTGGGATCACCAAGACTATTTCTGGCCTGCTCTTATTTATGCATGGCTACAATGCATCCCAAGGGGCTGTGTGGCAACTTGGAACAGCTGGATTGCTGAGTGCTCTGGCCATTCCCCTGTGCTAGTCCAATATAAGGATGTGTTATGCTGGCCCTACATTGCTGGAGAAATTCCTAAATGGGGAGATCTGGTTGCTTATCTGCCCCCTTAAGCTATAGAAGCAGTGTAAGAGGCTGGAACACAGCCCAGGATTGAGACTTATGTTTTGAGTATGTTGGACTAATACCTCCCCTTGCCAGAATCTTCTGATACCAGGACACTGCTGACTGAGGCTTCCCAACTAGTAGAACTTCTCTCTCTTCCCATTGTTCTGTCTCCAATTCATCTCATTTCCTTTATTCGCACTTGTAGGGGGACAGATTTTTTCATCCCCCAATACCATTTACACCTAACTCCTAGAGAAAAGAACAGAGCAGTAGTTGATATTCTGACACTTGAAAAGAAAGTTATGGAATTAATAAGCCTTGTGACAGATTAGCAGCCATAATATGAATTTTAGCAATTTTTAATTTCAGTGTTTAAATATTTAAACTCAGTCTAGTCAAACTTGATCTGGGTTCTTTCATTTTCTTTGTGCTATGCATAAACTCTTGCTTTGGGAGTGAAGATTTCAAGAGGGGTGAATTAATACAATCAATAGTAGCTGTACGCTTGTGAAGACCCCATACTGAAACAGATTTACAACCATGTGGCCGTGGGAAGCAAGGGTTTGTGCATAAGGAAAATTGAATGAACAGATGACTTCACTTGTATTAAAGTTTTTAAAATGTATTTTCGTATCTACAAATTTTTTTTTTTTTTTTTAAGGTATGGGGATGATGCAGGCCATGCTACAGACAACGCTATGAATTCTGCAATCAATGTTGGTGTGACAGCATTTAACATTGACAACATTGGTATCAAAGCTATAGTGAAGAAAACTGCAAAAGAGACTGGTTATGCTGTGCTGGATGAATATAAAGTACTAGAAAAGGAGAAAAAGGATGGAAGATAAAACAGTTAATTTCTCAAAGCCTTACAGTATGGATGTAATTTACTATTTTAAAGTAATGGGATAATGCTAATCTATAATGTAAGTATTTATTTATTTTTCCTAATTGTCTTTACTAAAACTAATTCTTTACATACTTGAGAACTGAAGGCATAAAACTAGCCATTTTCTCTGAGATGGAAGTATCCTTCATTTAGCATTTCTGCAATCATGTATCAATCTGACCACTGGAAGGATATGGATTTAATTTACATATAGTACATTCAGAAAAAAAATCTTAATCTATTAATTCAAAAACTCTCATTTTTCAAAACATAAAATGGAACAGTAACATGGATGGAAATATGAATTTGTTTTGAGTATTTTTGTAACTTTTGTAAAGAAAAAGGGTTGGTACTCTGAATAAATCTAATAGGGTTTATAGTTTAATTCCACTTTTAATTATTATGGTTGAAATGAATTTACCAAGGCAGAATTGTCTTATCTAATTATATGCACTAAAATTAGTTTTGGGTTCCATCCTTCAGTTTCCAAAGACTAGGGAAATTCCTTTAGGACATCTAACATTTAAATAGCAGCTGAGCTAATGACCAAAGTCATATTAAAAGAAATGAAAGAGCATCTGGTAGCCTCCCTCCTTTAAAGTTAAATGCTTTTCAAAACAAATATTTATGCAAACCAAAGACTTTTAAACCACACTGTTTATTAGGGTGACAAGTACTCTCTGTACAAGAGAACCAACTCAAAATTAATCAGAATACTCACAAGTTGGCTGGAAGAGAGGAGGGGAGGGAGGGAATCAGTAATTCTGTGAAATCTGATTTTTTTTTTTCTTTGGGGGGGGAGGAACTAATTCCATATTACAAAAAAAATTATTTTTGGTAGCTATCAGGGTGAGACTGTATCCAGGAAAAAATTTTCTATAGAAAAGCTTTCACTGACCTTTTACACTGCATGTGTTTCACAATCCAACTGCAATGTCTTCAGAAAGTTTTGTAACATTGGGTATTACTCTGATTATTCCATTAGAGGGCAGTATTTGAAATAAGGTTTTTTTTGTTTGTCTACTTCAGTATCTAGTATTAAATGCCAACGATTATTTAAAGTGAGCTTTCAGTCTTGGTAAGGGCATGAGTTCATGGGCATGAACACAATGAAAAATTAATTTCTGAAAACTATCCCAATGAATGTAATATACATGCTGCTTTTTGTAAGTAGTTACTTTTTGCCCAGTTTCTACTCAGACATGAACTGTCCTGATGTTTCTTGTATACCGGTGTTCTACAACAGCTTTGTGTAGTACACAGGAGTGCAGTACATATGAAAAACTCAGGTCATTCTTTGCTACTGACTCAAAAATTCATTACTGGGCTTCACAGCTGCTATACGTTCCAGTCTTGATTGAACCTGTAGTGGAAACAAAATGACATTTACAAACTGTCCCTCACATTGATTGCATTTATTCATGAGTATCAGCCAGTCACACAGTTAAGTCATTTTCTGCAATTAAAGTCTATACTAATGGATTAATAGAAAGTAATGCATTTATGTGGCTATTACATGCCTGCACCTGGTGATGGTGAGAAGTATGAGGCCAAGAGGAACAATTTGACATATAATTCCTAGAGTGTCTTGTGGAATTGAAATTATAAATAAAACAACTTGACCTATGTGCTTAGCATTATTTTGGATGCAGAGCTACTGTGTGTATTTTCTGTTGTGAGAAAAGTAAAAATCTGTGATTTTTCCTGAAGTGACAGTCAAGATCATAACCTTCACCCAGGTCTACACTAGCAACTTTTACTGGTATAGCAGTGTCTATTAGGGTACAGGAGTGTTTTGGCAAAATTTCTATACTGGCAAATACCCTGGTCTAGATGCAGTTATACAGATTTTGTGGCTAGTTCACTTTGCTCACTGGACCAGTATAAGGTATGCCTCCACTAAAAGGGCTTGCTTACCCATAGAGCTGTATTGATTGATCCTTTCTAGTGTAGACTAGGCCTTAGTCTTGTAACCTGCTTCTGTCTCTACCTACTATTTGCTGCTTCAGGAGCAGGCAAAACATTATTCAAAGTGCCAATCCTGTAATACTCAAAGGAGAACAGGATATTCCTTTGAGCTTATACCATAACCCAAAATGTTCTCAAGCAGTAGTATACTCCCTCCCCAGGACTAGGAGCTAGAGCCTGACACTTTGAAGTTAAAGGGGCCTTGGTCTGGCTGTATGGGGTGGGGAGTGAGCACAGGGCCCTAGGCAGTTGCTCACTTGCTCATCTGTAAGGCCAGCCCTGCCTCACACCTCAAAGTGACAACCCCTGCCCCATACCAGGCCCCCTCACTTCTGTGCTGCTGCTGGTGGTGCTGCTGCCTTCAATGCTGGTCTCCCAACTCTGTAGTCTGGTCTCCCCTACAATAGCCAGATTTCATAGTCCATGATCCATTTTTCATAGCCATGAATTTGGTAGGGACCTGGGTATGTTAGAAGATATAGTCCCTTTCAAAATAATAATACAAGTACTATATCTAGCTTAGTAGTTCATTATATTGCCATATTTCTCATATTAGCTGGTTTGAGTCTGCCTCTTCCTTTTAGACTCCTGCCCTATTTAAGGTCTCTGCTATAGTGAATCCTGTCACAGTTAATTAGGCCTGAGTCATTACTAGTCATACTTAAAATTGATTTTTCTCCAGTGTTCTCTCCAATTTAAAAATCTAGTGTTCAATGAATTCTCAATGCATGATAGCAGGAATCATGCAGGAGCAACTGTTTCTAAATGCAGTTACCATACAATTTGCCTAAATTTATGTTACTGACTGAGGATTTTAGACAGTTCTGCAATTCATTTGCATCTCAGATCATTCACTGATGAGAATAATAGTATCAATTATAACTTATTAACACTGTCAAAACCACCTTCTGCCCAGATGTTTTCACCAAATTAACTGACTTTCAACTCCAAGACCCAAACTAACAGTGTTTTGGGTACAAGACCAATTTGTATTCATTGAAAACATTATTGCTTATTTTTCTCTCATCACTTTTAGATTGTTAGCTGTTTAGGAGCAGTCTGTCCCACACTGACAGCCCTTCACTCATTACAGGAACTACCACAATACACGTAAGAGAATCTAGATCCTCGTTCTTCTCGTACAGCATGAGAGGGAATTATGCCCACAGCCACCCGGAAAAGAGAACCAAGAGCCAAAGCAAAAATGCTTGTGTGATCTAAAGCCACATCAGATGTTTTTAATTGTGAATCCAGTACAATTTTTAAAAATACTACACAATACATATCAGATTAGACCAGTGGCTGTTAAGGTTAGCTGTTTTGGGCTTTTCAGTCCTGATTGGTTTAACAAATTAGGGCTTGTCTACACTTACTGAGGAATCGAGGAGGAGCGATCGATACAGCACCAGTCAATTTAGCAGGTCTAGTGAAAACCTGCTAAGTCAACTGCAGGCCACTCTCCCGTCAACTCCTGTACTCCACTGGATCAAGCAGAGTAAGGGGAATCGACGGGAGATCATCTCCTGTCAACATTGCATAGTGTGGACCCTGCACTATGTAGATCTAAGCTACATCAATTTGAGTTATGCTATTCAAGTAACTCAAATTGGGTAGCTTAGATCAACTTTTCCCTTTAGTGTAGACAAGGCCTTAGGGGAAGATGGAGCTAAGTTATGCAACTTCAGCTACATAAGTCGCTGTACTTAGATCTAGTTACCACAGGGTCCACACTATGCTATGTCGACAGGAGACGTTCTCCTGTCAACTCCCCTTCTGCTTCTCATTCAGGTAGAGTACAGAAGTCAACAGGAGAGTGATCTGCGGTCAATTTAGCTGGTCTTCACTAGAGCCGCTAAATCGACTGCCAGTGCATCAATCGTCATTCATCAATCCCCTGGTAAGTAGAGACAAGCCCTCAGACTCTCTTGTGCTACTTTATACAGTGCTTATTATTAATATTGGTGTTGCAGTAGTGTCTACTGGCCTCAACTAAGCATCAAGGTCCACTGTGCAAGGCCCTCTCCATACAACACAGCAACAGTCCCTGCCCTAAAGAACAGACAATCTTAAGTGTTAATTGTTTCTGTAAGGCTAAATAGTTAAAAGGCTAAAAATTCATTACATGTCTATTACAACACTTCACACATAAAGGTGGTTTAGACAACAGATTATCCTACCTGGTCAAAACTCTTGTTTAACTGGGTCAAAGCTAGATCATGCTTTTTCATTAGTTTCTGGTGTTCTGCCAAGCTGTCTGCTTCCTTTGTGAGTTTCTCTAGACAAAACAAAGTAGGCAAGGCATCAAATATGTGGCCATTAAAGCAATAGCTGAGCAAACGCTGTAATAATTTACATTTATTTGCAAAATAAGTTCCAGTCAAGTTTTCATACCGTAAACAAGTCTGCAGAGTAAAATGCAGTGCTTCATTCTGTTTGGTGCCTTCAAACCTGACCTCAAATTGTACTCTTATAAAATCCTCCCATCTCTGTGGCAACAGTACTAAACAGAACAGCTATGGAGGAACTACTAGAGCATATTTGGCTGGCAACAGAGCACACCTCCCTTCTATTACACTCTGCATAGTCCCTAACCTCTTCTAGTCTATAACTGTAGGAGAGGAAGGGTCCATTTGTGCCATGGAAAATGTACTGTGTAGCCTGTGCCATGACAGGTTAAGCTTTGATGCAAAGTTTAAAATTCCCATATGCTGCAGGATACTTGGTACTGTTGCACTCTGCTGACTCCCACAGAGGCAGGAACTGGTTGCAAAGCTTCCCTCAGTGTTTTACTTAAACTATTGCAGCCCCTTAGGCACATGAATCTATTTGGCTTGAACCAGAAGTTACCCATGTGGTAACTGACTCAGGCCTTGGCTACACTTGTAAGTTAGAGTATTAAATCAGCCCCAGGCGTTCTAACTTCTGAGGTGTCCACATGGGCAAGACACACAGAGCGCCTGGACTCTGCAGCTGGAGTGCTCCTGATAATCCACCTCCAGGAGAAGCATAAAGCTTACTGTGCCCCAGCTGAAACGCCCAGTGTCAGCATGGCTGACGTGTTGCATTACTGCACTGTGATTGGCCTCCGGAAACATCCCATAATCCCCTGAAGTCAAGTGGCCACTCTTCTCATTGTTTTGAACTTGGCTGCAGGCATGTAGATATCCCCTTTCAACGTTCCCTTTCTGACAGCTTGCATGCTTAACTGCTCCCGGATACAAAGCAAACCATTACTGTGGAATGCTGCTACTGCAGAGGCAGGTAGCTAGGTGTGTGTGAGAGAGAAAGAGAGAGAGGGGATGGGGTGGGGGCGGATGGGGTTTCCCCCTTCCCTCTGCCCAAACTTACAAGACAGCATGCTGACACACTCTCTCCCCCCACATACACACTCCCTGTCGCACTCCACACCTCTGATTTAAAAAGCAGGCTGCAGCCACTTGCACGCTGGGCTAGCTACAATGCACTGCTCTTTGTGGGGTTGCAAGAGCTGCTAATGTGGCTACGCCAGTGAGGGCAGCTCTTTCTCTGCTGCAGTCTCTGAGGGCTGGTTTAACTCCCGGCTCCCTCCATCGGCCAGTATAGCCATGCCCTCAGTTCAGTCAGCCAATCTGTGCCACTGCTTCGCCCCCGGACCCTGCCCTGGCAGTCGGGCTGCAGGCGCACCGCCAAACCAACGCGGTACCCGCGTAGCTTAACCCCGCGGCTGGGGCCGCTCTGACGGGAGGGTGGCCGGGCCCTGCAGCCCCCCGCAGCGCTCCGGGGACGTCCCCTCGGTGAGCGGCCCCGCAGCCGGCGTGCCGGGGCAAGGCGCGGCGGGCCTGGCAGACAGGGGCGCTGCCCCACGCGCGGGGCTCGCCCGAGTGAGCAGAGCAGGCCGCGGCCTCCCGGGAACGACCTAGGGACCCCCGGGACCGGAGGCCGCGCCTCGCCGGGCGCATGAACCTGCGGCCGGGCGGTGCAGAGCGGCTGCCCGGCGCGGCCCCGCCCGTTACCTAGCGCGGCAGCCATGCGCCCGTACGCCGCGTCCGAGGCGGGACCCTGCGGCGCGCGCGCAGCCATGCTCAGCCTTTGCCGGCGCTGCGCGTAGCGCAACCGTCAGAGAATTGGCTGAATTGAGTCGCGCGCGCCTTCCCGCCAGCGCCCTACGAGACTCGTTCCCTCGCCCGCCGTCAGGTGACCCAGCGCGACTCATGTGACCTGCCCCCTCCTAGAGCGGCGCTGAGGTTGCTGTCACGTGAGCGGGATGGGCCGTTTGGTCTGTGGCTCGCGTGGCTGCTCCCCTTTCTCCTTCCCTCCGCCCCTTGATCCTCCCTCCTCTCCAAGGAGATGAGCGCGCGCGCGCCCAGGCCCCGGGGCAGGCAGGGTCTCGGGGCTGCTGCGGGCAGCGATGGGAGAAGGCGGGGACTCCAGCGCCCGGGGCTCCGAGCAGCTCCGGCTGGAGCTGGGGCAGGAGAAGCAGATGAAGTGAGTTCCCTTCCCAGAGCGGTGGGGAAAGGGGCCGTGCTCGGTGTCTGCAGCCGTGCACGGGAGTCAGCGTGGGCCGTGCAGGGAAAGGCTCCCGGCGCGCTACAGAGGAGGTTGAGACTAGGGCCTGCCTGGCATAAGATTTCCTAGTGCTTTCCGTTATAACACCCTGCTGTCAGGTGCTTATAGCTATGCCATCCCTTGGGCACTGGGGCTGAACTTCTCCAGGCTGGTGTCTGCCTGGGGCTGAGTTGTTTTGGGAAAAGGTCTGCCAAGGAGCTCCAGCTGTTTCAGAGAATGAGGCTAAGGAAATATGTTTTCTCTTGCTGCAGTGTTCTCACAACCTTTTCTTTGAGATGCTCTAGCGCAGTGGTTCCCAAACTGGGGTTCACGAACCCCTGGGGCTTCGCCAGAAAAATTTCACTAATGGCAGCCAGAGGACCCAGGCATTGGAGGCAGCAGGTGGGACTGGTTGCAGGGCAGACAGTCCGAGCCCCAGGGAGAGCGGGGCACTGCAGTTGGGGCTGGCAGCCTAAGCCCTGCCCCCATCAGCGGGGGAGTCAGCCACCCAAACCCTAGCGCTCTGCGTGGGGCTGGCAGCCTGAGCCCCAGGGAGAGCGGGGCTGGGCAGTTTGGGCTGACAGCCTGAGCCCTGTCCCTGTCAGCAGGGGAGCCGGCCTCCCGAACCCCAGTGCTCTGCCCAGGGCTGGCAGCCCAAGCCCCGGTGGTCAGCAAGACCTGCAGCCCAAGCTCAGTGGAGCTCAGTTGACCGGGGCGGTCAACAGGGTCCAGCAGCAGGAGCCTCACGGAGTGCGGAGGAAATTTAAACTTAAATCCCTGGAAATATTCATTTTTAGGAGGGGATTCACGAGATTTCACAATTTAGTGAAAGGGGTTCGTGGGCTGTTTAAAGGAGAGGTGAAACTAAGATTTGCTGGGCAAGGAGACTAAAAGGGGGATGAGAAGTCTGAGGAGAGGAGACTGAATGTCTAGGTGAGGCAAATGGGAGTGGGACAAGAAGCCATGGGTGAGGAAGAGACAGTACACATTGAAGGGCCTGGGGCAGAAAGGGTCAAGCTTGAGGAAAATGGACAGATGACTCTGTGCCCACTAGAACACACTCCCCTCTGGAGTCTGGAATGGAACCCCAGATTCCTGAGTCTCACCATCCTTCTGCTGTTAGCAAATATTACTCCTGGGGGAATTGTGTGCCACTGCGCACGTGCAGACTTCTTGCTGGATGCAGAATTATTTATTGTGCAGAAAATATTCTCTGTGCAAGAAGTGCTGCAGTTCTGCCTCTCACCCACCAGAGGCCACTGTGGTGCCAGAACAGCCCGCTGCCTGGCACTAACAGCTAGCAGCAGGCTGCTTTTGTCAGAGCTGCCAGCCAGCTGATGGAGCCAGGTTAGGAGGCACAGTGGGGCACACCGGGCTGCCGGGGGGGGGGGGGTCACAGACTGGGGCATGGGCTCAGGAGTTAGTCATTGAGCCAGTGTCTGAATGGGAAGAGAGCTCTGGGTCACATGGGGATGCGGGGGCTAGGGGGGCTACAGGGACATATAGGGATGGGGGGGTGCAGGGACACACAGGGTTGGGGGCAGATGTACCTGACTGAATGGGAGAAGTTAGGGGTCAGTCAGGGCCTGTATGGAGGAAGCTCGCCAGCTCCCTAGCAATCCCCTCCTCTCCCTCCCCCCCCCCCAAGAAACTGTTCCATACTTCTCCCACCCACACGAGTAACTCTCCAGGTTCCTTTACTCTCCCTCAGCTCCTCCGTTACCCCTGGCTCCCCCAAGCCTTTGCACTGCTTCTGAGGGATGCAGGAAATACATTTCTGAGTTGTAGTTTAAATGAATTACTCCAAGTTCTATATTAATATGCCTAGTAAGGAATCCATTTGTCCAAAAACAAAAAAACCCTGAATCTTTTTATTTGTCTACATTGTTAGACATACTTGCTGAGAATATTTTGAAATAAATTACCAAAATAATTGAGACTGGTATTATCATACTGTGGTGTTTTGACAAATAAAATATGCAGAATCTTGCAGAATTTTATAATTTTGTGTGCATAACTTTTAATTTTTTGGCACAGAATTTTATTTTTTTGTGCAGAATTCCGCCCAGGAGTAAAATATCTCTGAAACCCACTGGCTCCGTCTTTTGGGGTAGGAGCAGCAGTTGTCAGATACCCTCCTAATCTTCTTTCTTCTAACCCTGCCCTCTCATGCATTTATCTCAACTCTTTCCATACTCCTCATCCCTTCCTTGCAGTATGTTAGCTCTCTGACTTTCTCTCTTCCTGTTGGTGTCTTCCCTTCAAACCAACAACTGTTTTGTTACCCTCCTGACCCTGTGCCCCTCCTCCCAAATCTGAAGTTCATGGGGGCAAAGAATGACTGGAAAAAGGAGTAAATTATGACTTCCCTCCACTCACCCCTTCCCACTGGAGACTTCCAACCTCCCTGGGTTATCTGGCCCAACCTCCTCTTGGACTGGGGCTTCCTTTGAAACTCCTGGCATTTGCAGGCTCCAGCTTCCCCACAACTGGTGCCTTCCCTGTCTCTTGCCTCATATGTCAATTCTTCAGTTTCCAATCCCTTGTTTGCCTTCCTGCTCCTCTGAGCATTGATTTGGCTGTTTAGGTGCTGTCATTTTACTGAAAACTGGTGTCATTTCAGATTTAAATACCTGAAATAATCAAATTTACTATTTTTAAAATCCTGTGACTCTGAAATTGACCAAAATGGACTGTGAATTTGGTAGGGCCCTAGTTATATACGATTTCAAACTCTGGGTTTACCTACTAGTTATTATATACTTTGACAGTTAGTTTCTGAATGAAATCTAAGTTTTTGTCATAATATGTGGCCAAAAAGTTCTAGGAGAATGATTTAGTCTCTAAGCAGTGAGTTCTGAGTTAAACTGAGATCAAAATTTCCAATAGCACTTTTCTCAGGTGTACTCTTATGTATCAAGAACTAAGATAATAATTTGTTCATTAGCGTAACACACCATGTCTTGCCAGACAAATATTGAAATCTAGAGATAGTATATGTTATCTTCATATGAAAATGTCTCCAATCACAAAATTTCAGAAATGCCTCTATATTTCTAAAGCACTGTAGCAACCCTGGAGAAATAGTATTGTAATGCTGGGACACTGGACAGAGTGGGCTGGTGCTCTGAGGTGGTACTGAGAATTCTCTTTGAGATGCATGGCTAGCAGATCTTGCTTACATGTTCAGAGTCATACTAATCACCATTTTGGGGATCAGGAAGGAATTTTCCCCCCAAGTTAGATTGGCAGGGACCTCAGGATTTTTGGTTTGGTTTGGGGGCTTTTGTTTTTCACCTTTCTCTGCAGCATGAGTCTAGCTCCCTTGCTAGGATCATCTAGGTATATCTCACCAAATCCTTTCCCTGCCATTGCAGGAGCCTCTGGCATTCGTGCATCTCAGTCCCTCCTGTTCCTTGCCTGTGGCACACAGTAGTTTAGTCTTCTGAGGGCTGTAATATTTTAGTGTAATCCAGTTTACTGGACCTACTACAGGGGCAATTGGGTAGGGTTTAGTAGCCTATATGCAGGAGGTCAAACTAGATGATCCAGTGGTCCCTTCTGGCCTCAATCTCTCCAATGTACATAATGGAATATAAGTACAAGGACACTTCATCTGTACATAAAATTCAAGTTAGATTTTGTTGTTTGTAAGAAAATTAATTATATAACCATTTAATTAACTTCTCTATCACAGGGAAATGCTTGAACTCTCAATATTTGAATTGAGAAACACACTAACAGAACTTGAAAGAAGACTTGGCAGTGTTGAGGATGAAGGTACGTAGATAATAATTAATCTTGGCAGGATTCGATTTTAATCGAAAACTGTCAGTAAATGTGTGCAGGCAGCAGCACAGACGTAAGGGTGGCAATGCCATGCCGTGCCGTCCTGACTTCTGTGCTGCTGCCTGCAGTGGCTCTGTCTTCAGAGCTGAGCTGCCGGCCAGCAGCCGCCGCTGTCGAGCTGCCCGCCGCCGAAGGCAGCACCGCCGCCAGCAGCAGCAGGACCACCGCAACCCCTACAGTACAGTCCCCCTACAGTAACCTTGTGGCACCCAACCCACACAACTCCCTTTGGGGTCAGGACCCCTACAGTTACAACACTGACTGGAGTGAGTGAGTGAGTGGGTCCCTGACAGCGCAGCTGCGGAGAGCTCCCTGCACTGCCTCAGGGCAGTGACACCTGGTCCCTGAATGCTGGGGCGGGGCTGTGGCCCTGGCAGGGCACACAGAGACTCCTGCTAGGACGGCATGGAGGAGAAAGAGGACAAGCTCCCCGCTGCAGGGCTGACTGCCATTTGCTGAATGTCTCTGCACTCACCAGCTGGGAGTGCCAGGGGTCTCTGCTTTGCCGTGCCAGGACTGCAGCCTTCCCCACATCTTGTGCCTGCAGGGATCAGGTGGCACTGGCCCAGCGGTTGTGTAGGGAGCTCTCTGCAGCTCCACTGTAATTGGAGTGGGGCTGTGACAGCAGAGGTCTCCCTGCATGGCCATGGGGCCTGTGACACCCAATTCCTGCAGGCACATGGTATCGGGGAGATTGTGGTTCTGGTCCAGCAGAGCAGAGACCCCTGGCCGAGACTGCAAGGAGGAGGAGAGGAGACTTTGTCATCCCTGCTGCTGAATGGTTCTTCTGGGCAGGAACCATTCAGCAGTGGGTTGACCTTTCTGCAGCCAGGGACTTGTCATCCTCATGACCCTGGCCTGGGCTCTCTGCTCTTCCTCTCCAGGACCACAGCCTACTCTGCACTTTTTGCCTGCAGGAATCTAGTGTCACTGGCTATGCAAGGGAGTTCTCTGCAGTCATGTTCCAACTCGCTTGCTCTCCAGCCCAGAACTGTTCTTACAGTATGTACAGATATACACTTTAACAATGAGAGTAATTAACCACTGGAACAATTTACCAAGGGTCATGGTGGATTCGCCATCACAGACAATTTTCAAATCAAGACTAGATTTTTTTCTAAAAGATGTTCTAGGAATTATTTTGGGGAAATTCTATGGCCTGTGCTATACAGGAGGTCAGACTAGATCAGCATTTTTCAAACTGGGGTCCATGGATCTCTGGGGGTCCCCAGGGGTACTCCAGGAGGTCTGTGGGCCCCAGTGATCAACCCCTTCCCTCAACTCTTCCCCCTCCCTCTATCTCGAGGAGGCTACTGAAGCCAAACTGGGAGATTTTAGGCACTAAAGGTCCAGCAGGGCTCCCTACCTGCCCTTGCTCTGCACTGTTCCTGAAAGTAGCTGGCCTGTCCCTGTGGCCCCTGGGGGGGGCATGGGGCGGTCTCCATGCGCTGCCCCCACCCCGAATGCCGACTCATAGCTCCCATTGGCCAGGAACTGTGGCCAATGGGAGCTATGGGGGCAGTGCCTGGAGACTCCCTGCCCACCCCCTGCCCCCTCCACCCCCCCAAGAGCCGCTGTCAGAGAGATGTGGGAGTCGCTTTTGGGAGCCTCCCGTGGTAAGCGCTACCTGGCTGGAGCACTCACCCCCTCCTGTGCCCCAACATCCTGCCCCTGCCCAGAGCCCGCACCCTAACCCCCTGCCTCAGCCTGGTGAAAGTGAGTGAGAGTGGAAGAGGAGGGGATGGAGTGAGCTGGGGGAGGGAAAAGGTAGGGAGGGGTGGGGCTTCGCGGGAAGGGGTGGATTGGGGGCAGGGTCTGGGGCTGAGTTGGGGGGCTTTGGGGATCCCTGAAAAAATTTAAATCAGAATGGGGATCCTCGGGTTGCTGAAGTTTGAGAATCGCTGGACTAGATGATCACAATAGTCCCTTTTGGTCTTGGAATCTATGAATCTTGAAGACGTAAAATAAAGTCATAATAAAGACTACAAAAGTACATTAGCCATGTATTTTGTATTTTTCACATATCAATGAAAAATGTAAAAAACTTAAGTTTTAGTTACTGGATGGAATCCTGGCCTCACTGGGTATGTCTACACTGCAGTGTAAGACTCTGCTTGACCCCATACCCTTGTGTCTACACTGCAGTTGTGCTAACAAAGGGCGTAGACCCAAGGTTTCAGGACCCTGCAGGGCAATCAGGTCCAAGCTCAAGTCAAGCTGGGACGCAGGGTCCAAGCCTTATTGCTTTGCAGTGTAGCCACAACTCCATTTGACTCAGGTCCACAGAGTCATCTGGAAGTATCCCACAATTCCATGGGACAACTTCCTTAGTCCTCTCTATCCCAACAATCTGCAGTCTACTCTTTTGAAAACAGACACGCCCCTCCCCCTGGGAAACGGCAGCAGCTCAGGTCAGCGTTAACCCATTCTGTTCTGATTGCTGATCTGCAAACATACTATCAGAAAGCTTCCCCTGCGTTTGCAATGGAGAGCAAATCGATCAAGCCTTTTGGAAAGTGAGCTGCTTCCTACTAATGTGCAGAGCAGGCAATAAAGTTTTCCCACAGTGCACCATGTTTCTAGAGCTAGAGCAGATCTCATTTCAGAGGGCAGGGGGCGAGCTAGGGATTCTGGGATATGGTTACTGTGACTTGGGTCTGCGCACTGACTGTAGTGTGGACGCCAGAGCCTTACGTTCAAGCACAGGTCATGACTTTCTTTATTTAGGGTTAAAATACAATGTAGATGCTCAAGCCCAGGGGGTCCTGAACATGGGTCAGCTGACTCGAGTCCCACTAATCCTGGTTTACATTGCAGTGTAGATGTATCCACAGAAGTAAATGGCAAAACTCCCATTGACTTCCGGGGGGCAGTATTTCACCTAGTATCTTTTTCAAGTTCCCTTGTTTGTAAATGGACACTTTCTTGGTTGCACAGTTGTGGGGTGCAAGGCTCCAAAAGGAGGTGGAGTCATTCTGAAAAAGGCAATTTCTAATTCTAGTGGTATGAATTAAATTTTGGAAATAAATATAGTAACATTGTGTTTCTTTGGAGGTAATGAATGGAAAACCAGATATGAGACACAAGTAGAACTGAACAGACAACTAGAAAGGCAAACTGATGGTCTTCAAGAAAAGATGGAACATATTCGTGGAAATCCAACAGGTAGAAGTGGGCATTCATAGATATTTTTCTCTAGTATTCATAAAATTATATATTAATATATCAAGGTATCACACATTTTGCTTATTTACAGATAGATTGTCTTCTATTCGCTCCTTTGATCAAATGCCCGTGGTGAGTACATTGGCATTTAATTGCATAAGCATCTAACAGTTCATTGTAGCTAAGGAAATTATTAAATAATTTCAGCCATTTGCAGCCCAGAAAAAAATCAGTGACCCTATCCAGAAGCCACAACAATCAACCCATTTATTTTTTCATTGTTTCACCTCTGCAATTGTTTATAAACTTGTAAGACATATAGTAAAACAAGTAGATAGGGGATACATAAAACATGAATCCTGGGAAAAATAATCTTACATATTACAGTGGGGGGTTTTATTTAATAAAGACTGCATGATTGGGTGCTAAATCATGAGTTATACTGAGGTGGAGTACCTGGACAGTTTCAATTAATAATTTATATAATGTATATTCTCGATGAATTTAGTACTATTACAAATACATTGTAAACAACATATTTATGGGGAAATCCTCTTGTAGAATAAATGTTACATCTGTAAAATACAAAATGGTTTAAGCATTTTCATTTCTTTAACTTCACTTCCTCCAAAGCCATGCAGACTTCACATTCACCCAAAGCCCGAAAAATTGCCCAGGGTGAATGAAGCTGGTTAGGGAATGGCACTTGGAAACCACAGAGACCTTCACCCAAAATGTGGGTGCACAAGGGGGCAGAGTGAAAACAAAGTTTAATTCTGGATTTTTCTTTTGTTTTTTAACCTCAAGCTCCAGATACTCTTACTTTAAGGCCCTTTACTCCTCCCATTCTGTTGTCTGCCAGGGAACAAACAAATAGAGAATCCATGTAATATAGGCAGAAGTAATATAAGGTCGGGCAGTGTGACTCTGTGAAATGTTCCTTCCAGCTTGGGAGCTTACGGAAGCCCTCTGATTGAACTCTGAGTGGTTCAGGCTTTCCAGATTGGGTGGAAGGAGGTTGAGCCAGGAAGTAGCTGCATTGTATATAAGCTTTCTTCCCAACCCAGTGCATTTCCAAATGGAAGTGTGTGTTTTGGAATTAATACGGCTCCAAACACAATTAAATTCCCTCTATAGCTCTGACCCCCTCAGATGGAGGTTTGTGCACATCTATGATGAAGGAAACCAATAACAGCACAATTTCTAAGGGATCTGTTCTGACAGAAGGGAGAGGAGGAATCAGGAAAGGAGCGTAGAGGGGCCTAGACTTTTTCACTGGTATCTAGGAAACTTCTGGGTTCCCAGGGCACACCCCTGCCCTGTCCATGAGGCCTCCCTCACCCTTATTCTGCAGGAACTGCAGGTGTTCAGGCTTGCAGATTTAGCCAAACCTTTTTCTGCTCCTGTGAGTTTCTCTGTGGGAAAAAGGAAATATTTAGCCCTTTGAGGATTAGAATGAGAAACTGACATTTCTTGGTGGACAGGAGCAGGGAGGTCAGCAGCTAGCCATCACCCTACTTATGTTCAGTGTTTTTAATGTTATTTATTAAAACTTCAAAGTCCCAAACTTGCCATTATATATGAGAGCCTATGAAGACATCCATATGATGTTTTTTTTAAATATGTTCTAGTTCAAACAGAAATTAATTCAGGGAAGTCTTATGGCCTGTGTTATACAAGGTCAGAGTAGATGATCAGAGTGGTCTCTTCTGGCCTTGTGAGCTAAATAACGCTTCCAGTAGATATCATATCATTTCTACAGTGTCCCAATATTAGATAATGGATTCCTTTCTGAGGAACATTGTAGAAAGATAAAGTCTATTAGGTCTTGTCATCTTTATATTGTTTTTAAAACACCTTCAGGAGTTTAAGAATTTATGGGATTGAAAGACTGTTAAATCTAAAAAGTTAGGTACTTGTTTGAGAACTCTTTTTTGACTAGAGAAGATGGAATGAATACAAACAAATTACCTTTGTTTCATATTATTTTTTATTTATTTGTATGCAGTAGCACTTATGAGCCCCATTGTGCTAGTCCTGTACAAACACAGACCAAGAAGACCCAAAGAGCAAATTGATGTAAATAATTATAAGCAAATATTGTGTATATGTTTGCCAGACACCCACAACACATTGTCTGGCAAAAGTCTACTTTCTCCACATTCCACTCTTTACTTTTAAAAGCTAAAGGTCTTGTTTTTGAGCACCAACAGGGTAATGACAAAAATAGGCACTCAGGTACCATGGCAATGAACAAGTTATAAGAATCTAAATAGAATGGAATAGTTTACACCAAGGCAAACTCTTGGATGGTGGATAAGGAAGCACACTGGATTTTCCGTACCCAGAAATTGAAATAATTGCTTTCAAGTGTCAATACCATTGGCTGTATGGACCTGGAATTTTGCTGAGGAATTTTTCCTTGCTTTGGAAAATATGTAGTTCATTCATGTTTAAACACACAGGTATTATTTTGATGATCTCATTTTGAAATCCTCTGTTTTTTCGTTTGTTTCCAAAAGTGATGGTGGTGTCATCCCCTTCAAACAGCACAATAATATGAAACCAATAATACAAACATTTTCTTCTTTATAAATGGAGATTAGAAAATCATTTCTGCATGTTAAGGTTGGATATTGAAAAGCTCTGAAATAGGAGCAGCACAAAGAACTTCTACAGTGAAGACTGTTAGTCATAACTTCCTTTGTGCCCCAGTGAATAATGCACAAGCTATACTGAAATTCAGAAATAATTATGAAGAAATTGAAATGCAGTCCCTTTGAAACCTAGCCCAATGCGAATTTTACTTCCTCTTGTTAGATAAACCAGTTAGCATTTGTTCACTTCTTTTTCGTTAAGCAATATTATGTGAAATATACATAGGCTGTCTCCTAAATATCATTTCCCATGTTAGGAGAGAAAAATCTTCATCTTTTTTTCCTCTCCTTATAGTTACTGCAAGAAAGCCTCCCTAGACAGAGGCTTTATTATGCAAATAGAGGAAGGCATACTGCAGAATCAGTTCAGAAGAACACACTTCAGATAGCATTGCCTTAGCAACGCTCTAGTTAAGATTAGCTGCAGAACCAGGGTTTCTGTTATAAATCACTGTATTCAGCGTTGTCCATCATTGTGATTGAGGAAATTCTGAAATTATTGTTCAGGCATTTGCTTTGCAAAACTGCATTATAGTAAAAACGCTGGATACATACCTTAGCCACACATAGGCCATCCCTGTGCCTTACTGGGGTTCTGCAATTGATATTACATTACTAGCAAAGTGTGTGTGATGGTGTCACGTTGGAGAAAAAGCTGAAGACACAGACTGGGTATCTGGATCCTAAGAGGACGTATGTGAGAATTGTTGTGCAGTGATGTGTTGAAGGCTTCTCTGAGCCTTTGTGTCGGGGACATCAGGACTTTGCCAAGGTGGAGGAAATTTTGACAGTCCCCTTAGTGGGTCACCTTTAACTGAACTTCACTGACCTTGTTTGCTTAAGTCTCAAATAGGGCTGAGTGAAAAATGTGTCTGAGTTTCCTTCTCTTTGCAAACTTCAATACTAACTTGGAAAAGGGTCTGCAAAGGGCCCTGAGATGTCCCTGTTACAGTTTAGGAAGGCAGCAAGCTGGTCCCTGGTATCAAAAAGGTTGAGAAATACTGCTCTGGACCTCTTCAACATACCTTATGTGTCCAGGAGACCCCGTTGACCTCGCTTCCCCTGCCTCATTGCCATCCTGGTATAGGATGTTCTTCCTCTGATATCTTCGGTCACAGCAGGTGGTCACTTTCTTTAATTCTTTATATGGTCTTCAGTGGGGCAGGAAACACCTGCTTTTTCTCAGCAGGGCAATAGGAGCTGAGGAAAATCCTGCTACCAGCCCTCTTTATAGCCATACAACTGGGGATTATATGTCTTCTGTTCCCTAGCTTGTGGCTGTTTAGAAACCCTGGTGGTTCCCTAGCACCGCCTGGATTGGCTTGGGAAAGAGGGTGCTCCTTGGAACTTGATGTTCATGTAGAACCTGAACCAATCTGTGCCGACCCCTAAGCCAAACAAACTGACCCCAGCAGAGTTCATGCAGCCTGTCATAATCTTCATATTATTTTTTAATATAGCTTTAATGTGAATTATTATATTAGCCACAAGGGGGCACTTGGTATTTAAATATGCATAGCCCTCCTGGGTTCAGTTGTACTGAAGCCTTTAGTGTTCCGTGCACAAAACCTCATATGTACAGTATACGCAGAAACATGCTTTGCTAAAGAACTTTATTTCATTTTGTCACAGTAATTATTACAGTATGAAATTAGTGACAGTTTATCAATAGAGCTAAAAATGGAGTTCAATTTCAGTAACATGAAAGATGCAGCATTACTTTTTGAACTAGGTTTTAGATTTAATTACTTCAGCTGATAGACATACCTCCTAGTGTTGGAAGGAAAAGAGTTTATTTTCCGGGTGAAACTGCATGTGATTTCAAATGTCAAGTAGAATAGATTGTAGAGTCTTCATGATTTTCTTTACATGCCAAACAAATGTATTGCTTATGTGGCTACCTGATAGAAGAAAATCGAAGAGGATTAGGGCTGGAGTGAATTGCTACTAGATCATTAGACAGCTCAAGTCAGTCTGGTGAAAGTAAGTTTGCTACGTTGACGATGTCTCCTTTTTGTCACCGTGGATATGGAGGAGTGATTGATGGAAATTGTCATCTGCATTCCTAGTGGCAGCAATATACTGAAAAATCCACTATGAAAACGGCTTATGTGGGTGGTTTTAAAATCCAACTGCAATATAAATCTGCATAATTTCATTTGCTGGCAGTTGTTAAGTCAACCACATACTTTGGAGGGAATAAAAAAAGAAAAAGTGTGGGGATAAATGCAGAAAAGATTAATTGGGGGGGGGGTTTCCCTTTACTGTGAAGCTTTGGATATTGGTCACTGCTGGAAACTAGACTTGATGGATCATTGGGCTAATAACATATTTGCTAGTGAAGAATTCAGTTATGTAAAGAAGTCTCTCAAGGTATTATTTTAAAATTGCAGCATGTCTTTTAGCCCACCAGCTCACTCAGAGTGACTTGACACAGGCAGTTTAATGAAAACTAAGAATCTTAAATCCTTTAGTCATCTTATGTCTCCTTTCCAGGAATACGTTGTCCAGCTAGTCAGGGTTTAGCAGAAGAGGCTGTTGTTAAACCTTAACTTACAAGAATGACAATATTTAATTAAACCAATTTCAGCAATAAAGTTATCCTGACTTTTTCAGGGTTTAGATCAGAATTTATCCCACCTCCTCAATCTTGGGGCTTGGTAGCAGCATATTCTCACAGGTCAGTGCTGGATAAAGGAGGGAGATAATGGTCTGGAGGTCACCCTGGTGCACCGCCTGCAGTCAATGATGACACCAGGTGAGTCCCTGCCTCAGTTTCCTTTTTTGGGCTATCAATAAGTTCAGTAAGGTCCGCATATAGTGAACGTTGCCCCTTCAGGAGTCCAGTTTATTTAACCAAAGTCTGAACATAGTATGCAAATTAATATAAGAATAGCCACACTGGGTTGGACTAATGGTTCATCTAGCCCAATATCCTACCTTACGACAGTGGCCTATGCCAGATGCTTCAGAGGGAATAAACAGAACAGCGCAATTATCAAGTGATCCATCCCCTGTTGTCCAGTCCCAGTTTCTCACAGTCAGAGGCTTAGGTACACCTACAGCATTGGATTGCTTACCTTACCATCTTGGCTAATAGCCACTGATGGACCTAACCCCCATGAACTTACCTAATTATTTTTTGAACCCAATTATAGTTTTGGTCTTCACTCCCCTGGCAGTGAGTTCCACAGGTTGACTGTTCATTGTGTGAAGAAGTACTTCTTTGTTTTGTTTTAAACCTGCTGCCTATTAATTTCATTGAGTGACAGATGTTTCTTGTGTTATGTGAAGGGGTAAATAACATTTCCTTATTCACTTTCTCTACACCATCATGATTGTATAGCTCTCTCTCGTATGCCCCCTTAGTCATGTCTTTTCTAAGATGAACAGTCCCGGTCTTTTTAATCTCTCCTCATATGGAAGCTGTTCTATATCCTTAATCATGGTTTTGCCCTTCTCTGTACCTCTTACATTTACAATATATCTTTTTTTTGAGATGGGGCAACCAGAAATACACGGAGTATTCAAGATGTGGGCTTACTATGGCTTTATATAGTAGCATTATGATATTTTGTCTTATTATCTATACCTTTCCTAATGGTTCCTAACATTCTGTTAACTTTTTTGACTGCTGTTGCACATTGAGCAAATGTTTTCAGAGTACTATCCCACAATAACCCCAAGATCTCTTTCTTGAGTGGTAACAGCTAATTAGACCACATCCTTTTGTATGTATAGTTGGGATTATGTTTTCCAATGTGCTGTACTTTGCATTCAACAATATTGAACTTCATCTGCCATTTTGTCATCCAGTCACCCAGTTTTATGAGATCCCTTTGTAACTCTTCGCAGTCTACTATAGACTTAACTGTCTTGAGTAGTTTTGTATCATCTGAAAAGTTTACCATCTCACTATTTACCCCTTTTTTCCAGTCATTTCTGAATGTGTTGAACAGCACTGCCCCCAGCTCCCAAATGGCACCCCAGGTGAGCTGAGTCTTCGGTGCCCGCCCCCTTCCATTTGTTAAACTTCTGAATACCTTATTTTTATTGCATTTGTAGTCCATTTCACGACTTTGATGCATGATTTGCATGCATGATTTATCCCTGTCATATAAGATAATAAATTTGCACGCTAGGATCTGTAAATCTGTATTTATTCATGCCATATATAAGCAGATAAAAAAATTAGTTTCATCTAAACATATCGGAACTTTAATTTTAAGAATAACTGAAACGTACTAACATCAAAAAATTGAACTGTGCACCAACATTGGGTGGACCAGCATTAAATAGTGTTACAGTAGATGACAGCCTTAGAATGTCAACCCTAGTCCTTTAGTTCAAAAGATTGAGGGCAAAGGCAAGAAAAACAATCACCATTCCAGGGGACATGCATCCATGCTGATGACAGGTTCTGCTTGATAACAATCCAAACCAGTGCGGACGGACGCATGTTCATTTTCATTAGCTGAGTCAGATGCCACCAGCAGAAGGTTGATTTTCTTTTTTGGTGAATTTCGGCCCTGGAGTGTTGCTCTTTTAAGACTTCTGAAAGCATGCTCCACACCTTGTCCCTCTCAGATTTGGAAAGGTACTTCAGATTCTTAAACCTTGGATCAAGTGCTGAAACTATCTTTAGAAATCTCACATTGGTAGGTACCTTCTTTGCCTTTTGTCAAATCTGCAGTGAAAGTGTTCTTAAAATGAACATGTGCTGGGTCATCATCCAAGATTGCTATAACATGAAATAAATGGCAGAATGTGGGTAAAACAGAGCAGGGCAGGGACATACAATTCTCCCCCGAGGAGTTCAGTCATAAATTTAATTAACACTTTTTTTTAATGAGCGTCGTCAGCATGGAAACATGTCCTCCGTAATGATGGCCGAAACATTAAGGGGCATATGAATGTTTAGCATATCTGGCATATAAATACCTTGCAATACCAGCTACAAAAGTGCCATGCAAATGCCTGTTCTCACGTTCTGGTGACATTGTAAATAAGAAGAGGGCAGAATTATCTACTGTAAATGTAAACAAACTTGTTTGTCTGAGCAATTGGCTGAACAAGAGGTAGGATTGAGTGGACTTGCAGGCTCTAAAATTTTACATTGGTTTATTATTAATGCAGGGGGGGTTTGTACATAATTCTACATTTGTAAGTTCAACTTTCATGATAAAGAGATTGCACTACAGTACTTGTATTAGGTGAATTGAAAAATACTGTTCCTTTTTAACAGCGCAAATACTAGTAATCAAAAATAAATATAAAGTGAGCACTGTACACTTTGTATTCTGTGTTGTAATTGAAATCAATATATTTGAAAGTGTAGAAAACATCCAAAAATATTTAAATAAATGGTATTCTATTATTGTTTAACAGTGCGATTAATTTTTTATATCACTTGACAGCCTTACTTAATATTATTTAATTTATCAGTTTGTTCCAAAACCTCCTATACTGACACCTCAGTCTGGGACAGTTCCTCAAATTTGTACCTCGGGTGGCTCGTGTGTGGGAATCTCCCGCAGATCCTTGGCAGCGAAGAACAATAAAAATAATTAACTGAGCATCTCTACAATGGCCTTGTCTTCCTTGAGTGCTCTTTTGATTTCGCACCTTGATCATCCAGTGGCCCCACTGATTGTGGGGCAGACTTCCTGCTTCTGATGTACTTAAATTTTTGCGGTTAGTTTGAGTCTTTTGTTAGTTGCTCTTCGAATTCTTTTTTGGTCTGCCTAATTATATTTTTACACTTGACAGTTCATGCTCCTTTCTATTTTCCTCAGTAGGATTTGACTTCCAGTTTTTAAAGGATGCCTTTTTACCTCTAACCACTTCTTTTATTCTGTTGGTTAGCCATGATGGCATTTTTTTGGTTCTCTTAATATTATTTTTAATCTGGGATATACGTTTAATTTGAACCAGCATTATGGTGTTTTTTTAAAGTTTCTATGCAACTTGCGGCATTTCACTTTTGGGACTGTTCCTTTTAATTTCCGTGTAATTAACTTTTTGATTTTCTTTTGTTCCCTTATCTGAAGTAAAATACTACTGTGGTGGGCTTCTTTGGTATTTCCCTCCTCCCTCCACCAGGATGTTAAATTTAATTACATTATAGTCGCTATTACCAAGCAGTTCAGTTATATTCCCCTCTTGGACCAGATCCTGTGTTCCATTTAAGACTAAATCAAGAAATGCCTCACCCCTTATGGGTTCCAGGCCTACCTGCTCCAAGAAGCAGTCATTAATAGTCAAATTAGCCTTCACTCCAGTGTTCTAGCAAGCTAATCTTAGTTAGCCCCCCACTGAAGGCCCTCCATCCAGACTCTTCACCAGTAAGGCCCTCTTAGGTCAGGAACCTCCTCAGGACTCAGCCCTCCGGGCATTACCTGGGTTCTCTCTCTGGACTCACAGCCCCTGGATAGGTCAAACTACTCCAGCTCTTCACTGGAGCAGCATGTATTTCCCCAGTGACCTAGACCTTTGGCCGCTGTCTGGTAAGATCCTTTTGCTGGAATCAAGCCTGTCTATGGCTTTGCTCCTTGGGGATCCTGATTCCTTCAGGAACACCTTTCCTAGTTCTTGTCTGGTGAGTTCTCTAATCAGCTCCCCTGAGAAGTACTCCTGTTCTGGGGCCTAGTAACTGAGTCCTTATAAGCCTTTATTTAGCCCTGGTGCTCCTTACCTAATTAGCTGCCACCTAGGTACTTAAGCAATTAACTATCCACAGGTGGATCTGGGTTATTTTATTCTCCTTAGTGGAGTCTGTCACAGGTAGGCTGCGTTTCTGTCCCCTTCAGAGGGCTAGCTCTTCTGTGAGCTCTTGCTAGTCCTTGTTTCTTGCTGAGACTTCTCTACGCAGCCTGGTCTATGCTGTGTGTCTGTGTTCTTTGAGCTGTTTCACTTCTTTGTGCAGAAAGCTGCTCACATTGCTGTAAGCCTCTTGAGTTACATCTATTTCAATCCAACAAAATGGTTTTTTACCCATGAAAGTTTATGCCCAAATAAATCTGTTAGTCTTTAAGGTGCCACCAGACTCTCTTGTTTTTGTGGATACAGACTAACATGGCTATCCCCTGATATTTGACATCTGTTTCAATGAGTTTTTATCCCCTCCTTTCTCAGAGAGTTAATTGAAGGTGAACACATCCCTGAGGGGTTTAGCTGGATTCAGCTTGGCTGGATTCTTGCTTTATGCAGCTATACTTGTGGCTAGATGCACCATAGATAAGGTCTCAGTTGCTTCTTCAGTTACTCCTTATGTAGTAGGAGTTGAAGGTAACTTATGATCTACCCTAGCAGAGTTAGCTCTTAGGATTTCTTCGAAGTTTTACTGGTTTAAATTTTATTCAGTCCATTTTCTGAAACATTATTTAATCTCTTCCAGTGTTTGAATATCTAGAGAGGTTTTTCACATAAGTAAACACATGTGTAGTCTATATTGGTTCCCTGCCTCGTTTAATACCCGAAGTATGTGCTCAAGAAGGAAGAGCTCTGCAGCAGAGCTTGCCTCATTCAGTGTTCATTGTGTGCGGGACATAAGTGTTTTGTCTAGCAAATAGTTCCTTATTATGGAAGGAGAATGATCCTGTTGGTAGCTTAGGACTTAGGTTAAAGCTCCCTGTGTGACCTTAGGTAAGTCATTTAGCCTCTCTGGTTCATTTCTCCATCTGCAAAATGGGGCTAATACTTCTCTACCTCACAGAAGAATTGTGAAGATAAATACATTAAATATTGTGAGGTGCTCAGATACTACCGTGATGAGGGCCATATAAATACTTTAGATATATTATAGAATTTTTTTCTAGACTTTTTTCTGGTAGAAAACATAAGAATTAGGGTACTACCAGAGGTATGAGCTAGAGTTATACTAGGAAACTGAACCATTTTGGAAAATTATTTTCAACAAATTACTTTGAGCTGGTGTTGAAAATGATTTAAGACCATGCTGATGAGTCAAATCCCTTCAGAAAGCATGTTACACAAATGCAGAGTGGAGCACCCAAAAGTAAGGAAATGCTAACATTAAATTTGCTTGTGAAACCTTAACTCTGCCTTGTTTACACTCGGGAACTGAACTGTTGCAACTTAACGGTGCAGTGCATCAACACTAACCCTTCTGGTTTGGGTGCAGTTCTCCTCTGTACTAGATGCACTGCTGTTTATGAGCTACCTATTCCTCAGGCGCTGGACATGATGCACAATTTCCCACAAAGTAAGGTGTTAGGACTGTCTAAAGGAATTATGGGAGATGGGTCAAATCCTATAACTCACTAACAACAGCAATCTGTTTTGGCATCTTGTCCCAAAACAGAGAGTGCACTGGAGGTTCAGAGCATTTCTATTTGTTCAGAGAGCCAGATTTGTTCTTTAAGAGCTGAAAATGCAGAGCCAGCTTTCTGCAGAAGTTTGAAGGTGGTTAGGGTTCATATTTCAGTAGAGCACCAAGGTCACCAGAGAGTCAGAACAGAATCCATGAAATTTATTTTGCTGCTCCTGAGGAGATGCTCCAGCAGAATCCACCTCACATGACTGTAACTAACTCTGAGCAGGCCCTGTTTGACAGGGACCTGTACTAAGCTTGAGGGATCAGATTACTGCTGGTGGGGGCTTGGCAGAGGGCAGGCTATTTGGTTTCTATTTTTTGTCTGTCACATCAGGGGATGTGAGGAAGGGTCCTCAGTGTCTATTGAGGAAACTGAGTTGAAGTAAGAGAGGGACTTCTGCCCTCACTTGTGACTGTCTGCCTGTTCCTTAATAGCAGTGGCAGTGTTCATGTAGGCCTAGCCCTTGGCCATGCAGAAAAGTACAAATAATACATGGCATAATACATACCTTGTGTAGATGGCTCCCCATCTCGCAACGGTCCAGAAAATGCCTCTGATACCTCCTGTGACATATAGGTGCCCTCTCCTTCCTCTTTGAGCTTTAGTGTTGTCAAGGATCATTTCAGTCTCCATAGACACCCAGGAACTAGCATCTGTTCAAACATATGAAGGTGCAGCTACCAGCCTTGTTTTGATGCACCTTCAAGCCCTTAATTTTCTCTTTGTACTGCTGGGCCAGATACGAATTCACCTGTCAAAAGCAATGGTGTGCTGAATAGTCTGGGTTACCTGGGAGTGGATCCAACCATTGTTCAAGATCTGAATGAGTGTCCTGGGATCTACCTTGAGTCAACTGCTAGCACAACTGTAGAATAGCTTCTGAGAAGAAATTATCCCAGATCCAAAAGCAAACTGAGTACTGGAACACAGTGATCTTGAAGAAGAGTCTGACTTTAAAAGTGCGGGCTATGGGACTAGAGGTATGTACATGCCACTGTGTTCAATGAGGGACTTCTAGAAGACTTGAACCCTAGGGTCAAGTGGCCACAGAGTTCAGAAATTTGACCAGAAGAACCACTAAAAAGTTACGCAGTTGCTCCGCTGCTGCTATAGCTGCAACACCAGCACGTCCTGTCTTCACCAGCACTATAGAATGACCCAGTGCAGGGGCATGTGGTGATGCTTGGACTTGCTCAGAACAGTTAAAACAGTAGCATGAACTCCCATTTGTGTTGTGTGTGGGACACAAAGTATGTTACAAGTATGTCAGGTGGTTACACTCCCAAAATGCTATCAGGTAGAGATTGCTGTTAAAACTTTCTTCCAAACAAAATTCAGTCTCCTAGAGTTGACAGAGTTAAGGCTTTTTCTTTCTCTTCCTTCTTTGATTCTGTGGGGACACTGATGTAATAATGAAGTAGAATACAGCACTAATTGGATTTAGCCAAATTACCTCCTCATTCTGTCCTTTTCTTTTTCTCTCCAAATGGGCTGAATGTAAACACTCTGTAGGCTCCTAGATCCTATAATAGGGAGAGGTTTGTAATATGCAACACAGTTTCAGCTGCAGCTAAGGTGTTTTCACTTCCAATTTTAATTTAAAAACAATGTCTTTTCATGTCTTCTCCAATGTATCTGTCATAATAGAAAACTAAAGTTAATAGCTCAGCCATGGGTGAATGTAAAACAGCGCTGACTCACCACCGTGGTGCCTGCTGCTGGTCAGTCTAGGAATTAGCTCTTTCCAGCCTCAGAGCGCCTCCTGCTGGAGGGTGTCTCCCTACCGGTACCTGCTTCCTGGTCTCCACCACTATACTTCAGGCCCCATGTCCCTCCCAGCCCATGGTGCCCCTTCTCCTGGGTACTGCCCTGCAGCAGTACCCTCACACTCAGGGTTCTCCCCTCCCTGGGGAACCCCAATCCCTTAAACCCACCCCACCTCAGTGACCCACTGCCAGTCTTCATCTAGCCCCTTCCCTCAGGGGCAAACTGCAGTCTGAAGTGACCACTCATCATCGGCAAGGGGGTTGGACCTGCGTCTTCCTCCCCTGGCTGCTTCCCCATAGCCCTAGTACCTCCTCCGGCCCTGAAAGCCAGGCCTCTGTGTGGGGGTTTGCCAGGCTTGAGCTTCCCCAGCTCCTCCTGCCCTTCCCCAGCACTGCACTGTCCAAAGTACCCTTTTCTCCTTCAGGCAGCCAGGTCCATCTCTCTCCAAGGCTGGAGAAAGACTCACTGCCTTCTGTCCCGGCAGCCCTTTTATAGGGCCCAGCCTGGCCCTGATTGGCTCCCAACCCTCTCCAAGGGCTGGCTTTTAACCCCTTCTAAACTGGAGTGGGGTGACTGCCCTGCTACAGTGAAGCATTCTTGAAAGCCGTGGCTCTGCTGTCAATTTCTGTTTTTTAAAATCAGCAGGAGGGGTTATTTCAACGTCGTAGCAGCTTTAATTGCACTTCACCTTCAGCCAAACCACTATTAATTCTTGACTCTAATGAAAATCATTCACAGGGAAAGCTTAATAGTATCCAGGAACATTTTTATGGAAAAGAAGGGACACAGCTTTATTAACAATATTACTGTACCTAAAAGAGAGAGACCTTGTCAATCTGTTTGCCTGCTGTGACACTATAACTCAAGGATAGGACAGACCAAATTATGGGGCAATTACTTCCATATGTCATCTATAACACTGCTTCCTAAAGAGGCCCCATCCCTGGACTCTCTACTGTCACATACTGGGAGCCAGCTTTCTGGTAATGGGTCAACCAAACTCCCTTGTAGCTCAGTCTTATGTGAAACTGAGCCATTATCACATCGATTGGAAGTAGTGGGGCTTTACCTTACAGATGCTACCCCTTTCTATTCCCCCCACTACATGCACGGCTGAGTATCAGGTAGTCACCAACCCTACTGATCCTCTGAAACCCTCAGAGCTAACTTCTGCAAAGAATGTATGCTATCACAATGGCAGAGAAGATTTGCAACATATGCTATGCAGCCATTAGTATTATGGTAGTGAGGAGAGGCCCCAACAGAGATTGGGTCTCCACAGGCTAGGCCGGAGACAGTCCCTGCCCCGAAGTGCTTACAGATTAAATAGGCCAGACAGTCAAAGGATGCAAGGAGAAACAGAGGCATGGAGCAATGAGATGAAGTAACTTGCCCAAGGTCACACAGCAGGTCGGTGGCAGAGCTGGGAATAGGACGCAAGTCTTCTGACTCCTAATCCAGAGCACTGCCCACTAGACTACAAAATTGTATCAGAATCACACCAGGCGAATACAGCACACAGTGAAACAATAACATGTGAATGCCAGATAATCCAAGTAATTCTCCTCCCTTCCCCCCACAAACTTGATACTAGATACAAGTACACAAAAGATACAGGCCTTCCCTATGGTTATCCCTTTAGAGCTAGGTTGTTGTGAGTTATCTCAAAACAGGACATGTAGTTCCCCAAGCAAAGCCGATTGCTGCCTTGGCAAGTAGTTTCCAAGTGTAGGTCCAGCTGGGACCTGGAACCTCCAACCCAATGAATTGCAGCCCAGGGACCAGACCTTGGTTACAGGAGAGGGGCAACTTTGTGTGGCCCCGTGCAGTTGAGCAGAGTTCTCAGGAACCGCTGAGAGTAGCAAAGCCAGAACTAAATGTGTCTCATTTAAAGAAGGTGAAACTGATAGCAGCATGTGATCCATAATGTCTGTCTCTGCGTAAATCAGCAGGAGCCATATAAACAACAAGGGAGTGATGAGCATAATTAAGGCTAAGATTTTGTCATGGATATTTTTTGTAAAAGTCACGAACAGGTCATGGGCAATAAAGAAAAATTCACAGAAGCCTATGACCTGTCCCTGACTTTTACTAAATATATCCATGATAAAATGGGAAGGGACTGGGCAGCTGCGGGGTGGCTGGGATCTCTGGCTTCCCCACCAACCGTGGGGGCTCAGAGCTCCAGGGTCCCCCTGCCACCAGCAGCAGAGGGGAGCTGCAGGATTCCCCTGCCCCTTCACCAACAGTGGGGAGCACTGTGGGAATCCCCCTGCCACCGCTGCAGTGGGGAGCTGTGGAGGTCTCCCTAGCCCCCATGGTGGCCGGGGACTGAGGAGCTCCCCCTGCCCCGCCCCCCACGGCAGCCAGGGAGCTGCAGGGGTCCCTCTGCCACCATGGGTGGTGGGGGACTCTGTGGTCCCCATGTCCCCCGCAGCAGTAGGGAGCTGCGGGATACCTCCACTGCCCATGGTGGCTGAGAGCTTGGGGGCCTGCTGCCTTAGGCAGCTGGGGTACCTTACAGCTCCCTGCCGCTGTGGGATGCAGCGGGACCCTGCAGTTCCCAGCCACCAGGGCTGAAATCACGGAAGTCTTTGGAAGTCAAGGGTTCCATGACTTCTGCGACCTCCACGACAAAACCGTAGCTTTAAGCATAATCTCACAGACCTTGAAGATTGTAACTCAGAATCTAGATTGTGATAACAACCTCTATCATTGTTCAGAACAGGAATATTTGTAACCTATTGATTTTATTTATACAACTGCAGGGTTCCTTAAATCAGCTTCTTAAACAACTAGAAGAGGAAAAGAGAAATCTCCAGAACCAACTGAAGGATTATGAGCTTAGACTGGAACAAGAAGCAAAGGTCTGTTACTTCCATATCCGTCTAACCAGCCCTTTTTAGAAGCTGTTATGCTGTCTGAAATGTCTAAAGCATTGGTGTAGAGAATGTAATGATTCCATGAAACATAAAATGAAAAAGTCCTGGGGTGGTACGTATGTTTGTTCTTTCCCTTTTGATTAATCATGTTAATTGTTTTGTTTGATTGTAACCATTTACCCATTATTTTAAAATGTAGGCTTACCATAAGGCTAATGATGAACGGCGCATGTACCTAGCAGAGATCTCACAGGTAAGTAACAAAAACTTTTCAACCTAATCATCTTTTTCCTCCCAAGCTGGTACTTGAAGATCATTACTGTTTAATTCTTTATTTTTCTTTATCTTTTCTCCTTCAGACAAATCTGAGTTTTATTCCAGCCAAGGAAAGCCAGGCATAGTTCCTTTCAGAGCCAGGGCTCAGTTAGTTGGAGCGATTGCTAGAAAGTGATGGAAGTCTTTTTGTCGTGTCTTCTCTCTCTCTCTCTGCCATTGTTTACACTAGACTTCTTGACTTAAAATTTCTCACCCATTATATTGCTGGTGGGAGACAAGGCATGATGGCATTTTAACCATTATAAAGTCTAGCCCTCCTCTGAGCAGAATAGGGTGGGACCGAGGTTAAAATGCCAGCAGACAGTCTATACTTGCACATCCACTGTTACTATCATGGGTAGAATTGAGCTGGTGGCAACAATGGTGGAAAGTCTTAAGAATAAAAGTCCAGTGTACCCATCCTGTCGAAGGGCTGACTACACTGCCCCTATACAGCATCTAGTCCCTGCTGGCCCAGATGTAAAGAACTAAGCTCAGGTCTTATATACTCAGATTCCTGTATTGTAGTATGTTGTACAGTTCTTAAGATAGTTCTTGGTCTGACTTCAACTTTTTTTTTTAAATGTAATAATGCATGTTCAGCCAAAGCATTGTTTTTGCTAAATATATGCCATAAGAACAACCATCTTGGGTCAGACCAAAGGTCCATCTAACCCAGTATCCTGCCTTCCAACAATGGCCAATGCCAGGTGCCCCAGAGGGAATGAACAGAACAGATAATCATCAAGTGATCCATCCCCATTCCCAGCTTCTGGCAAACAAAGGCTAGGGACACAGTCCCGACAAGGGTGACAATGACAAGGTGACAAGGGTCACTATGTATGGTACAAGAGGTCACCATTACCAGGTGACGTGTCTAGAGACCACATGAAAGTTTCCCTAAATGTGCTGAATACAGGTTTTTCCAACCTTTATTAGAAGACAAGCTCTGCTGAGCCACTTGTTCTTGATAATGTCATATTAACTGGTCATAGTCAACACCAGGGGACCACTGTGCCATCTAATTCTGTTCGGAGTATTGGATTGATTTGTCTAGGGTTGACCATGAACACAGCCACCGAACACTTTTACACACTATGGTCGTTATCTACACTAGGGTGTAGCAGTGCAAAGTCCCAAATGCACAGAGATTGTGACAGCTGGATGTGTTGATCTGTTGATTTAAATAAAAGCATATTAGATCACTGTAAGGTTTTGCATTAGTATGCAAGTTTGAAGTTGGAGTACATATTGCTTTTGGGTATCTAATGGAGATGGAAGTAAGAGCCTTATTACTCCTGGAGGTTTTCTGGACGTGCCTGCAGAAAATGCCCCCCCTCCTGCAGAATTCCTGTGCTTCCCTGCAGAAAACGGCAGGGAAGCTGCACGGAGGGAGGGAGGCTGGGCAGGCAGGTATGGGGAAGACAATATGGGGAAGACCATGGGCACAGGTTTTGTGGGGGGGGGGGGTAGGATTCACCTCCCAAATAGAGGCAAGGCATGGGAGCGCACACAGGGTTACATGCAACTTCCCCCCACCCCATTTCTGCAAGCGCAGAGCTGCCCAGTTGAAGGAGGCTGTGTCTCGTCTCCGCTGACTCTGCAGCTGAACGCCCTCTCCTGGGTCCTAGTGCCAGTCGGGCTCCCCTTCTGCGTGCTGGGAGCCTTCCTGTTTTCTGTGCAACAGTGAGTGCCCGTGGTGGGGCTGGGTAAGAGGGGGCAGGGGAAATGAGGGAAGGGGGATGAGGGGGTGGAAGGAAGAGGCAGTGAGGAAGGAAAGGGGTTGAATAGAGCAGAGGTAGGGTAATATGGGAGTGAGGGGAGGGAGTTGAGGCATGAGGCAGTGGGGGAGGGGGATGAGATGGGGAAGAAAAGGTGATAGGGGAATCGTGGGAGGAAGCGGGAGCCCAACATGCGGCTTCCCCTCGTCAGCAGCTGGAGCTCCCCCGTTAAGCAGGCCCATCGAACCCTCACCCTGATACCTACACCTGGACACCCCCCTCACTCCCCGACAAGCCCCCTACACCCAGACTCCCACCCCACTGAGCCCCAACCAGCTGCACCTGGACTCCCACCCCATCAAGCCCCACTCCCCCAGCAACCAGACCCCCACACTGAGCCCCCCACACCCAGAACCCGCCCTGCTGAGTCCCTGTGCATTCAGATCTCTGACTGAGCGACCCACACCCAGATTGCTCCACACAGAAACCTCACACCCCACACCTAGATCCCCCCCACACTAAGCCCTTCCACAGATCCTGCTGGGCTGAGCCTGCCCATTCACACTTGGTGCAAAGGGGCAGGGCTCCGGGATGTTTCTGAGGCAGGCCCGGCCCTTGCACTGTGTCAGGGTTGGGTGCAGCTTCACTGCCGAGTCCCTGTACCGAGGGAGGTGAGGGCTTCAGGGTGATCTCCCACCTGAATGCAGCCAGTGGCCTGTGCTCCACACTGCCATGCTGGACCCACATTTATTTATTGACAAATACAATTTGCAGAATTTTTCAGAATTTTAAAATATTGTGCGCATAATTTTTATTTTTTTGGTGCAGAATTCCCTTAGGAGTACCTTATGAAGCACTGGAGCGTGTTGTTGACAGCATTGTAGACAACATGAAGGTGGAAAGGAATGCAGGATATTTTCCCTTAACTTCTTTTTTCCATACTTGTAAGGTTTGGGTGAATGGGGTATGTCCTGTTACACCCATAACTGTCACTAAGCAGTTTTTGTTTGATATTATATTTAATCTGATGATGTTACCAAATCTTCAGTTTTTTGTTTTCTACTGATTTTATGCCTTGGTAGATGTATGCAGTGGTGTAGCTGTGTCAGTCCCAGGATATTAGAGAGACAAGGTGGGTGAGGTAATATCTTTTATTGGATCAACTACTATTGCTGATAAAGATATTACCTCATCCACCTTGTCTCTTGGTAGATGTAATAAGTTGTAAAATTTGTCATGGGAAGGTTATGACAGCAAGGTAGTGAAAAGTTGAGACATTTGATACCTGAGAAGCGATAGAAGATGGTTTGGTGTACTGGCACCTTATGGGGATAGTTGAAGCACTAAACACCAAGGAAAAAGCGAAATACTGCATCTCTTCACCGCTCCCGCATGCCAAGGATGGAGCTGACTTGACATTTTGAGGGGACAGGAGAAGCTTGAACTCCTAGGTCAAGATTTTAAAACCTGGATGTCTAAATTTAGGCTTCTGGAGCCATATTTAAATACCTCAATGAAAATGTCCTGATTCTGATTTTTGGAAGTACTGAGCACCCACGTTAAAGTTAATGGCCACTTTTACTTTGTTGACGAATGATAGATTTAAGAGCTTAACTTTGGGCAACAGATTTGGCATACTCACCCTAGACCTGACTCCAGCAATCCTTGATAGAAACCAGTGTTCACACTATTAAAGCTGGTCAGGAATTTTTCGATTCAATCCTCTTTTGGATGAAAAGTGCTGATTCATCAAAATAGAAACTGCAAAATCAGGTCAGGTTTCACAAATTTCCCAACTCAAACAAAGTAGAGGAAAAATATTTCAAAATTGTTGAAATGTTTAGTTTTAATGTTGTTTTTTTTAAATGAAAAATTCTGATTCTGGTTTGAAATGATTTTTTGTTATTAAATTTAAGTCATTAGACTGAAAAAAGGTTGAAATTGAAACCAAACATTTTGATTGATTCGGGGAGCGGGAAATTGTTTGGTTGGGGTCTTTTTTGGTTTGTGAATATTTTCAAGATTTCTACTCTTCATCTTGATTCAAGATGGGGAATATATTTCAGATTCTTTAAAAATGTTTGTGGGACAGGAAAACAGTTTCCTACCCAACTCTACCCATTATCCCTGCTGTAGTATTCGCTATTGTGTCCAACACTGATGAGATTACTGTGTTGTTGTAGTTGGTTGTTTCTGCTGAAATGATCAGAGCAAAATAGTGAACAGTATTGACCATAGACTTCAGCATTAACTTCCCTTTGAGATGAATTGGCCTTTTCACACCTTTGAGTTATTGTTGTCATCTGTCTGCAGGCTCAGAATGACAATACAGTTCACATTCCGAAGAGGTTCACAGTAGTAAGGGCTAGGTCTTATTGTTTTTCTAAAATGAAAGATAGATTTTTATAGCATAGTTGGATTTATTCTGCCACAAATTATGTTGCTGTGGAATTGTCAAGGTTCCTCCCCCACTCTGAACTCTAGGGTACAGATGTGGGGACCTGCATGAAAAACCTCCTAAGCTTATCTTTACCAGCTTAGGTCAAAACTTCCCCAAGGTACAAAATATTCCACCCGTCGTCCTTGGATTGGCCGCTACCACCACCAAACTAATACTGGTTACTGGGGAAGAGCTGTTTGGACGCGTCTTTCCCCCCAAAATACTTCCCAAAACCTTGCACCCCACTTCCTGGACAAGGTTTGGTAAAAAGCCTCACCAATTTGCCTAGGTGACTACAGACCCAGATCCTTGGATCTTAAGAACAATGAACAATCCTCCCAACACTTGCATCCCCCCCCTTTCCTGGGAAATGTTGGATAAAAAGCCTCACCAATTTGCATAGGTGACCACAGACCCAAACCCTTGGATCTGAGAACAATGAAAAAGCATTCAGTTTTCTTACAAGAAGACTTTTAATAAAAATAGAAGTAAATAGAAATAAAGAAATCCCCCCTGTAAAATCAGGATGGTAGATACCTTACAGGGTAATTAGAGTCAAAAACATAGAGAACCACTCTAGGCAAAACCTTAAGTTACAAAAAAGATACACAGACAGAAATAGTTATATTATTCAGCACAGTTCTTTTCTCAGCCATTTAAAGAAATCATAATCTAACACATACCTAGCTAGATTACTTACTAAAAGTTCTAAGACTCCATTCCTGGTCTATCCCCGGCCAAGACAGAATACAGACAGACACACAGACCCTTTGTTTCTCTCCCTCCTCCCAGCTTTTGAAAGTATCTTGTCTCCTCATTGGTCATTTTGGTCAGGTGCCAGCGAGGTTACCTTTAGCTTCTTAACCCTTTACAGGTGAGAGGAGCTTTCCCCTGGCCAGGAGGGATTTCAAAGGGGTTTACCCTTCCCTTTATATTTATGACAGGAATATACAGGAGCCTATAATACAAATTGGAAGTTACCTTGAAAGCTTTACGTTATAACACCTCTTATTCTGAAAGAGATCTTACTTCTTAAATAATATAAAAGTAGTAGGTTAGCATGATGCTCCAGAACTCTGTGCAATGAAGTGACTGTCATTGAATTGCCAGTATAGCTAACTGGAGTGAAAGGTTGTAATTAGCAGTGTTTCCATGTGTTTGCACAGCAGGCAAGTGGTTCACTGTGCGTAGTCATTGCTGCCTTAGGGAATGGAGGAAAATTGCTGAAAACAAATTTGCCGTGTTAGACCAGTAAATGCTGATGAATCTGGGGCTGGAAACATGAGGACACTGTGGGAGGAAGACAGTAGTAAGTTAGGAAATAGTGTTGTTATGTCGGAACATGGCTAATGAGTGTAGATTGTTCTTTTTAGGTTTCAGAGTAGCAGCCGTGGGTAACCAGATGTCCGGATTTTATAGGGAAAGTCCTGATTTTTGGGTCTTTTTCTTATATTGGCTCCTGTTACCTCCACCCCATCCCGATTTTTCACACTTGCTATCTGGTCACTCTAGTTCTTTTGTACTTAAATCATTTAGGCCACTGTTCAGCAAGGCACTTAAACACATGACTAACTTTAAGTACATGGTAATTCCATTGCTTCCAGTTCGGCATGTGCTTAAATACTTTGCTGAATTGAGACACTGGAAATAGATTCTGCCACACGTGCTGTGCTCATTTCTTGAGTAATTCCACTGATGTCAAAATCAGTCATGGGTGGAAAAATCTGGCACATTTTTTTTCAATTCTATTAAACAACCCACCGTCGCAGAATCTGTTTTATGGATTTGGCAGAGGCTGAGGTGAAGCGGGAATTACCAGTCATGGATGACTAAGCAATATTTCCATACGTATTGAGGCAAATGTAGCAGCAGAGAAACCATTGTTCTCTCACAATCTATTCCATAAATATTCTCTCTCAACTATATAGCTGTAGAGGGTTCCATTTTGTTGTTTTTCCTGTCATGTTAGCTTTCTCCTGTGTGCTTCGTAAATCAAATGCAATAGAACCTTTTTTTCTTAATAATAGTTATTTAAAATACCAGCATAGTGACTGCATTTCCTGAGAATATTCTTATCCCTTGTTTGAGATCGCCCCTGTAGCCTTCAGTGGGAGTGGAGGGGGGGGGGAGAAAGGCGGCAGTTCAGAATAATAGTTTCTTTTAAATATCTTATTCTTGTTACCTTGTGTTTTTTTTCCAAAGCATATTCATCTTCTAAGTGTGTTTATTTGTTTATGTTGTCCAGTTCCATAAGATGTTACTCTTTTTTTTTAAGTGATACAGTTAAAATAAATGTAAAGGTTTCACAAGATTTAGTATTCATCCAAAAGACATTACTTTTTTTTTTTTCATCGTAAAAGACTGGTTCCCAGACCACATGCTATGGAACACTGATGGTCAGTGGAACCTTTCCTTGTGGCTTGAAGAATGCAATATTTTGAGAACCAAGCAGTGGGGAAATGGGATAGGTCTTCAAGAGAACCTTTTTCTTAAAGTGGTACAAAGAATTAGGAAAAAAAATTCAAAAATTATTTCTCATAAGTCAGTGTCTTTAGTAGAACTCCCCGGAAGCAGACGATTTAACTGCGCTTTCCAGAAATTAAATCCAGGCAGCTCTTACTCTGTCTTTACATGTATATTCTCTGAAAGTGTCTTTGTTTGAATTATAGTAGGCTTTACTAGTACAGTGCTAGTGAGAGTAGTTGTCTAACGCAGTACATACATGGAAGCACATTAGAAACCAGTGTATTTGTTATAACCAATCACAGATGTGGTTCCTTGCTGTGCTAGGTTTCTTTTCCCTCTCATGAAGAATGCATTCACATACTTTAAAACATAACATTAAGATTTAAAAATAATCCAAACCATGTGCTTTGTTTAAATGGCATCAAAGAGATCCATGGCTCCGCGCTTTTAGAAGAAGTCATCTATGGCTCCCTAGTGTGGCCAGCTGCCTTGCTTTGCCTTATGCTCCCCTCTATGGGGGCTCTGTGGGTCTGGGAAGTTGGCAGGATTGTGTCAGTTTTCAACAAGCACACCCCAGCCCACCAGCCACAGAAGCACTAAATTACTGCAAAGTAAGCCTGAATAATTTTACGTTGCTTCCCCCTCCATTCTATGGAAATCCCTACAAGAGGATGTTTCTGGGGTGACAGTTGGACATGAGCCTGGAGGAGCTCTGTACAAGGGGGCAAGAGAAATGACAATTTAAGTTCTCCCCACATTTTTGCTTTTTATTACCACAGTTTTTTTATAACTGCTTCTTGGATTTTATATATCACAGTATTGTAGTAATGCTCTCTAGAGGCAGCAGGGAAGATGTAAATGCTTCATTCTTCTTACTTAATAATTTCATAATTCCAACAGCACAACAAAATCATCTGATGAAGTGAGCTGTAGCTCACGAAAGCTTATGCTCAAATAAATTTGTTCGTCTCTAAGGTGCCACAAGTACTCCTTTTCTTTTAACAAAATCACTAAAACTGTCATTATTCTACTTTTCCCTTACTGGATAATACATAGGGGGATATTGCTTGCAGATTGAAAATAAGGAATTCCTGTCCTAATTAGTAATAAATGGATTCAAGTAATATAGTCCCTGATTCAACAGAGAACTTAAACATGTGATTAGGTCTTGTTGATTTCAGTGGGACATAACCTTAAGCATGTGCTGTGCTTAAGCATGGGCTTAAATTCTTTGCTGAATCAGGGTCATTGTGCTTGTCTTTTCAAAATCAATGTGAGGAGAATTTTTGCTTTCCTAACATATATATACTTGAAGGATAACTTGCTGTATCAAAAATTTGACCATTGCAGACATCAGCTACTCTTAAAATTGCTGAGAGGCAGAAAACAGATGCAGTGCAGATCAAGAGGGAAAACCAAATACTGAGGTAAATCTTTCATATTCCCTCCATTTTCTGACTTAATACATTTATCTAAATACTCTCCCTTGACTATCATAGCCCTCTATGCAAGATAAAGATTGTTGCAGATAATCTTACTGACAAAATATTGATGACCGTATCACACTTATTACTGATTTTAAATCAGCTTATTACCTAACTATTACCTAGACTATTACAGAACAATAGTACAGTACTCATACAATGTAAGTGGCCTTTGTGGAACCTCACAGAAGATTTTGGCATCCTTCCATATAAACCTCAGTCAAAAATAAGCCTTTTTTCTAAGTCCGCTCTTACATTCTCCAGTCCATTAACAGTAATGTAATTAAATGCTCAGCCTGGTTCTTCTCAGTCAATAGAGATTGTATAGCTGTCTAGTAGTGGATGAGAAGGTGAGTAATTTTAGATGACCTCATATTAAGACCTAATTGCTTAATAAATCAAAGCCAGTTTTTAGTTATACAGATGCAAAAGAGTTTCCCCAAAAATGTTTAAATGTGAAGAGCGCCAAGCTGTTTGGGGGAATTTAGAACATAAAAATGTGTGTTTGGGCTGAGCTCTGATAAGCCAAGTTTCAAATTGAAGCTGATTCTTTACTGAAAATGGAAACACTAACAAATCCTTAACTATATCATTGCAATTGAGCCATGATACAAATTGAGAACAGCTGTCCCATCATTGGATTATAAAAGCTAATTGATATGAAAAATAGTTTTTCCACCTGTTTTCTATTTTAACGTCTCACTCAGGACATGAATAAGATATATTCTGCAATGTTAACTATATTCACTGATTCCCACTCTTTGGTCTCATGGTGAGAGTTCAGTAGATTATTGTTATTAGAGTAAGGTTTAATGTCTGCTACTAAGGATTCTTAAGATCAGACAAGCATTGTGTGGCTCTTAAATACTTAATATACAGCCTCTAGGCTGTTTCTGGCTCTGGCTGTGTTTTTATATAGCTCCTGTAAAAGTGGCCAGAGAGGGCAGAGCCAGCATGTTTCTCCCTTACTCCCTATGGAGGGACTAAGGAAGCCAGTAACAGCCAGACATTGAATACCGGCTGAATAGTAGCACTGTTCTGTGGGTTTTAGACCAATATTTATTTGGGAGTATTATGATAGTTGCTGTCTGTAATTCTTTTTATATTAGACAAAAACTACTTTCCTGTAGTTGTTGTTCTGGAAAGGTATGTGTTGCAACAGATTACCACTGTATCACCTCCTCCTCTCAAAGCTGATAGTTTTGTAACCTTAGTCAGAACTTTACGCACATGATGGGATTTCTTCACCTTTTGCTTGAAAGGAACTGACAGTTAGAGGCATTAGGGAGCACCTAGGTTGCACTGCATTGGCTTCTGTGGCCAACTGCTTAGAACTTTGAGCCTGGTGAGTTCCCCACCTCAGTCTCACCTGGCAGCTTATACCAAAGAGTGGTGATATGTCACAGTGTGTATCATCAGGAAGTAGCAAGCACAGGTAAGGAACTCCCTCAATGTATGGAGAATTTAACAGAGAGCCATTGTCTTTATTCCTCCATAAATACTACTCTGATGACTTTAAAGACTGGGAGCCTGAATCTGTTCTTGCTCACAGTGATGCAGATTAGAAGTAATTCCATTTAAATTCCAGAGTAAAACTATGCAATAGACTCAGGCCTTGAGAATAACCTCATAATTTCCTCTAGCAGCTTCTCATCTAATTTCAACTGATATTTCAAAGCTTTGTCTTCACTGGGTTTCAAACCAGATTAATAAACAATATCTAAACTTTGTTTAATCATGGTTGCTGGTACATTTTGGCTGGTTGTAGTGAATAGCCCAAACCATGTTACAATTATGATAAATATTTTGTATTCAGTGAACTAACGCAGTCCGTTTTTACTGGCCATCCAAACTGAATTAGAAGTCAGTTTAAATAGAGGTCTTTATCATGGTTCCTGGGTCAGCTCAGATGGGTCTTTAGACACTTGCACAACAGTAGAAAACATGGGAACTGGAAGTGGGGAGAGGAGCGAGAGTGGTCTACTCAGCTCTGCGACAGCTCCTTTTTGATTACTGAGTAAGATTCAAGACTTTGGCCCTGATCTTCAAAGCTTTAAATGGAAGCAGGCCCCATATACTGCTCACGATATTTAGAACAATGGAACTTGGCAACCTCAAAAATGAAACTAGTGCGCACTGGAGATGGCGCTTTCTTGGCAGCTTGTGCAGAAACCTGCAACTCATTCCCAGAACATATGAAATGATTGCAACTTTCACCACCGAACAATATGCAGAGTATTTCTCCAGTCATCAGTGCACACACACATATGTATTGCATAGGTATGCAATTGATATATATTCCCTTCCTCCTGTCACAACTGGGTGAGAGAGAAACTGAAACGTTGTATGTTAGGCTATAGAAAATGCTTAAATACTGCAAGGATAAATAGAGAGATACTTAGCTATTTTGCATAATAGTAGAGAGATGCTGCCTGCATCCTCCTGAGAATGGCTTTGTGGATTTACTTAGTCACCTTTCTTCCCTTTGAAATTCTGTTCTGTAGTCCCTATAGATTAAACCTTATAGATCCAAAAGTAAATAACTCCCCTAAGCTTTATAAAGTGTTGTTTATTCCCATGAAGTGAATGTAAACTTGTTAGCCAGCTACCAAAGTTTTATATGTAAGGGCATGGCAGTAAGAGCATGGCTCTCCAGAGGATACTGTCTGCAGAGCTCTAATTACAGGTGCAGACAGTAATTTCCGTGTCTTCATAGGGAGCATATAATAGGTGAAAATGTCTCCCCAGCCTGTTGCCTTCCTGTTTATACAAATGTTTAATATTCTCTTCATTTTCCGTTTAAATTTAATCATTTAAATAATATAAAGTTATTCAGGAATGATGAGGATTGGGATTTGTACACAGAATAATTAAATGCTCTGTTAACATCACACCCAGAAAGAAACTGTCTGTTTATTATTATAATAATCAGTTATTTCAATATAAAAAGCATGCCAATTTCCAGCAGTTCAAGTTTCTGGAGCATCATAGTGTAAGTGACATGTAATGACTAACCTTTCTGACTTTATTTCAGAAGAAGACATAATGTTCCAGAAAATCAAAGGATTCTGGATCCCAAAAAAGGACCAATTAAAAAGACTGCAGGAGTGAAACAACTTCCAAAATTAAAGCACTGACTTAATATTCTTAACAAGAACTTCCAATCACTTTTATTCTTGTTTCTATATATTTAACTAAATGTTTCTGAAGAAAAATGTATGTACCACATTGATTTAGGACACATTCCAATAACAATAACTACTAATGAAGGTCTGTGTGCCTCCTGGCAGCTTCAGAGGCTCCCTATTCTGAGGGAAAAGTAGCCCTCTATAATCCTGTGGAATAGCTCACCAAGCAGTTCCTGGGTGCCCTCTTAATGCTAATGAAGTCTAAGCCTTCCCAGCCTGATTGCCATATGTGAAAACTGAATCAAGGAATCATAGGAATCAAGTTGGGTGACTCAGGGAATCATTTAAATGCCTTATGCTAGGCAGGTTCTTCCCCACTTTGACTCCACAGCCAGTCACTGAAAAAAATTTAAAGTTTCTGGTTTTAGAGCTCTCAACGAGGGAGAAGAAGAGAGGAGTGATGTGACCTGAAGAGTAATCCCACTACCTATACCAGAAGAAAAGAGTAATACCCCGTTAGGAATAGCCACTTAGCACACAAGCTACTGGGGAAACTCCCTTGATTACTAGAGGATGGGAAAACAGATGGTTCTTTCTAGGAAGGCAACCACAATTTTCAGGCCAGAGAACTTCCACAGAATAATTCCGACAGCAAAACATCCAATCTTGATTTAAAAATTGCTTGTGAGGGAGAGCGGCAAAGAGTCCTGAGGCACCTTATAGACTAACAGACGTATTGGAGCATAAGCTTTCGTGGGTGAATACCCACTTCGTCGGATGCATACATGGTGAGGGAGAATTCACCATAACTCTTGGTAACTTGTTCCAATGGCTAATTACTCTGTGTTAAAAATTTGCCTTATTTTCTGTCTGAGATACTGCCTCCCCATTGGCTTATTGGCTTTCAGCTCGCAAACAATCAGGTTCTCGTCAGGTTCCCAGCAGCGGTTCTGGGGACAGGGTGCACCTATGGCATTGGGGAGGCAGAGCTGGGTGGGATAAAAGTGGAGTCTCTTCCCTGCTGGCATGACAGAGAGGCAGCCGGGCCAAACTTGACTGATCAGGTGACCTGGCACATGGGGTCACAAGACCACTCAAATTTGGCCTGCCCACTCCTTTGTCACACCATCAGGGGAGGGGCTCCACTGTTATGCCACCTACCTCTGGTCAAGGGCCAAGCAGGGGGACCTGGGACCCCCTTTATTGCACCCCTGGTTTCTTAACTCTCAGGTATCCTTTTTAAAAAAAGCTCGGCCTGCTAGAGTCCAAGCTTGGAGTCAGTCTCTTCCTCCTATGGCTATGCAGCACAGTTCCTCTACCCTTAGGGTTGTGCTATGTTCCATGAACTCGCTGGCTTTGGCAGGGAAGACAGATCAATTCTAGGCCTGGCCTGTAAATGACCGTGCTAAAAGGGATGGCTTCTGCAGAGCCAGTATCCACAGCCGTCAGCAGTTTGCATGGCTTGGAATTCCACTGCTGTTTTCAGCTGGGTAGGGCCCTTACTGTATAAACCAAAGTTTTAATGTGTTTTGCGAATGTCCCCAAACGAATATTGTTACCTAAAGATTCTTCAAAGTGTACCTATTGTGAATGAAGGGTTCTATCTTAAAATCCTATGTATATTTCTTGTTTGCTGGTGTATATATTTTAGTATATGAAATCTAAACTTACAAACTGATGTTTCCATCTAAGGCCCCGATCCTGCAAAGACTTCCAGTGTACTTCAGTGGGACTGCTCCCATGTATCATTGCAGATTTGCAGCCTAAGTAGTACCATACTTTTAAATTACTGCCCTGTAAATCACCGCTGAGGGATTATTTGAAGTATTTTGAATTATATCTTCAATCTTAAGCATGCAATTATTGTTGCAGTTTCTTTGCCAACATATTTCAGTAATTGAACTTTGGCAGGCTTTTTTTTTTTTTAACTGCAGAATAGTGAAGAGAATGTTTTGGTATTTAAAAGTCAACCTTCTAGGTTAGATTTAAAAAGCACTCTTCAGAATAAATCTGATTGATGGACTCTTTTCATTTTAAGAGCTTCTGTAGCTCTTCACAGTGTTCATTAAAGCTTTTTGTCTCTTTAAGAGCAGTGCTAATAGCATAATTTCTTATCAGTGGCAGCATTAAAGTGAGGCTGCAATTAAACTCATACAGAAAGAACATGATGTCATTGCTAAAATGCAAGAAAACAAGAACTGTAATGATATACAGCACATTCATTATGGAAACACCATTTCCTCATCTAGATTGAGATTTATAAGATATTTATACTGTTTCTATGATACAGCTGGTATGGTTCTTTATCAAGCAGACTGGTCTGTCTGACCCTTTTAGCCCCCCAAAACAGTTGAAAGCCTAGCACCAATGATTAGGTTAGCATCATTCTGTTCCAGTTTTTCCATATGGAAAGTTTTCAGATTCTGACTGTTCTGGCAATTGTCCTTGGCGGGGTGGGGGTGGTAACATAATGCTCCCATTAGCATAAAAGGTAAAGAACATCTGCTATAGTGAAGGTGATCCCATTCTTGGATACATTCAACAGCCAGGCATATTCTTTCATCTATGTCAGGCGGTTGTAAGCATAGTCAATTGTGATAATTTTAATAGGCTTTAAGGAACTAGAACCCTGCACACTGATACAGATGGAACAGCTGTTTGTGCTAACTCATCATTCATAGCACAGATTTTTTTCACATGTACCATGTGACTGGTCCTCACTGAGGACATACATTTGAAGTTTTAAAGTTCAATCAGTTTAGTTTTCTGCCTGTTCTGATGATGTGGAGGACTAGCAGAGTAGAACACTCTGTAAACTAGTGAAGGGAGGCAGAGGCTAAAAACAGAAACTAAATCTAACATAGCAGTTTTCAAGTATAAAAGGTTGTTACAAGGTGAAGGGAGAAAAATTGTTCTCCTTAACCTCTGAGGATAGGACAAGAAGCAATGGGCTTAAATTGCAGCAAGGGCAGTTTAGGTTGGACATTAGGAAAAACTTCCTAACTGTCAGAGTGGTTAAGCACTGGAATAAATTGCCTAGGGAGGTTGTGGAATCTCGGTCATTGGAGATTTTTAAGAGGAAGTTAGACAAACAACTGTCAGTAATGGTCTAGATAATACTGAGTGCAGGGGAGTGGACTAGATGACTTCTTGAGGTCCCTTCCAGCCCAATCAATTCTGTGATTAAGCTGCTCATTTAAGCCTTAAAACATTGGAGTTTTAGCAGGTTCTTTCTTTATCTATAAACTGTGGATTGAGAAATTGATCCATATAAACACACACTTTACTCTCAGCAGAGATGCGTTTTTGAGTTTCCATTTCTTCTGCCAGCCCTTTCGGACCTAAGAGCAATGTGAGGGACTAGAAGAGAAAATATTGTTTCTTTGTAAAAAGAGGGTTCCTTTTATTTCTGGCTGCAAGTGTGTTGGGTTTTTTCTTTTTACTTGAATTTAACTCTTGTACTGTTATATATTTTTTTTTAACAGCTTTCCTGTGCTATGGTGTTTTGTTTGTTGGTCAGGTGCGGGGGGGTGTTGTTTTGGGTTTTTTAATTTTCTTGGTTTATTTTGTATGATTTATTCTTCCCATACTGTCCAACTCTTCTGTGTGGCTTTTCTTTCTAGTATTTTTCTCTGGATTAAAATGGCTTTGCTCACATTTGCATGAACGAATAATATTTGTACTTGTATTGCATCTTTCATATGAGGATTTCAAGGCATTTAAACATTACGTAATGCTTACAATATACCCCATACTTCTCTATTATCCTCATTTTACAAATGAAAAACTGAAGCAGTGATTCAGGGCCTGTTTACACTAAGGATAAAACAAAAGTACAGTCTGGTTTACAATACTGTTGTGCCCTGACCCAATTATGTGGTTCTATTTTGTGGTGTAACAAACCTAAGGTAGGTTCCATCACTGTAGAATTTAAGCTTAGAGTTTAGCTAAAGCTTTGGACACCCCAAAGATGCTGATGAGGCCACTGGATTCTGAATCTGATGCTATGATGAGGGAGCAAGTTGAGCTGAGGGTACAGACGAAGTCAGAATCAGAGTCCGAGGCTTGAACATAGTGAAAGTTTTGTCTGCACTACACCGTAGAATTAGGTCCCCAAACATGATTATTCTAATCCACTGACAGAAGGTAACCGAGGTAGTACCAAGCAATTAGATTTCCTGACTCCCTTAGCCCAGTATTACATAGAAGTTAACTCCAGTGGCTTCAGTGGATTTACTCTGATTAGCACCAGTGAACTGAGCACAGTCTCAGGCCCCAGTCTTCCCCTTTTTAGCTTTAAAAAGCTGTCATTGGCACTTCAGATTCCAGGAGTGGGTAGACAAAGGGGTTTTTTGGTAACACCTTCTCCAGATTTTTAATTTGGGGTTTCTTAAAGCTGCAGCTCTTGGAATCAGAACCATAGCATTAGAAGACACTGCAAGGATCATCTAGTCTAACCCTCTGCCAAGATGCAGGATTTGTTGTGCCTAAATGGTCCAAGACAGATGGCTATCCAGCCTCCTTTTGAAAAACTCTAGTGATGGAGATTTCATGACTTTGCTAGGCAGTCTGTTTCATTGTCCTACTGTTCTTACAGTTTGGAAGTTTTTCCTGAGATTTAATCTAAATCTGCTGTAAGTTAAACCTATTGCCTCTTGCCCTGCCCTCTGTGGCAAGAGAGGAGAATTTTTCTCCATCTTTCTTATGGCAGCCTTTCAAGTATTGGGACAAAAAGCTGAGCTGAGCCTCCTGCATGGAGCAGTAGAGCAGCTTGGAAGCAGGCTCCCCTGCTCTGTCTCACAGTCTGCATCCAGATAGCGGCTGCTCAAGAAACATGAACACCCCAAGTTATTTCTCCCAGGCTCCTCCACTGGGGCAGCCCTCAGTGTGGGGAAGCCCAGTGAGCCCCATTCTGGCCTCAGTGCAGGGACACTGAGTCTCTCAGCACAGGGAGACCCAGCAAGCCCTGCCCTCCGTGACATATATGGTGCTTGAGAAGATGAGGTCCCCGCATTGAAAAGCTTATGCTCTGTTAGAGACTAATAAGCTTCAGATGGGAGAAAACAACAGTACAGAAACTGGAAGGCTAAATTGGAACAGCAACAAACTAGGATTGGAAATCTAAGCAGAAGAAGTAAATCCTAAGCACGGATTAGGTCAACCAGTACAAGATCATCCCTATAGTATATATTTCTAGAACTGTGTCCAATCTTCTTTTGTTTTTAAATGTCCTACGCAATGCGGCATCCTTGGTTAGACTGAGGATTAGTTTTGCAGGTTCTTGCAGGAAACTTATCCTTACAACCTAAATGTCTGTGTCTGGTTTGGTGATGGTGGTTTGTTTTTAATCCTATTTCTCCAGTTACAACTTCCATACCACAATGCATTCCTCTGTATCCTGGTGTTCATAACCTTTCAAATAATTTGATTGGGATCTTGTTTGGAACTTCTAAACCTGTTGCCACAGTAACAAAACTGTGTATGTGGGAAGGGTTAGAGTTTTCTACAACCATCCCTGCCCTTTACAACTGCATTTGGAGATGTGTAAAATGCACTACAGCCTTCTCTGACACTAAATGTCTAACTTCTATGGGATTTGGCAAACCAGAGTCCAAAAATTGCTCTGAAACAGAGGTCATCGGCTGCCACCAGTCCTGTCAGATCTGTTCTGGTGGATAACGCTGACATAAATAACAACTCACTAAAATGTAGAAGTGATTTACTTTAAGCACTTTAGCACCTGCTGTTACTAATTACAGGATTATTATGCTCCAGATTGTAGCATGGGGAGTACTGTCTACACGCTACCTTTCAGTGGTGGGTTCCCTTAGCTATTCTCTCTCCTTTCTGACCTGCCAATCCCTTAATTTGTAAGATTTTATTTTTGAGTTGAAGCTACTAACTTTGGATATGGGATAGAAAATGGAATAATTAGTAGAAATGCAAAAATTATAGCAATCTACATGTTTAACATCCACATTGACTGCAGATTTAGATTTCAAATAGTTAATGCAATCGATAAAAGCCTTTTTTCAGACACTGATTTATTTTATTATGCAGAGTCATAATTAGGATTGTCACGGGTTCCCCCCGGGGTGCCACCTGGAACTGGGGTACCACTGAGCCCTCCTGACCAACCAGCCTGGGCTCCCTTTTCACTGTACTGCTGTGACAAGCTGCCAAGCCCTCTCCAGGCTTTAACCTGCACTTTTGCCAGCACACATACAGGTAGGGACACGCCCAGCTGCAGTTAAATGTGGGTGCTGTGACCAGCCCCTGAATGGGAAGGTTCCATCTAGGGAACTTCCCAGCTACTCAGACACACACCCTCTCTGGAGTGTATACCCAAAATTATACTATCTTGTGCTGCACAAGGAGCTGTACAGTGGAAGCTCATGAAATTTGCCCCCTCCCTCAATGTGGAGAGGAATACATAACTGCTTTCTTCCCCGAGTTATGACTCCCACACACTGGTTTTAGACAAAGCAAAAACAAGTTCATTAACTATAAAAGATAGATTTTAAGTGATTATAAGGGATAGCAAACAGATCAAAGCGGATTACCTAGCAAATAAAAATGCAAACTAAGCTTAATATACTAAAGAGATTGGATATGAATAGTGATCCTCACCCTAAGTGATGGTACAAGCAGACTGCAGATTCTTAAGGGGCAAGGTGCACTTGTTTACAGCTTAGAATCCCCAGGCGTTCTATTCACAGGCTAAAAATCCCTTTAGCCTGGATTCAGCACTTCCCCCAGTTCAGTCCTTGTTCCTTGGGTGTTTCTAGGAGTCTCTTTGGGTGGAGAGTCAGTGAAGAACCTTGATGTCACTCCCCTGCCTTATATAGATTTTGCATATGGTGGGAACCCTCTGTTTCACAGCTTGGTTCCCGTGCCAGTCTGTGGAAAAATACTGATATCCCAAGATGCAGTCCAGCACCAGGTGACCTGGTCACATGTTCCTGTAGCGTCACAGCAGCCATTACTCGAGGCTGTTTGTAGCATCCTTAGAAAGCTCGCCAAGTGGGAGATAAGCTTCTCCCAAGGCCTATTGTTCTCTCTAATGGCTCATTAACTTGAATGGGCACTTACCAGACAGCGATCTAGACTGAGAGCCTTTTGCCTAGTGGACGTTGCCCAGGAATAGCTACATGTGAAATAGATATATAGCCAATATTCATAACTTTGGATACAAAAATGATACATGCATACAAATAGGATAATCATATTCAGCAAATCATAACCTTTGCAGCAACATCTCACATGACGTGTTTTGCATCAAATACATCATAACTGTCATAATCATATCATAATAATATCACTGTGAAGAATATGGGGTACAGTATAACAAGCATATCCTGAAAAAGTTGTCAAAGAAGGTAGAGATGGAAAAGATGTTATGTCCTTTAGTGCATGGCCTTGCTAATGAAGAATTTTTTCCTGAATTCCATTTCACAATGCTTCAATTGCAAAAATGGGGTTCCACCACTTCTCTTTAGGAGCCGGTTCCACATGTCTTCCTGTAAAATCGGTTTTGGGCTGATCAAGACAATTTTTTTCCCCTAGTTTCATTCCATTACTGCTATACCCCTTTGTGCCCTAATCAATTTCCATCTCTCCTTAATATTTTACAGTTTTATGGTACTTAAACCATTTTATTTAAACTCTTTTTGCTTCTTATGTTACTTAAAAGTCTGAGCCTTAGGAAGATTTAATGGCATGTCTCTGAGCTTGAGCACTGGCCTTGTGACTCCTCAGTACCTCCTGGCCAAATATGTACAGGAGCCTGTAGCACCTTCTTTTCTTTTCAAGAGCTCTGTGCTCATGCAAGCATCATTTATGATGATGCCCACTGTGTCCTAAGTGCTTCTGAGGTAGGAAAGAAGGAAAGGCTGCTGCCCCAAAGAGCTTGTTTTGGAATTGCTGCAGAGGAAGGAAATGGAAAGGAAAACCTCCTAAGAAGTAAAAGGACAGAAAGAACCCCAGTTTCTTTCCAGCCAAGGTCGTTTGACAAAAAATCCTTCTGTGGAAAGTGGAAACAAAAGTTGAAAATAGACTTTATTTTATTTTTTGACTATATTTTTAGACTTTGTCTACATTAAAGCTATAAATGGTTTACTCCAACCCAATTACAACATGGTCGAACAACGGCCAGGATTTACCTGTGTCCCATCCACTCTAAACTTTTTGGTCATGTTATAAAAAAGTCACTCAATTATTCCTGTTCAAACCTATTTAAGATAATGGGTGTGCACATATGTATTTGGGGCAAGATCTGGCCTACAGAATCTTTGTCTTGAAGTTTTGGGGGAAGAGTAATGCATTTTACAGGAACATTGTTATTCATTCTGGAGAAATTGAGACGTATTCCAATGAGTTGTCCTATAGAACAGTATTTGCAGAGGTTTCCTTAAGCAATACATTTTTCAGGACTACTTTAAGTCAAAAACTGTTGGAGGCAAAGAATACATTTTTGCTTTTGACTTGTTTAGGGAGAATCTATTGTGATGGGACCCCCGGGGTACAACCTTGAACTGGGGTACCGCTGTGCCCTCTTAACTCTCCAGCCTGGGCTGTCTCTCACAATGCTTTGCTAGTGACAAGCAGTAAACCCCTCTGAGTGCTGTTATCACTCAGCACAACCGCATGTGAAGCCCCACACCCAGCTAGATTGCATGAATGCTCCCAGAGCTGCTCATAAATCACACGGAGGCACCAGCCAATTCTCCCAAGCCCCCAGCCTTGCATCCTGAACTCTACTGTCTTACATTGGTCAGGCTTCTGACCAGGGCAAGTTTACTACCCAGTCCATCCTTCCCTCAGAGTGGAGAGGACATACACAAGCCTTTGTAACCTGAGCTGAGATTTCCCAAGCACTTCAACCAAACCGCACAGCTTTAGGTAAAATATAAACGAGATTTATGAACTCCAGAAAGATTTTCAGTTATTATAAGTGGGAGGCACAAAAAGGTCAGAGATAGTTACCAAAGAAAATAAAAGGTAAGTGCACAATCTAAATCTTAAACCTTATTACACTAGGCAGTATTTGGATCAAACAGTTTTCTCACTCGACTCTCACCCTATCTGTGTCTGACAAGAAAATCACAGTTTCCATTTGGAGATGTTTGTTGTGTGCCTTTTTGGTTTTACAGCCATGTGACATTGACTGAACTACTGCCCAATCAGCAAAAGGGAAGTTCCATAATCCTCTGCTACCTTGGAGTATTTCAGTGATCTATTGACTTTCTTGCTGTCTGAAGCCTTGTAAATGGCGAGCGCTATATGAAGTAGAAACAAACCATTAGTGTTATGGAGACATAGTGCAGTGACATTAATGGTTTGTTTCTGTTTCATTGTTTTGGTGTTTGGCAATAAAATAATCATGTCCTAACACTTGTATAAAATAGGTTTCCCCTGATACCTCTTTATGTTAACACTGAAATAGAAAAACATTGAAGGAGAGAGAAAGCATTCAGAATTAAGTGAAATCAAAAGGCCTTTTCACTGAGAAATGTCAAGTATAGAAGAAGGGGCCTGAATAACCTATTAACTATTTGCAATTTGGAGAAAATAACTATTCCAATATGTATGCCTCCATGAATAGTCCTGTTTGCCTTTTTATTTATTATTACGTGTATAGAGAACCGAAAGTGTTCAGAGCACTTGAGGAACATGTAAAGGAGTATAAAGACAAAATGTACAAAGTGTTTTGACTCTGTGTGTAGAGTGTGTGTGTGCGTGTGTTCGTGCCCAGCAGAAAATTCACTTTTTTCCTTTTACATTACAAAATTATGTAATCTGGTCTTAAATAGGGTGACCAGATGTCCAGATTTTGTAGGACAGTCCCTATATTGAGGGCTTTTTTCTTATATAGGCACCTATTACCCCCCACCCCATGTCCCGACTTTCACACTTTCTATCTGCAAAAAGAAAAGGAGTACTTGTGGCACCTTAGAGACTAACCAATTTATTTGAGCATAAGCTTTCGTGAGCTACAGCTCACTTCGCTGTAGCTCACGAAAGCTTATGCTCAAATAAATTGGTTAGTCTCTAAGGTGCCACAAGTACTCCTTTTCTTTTTGCGAATACAGACTAACACGGCTGTTACTCTGAAACTTTCTATAGACTAGGTCTTAAATAGACTAGGTCTTTAACCTCTAATGCAAAAAAATATTAACGAACCTCAGGCTGTCATTTACACAGTGGTGATCAATGGAAACATTCTGCACTAGAGTCCATTAGAAAAACTGGCAACTCTTGAAGGTTTTCATGCAGCAAGACTCAATGTGTACAGAAATAATGCTACTTTTTTCCTAAGTGTGGTATTGTTTTAATGTAAGCCATTTCTTTTCCTACAGATGCTTTTTCTACAGTGCAGTGGCCTGATGCTAAAGCTACTGCAGGTGTATGGTTCTTAATCAGGTGGCAGAAACACATAAATAGAAAGCACAGAGGTTATCTCTTGAAAGCTGACCGCTTTACTTATTTACTGAACGTAGACTATGAGAGCAAAATTAGAGGAAACTTTCCATACAAAAAAAAACATCTTCTCGGGAGTAAAGTCAGAGCTGGTAGCTAAAGGAATATTGGAAATGCAACAGGTATCTGGCACAAAATGATTGCTATTTGGGGATTATAAATAAATATTTAAAAAGAGAATACTGGTCGGGTTTTGTTAACTCTTAGAATCTGTGGGAAAGACTTTCTAAATAAATCTTTTGATACACAGTCTTTTACTGACTATGACTCTTTATTGGTCATGACCATAACAGTTTCCCTGTTTGGCTTTTCTTTTTGTTTTCTTTTTCAGGTGAAAATAGCCATCTTATTAGTTGGAGGAGATGCTGCTGTTGAGACTACACCAGAGATTATAGAGGAATCATTTCTATTGCCATCATGATTAGCAGTGTTGCCGTTTTCTTGGATGAGTACACATTCAGTGTGGTCTTTCTAAAGATGAATTCTTTACCGACTGCAGAAGAATAGGAAGCAGTCAAGGAATTATGTTGTGATTGGAATAACAGAGACTTGGTGGGATAACTCACATGACTGGAGTACTGTCATGGATGGATATAAACTGTTCAGGAAGGACAGGCAGGGCAGAAAAGGTGGGGGAGTTGCACTGTATGTAAGAGAGCAGTATGACTGCTCAGAGCTCTGGTATGAAACTGCAGCAAAACCTGACAGTCTCTGAATTAAGTTTAGAAGTGTGAGCAACAATGGTGATGTCGTGGTGGGAGTCTAGTAACGGAAGTTACTAGATTGCAGGCCCTGGTTCTCATGGGAGTCTTCAATCACCCTGATATCTGCTGGGAGAGCAATATAGCAGTACACAGACAATCCAGGAAGTTTTTGGAAAGTGTAGGGGACAATTTCCTGGTGCAAGTGCTGGAGGAACCAACTAGAGGCAGAGCTCTTCTTGACCTGCTGCTCACAAACAGGGAAGAATTAGTAGGGGAAGCAAAAGTGGATGGGAACCAGGGAGGCAGTGACCATGAAATGGTCAAGTTCAGGATCCTGACACAAGGAATAAAGGAGAGCAGCAGAATACAGACCCTGGACTTCAGAAAAGCAGACTTTGACTCCCTGAGGGAACTGATGGGCAGGATCCCCTGAGAGAATAACATGGGGGGGAAAGGAGTCCAGGAGAGCTGGCTGTATTTTAAAGAATCCTTATTGAGGTTACAGGGACAAACCATCCCGATGTGTTGAAAGAATAGTTAATATGGCAGGCGACCAGCTTTGCTTAACAGTGAAATCCTTGCTGATCTTAAACACAAAAAAGAAGCTTACAAGAAGTGGAAGATTGGACAAATGACCAGGGAAGAGTGTACAAATATAGCTCAGGCATGCAGGAGTGAAATCAGGAAGGCCAAATCACACTTGGATTTGCAGCTAGCAAGCGATGTTAAGAGTAACAAGAAGGGTTTCTTCAGGTATATTAGCAACAAGAAGAAAGTCAAGGAAAGTGTGGGCCCCTTACTGAATGAGGGAGGCAACCTGGTGACAGAGGATGTGGAAAAAGCTAATGTACTCAATGTTTTTTTGCCTCTGTCTTCACGAACAAGGTCAGCGCCCAGACTACTGCACTGGGCAGCACAGCATGGGGAGGAGGTGACCAGCCCTCTGTGGAGAAAGAAGTGGTTCGGGACTATTTAGAATAGCTGGACGAGCACAAGTCCATGGGGCCGGATGCGCTGCATCTGAGAGTGCTAAAGGAGTTGGCGGATGTGATTGCAGAGCCATTGGCCATTATCTTTGAAAACTCATGGCGATCAGGGGAGGTCCAGGACGACTGGAAAAAGGCTAATGTAGTGCCCATCTTTAAAAAAGGGAAGGAGGAGGATCTGGGGAACTATAGGCCAGTCAACCTCATCTCAGTCCCTAGAAAAATCATGGAGCAGGTCCTCAAGGAATCAATTCTGAAGCACTTAGAGGAGAGGAAAGTGATCAGGAACAGTCAGTATGGATTCACCAAGGGCAAGTCATGCCTGACTAATCTAATTGCCTTCTATGACGAGATAACTGGCTCTGTGGATGAGGGGAAAGCAGTGGATGTGTTATTCCTCGACTTTAGCAAAGCTTTTGACACGGTCTCCCACAGTATTCTTGCCAGCAAGTTAAAGAAGTATGGGCTGGATGAATGGACTATAAGGTGGTTAGATTATCGGGCTCAACGGGTAGTGATCAATGGCTCCATGTCTAGTTGGCAACCGGTATCAAGTGGAGTGCCCCAAGGGTCAGTCCTGGGGCTGGTTTTGTTCAATATCTTCATTAATGATCTGGAGGATGGCGTGGATTGCACCCTCAGCAATTTTGCAGATGACACTAAATTGGGAGGATTGGTAGATACACTGGAGGAAAGAAATCTGATGAGGTTCAACAAGGACAAGTGCAGAGTGCTGCACTTCGGATGGAAGAATCCCATGCACCGCTACAGACTAGGGACCGAATGGCTAGGCAGCAGTTCTGCAGAAAAGGACCTAGGGGTTACAGTGGACGAGAAGCTGGATATCAGTCAACAGTGTGCCCTTGTTGCCAAGAAGGCCAATGGCATTTTGGGATGTATAAGTAGGGGCATTGCCAGCAGATCGAGGGACGTGATCGTTCCCCTCTATTCGACATTGGTGAGGCCTCATCTGGAGTACTGTGTCCAGTTTTGGGCCCCACACTACAAGAAGGATGTGGAAAAATTGGAAAGAGTCCAGCGGAGGGCAACAAAAATGATTAGGGGACTGGAACACATGACTTATGAGGAGAGGCTGAGGGAACTGGGATTGTTTAGTCTGCGGAAGAGAAGAATGAGGGAGATTTAATAGCTGCTTTCAACTACCTGAAAGGGGGTTCCAAAGAGGATGGATCTCGACTGTTCTCAGTGGTAGCAGATGACAGAACGAGGAGATTCTAAGTTGCAGTGGGGGAGGTTTAGGTTGGATATTAGGAAAAGCTTTTTCACTAGGAGGGTGGTGAAGCACTGGAATGCGTTACCTAGGGAGGTGGTGGAATCTCCTTCCTTAGAAGTTTTTAAGGTCAGGCTTGACAAAGCCCTGGCTGGGATGATTTAGGTGGGGATTGGTCCTGCTTTGAGCAGGGGGTTGGACTAGATGACCTCCTGAGGTCTCTTCCAACCCTGATTTTCTATGATTCTATGACTGTAAGCGGCTGGGCTAATTAAGTAAAAACAAAACCCTCTAAAATTTTTGTACCTTTATTCTAAAGGTGTAATAGCTGTAACTAACTAAAGCTTTTATATAGGCTTTTATTTTCTTTTGCCCTTAGTTATTTTGGCTGCTATAGAATTGTACCAACTTTCTTTTGCTTTATCTGCATGTTGCACTCTGCCTGCACTCTGCACTAAATTCTTTTGAACAGGGATGTTGGAAAAGTTTTTTTTTTTAAGTTGTTAAGTAGAGTGATTCAGCTGAAAAATTCTCTCTTTAAAATACCCTCAATTAGTGATATTAAGTCCTTAGGTAGCTAAGTAGATTAACTTGAGCTCACCATCCTGTGTGACTGATAGTATTGCATGAGTGTACCCAGCACGTTGTGATGATTACAGCAATGTCTGGTCTGCTGGGATGGGGCAAAAAGTTCCCAGTAGAAGAAATGGCCATGATCTACTTCCTTATGAGTTGAGCCACTTTATCAAGTTACTGTAGACACAGCCTGTCCTAATCTACACTGATTGTTGAGTTGGTGTCAGCATTTTGGATCATCCTGTAACTCAGATGTCATAATGATTCAGACATGGTCATTATTTGTGTGGACAAGGCCTACAGATAGACTCTAATGGTCATACTTATCTCTCCTCTAAAATGACTTCTAATTACTATGTTGATTCTGAATAGATGGTTTTGATGCTAGGACACCGAATTGGGACTTCGGAAGATGAGATTGTCATGATTCAGTTTCTCATCTGTCAAACAGGTAAAACACCTCTAAAACGTTACAGAAATATAATCCTCACAATGCCCATATGAAGTATGGGGTTATGGGCATTCCGAGGATTATATTTTTTTTAATGATTTAGAGGGTTTGAGTCCTTGATGAGCACTGTAGGTTCTACCTATGAATGAGCCAGTGCCCCAAAAGAGTAGAGCAGACGGGTGGAATGGATGGCACAAATGGCATGTGCTTGTATTCAGTGCATCCCTTCAGATCACATTAATTGAATTAATGAATCGTTGGATCAGCAGAAATACAGGAGTTGAAATATTAACAATGTTGCTTTAGAGCTAAGTGATTGCAAGCTTTTCAGGACAGAGACCATACATGTCTCCAGGGCCCTATTGCACTGATCTTGATTCGGGCCTCGTGATGCTTTCTAATGGCTAATAATACTTTCAGTTTCATAAAGACATAAAGTAATGTTGACAGGCTAATCAATGTTGTTTACTCTTCCTGCTTGGAGTCAGGACACAATGATGTCTTCTCTGGACAACCCTTCCTTTGGGTTAAGTGAACTTAATTATTTGAGACCCCAAGAGCAATGGGGTGGGGAAATTCTCCTTCACTGTATCACCACAAAGCGTCCATTTTCATAAATGGCTTCAACACAGTCACCTTCCAGTTTGGGATTTGGATGAGAAGAGGGAGCCATTCTCACTCCGCTTTTCCTTAGAACCTATTCCATGCCACAGTCCAAAGCAACCCAAATATCTCTGGCTATGAAAATAGGAGAAAAACAAAATAAAAAAGGCAGCAAAGAGTCCTGTGGCACCTTATAGACTAACAGACATATTGGAGCATAAGCTTTCGTGGGTAAATACCCACTTCGTCGGATGCATGTAGTGGAAATTTCCAGAGGCAGGTATAATAAATATGCAAGCAAGAATCAGGCTAGGGATAATGAGGTTAGCTCAGTCAGGGAGGATGAGGCCCTCTTCTAGCAGTTGAGGTGTGAACACCAAGGGAGGAGAAACTGCTTTTGTAGTTGGCTAGCCGTTCATAGTCTTTGTTTAATCCTGAGCTGATGGTGTCAAATTTGCAAATGAACTGAAGCTCAGCAGTTTCTCTTTGAAGTCTGGTCCTGAAGTTTTTTTGCTGCAGGATGGCTACCTTTAAATCTGCTGTTGTGTGTCCAGGGAGGTTGAAGTGTTCTCCTCCTTCTTTGTGGGTCATAGTAGGAAGGGAAACTTTGGTACTTAAAACATTTTTTCACTGTAGTACAATGCAGAAAGTGCCAATTTATGCTAAAAAGTGTGATTTAGACTATTCGAGTACCTGTTGGTGAGGCTTGCAGAGCTCAACTGAAGGCAGATCAGGCATTATGCACTGTCTTTCTCTCAATACACCAGTACATGTTTTTTTAATATTAGGATCATGAAGCCAACTTGACACCTAAAAGTATAACAAAATTATTCAGAGGAAAAAATTTTTGGTTCCCTGAGGATGTTTACCGAAATGCCTGTCCCTGTTTTTCAATATTTGCAGATTAGACATTGGCAAGGTCACTAGCAGTAATATATTAAAAACAATAAGACCTTAGAATATTCATCCAAATAGAGGGGAATATATTAGTCTCCATTTTATACAGCATACGCCCCCGTATATACAATCTGCAGGAACTGTATAGTATTACAAAAAGACCCAAAGTATTTTGGCAGATGGAAAACAGATCTTGATACTCATTTTATGATGAGCTTGTCACATGGAAATTCAGTCTAAAAAAAAAAAGTTCTATGTCTAATCAGGAAAAATGAATCTGAGTTTTAAAAAAAAATATTGTACATACTCCAGGATTCAGGCTATAAATTCTACATAGTCCTTTATATTCGAGAATGAAGGGAGAGAAGGTGGTGGTTAGGTCTGAATGTATGGGTTCTGGCAAATGGTCCAAGCACTAACAAAATCCATTTACCCTTAGTTCAAATTGCCTATCTTCCCTCTCCCCCCAGAAATTCTGTTTCCACCCCCCAAAATAATCCACTTAATTTAATTTGACCACTAATATGATATGAGTGCATATAGTCATGTCATATAGTAATATCAAAAATCATGCAACTCCAGGTGTGGAAAATAAACCATACGAACATATGAAGATTTCCCTCTGGACTCTAGAATATTATGACAATGGAAAGACTGCATCCATGTTGGAAGAAAATATTATAGCTTCTTGAACAAGTGGCCACCATTTCATGAATGATTCAAAAAGATATATTTGAGAATACTAGGCCACAAGCTTTTAGATGTTTAGCTATTGCTAACCTCCAGAGCATACTTTGTATAATGCTGTCACTTCTAGTATACAGGTAAATTGCGTTCATTGACTTTTGTGTAGCAGTTTTTGCTGAGCAATACAATGATTCTGATTCATTTGAGGAAAAAGGATATTTTACATTTGAGCTGTTATTTCTTTTAAACTGTAAGCTGAAAATGGAATTTTTTTAAAAAGTACCCTGCAAAATGTGTCACTTGCTTAGACCTTCTTCTGAAACAAAGCTTGAATGAATATTTGTAACTCATTGGAATGACACATAGCTGTTCACAATTCTTTACAAATGTGTGAAGGGTAAAAAAGGGTGACATAAATGTTCTTAATCTGTTCTGCAGTATGATCTTTCCATACTATCATTCATCTGTCTAAAAAGCCCATCAGTTTATATGGCAAAATGATAAATGTCATCCTTTTTCAAAACGGAATGTTAAATAGCCAGTTGAGTGTCATGCACAGATTTCATTAAATCTGATAGAGCTAAAGGCCATCCAATTTCACCTAGTTAGCCCTGCATTGAGCCCAATAATTTGTTTGGCTAAAGCATATCTTATGGAAAGGCATCCAGTCTTGAGATGAAGATTCCAAGAGATTGAGAATCCATCACTTTCTTTGATAGTTTGTTCCTATGGGTAATTGCCTTCTGTGTTAAACGTGTGCCTTATTTGTAATTTAAATTATCAGCGTCTGGAAGCTGGTTCTTGTTATGTCTTTCTCCACTAGATTAGAGCATTTGAGTACCTGGTATGATCTCCCCATGAAAGTACTCAGACACTGTAAACAAGTCACCTCTCTGTCTTCTTTTTACTAAGCTAAGCAGATCTCAAATCAGTTTTGCAGCTCTCTTTTGCATCCTCTCTAATTTTTAAAATCTGGAAACAGTATTCCAGTGTCTTTCTCACTAATGCGGTATACTTAGGTAAAATCACCTCCTATTCCTACTCCTCAGTTATACATCCCAGGATTGCATTAGCTGTTTTTGCCACAGTATCATATGGCTGAGTTGCTTGCCCACTAAATCCTTTTTAGAGTCACTGCTTTCCAAGATACATCCACCATTGTGCAGGTATAACCTGCATTCCTTGTTGCTAGATGTATAACTTTGTGTTTGACTGTATTTTGTCTTTCAGGAATCACAGACTTGTGCCCAGAGTTGAACAGTTTTAACTTTTAAAAGCTGGCTACGAAAACCATTCAGAAAAGCTTGGTTTTAAAAGGATGCTGTCAGGTAGTCTGAGGCCCAAAATTCAGACTATAATTTTGTTTTCATTTGTATATGTGGCTTTTGTGGGGAGGAATAGACTTCTTCCCACCAGAAATGTGATACTCCTTTTCCCTCCCCAATTTTTTTCCAATAAACATAGGAGAGGCTTTTTGTTCAGATTACTTTGTAGTACTTGCAACTCATTCACCAGCCTCCTGGCTGCATGATGTGCAGAAAGGGAACCTGAATTAGCCTCTTTTTTTCATTGCCTAAATTGAGTCATCCTCATCTTCTTCGTCTTTTTCTTCAACGCTTAGCCAAATGGTTGGCCGTGGCAATTGTTCGACATTTGGTCTGTTCCTGTGCAGCTGCGAGGGCTTGGAAGGCCGAAAGTCCAATGTTGGAACAGACTTAATGCACGCGTGTAATAGGGAGTCTGTTTCTAGGCCGCCTCCACCCCTCAATTGGTGGAATCCCAGATGTTACAAGCCACCCGAAGAACGGCATTCACCGGAACGTCTTGTGGCATTCTGGCAACATGTCCGTAAACTTCTGCATTATGAATGAAGTCATTCCATTTTATGCCTAATATATGACATTAGCATTTTGTGTGGAAAGCCTCCAGCTTTGCCCAGTCTAAGCGGCATACTGTCCATGTTTTGCAACCATACAGCAGTACAGAGAGGATACAGCTCGAATAGCTCCTGAACTTGGTTGTCATGCTAAGATAATGTTGATTCCATATTCATCGTACATGACCCATGGCAGATGCTGCAATGCCAATCCCGTGAAGAACCTCCGCATGAAAGTTGGAGGAACTGGTGAGTATAGAACCCAAATAGCAAAAGCTGGAGACTCCCCAGGACTCTGTACGAGAAGAACGTCATCAGCACAGTCAAGGTCTGAGAGCGAGATATTGCTGATCTTAACGCCTATGGACCTGACGGAATGCTGCATTATGAAATACATTGCCCAACAAAAGAGTGCCTGACACTAGATACTGATTTAAAAGGTGCCGACATCTGATTCCCGAAATGTACATGGGCAGTGGTTCCATTGTGCAGCTCGCTAATCAACTCCAGCAGAGTGATTGGAACACCTACACCCTTTAAGGCCTTCCATAGTGCAACTCAGTCAACTGAATCAAACGCAGCCTTAAGATCAACAAAAGTTTTATAGAGGGGCTTCTTGGACTCATGGTTTGTCTGCAACAACAAGCAGAGGGCAAAATGGCATCTAATGTGGACCTGTTCACCATAAAGCCTGACTATTGGGGGTGATGCTTCCTTTGTAACGGGCTCCAAATGCACCAACAGAACATGCGCAAACACCTTCCCTGGCATGGACAACAAGGTGATCAGCCTGTAGCTCTTACATTCGCAGCACAGTGCCCTTATAAAATGAGATCACAATACCATCCTTCCAGGTGGTTGGTAAAGTTCCAGTTCTCCACACCAGGTGAAAGATGGCCAGAAGTGATTTCACTACAGGATCAAAAATACATTTTAACAGCTCCAGCGGGGATGCCATCAGCACCAGTTGTGCATCTGTTTTTCAGTTTGCAAATGGTGCGCTTTGCTTCATCCAGCATTGATGCGTCAGTACAAGTGTCTGGGGCTGCCAAATCATCCAGCTCTGGGCAAGCAGCGGCTAGAGGGTGGTTCAGGACTTTGTGATAATGTTGCACCCAGCATGAGAGGATGTCGTCATCCGATTTACATGGATGGTCTTGGCAGTCGTTCAGGATGCCATTTGTAGTGACTACCTCTTGACCACTGAGGTTGCGGATCACACGGAATGCCAGCTTTAAATCTCCCCTGGCTAAGCCAAATTCAGACACCACAGTGACACCCCAATATTCACGACTGTCATGTAATTATGATATGTTTTGTACAAAGTATGTCTTGTGAGGTGTCCTTCTAAAAGTCTTGATCTGTTAGGCAGTAATATCCCCTTGGATTATATGTGCTATTGTCCTATGTGAAGTTATGAAGTTTGGCTATGTATGTGTTACTGAAACATGTAGTGAGCTGAAAACACCCACAAGCAGCCTTTCAGGTAGGACAGTAAAAAGGCCAAACAATGTTAATGGTTTATTGAGGAAATGCACACAAGCACAAGGATTACCCAGGAACTGTGTACAGTAGAAACCTCTCAGAGATAGCACTACACAAGGGAACCGTTTGACCCAGGTCACAGCAAAAGAGCTTTCCAGCAAGTGGGGAGAAGATATAAAAGGGGAGAAATGACATATTGAGGGGTCCTAACTCTCCCTGCAACAACACACCTGGAAAGACCTGAGGGGCAAGGACTGAACTGTGGGAAGTGATGATACCAGGCTAGAAAGATCTTTAGCATGTATATGAAAACCTGGAAAAGCCAAGGCAACTTGTGCCTTAAGAATCTACCAGCCTGTTTATCACTCAGGGTGAGAATTTGCTAATTTATATCCTACCTATCTGTTGTGTGTTAAGCTCAGTTTGCGGTTTTTGTTTATTTACTAAAGTAATCTGCTTTGTTCTGTTTGCTATCCCTTATAATCACTTAAAATTCATCCTTTATAGTTAATAAACTTGTTTTGTTTTCTAAAACCCAGTTTGTGCAATTCATAACTGGGGGGTGTGTGTGCAAAAAGCTGTGCATATCTCTCTCCAAATTGAGGGAAAGGCGAATTTCAATTAGCTTACGCTGTACAGTTCTCTGTGCAGTGCAAGACAATACAATTTTGGGTTTACACTCCAGAGTGTATGTGCACAGGATTGCTGGGCAATCCCCTAGCTGAGTCCTCCCACAGACAGCTGATTGCAGACTCTGTGTGATTCTACAGTTGGGTGTAGAAAAAAACCCATGCAAGCATCTAGCTGGAAAGGGGCTTGAGAGCCTGTCATAGCAGCACAGAATAAGGGAAAACCAGGCTGGTGGGACAGGCAGGCTCAGTGGTATCCCAGTTCCAAGCGGCACCCTGGGGGAACCTGTCACAGCCACTTGTTTATAATATGCCTTGTGATCGCAAAGTGCCAGGACTTTGAACTTTGTTTCAGCTGATTATGAGTGAGTTTATTGCCACACTAGCAGGCTGTGGCCTTAAATTTAATGGCGGAGAAGGCCTCTTCTAATAGCCATAGTCGATGTGCTGGGCGCCTATAGCCAATCGTCAGCTTGGCAGATTGACAGAGGATGGAGGTGAACAGAGACCAGGCAATCAAATTGAGTGAAGCACAAAAAACAAACAAACATAAAAGGTAAAAAGTACTTGAACATTGAAACTTAGAGAAAGCAAATAGAAAATGGTGATTATAACTGGTAAGAAAATCTTGACATTTTACATGCTTAATTTGACAGCATCCTTTAAAGTAAAAAGTTACAATTTATGGATTAAAATTTACTTATTCAGGTCCCAATTTTACAAGCTTCTCTGTGTGGGTGCATGGTTCCACCCACCCACAACAGCTTGCAGAATGAGACCCTTAGCTGGAGATGTGTTTAGCAGACTTTACTTCTATATCTATCAACACCCACACATGCCTTGTATAAACCCTCCCTCCTTTCTTTTTTAAAAACTGTGGCAGTTGGTTGAAGGTGAGAAATACGTTCTTGTGATGGGGCATACAAACCTCACACTGGGCAACAAGGGGTTAAGGAGCTGCTCTGGGCTCAGCCAGCCCTGTCCTGCCACACACGTGCAAGAGATGCACAGGCTGGAGAAGGGGCGAAAAGGGAGCAGAACAGCTTGCTTAGAGGCAGGCTAGGGAAGAGAAAGGACCTTTACCTTGCAGCTCCTGAAGAAAGGATTGAGGAAAGGCAGGATCACTCCTATGCACAGCTACCTGAAGGTCCCTCCCTGAGGGTTGGGAGGGCCAGCTTCTGATAGACCCTGAGAGGGAGGTATTTCCCACCTCCCACATGCTAACCCAGTTTATTTCCATTGATTCCCTGTGTTTGGTTTATGGACTACCCCTGAGGGGAACAGATTCAGAACTAACCTGGCCAGAGGGCCAAAGGCACAAGAGGAGGCAGCCGCTGCTTCAAGAGGGAAAGAATTACTATGCCACACCTGGCCACAAAGAGGTTCTACACTCTGAGCTAACCCTCTTTATGCTTTCCTGCACAGACTGTGTACTGTGGACAGTAGAGGGGGGTAGGAAGTGGCCCAAGAAGGGCAGCCTTAAGGCACTCCTGAGTGTCAGACCCTTTTGTCACCCTCATGGGGCCCTGGGCTGGAGCCCGATGTAGTGGGAGGGCCTGGGCTCCCCTACCAAAACCCCTTCTGCAGGTACAAGCACCTAAGCTCTGACCACTAGGCAATGCTCCACACGAGCGAGGAGCATCACAGTTTTCCTGAGTGATTATTATTATTATTTTTGGTGGAAGGCATTAGGAATAATAAATTATATTCATAAGCTTAGTTGTTCATTGCTAAACGTGACTGGACTCTCATATACTTGATCTATGCATATATTACTGTGCATGATTAAAGTTCACAGTAGGCCTCAGTCAAGTGGATATTGACATTTAAAGGTCAGGAGTAACAATATTCATGGAGAGAAAATGATCAAAAATAAGAGCTGGGGAAAGAGAAATTAACAGTGTAATGTTTCAGAGTAACAGCCGTGTTAGTCTGTATTCGCAAAAAGAAAAGGAGTACTTGTGGCACCTTAGAGACTGACCAATTTATTTGAGCATAAGCTTTCGTGAGCTACAGCTCACTTCATCGGATGCATACTGTGGAAACTGCAGAAGACATTATATACACAGAGACCACCTCTGTGTATATAATGTCTTCTGCAGTTTCCACAGTATGCATCCGATGAAGTGAGCTGTAGCTCACGAAAGCTTATGCTCAAATAAATTGATTAATCTCTAAGGTAACAGTGTAATATTGCCTCTGTTAACAAGAGCAAGCCATTTTGCTTGCTGCATTGTTTTGAGAGACATTTCTTGATGTGAACTTTGAATTGTATTTGAAAAATATTTAAAATCTTTTTTTATTTAAATCTCTTGCTGAAAATTGTCTCCACCATTGTCTGTCACAAATGAAGTGGCCAACCTTGTGAATATACTTTGATTTTTTTAAAAAATAAACTCATTGTTAAATTAGTATGTTTTTATGTAATACAGCATTCTTCTGTTACAAGCTAGTTTATCACTGACTGATTTTTTTAAAAGGTGATCTGAACATTTGGGGGAGGGGATGCTAGATGCTTGCATGGTTTTGGTTTTTTTCAATTGTTTTGTTTTGTTTTGTTGATTATTTCTATAAAGAAGATCTGAAAGGTGGGTTATCTTTTCCCAAAAGGTAAATTTTGCTCTTTTGTCTACCCTTCTTTTTGTGGAAGACTCATGGACAACTGGAGATCTGGTAACTTTAGGACAATGTAGATACCAAACCAGTGAAACCTGATTAAGTTGAAAAGTGACTTTTATTCATTCACTTTAAAAACTTGTTTTCTGTTTGTTTCCATTAACACCTCTTTCTCTCAAACACCAGATATATATTTGTGAAAAGTTTATAAACCAAAGGTAGACTTAAAAACTACCACCAACAAAACTTTCAGGCTGTATATACTTTCAGACTGTAAAAAGAAAAGGAGTACTTGTGGCACCTTAGAGACTAACCAATTTATTTGAGCATAAGCTTTCGTGAGCTACAGCTCACTTCATCGGATGCATTCAGTGGAAAATACAGTAAGGAGATTTATATACACACAGAACATGAAAAATGGGTGTTTATCATGCACACTGTAAGGAGAGTGATCACTTAAGATGAGCTATTTCCAGCAGGAGAGTGGGGTGGGGGGAAGAAAACCTTTTGTAGTGATAATCAAGGTGGGCCATTTCCAGCAGTTAACAAGAACAGTGTGGGGGGAGGGGGAATAAACAAGGGGAAATAGTTTTACTTTGTGTAATGACTCAACCACTCCCAGTCTCTATTCAAGCCTAAGTTAATTGTATCCAATTTGGAAATTAATTCCAATTCAGCAGTCTCTCATTGGAGTCTGTTTTTGAAGTTTTTTTGTTGAAGAATAGCCACTTTTAGGTCAGAAATTGAGTGACCAGAGAGATTGAAGTGTTCTCCGACTGGTTTATGAATGTTAAAATTCTTGACATCTGATTTGTGTCCATTTATTCTTTTACGTAGAGACTGTCCAGTTTGACCAATGTACATGGCAGAGGGGCATTGTTGGCACATGATGGCATATATCACATTGGTAGATGTGCAGGTGAATGAGCCTCTGACAGTGTGGCTGATGTGATTAGGCCCTATGATGGTGTCCCCTGAATAGATATGCGGACACAGTTGGCAACGGGCTTTGTTGCAAGGATAGGTTCCTGGGTTAGTGGTTCTGTTGTGTGGTGTTTGGTTGCTGGTGAGTATTTGCTTCAGGTTGGGGGGCTGTCTGTAGGCAAGGACTGGCCTGTCTCCCAAGATTTGTGAGAGCGATGGGTCATCCTTCAGGATAGGTTGTAGATCCTTGATGATGCGTTGGAGAGGTTTTGGTTGGGGGCTGAAGGTGATGGCTAGTGGCGTTCTGTTATTTTCTTTGTTGGGCCTGTCCTGTAGTAGGTGACTCCTGGGTACTCTTCTGGCTGTGTCAATCTGTTTCTTCCCTTCAGCAGGTGGGTATTGTAGTTGTAAGAATGCCTGATAGAGATCTTGTAGGCGTTTGTCTCTGTTTGAGGGGTTGGAGCAAATGCAGTTGTATCGTAGAGCTTGGCTGTAGACAATGGATGGTGTGGTGTGGTCTGGGTGAAAGCTGGAGGCATGTAGGTAGGAATAGTGGTCAGTAGGTTTCCGGTATAGGGTGGTGTTTATGTGACCATCGCTTATTAGCACCGTAGTGTCCAGGAAGTGGATCTCTTGTGTGGACTGGTCCAGGCTGAGGTTGATGGTGGGATGGAAATTGTTGAAATCATGGTGGAATTCCTCAAGGGCTTCTTTTCCATTGTTCCAGATGATGAAGATGTCATCAGTATAGCACAAGTAGAGTAGGGGCATTAGGGGACGAGAGCGGAGGAAGCGTTGTTCTAAGTCAGCCATAAAAATGTTGGAATACTGTGGGGCCATGCGGGTACCAATAGCAGTGCCGCTGATTTGAAGGTATACATTGTCCCCAAATGTGAAATAATTATGGGTGAGGACAAAGTCACAAAGTTCAGCCACCAGGTTTGCCGTGACATTATCGGCGATAGTGTTCCTGACGGCTTGTAGTCCATCTTTGTGTGGAATATTGGTGTAGAGGGCTTCTACATCCATAGTGGCCAGGATGGTGTTTTCAGGAAGATCACCGATGGATTGTAGTTTCCTCAGGAAGTCAGTGGTGTCTCAAAGATAGCTGGGAGTGCTGGTAGCGTAGGGCCTGAGGAGGGAGTCTACATAGCCAGACAATCCTGCTGTGAGGGTGCCAATGCTTGAGATGATGGGGCATCCAGGATTTCCAGTTTTATGAATCTTGGGTAGCAGATAGAATACCCCATGTCTGGGTTCCAGGGGTGTGTCTGTGCGGATTGTTCTTGTGCTTTTTCAGGGAGTTTCTTGAGCAAATGCTGTAGTTTCTTTTGGTAACCCTCAGTGGGATCAGAGGGGAATGGCTTGTAGAAAGTGGTATTGGAGAGCTGCCGAGCAGCCTCTTGTTCATATTCCGACCTATTCATGATGACAACAGCACCTCCTTTGTCAGCCTTTTTGATTATGATGTCAGAGTTGTTTCTGAGGCTGTGGATGGCATTGTGTTCCGCACGGCTGAGGTTATGGGGCAAGTGATGCTGCTTTTCCACCATTTCAGCCCATGCATGTCGGCGGAAGCACTCTATGTAGAAGTCCAGTCTGTTGTTTCGACCTTCAGGAGGTGTCCACCTAGAATCCTTCTTTTTGTAGTGTTGGTAGGAAGGTCTCTGTGGATTAGTAAATTGTTCAGAGGTGTGTTGGAAATATTCCTTTAGTCGGAGACGTCGAAAATAGGATTCTAGGTCACCACAGAACTGTATCCTGTTCGTGCGGGTGGAGGGGCAGAAGGAGAGGCTCTGAGATAGGACAGATTCTTCTACTGGGCTAAGAGTATAGTTGGATAGATTAACAATATTGCTGGGTGGGTTAAGGGAACCATTGCTATGGCCTCTTGTGCCATGCAGTAGTTTAGATAGTTTAGTGTCCTTTTCTTTTGTAGAGAAGCAAAGTGTGTGTTGTAAATGGCTTGTCTAGTTTTAGTAAAGTCCAGCCACAAGGAAGTTTGTGTGCTTTTTATGAGAGTATCCAGTTTTGAGAGCTCATTCTTAATCTTTCCCTGTTTGCTGTAGAGGATGTTGATCAGGTGGTTCCGCAGTTTCTTTGAGAGCATGTGGCACAAGCTGTCAGCATAGTCTGTGTGGTATGTAGATTGTAATGGATTTTTTGCCTTCAGTCCTTTTGGTACGATGTCCATCTGTTTGCATTTGGAAAGGAAGATGATGTTTATCTGTATCTGTACGAGTTTTTTCATGAAGTTGATAGATTTCCACTCCATACGGCTAAATGCAGTGCCTTGCATAATGACAGGTTTCAGAGTAGCAGCCGTGTTAGTCTGTATTCACAAAAAGAAAAGGAGGACTTGTGGCACCTTAGAGACTAACCAATTTATTTGAGCATAAGCTTTCGTGAGCTACAGCTCACTTCATCAGATGCATTCAGTGGAAAATACAGTGAGGAGATTTATATACACACAGAACATGAAAAAATGGTGTTTATCATGCACACTGTAAGGAGAGTAATCGCTTAAGATGAGCTATTACCAGCAGGAGAGTGGGAGGGGTGGGAAGAAAAGCTTTTGTAGTGATAATCAAGGTGGGACATTTTTTGTATTCTTTTCTTTTTGCGAATACAGACTAACACGGCTGCTACTCTGAAACTTTTCAGACTGTGTATATGCATCATAAAGAAACAGGCAAAATAAACCTATATTATTTCCTTTTAAGGGTCATCTTTAACTTGGCCATTTTAATTCTTGATTGTCCAAGTAATTGTTTTTTAGCCTGAAACAAATCTTTTCCAGATTCACCTAAAAGAGAAATATTAACTTGCTGTTTGTTGTTATAATTCCTGAGGATTTTGAAGGTGTGTGCACCTTTTGTTCATTTACCCACTCAGTGAAAAGTACAAGATCAATATTTAATCAGATGTCTCCTTAGATTGCGTTTCAAGACATGGAGCAGATGTTATTTTAATTGAACCACTCACAACAGGTAAACTGGATATTGTAGTCAAATGCTGGACATCCTCTTTCTGAGATAGTGGTGAGTAAAAATTCAATTTGTAGCAGAACAACAATTTTGAAGTATAGTATCAGCAAGATTTGACACTTTTGTATTGATTATAAAACTAGATGACTATTGATCATCTAGGTAGCTTTGAATTTCCACTAATTCCTAAGAATCTATGATGTTCCTTTAAAACCTGTTAGAGAAATAACCCTCATTCAAACTTTTTCAGGGACATTGGCAAGAGATTGTAACCTTTCTGATGGCTGTCATGTAGGGTGTGTGTGTGTGTGTGAGTGATATTCCCCTCTGGAAAGGATGAGAGAACTGGTACTGCTATCAGTTCAGTCCCTGATTCTGCACTAAGAACTGCCTGGGCAGATCCATGACTTCAAAAAGGAACACTGTGTGAGTGCAGGTGTTTACCTGCATGGGCCTAAATCAGGAGCCTCCTCCTTCAGCTTGTATATTTGACATTTTGTTTTTTAAGATGAAGAGTTACAAGAATCCCAAGTACAGGTCTGTTTCGGTTTCTACATGTTTCTACTACAGCATGGGGATTCTTCAGACTCTTGATTCCTTCTTGTATCCAAACTTTTTTTTGAAGAGTTTTTTGTTAATTTAAATTGAGACTTTTTTTTTTAAATCTCATGTGTCGCTTACATGAATAAAGCAGTTTTGGGAACTTAAACTGCCAGAATCCCCATGCAAATTTTGTTATATGTGACCCTTTCCTATCTTTTACATGTTTTCTTTTTCTTCTTTTTTTGCTTTGAAAAAGCCACACAAACAAAAAGGGAAACTGACTTGATTGGCCACACACACAAAGTGCTGTCAGATGCACAAAGTAAGCAAACTAGAAGGGGAAAATAAGTTTATTTCCATCAATCTCTCCCATTTATAGTATTCTTTAGGTATTCTATTTCTAACAATAGTAGACACAAGAAAAAGCCTTGAGGGAGAAATGTCATTTTTTCCCCACTTTGTTCTTGTGCATGAGAATCAGAAAGTGAAATTAATCTGTCTAGTTTCTTTGTCCAAACAGAGTGAAGTGCAAAACCAACCAGCACAAACAGTGAAAAATAATCTGGACCTTTAAAAAAGTGTAATAATTTAACACAGGTAAACCCTCAGTTTTCATCTTGAGTGTTTTTCTAATGTAGTTATCAATTAGCACATACTTTCAGAACTAAGAGAAAATTAGTTTTCATAAAAAAAAAAAAGACTTAAAAGATGGTTTTTGTAAGGCAGTAAGGGAGGAATTTATTATGTAGAGACATTGTAATTTAGGCCTTTCTCTCAATGTGATGAGAGTTATTTGGGTAAACAACTCTCTAAAGGACATTAGTCCTCAATAGAAATCAGGACCTTTTTTCATATTTTGAGGAAAAACTATAGTGACTTGACTTTTTCTAAAGATACTGTTTCTGCACAATGCAAATATCCTGTTCACCTGAATAAGCGTAAAGCATGGTACAACTCTGAAAAGTGATTTTTTATTTTAAAGGAAAAGGCATAGGACTATATCTAAGTGTTTCAATAACTTCTGTATCATATGCATTCATTTCTCAAATAGAAGCTTTTTATTTCTCCTCCTAATTGCCAGTTTTGCACACTCAGCTTGCTATCAGTCATCTTGCATATTGCCAGTAATAAAGATTCCGCAGGCCAAATTTTGTCCTCATTGAGGCTAATGACAACACATTATACAATAGGTATAATTGAGTCACATGAAGAAACAGAACACAGCTCGCTTTCTCTTAGCTGTGTTGATTGTTGTCTACAGGACTCATTAGGAAAAAAATCAACAGTTTAAAATCTTTTCTTTTTCTCTTAACGTGAACGGATATGGCTCTGAATAGAAAGAGGGCAGGTCATAGTAAGAAGGTGCCAATTTTGCATAGTTACTTTGAATAGAACCATACTTCAATATCTTTAAAGAGGTCAATACAAAATTGTGAAAGCAGTTTTGATTTCAAAAGGACATGAAATAAATAAATACTTATGAAATGTCTTTTCTATTTTGTTTTCCTTTCTCTATTCTTCACCTCCACCGCCCCCCCCCCAAAAGCCCCCAGGACCATGGAGTTGGATTTTCTTGGTGCAAATATGCAAGGGGTTTATGTACCATAACTACACAACCCAAAGGTTACCTGTTAAGGAGCAAATGCCTCATGCCTTTGTACTACTGGATTTTGAATTCCTCTGCCTGATCTAGATGATTGCATTATCTATCCTCCTTTATTTATTTTGCTAATTAGGTAAAAAAAACCACCCTTTTTATTCTAATATGTTGAGGAAACTGCCCCAATTCACTTTCCAAATATTTTTTTAATGTTGGTGCTTCCAGAATTCCTTTAATTTCTTTTTGTTTATCAGCTTACAACTTTTTCCTTCTTCTGCTTTTCAGATGAGAATGGAAATTTAGGACATTGTAAACTGCCACTGGGGCAGTCTTGTAATTCAAGCATGAAGTATGCGTGTACTGAAAAGATCCGTTGGTTAGTTATTTGTCTTTACTCCCACCCACCCCTGTATTTTAAAATGGAAAGTAGATATCTGATGCCCATACGAGTTCAGAGACTGCTCTAGTTTAATGAGTGCTGTACAGTTCTGAATAATGCTCTGCCACTCACCTAAGTGCTGGTTTGGAAAAAAGCCAACATCCTGTACATATGTGTAAAAACAATGAGGAGTCCTTGTGGCATCTTAGAGACTAACACATTTATTTGGGCATAAGCTTTCATGGGCTATAACCCACTTCATCAGATGCATGGAGTGGAAAATACAGTAGGCAGATATAAATACACAGCACATGAAAAGATGGGAGTTGCCTTACCAAGTGTGGGGTCAGTGCTAACGAGGCCAATTCAATCATGGTTGATGTGGCCCATTCCCAACAGTTGACAAGAAGGTGTGAATATCAACAGAGGGAAAATTATTTTTTGTAGTGACCCAGCCAGGGGGGTACTGTAGTTTTAAGAACGCTTGATAGAGATCCTGTAGGTGTTTGTCTCTGGCTGAGGGATTGGAGCAAATGCGGTTGTATCTTAGGACTTGGCTGTAGACAATGGATCGTGTGATGTGGTCTGGATGAAAGCTGGAGACATGTAGGTAAGTATAGTGGTCAGTAGGTTTCCGGTATAGGGTGGCATTTATGTGCCCATCGCTTATTTGCACAGTAGTGTCCAGGAAGTGGATCTTTTGTGTGGACTGGTCCAGGCTGAGGTTGATGGTGGGGTGGAAATTGTTGAAATCCTGGTGGAATTCCTCAAAGGCCTCCTTCCGATGGGTCCAGATGATGAAGATGTCTTCAATGTAGCCCAAGTAAAGTTGGGGCGCTAGGGGACGAGAGCTGAGGAAGCATTGTTCTAAGTCAGCCATACAAATGTTGGCATATTGTGGGGCCATGCGGGTACCCATAGCAGTGCTGTTGACTTGAAGGTCTAAATCGTCCCCAAATCTGAAATAGTTGTGGGTGAGGACAAAGTCACAAAGTTAGGCCACCAGGTTTGCCATGACATTATCAGGGATACTGTTCCTGACGGCTTGTAGTCCATCTTTGTGTGGAATGTTGGTGTAGAGAGCTTCTACCTCCATAGTGGCCAGGATGGTGTTTTCTGGAAGATCACCAATGGATTGTAGTTTCCTCAGGAAGTCAGTGGTGTCTTGAAGATAGCTGGGAGTGCTGGTAGCGTAGGGCCTGAGGAGAGAGTCCACATAACCAGACAATCCTGCTGTCTGGGTACCAATGCCTGAGATGATGGAGCATCCAGGATTCCCAGGTTTATGGATCTTGGGTAGAAGATAGACTACCCCAGGTCGGGGCTCTAGGGGTGTGTCTGTGTAGATTTGTTCCTATGCTTCTTCAGGGAGTTTCCCGAGCAGATGGTGCAGTTTCTTTTGGTACCTCTCAGTGGGATCAGAGGGTAATAGCCTGTAGAATGTGGTGTCAGAGAGTTGCCTATCATCCTCTTGTTCATACTCCAACCTATTCATGATGACTACAGCACCTCCTTTGTCAGCCTTTTTGATTATGATGTCAGAGTTGTTTCTAAGGCTGTGGAAGGCATTGTGTTTTGCACGGCTGAGGTTATGGGGCAAGTGATGCTGCTTTTCCACAATTTCAGCTCGTGCACGTCAGCAGAAGCACTCTATGTAGAAGTCCATTCTGTTGTTTCGACCGTCAGGAGGAGTCCATGCAGAATCCTTCTTCTTGTAGCATTGGTAGGAAGGTTTCTGTGGGTTTGTGTGCTGTTCAGTGGTGTGGTGGAAATATTCCTTGAGTTGGAGACGGCGAAAGTAGGATTCCAGGTCACCATAGAACTGTATCTTGTTCGTGGGGGTAGTGGGGCAGAAGGAGATAGGACAGACTCTTCTTCCAGGCTAAGAGTATAGCTGGATAGATTAACAATATGGTTGGGTGAGTTACGGATACCACTGTTGTGTACAGTCTCTACTTAAAAGAATAAATGAACACAAATCAGACATCAAGAATTGTAACAAAAACAGACTTCATCGAGAAACTGCAGAACTGGAATTAATTTGCAAACTTGACACCATCAAATTAGGCCTGAAAAAAGATTGGGAGTGGCTGGGTCACTACAAAAAATAATTTTCCCTCTGTTGATACTCACACCTTGTCAACCATTGGGAATGGGCCACATCAACCATGGTTGAATTGGCCTCGTTAGCACTGACCCCCCCACTCGGTAAGGCAATTCCCATCTTTTCATGTGCTGTGTATTTATACCTGCCTACTGTATTTTCCACTCCATGCATCTGATGAAGTGGGTTATAGCCCACGAAAGCTTATGTCCAAATAAATGTGTTAGTCTCTAAGGTGCCACAAGGACTCCTCGTGTTTTTGCTGATACAGACTAACACGGCTACCACTCTGAAACCTGTATATGTGTATGTGAAAGAATGCAGTTTTTGTGGTAGTTCAACAAGAAACTTCTTTTGGCTAGAGTTAGACTCTTGAGTTTTGTGAGTGTGTGTGTGTGTGTGTGTGTGTGTGAGAGAGAGAGAGACAGAGAGAGAGAGAGAGAGAGGTATGAATGTGTAGGAAGAAAGTGAATAAGTATTGTGAAAAACCAGACTCGTCCCTTCCCTCCCAAATGAACAGGTGTGAACTGGAGGTGGTAATCTTACTATGCATATACCTGCTGAGTTTCCCACATATTTATTATTATTAAAACAGCATCTCCATTTTGGGCCTTGATTCATTAAAGCACTTACAGACATACTTAACTTCTAGCATATTAGTAGGCCCATTGACTTCAATGGGACCTTTGGGAACAAGGTATTGCTGATAGACTCCATGTAACAGTATAAAGATCCTATATATATTCAATAAAAGAGTGTCTGCCGCACTAAGTGCTATGCCTTCTTAATTTCACAAGGATGCCCCCCTCCCTCCCTTGGTTCCTCAGAAAATGGGTGATTAAGTAGGCAGCCTTCAACCCAGAAAGGAAAAAAAAATACATGAACAGCATTTACTCTTTGCTACTGATATCAGAGGAGTAGCCATTATAAGTTTCATGTTTTAAATTAATGCAAGAAATAGAAGTTGGTCCAGTATCTTACATTTCTCCAGGGAAGCAGAAATAAGGGCTACAGGATACTGAATTAATTCCTTGCAGCAGACTTAAAACAAATGAGCTCCCTGACTTCCTGCTTATATCACATTTATTGTTCTGCCTTATTCCTGACTGTTATACACTAGAGCATCTGATGCAGTGATAGCTGCAGGTCAGAGTGGCTTTCATGTTCAGTGCTTAGAGGTAAGGTGCAAAGGAAGAAGTTTTTAGGATTTTTTTGGCTTAATTGTTTTTGTTTTTTAAATAAGTGTGTTCTCCCCCGCCCCTCCCACCCAAGAATATGCTTTTATTTTTCTTTTTGAAAGAAACTCTGATCTGAGTCACCTTGTTTTTCCTGGAAGATTTTGGGAGTGACTGAAAAAAACTAATAGGATTATTAGAGTTAACATCATGCAGAACAACAAAACTTGAACAACTGAGGCAGAGGAATTTTTAAGTCCATTTTTAAAACTAGGTTTTTGTTGTTGTTTTGTTTAACATGTGTCACAAGGATTGTTTCTCTTAACTCTTTGTCACACCTGCAATTAAGGGCTAAGAAAGCTCCCACCTAGAATCCTCCAGCAAAATCTGGGAAGACAGGACATTTCTGTGGTTAAAATAAGCAAGAAAAAAATATTTCAGACCACCATTCTATTTTATAAAGAAACTACCCTTTTCTATTTAACTAAAATTTCTTTCAAAGGGGAACGTAGAAGCATCAGAATTGCCATACCAGATCAGACTAGTGGCCTACTTAGTCCTGTGTCTGATCTCTGATAGCAGTTATTATTGGGTGGTTAGAAGAAAGTTTAAGAACCCCTATAGTGAGTAGTTATGGAATAACTTGCACACAAGGGGAAACTTCTTTCTACTTCCAGTAAGAGGTTGGTGTATGTCCTGAAGCGTGAGGGTTTATATCCCCTGCAAAAGCGATGCATTTTTAAAAATGTTTACAGTTGTGTAATTCTGGTTGTTCTCCTCCTCCACCCAAATGTTCAATCCTTTAAAAAAAAATCTGCTATGGTCTTTGTCCCAACAATATTTATGGCAAGAAGTTTCACAGGTCAATTGTGTGTTATAGGAAAGCATTTCCCTTTATTTATTTTAAATTTACAGTGTCTCAATTTAATTGAATGTCTCCTCCTTTTTGTGTAAGAAGAAGGAGTGAATTGAAACCCTTTTCAGTTTTATGCTCTTTCATGGTGTCTTCAAATACTTTTGTAGCACTGTCATGTAAATCTGCACTCGTATTTGAACTTGGTACCAAACTTTGGTTTTAAGAGACAGTGTACCTCAAATATCCCCAAATACATAAGCATTTCAGACTCCAGAAAGAGGTGATGAAAAATACTCATATTATGTTAATTGGTCACTTGTAGAGAATAATTGACACTACACAATAGACTAGAGCATTTAAGGTGAAGGATTCAGGATTACAAACTCATAATTAGTTTAGCCACTAGCGCTCTTTGCTAAATCTCTAAATACCAATTATACAGGATTATATTTAATCCAGAATATTGGAAGAAATAAGTAGTGATCACTCCAGATTTTTAAATCCCTAACTTGTAAGAAAAAAACATACCAGAGGACACAAAGTATGTTTTAGCATACTTCTTAATTTTAAATGGCATTTAGATTTTGGGCTGAGGTGGTAGTGAGGAAAGCAGGCTAAGACCTATAAAAGTGAAGAAATGTGAGAGCAATATTAGGAGTCCTTATGGACAGCATATACAAAGGGTTTCATTAAGGCAACAGGTGAATACATGAGGTGTATTGAGGATAGGATTCCTCAGGCTGTTACTCTGCCCTGAACTCTTTGATATATGTAATAATGGTGTGCCTCAAATGCACTTTTTTTGTTAAATGAAGGATTTTCTTAATTGTATTTAGACTGTAAAGGTACTTCAGAGCAACAAAGTTTTGTAAGAGGCAGCTGATGCCTAGACATCCATCACCTCCAAACTATGACCCGGCACCTAGGTATGCTTGACTGATGCAGGTTCTTCAGACACTGAATCTCACTCATTTGTCTTCACGTGAGAGCTGCTGTATGCTGTCTATATGTGGCATACACAAGAAGAGTAGTTACGCTGTGATGAGATTCTCTTCTTAGAGTGATTTTTCCCAGCTTTGTACTAGCTAAGCATATTGCTCTTCTGAGTGCTGCTTCTTTGACCCAACGTGCAGTTCTAAAGGCACCAAGTATATGCAGATACGTAAGATGCTCCTGTTGATAGAGTCCCCTGCCATCACTTTAACTATTCCTGAGGTACTTTTACAATGGAGCCTTGCAGGCAGATTTGATAGCTCCATATTTGTGTGTGCATGTGTGTTTTAGGAATGAAAACCAGAGTTCTGTTTTCACGAAGAGTAAATGATAGATAACCCTCAGACACATTGGGTCACCCATTGGAATGCAACTCAGTGAAACTTGAGAGATTACCATGCAGTAGCCCTTGAGGGACTCCATCACTTGCCAAGGCTGCTTACCAAACAAACAATGAATTCTTTAGTTTGTCAGACTACATCCAGAAAAGGGAAATAATGAGGAGGAAAGCAAGCAGTAAAAGTCCCGGACAATATCCTACTCACCAGTGAAATATGGACCTCCTGGAGTATTGCTATAGTTTGTCAGTTAGATTCTATGTAGATTAATTTTTGTTCTTGCCCGTTTAAGAACCACAAACAACAAAAATGGTGCTCTAAAATTCTGCAAATCTAGGTTGTCAATTGTCTTGAAGTACCTGAAAGCCTCCCTAGAAAGGGTCTGCCTTGCACAGAGTGGATCATGCTAGGCCTTTTCTTTTACAGAGTTTTCCTGATATTTTTCCTTCAGCCCACGACACGCACCTCAGCAAGTATTTAAAATTACTGATAAACCAGTAAAGGTTAAGATGAAAACACCGCAAAAGTAATATTTATTTGAGGGAGTGCAACCTGGTCTGACCAGAGCGCACTCCCCATATCAGGCTTTTGTTTTCATCACTGATGGTTTCTAACATAATCCAAAACTCTAACCTCTTGATTGTGTGAAAGGTGTCACTTTTCAGAGTGGACTCTTATTCAAAGTGTGTGACTACAAAGCAATACCCCTGTTCTGTAGTTTCTCCTTGTGTGTAAGGTATGTTAACTATGTTCCCTTTTTTCATGAAGAAGATAATGCAGTGATTAATACTACCTCACCTAGGAGAGCAGTGTGATCCTGGACCAACAAGTACATGAATGTGTTGTCCTCACGTCCTGCTGCTGCATGTAACTGTGCTGAAGAGTGGACAGGTAATTGTAAATACTAAATATCCAATTACTGTTTTATAGAATGTGCCTTGCAAAGACCCCAAATCACATTCAAAATATTATTCTGGTGAATTCCAGTAAAGGTAGTCTTAAAGACTCTTAAAATTTCTTTCCTTGAGTTTGTCCAAGTTGAACAAATCATCCAAACTTCTAGAGAGTTGTCACCGATTCAAATGCTCTCAGAATTGGAGGCAAAACCAATCTATCAGTCTTTGAACTGATCATAGAATCATGAAATATTAGGGTTGGAAGAGACCTCAGGAGGTCATCTAGTCCAACCCCCTGCTCAAGGCAGGACCAACACCAACTAAATCATCCCAGCCAGGGTTTTGTCAAACTGGGCCTTAAAAACCTCTAAGGATGGAGATTCCACCACCTCCCTAGGTAACTTATTCTAGTGCTTCACCACCTTCCTAGTGAAATAATGTTTCCTAATATCCACCCTAGACCTCCCCCACTGCAACTTCAGACCATTGCTTCTTGTTTTGTCATCTGCCACCACTGAGAACAGTGTAGCTCCATCCTCTTTGGAACCCCCCTTCAGGTAGTTGAAGGCTGCTATCAAATCCCCCCTCACTCTTCTCTTCTGCAGGGTAAATAATCCCAGTTCCCTCAGTCTCTCCTCATAAGTCATGTGCTCCAGCCCCCTAATCATTTTTGTTGCAGTCCGCTGGACTCTCTCCAATTTGTCCACATCCCTTCTGTAGTGGGGGGACCAAAACTGAATGCAGTACTCCAGGTGTGGCCTCACCAGTACTGAATAGAGGTGAATAATCACTTCCCTCGATCTGCTGGCAATGCTCCTACTAATACAGCCCAATATGCCGTTGGCCTTCTTGGCAACAAGGGCACACTGCTGACTCATATCCAGCTTCTCATCCACTGTAATCCCCGGGTCTTTTTCTACAGAACTGCTGCTTAGCCAGTCAGTCCCCAGCCTGTAGCAGTGCATGGGATTCTTCCGTCCTAAGTGCAGGACTCTGCACTTGTCCTTGTTGTACCTCATCAGATTTCTTTTGGCTCAATCCTCCAATTTATCTAGGTCACTCTGGACCCTATCCCTACCCTCCAGTGTATCCACCTCTCCCCCTAGCTTAGTGTCACCTGCGAACTTGCTGAGGGTGCAATTCATCCCATCATCCAGATCATTAATAAAGATGTTGAACAAAACTGGCCCCAGGACTGACCCTTGGGGCACTCTGCTTGATACCGGCTGCCAAATAGACATCGAGACGTTGATCACTACCCGTTGACCCCGATAATCTAGCCTGCTTTCTATCCACCATATAGTCCATTCATCCAATCCATACCTCTTTAACTTGCTGGCAAAAGTACGGCAGGAGACCGTATCAAAAGCTTTGCTAAAGTCAAGATATATCACATCCACCACTTTCCCCGTATCCACAGAGCAAGTTATCTCATCATAGAAGTCAATCATTTTGGTCAGGCATGACTTGCCCTTGGTGAATCTATGTTGACTGTTCCTGATCACCTTCCTCTTTTCCAAGTGCTCCAACGTGATCAGTCTTCAAGTGTCTGAATGGTGTGAACACCACAAAATAGGATATTTTTATAGTAGAGGTTCTCAATCTGAGGTCCCTAGAGCACTTGGTAGTGGTTTGCAGAAAGCTATCCTGTCTCTCATATTGGTGGCTAGTCTCACCATTTCATTTGCTAACTTGCTTTAAGACATCTTAAATGTATGTAATATTTTCCTAATATTGCTTTTCTATGTAAGCAGTTGCCATGGATGACACAGGGAAGCTTCTGAATCAAACAGAAGAGGTGGTGGTTCATAAGACAAGATCTGGCCCAAACTGCAGAAACATTTGAGAACACTTGGGAGTTACCACATAGTTTCTGTGGTGCTAAATTTCAGTGAACCTTGTTTATATGTACAGATAATGTATTAGTATTGTAGAAATGCTATATTGACTATTCACAGCCTACTGTAGGGCAACAGCTTCTTCATCAACACTCTGTTCACACATAAGAATTAGCAAACAAAGAATTAATTTTAGCTATGCCTAAATGTCCCTGATAGCATCGCTGGAAAGTTCTTTAGTACTGGCCCATCCACAGTAAGACTAGTGTCTGACTGTCTCAGATATTTGAATATGCTAATGAGTATTTCAACTGCATAATGTATATAAAAGATACTGACTGTGCCTTTTTTGGGAGGGGTGGAAAGAGAGTTGAGGTTTTTGGGGGCATGAAGTAAAGAATAGGATTGAATCTAAAAATATCCAAAATCATGGTGGGAGAGGGGGTATAATTCAAATGCATCTTATTTAAGGTTATCTGACCTCTCTGGTTCTGACAACACTGATGGGTTTTTAAAAATAAATGTATTCCTACTGCAGCCCTCAGCTTTAATTCCTCATGTGCGTCTCAGCCCATCAAGTTCTGGCCTGAAGTTATCCCTTGTTATGGATCTACTGCAACAACCAACTGGAAAGTTTCAGTTCTTTCTCCACCTGCAGTGCCATTGGTATCAAGACTTCCTTTCCATTGCTACAACTCTTTTTAGCACAGGCCTGCACAATATCAGCTTGGTATCCAAGAAATTCTTCAGATTATGCCTTCCAGAAACAATCTAAAACCGTACTTTAATGTTGCTGACTGTCCAGTATATGTCCTATCACTTTCCTTGAACAACACCTGTTAATTACCAATGCTGTAAGTTGCTCTACCGGATCAAGAGAACAAATGGATACACACATTTCTGAGCCACCTAGCATTAAGGCCATGTCCAATGTCATAACATGAAAGAATATTACCCTCACCTAGGACCCTAGATATCACAAGGTAACTTTAGCTCCTACTGCAGTGCCATAGGTTAGTGTGAGTTATCCAAATATTAGTGTTTAAGTAGGAGCAAAAATGAAATAAGAGTTGGTTATTTTATTATCAGTTGTATTTGCAGAGCTCGTATTTGCAAACACTTGTATCTATATAGTGGAATGTTAACTTGAGGTTTTAATATAGTTTGCAAACAAAATGTTTAAATTGTTTCCCTGGTTTTGCAGTTTTTGGATGTTATGTTACACACAGCTCCACCGTTCAATTATCCCAGACTTATTACTTAAAATTTCGTATACATTTAAATTTTAGTAGATTTAGGCTTGATTCTTAACGCTGGTGTTACATGGTGATTTATGAGCAAACAAAAGGATTCTGTCCCTAATCTGAGGAACATATACTGTAGGCTAAAGCACAGCATAAAAAGATGACAAACCATAGCAGGAAAAGCTAAGGAAGAGGAGCAAGACAATGGGGCCAGATTCTCTGGTGCAGTGCAGCCACTTTGCACTGCACTGCTGATAGATAAAAGATCACATCTGTGAACAGGGGATCCTCTGGTGGCACAGAATAAACACAAGCGCCTGTACTATGTCTCTCTTTTCTGTTGGCCTGGGAGGAGGACGGGGTATGGGTAGAGAAAAGAGGGTGATGCAAGGATTCCATGTTGAGCTTTTGTGGCACTTTTGGCCCCTTCTGACTGTTGCAGGTGGCACAGGCATCAGAGGGCTGTAGTAGGATCAGGGAAGCTCACAGGTGAGCTTTAAGTCACTCTTGCCCCTTTTGGATTTCATATTCATTTGGTGGCTGTGTCTTAAAATGAAAACATATTTGAAAAAAAATGTGCAAACCTACATGATGATTTACCAGTGAACGAGCTGGTCCTGGTGTTGGGACATTCATAGAAAAATCAATTCTATGAAAGTTAATATCCTACTTAGTTGCAGTTGGATTATCTGTATTAAATGACTGAAACATCTCTCAGGTTACAAAATTTGCAAATTATTGTAAAGACAAAGTTTGGAAATCTATCCATTTGTATGTACCCTTTTGTTTAACCTGGGGGTTGGGCGGGGAAGGAGAAAAGTTTTCCAGCTGCCAGATCCATACATTGATACTATTTGTATAGTTACTATTACATATATTGATGTGAAAAGCAATACTTTTTTTAAAAAAAAAGCAGAATCTTGTGCTGTATTCTCACTGCCAACACTTATGCTACACTTTTCAGAGTAGCAGCCGTGTTAGTCTGAATCCGCAAACAGAAAAAGAGACTTGTGGCACCTTAGAGACTAACGAATTTATTTGAGCATGATCTGTAGCTCAGGAAAGCTTATGCTCAAATAAATTGGTTAGTCTTTAAGGTGCCACACGTCCTCCTGTTCTTTTTGCTTATGCTAAGGTATTCTACTCTAATGGCCCAAACACTACAGCTCATCAATAGAGTTTGCTGTAGTGGTTGGGTCATAAGTGTGGAACTCTGTAGTTACATCTCCCATAATAAAAGGCTTCCAGGGCTGGTTTTGTTTTTCTGAATGCTTAAAGGAAGTGTGCCAAGATAAAATTAACGTTTTAAATAAAGAAGCCTTGCCCTCGTTCCTAACATCAGACGATTAAAATTAAATTTTAAACAGTCACAAACCTGTCCCCATTTATAACTACTTGTTTATTTCTGCATTTCACGTAGCTTAAACAATTAAACTAGATGCCGTGCTGCTTGGTTTTCGACCATTGAACAATGTGACTTATCACACTCATCCTGAACTACTACTAATTTTTAAATGTTAATAAAAAATACTTTCCTGAATCAGAGCCTGAAATTGCTAAACCATTGGTTGACCCTCTTTAGAGCTAGGTCTATATCAACGAGTTACAGCTCTGTGCAACACTTACTCGAGTCTGATTTTAGCTTTTGCCGTTATAAACAGGTGTGTTAAGGTTTTCTCTGTATTGCTTTTTTAAAATGGTAAAGTTCAGAATAAAACTTGCTATACCTACTTGTCTCCATATAGTCTCACCAGCTCTGGTGCAGACTCCTCTGCAGGTCTTGCTATCTTAGAACTCTCTTCCTTTGTCTCTTGAGCTCATCTATCCTCAAATCTCCCCTGAAACCTTCTCATCTCTCTTGTCCCTTTAGGTTCTAATTTCTCTCCTCACTACATTTTTGGACACAGTTTGAAAGAGAAACTGCCCTATAAAAGTCATATCTATGGTCTAAAACAAACTGCCAATAAATCAAAATAGAATCATAGAATATCAGGTTTGGAAGGGACCTCCGGAGGTCATCTAGTCCAACCCCCTGCTCAAAGCAGGACCAATCCCCGACTAAGTCATCCCAGCCAGGCCTTTGTCAAGCCTGTCCTTAAAAACCTCTCAGGAAGAAGATTCCATCACCTCCCTAGACAACCCATTCTAGTGCTTCATCACCCTCCTAGTGAAAAAGTTTTTCTTAATATTCAACCTAAACCTCCCCCACTGCAACTTGAGACCATTACTCCTTGTTCTATCATCTGCTACCACTGAGAACAGTCTAGATCCATCCTCTTTGGAACCCCCTTTCAGGTAGTTGAAAGCAGCTGTCAAATCCCGCCTCATTCTTCTCTTCTGCAGACTAAATAATCCCAGTTCCCTCAGCCTCTCCTCATAAGTCATGTGCTCCAGGCCCCTAATAATTTTTATTGCCCTAATCATTTTATTGGACTCTTTCCAATTTTTCCACATCCTTCTTGTAGTGTGGGGCCCAAAACTGGACACAGTACTCCAGGTGAGGCCTCACCAATGCTGAATAGAGGGGAATGATCACGTTCCTGGATCTGCTGGCAATGCTCCTACTTATACAGCCCAAAATGCCGTTAGCCTTCTTGGCAACAAAGGCACACTGTTGACTCATATCCAGCTTCTCGTCCACTGTGACCCCTAGGTCCTTTTCTGCAGAACTGCTGCCTAGACATTCGGTCCCTAGTCTGTAGCAGTTCATGGGATTCTTCTGTCCTAAGTGAAGGATTCTGCACTTGTCCTTGTTGAACCTCATCAGATTTCTTTTGGCCCAATCCTCTAATTTGTCTAGGGGCCTCTGTATCCTATCCCTACCCTCCAGCATATCTACCACTCCTCCCAGTTTAGTGTCTTCTGCATAGTTGAACAATGAAGTCGAACAATGTGCCACTTCTAGCATGTCTCGAGGACATATGTGCTAGATAAAATATTGCCACTTTTATTTTATCCAGCTTTCATATGACACTACTAATATTAAATATAAACATAACTAATTCCTTGAGACTAAATCCTTATTCAGACAATTGTCTTCAGTGGGAGTTAGCCTGAGTTAAGGCTCTCCGGATTTGTGCCTGGTCTTTTTTTGATGCTAGTTGTGAATGAGAATGAATGTGGATTCTCATCATCTTGATTACTCTTACCACCAGCAAGATAAACTGTGCTGCTATAACGATAGAAACCGTACTCTGCCTTTACCGGCACAGTACCAGCAATACTAATGCAAATTGTCTGTGAGGGAGTCAGATTCACGGTAATGAAGAGCAGAGAATGTTTAGACTGCCATCACCTGTGGTCCATGAAGAACTTGCAATGCCAGGAGATCTGGAATAAAAGAATCTTGTCACGTTTTGTTTTTCTGGACTGATCCTCGCTGTCCATGAGAACGGGCAATAAGTAAAGCTATCTCCACAAGTCATACAATATGCCAGACTTCATCCTCATGGATACAAATAACTGTTTTCAATGTTGAAAACCTGATTTAAGGAACTTAAACTTCCACTATAGTTGTAAAAGGAGATTTTTTTTTTCAGTCAGACATTTCCTTCTAAAATAGCTTTCTGGGATTGAATCTTCAAAATACAAATAATGTGTGTTTTTTAAAAAAAAACAGAATACGTCACATATCATTAATGCCTGAGATTATTAATTGAAAACAACCGTTTTTTGTTTTTTTTTTAGAGGTGGATTATTTGTCCAATACAGCCAAGCTTGGAGACTGAAACTAGGCGCATCAATTTCACTTCTGCTTATAGCTTCCCATGCTCAGATGTGTATGCATTGGTTAAGCTCACAAGAGTTTAGAGAAATAGCTGAAAAAACCATCTGCTTTTTTTTTTTTGCTTTTATTTAAAAAAAACAACAACCTTGTATTCATATTGGGTTTTGCAAACCAACCTTATTTTCACAAAATGTAATATTGATGTTTACAGCAACAAATGTCTTTTTAAAACAGAATAGTTTGTGTTCACTGCATAGAGTGGAGTGCAGTTATAAATGTCTGACAGGAAAATGTGAGTTTCCAAGCAATTGTTTAGGTGTATAAAGATTGTTACAGGTAACTAAAACTAATTTTATGTTAATTTTATATACTTTGAAAACTAAAACGGGACTTGACAAACTGATCATAGATATTAGATGTTTGCAAAGAAACTGTATATTGACCATAACATTTCAGTTGTAAAGTTTATATTCACAGAAATTATGATAATTCTGCACTTGGAACTCTGGTTTCCAGAAATCTTTAGCTGCTTGCTGTTGGAATATGCATATTCAGGCCTGCCTGTAAAGGCCTATACTTTAAGAACTTAGGTGTATTTTTATCACTTAGCTAGTTATAGAGGTATAAAACAAAGAATCAAAATCATAGTCTGCCTGTGTATGGGCCTTCTCTCACTAGGATAGTCTGAGGCCTTTGGCTAAGCAGGAGGGCAGCCATAAGTTGGGAAGCATAGGGTCACATCCTCACATTCCAAACCAGTCACATTGAAATAAAGTATATTGGGCTGTTAGGAAGACGATCCTGTCCTAATAATGCCCATCATCACCAGATAAAGAAACAGATCTTAAGATGGTTAAAGAAAACTTAGTTTGATAGCATCCTGTCTGGCAAGAAATCACTTATCAATGGTTGTGGTTGTGAAACCCTCATTTCTGTATTGTTTTATCTTTGTGGCCCCGACCTTTCTATTGTCAATCTGTCTAGTTCTCTAATTGTTTCTGTCTGCTGTATAATTCATTTTGCTAGGTGTAAGTTAATTAGGGTAGTGGGATATACTTGGTTAGAGAATTATGTTACAATATGTTAGGATTGGTTAGTTAAATTTCAATAAAAAGATTGGTTAAGGTGTAGCTGAGAATTTTACTGTATAAACTGGGGTCAAACAGGAAGTGGAAGGGGAAATTGGAATCATGCTTGCTAAGTGGGGGGAACGAGAATAGGGAACAGGGACACAGGCAAGGCTCTGCGGTGTCAGAGCTGTGAAGGGGGATAGGGGTTAAATGCTCTGTGAAGGGCTTCGGAATATGCTTGCTTGGAAACTAACCCCAATAAACATTGCATTGTCTGCACTTCGGACTTCTGGTCTTTTGCTGCTTGCTGTCTGCATGACAAGAACCAGGAAAGTGGGAGGGTTGAGGGAAAGCCCTCTAACACTTGCCAAAAGGATTAAAAGGAGACTTATTTCCATTTTGATATTCGTAAATGCTGTGACAAAGTTCTTCCTCTGCCTTGGTGGGTCCTGTACTTATTGGCGGATTTGCTTGCCTCAGAGATTCACAGCAGCCCTCAGTATGGCCACTTTTGCTAGTGGCTCAAACCTGCCGTTCGCTCAGCTAACCTCGTCACTGGCCAGCATGGGGAAAAGGAAGGAGAACAATCCCCATAGTCTCTGCTGGTCCACCTAGTGGGTCGGGGGACAGTCCAGGGACCTTCCCCTCTGGTAGGACCCACAGTCCAGGTCAACTCCTCTTGTATCCAATAGGGAGTTGGGGGGATACGGGGAATCCGGGCCTTCCCTCTACTCTGGGTTCCAGCCCAGGGCCCTGTGGATCACAGCTGTCTACAGTGTTTCGTGTAACACCTGTGTGACAGCTACAACTCCCTGGGCTACTTCCCCATGGCCTCCTCCCAACACCTTCTGTATCCTCACCACAGGACCTTCCTCCTGATGCCAGATAGCATTTGTACTCCTCAGTCCTCCAGCAGCATGCCCTCTCACTCTCAGCTCCTTGCGTGCCCCTCACTGACTGAAGTAAGGTCCTTTTTAAACCAGGGTGCCCTGATTAGCCTGCCTTAATTGATTCTAGCAGCTTCTTAATTGGCTCCAGGTGTCCTAATTAGCCTGTCTGCCTTAATTGGTTCCAGCAAGTTCCTGATTGTTCTGGAACTGCCCCTGTTACTTTACCCAGGGAAAAGGGACCTGCTTAACCTGGGGCTAATACAGCTGTCTTCTAATCACTTGGCTTCCAGGTCTGTGGACCCTCCGCTTCCACCCGCCCACTTCCTGATCCCAATAGGATCACTCTCCTGTAGCCATCTGGCCCAACCCTGTCACATAGAAAATTCATTGTTTCATCATTCTTTATTTTTATAATTGTTTCTGATGGGTTTATACATTTTTTTAATATTCTCATTTAGGTTATTTGCCTGACTCATTCTGTCAATGCTTTACCACTATGGTCAATTTAGTACTGAGAGATATGTGTGGGATTGAAATGCATTGAAGGTACCATAGTGTACCAGTCTTACTCAAATTACAAGCCAGATTTAAAATACTTAATTCAGTTAAAAACTTTAGTTTTTCTTCTGTACCAGTTAATAAATTTGAAGTTAGACTGTTGAATCTAAATGACTGTTACTGCAGATCTATGTGGACTTTGTTTACAGAGAAATCTGATTGGTTCACAGAAAAGTTTCACTATTGGAGCTTCATTGTGACTAGAATTGCAGTTAGCACACTGCAATAGTATTGAAATAATATGGGACTTTGTTTCCATTGAACAATAAATGTGTATCCAGTGTCCTTATTCAGCATGGCCCCATTTCATTAAGGTATGAAAGTGTCTGCCATATGTTCAAGCACATAGGTAGCCCAATGACTTCAGTAAAATCAACCATGTGATTAAAGTCAGGCTTGTGCTTAAGTACCTTGCTGAACTGGGGCCTAACGGCTTAGATCCAAAGCCCATTGAAGTCAATGGAAAAAACTCCCATTGACTTAAATGGGCTTTAAATCAATCCCCATATGTTGGTTCTATTGTTTATGTATTTTTCCTCTGGTTCTTTCTGCAGTAAGTTTTTGAACAAACATGAAGAATATAGAATGTCTGAATTCCTGTCACGTGTGGTCCCTGGAGAACGCGTAAGTGTGCATTTTGCTAGCCACACCAGGAGATTTTGTTACAAAAGGATTTCTAGCAAAATGAATCAACCTTAAGGAAAGAGGGGAAACAGAAAAAATGCAACGTCAAATTCTGTTCTTAGCTACATTGGTACAATTGGGAGTAGAGGTTTGACTCCTGGGGAGAGGGAAAAAAATCTTGCTAATTAGATTTAATTCTGATTAGTCAGTCCTACTACCAGTGATTTTAATTTTCCATATTCCATATTGTTTTTTTTAAAAGAAACTTAAATTCTAACAGCTCTAATGGAGAGCATCGTGTTTTTCCAGTTAGCTTCTAATTAAAAGCAAGTAACTTGTTTAAATTAAGCAAGTTAACAGATTACCAGAACTGGAAAATTTTGCAGATGAATTGCTTGGAGTGTGGTGGGTGTCTTTCCTCCCCTTCTCTCTCCCTTCCCCTCCCCCCGCATCCCCATTAATTGTTAAAGCTTTGTCTGCACAAGATGTCTGCTGGCATTTAATATGATTTCTGATTGAGGTACCAATATAACATGCCTAATGGGGAATGACATGTTTAACTTGCAAAGTAAGGTGTGATGTGTTTGCAAAATGTAAAATGTGTTTTTATTCTCCGTCTTTAGAACATTAGAAAATTCTGAAATGTGAAATCATTAACCAGAATTACTTTCTACTTAGTAAAGTAGCAAGTCAACAGAAATCCCTGCCATTGTAATGCAAATGATCAAGCAGCAAAGAACTTTCAGTAAAGCGAACAGTTGTTGGCTGAAAGTGCTGTTTATATAGTTGTTGCTTTATTCAGTGGGAGCTTAGTCTGCCATCGCTGAAGCCAGTGGCAAAGCTCTCACTGACGTCAGTGGGAGCTGGCTGAGGCTCTGACTGAACAGCTTCTATAAGAATGGTCTGATAAAGTGTTAACCAATTGTGATGCCCTTGTCAAGACACCCAGAACTGTAAACTACGTGTTACCCCCCTGCCTTACCCAGTGAGCTTTATTGGAGCTTAGACTCAGGGCTTGTCTACATTAACAAGTTTTGTTGACAAAACTTATGTTGACACCCAAAAGTCGACAAAACAAAAATCGCCAAAGGGTGTTCACACTTGCTCCGTCGCAGATCATGTCCACATTGGGGACACCATCGTCGACAGGGTGAGCAATGCACCATGGGTATGTATCCCACAGAGTAGTGTTGTGGGAAGGAAGAGCTGATGGCTGTGCATCTTGGGATTCTCTCCAAATTCCCCCACAGCCCCCTCAGCTGCTGAGAGCAGCATCATGACTAGCTCTGTGAGCTCTCCGTGCTGAGGAAGGGCAAAGCAGCACAGCAGTCTGTCCCACTCCCCCTGCAGCAGCCGTCTGCCTGCTGCTGTGTTCCTAGCGCAGGGCAGAACAGGAGCGTGCCAATGATTTGCTCTTTCTATGTTCCCCAAACGGAGCAGCACACAGATACTTCCCAGAGCTTTGAAAGGGGAGGGGCACATGCCTGCAGGGCAGCAGAGATCAAAACACTGAGCAGAGCAATCAGGGCAGACATTGTGGATACTGGCGGAAGCCAGTTCAGTCGACAAAACAATCAGCAGTGTCTACACTGGCTCTTTGTCGACAATAAAGGGAGGGGAAAAGACAGAAGTCTCTCGTAGGGGTGGAGGATTTTTGTTGCCAAAACTGGGCTACAAAAGTCCCATTTTAGTGTGCTGTTTTGTAGCCAAAAGGCAGTTTTTGGTGACAAAAGTTGCCAGTGTAGACAAGCCCTTAGTGTCAGTTCCCTGGCGCACCAGACTGTCTGCCTCACCAGAAAGCTCCTTGAGACTGCCAGTGTTCACTTTGCCTTACAGGTAACAATCAGTGAACCCAAGTTCTCCAGAGGACACTCCAGTTCTCTCACTGGACACTCATAGAAATTAAATTTTCTGCCTCCAGAGAGACAGTGTACACACCAGCCTATTAGTTAGCTCAGGACTCACTCTATATATCAACATAACGGCACTGATATGGTTTGTAGTAAAACGAAGCATAAGTTTATCAACAATGAACAGAGATTTCAGTGGTACTAAGTAAGAGAAAAACAGACAGGTATGGTTATAAACTATACTAAACAAAACACGCTTCCCAGTGACTAAAACTTATTTTTAGCAAGTTACAATCTGTCTAAGCAAGTTTCTCACTTGCATCAAATTACCAGCCACTCTCACCCTCCAGGCCAGGGGATCCAACTTTCATAGAATGCTGTTATCAAGGTGACAGACACCTAGAATGTCTTCTGACCCCTCCTTATCTTTCCCAAAGTCAAATTGTCTCTGTCTCAACAGCCAGGAAGATTTATGCAGGGGGCAGAGTTGAACTGCTGCTGTGTTCACAAAATAGTTTCTGACACCACTCGTTAGCTTGATGGCTTTGTTTACCTTATATGTAGATGTCCTTTCATTGTCCTCTGCCTGTAAGGAAGCCGGTCATACAGATAAATCCACATTCCTTTGTGTAAAGCGTGCTTGATTTATGCCTTATACAAAAATTTGTTTGAAGTAGTACAAACGTTGGGTGTGGACTGAGCCCTCCGCTGGGAGAACTGGGTCCTATTTCTGACTCAGGGTCTCATGTTGTGACTTTCAGCATGTGATTTTCTGTGCCTCAATTTTCCCACTTCTAACGTGAATAAATCTTATCTTTGTAAAGCACTCTAAGAGTTTAGGATGAACATTGCTATAGAAGTTCACAACATTATTACCATGGGTGTGGCACCTGGACCAAGTAATCCATAGTTTGTGAAGTTTTCTTCATACAGCCAATGAAATTGTTGCATGCAAATTAGATATAGAGTAAGGCTAGAGATTGCTTAAGTTATCTCTCACGTCACAATGGGCTAGGACTCTTGGTATGGCATCAATACATACCTTGCTGTAGCTGTACACCACATGGGTGAGAACTAAAGAAATGGATGTTAACAGACTGTGAATCCCAGTCAAGATTCAACCTGGTGATATTCTGTACAAAAAGACTAGAACTGTTCATTAATCACAGTTAACTCTCGCGATTAACTCAAAAAAATTAATTGCAATTAATCGCAGTTTTAATCGCACTGCTAAACAATAGAGTACCAATTGAAATTTATTAAATATTTTGGATGTTTTTATACATTTTCAAATATATTGATTTCAATTACAGCACAGAATACAAAGTGTACACTGCTCACTTGATAAACAAAAAAAATAGTATTTTTCAATTTATCACATACAAGTACTGTAGTGAAATCTCTTATCGTGAAAGTGAAACTTACAAATGTAGGTTTTTTTTGTTATATAACTGTACTCGAAAACAAAACAATTTAAAACTTTAGAGCCTACAAGTTCACTCAGTCCTACTTCTTGTTCAGCCAATTGCGAAGACAAACAAGTTTGTTTACATTTACATTTGCCTGAGCGATTGGCTAAACAAGAAATAGGACTTAGTGGACTTGTAGGCTCTAAAGTATTACATTGTTTTGTTTTTAAATGCAGGTTTTTTTGTACATAATTCTACATTTGTAAGTTCAACCTTCATGATAAAGAAAGTGCACTACAATACTTGTATTAAGTGCATTGAAAAATACTATTTTTTATTTTTACAGTGCTAATATTTATAATAAAAATAAATATAAAGTGAGCCCTGTACACTTTGTATTCTGTGTTGTAACTGAAATCAATATATTTGAAAATGTGGAAAAAAATCCAAAAATATTTATATAAATAGTATTCTATTATTGTTTAACAGCACGATCAATCGAGATTAATTTTTTTAATCGTGTGACTAATTTTTTTAATCTCTTGACAGCCCTAAAAAAGACCTCTTAGCCATGCTTGTTGCCGCTTCCATCCCTTTAGATTGCCACACAGAGTGACAATCTTGGAATCTTACTATATAGATAACATACTCCATTATGCTGTAATAACTAGGCACATGCACCAGGTAAGGTTTAGATACTGCTGCACTACTTACTATATAATGAGATAACTGTCAGATTTCAAGTTTCCTTTCTAAAAACTTCCCAGGAATCTGCACTCTTGTGTTCCTCTTCTGTGTTTAGACAGACAATTAAGTAATAATTTCTATGTTTAATATCCTCTACTTTTACAGTAGCAATGGGATATTGCTGTCAATGAGGTATTTGGGAGTCCTATGGACACATAACAGCATATTTATTATTCTACCATGTACTAGGAAACTGATACCCATGTTATTTACTTCATGTGTTATTTACTACATCATTCTGAAATTTATGTTATCTGATATTGTCTCAATATCCACTGAATACCCATCTCCTCCAGTGAACACATGTAGAAGTTCCAAGGTCTGTTCTAAAATCTCTCAAATAGTATTCAGACTAGACAACAAGCCTAGCAGAATCACCTTCTCACAGTTCTTGAGTTAACTGCACCTCTTACTCCCTCATGGCCTCTTTGATGGCACCCTACCCAGGTCATAAGCCTCTCACCTTTCTTGAGGCAAAATGATGTGATTCAATTTCTGCAGACCAGGGTAATAGGCTGCAGACCCCTGCAATTCGGTGTAGTCACCCTAGCTGGTCTAACTTCAGTTCAACTCCTGCAGTACAGTTCTCTGAGGGACAATGACAGGGTTATTCAGTGACTAGCCATTTTGCTAAGGCAAAATATTATATATTCAGAACAAATGCATTTCAGAGAAAACATACATTAAAAACAATAAACAGCTTATGTGCATTCCTAGCTTACCAGCTGGTCACCCATCTTCCACAAGGAGACACCAGGAGTTCCAAAATATTACAGGGCCTGTCTCTGGTCTCAGTCTCAGGCCTGTCAGTCCTTGAATCAAGTTTGAGTGACCCGCTCCCCAGGTCAGGGCCATTATTTTACACAGTTTCAAGTCCTTTGTCATCTTAAGTCTTTGAGCCAAGTCAGACCAGTCTGGCTACTGTTTGCCCAGCGCATCAAACTTCAAAAGCCTTAGTACCTGTTTTAAATAGTGGGGATTTACATTAATTACTCTCCATTGACTTTAGTTCCTGCAGGAAGGATGTTTTATCCTACTCATTTAGCAGGGAAAACAATCAGTAACAAGCTCATAAAGATACATATAACATTTATAAAGTTGATACAACATTCTCTGAACATTCTGTGATTTCCTACCGTCACATCTGTCACACACCTCTAATACTACCAGAGAGATCACCACTGATGCAAGCTTCTGGATGGGCCACCAATCCACCAGACAACAGACGAAACATAATTTTATCTGTCCTTACACTATTGTCTCACTCACCACTACCCAGACATAGTGGAGATTTTACTAATTAGAATGGAAACTTTGTTACCGATTTGATTTTCCATTAGTTTCTCATCTGCAGGGGGCATAATTATATGAGTAGTGAGGACCTCATAGAAGAAATGGTTGTAGGAGACAACCTTGGTTCAAGTGATCATGAGCTAATTCAGTTCAAACTGAATGGAAGGATAAACAAAAATAAATCTGTAACTAGGGTTTTTTATTTCAAAAGGGCTGACTTTCAAAAATTAAGGAAATTAGTTAGGGAAGTGGATTGGACTGAAGAATTTATGGATCTAAAGGCAGAGGAGGCCTGGGGTTACTTTAAGTCAAAGCTGTAGGAGCTATCGGAAGCCTGCATCCCAAGAAAGAGGGAAAAATTCATAGGCAGGAATTGTAGACCAAGCTGGATGAGCAAGCATCTCAGAGAGGTGATTAAGAAAAAGCAGAAAGCCTACAAGGAGTGGAAGATGGGAGGGATCAGCAAGGAAAGCTACCTTATTGAGGTCAGAACATGTAGGGATAAAGTGAGAGGCTAAAAGTCAAGTAGAGTGGGATCTTGCAAAGGGTATTAAAACCAATAGTAAAAGGTTCTATAGCCATATAAATAAGAAGAAAACAAAGAAAGAAGAAGTGGAACCGCTAAACACTGAGGATGGAATGGAGGTTAAGGATAATCTAGGCATGGTCCAATATCTAAATAAATACTTTGCCTCAGTCTTTAATGAGGCTAATGAGGATCTTAGGGATAATGGTAGCATGACAAATGGGAATGAGGATATGGAGGTAAATACCCATATCTGAGGTAGAAGCGAAACTGGAACAGTTTAATGGGACTAAATCGGGGGGGGCCCAGATAATCTTCATCCAAGAATATTAAAGGAATTGGCACATGAAATTGAAGCCCATTAGCAAGAATTTTTAATGAATCTGCAAATTCAGGGGTTGTACCGTATGACTGGAGAATTGCTAACATAGTTCCTATTTTTAAGAAAGGAAAAAAAAGTGATCCAGGTAACTACAGGCCTGTTAGTTTGACATCTGTAGTATGCAAGTTCTTGGAAAAAATTTTGAAGGAGAAAGTAGTTAAGGACATTGAGGTCAATGATAAATGGGACAAAATACAACATGGTTTTACAAAAGGTAGATTGTGCCAAACCAACCTGATCTCCTTCTTTGAGAAGGTAACAGATTTTTTAGACAAAGGAAACGCAGTGGATCTAATTTACCTAGATTTCAGTAAGGCGTTTGATACGGTGCCACATGGGGGGGAATTAGTTAAATTGGAAAAGATGGGGATCAATATGAAAATTGAAAGGTGGATAAGGAATTGGTTAAAAGGGAGACTACAGCGGGTCATCCTGAAAGGTGAACTGTCAGGCTGGAGGGAGTTTACCAGTGGAGTTCCTCAGGGATCGGTTTGGGGACCAATCTTATTTAATCTTTTTATTACTGACCTCGGCACAAAAAGTGGGAGTGTGCTAATAAAGTTTCCAGATGATGCAAAGCTGGGAGGTATTGCCAATTTAGAGAAGGACCGGGATATCATACAGGAGGATCTGGATGACCTTGTAAACTGGAGTAATAGTAATAGATGAAATTTAATAGTGAGAAGTGTAAGGTCATGCACTTAGGGATTAATAACAAGAATTTGAGTTATAAGCTGGGGACGCATCAATTAGAAGTAACAGAGGAGGAGAAGGACCTTGGAGTATTGGTTGATCACAGGATGACTATGAGCCGCCAATGTGATATGGCCGTGAAAAAAGCTAATGCGGTCTTGGGATGCAGTAGGCGAGGTATTTCCAGTAGAGATAAGGAGGTTTTACTACCGCTATACAAGGCACTGGTGAGACTTCACCTGGAATACTGTGTGCAGTTCTGGTCTCCCATGTTTAAGAAGGATGAAGTCAAACTGGATCAGGTACAGAGAAGGGCTACTAGGATGATCCGAGGAATGGAAAATTTGTCTTATGAAAGGAGACTCAAGGAGCTTGGCTTGTTTAGCCTGACCAAAAGAAGGTTGAGGGGAGATATGATTGCTCTCTATAAATACATCAGAGGGATAAATAGCAGAGAGGGAGAGGAATTATTTAAGCTCAGTACCAATGTGGACACAAGAACAAATGGAAATAAACTGGTCATCAGGAAGTTTAGACTTGAAATTAGACAAAGGTTTCTAACCATCAGAGGAGTGAAGTTCTGGAATAGCCTTCCAAGGGAAGTAGTGGGGAAAAGACCTATCTGGCTTCAAGATTAAACTCAATAAGTTTACGGAGGAGATGGTATGATGGGATAATATGATTTTGGCAATTAATTGATCTTTAACTATTCATGGTAAATAGGCCTGTAATGGGATGTTAGATGGGGTGGAATCTGAGTTACTACAGAGAATTCTTTCCTGGGTATCTGGCTGGTGAATCTTGCCCATATGCTCAGGGTTCAGCTGATCGCCATATTTGGGGTCGGGGTGGAATTTTCCTCCAGAACAGATTGGAAGAGGCCCTGGGGGTTTTTTGCCTTCCTCTGTAGCATGGGGTACTGGTCACTTGCTGGAGGATTCTCTGCTCCTTGAAGTCTTTAAACCATGATTTGGGGACTTCAATAGCTCAGACATAGGTGAGAGGTTTGTCACATGAGTGGATGGGTGAGATTCTGTGGTCTGCATTGTGCAGGAGATCAGACTAGATGATCATAATGGTCCCTTCAGACCTTAATATCTATGAATCTATATACTTGCCTTCTTTTGAGAAGCTCTTAGATATTGTCATAAACATTCAGGTAGGGATAGCATAAAATCCCTCCTTTACCTGTAAAGGGTTAATCAGTTCCATTAACCTAGTTGGCACCTGACCAGAAGGACCAATGGGAAAAGAAGATCCTTTCAAATCTGGGGGTGGGGAGGGGGGGAAGGTTTTTGTTTGTGCTCTTTTTTGTTCTCTCCAAGACAAAGAGAGAGACCAAACAAGTAATCCAGCTCCTACTGAATGATACATCTAAAATTACAGAAATAGTAAGTAATAGCAAGGAAATGCAATAGAGTATCTTTTGTTTTAGCTTGTGAATTTTTCCTATGCTGAGAGGAAGGTTTATTCCTGTTTTTTGTAACTTTAAAGTTTTGCCTAGAGGGGAATCCTCTGTGTTTTAAATCTTATTACCCTGTAAAATTACCTTCCATCCTGATTTTACAGAGGTGCTTCTTTTACTTTTTTTCTTTATAATAAAGTTCTGTTTTTAAGAATCTGATTGGGGTTTTTAGTGTCCTAAAAACCCAAGGGTCTGGTCTGTGCTCACCTTGTTTACTCTCAAGCCTCCCCAGGAAAGGGGGTGATATTTCTGGGAAACAGGAACTCCAAGTGGTCCTTTTCCTAAACCTTTGTTTAACTCACTTGGTGGTGGCAGCAATACTGTCCAAGGACAATGAAGAATTTGTGCCCTGGGGAAGTTTTTAACCTAAGCTGGTAGAAATAAACTTAGGGGGTCTTTCATGCAGGTCCCCACATCTGTACCATAGAGTTCAGAGTGGGGAGGGAACCCTGACAGATATCTATGGGGGAAAATGCTACAGAAGAGCTATCACTGTGTTGAAAGATTTACTAAAGGCTGGTTAATTTTTTATTGGTAGTTTAACAACCAATTTAGATAATTAAATTGTTACATAAATATTGATTTTTACTTGGTTTCTTAATGGAATTTTAAGATTTGTATACATAGCTTTGAAAGCACTTGGCAGGACGGCAAGTGTAAAGGTAAAGCTCGGCAGATGTCATTTCGATGCAACAAGTCTTCAGTTGCGTCTGATAACTATACGCAGAAAGGAGATACTGCAGAAGTCATACCTAGTGGAGTCATTAATGATAGGGCCAGACCGTGGCCAATCCTATGTGCAGGCACAGAGAATAAGGCAGCATAAGGCATGCTCATGACTATCACTGTTTCTGGTAGGAAGTGGGGGCAGTGTATGCCACAGAACCACTATATCTCCCCCACAAACACACACACAAATGAGTAGGAAGGGGCAGAAGGGGGTGGAGAAGGGTGAGGCTTTGACACCAAACTCCCTCTTCCTCCTGACACATGCCAAGCAGGGTAGCTACACCAGCACATTGGGGCATGTACACTGCAACAGGTGGAGACCCAGTAAGTTTACTCTTTTGCTGGAGCAGTGGGGACACTGGGAAGGAGATTGTGACATGGCCCCTTATAACAGTGTAGATTGTAATGGCACATTCTAGCCCCTGTAAAGGAAATTATCATGTTCAATTTTTTTCATTCTCACCATTAACTACAGCAAGATTCCCAAACCACCTCTTGCTGACAAAGCCCCTGAAGCTCTATTGCTCACATTTTCAAAATGTGGCCTTTTGGTGCATGCTCAGTTTTTGCCCACTATTATGCAAACAATAGACTGTAAAGGCACAAAGCTCATTTGCATGTGCAAACAGATATTTTTAAATGTCTAATTGCAATCGCTGGCTTGCACAAATTATCCCTTGTAAAGACTGTGCACACCAAAGACAAATGCAAATGGTACACATGAACAAAAATGGAGAACAACTCAGAGCTGCTTTCAAAATTTTACTGTATATGTCGAAACTATTTTGTCTGTGTCAGCTATATTGGAAACGACTGTGTATATATTACATAGTCAAACACACGGTGGGTATTTGCTAATAAAAACAGGCCAAATTCAGTCATGGTGTAGCTCCATTAGTTTGTTGAATATGGTCTAATATGTTTTAGTTTGATATATTACATTTACCTTTTTTAAATGAGTCTTTATTTCCATTTTCAAAGATATGATTGTTATCTTCCTGGATTGAAATTTTATACTGAGTAGCCTCAATCTGAGTGTTCTCTAGATAAAACTAAGCTTTTATTAAAGAAAATAGCAATGAGAAAATTGAAGTTTTCCTCTTCCACATTTTAAGTATTGTGAAATAATGGCTCCTGGCAATTTAAATTACAATTTGCCTCTTATCCAAAAACAATGCTAACTGCTTATGGAACTGAATCTTGAGCCACCTCATATATTCTGCTGCCTTTTTTGCAAGGTTGGCTTAGTCCAAAATACAAATATGTTGCTGTTGTCAGACTTGATCACAAGGTTGTAGGTTGGAGATTGGATATAATCACACACAACCTAAATCCTTATTACCCTACTTTCATCTTGAACCAGAGCTAGAGTCTTGGATTTAGGATTGCAATAGCTTGAATAACCCCCAAATAAAGGAATCCTTATCACTTTTGGCTACAGTCTGAGTCTACGATGAAAGGGAAAATCAATTTTTTAAAAGTTATTCAAGCACAGGTTAATTTGCCTAAGAAGTTAATCTACAAAATACACACGTTTCAAACAGTCCACAACTTTGTAATAGTGAAACAGTTTCTAAGATGCTACTTGTGGTGTAAATTGTTGTTTTGCTTTAAAAGTGACATATAAATAATGTTTGAAATAGTGCAACTTAATTTTAAACCCTTACTGGAAGAAATCAATTAACAATTGTAAGTTCTACCAATGTCTTGTAACTCTCTCCCCCTCCCCCTGCCCCAAGTCATTTGCAGTATCGCTCCATCAGTTCCTGGGCTTTCTCTACAATGACTGGGGCAGAAAATCCCCTTTACAAAACAAATTGGCCTTTTACTGCATGATGATGGCTTGTTCTGCTGCAATGTCCAACTTGAGCATATTAAGAGCTTGCATTGGTTAACAGAGTCTCATTAGCTTTTGTAAATCTGAATTAAATTTGCTCTGCTAGGGCTTGGTTTGCAAATCTTTTTCATAAATAACAAATGGTGAGCAATTAGGGCGAACTTGAATAAGAACCCTTGCACAATATAAAGGTAGCAATTCATTTTTGAAAAACTGCTGAGTCTTCTGACAGAAATTGGAACACAACATCTTCTGTTCTTTAATTTTTGAACTCCTGTTTTATTCAATTAAAATAATAACAATGTCCTTTTATGTGACTTTAATGCTGTCTCCATAAGACTCCTGACTCCTGGGCTTTCTTTCCTTACAGCTATACCTGCCCATGTCTAGTAAGGGGAAGAGAGTGCCCAATTCTGAATTGTGGTACGTAGTATGAAAATATAAGCTGGTGCAAACATGTCTCTGCACAGTGTCATTGGTAGCTTTAGGAAACTAGTCAGATTTTTTGTTTGTTTGTTTTTGCCATATCTATGTCCCTGCATTTCTCTGTTCCACGTGTTATGCATATTAGGCTGAGTTTTCTGTCTCTCTTTAAATAGGGATGCTGACACTGTTTAAGAATTGTCTGGCAGCTCTCTTTAGGGTTCTTGACAGTCTCTCATCCAGATTGTTGGCAGCCACCAAAGCTAGATATGGTAGAGGGAGATGATGTTTCTCCAGTTCCAGATTTTGGACAAACAGTGACCAGAGACTCACTATGCAGATTAATGACAGGTTTCAGAGTAGCAGCCGTGTTAGTCTATATTCGCAAAAAGAAAAGGAGTACTTGTGGCACCTTAGAGACTAACCAATTTATTTGAGCATAAGCTTTCGTGAGCTACAGCTCACTTCAACGGATGAAGTGAGTTGTAGCTCACGAAAGCTTATGCTCAAATAAATTGGTTAGTCTCTAAGGTGCCACAAGTACTCCTTTTCTTTATGCAGATTAAGCACTTATAGCTTGAGTTGATGCTTGTTAGAAAGATGTCAGGACAGTTTCATTTTCAGAACTATGCAGAGTGTTAGATTAATTTCATCCCTCTACCTGTAGTTTGGTTCCTTGCACAAGTAGATTTCTTTTGCAGTGTTTTGAGATGCTGATGTTGTCCTTTCCAAGGCAATAGTTGACCTTATGGAGCAACATTCACAGATTATGGTTCCCACTATTCACTAGTGATATGAAAAATATTCCCAGAACCTGTGGCTCACCCCAAAAGCCTAGCATGAGGCAGTTATGGAATAAATGAGTGATGTGGCTGTTGGGAGAGAAAGGAAGTGGTGGATATTTTTAAGTGTGGAGGAAAAAGCCATAAGATGTGGCTATTGTCTGGGCCATTGGGGGGGAAAGAAAGGGAAGAATCAGCGATGTATGGATTAACCAGTATGGAACACAATGGCAAAGACTGGGAGCTTGTAGCAATACAAGAGAAAAATGTCAACATTCTCTTGTTAAAAAAACCTCTTGCAATTTAAAATAAAATCTTTTAGTTGGATTCTGCCCCCAGTTACACGTGTGCAGACTTCACTGGAGTTGCACTGGGGTAGTAACAGAAGAATTTGGCCCTTCAGTTTTAATAATTCCTCATAGAATAAGCGAGTGGTACCTATAGGGGCAGAATCTGAACTTCAGTCTAATCATTTACAATTCTAACCATGAGAAGAAAGAGATGGGGAATGGGGTGAGAAAAGCCAGAGGGGAATGTAATGTGGTGAAAACCCCACCTTGATACCAAAAGGGTTAAAGGGGCCTGAGAGTGCAAGCAACTTCACTGACTGCACCTCGGAAGGGGTGTGTGTGTGTCTGTGTGTCAGGTGAAGGGGACGGATCTAAAAGAGATGAGAGAAAGGGAGTTGGGAGAGAAGACAGAGAGGAGAGAAGCTGCCTCTCTCTGGGAGACAGCCTGAAAGATGCCTGAGAAGTAGGAAGAAGAGAAGAACAGACAGGCTTCTTCAGCGGTGAGTGGGAAGCCTGTCTGAGGATGATCCCTGATGAGCCTGCCTGAGCTCCTGACGAAGGGGAGAAGTGGGAGGTGACTGAGGCCGGCTTAAGCAGGAGGACAGTCTAGAGCAGGAGAGGCACACCTGCGACAAGGTGGCTGCCGGCTGAGCCCAGTGGGAGCTGAAGGTTTGGCTTTGTGTGTGTTTCTGTAGCACTTTGGGTAAGAAGGACTCAGTGATCTTGGAAGGGGCAGGGCTCTGTGAAGTGATCTGACTGGAGGGCCAGGACAGTGCTATGGGTGGAGTAGGACGGTAGATGGAACTGAAGCACAACTGCTGCAATGTTACAAGGGACTATGTGGTGGGCAGCAACTTTGCTACAGGGAGGTTACTTGTAATTCTCTGAAAACAGGAAACCATGCTGTGCTCTTTGGGTAGGTCTACACTTGCATTTCCAGCCGCGTTTTTAAAACATGTTGTCATAAATATAAAGGGAAGGGTAAACCCCTTTGAAATCCCTCCTGGCCAGGGGAAAGCTCCTCTCACCTGTAAAGGGTTAAGAAGCTAAAGGTAACCTCGCTGGCACCTGACCAAAATGACCAATGAGGGGACAAGATACTTTCAAAAGCTGGGAGGAGGGAGAGAAACAAAGGGTCTGTGTCTGTCTGTGTGCTGCTTTTGCCAGGGACAGAACAGGAATGGAGTCTTAGAACTTTTAGTAAGTAATCTAGCTAGGTATGTGTTAGATTATGATTTCTTTAAATGGCTGAGAAAAGAATTGTGCTGAATAGAATAACTATTTCTGTCTGTGTATCTTTTTTGTAACTTAAGGTTTTGCCTAGAGGGGTTCTCTATGTTTTTGAATCTAATTACCCTGTAAGATATCTACCATCCTGATTTTACAGGGGGGATTTCTTTATTTCTATTTACTTCTATTTTCTATTAAAAGTCTTCTTGTAAAAGACTGAATGCTTTTTCATTGTTCTCAGATCCAAGGGTTTGGGTCTGTGGTCACCTATGCAAATTGGTGAGGCTTTTTATCCAACATTTCCCAGGAAAGGGGGGGTGCAAGTGTTGGGAGGATTGTTCATTGTTCTTAAGATCCAAGGGTCTGGGTCTGTAGTCACCTAGGCAAATTGGTGAGGCTTTTTACCAAACCTTGTCCAGGAAGTGGGGTGCAGGGTTTTGGGAAGTATTTTGGGGGGAAAGACGCGTCCAAACAGCTCTTCCCCAGTAACCAGTATTAGTTTGGTGGTGGTAGCGGCCATTCCAAGGACCACGGGTGGAATACTTTGTACCTTGGGGAAGTTTTGACCTAAGCTGGTAAAGATAAGCTTAGGAGGTTTTTCATGCAGGTCCCCACATCTGTACCCTAGAGTTCAGAGTGGGGGAGGAACCTTGACATGGTGGCAGAGGATGGTTGGATTAACCTGAAATCATTTTGAGATCCAGTTGAGATTTTTTGAACTAGAAATACAGATTTTAAAAAGGAATTTTTTTTTCCTGTGGCTTTGAAGCAGCTTTGAAACTGAAAGCATCTTGGGTTTTCCCTGCTTTGTGGCCAAGCAGAGACAAAAGGGGATTATCTTGTGAATTGCAGGTTTTCTTTGCCTGGAGGCAGGGTACTTAACTCCTGCAGGGAAATTCACAGTCTTCCAACCCAGAGGTTTTTTTTTTTTCTTTTCTTCCTAAAAGTAAATAGGGGGTGTGTGTTCTACCCATTTGCTTTTTCTTTGGGCTGGGTAAGCAGGTTTCCAAGTAGTTTGGAGGTTTTTTGCTTTAAGTTGGGCCCAGAACAGAGACAAGGGAATTGTCTTTTTCTGTAGGCTGACAATCACTATCAGAGAATAGGTATTCTATTCCAGCACAGCAAAATTTTACAGCCAAGTTTTGTTTGTTTATTTCTAAACCTCGGGTGTAAAGTTAGTTAAAAACAGAGAGGTTAGAATGACCAAATCCTCAGCTCGACTACAGCTGGAATTAGCCAAATTTCAGGCTGAGGAAAGACAAAGGGAACATGAAAGACAGATAGAACTCATGCGGCTGAAGAAGGAACAAGAAAGGGAGGCAGAACAACACCAAGCGGCTGCTCACAGGAGAGCTATGGAAGCGAGGGACAAAGAACTGGAGGAGAAGGAAAAAGAGAGGAAGTATGTGAAGGAGATGGAGAAGATAAAGGCTCAGCAGAATATCCCAACAAACCCTAGTAATCCTTCTCCAAGTACCACTTCCCATCCCAGAAAGTTCCCCACCTACAAGGCAGGCGATGATACTGAGGCCTTCCTAGAAAACTTCGAAAGGGCCTGCCTTGGGTACAACATCTCTACTGACCAATACATGGTAGAGCTGAGGCCGCAGCTCAGTGGACCCTTAGCTGAGGTGGCAGCTGAAATGCCTAAAGAACACATGAACAAGTATGAACTGTTTAAATCCAAGGCGAGAGTCAGAATGGGGATAACACCCGAGCAGTCTCGTCGGAGGTTCAGAGCCCTAAGGTGGAAACCAGACATGTCATTTACCCGACATGCCTACCACATTGTGAAACATTGGGATGCCTGGATATCAGGAGCAAGTGTTGAATCTCCAGTAAATTTGCCCTTCCTAATGCAAATGGAACAGTTCTTAGAGGGTGTTCCTGAGGAAATAGAAAGATACATCCTAGATGGGAAACCCAAAACTGTAATCGAGGCAGGAGAGATTGGAGCCAGATGGGTGGAGGTGGCAGAGAAGAAGAAAACTGGTCGCAGTTGGAGCGGAGACCAGAAGGGACCACCCCAGACCACACCCTATTACCGGGGGCCGCCCAAGGCCCCACCTACCTCCCAAAGAACCCTCCAGACCCCTTATCGTCCTGCCACCCCGTTCTCCAGCAACCCTCCTCACCCCAGTGACCCGTCAGCTGGACGATGTTTTAAATGTAACGAGCTGGGGCATGTAAAGGCCAACTGCCCCAAGAACCCCAACAGATTACAGTTCATTGCACCGGAATCACACCAGAGGTCCACAGGCCCAGATACTTCCCAGATACCCTTAGAGCGGAGGGAAACTGTGAGTGTGGGCGGGAAGAAGGTCACCGCGTGGAGGGACACCGGAGCACAAGTGTCAGCTATCCATGCTTCCTTAGTGGACCCCAATTTAATCAACCCAGAGATCCAAGTGACGATTCAACCCTTCAAGTCCAACTCTTTCAATTTGCCTACAGCCAAGTTGCCTGTCCAGTACAAGGGCTGGTCAGGAATGTGGACTTTTGCAGTCTATGATGATTATCCCATCCCCATGCTGTTGGGGGAAGACTTGGCCAATCATGTGAAGCAGGCCAAGAGGGTGGGAACGGTCACCCGCAGCCAGGCTAAACAAGCCGTGAGGCCTAGCTCTGTTCCGGAAACTGCTATCAGGACCCAGTCAGAGGTGATGGACCTGGACCTTAGGCCAATGTCTGCAACAGCAGTAGTGGATCCAGTCCCAGAGACCCAGACGGAACCAGTCCCAGAACCGGAACCAGCCGAACAACCAACACCAGACCCTGTGTCAGCACTGAATCCAGTACTTGCAACCTCAACACCAGAGGGCCCCACTGAACCTGAACTGGCAGCAGCCGATAACCCTACACAAGAGGCTCAGCCGGAGCCTGAATCCCAACATAGTGCACCAGCGGAGAGCGGTTCACAATCAACAGAAACAGCTCCATCCCCTATATTGCTTCCAGAGGGACCAAGCCTAGGTCCACAATCCAATGAGGGACTGATGTCTCCAGCATCAAGGGAACAGTTCCAGACCGAACAGGAAGCAGATGAAAGCCTCCAGAGAGCTTGGACAGCGGCACGGAGCAACCCACCGCCTCTCAGCTCTTCTAATCGATCCAGGTTTGTTGTAGAAAGAGGACTTTTATACAAGGAAACTCTTTCTGGTGGACACCAGGAAGACTGGCATCCTCAGAGACAGTTGGTAGTTCCAACTAAATACCGGGCCAAGCTCTTGAGCTTAGCCCATGATCACCCTAGTGGCCATGCTGGGGTGAACAGGACCAAAGACCATTTGGGGGGGTCATTCCACTGGGAGGGAATGGGCAAGGATGTTTCTACCTATGTCCAGTCTTGTGAGGTGTGCCAAAGAGTGGGAAAACCCCAAGACCAGGTCAAAGCCCCTCTACAACCACTCCCCATCATTGAAGTTCCATTTCAGCGAGTAGCTGTGGATATTCTGGGTCCTTTTCCGAAAAAGACAGCCAGAGGAAAGCAGTACATACTGACTTTCATGGATTTTGCCACCCGATGGCCGGAAGCAGTAGCTCTAAGCAACACCAGGGCTAAAAGTGTATGCCAGGCACTAGCAGACATTTTTGCCAGGGTAGGTTGGCCCTCCGACATCCTCACAGATGCAGGGACTAATTTCCTGGCAGGAACTATGAAAAACCTTTGGGAAGCTCATGGGGTAAATCACTTGGTTGCCACTCCTTACCACCATCAAACAAATGGCATGGTGGAGAAGTTTAATGGAACTTTGGGGGCCATGATACGTAAATTCGTAAATGAGCACTCCAATGATTGGGACCTAGTGTTGCAGCAGTTGCTCTTTGCCTACAGAGCTGTACCACATCCCAGTTTAGGGTTTTCCCCATTTGAACTTGTATATGGCCGTGAGGTTAAGGGGCCATTGCAGTTGGTGAAGCAGCAATGGGAGGGATTTACACCTTCTCCAGGAACTAACATTCTGGACTTTGTAACCAACCTACAAAACACCCTCCGAACCTCTTTAGCCCTTGCTAAAGAAAACTTACAGGATGCTCAAAAAGAGCAAAAAGCCTGGTATGATAAACATGCCAGAGAGCGTTCCTTCAAAGTAGGAGACCAGGTCATGGTCTTAAGGGCGCTCCAGGCCCATAAAATGGAAGCATCGTGGGAAGGGCCATTCACGGTCCAGGAGCGCCTGGGAGCTGTTAATTATCTCATAGCATTCCCCACCTCCAACCGAAAGCCTAAGGTGTACCATATTAATTCTCTAAAGCCCTTTTATTCCAGAGAATTAAAGGTTTGTCAGTTTACAGCCCAAGGAGAAGATGATGCTGAGTGGCCTGAAGGTGTCTACTACGAAGGGAAATGTGGTGGTGGTGTGGAAGAGGTGAACCTCTCCATGACCCTTGGGCGTATGCAGCGACAGCAGATCCAGGAGCTGTGCACTAGCTACGCGCCAACGTTCTCAGCCACCCCAGGACTGACTGAACGGGCATACCACTCCATTGACACAGGTAATGCTCACCCAATTGGGGTCCAACCTTACCGGGTGTCTCCTCAAGCTAAAACTGCTATAGAACGGGAGATCCAGGATATGTTACAGATGGGTGTAATCCGCCCCTCTGAAAGTGCATGGGCATCTCCAGTGGTTCTAGTTCCCAAACCAGATGGGGAAATACGTTTTTGCGTGGACTACCGTAAGCTAAATGCTGTAACTCGCCCAGACAACTATCCAATGCCACGCACAGATGAACTGTTAGAGAAACTGGGACGGGCCCAGTTCATCTCTACCTTGGACTTAACAAAGGGGTACTGGCAGGTACCGCTAGATGAATCTGCCAAGGAAAGGTCAGCCTTCATCACACATCTCGGGCTGTATGAATTTAATGTACTCCCTTTCGGGCTGCGAAATGCACCCGCCACTTTCCAAAGACTTGTAGATGGTCTCCTAGCGGGATTAGGAGAATATGCAGTCGCCTACCTTGATGATGTGGCCATATTTTCGGATTCCTGGGCAGACCACCTGGAACATCTACAAAAAGTCCTTGAGCGCATAAGGGAGGCAGGACTAACTGTTAAGGCTAAGAAGTGTCAAATAGGCCTAAACAGAGTGACTTACCTTGGACACCAGGTGGGTCAAGGAACTATCAGCCCCCTACAGGCCAAAGTGGATGCTATCCAAAAGTGGCCTGTCCCAAAGTCAAAGAAACAGGTTCAATCCTTCTTAGGCTTGGCTGGTTATTACAGACGATTTGTACCGCACTACAGCCAAATCGCTGCCCCACTGACAGACCTAACCAAAAAGAAACAGCCAAATGCTGTTCAGTGGACCGGAAAGTGTCAGAAGGCCTTTAACAAGCTTAAAGCGACACTCATGTCTGACCCTGTACTAAGGGCCCCAGACTTTGACAAACCGTTCCTAGTAACCACAGATGCATCCGAGCGTGGTGTGGGAGCAGTTTTAATGCAGAAAGGATCTGATCAAGAATTCCACCCTGTAGTGTTTCTCAGCAAAAAACTGTCTGAGAGGGAAAGCAACTGGTCAGTCACTGAAAAAGAATGTTATGCCATTGTCTACGCTCTGGAAAAGCTACGCCCATATGTTTGGGGACGGCGTTTCCACCTGCAAACCGACCATGCTGCACTGAAGTGGCTTCACACCGTCAAGGAAACTAACAAAAAACTTCTTCGGTGGAGTTTAGCTCTCCAAGATTTTGATTTCGACATTCAACACATCTCAGGAGCTTCTAACAAAGTGGCTGATGCACTCTCCCGTGAAAGTTTCCCAGAGTCAACTGGTTAAAATCGTCCTTGAGATGTGGAAAATATTGTTAGTCTTTATGTACTTGGTAGTATATTTAGAGATGCATGTGTCTTATTAACTCTGTTTTTCCTAGAGCTCCAGGAAGAAATCCCAGCCAGTGTTTCACCCTAGCTGAGATTTGGGGGGCGTGTCATAAATATAAAGGGAAGGGTAAACCCCTTTGAAATCCCTCCTGGCCAGGGGAAAGCTCCTCTCACCTGTAAAGGGTTAAGAAGCTAAAGGTAACCTCGCTGGCACCTGACCAAAATGACCAATGAGGGGACAAGATACTTTCAAAAGCTGGGAGGAGGGAGAGAAACAAAGGGTCTGTGTCTGTCTGTGTGCTGCTTTTGCCAGGGACAGAACAGGAATGGAGTCTTAGAACTTTTAGTAAGTAATCTAGCTAGGTATGTGTTAGATTATGATTTCTTTAAATGGCTGAGAAAAGAATTGTGCTGAATAGAATAACTATTTCTGTCTGTGTATCTTTTTTGTAACTTAAGGTTTTGCCTAGAGGGGTTCTCTATGTTTTTGAATCTAATTACCCTGTAAGATATCTACCATCCTGATTTTACAGGGGGGATTTCTTTATTTCTATTTACTTCTATTTTCTATTAAAAGTCTTCTTGTAAAAGACTGAATGCTTTTTCATTGTTCTCAGATCCAAGGGTTTGGGTCTGTGGTCACCTATGCAAATTGGTGAGGCTTTTTATCCAACATTTCCCAGGAAAGGGGGGGTGCAAGTGTTGGGAGGATTGTTCATTGTTCTTAAGATCCAAGGGTCTGGGTCTGTAGTCACCTAGGCAAATTGGTGAGGCTTTTTACCAAACCTTGTCCAGGAAGTGGGGTGCAGGGTTTTGGGAAGTATTTTGGGGGGAAAGACGCGTCCAAACAGCTCTTCCCCAGTAACCAGTATTAGTTTGGTGGTGGTAGCGGCCATTCCAAGGACCACGGGTGGAATACTTTGTACCTTGGGGAAGTTTTGACCTAAGCTGGTAAAGATAAGCTTAGGAGGTTTTTCATGCAGGTCCCCACATCTGTACCCTAGAGTTCAGAGTGGGGGAGGAACCTTGACACATGTTAACTGACATGATTGTAAATTCTAGTACAACCAAGACATGAATATTTTTTCCTGGTCAGAAATGTTTGTTTAAACAGGGCTAGGAACATGCATTTGTGTCCTGTTTACTTTAAAATGTCAAAATACGTTAGATAATACACATTGATATATTACTAAAACTTAAAGTGCAGATATACTTGGTGATTTGATACCTTACTGTGCAATAGGATAACTTCACAGTAGCGTCTATGGTTTCTTTGAGCTAATTAATGAACAACTTTTTTTTAGTCTACAAACATCATGAACTTGGCTGTAATTGTGCACACTTTCTTTGATACATTTTAAGTGCTATGTTACCTCACGGCAGTGCAACCATTTAGGCAGCAAGTCATCAACTTCTTTGAAGATGTTCAGCTTGTGAGGATATATACACTGTTTCTTTAAAATTGTAGAAGGAAGCCAAGCAGGAGGGGCCCAGGAAATGTTGTAGACAGAATATATGCAGTGTAGCAAAAGAGTGCAGCTTTAAGGATATAATAATTTCCCACATTCTAATAAATTTCTTGTTTTGTGTCAAGATAAAGTGACTTTGTGATTCTTTACCAGTGTCATATGACAATTCTAATGGCTATTCTTTCCGGACCATATATGATCCAGCATAATAGTATATTGGATGCTTTGGAAGAAACCGAAAATGCTACTTATTACACAGCTACAATGCTCTTTTCTTCCTTGAAGTCTATACCCCTGGACAAGCAGGATCCTGCTCTGCAGTCTGCATCTCTAGTTTAGCCTACTGTAATGCACTCTACACTGAGGCTATCTCCTTTCCTCAGCTGGGGTCAATAACACTTGGGCCTGTTCTTTCCCCAAACTATCATATCAGCCTTATCTGGACTGAGCACTTAGTCCTCATGTAAGCCCTCATCATGCACAGACATGGGGTTATTTGTTCTCTTGCACTAGCTTGATCTGATGTGAAGGACATATAGAATTGGGTATCATCAATATACTAAATACACCATAGCCCAGGTCTCCTCCCTAACCCTCCAAATAGTGTCATGCACACAGTAGGTTGAATGTACTGAATATTTAAGAATTTTAAATTATTACATTTAATTTTTAAAATTAAGTGATTTTCTCATTTTTACAACTTGGTGATGTGATTATAAAACATGCAGGTACTAAGTGATGAGCATATGTATTCTACAGCATTTTCCTTTGCTGCCCTTAAAGAGAGAGAGAGAGAGAGAGAGATGGGGTCCAAGAATGAAATCTGGTTTCTTCACTGAGCTACAGAATGCTAATTTCAACAACTCCTGACTGATATTTTATTAAACTTTCAGAGGGTTTTTTCCTGCTCGTTTCATTTCTGGAACTATGATCAAATAACAGTATTTGCATCTTAACTGGCATGAGGTCAGAATGACATAGTTCTACAATCAGAGAGACAAGCTGGGTGAAGTATTATCTTGTATTGGACCAAGCTCAATGGCTGCTGTCTGTCAGCTTCTGTTTTGCACAAGCTTATGTAACCCTCAAATCTAAAATGCAGAACTAGAGACAATGGTTGTAATAGAATGAGGATGTTTGAAATAGCAGAATAAAAACACAAACTGCTATGGTTTTTAAGTGGCTCTGAATAAAGAATTTTTTTTTTTAAAAAAGATCAGTTATAAAATTGCATATTGTTTTCTATTCCACCAGCAGCAAAGGGAAGACTATTTTATGCAAAACAGGAGAGGAGAACCATGATGTCTTAAAGAATGAGGATAGAGAAAAAGAAGTTCAACATATTATGTTAAAGGAACAATTACTGAACCATCAAACTAACACACGGTTTGGATATTGAAAATAAATATTATGTAGGTATGCAAGAAATAATAGTAACTTACATCACATTAAGTTCCTTGCCATCTTAAAATGATGGATGCATATGTTGTCTGCATCATACAGTATTTTTAAAGTGGGCAAAGTAATTCTCTCTTATATAATAAGCCATCTGCATGGATATAATTAAACATTAACTCAGTCGGATCTCTTTTATTAAAGCAGAAAAACTAGGGGATAAGTAGCCTTTATCAAGCAAAGGAAATAAAAACCAATTGAAATTCCATCCATAACACCATGGACAGTTGCTTAGGCTTTGGAAGGGTCAGAGACCAAATCTGAAATTTGATGCTACATAACTCTTGTTGATATTGTAACATGCAAGTAAGAAGAGGTTTCAGCTTTATATTATGATTTTTTCTCAGTTTCTCACACAAGTTTAATTATGACTCTGTCACAGGATAGCAATAATCCTTTAAGGAGAGCAGGGGCAGTGCACCTGTGACTCATTAGCTCACTCCGGTTGGACTTAAGAGGGTACCTGGAGCCTAGAGGGGTGAAAGACATGGTGACTCAGAGAGCTGACTGAGAGACACAGAGAAGGAAAGGTGAGAGTTGCCCAAGGCGGAAAGGAGAGACCAAGGGTGAAGCAGTAGCACAAGGGAGCTATTTCAGAGAGTCATTGGGAAGAGAAAAGGTTGATGGTGAGGACTGGCCAGTGCGTTCCCCTGCTGACTTGCACAGGTGCTTGTGCAGCGGCCTCAAGGAATAAGGGAAAGAAGCCTGATTAGGAGCCACTAAGCCCAAACCAAGTGGGATGATACTGAAGGGTGGCTCCCAGGCATAGGGGTAGGACTCACAGGCAGGGAGGCCTGGCTGAGTGGAACATGGTATGACGGTGCCCCTCACAAGACTTTATGGAAATATGCTTATGAATGTATATATGACATAACTGGAGTATGTTTTATGCTATATATGCCATGTAACATATCTCTGTAAAGGTTATGATCTACTGAATACATTTAGCCTATTTGTATGCATGTATCGTTTTTGTACTTGAAGTTATGAATATTGGCTGTATACTTGCTTGATTTCTAAGTAAGCTTTGTAAGGCATTTGGTCAGCTTCGTTAAAAAGGAATTTGCAAAGTTAAATGCCCAATCAATAAGCACTTAAGGAACAATGGATCTTGGAATGCCCCAATTCACATAAGAAGTCTACTTGAGGACGTTCAAGGTAGCATGTGAACCATGGCTGCTACCTGTAGTTCTGAGTCATGCATGGACATGAGACTAGCCCATGTGACTCCAAAACTCTGTCTTGGAGCTGGACTTTGCATAGGAAAGAGGAGGGGGTTTCCACCCGCAAGAGAAAGTCTATTTAAGCCAGTGGGAGACCCCTCCATTTTGTCTTCAGCTGGCTAAAGAGAGAGCCTCTCCACCCCCAAGGATACCTGAAAGAAACTGGAACAAAGGATAATAACTACAGGGGGTGTGAGTGATTGCTGGACCCAGACTAGAAGGAGACTAGTCTGTAAAAGGAAGCATACTGGGTGAAGATTTTATCTGTATTCGGTTTTATTACTGTACTAGACTTAGACGTGCGTGTTTTATTTTATTTTGCTTGGTAATTCACTTCATTCTGTCTGTTACTACTTGGAACCACTTAAATCCTACTTTCTGTGTTTAATAAAATCACTTTTTACTTATTAATTAACCAAGAGTATGTATTAATACCTGGGCGGGGGGGACTGTGCATATCTCTCTATCAGTGTTATAGAGGGTGAACAAATTATGAGTTTACCCTGTATAAGCTTTATACAGGGTAAAACAGATTTATTTCGGGTTTGGACCGCATTGGGAGTTGGGCATCTGAGTGTTAAAGATAGGAACACTTCTTAAGTGGCTTTCAGTTAAGTCTGCAGCCATGGGGCACATGGTTCAGACCCTGGGTCTGTGTTGGAGCAGACTGGCATGTCTGGCTCAACAAGACAGGGTGCTGGAGTCCCGAGCTGGCAGGGAAAGCAGGGGCAGAAGTAGTCTTGGCACATCAGCTGGCAGTTCCCAAGGGGGTTTCTGTGATCCAACCCGTCACACATGGTGTGGGGAATTCTGTCACAGGACACCTTACTTGGGGCTACAGGAGAAGATTCACAGGAGAGAGAAGTGGGTTTTGGTACCCTCAGGTACAAGGCCTGGAGAGTGGGGGCCTGGAGAGTGGGACCCTGGAATGTGGGCTAAAGGAACTAACTCTAAGTGGTTAATGACTCTCAGGTGGGTTATCTGGAAACAGGGACCTTTGAATGGGACAGAAGAGCTGCTGCATTGTAACCTCTCTTTACTTTGGCGTTTTGAGAACTGTTTTTACAGTGAGAGAGACGTGGACCGTAGAATTTATGCGAATAAAAGGCTTTGAATTTGCCACTGCAAAAGACAATATTCTTTTGCATGTGTCATATAAAAGGGAAACTGGGGGAGATGTGCATGTTGTGCTATGGCCTGCTGCAGGATGGTGCCCCAGGAAGGGACTGCTTTATGATCATGTATGTACACAACAAGTTTAACTGCCAAGTCAAGCTTGTTTGGCTAATTAGGGACATTTGTGTTCTAATTTCTTTTGTAAAGTGGATGTGGCAGAATGCTTACAGATCATGCCCTAGTATAACTATTAGGGCTGTCAAATGATTAAAAAAAATAATCGTGATTAATCGTGCGATTAATTATGCTTTTAAACAATCATAGAATACTATTTATTTAAATATTTTGGGATGTTTTCTACGTTTTCAAATATATTGATTTCAATTACAACACAGAATACAAAGTGTACACTGCTCACTTTATATTTATTTTTACTATGAATATTTGCACTGTAAAAAACAAAAGAAATAGTATTTTTCAATTCACAATTCAATCACAAGTGCAATCTCTTTATCATGAAAGCTGAACTTACAAATGTAGCATTATGTAAAAAAAACCTGCATTCAAAAATAAAACAGCATAAAACTTCTTGTTCAGACAATCGCTCAGAGGAACAAATTTGTTTACATTTGCAGAAGATAATTCTGCCTGCTTCTTGTTTACGTCACCTGAAAGTGAGAACAGGTGTTTGCGTTGCATTATTGTAGGTGGCGTTGCAAAATATTTATGTGCCAGATGTGCTAAAGATTCATATATCTCTTGATGCTTCAACCACCATTCCAGAGAACATGAGTCCATGCTGATGACAGGTTCTGCTCGATAACAATCCAAAGCAGTGCGGACCAACGCAAGTTCATTTTCATCATCTGAGTCAGAAAGTACCAGCAGAAGGTTGATATTTGGGGGCGAGGACTGATTCAGATTCTGTTTCCACATCAGTGCTGCTCTTTTAAGACTTCTGAAAGCATGCTCTACACCTCATCCCTGTCAGATTTTGGAAGGCACTTCACATTCTTAAATCTTGGGTCAAGTGCTGTAGCTATCTTTAGAAATTTCACCTTGGTATCTTCTTTGCATTTTGTCAAATTTGCAGTGAAAGCATTCTTAAAATGAACATGTGCTGGGTCATCATCCGAGACTGCTATAATATGAAATATATGGCAGAACGCGGTAAAACAGAGCAGGAGACATACAATTCTCCCACAAGGCCTTCAGTCACAAATTTAATTAACACATTTTTTTAACAAGCGTCATCGGCATGGAAGCATGTCCTCTGGAATGGTGGCTGAAGCATGAAGAGGCATATGAATCTTTAGCGCCTCTGGCACATAAATATCTTGCGACAACAGCTACAACAGTACCATGCAAACATCTGTTCTTACTTTCAGGTGACACTGTTGTGACGTTATTGACATAAACTGTGACTGTTTCGATCATTGTTGAAACCAAGGTCCTATACTTGCACCAAATCTTGTACAAAGGAGGTCAAGTAAGGTGTCTATGGAAAGGTTACCATTTGTGAGTTATGATTATGCTCTCTGTATGTATCATTTTGTATTTGAAATTATGAATATTGGCTATGTCCTTGTATCTCAATGTATTTGATTCTAAGTAGCATCTGTGAAGCATTTGGTCAGCTTCTTGCGAAAGGACTATTCTGAGTAAGTGCCCAATCAAGAAACACTTAACTGACAATGGACTTTTGGAGACGCCAGTCCACATCTGAGCTTTCTTGGGAATATTCAAACTAACATGTAAACAATGATGTCAGCCTGCAAAAAGCTGAATCATTCATGGATATATGACTTGCCCAGGTGGCTACAAACTCCATCTTGTTGCTGTGATTTTGCACAGAATAATGAAAGGGTTTCCACCCACAAGAGAGAGACTATAAAAGGCCCTGGAAGCCCCTCCATTTTGTCTTCAGCTGGCTCAAGAGATGGCCTCTCTACCCCAAAGAGAAGCCTGAAAGAAACCAGGACAAAGGACTGTAACTACAGGGGTGTGAGTGATTGCTGGACCCAGCTCATAAACCACAATGTTGGTCTGAAAAGGATTGGACCCAGACTAGGAAGGAGACTAGTCTGTGAAAGAAGCTTATTGGGACATCTCTGAGGGTGAGATTTACCTGTATTCAGTTTCCTACTGTATTAGGCTTAGACTTGTGTATTTTGTTTTATTTTGCTTGGTAACTTACTTTGTTCTGTCTGTTATTACTTGGAACCACTTAAATACTACTTTTTATATTTAATAAAATGACTTTTTCTTATTTATTAATTAATCCAGAGTAAGTAATTAATACCTGGAGGAGCAAACAGCTGTACATATCTCTCTATCAGTGTTATAGAGGGCAGACAATTTATCAGTTTACCCTATATAAGCTTTATACAGAGTAAAATGGATTCATTTGGGGTTTAGGCTTCCAGAAAGACTGAATACTGAGTGCTGGGAAAGTCCCTGTTAACTGAGAAGCCCCTGGACTAAGGGAATCTTAGTTTTTGTGAACTGCAGGGGGGCATGGCCCAACCTCTTGGTCTGTGCTGTAGCCGGCTGGAGTGTCTAGCTCAGCAAGATGGGAGTGGAGGCAAGCCTTCTCTGGCAGGGGGGTTTGTTCTCAGTGATATCCCAGCACATCTAGTGACAGTCTTGAGGGAATTTTTGTGACCAAACCCATCACAATTGTAATTAAGAAGTGGGCAGCATTAACTCCCGTAAATGTAAACAAACTTGTTTGTCTTAGTGATTGGCTGAACAAGAAATAGGACTGAATGGACTTGTAGGCTCTAAAGTTTTACATTGTTTTGTTTTTGAGTGCAGTTGTGTAACAAAAAAACCCCCTACATATGTTAGTTGCACTTTCATGATAAAGAGATTGCACTACAGTATTTGTATGAGGTGAAGTGAAAAAATACTCTCTTTTGTTTATTTGTTCAAATATCTTTTATTTGTAATAAAAAATATAAAGTGAGCACTGCACACTTTGTATTCTGTGTTATAATGGAAATCGATATATTTGAAAATGTAGAAAAACATTCAAAATATTTAATAAATTTCAATTGGTATGCTATTAACAGTGCAATTAATCACGATTAATTTTTTTAATCAGGATTAATTTTTTTGAGTTAATCGTGTGAGTTAACTGCAATTAATCAACTGCCCTAATAACTATAAAAAAAGTTAGGAAAATCATGTTTTACTGATTATGACAGATTTTGAGCTGCTCTGTAACAATGTACAGTATTAGTACTGTATGTTTGTTGACCTGGTTATTGGGCTGTTGACTGACTACACTGGGGTTAATTCAAGAGACAGCTGTCTGGGAAAACAGGCAGGAAGGAAAAGAATGGTTCAATATAGCCATGTCAGCAAACATTTGAGAGTTGTTATGGGACAATACCAAAACAACTGGCTTGATCTCCAGCTGAGACTACAGGATTGGATTTGACCAGAAGGGTCTAAGCCTGAGAATGCAGAAGAATCACAGGAGTATAACAGGGCAAAAGGGACTTTCTCTCAAGAGAGTGGCGGGGGTGGCAGCCATGTGCCCAGTTTTTGACTGGAAATTCTGGTCGAAAAGGGCACCTGACATCTACAGCCTGGACACCCAAAGTCTGCTTACTGCAAGTGGGGGAGGTACCAGGTCATCACCCTCTCCAGCCCCTACTCAGCTGGGGCTGCCTCCTACCTTTGTCGGGCAGCTCCCAGCCCCGCCTCCGCAGGCAAGTCCCTCCTACTGCAAGATAAACAATATGTTGGTTTAAGAAGGCTGACTGATCACTATATTTACTACTGGTCAGACTCCCACAGGGAACAACAGCGGATGCCCATATTTACCTGGATCTGCTAGGTAAGAATGCCTTATACCCTGGGTACCACAGCACAAGACCCAGTCTAGGTGGAATTTTGCAATTCATCTACTCTGAGGAGAGGTAAAGATATGAGGTCTCTCACCCGACAGGGGTGCACTTAGAGACCAGACAGGGACAGAGGTGCAGCTAGCCCTGTAACACTGACCACTCTACAAACCAAACACTGTTTTGCAATACAGCCAGTTCCTAACTGTGCCAGACAACCCTGCACTGGCCGGGTTAAATATGTAGACTGCGATTTTTCAAAGCTACCCAGGGAATTTGCATGCCCAATTCCCAGTAACTTGAAGGAGATTTGGCTTGGAAATCTCTCACACAGTTTTGAAAATCTCAGCCATAGTGTAGACGAGCCTTGAGGTAAATATCCTAGGATCTGTCTTGTGCTGTGCTCAGACATAAAGAGGGGTGGGAAAGGGTGAAGGCAACCTTTTCACAGGCACTAGAGTAGGATATGTCCATAATGCACAGACGTGCACTAAGAGAGAGCTGACAGTTCACATACCAGCCAGCACCGCGCACACCCAAGGCATGACTGGGTTGAAGGTTGGGGGCAGGCTCAGCCAGCTCGCCTGCAGTTTGCCAGCAGCAGACGGTGACGCGCAGCAGACCGCGGGGACCCATCCTGCTTCAGCTCAGCGCCTTGACGCATGCGCCATAGCAGCTGCCCCTGACCCGTGCCGGGCACTGACAGGGATTTGTGGGGCAGTGGAAAATAACGGGGCTGGGGCCGCTTCACGTTTTGACTCACTGCCCCTCCCCCCTCCCGCGCACTCCGTTTCAGGTTCACACGAGGGGCACTAAGCAAGAGCAGCAGCGCCCCTTTCTCCTCCGCCCCAGCTAGGCAGGAGGGCGGGGCGCTAAGGTGGGCAGAGGAGAAGAGCCCGGCGGGCTAGGCGGTGCGGGGAGGTAGCCCGGAGCGGCTGAGCCCATTATCCCCCCCGGCGCCGGGAGGGAGGCCGTGGCGGCGCCGCCCTCTGGAGAGAGAGCCGGCGAGAGGCTGGGGCGAGGAGCAGCATCCCAGGGAGGGACGGGCTAATGCAAATCGCCGCGATCAGCCGCAGACAGGAGAAGAAAGGCGAGGCAGCTGCAGCCCAGCCTCACCCGCAGCACCGGCCAGCCGGGGGGGCCAGAAGACACATAACAAAAGGCGTCCAAGCCGCTCCTCGCGGCCACGCTTGCCATCAAAGCAGGGGGGGGGGGGACTGTTGAGCTGAGCTCTTTCCGCGGAAACCCGGCACCCCCTTCACAACCAACCCACCTACTTAGGTTGGGGGCAAAGGCGCTTCCAGTCTCCCCCCCTCTCCCCCCGAAATAGGTAAGTGTTTTGATCTGCCAGGCCAAAGACAGTTCCTCTTGCCCTTTCCATTCCGGCGCGTGCTGGGGTGAGCCTCGCCGGGCTTGTCCCGGACCGCTGCAATGTACCTTTCTAGCCGCCCGACTGCGTGTGTGCACCTGCCCCTTTTGTCTGGGGCTCTGATTTCGGGGGTAGCTGAATCTTCGGGTAGGATGGTGGCTAAGCTCTACGTTACCGCCGCTTTCCCTTGCTCTAGCTGGTGCTGCGTACTTCGCGCCCCCCCCCCCCTTTTTTTTTTTTTTGGTGTGTGGCAGAGGTTGTGAGGAGGATCCTCTCTCTGTTTGAGAAATGGTCTGACATTGGGTGGCAGATTCCGCTGTGGAGCAAACCTGTTATATGATGGGCATGCTCTACTTTTCTCTCTCTGTCTCTCTCCCTCTCTTTTTAAGAGGTGACTAAGTAAGTATTCACCGACTCTATATTCTGCTTTTAAATTCCATTTTGTTCATTTATAGTGCACCTTGCTGCTTAGCGCTGGCGATTTTTCTCTCTGATTTTGGAGAAGCCAATTATGTAATTATACCTGCAGTGTTGAAAACGTGTAGACCGTTATGGAAAATGTATTTTTCTCTCTCACCACGGGGCCAAATCATGCCATCAGTTTTTTAAGCAGAGCTTCCTGTTTAAAAACTGATGGCACAATATGGCTCATGAATAGAGGGTTCAGCTGGCTTAGTTGAATTTCAGACACGTTTTGTGTCACCTCAGAAGAATACATCTTTTTTGAAACCATTATGACCTACATCAGATTGAATCAAGGAAATCATTAGAAAATGCACTCTGTTTCAGACTTTATTCAATAATCTTTATTGTGTCGGTGTGTGTATTTGGGTCTGAGTGATTGTTTTATGTAATCACCCACTCACACCTACACACACAATCTGCCTTTAACACATTCATGTGGTATGAACTGTGGGGCCTGTGCCTTTTACATAGTAACATTTGATCAAACCAATTAATTGTCTATAATTTCATTGTCTTAGTTTGGCCTTCTGATGTGAACACATTGGAGTGTGAATGGCAGGAGCACATTGTTCTAGGGAGAATCTTATTTCCCTTTTAAAGGGGTTTAATTTGAGGCAAAAATCATTTGTGAAAGTATGGATCATTCCTCATACTATCCACTAAGACTCGAGATTACTAAAAATGAAAATTTTGTGATGTTTCTTTTACAGGGAAGGGGTGTGTGTGTATGGTTTTTTTCTTTAATTTGACTTGGTATGGACAATGAAACCACAGTAGACGTTGAGGGGGTTTTTTGGTTGTTTTTTTGTTCTTCCAACACAAAGACCACACTTTGGAAGTGAAACTGATGAGTTCTGTAAGGGGATGTTTAAATCCCAATAAATGGCTTTTATTGGAATAATAACTTAAACCCCCCCCCACACATCAAAACATGGCTGTTAATCTTGGGTTTATATTGACCTGACAGTGCCCCTTTAAATAATGTAAACTTTTATCATTCTCAGTATAATGGGGTGACAGTGAAGTGCTGGTCCAGAGAGAACTTTTCTGTTCTTTGAATGAAGTTTGTCAGGGTGGGGGCAGAGGGACTGGTCTAGAAAGGTGTTTTCCATAGTGTGTGAGTGTGGGGAGGAAGGGTGTTTTTTGTAGTACAGCAAATCTTCATATGCAGATGCAAGGCAAAGTATGTAAATATAACCAGGATCCCATGTTTGGATAATAAAATGAGTCCAGCTCTAACCAAATTCGAATAAATAACCTCCACAAGGACCCTGATCTTGCATTGGTTTTGGTACATGTTTAGTTTAAGCATATGAATAGTCCTATGAATTTGGGAGGGACTACTCACATGCTTGAGAGTTGGGCACTGGGGCACACTATTCACTTTAACATATACCGGTATAAACAAAATGGAATAGGTCCATCTCTCTGTCCTATTGAACCATTTCTCTGTTGTTGATTTGTTTTGTAACTGTCATTTAATGATCAGTGGTAATGAAACTGGTGCTTTCTATCTTGTGTTTTTTTCCTTTTTATTGGAAATCCATGACAGAGCACCCTTCTAAATTAGGTCTGTGAAACTGTGCTATAAATAAATGTACTGTGCTTTGCTTTGTGTTCTGCAGACAACTTTTACTACAAGTCTAGGGTGGCTCTTAAAACAAAATGAGACTAGTCTGTTTAAAATAACAAACCAAACAAAATCGAAGGATTTATTTATATAGAGATGAAAACTGACATAACAGTTGTAGTAACATATGTTTTTAACAAGATTAGTTCAGGATTTTTGTGTTTTAAATATATATACACACCTTGAAAAAGGGAAGTGAGTGCTACACATTCCCTTACATATAAATAAAATGGCTAAGATCTTCAAGGTATGTGCTATATTAAAAAGTTGGAATCATTCAATTAAGAACCCAGTCATCTTGGAGCCTTATTTGTGGTTGTCTCAGGTGTTTAGTATCAGTTGCTAATTCATTCAGTGTTTCTGAAGTCATCAGTCAGTTAGTGATTTATTCCAATTGGCGTTACAGATTTTTCACCAGGAAAAATGATCAGGGATGACAAATTCTTAGCACTGAGTTAAGGATATTTACTGCTTTACCCTTTTATTGTGTATATTCTGAAAGGTAGTTTGCTCAGTGGATGATATTAGTTTCAGGAGCTCCTGCTAACCATGTCTGTCTGTTCTGTGGTAATTGAGTACCTCCACCTGTTCACTGTGTGCTAAAGGTTTGGGAGTGGTGTTAACTCCAATCAGTCTAGTGTAGAACGTGGGGTGAGGTGAGATGTAATGGCTGTCTGGAGCGAGACTTTTTCGTGAATGAAAAAGTCATCACAGTCAACTCACTTGTATTAATAGTCCTAATTTCTGTTGCTAACCTACATGACTGCTTCTTTGGAAATGTTCTTAATTGGTTGTGTCACATTGGCTGGCAGTAAATATAATCCACTAAGTGGCAACTTTTTTGTGGTCAGACTTGGAATGAGCAATGCTGAGAGCATGAGTAGTTTGGTTGTCACTTTTAATAGGATTGGAAGCTTCACTTGGGTGCAAGACTAGCGAAAACCAGTTGAGCTACTGAGAAGAAGAGCAGCTGAACTTTGTACCATATATTAATGTCACATAGGCATTGTGTGTCTCCTTAATTTTTGATCAAATGCTTTTTTTTGTGTGGTGGTGATGGTTTGCTTCTTGGTATAGTATAAAGATGGCAACTAGGTTACACAGTCTACTTTTTGGTGAACAAGTTTTTTCCATGTGCTGTACAGTTATGGTTTTTAAAAAAATGTAGATTAACCTTGATCACTCTACAGGAGAGCCTCCCATAGTGTTTTATTTGTACACTGAATTCTTATGAGTTCTAATTAGGGAGTTATAAAAATACTTTATCCATTGAATTCTTTCTCTTTCTCATCCCAGATTTACCGTCAAAGATGTCCTTTGGAAGAGACATGGAGCTGGAACATTTTGATGAGCGTGATAAAGCACAGCGATATGGCAGAGGGTCACGGGTAAATGGTCTGCCTAGCCCTACCCACAGTGCCCACTGCAGCTTTTACCGAACCCGCACTCTACAAACCCTCAGTTCTGAGAAAAAAGCCAAGAAAGTTCGTTTCTATCGCAATGGAGACCGGTATTTCAAAGGGATTGTCTATGCCATCTCCCCCGACCGGTTTAGATCTTTTGAGGCCCTGTTGGCTGATCTGACCCGAACTCTGTCTGATAACGTGAATCTGCCCCAGGGCGTGAGAACAATCTACACCATTGATGGTGCCAAGAAGATTTCCACCTTGGACCAGCTAGTGGAAGGTGAATATTTAAGAAAGGCAGGGTGTAAAGTTCCTGTCTGTATCACTACTTTACTTTACTTTACTTTACCACTGTTATATTTGCATCAGTGCATGCCTAATATTTCAAATATGTTGTGAGCTTCTTCATGACAGACTTTCCACAAATATGAAGAGTACATAGTATTGTGACTCAGATTATCACATAGGCTTTTCTTTTCTCATAGGAGAGAATGTACATCTCAAACATAGCTTGAAAAGCATTACTGTCCACTTGCACTTAAAGAGGAAGCTATTTGTCTCCTTTCAGGACCATGGGTTCTATATTCCTTTCTGAAAGTGGAGAAAGGGAAAGGTCACCTCCCTCCATGGTAGCCCTCCTAAATTTCAGAGCTCTCTTATTTTGACAGTTCCTAATTGCATGTTAAAATCTTGCAGAAGGGTTCTAAACTAAACTAGATCAAGCCAATGGTACCCTTATTTATCTACTTGTTACAACAGCAGATGTCCTCAGTGATACTAAAGGCCAGTACTGATGGGGTTTAAAGAATTTATATCACTTCATAGTAAAGACCTCTAGTTGTTCCTCTCTAATAAATGTCTTGCCTTATGTGAGTGGAGAGTTACTTCTGTTAAGTAACTGGAGTTAAAGTAGGCTCTATGATAAAGGCTAATATTACTCTTCAGCTCAGTCAGGGCCCATTGTCTGAACCATTTTATTTCTCCCTACAATGCAGTGGTGATATCAAACCCATCACCAGTGGAATACACATTGTTCCCTAGTGCTAGGGAGCTCCAAATTCAGAGTCTTCTTCTAAACCAGGGCTCCCTCACCTTGAGTACAGTACACTGCCTTCAAGATACCTGCTGGCTTGCCTTTGGCTTCTTTCTCCATACAGAGAGAGTAGTTCTTAGAGTAGAATAAAGAAACAGCCTACCTGGCATCTAGTCAAGTGGAATGGAGCTCCAGTTGTAGTTCTGGAGTGTACTAGCTTTACAGAGGAAAGGATAAAACGTAATTTAATCCCCAGACATGAAACCTGCTGTCAGCCCAGCCCGTGGCCTTAACTGTATGCATGTATTTTAGCAAAACTTAAAGGTAACTATGTGGGTAGAAGGAAAGAAGAGTCCTCCAGATTTTTTTTTAAGTACTATTCTACCCTTAAACAAAAATACCTTGAGTAACCCTGCAAATTTGGTCCTGACCTATTAACCCTTACTAATGTGAGTAGTCCCATTGATTTAAGGAGGTATTTATTTGTATTGCTACAATGACTAGAGGCCCCAATGAGGTACTAAGTGTTGTACCCCACACTTGTGTGTGGTTTTTTTTTTTTAAATGTTCTTGTGACACAGAACTAACCATTTTAGCATATGATGATGAGAGGGGAACAGGTGGAGAAAAACTAATATGAGGAGGGAAAGAAGATCCTAATAAACAATGTATTTGGCATAACAAAGCAATCTTGGCACACACCATACTTAGCTGTTATCAAGGGGTTTTTGAAGGCATCACAGCAGAGAGGTCTTAAGGAAGGGTTTGAAAGAGGACAAAGTGATGAAGGAGGAATTTTTTACAGAGCTCCTCCCTGCGTAGGAGGCAGAGTGAAAGACAATGTAAAGGTGCTTGAGTGTCGGTGGCACTGCTCTCATAAGTAAGGGATTGCAGGTTCAAGCACATAACTTTGGTTTCAGTGTTTCAGATTGGACAATAGTAGACCTGTGCAGTATTTATATTATGCTGGGGGGAGTGTAACTGCCAGGAGGACGATGAAAGAAATAGCCATTGCTATCCATTCCAGGACCATGCTTCTCTTTCCTTTAAATAATTAATTGAGCTCTTCACCAGGAAGCAAATGTCCCTAATATAAATGGTAACTGTCTGGCAGCTAAAACCTGTGCAAAAGCCAGCTATCAAGGACAGAGAACATGATGCAGAGGGTATATTAAAATCAAATTACCTTGCAAATATTAACCTGATCAGCTGATGTGCTTGTCTAGTAATTTATCAGTTATTGCCAACCTGTGAAATAATGTATATGTTGTTTATTATTGGGGGGGAGGGAGAGAAGAAAAAGGAAAAAAAGAATATTTGGGGCAGACAAACCAAATGTCTTCTCTTCCTGTGCCTGCCCCTCCACCCAGTGTTGGTGTAAAGCTCAAATCTAAAGTGATATTCCTATTTCTATGTGCCACTTGTAGGACTGAAAGGAGTAAATCTTTGTGCATAATTAAAATTATGTGCTTACTCCACCCAAAAAGAGTTGGTCTGTTCTGGAGATCTGGTGCTGTGTGTACATACTTCTATAAAACTGCAAAATGGAATCCTTTGGAGATTTACAAGCCAGTCAAAACAGTGCAGAATACAGATTCACCCACTGGCTGTTAATGGAATGAGGGTTTTTTTTTTTATTTAAACCTCTTTTTTCCTTTTTAAATCTAACAGACTTTGCTAGTTTATAACAGCAATAATTAGCTTGCAGCTGCTGCTTTTTGTTTAAAGAGCTGGAAAATCACTTGGCTTTGCCAGCTCCCCATTTACATTCCTGTTCAGGCTGTTAAAATGTCAAGTGTTGCTTTGTGTTTATGATTAGATTAATGCACTCTCACTATATGTACTAACTTCATGAGATCTTTCTCACTCGGATATCTTCCTTTTTTTTTGATGATACATTTTTTGATGAGACTTTCTGAGGCTATGTCTACACTGCCACTTATGTTGGCAAAACTTACATCACTCAGGGGTGTGAATATTCCACCCCGTTGAGCAACATAAATTAAGCTGGAATAAGTGCTAGTGTGCACAGTGCTAGGTTGGTGGGAGCTTCTTCCACTGACCCGAGCTTCTGACACTCGTGAGAGGTGGGTTGGTGTTGTTTTTTTACGCTGACGGGAGGGCTCTTGCCTGTCTGCATAGAGTGTCTTCACCACATGCACTGCAGCAACACAACTGCACCAGTACAGCTGTGCTACTGCTGCATTGTAAATGTAGACATGCCCTTAGGTGCAAACCCTGTAACTAGAGATGGTTCATTCTGAAATTCAGCGTTCATTCTTTTCTCATTCTTCCCTCTCCACTGGGGAGAATGCTGCATCCTTCCCGTAGGAGTAGGGTGAGGGAGGACTTTGTCTGTTTTCCTAGGATGACTCATGAGAGGTGTTGACAGGCTCTGGAGAGAGACGCTTTGGTGGTAAGGATGTGGCTATAACGGAGCTGTGTGGGAGGTAGTCCTGAAGGAACAAATAGGATGAAAATTGGCTGCTTTGCATCAGCAGTGTTCTTTGTTGGTATGCAGGAAGCCTAATTCCAGTCAGGTGAAATTTTTTTGCCTTCCACCCCCCCCGCCCCCCCCTCCAAAAAAACCAAAAAAACACTTCAGGAGTCTTAGCTGCTTCTTCCACTAATTAAAATCTACTGGACTACTTTGAAAAATTCAACTCGAATTCCTTTGGCAGTAAGACCTATCGTATGGAAAATGCACTTGGCTTTGCTAAGGAAAGGTGCGCAGATCTTTAATGTCCCCATAATTTGCTACCTTCCCTTCTCCTTTCACCTCTTCCAGATGAAGGACTGTAACGGCTTTCAGATTTACTTTTTGCTGTCAAATCTAATCTTGTAAATAGCTTCTGAATCTTGACTTACTATACATGGATTTGGGTTCCAAAAGATGTAGTTTTTTTCATTCCTCCTGATACAAATGGAATCCATAAACTACATATTGCAAAGACTACCTCATCATAGAGATGTGGCAAGACTAAGTTATCTATTCCATATGTAACTCTCAGGAATTGGCAAATGATTAATTTATCTTGCTTTTCCATATAAACTCTAGAGATTCATAAGAGTATATTAATTAAACCCAAGAGAAAGGCGGACTAGCAGTTCCTGGCCTTAAGAACTGTTACTGTACATCTTAACTATGAACAATAATAGATTGGATTAAGCATGAAAACTTTAAAACAGGGGTTATATATTCCTCAACCTTAGCTTGTGTGGTAATAGTCCAATTACAAAAAAGAAATAAACCATGAACTCTATGGCCATGATTGTGCTTATTTTATTTGTATTCCCATAGTGCCTACAAGCCCTAGTCATTCACCAGGACCCCATTGTGCTAGGCGCTATACAACACAGAACAAAAGGACAGCCCCTGGCCCAAAGACTTTATAATCTAAGTATAGAACAAGATCCAACAGATGGATGGAGACAGAGGAGTACAAGAAAACAATGAGACAGAAGAGTCAGTTCACAAGTGTCCTAACTGTTGTGAAACTTTTTGGTAGGCCTCACATCAAAGGACGGTTTGGAAGGAGAGTAATGAGGTAGCTTTGTGCATAGTTCTGGGGAGCTCCCCCCAAGCATGGGGAGCAGTGTGGAAGAAAGAAGGAAGGTGCTTGTTTGGTAAGTGGGCAATAGAGGCTGGCATCATGGACTGCTTGGAAGCAGAAGCTCCCACTTCAATAGAGAGTGAGAGATGAGCTGTGAAGGCCTTGAGAGTGAAGACAAATAGCTGATGTTTGATGACATAGAGGGGTGACATGGCCAAAGCAACAGGCTAGGAAAGTGATCTTTGCAGTGGCATTCTGAGTGCTTGTAGATAGTGCTGTGGGCTTTAATGGGACTATACACATGAGTATAATTAAGCATATGCGTAAATGTTTGTGGAATCAGGGCTTTGAGCATCCGCAACCTTTAATATTTGGATGTCCTCCTTTCTTTGTAATTCATTCCACCTAGTGGAGGGCTACCATCATTCCTCCACACAATTATCCTGAGACTCTATTGCCTTCCCCACACATGAGGGTTAAGGGAATGGGGAAGAGGCAGCTGTCTCCTCACTGTACCAGACTTTAGGAGATCCAGCCTCATTCCCCATATTTGTTAGGAGATGTCTTCCATTAATCTACCTCCAATTCTGTTTTATTCTGGAACCCGACACCCTCTGTTGATCAATACTTGCATTGGGCATCTGCTGCCAGGAGGCACTAGCACTTTGTTTGGCTGCCACGGCCACCCGTGCCTCAAAATCCCTGCTGGCTTCACAGTTGGCTAACGGTTCCATCCCTAACAGCCAATCCTATCCACTCCCCATTCCTCAGATGCTGAACATGCAATTTCATGACAGGCAACCGTCAACCTTTCCCACGCACAAAACTTAGACACCAGCTAATTTACCCTCTTCTGGCCTTGTCCAACCACAAGGGCCAGGAAGCTCCCCTGTAAGACCCTCTGCAGTATCTCAGGCTAGGAAAAGGACCAGGCTCTACTCTAGTCCTTAACTCCACTCAATTAGAAGCTTGATGAGCAGGATAATGGACACGTTAGTCAAGAGAATATTAACATACTAGAAAAGACAAAAGGGCCACTAAAATGCAACTTTGCTCCTTTTCTTAGAATGTTCACATAAAGAATTAATGCTACCTCCTCCTAGCAGACATTTTGCCTCTTTGTGGCCATCTTTCCCAGCTCTTTTAAAGAAAACAAGCACAGCACATCACATAAGACCAGTTCTGCACTGGAAAAACTACCTTTGCTGGCAAATATAAGTGTAGACCAGTCCAATGGATAACTTTTTCTTCAGGCATAGACCAGGCATAAGTTTCTTTCTTTTTAAAGATTGCTGTCTTCTATGGCTTTGAATATTAAGATTTTTAATGTACTTGGAATAGCATAACAGCACATTAGTTTAAATGTTGAGCACTCTCAGAATTTGTAACAAGTGTTAGCTTGTGTAGTATTGAGCCAATAAGTAAACTGTACATAAAATATCACCCACTTTTTTTTTTTACCCATTTAATCCTATCTCGGGGGGGGGGGGAAGAGGAAGTCAGTGTTAAATCCTAATGTTATATTTTACCAGTTCCCTATCAAATGTTTCAAGCAGCGGAAAGTCCCCATTCTTTATTTTAGTGGCTGTTGATACTGTAAAGTCTATAGTTGAGACTTGATCAGTGACAGATGAATGAGCGTTTCATAGTGCAGTCACTTCCCTTGGGAAGCTGTTCCACAGTCTCTCATATCTTTCCTGTTATTCAGCATGCTTACTCATTACTTTAGTTCTGTCTGTCTTAATTTTGTATCAATGTAAGTTTTACCCTCTTCTGTGTTGACACCCTACAAAGGCTTGCTGATGGCTATAATTTCCTTCACTGCTCCCTCAGTTGTCATATAGCCGGGGCGTAAGATTAGGGCTAGATTGTGTCTTTTTAAGCACAATCCTAAGCAAGTCGTAGTACTTCAGCTTTATAACCCCTGGAGTAGCCCCTATGAGACATTGTGCCTCTGAGACATCTCTCTTGCACACATTTCCTCTCTGCTTCCCTTTTGCTCTGGGGTCAGATAGTCATTTGCTGTTGGCCCTTACCAAATTACAACCACTGTCTCTGTCCCCCATAAAAGGGGAAAGAGTGACTGCAACCTTATGGCTATTAATAGGCGTCCCAGCCACTGCTGCTACCTGGACATGGTGAAGCACCTAAAACTCCAGCACAACCCCCCTGATTGTGATCTTTGACAAAGTCCAAGTTGAAAGATCGGATTCATTCCATAGACCTCTGTCTCCCCCTTCCTCTTCCTTCTCCAAATCTCTTCAGTCTTGTTTGGACTGAATCCTTATCCAAGCCCCAACTTAAGGGACTTCCTCTTCTTTGGACTGAGGCTCTTATTTAAACTATGGGTAAATGTCTACACTTGCCTTATAGCAATTGTGAGTGAACCTTAACTAAGCTAACTCTCTTGTTCTGTGGCTACCAGTATAGAGTAGACGAGAGATACTGAATCTCCTCATTGGATTATGGATCCTATCTGTGAGCACTGACATAATTCCAGCACTCCATGTTAGTCACGGAAAGGCTTTTGTTTCTTTTTATTTACCTTTAATCTACCTTCTAAGGGGCGGGGGGGAAAGATTTTTAGAATGGGAAACAAAATCAAGGTGGACGTTCTTTGCATTGTGACTGGCTTCTCTTATCACAAAGGCAATTAAGATTGGAGGATTAGTCTTAACTTTGAACTTTCTGACCACTGTCAATTAGGGTCCTGATTCAGGAAAGCTAAACATGTTCTTAAGTGCTTCCATGAATAAGGATGCTTTCCTGAATTGGGGCCTCAGTGTTTAAAAGCTCACATATATGCATCACTATAAAATCAGGGTGTAGTTTACTTAGGACAGGACAAATACAAAACACTTCTCAAACATTTAATTCAGTGGCCTTTGGGAACATGTATGTGTGACTCCCATGGTTGCAAACTGACTTCCTTGGAGTTGTTCTATGGTAAATGATGATATATTTGTACTTCTCTATTGGAAACTTACCTTATTGCATCACAACTTTAAGACTACTTAAAAAATAACGTGTATCTAGTCTTCATTCTCCTCTTTAAAAGAAACAAAAAGCCATTAAAATAATGGTCCAGTTTAGGTAGAGCAAGTTATATAAATCTACATAAGCATTTAGAACCAGATGAAATCTAGGTTGTTCCCTTTTAGGAAAAGCGTACCTTAGTAGAAGGATGATATCACTGTTTGGTGCAATGCTGCAGTAAAACTGGTAGCTAAAATTGCTGGGGAAATTCTGGCACACAAGCCTGCAAAATCAGTGACTGCTTTCTCACTCTAGTTTTTGATTTTTGTTTTATAAATAGCTACTAATGCTATAATCAATCAAGAGTCAATACTTGTTTGCAGTATGACATGCTCACTCATCTGGTGCTATTCAATAGGGACCCAGTTATGCAGCTCATGCAGAATGGGCTACCCAAAGCTTTTTTGGGGAAAAAGCGGGCTGTAACAGGGTGGTTACCCACTTCTGCCCTGTGGGGCTTAAAAGCCAGCCCTGGGAGAGAGCCAGGGCTGAGGGCAAGAAAAGCTAGGCTTATTGGGGAAATGGCTGCAGCTAGGCCTATAAAGGGGCTGCTAGGCTAAAGCTTAGCTAGTCTCTCTCTGCGTTCAGAGAGGGAAGGGCCTGGCTGCAGGGACCTGAGGGAATACCTAGATTGGGGCAGGGTTGAGGGGGAAAGGCCAGGGGAGCTCCGGCCTGGAAACCCCCAGGCTCCAAGGCCTAGATTAAGGCCTATTAGGTACTGGGGTTGCCAGGGGCAGCCCATGAGTAGACAGAGGCAGCAGGTCCAAACCCCCTCACCTGTGTTGAGTGGCTGATACACTGCAGTCTGCCCCACGGAGCAGGGCTAAGTGATGACTGGCAGTAGCCAAGACTGAGGCGAGGTGGGGGTAATGGGTGGGGGTTCCCCAGGGAGGGGAGACCCTCAGGGATTGTTAGGGTTTACTGCCAGGGGGCAGCACCCCAGTGGGAGGAGGCACAGGGTACTGGGAGGGACTGGGGCCTGCAGTAAGGCGGATCACCAGACATCAAAGGGCGCTCCAGAGGCTGACGAGCTAATTTCCGAGGACAACCAGCAGGAGGTGCCGCCAGGTGAGTTCGGCTTTATTACAGGGGCAAAATCAAGCATGCTCGGTACATTAATGGTCTGTGTCTTGGGGTAGTATTAGCTGTAACAATACATAATATATTTAAGTAACCAGTTTGATATTTATCTGTAAACTAGAATGGAGGTAGCCTACCCCTTGGAAATATGACAGCATTCTAAAATATGATTTTTTTTTTCTAGACCCATTCCTCTAATTCAGTGACTACTCAGTCAGTTGCTGTGTTGCAACAACACTGTCTTAATGTAAACTTGTAACTGTTAGAGAAGCCTGTAAACTATTTTAATAAACCAAAGTAGACACACACTATTTGCTATTGATTGTGAATACTCAGAAATAAGTGGCTTTGTTAACATAAGAGGGCCTAAAATACCTTGACACCAGTTCCTGTATATCAGAAGTAAATCCAATCTACACCGTGTATTGACTTATTGCATATGTGTCTGTAAAAACAATCTTTTAAGAAATTTTGATTATATTAATAGCTGTACTTTAAAATTCTTGAAATCTATGGATGAGGTGTTTTATACAAAGAGGGAGCACTTATATAGTATTCGACCTTGCAACAATGGAACAGTTAGTGCTAAAAATATTGGTCCAGGACACTGATAAAAGAGAATGTGTCTTGTTTGATCACTCTTAGATCGTTACTATAGTTAATTGCTAAACCCTTTTGTTCTGAGGCTACCAGCTATGTACGTTCGTATTAAAGGAAGAGCTTAATTCTGCCTCCTATAAAAGTAGCAGAAGTGGGGGGTTTTTGGTCAGTCATTTCTTAACACCTAGGCTTTGCAATGACATTTTAAATGTTCTTGCAAACTTGAATCAACATCATGAATAAAATGTGATTAAATGTTTCCCTTCTCCTGCCCTCCTGGCATTTTATGGTTCAATTTAAAGGGACAATCCAGCCGCCTTAAAAGAAATTTATTTTGATTACTGTAATCTCTTTCTTGCTGGCCTTTCTGACACTCTCATTGTATCCATCTTCCTCCATAATGGCCTTTAAAATTATCTTCTTCATTTGTTCTGCTGATGCTGTTGCCTCCTCCTTTTGAGTCCCTCCACTGGCTTCACCTTGCTCTCCTCAACAAGTGTTTAACTTTTCATTGTTACCTGTTGGGCAACACACAGATCCATCCTGGCCTAGGCCTCAGGTCTTACTGCTTATCTGATCTTGCTGTTCCCGCTTCTCTACTCCTCTACGTAAGATTTGAATTCTCTTGGTTTTACCTCTTGCACTTACTTCAGTTTCAGCACTGAGGATACTAGCCAATATCCGTTCTGGCTCATGCACCGATACAGTGTTTGTGTTTCAGGGGAAATGTTTAATTCTAAACAGAAAATATTTGTAATGGTATTTTAATGGAAACGTTTCCATTGACCTTAATCAATTTTTTAACACTGTAGTTAAGCTTTGTAACTTTTGGGCCAGAAGTGTTTAACATTGTGAGATCTGTCATTTTAATTCACTCTTTCCATATTTGTTAAATTAAAGTTTTAACTTTGTTTAAAAAATGAGCCTTTGATTATTTACTATGAAATTAGCACAATTTTAAGTTCAAGTGCTGAGTCCCATAAAGTCTAGTGGTCAGGATTCCTGGTTTTCACCCAGGCTGCCTGGATTCATTTCCCAGGGTGGGAATAGTACTGAGCTTTTATGAGGGGGGAGGAATAGCTCAGTGGTTTGAGCATTGGCCTGCTAAATCCAGGGTTGTGAGTTCAATCCTTGAGGGGGCCATTTAGGGATCTGGGGCAAAAATTGGGGATTGGCCCTGCTTTGAGCAGGGGGTTGGACTAGATGACTTCCTGAGATCCCTTCCAACCCTGAGATTCTCTGAACCTTATTTTGTGGAAAATATCATTATTTCTCAATTATTTTTCCTAGTATTATAGTGTACTGTTACTTCAAAAGTATGTGAGACCTATGTTTTGTGTACAGCACTGTAAGCCTCTGAAAATCCTGTAGAATACATGAAATCAGAGGATCGCTCTGAAGAATGTATTGGGGGCTGGAGAATTCTTATCGTTGCATATCTGTATTAAACAGCAGAAATGGAGTATTCAAAGTATATTTAAAAAACTATCTGAAGAACTTGCAAATAAGAAAACTGCTGCTTTAATCCAGTGTGTCAGTGTAGTTTCTTGGTATAATGCTATGAGTAGGTGGCAAGGTGCATCTTTCCAAGACTATATTATGGTCTGCAGCTTCTTAGCTGAGAGAATGGAGAGGGGAGAAAAGATATGATTGATACAGGGCAGGTCAAAAGTAAGATGTAGTTGTGTAAGATGTCTTTTTACATTAGTCTGACTTATTGGTCTGACACTTTTTATCCTTTTCGTTTTCTTTTTTCCCTTCAGGGGAGAGCTATGTGTGTGGTTCAATAGAACCTTTCAAAAAACTGGAGTACACTAAGAATGTAAACCCAAATTGGTCAGTGAATGTTAAGACAACATCCACTTCCCGTACGGTGCCGTCTCTTGCCACTGCCAAAGGAAGTCCTTCAGATGCAAGAGAAAATAAAGATTTCATCAGGCCTAAACTGGTCACCATCATCAGGAGTGGTGTGAAACCACGTAAAGCAGTCCGGATTCTGCTTAATAAGAAGACCGCACATTCATTTGAACAGGTTCTTACTGATATAACTGATGCCATCAAGCTGGATTCGGGAGTGGTTAAACGCCTGTACACACTTGATGGAAAACAGGTAAGAGATTTCATCCTAATAATCTCCAGAAACCTTCTCTCCCCTCCCGCCCCCCTTCAGGGGGCAGTGAGTCTTGTCATCACTTTTAGTAACTGATATGGTAATTAATTTTGTTGCGATGGGTACTGCATGACTGGTGTTCACTTCTGGTCTCCTGAATAAGGTTAGTGTACACTTTTAAATTAGGGGTTTGGGTATACTGATTAATACAAAAGCATAATATTAGTAAAAGATCTTTTCAGGAACAATTTTCCACTTTGCCTCAATGGATGGTCTGGTTATTTATGTGTGTTTGTAGCTCTTAATCTACCACAAATCAAATTTGCAATGCTGGCTTCGAAAACGAATGTGTCAGAAAGCCAGAATGAAGGACATGATACTAAGGTATGCTGAACTGATTTCTTTAACCTGTCTTTTTTGTTTGTTTGTTTTTTTGATTCATAATGTTAAAGAATTGTTCTTAGTGCCTGTAAATCTAATAACAATGAGGATACATCGCATTGTATTGGACAGTAATACATTTGCATATAAAATGTACCTTTTTTTTACTTTTGAAGCATAATTTCACAGTCTAAACTATCCCATCATAAAGAAGAGGTTACACGTTCAAAAAAAGGTGGGTGGGAACTTTCCGTCAGCCAGAAAGCAATGTGGGGTCTGTTGACCCATGGTGTCCAAACTTGTCCGTGAATCTCTTCCAGGTGGTCCAGAGAGCTGCTCCTTCACCATTCCAAAACCATATATGTTCAAGCAATGTCTTTTCTGTTGAAGGTAGCCCGATCAAAATACTGTTCAAGTTCTAGAGGATTTTTTTGACCAAGTAAATATAAATTACCTTTCTCTTCTGTGTAATGTGACCTACTGCTTTGTTTTTTTTCTTTTGATGTAAATTTAATCTTAAAATATATGGATGATAAAAAATATTGAAGAGGTAATGAACTCACAGGAGGACAGAGGCAAACTACAGTACGACCTGAATCAATTAGAGCAACGATGGCTACAGGTAAACAAGGGGAGATTTGGTATTTTACAAATGTTAACTCTTACCCTGAGGAAATAGCACAGATACAAAATGTGGAGATAAAACATTGCATGTAAAGTCTCTCTCTCTTGCTATAGTGAGTGTCCAAATATTTGTCACGTAAGCATGCCTATAGCTGACATGATTGTGGGAGAGCAGACTGCCCGAGAAGATTTCTATCTTGAGAAGCTCTCCAGTTCACAATATAAGTAGACGACATTGAGGAACAGCACAACTTCTTTGCCATCTCCAAAAGTCCCATGTACAGTAGAAATGTTTCATGTAGAATGATTAGCATCTCCCCCCGCCCCCCCCCTTAAGTTGGTAACTCCATGAGACAGTACAGAATGGAAAAACTGGATGTCAGAAGTGAGAAGCTATAAGAGACAGGGTGACTTCAGGGAATGGTAATGGGAAACAATATTTTACCTCAAATAAGGGCCAAGTCAGTAGTGATTAAAAGCCATTCCCATCTGCAGGTTAATGTTCAGTAACCTACATGTGACACTTGTGTTGGTGATCGAAGTCCAGTTCCTAGTTGTTAAGGGTGCGCATCTGAAATATCCATCTTGCAACTGATATGCTGGCTGTCTTGGCAGAGAAGGCAAAGATTGACTGACTGTGTGTGGCATTCAACCTGCACTGTGGTCCCTCAGAGTTGAAGCACGTCTGTGAGGACGTAGCATAACTGCTGTCCGTGGTGTACTTTGTTTTGTGACACGAGGCAGCATAGTCTAAGAAAGTCTACTCGTAAGCTGGTACAGTGTCACAACTGCTGTAGTGCTTCAGTGTAGACACTGTTCTCCTCCCTTCGCTGTAGTTAATCCACCTCCCTGAGAAGTGGAAGCTAGATTGGTGGATAAATTCATCCATCAGCCTCGTACTGTTTACACCAGGCATTAGGTTGGCCTAGCTACATTACTCAGGGATGTGGATTCACTTACCTAAGCTGAGCAAGAGGTTGGGTGTTAGGAACTCCTGAGCTCTGGCTCTGCCACCAGCTTGGTCAAGGTCCCAAGGCAAGTGTCTTAACCTCTTGATACCTCCTATTATACCTGTTTGTAAAATATTGTATTTGCCCATCTCACAGGGATGTTGGGAGGGTCAATTAATGTTTGTACAGAGCTCTGAACGTTTTATAAAGCACGATGTAAATGCTGAGTTCTGTAGCACATGGAAGAATTCAGTCTGCAGGGGTAACAATTTAGTGTGTCTTTTCTTAGTAATAAGTTTACTTAAAGTTTTTCAGCTTATTTTTAAACTTGCTTCAAGGAAAGTGCTTTGCTTTGACCCCTCATATCCACTCTCTTCTACAGTCCACACCTTTCAGAAACACAAACAACAAATCAAAACCAAACAGAACCCTGTCAAACTCTTTCCGCTTGTTTCTTAGAATACTTTGTTCCTTCTTTTGCAATCAGAGCTTTGAAATAGGACTGGCCTAGCTGCCAGACATAAGGTGACTTGGATGTTTCTAACTGTGGTGATATCACAGGTTGGCTGGATTTGTTGTCAAGCTATGACATCTGAGATGAGTTCAAATCAATGGTGTTCCTGAGAGATTTTACGTCCAGTTCTTAGCCAGTAAACCTTGTGGCTACTGAGCCTCCTTGAGACAGGTGCCCTTACAAACATGCTCTTCTTTATCTGTTATGTTCTGTTGAAGTAGTATAGTTTGCTGCCTAACGCTTGTAGTAAGCAGGAGGGAATTATGCCCCGCTGTCTGTAACAGACTGTCTGCAGAGTGGATAAAGCAACTTAGCTAGTAGAAAGGGAAATCAGTGATTTTGCACTCAGCAGGAACAACTTGTTGGTCACCTCTGTAAGGGGAAGTTATTGATGGTTCTCCCCCCAACCCCTCTACTTCTCTGCTAGGCAATTGCTGCTCCATTTACTCTGCCAAAATCCTGTTCTCCCATACGGCATTAGGAGGATGATAATGGATTTCTTTATTGCTAAACTCGCATTGTGAATGATTACTGGGAGGAAATCCATGGTAAATCCAAAATGTTTCCAGTAGTGCATACAGTTGAATACTTCTTTTAGTGGTTCTTGTTGTGGGTAGGGAAGGATCTAGAAAACCCTACATTATCCCTTTATTATGCAGCTAAATCTAACAAATCTGTGATTAGATCTTCCATCACTAATTTTAAAAACAGCAAAATCGTAAAGCTCCTTGAGCCAAAAAAAAGTAATTTTGTATAAGGATAAGAGAGTAAGGCTCTTTTAGGATTATTCCTCTGAAATTTAGCACCAAAGAAATTATTTCTGCACACTATTTCCTTGTCTTTTCTAAAAACCCATCAGATTCTGAAAGGACCACACACGAATTGCCCATCCACAAAGGTCTCTAACAAGAGTCCGACATACTTTCAGTGTTGGATGCGGGCACTCTTTGCCCCTTTCTTAGCGTCACTACAGGTCTGCCACCAGACATGAAAGGAGAAGGTACTTTTCTCCCCCTTGTTGTGTTCACCCCCAGCTGAATGGCCCTATCTTACTTAATATATTACAGAATAGTTATTGCCTAAATGTCTCCAGAGATGCAGTATTTAAGTGGTAGCCTTTAACATTTTAGAAATGCTGGATTTTGAGGAGTTTATTCTTGGGTTGAGAAGAGTAGCAAAGCTGGAAGTCTGGAGGCCATTTATGCCCAAGAAACTAGTTGTATAACTTTTTTGTAATGCAGGGAACTCTCTTCCTACATCTGCTTTTCCTTTTCTCCCCTTGGTTTTGAAAACTCTAATTCATTTCCAGTTCTGTGCAGGCCCTCATTGGTCCTTCTTTGCAGCACTCCTCCTTTGGTAGGTATTCCTGTTTACAAAGCTGGAGAAGCTGTGGCGCAGAGAAGTGAAGTGACTTGACTTGCCTAAGTGGATTGATGGGAGTGCTGAGATTGGAATGCAAGTGTTTCCAGTTATCAGTTTAATTAAGGCATTTACATAGTAATAAGTGTGGTATATCTAGTCTTCATTCACTGAACCAGGTTACTGCTTCTGATTAAATAGCCTGAATAATAGGATGGTGGGAGTTTGATTTCCCTATTTCTCCCAGAAGCTGCTGTATCAAGAAGTATTGGGTAGCTACACAAAGTACAATATTACAGCAATAGTGTAGAAAAGCACCAGGCTAAACTGTGCCAAAACAGCATGGCTGATGTGAATATACTGCACCATTGGTCCGTACTTTGGTGCAATCCCCATCAGTTCAGCTATCAATGGTTCTCTGGTGTAAGACACACCCTTAGAATGTCTCACTGAGATTGATCATATTACCACAGTGATGCTGGTTTCTACCAGGCATGTGAGAATACCACCTCTCTCTCCTGAGTGGAACTGTCTCATCTGATAATGATTGTTGGGCGTTGAGGGTGGGTGAGATTTGTGTTCAAATCCCTAGGTACTTTTGAAAATCTTCTCTCCCTGCCCCCAAAATTAATCTTTTTAATACTGTTGAAGTTATTTTGTGTGGGTGATCATAAATTTTATTTCGTAGTTGCCAACTACACTGTTATGTGTAAAAATCATTATAATGTGGCTGTTATAAAAATCTAGCTCATGAAGACATTCCCTCTTTCATGGTGGTTCATGGCCTAAATTTTGTTAGTCTAAAACAAGCATGTAGAACATTAGTCAGTCTAGTACAGTATCTTGACTCCAGCAGTGGCTAATACCAGACACGTAATGAAAGAGGGAGGTCCCATAAATGCACCTACCTGTGCAGTGCTTGGCATCCTTTCTTACTTCCTTAGGTGTTCAGCCTACATTCTGAAACAATGTTAAGTGCTATCCAAGTTAAAATAATCTCCGAATAATACATCCACATGTGGACTATACACTGCCTAAAATAAAAATTTTCTCATCTTTTGATCCAAGTTCACAGTTCTTTTTAGAAGAATGTGGTCCTTCTTTTACCCATCAGTTTTCATTACCCCTTCATAATTTTTGATATTGTAGTCAAGTGCATCTAACTTTTTTCCTTTCCAAGCAAAATAACTCTAGTTTTTCAGTTTACCATTTTTCTCTGTTCATTGTCACTCTCTAGCTTTAAAATAAGGAAAAAATGAATGCAAGTCACAATATATCATCACCAAACAGTTCCATCATTAGAAAACTTGTAACTTACATGTTATATCCAACTTCACTCTATCTGAGCATCCAATCTGAGGAGGTTTGTTTTTTTAACTCCTGGTGCTGTGCATTGAAGAGTTTTGTGTTCAGTGCCATTGTATCTCCCCAATCTGCTTTTGGAGGAATGTACAAGTTCATAGATTCAAAAGCCAGAAGGAACGATTGTGATAATCTAGTCTGATCTGTGTAACTCAGGGCAGGGAACTTCCCCAAAATAATTTGTAGACCATATTTTGTGGAAAAAAATCCACTCTTGATTTAAAATTTGTCAGGGATGGTTTAGGGCCCATCAGCATGAACTTTGTTTTTGGAATGTGTGCCTTGTGTATCCATCCTTTCTGTCTGGGGTGGTTTTAAGGCTTCAGAGTTCCCTGCTTTATGCTGGGATATCCTCAGCAAGCCACTCTGCCTAACAGTGCCTGTGTTTTTGCTTTCTCTTTGAGGGCTTTGAACAGTATATTGCCAGCAGTTACCACACAACTCTTTCTAAGCAAGCATGCCTATTGTTCAGGGAAAAACATTACACAGAAAACCATGTAAAAAACAATACATTGATTTAAACACACAATAAGCATACCAGGAATCACTCCTCAATCTCCTAGGGCCTTAGTAAGTAGGGCACAGTTTTCTTTTTCCCCCAACCCTTCCACAAGGGTGGGAGTTCCTCTTACACAGAAGGTCCTGTCCAATGGCTGGATCAGAAAGAAGGTCCTGACTCAGTTTACACCCAGCCTTTTTAATATCAAAAGCCTGTTCTTTGTATGCTGGCATCTGAAAAAAACCAGTTTGAACTAGTGTATGCAAGCCTTCCCCAGGTGTCCTTTCTCTCTGGAGGTGTTTTTAACACCAGTGATTTACCTTAATCCCCTCCCTCCCTCTCCAAACAGAGACACTCGGTTTTCAGTTCCTGAAAGAATTGTGATAACTCTCCCTCCTAGAGTTGTTTACAGTCCCTGGCCCACTGTAATACATAAACTTAATATAATATTGACCCCAAAGCTATTGTGTGGGTTTGAAATACCTGTCACAACCTTGTCAAACTGTAGCCTGATCTTTCAGAGCAAAGAGGGAAACAAATGAGTCATGGAAATTGTAAATTATGCCACTTTAATGGAAGGCCAATTTAGGTCTCTGATTTGGTACCACTAGTGAATTCTGGTTGATGTTATAAAATTGCTGGGTCATGAAAGGCCTCTGTGTATCCACCATTGCAGACAAGTCTTTGAGTATGTATGTCTCAGACTAGAGACAATAGTGGGTTGTTAAAACTGAACCATCTATTTCAGGTTGAAGCACTTTGGGAGACCAGTCTGGGTAAGATGGGGAAGATGCTTCCTCCTCTTGTCTCAAGGGAGTGGAGGAAATGGAGAAAGTGGAAATTTCCCAAGCAGCGCGTAGATGGAGGTGACTAAGCAGGAGGTTATAAAAGGACTCTCATCGGGGAAAGACTTGGACAGCCACACAGGAAGTTTTGGTGGGGAAGGGGGGACGGACTGGCCAAGATCAGAGTAGGAGAGCTGGGGAAGAAGGGCTCTGTTTCAGAAACCAAGCCATGCACTGAAACAGAAGGACCCTGGATGGCCCCAGACAACCTTGACCCAAGGCTAAAGAATACTCTGGAGAGATTAGAAAATGGAGGCAGGGAAATGCACGTAGGGTTTATTATTTTTGTGTGTTTGTTTAGAATCCTGTTCAAAGTCTAGATATGTTATCTCATGTCCCTGAGGGAGTAAAAACTGCAGGGAGGGTGTTTTCAAGCTATAAGGGAAGTTTCAGCACTGGATCCAGGGGCTGGGCAGGGTACCAAATAGTCACGGCTCTCATGAAGGGGTGATAGAAGATCTGCATCTCAATTGAGTGTGTCATGGTGTGAAAGCCAAAGCATGATGAATGAGCTGACTTCCCCTTCTGGCTTCAGGAGGCTGTATTGGTGGTATGTTTATGACATTGACTAACCATTTTAATTGTTAACCAAATAAGGGTGCTGCCTTTAAAGGAGTAGACAGACACCCATTCCTAATTGAAAACTCTGAGAGTGTGTTCATTTGTCTAATTTTGGTTCTTATTAAAGCTGACAATTGTGTTGCCCTGGCTCTTAAAATCTCTCACAATTCCTCACAATAGGAGTTTCCAGGGCTGCTAATTGGCATCTCTTACAAACTGTAGGCATATTTTGAAAATTAAGAAGAGAATTTTGTCTTCAGTGACCTATATTTTCATGCTGTGCAGAAGAGAAACTGTTGTTTTTGAACCACACTGAGGGTTTGCAGATGAACTTTTATCACTAAATGTGTATTCTTTTGCAGTGGATGTTACTATGCCATAAGGGCATCCAGCTATTCATCAGGAAGTCTTTATGTAATGTTTCACTTTCTTAAACACACAAACCTGAGCCATTGCTAACTCAAAAAGACGATAGTCCCTCATATGCCATAGGTGTGACAGATTGTTCTTCACAGAAACAAGCGGAAACTTTATTTGAGCACCTCTCAAAACTCTTAAATGCCTTTTTTCCATGTTAGGACACTTTTTTTTTTTTTTTTATTTAATTGAAGACACACAACAAAGGAGATATGGAGTGTTGTGGAAGACTATTTTTTATGTAGTTGTTTTGCAGACCTCTGGTTAGAAAAAATAATTAACAAGAACAAAAAAAGCAACCACCCAACCCCAAAACCTAGGTTCCCCTACACCCCCAATAGTATTGATGACTCTCTGCATGACATTGTGTGGCTATGCTATTGTGCCAAAAATTGAAACAAACTTACTGATCCAACCATTGAAAAGTTGGCAAGTATACTGCTGAGTGACACACGATTCTAGGAAGCTCACAGAATGCTTACTTGGATCTTTCATGTTTTTAAAATGGAAGTAGTTTTTTCAAGTGTTTGATCCTCACCCCTAAAAAAAATTGCACAAGCATAATGCAGTGAATAACTTAAGGATCAGAAGGGTAGCTATAAAGAAAAGGAGTACTTGTGGCACCTTAGAGACTAACCAATTTATTTGAGCATGAGCTTTCGTGAGCTACAGCTCACTTCATCGGATGCATACCGTGGAAACTGCAGCAGATATTATATACACACAGAAGCTCATGCTCAAATAAATTGGTTAGTCTCTAAGGTGCCACAAGTACTCCTTTTCTTTTTGCGAATACAGACTAACACAGCTGTTATTCTGAAACCTGTCATTATGCAAGGGTAGCTATGTTAGTCTGGATCTGTAAAAGCGGCAGAGTCCTGTGGCACCTTATAGACTAACAGATGGATTGGAGCATAAGCTTTCGTGGGTGAATACCCACTTCGTCGGATGCATGTAGTGGAAATTTCCAGAGGCAGGTATAAATATGCAAGCAAGGCTAGGGATAATGAGGTTAGCTCAATCAGGGAGGATGAGGCCTTCTTCTAGCAGTTGAGGTGTGAACACCAAGGGAGGAGAAACTGCTTTTGTAGTTGGCTAGCCGTTCATAGTCTTTGTTTAATCCTGAGCTGATGGTGTCAAATTTGCAAATGAACTGAAGCTTAGTAGTTTCTCTTTGAAGTCTGGTCCTGAAGTTTTTTTTGCTGCAGGATGGCTACCTTTAAATCTGCTGTTGTATGTCCAGGGAGGTTGAAGTGTTCTCCTACAGGTTTTTGTACATTGTCATTCCTAATATCTGATTTGCGTCCATTTATTGTTTTACGTAGGGACTGTCCAGTTTGGCCGATGTATATAGCAGAGGGGCATTGCTGGCACATGATGGCGTATGTTACATTGGTGGACATGCAGGTGAATGAACCGGTGATGGTGTGGCTGATCTGGTTAAGACATTCTTAAGCCTGAAAAGTACTCAGGAACTTTTAAAATATATGCTGTGTTCTTAAAGGCTGCCAGGAGACTTCCTATGTAGTTTATTCATTGCAGTTAATTCTTCCCCCCTCTGCCCCCCCCCAAGAATGTTTTGAAGTGCTAGTTGCTGGTTAGTAAATCTTCCCATGTCTACAAATAACAAAAGCCCACTTCAGTGAGATGATGTAGAACAAACAATAGGTCTGTCAAAATGGCAGAGGATCTTTAGTTAATTTGTAGTCTTCTCTTCTTGTCTTGTGTATTTTCCCTCCTCCCTTTCCTGGACCTAAAATTAGATTATTAATGGTGACACAAAGAACTAACCAGCTCAAAATCTTTATCTGCTTAATCTGCAACTATTTTTTTTTATTATTATTTTGATAACAGCACTTTCCAATGTGAAAAGCCTCTTGGACACTTTGTTATGCATCCTTCATAAGAGAAAATTAAATTGAATTGCTTTAAATAAGCAAAACTTTTTTAGCTCAGCACTGCATTTATAGTGTAGTTTAAAGGTCCGTTTTAATTTTTAACGTGGTAAACATTTAAATTTTGTCTCTTGGACTGATTTTTATGTAAATTGTTTGGTTAGGCTTTGGAAAGTCCTGTCTAAAAATCTGACTGTGTTGAGATATCACATTACCTTTTTTGGTTTGATTTTACTTTAAAAACAACAAAACTAAGCCTGAACTAGTAACCACTTTGGATTAATATAAGTAGACACACGTCCTCAGCTGTTCATTACTGTCCCTTGCATTTCTTTAAAAATCACTCTATTAGGTCCTGCTCTTGTATGAAATACTCTTTCTGCTCTGAATGTGTTTGGTGTGTTTTGTTCTGTGTTCACAAGTTCATGTTCTGATGTCACCAGTAACTAGCTGGTGAATAGTTGGGGAAGAAAAAATGGACTTGCCTGGGAGAGCAGTAGTTCAAAACTGTTAGACTGTATATCACTGGATATTGGTCAGTTGGATTATTTTTCAGCACCATTTGGACACTGCTGTGGTCCTGCACACACCTATGCACATGTAACCTCATACGTTTCTTGACAGTGAAGATAAGTCTATGTGTGAGTGCTTGCAGGATTGTGGCAGTTAAAGGGAATTTCCAGTGACAGGAATAAATAAAGGAGTATGTACTATTATTTCATACCATATTTCTGTGTCCGCAGACTTGAAGGCCATTTTGGTGATGCCTCAGAAAATGGAGGTCTCCCTTTTATAACTTCATGATAAAGCTGTTTTCTGGGTTTTTAATAGTCTGATAATTGATAGCCTTGAGCAACTGTCTGGGACAGTAGACAATGTATTGATGTCTGCATGTGAAATATTTTGGCACTGCACCATCTTATATAAGCTGCTGGAGACTAAAGTAAAGTGACTCAAATTTGTCAAGGGCAAAGGCATACATTGACTCAATGTATATGTGGATTTTTTTAAAAAAAATTGTGTGGAGGAAAATTTAGATGTGGGACCAGATTTTCGGAAGAGCTCAGCTCCCAACAGTCTAAGCACTCTTGAAAACAGGGGCTATTGGGTCTATGGAGTTTAAGCGCACTGAAATTGGATGGATAACATGGAGAAGCTTGTTCTGTTTTTCCTGTGAATAAACATGAAGGCTGCAGTGCTGACAAACCCATGATGTTTCAAATGCACTAAAACGCGTTTTGGTCAATGCAGTAAAACTTGCATTTGGTTTAGTTAGCACAACTCCGAACCCTAGAATCCTGAATTGGATGACGTCACAGATTACGGCCATAGTGGATGTTGTATATCCTGGAATCCCAAACACTGTACCCTGTCTCTGTAGGAGTGATTATTTGTAAGTGAAATCTGCCATGCATGTCTGTTTCAGAAGTACAGATCTGTTACCTTACTCCGTGCATCCAATATCCTCACTCTCCAAGGGCTGGATCCTGCCCTTCAGGACTTCAGTGGGAGCAGGACTGGATCCTAAAATCAGACACCATTCTGGTATTATGTAGTCCTTGCATTTTCCCTGTATATCACCAAGTCAGTTCATTCAGTGAACTCCTAGATTTATTTCAGAGTAACAGCCGTGTTAGTCTGTATTCGCAAAAAGAAAAGGAGTACTTGTGGCACCTTAGAGACTAACCAAATAAATTGGTTAGTCTCTAAGGTGCCACAAGTACTCCTTTTCTTTTTTCCTAGACTTATGTCTGCCCTATAATTTTTTTTCTTTTCTAAGCTTTAAACTATTGTATTAAATCCTGTAGCAAGTGTTGCTTGACATAATCACTTTTGACTGCGTTCTGACCCCCTGCTGTTCTCAGTGCCAGTTGACATTTTGCCCCTGTGCAGACCCAATTAGATTTAGTAACTAACTAATACAATTACCTGTAGGCTAAAATGCTCCCATCTTACTGCATGTAGAAAGTAATGCTCTGAAATAGGGCTTCAGATTCATTTTTAAACTAATGCATCTTTTTAGTAGTACTTTCCTGGTACAACTGTTAATGGCCTAGGTGCTAGATTTGTCATATGCACTTCTCAATAGAAACCATTCCACTCCAGTTTTTGCAATTTGTACTTTCTGCTAATTTTATTTTTCATAAACCCTTTAATGAGGGCCAACACCTCTGCGGTAGGAAATGTTCCCTCTGGATGATGATTGACTGCTGAGGAAGTTAATCAAGCTTCCCCAATGGGAGTGAGCTCCTGAAGTTACAGATAGGGGGTTCCAAAGAGGATGGATCTAGACTGTTCTCAGTGGTAGCAGATGACAGAAGGAGTAATGGTCTTAAGTTGCAGTGGGGGAGGTTTAGGTTGGATATTAGGAAAAACTTTTTCACTAGGAGGGTGGTGAAGCACTGGAATTACCTAGGCAGGTGGTGGAATCTCCTTCCTTTGAAGTTTTTAAGGTCAGGCTTGACAAAGCCCTGGCTGGGATAATTTAGTTGGGGATTGATCCTGCTTTGAGCAGGGGGTTGGACTAGATGACTTCCTGAAGTCCCTTCCAACCCTGATATTCTATGATAGGGGAATGAAGAAGTCTTTAAAGACTGTCTGCATAACAGGCTACAGTACTTCATGAATAGATAAAAATGCAAATGGGATGGGTGTGAAATTGCCAGAGATAAGTTTAACTTTGGAAAGTGTGAGGGAAGGGCCATGTCAGGCTGCTAAAAGAACTGGTGAAGGGGGAGAAGACTTTGAAACCAAAGTTGGACTTCATGAAAAGTAAAATTCCTATTTAAATTAAAAAAACCCAAAACAATAAACCAAAAAACCTAAGGCTTGTTGGCTCTCCTGACTTGGTGGTTCATGAGGATTTGGTTTTTCTATTCAATGCCCGATCTCTGAAGCTTCTATTATGCAAAACTCCTCTGAGTCTTTAGAGCTTAAAACTGCATAAGATGTATTTACTCACTAAGTGAAAGGAGAGTCAAATCTCAGTCTGAACTTTTTTTAATTATGTGTTGATTTTAATCAATGATTTTCTTACAGCTGCCAGACCAGCGAAGAAGATTGGGGGCATCTTATGGAATAGCCAGAATAGCATGTCTTTGATTTAAAAAGAGTTGAACCACAGTTCAGTTGAAACACATCTGGCCAACTTTTCAAATAGAATGTAACCCTCTCAACCTCAAAGTGAGAGGCTTTGTCTGGGCAGCCCAGAAAAAGAGCATGGCTCCTTTAAGGGTCCCCCCTCCTTTGGGAGTTGGAGGGGAATGGCTGCAGCTGTTAGGGTTGCCAGGTGTCCGGTTTTCGACCAGAACGCCTGGTCAAAAAGAGACCCTATCGGCTCCGGTCAGCACTGCTGACCAGTCCATTAAAGATGGGTTGGTGTGGGGCTGGCATGCTCCATACCTGGCTCTATGTGGCTCCCCAGAAGCGGAGACATCCCTCAGCTCCTAGATGGAGGGACGGCGGCATGCGCTGCTCCCACTCTGTCCTGAGAGCCTGCCCAACAGCTCCCTATGGCCAGGAACTGTGCGCGATGGGAGCTGCGGAGGCAGGGCACAGAGCCACCTGGCTGCGCCTCCACCTAGGAGCTGAGGAATGGGTTGCAGCTTCCGGGGAGCCGCCCGAGGTGTGCGCTGCCTGGAGCTTGCACCCTGAAACCCCTCCAAAACCCCAATCCCTTGCCCCAGCCCTGAGCCCCCTTCCACCGCCAAGCTTCCTCCCAGAGCCTGTGCCCCAACCCACTGCACCGGGACCTGTCCCGCACCCAAACTCCCTCCCAGGCATGCCATACCTTCTTCTGCACCCCAACCCCCTGCCCCAGCTCAGAACCCCCTCCTACACTTGGTACCCCTTGGCCCTAGCCCAGAGCCACCTCTTGTACCCCAAACCACTCACCCCTGGCTTCACCCCAGAGCCCACACCCTGAGCTGATGCGCTCGCCCCCTCTCGCACCTCAACCATATGTCCCAGCCCCAGCAATGGAAATGAGTGAGAGACGGTGGGGGAGAGGAAAAGGGGATGGAGTGAGGGGGTGGAGCCTTGGAGAAGGGGCGGGATGAGGCATCAGGGAAGGGGGTGGGGCAATTGTTTAGTTTTATGCAATCAGAAAGTGGGGAAGGCTAATGGGGCTGGAGTAAGCTATTAGCCCGTGTGCACCTGGGGAAGGGTGTATAAACCTTGCCTCTTCAGCCTGTGCCTAATCTCTCATGCCAGTTGAGCAGCTCCCACTCTCCCACCCTTGGGATTTGAGTGAAACCAGATTTTTTTGGTTTGCTGTGTGCATTTTGCACTCATCTCTCAAGTCTGGGAAGGAATGTTTTACTCACTGCCAGATTGGCCTGGGTAGGGTGAGTTTTCTTTGCCTTTCCGCAATAGCTCCAGGACCCCCTAGGGAAGATCAGAAGGTAAGGTGCAAGATGTTACAAGTTAGGAGGTGGCAGATGTCCATTATAGGTACTCATTCCATAGGGTGGCTAGTTTTCTGATAAACTGGGAGTGGATTTAGAAGAAGGAATACTCTAAGGAAGCTGGGAAATGGGTCTGGGGCTCAAAATGTCCACTACAGTGTGAAGACCAGCCTCCTTTCCTCAGCCCCATAACCTTCATATGAGGGGAGGGTGGTGATATCCCAGCAACTGGGTGGGGAACTGACAGCAGCCCTCTGCCATGTGAAAATCATTAAGGAAGGAATGATTACTTGCACCATATGAACTATTGCTGGTCAGTTCCCAGATGTGTTAGGTAATAAAGTTGTGGCCTAATTAAACCACCTCCTTTGCATCTCATCTGTCTTTTAGAATGCCCAGGACAATAGTTCTTGTTCCTGAAAATACTTTTAGCTGACTTACGTTGTGGCCAGGTCATGTATCATTTTTGAATTCATTTAAATTGAAAACTACAGCAGCTGCTATACGGCATAGCTCAAGGACTGAAAATATGTTCTATCACTAGTTCCAGGCATTTGTCATAACTCTTGTATATTCTGTTGCCTTCTTGGTTCCTGGTCGGTCTCCATATTATTTTAGAAGTCTGATTTAGAAATTCAGAGACAACGGAGTAAATCCCTAGAAAATGTTATAACTGCTTAATCCTCCAGCTCCTTGCTATGCTATCTCATTCATGTCTCTACCGTTTTGTTGCAACTCACTTTAGGTAGATTTTGCTCTTTCACAGGTACTGATACTTTTTATTTGGAACTCATTGCCTCTTTGTGAGCCTCTCTCCCCCTCCCCCAAAGAAACTTCCCCCCAAAACTTAAGACCTTAAAGCTCCCCTTTAATCTATGATCAACACTAAATCCGCCTTGTAAAAATAAAACTACAAAACCCCATATTTCTCCTTTTCACTCTTCTTGGGTGACCATTTCCCTTGTGTAAAAAAACCACACACAACCCCATACACTACTTAAACCCAGGTTAAAGATTGTGGCATATAAGACATTCTGTGGCCCCTCTGAAAAAGAACCAGTTTAACCTTTTTCGATAGAGAATCCACTTTTTTTCTCTTGAGGAAGGAGAAAAATGTTAGTAAGCAGTTAAAAATAAAAATGTAGATGGCTTCGGGGAATGTGACACAAGACTTTTTCTATTTGAACTTTGATTTACTGTGTGATTTTTCTCCCCCGCCCCCGAAAGTCTTTGTTCTGTGCTTGCATAATGGGATAAGAGAGTACCATCGCTTAAAATTGTGATCATCGCTTTAATTATGTGCACAGAGGAAAGCTGTATTAATTTCTTACTAGAAATTACAATAATGTCTGCATTTAGGTTAGTCATGTGTAATATAAGTTAAGAACTAAAGCTGAGGAAAGAAAATTAGTTGGAATTTGTCTTATAATGTGCTTCTCTCCCCCCCCCCCCCCGCTTTTTGAAAAATTGAGTCAAATCTTTCTATCCTTAGGGTAAAGGTTATTGGTGTGGTTTGATCAGAGAGAATGCAAATACCAATAATTTATCTGGCCCTAATATAATCTAAAGGGTGTGCGTGTGGGGGGGAGACAACTTGCCATTTGTATTTCTTCGTTTAAATGAGGCATTACATAAGATATACAAATAGTATATTCTAAGGCCTTACAATATACTACGTTCGGGTATGAGAAATTCCAAAGATGTTCATACTTCTGTGTAATTGCAACTTAAAATGCTTCAGAATAGAATGCAATGCAACAATCCAAATGAAAGCTTGGAATGAAGCCTGTTCTGTCAGTAACTGAACCTCACTTGATAAATATTGGGAGAGTACGGTAGCTGAAAGCATGTGATCTTCTGAATTGTAATCTGTATTGCTCAGGACTTTATGGTCCAGCTTGAGAAGATCTCGGGCAATGATTAGGATCTAAATGAAACCAGAATACCAAGTTATGCAGCTCTTCAAGAACACTGGGACGCTTCTTTGGTAATAGCTTTGGGAAATTTTATCTATGATATTTGAATCTCTCCATTAATATTGTGTATTTAAGTTTGAATTTTCTACTGTATAGAAGACACTATAACAGAGAGCCACTTTTATAAATCGTTGTATGTGGTAGTGTGTGAAATAGTGTGTGTGAAGTGATTGTAGCCCTGGCAATCAAAAGGAGTGGTGCAGAGGGAAGAAGGTTGTGGGGGAGGAAGCAGTAGGAAACATTTGCTGCTTGTATAATTGAAGCTCACACCAGATCCCAGTTTTTTTTCCTTCTGGAGGCATTCTGCTGGAGAGCAGAGATTATAACTTTCATGTCTGTTGTTTTAAAAAGCCCCCATTTATTTAATTGTCAACTAGTAACTTCCACAGAAAATGCTTAGTAACTGTTCAAAATCAAACTTGATTGCTACTGATAGCATCTAGTTATTAGCTCTAGTAACAAAAAGTATGGAAATTTGGAAAATGTAATCAGTTAAGTTACCCCATTATCCAAGTAGCAAATGTTTCCTACAGCTTTTTCCCCCTTTTCTCCCTTCTACACCACTCCTTTTGATTGCCAGGGTTACAGGGACTTCACACGCACTATTTCACACACCACCACATGCAACAATGAAAATGTAATCTATTCTATTTTGACCCACTCTCCTTCTTACTTGGGCCACCCCACTTGTATTGGGTCATCTCCCAAGTGCGTATGGACTCTATTCTCCCAGCACCCCTGTTTCTTGTCTCCTCTCCGAGGTGCCTTCCATTTTTTATTTATTATTTTAAATAAATAAATAAATAGAAGTGCTGAGTCTGTAGTAGCTGTGACTGAATATCTGATATTCAGTCACATATTTTCTCCCCCTCTCCCCTCGCCCCAGTATAACTTTGTGGGGCAGGAACTCTCTATTGTCTGTAAACTTTTTTTCCTTGCTCCTATTCACAGAGCTGCATTTGGTGCCTCCCTCCCCTTTGGATAAGCCGGGCAGGTGGTTAGGGTGGTGGTGGCAGCAGAGTGCCCCAGAGCAGTGTGTCTTGGAGTAAACACTGTTGAGATGCAAGGGGGCACTTCACGCTTTTTGGAGCCATCTTGAAGCTCTGGTTAAGATGTGAACTTTGTTTCTTTTTCTTCCGTAGTTCTTTGGTATACATGGTGTACACTGAAGAAAGAACGAGGAGTACTTGTGGCACCTTAGAGACTAACAAATTTGATAAGTGGGTTTTAGCCCACGAAAGCTTATGCTCAAATAAATTTGTTTTCTAAGGTGCCACAAGTACTCCTCGTTCTTTTTGCTGATACAGACTAACATGGCTACCACTCTGAATGGTGTACGCTATATTCTTGAAAAAGAGAGGAAAAAATTGTCTATAGGATTTGGAAAAATAGGATTAATTTTGGGCATTTCCAGAAGTAGAACACTTCTATTGTATGCTATATTGAGAAGGATTGCAAATATACTGGAGAGTTGGCCTAGAATACACTATGATCAGGGGACAGAGGCTAAAACCAATATGAAAATCAGTAGACAAATATAAAATGGTTAATGTGGGTGGGGGATCAAATGGCCTTTATCAGATGGAGGAATACTGACTAGACAGTTGCACAATAGCTGTGGTGTGTGAGGCTTGTTGATTATGATAAATTGAATGAATCCTCTCTGAGGTGGTGCAAAAAAGGCAAACGTATTGGTTTGTACTTATCAGAGCACTGGGTATAAAATGGACATAATGGCTTTGTGCTGCATGGGGTAGGCCTAATTTGGAGTACAACTGGCATTTGGCACCTCATTTTTTTTAAAAGACATAGACAAATTGGAGTTCAGGAGGTGGCAGTACAAACAATAAATGAATAGGAAAATAAGACCTATCTGGAAAGGCTTTGTGAACAGCAGAACAAGGATTGAGGGAAACATTATAACTAGGGAGGGGGGAGGAGAGCATTTATAACAGATCAGAGCTGGTCAAGAACTGGAAATTCCATTCAGTGAGTTTCTAACACATTAGGAAAAAATCATTTTGAGTTGTAATGAAAAGATTAAATTTCAAAAAAAATTTCAAAATGAAAATTCGGAAAGTTCAGTTTTGGGACTGTCTAAACCATTTAATTTTGATCAATTTTGTTTTTTTATATTAATATTTTATAGGGTTGTCAAGCGATTAAGAAAATTAATCACAATTAATTGCATGATTAAACAAAATTATAGAGTACCATTTACTTAAATATTTTTGGATGTTTTCTACATTTTCAAATATTGATTTCAATTACAGTACAGGATACAAAGTGTACGGTGCTCACTTTCTTTTTGTTTACAAGTATTTGCACTGTAAAAAAAATAGTATTTTTGATTCACCTAATACAGGTACATAGTGCAATCTCTTTATCATGTAAGTTGATATAGAGTTATGTACAAACAAACTGCATTCAAAAATAAAAAATCTAAAATTTTAGAGCCTGCAAGGCCACTCAGTTCTACTTCAGGTTCAGCCAATCACTCAGACAAACAAGTTTGTCTATGTTTGCAGGAGATAATGCTGCCGGCTTCTTGTTTACAATGTCACCTGAAAGTGAGAACAGGCATTCTCATGGCACTGTTTTAGCTGACGTCGCAAGATATTTACGTGCCAGATGCGCTAAAGATTCATATGTCCCTTCATGCTTCAACCACCATTCCAGGGCTCAAGTGTCCATGCTGATGATGTGTTTTGCCTCGATAACAATCCAAAGCAGTGCGGATGGACGCATGTTCATTTTCCTTATCTGAGTCAGATGCCACCAGCACAAGGTTGATTTTTCTTTTTTTGGTGGTTTAGGTTCTGTAGTTTCCGCATTGGAGTGTTGCTCTTTTAAGAATTCTGAAAGCATGCTCCACACTTCATTCCTTTCAGATTTGGGAAGGCACTTCAGATTCTTAAAACTTGGGTCAACTGTTGTAGCTATCTTCAGAAATCTCACATTGGTACCTTTTTTGCGTTTGTCAAATCTGCAGTGAAAGTGTTCTTAAAATGAACAACATGTGCTGGGTCATCATCCGAGATTGCTATAACATGAAATATATGGCAGAATGTGGGTAAAACAGAGCAGGGGACATACAATTCTCCCCCAAGGAGTTCAGCCACAAATTTAATTAACACAATTTTTTTAATGGGCATTGTCAGCATGGAAGCATGTCCTCTGGAATGGAATGGAGGCCAAAGCATGAAGGGGCATACAAATGTTTAGCATATCTGGAACATAAATACCTTGCAGTGCCGGCTACGAAAGTGCCATGCAAATGCCTGTTCTCCCTTTCTGGTGACATTGTAAATAAGAAGCGGGCAACGTTATCTCCTGTAAGAGTAAACAAACTTGTTTGTCTTAACGATTGGCTGAACAAGAAGTAGGACTGAATGGACTTGTAGACTCTGTTATACATCGTTGTTTTTGAGTGCAGTTATGTAACCAAAAAAAAATCTAGATTTGTAAATTGCGCTTTCATGACAGAGATTGCAGTGCAGTACTTGCATGAGGTGAATTGAAAAATACTATTTTTTTTACAGTGCAAATATTTGTAATAAAACGTAATATACACATTTATTTCATGAAGACATGGCAAAGTGGTTATCTTATTCCAGAGTCTGTATTTCTGTAGTGTTCATATTTGTCTCCCCCAAGAATACGTTAACACCTCTTGTTTTGTTTTTTGTTGAAGAGTGAAGTACTCTTTGTTGTCAAAGTACTTGAGTTGATTTCTGTGCCCTTGCTAAAGTGTAGGAGAAACCAGAGTTCCTTAATATTGCTACAAGGTTTTAGTGAGCACTTGGTTACGAAAAATCAGTATACCTGACCTGTATGATGATGATGTTTGTCTTGTCCTTTGATGAATTCAAGAATAAATTTTTAGCAACTTTCTCCCCCACTGGATCAGTATTCCTTTGAGAAGTTGTGTTCCTAAAGACAGCAGGACACTATGGGCCAGCTGTGACTGTTCAGAGCAGTGAGACTTCTTAATTACTAAGAGGGGGAAGTCAATTAAAAGGCTTAAAAGTACTTTGTTGACAACAGCTTGATAACTAACTTCTTAGCAATCTGGTTGAAGTTTGAGATTTTTACACTGCATGCATCAGGAATTGCTCGCAGCTTTTTTTGGTAAACAGTGATGCCTTTCCTCTCTGGCTGCCTTGTTGCACGTTGTACTGTACCTCCGGAGAAGAGAAGAGGGGAGCTGCACAAATACTTCTTTTTTCCTGCCAAGCAAATGGAAAAGATTGGTTTCTTATTGGCCCTACATTGTGGAAATGTGCCAGTAGCTTTAAGTGTTTCTGGAAGAACTGGATAATCAGTGGCTTCCATCTTCCCTGGATTCTCTTATCCACCCTCCGTTCATACAGAATCAGTTATTTCACTGCACTAAATAGGACGTAGGTGCAGGTCTCAGAAGGGTAGTATGATCTTTGCAATTAACACCATGAACTAGGTAGGCAGCTTCATGGCTTATCTTCAAAAGAAGCCCTAGGTAGAGAGCATTACAGTAGTGTAACCTAGGAGTTCCAAAACTATGGATAACTACATCTGAGAGAAAGTATGCCTAAGTAATTCAGAGTTAAAAGTCTTCAAGCATTGCTTGCAGGGATTGCCACCCTCCAGCAATCTTCACATTCTGGGGGTGTGAACCTGGAAGTCTATGGGCAGTGTATTGCAGCTGTGAAGGACACTACTATATTGTCCTGGTGCTCCCCACCATAGGAGTAAGGGGTTGTAATCCTAACTGCCACTTTGGTTCCTTCTGACCACTGTTGATTGTGTTCAGGAACTGGGCCGAGTTTGCTATCCCGATAGTCCCTTCTCCTCGGGAAATTTAAGTTGTACTAGCAAGGGGAGAAATGTAATTAAACACTTGCTCAACTTTCTCGGGTTTGGTCTTGTTGGACTCCTCCCTCTCTCCCCTTGATTGTGGCACTGCTGAGTCTCAGCTTCTCTATTCTTAGTCAGATGGATGGTGCAAAGTCCACCATCTTCATGTCCTGCTACTCAAACATAATGAACTGGCATGCTTGTGTCCCTAATGGAGTAGTATACTTCATACTTGTTCTGCTTAGGAGAGAGGCATATCCCTGACCGATGCTTGTGTGTTCCCTAGCCATATGTGGAGTGGCCTCAAGCTCCATCCTGACACCGTGATTTGACTATGGCTTTGAGATTTTGTTTCTAGTCTTCAAATTCCAGCACCGATATCGGGGAGTTTGGTACCCACAGAAAGACAATATCATCCCAGAAAGCTAGATCGGCTATTGAAAGTAAATCTAAGACCCCTTTGAGGAGCAAGGTCTCTCTCAGACTAATTTCTGAGATGGGCTCCATAGAAGTTGCTGTCCTAGCAACTGTCACCTCTTCCTAGAGTGAGCACAGGCATCGACTGTTTAGAAGAAAGGAATGTTGATGTTTTGAAAGAGGTCGCTTCAGAAAAGCTACTAGCATCCTGTTATTTTCTCTCCAGATCAATCTGTTGCAGAGCCAATGTTTATTTGTCAGGAAAATCTTCTTCTAAAATTTGTGTGCTCTCTTAGGGAGAGCCACTCTTCATGGTTGCTGATACTGAAGACCAGAATTTCCACAAATCTCCCCATCATTGAGGACTCTTTGGAACTAGCAAAGAGCCTTGGAGCCCTTGAGTAGTTGATACAGGCTGGTTGGCTTTGCTTAGCTCTTAAGGAAGAGGAGGCAAAATAGTGGGATATCCTGGGCAAGAGGTCAAAAAGTCAAACATTTGTAGATAGTTAACAAGCCATGCTGGCCACACTACATTCCTGACCCTTTGCATGATCATCTACCTGACATGGCTAGGGTGGGGGTCCAGGTATTCTGACAAAGGTCAGTAGGTCATGATACATGTACTCTTGACTACTTAAGATGCAGACACACGAGCAAGATCTGTGGGAACAGTTGTGACAATGTGAAGATAATCTTTGCTCAAAGCTTTTGTGTACTTGATGGAAGTGCAGAAGCTGGCTGACGATCTACTGTTTGAGGGCCCAGACTAGTTCACTGGGAAAATACAGCATTTTTAGAAAAGCTGTAGGGGTTTAGGGCTTCTCAGTTTGTTTATTTATTTATTTATTTATTTACTTGGGCACCTCTACACCTTTAGCTAAGAAACTGTCAGGTACCTTCAGATGGCAGAATGTGGGCAACTTCTGACACAGGTCCCTGAAGAAAGCTGCTTCCTGAAGCAGAAAGGCTGGTTCTTTTGTCACTTGTCAGTAATTGCTTCTGATGCAAAATACCGGGTTTGAAAAGGTGGTCAGGAGCCTCACCCTGATCTTACGTGTGGACTTTACATTTCTTCCTGCCCCTACAAAAAAACTTTCATTTTCTTTTGATGTGTATTAACTGATAGTGCTCTCATGGGAGAGGAAGACCATTTTGGGAAGTTCATCATTCTTTCTGTGCCCCTCTGTTTTTTTTCCCCCTCCGGTCCTATGATATCTGTACAAGTAAAACAATCTCCCCCTTACAACTCTTTCTATCGGTCTTCTTAAGAAATCTCTGTGGTTTTCCAGGTTTTGGAGAATTTGACACAAATAGAATTCTTTTGATGGAAAAACTTTTGAACTGGCAAAGTCCTTGTCTTTCTCTTTATTCAAAAATGAAAGGTGCTCTCTTCAATGGAACAGGACAGCACTTGCAACTGCTTAGGTGTCAAAATTATTAAAGATTTTTAATCCAACTGACATTTTGATAACGTGTTTTTTAAAAATCTGAGTTTCTGGTTTTAAAAGATAAGCAGTAAGTTAAAATTATATAGTCAAGGTTTATGAATCTCATTTATGAGGTCCCTGGAGAGAGAGGAGGTTAAAGTCTGCTGATGGATTAGCCAGAAAAGAGTTTACCAGCAGGAAATACTCAGGCATGAGGTGGATCACTTGAATGGAGGTGTTCAGATATCTTATTCTTGTTGGAGTTTTTTGGTTTGATCTGCACTATTGTGAGGTATTACAAGTGTCATTTGTTTCTTGCAAATCATCCTGCACTTAATTCAGCTCAAATACATTAAGTTAAATAAATTAAATTGTATTTCATTATAGGAAGGTGGCCGCAAATATTATGCTAATGCTTATTGATTTTTATCAGTGAAATGTGACACATTTTAATAATCTGATCAGACTGTTTCTTGTGTGTCCCAGAGACACTATGCAAAAGCTAACTTTTTTTTCCTTGAGAGCTCACTTGTTTGCAGACCTCTAGATCAGTGGTTCTCAACCAGGGATACACAGGTCTTCTGGGGGTACATGAACATATCTAAATATTTGCCTAGTTTTACAACAGGCTACATAAAAAGTACTAGCAAAGTCCATACAAACTAAAATTTCATACAGACAATGACTTGTTTATATTGCTCTATATACTATTCACTGAAATGTAAGTACAATATTTATATTCCTGTCGACTTGTTTTATAATTGTATGCTTACTTCCTCATTTTTACCAATTTTTCAGTAATAGTATGCTGTGACACTTAGGTATTTTTATGTCTGATTTTGTACACAAGTAGTTAAGTAAGGTGAAATTTGGGGTACACAAGACAAATAGACTCTTGAAAGAGGTACAGTAATCTGGAAATGTTGAGAACCACTGTCGGGGTGCTGGAACAATTTGTATAGTAGGGGCGCTGAGAGCCATTGGACCAAACTGTAAACCTGTATATGATGGAAACTACTTCAAGTTCCAGCACCTATGACCACTGCTCTAGGTCTCTTGCATGGCTAACTGTTCCTTGGCTGCAGTCTTCTGTCTAAAGGATAGCTGGCATATATGTTGAGCATTGTCAAGCCACACTGATTGCTTAAGTCTGCCTTGCACAGTTCTACTCATCTAGGGCAATTAGCTCTTTAATGGTGAGTAAAATATACATGGTTTTATGGTAAGGATGGACAAGTAGACTTTGTGCCTGGGCTGGGCCCTGGTTCTCATGGGAGACTTCAATCACCCTGATATCTGCTGGGAGAGCAATACAGCGGTGCACAGACAATCCAGGAAGTTTTTGGAATGTGTAGGGGATAATTTCCTGGTGCAAGTGCTGGAGGAACCAACGAGGGGCAGAGCTCTTCTTGACCTGCTGCTCACAAACCTGGAAGAATTAGTAGGGGAAGCAAAAGTGGATGGGAACCAGGGAGGCAGTGACCATGAGATGGTCGAATTCAGGATCCTGACACAAGGAATAAAGGAGAGCAGCAGAATACGGACTCTGGACTTCAGAAAAGCAGACTTTGACTCCCTGAGGGAACTGATGGGCAGGATCCCCTGAGAGAATAACATGAGGGGGAAAGGAGTCAAGGAGAGCTGGCTGTATTTTAAAGAATCCTTATTGAGGTTACAGGGACAAACCATCCCGATGTATAGAAAGAATAGTAAATATGGCAGGCAACCAGCTTGGCTTAACAGTGAAATCCTTGCTCATCTTGAACACAAAAAAGAAGCTTACAAGAAGTGGAAGATTGGACAAATGACAAGGGAAGAGTATAAAAATATTGCTCAGGCATGCAGGAGTGAAATCAGGAAAGCCAAATCACACTTGGAGTTGCAGCTAGCAAGCGATGTTAAGAGTAACAAGAAGGGTTTCTTCAGGTATATTAGCAACAAGAAGAAAGTCAAGGAAAGTGTGGGCCCCTTACTGAATGAGGGAGGCAACCTGGTGACAGAAGATGTGGAAAAAGCTAATGTACTCAATGCTTTTTTTTGCCTCTGTCTTCACAAACAAGGTCAGCGCCCAGACTGCTGCACTGGGCAGCACAGCATGGGGAGGAGGTGACCAGCCTCTGTGGAGAAAGAAGTGGTTGAGGACTATTTAGAAAAGCTGGACGAGCACAAGTCTGTGGGGCCAGATGTGCTGCATCCGAGAGTGATTGCAGAGCCATTGGCCATTATCTCTGAAAACTCATGGCGATCAGGAGAGGTCCCGGACGACTGGAAAAAGGCTAATGTAGTGCCCATCTTTTAAAAAGGGAAGGAGAAGGATCCGGGGAACTACAGGCCAGTCAGCCTCACCTCAGTCCCTGGAAAAATCATGGAGCAGGTCCTCAAGGAATCAATTCTGAAGCACTTACATGAGAGGAAAGTGATCAGGAACAGTCAGCATGGATTCACCAAGGGCAAGTCATGCCTGACTAATCTAATTGCCTTCTATGACTAGATAACTGGCTCTGTGGATGAGGGGAAAGCAGTGGATGTGTTCCTTGACTTTAGCAAAGCTTTTGACATGGTCTCCCACAGTATTCTTGCGAGCAAGTTAAAGAAGTATGGGCTGGATGAATGGACTATAAGGTGGCTAGAAAGCTGACTAGATCGTCGGGCTCAATGGGTAGTGATCAATGGCTCCATGTCTAGTTGGCAACCAGTATCAAGTGGAGTGCCCCAAGGGTCGGTCCTGGGGCTGGTTTTGTTCAATATCTTCATTAATGATCTGGAGGATGGTGTGGATTGCACCCTCAGCAAGTTTGCAGATGACACTAAACTGGGAGGAGTGGTAGATATGCTGGAGGGTAGGGATAGGATACAGAGGGACCTAGACAAATTAGAGGATTGGGCTAAAAGAAATCTGATGAGGTTCAACGAGGACAAGTGCAGAGTCCTGCACTTAGGACAGAAGAATCCCATGCACCGCTACAGACTAGGTACTAAATGGCTGGGCAGCAGTTCTGCAGAAAAGGACCTAGGGGTTACAGTGGATGAAAAGCTGGATATGAGTCAACAGTGTGCCCTTGTTGCCAAGAAGGCCAATGGCATTTTGGTCTGTATAAGTAGGAGCATTGCCAGCAGATCGAGGGACGTGATCGTCCCCCTCTATTCGACATTGGTGAGGCCTCATCTGGGGTACTGTGTCCAGTTTTGGGCCCCACACTACAAGAAGGATGTGGAAAAATTGGAAAACATCCAGCGGAGGATAACAAAAATGATTAGAGGACTGGAACTCATGAGGAGAGGCTGAGGGAACTGGGATTGTTCATTCTGCGGAAGAGAGGAATGAGAGGGGATTTGATAGCTGCTTTCAGGTAGTTGAAAGGTGGATCCAAAGAGGATGGATCTAGACTGTTTTCAGTGGTAGCAGATGACAGAACAAGGAGTAATGGTCTCAAGTTGCAGTGGGGGAGGTTTAGGTTGGATATTAGGAAACTTTTTCACAATGAGGGTGGTGAAGCACTGGAATGCGTTACCTAGGGAGGTGGTGGAATCTCCTTCCTTTGAAGTTTTTAATGTCAGGCTTGACAAAGCCCTGGCTGGGATGATTTATTTGGGGATTGGCCCTGCTTTGAGCAGGGGTTGGACTAGATGACCTCCGGAGCTCCCTTCCAACCCTGATATTCTATAATTCTATGAACATCCTAAGGAATTTCTACAGGGGCTAGTGTTTCTAGTATAAAGGTCCAACAGATGACAGTAGCTGATGATCTACTGAATTCTCAAGCCTTGGAAGCTTGGTGATCTGCTGCTAACTTTTGCTCATTAAAGAATCTGGTGAAAAGAGAAGTTTGACTTGGTTAGTATTTGTGGGGACTGGACAGTTTGGGAATAGGATCTTTATGCCTGTTACACTGGAGAAAATATTTTGAATAACAGTTTATCCCTCACAAAATTTGATTCCAGTAATACTGTCAATACCAGTAGAACCTGGTGAGCATTGCTTGCATATTAGCCAGGCTTGTAAATTAAAGCTGCAAGATAAATGGTTTAATTTATACTCCTAACTTCCCCCCTGTCCCTAGACTTCACAAAGAATGTCATTGGTGGATATGCAGCATGTTTGTCTGAGCTGGTGGTTCTGCTTTTTTCACTCTATTTTTGCAAACCTGGCAAACTTGGTGACACCACCAACTCATGTGAATGAGAATACCAGTGTTTACAACTCACTGAATATCTCAAAAGGAATAATTTTATATGAGTATTTCCCAATTGAGGAGAGTAGCTAAATGCAAAAGCAAATCATCAGTTCCTTATGTTTATCCTTCAAAATGTAGTTGTGTGCTTAATTGTGTTTTTTTTTTTGTTTGTTTTCTTACTCTGTGGAGTAAACTATTTTCTGAAATAGTGTTGGCACATGATACTGAGCGGTGCTGCTTGGTTGACTGGTCAGTTAAACCACAATATTTATATGTGCTTTCTGAGTGCTCAAACATAATACAAATGCTTGTGCTTTGTGAATTTAAAATGTTAATAGAAAATCACTTGCAAAATTCACCCAATTCTAGCAATGTTGCATAAGTAAAATCAAATCTATGGTATACAATTCACCCCGCCCCCCCAAAAAAAAATTATGTAAGATTCTACTACTGTATGCATTGTGTGTGATAGCCAGAGTAGGGCTCTTTGTGGTGGTAATAGCTTGTGGTAGAAATTGCAAATGTTTTGAGTCTGTCTCTGAATAAGTAATTCTTTTTAAAGGAAGGGAATACTCCTGTAGAATGTGTAAATGAAAGGTGCTCTTTATCTTCAGGTGCATTTGCCAGTTTATCACAAAACGAGGTGGCTATTTTCTTCTGATTTGTTGAAATATTTTTCATAAACCCAATTTTATCATAGCTTCAATTTGGGAGTATTTTGTCCTTTCTACTGATGGAAATTCAATAGGAAATGATACAGAATAGAGTTACCCTCTGTGTTTAGTGTTGTCTTTACAGTTGCTTTGTTTCATAGTTTTTTTTATAAATTAGTTTTTCGTGTTTCCGTGGTAACTTGATTGTCTGCATGGGTTGCCAAGGAACAGCTTCTGTAGCACAAAGGACAGGGACACTGCTACTGAGTGATTTCATTCTTGGCACTGATAAACCAGTGCAAAGCTTGATATTCTTTAAAGTGAGGCCTTCATATTGATTGTGAGCAAGAACAAAGCTAACTATGGATTTAAGATGTTAGAGTTTCTTCCTGTTACTCATATATTCTGAGTTATATCCAGGCTCAGCAATCTCTATAGAAACAAGGGACAATTATGTAATATGTATTAGAAAATCTGTCTTCAGAAAATTTATAAAACATTGCAATTTTGGGGTTACAATCAATCATTTGAATTTTTAAAAACTAATTAATTATAATTTCACATTTTAGCAAACTGAACTAAATTTGAAGCAGGAAAGCACTTAACGTTTGTGTGACTTTAAATGTACACAAATCAGAAATTAAGAATTATAACATTCAAAAACCAGTCAGAGAACACTTCAATCTCTCTGGTCACTCAATTACAAACCTAAAAGTGGCAACACTTCAACAAAAAAACTTCAAAAACAGACTCCAACGAGAGACTGCTGAATTGGAATTAATTTGCAAACTGGATACAGTTAACTTAGGCTTCAATAGAGACTGGGAGTGGATGGGTCATTACACAAAGAAAAACTATTTCCCCATGATTATCTCTTCCCCCCACCCCACTCCCGACTGTTCCTCAGATGTTCTTTAGAGACTAATCAATTTATTTGAGCATAAGCTTTCGTGAGCTACAGCTCACTTCATCGGATACATACTGTGGAAAGCATAGAAGAGCATTGAAAATCAGCATTAAAATAGTACAGCTTGCATCTATGCTGTATAGGGATAAGAGACATTGATTGTCTTCCTTCTGGACTGGTAAAGACATGAGATCTTTTGATCTGAGTGGGAGGATAGATGCCTTTACTCCATGTCCATTCATTGTCTAAAGTGGCTTTAGTAATCCGTTCTACAAGCACTGTTCCTCAGAAGCGTTTTATGTAAGCCAACTAACTAAATCTTGCAACAACCATGGTCAGTATAGATACAGTTTTATCTATCTCTGAAATGCAGCCACTTCTAGGTGGAATGCAGATGCTGTTGAATAGTGTTGTGCACTGCTAAAGACTTTTTAAGAAAGGAAGCAAAGGATAGTACATTTCTCCTCCACCTAAAATGACAGAAATTTCTAAGATGAAATTTAGCCAGAACACCTATTCTCATGAAAAGTACCAGGATCTCTCTAATGACTAGAATTAGTTAGAATAATTCTGTCTCAGCCAAAAAGCTGCACCATCTAGAGCAGTGGTTCCCAAACTGTGGTTCGTAAACCCCTGGGCGTTCATGAAATGTTATGGTGGTTCTGGCAGACAGAGCTGTCCATAGGGACCCCCGGCAGCACTGGGCCAGCAGCACTTCCAAGAGCTAAGCAAGCATATCTATTACACTGAGGCGATTTAAACTTCAAGACTCCTTATACGAAATAGAAAGGGAGGTGGATATTTTTTTCTGTTTTTAAAATTAAATAGGCTGCTAGTGTTTTTTTTTAAATTTATTATGAAGAACAAGTTTAAGCTTTGTTTGTTTGCCTGGACTGCTCAAGACCTGAATGCTTGTATAGGAGGAACTCTTTGACTTCTTAAATACCTGAGTTGGCTTCATGCTGTTTCACATCTGATACTCTTTGATTGAAATATAGGAGCCAGAGGCGCCAGTACAGAAGGGCAACGAGGGTCAAGTGCCACCCCCGCATTGGCACGACCATTCTCCGTGGGTCCCTCCCCTTTTTTTTCTGGTGTCCCCTGCGGGCCTCCCCACTTCTCCGACAGTGTCTCCGCACCTCTTTGTTTTTTCTACTGGAACCCCTGATAGGAGCCTTGTCTTATAATAGGCTTAATCAAAACTGATACAAGCTACAAAAGTGAGATCTTGGAAGAGTGTTGCTGTTTTCGTTATGTAATAAAAATACTGTAATGATTAATAATAATTAATAAATAGTGTGGAATAAGCGTGTCATAAAAACACATTTTATATTTCCAAGATCACTGCTTTTATAATTTATGCTGAAGTAAGGGAGAAAATCCCTGGAAATATTCATTTTTAGGATGGGGTTCACAAGACTTGACATTTTAGTGTAAGGGGTTTGTGGGATGTTAAAGTTTTGGGAACCACTGATCTAGAGTGACACTGCACTCACTGAAATCAATTGGCTCAGTCCTCTCCTGGAGGAAAGCATGACCATGAAACACCATTACCACTGTAGGTGCTGGAACTAGGAATGCTGGGGGAGCTACTGCACCCCCTGGCTTGAAGTAGCTTCCATCATTCACAGGGTTTACAGTTTGGTTCAATTGCTCTTGCACCCCCCACTATAAAAATTGCTCCAGCACCCCTTGTTATCACCGCTACACCTTTCATGAACAACTAAAGTATTCCATGCCGTTTTCTCATCCACATACTGACCAGCATTAATCCCACTTAGCTATTGAGATCTGTTGGACTCACAGGCTAATTCAGAGGATTACTTTTAACCTTGCTTTATGCTTTTTTTGGCTTTGAGAACCTGAGTTCAGATTTTAAAGCTGCCCTTTCGCTGTACTCTGGCCTTGTGGAATCACTGAGTAAAGTATAGTACAATCTCAGAACACTACTGAGGTTTTGTTAATTAGAGCTCAATAAAGTGAGGTACTGGACAGTTGTGGTGGTAATTCTCCTTTTTCGTTACAAATTACGAAGGGGAAAGTACACAAAGGTTCATTGTGCTGTAGTAATGAAATGGAGTAGCAGATTTTATTTGGGAGCTTTTATGTAAGGAAAGCTACAGTGCAGCCAGCCATGGATAAACCTATTGGAAATGGTACTGGGGAGAATTAGGATGACCTAAAAGAACTTTGGTGAATTTAGAGCTCTGACTTCAATGTTGGCTTGATTAAATTGCAGTCCTTTTTTCTTTTCTTTTCTTTTTTTTTTTTTTAAAACTTCTACCATAGCATTTTGCATGTTAATATTAAAACACTGACAATGCTATACAGTGGAAAAAAGGAAACAGTCACTGCCCTCAAAGATCAGAGGAGGGAGTAACCTGTTTAACAGTCTAAAATCTTAAATCCATATTTTTTTCTAATGAATACCATGCGTAGCATTCTATCCTTTTTACTTGCTTTCCATTTCCTGTGACATTCTTTAAAAACCATTTGAAGGATCACATTATTATCTGAACATTATCTGCTTCCTATTTAGTGTAGTCATAATATTTCGCAACTGCTCCAACAGCTTTACAATTCATGTTGCTCATGATTCATTTAGAAATTAAATGGATCAATTAAATACAAAAACATACTTAATGTTAAAATTGTAACAGACTGACAAAATCCAGGAGATGTGATTAAGGATCTGACCTAAACTTGTCCTGTTGTTCCAGATATATGGTGGCATTTGTAATGTTGCACTATTCTCTAAGAGCACGTGGCTTGATTAAGAACAGTTTGTTTTGCAATCATTGTTTAAATATTTAATTTTTTTATGATAGTACAATAAGAGATGATTCCCATCTTGGCTTGAAATGAAAGCGATTTATTTAAAAAAAAAATAGGGATTACTGACATAATGCAAATACGTGTTTAAACAATTTTTCAGACAGCTATTTTGGTACTGTAACTGCTTCTTTGGAGGGTCAATGGCTTGAGATGCATTTAGAAAGTAAGTGTGTGTGTGTATGTGTGTATGTGTATGAGCAGGGGGTTGGACTAGATGACCTTCTGAGTTCCCTTCCAACCATGATATTCTATGATCCAAATATAAAATTACCAACTCCCTAAATATCTGTCTCTACTAATAAAATTTGTTCAACAGTCTGCATTTAAAGACTAAGAAATATTCCCATAATCTTACCTTAAAATTTTGTTTAATATCCTAAAAATTGATTATATTCAAGTTAAGTAGAACTGAAGGAAATTGGCTATTACATATAGGGTAATTTTTTGTAGTTTTAAATTACAAAACCATAAAAAAATTGCTATAATTGATTAAAAACTATCCAGCCAATTAATGGCCATGGGAAACTTAATAGCAGAAATTCCTTTTAACTAAAATATTACATAGGGGTGTCCTGGCTTTCTCCCCTCCCTCCCTGCCCCCCCCAAACCCACATACAAAACAAAAAGCTTTCTAAACAGTTAACTTCTGGTCTTTGTCTCTCTGCATAATCTAAAAATGGCCAAAGTGCTGTTCTTTGGATGGATTTTTAAATTTGTTTGAGGGGAGATTTGAAAGCAATTTACCACTTTATGTCCTAATACTCATTCTGAACTGAAGTTTTTGTGGTTAGATTTTAATCCACGGGGCGACAGTTTTTTTACTAATAGAAGTAGTGACTCAGCCTTACCAAATCAGTTACTGAATGTCAGTTTTTGCTTTAGGAGGAGGAGAATTGTTTCCTTTGTTTTTAAGATGAGATGGGAATGTTGACAACAGAGATGCATTCCATTAGAAACCGTATATAATGCTTGACAAGCGAGTGCTCTCTTGATATGCTTGGATGACTCACCATCCAGGAGCTACTCAATTGATCCATCATCCCTTTCTCCAATGTCAAGGTTGGGTAGAGCTGAGGTTATGAGCAGGCTGCATCCATGTCTGTTTTGAGACACCACTTTTAACCTGTTGGAGTTGACTGTATGGTTTTATATACCATATTATATATACACTGTTTCTCTGGATATCCAGGGTCTCTCTCACCAAGCGCTTTTCCATAGAGAAAATTTTTAGGTACTTAGTATGGGGTCCTGGTAGTAGCATAGCGAAACCATTGAAATTTTGTACATTTTGGTGGGATAGACTTATGTTTAAGTCTTCTGTGGATGTCGTGATTTCTTAGTCTATCTAGCCTTGTCGTGCTTAGGATATGGTGCAGGCACCTCATTTCAAATGTTTATTGCTTTTGCTCGAGGCCCTTTGTCAGTTCCCATATTTTGCATCTGGAAAGTAATGTGGGTACAATAAGCATTGTATATAATCTGGTTTTAGCTATCCTGGAGACTTTTTTTTTTTAATTTAAGATTCCAAATGTTTTTATTCAGTCATGCAATCATTCTGCTGGTAATAGCTATCTGCTTCTCAATGTCAGTTTCATAATGATTGTCGTATTATGATGGTACCCAAGTAGCAGAAGTTGTCTACTTGTTCTATGTCTGTATAGTTTAATGACGAGGCTCGCCTGTTTTTTGTTGATATCATTAGTTTGGTCTCTTGTTGATTCACTTTTAATCCCCATTCTCTGGTTGTTGTGTACTGGTTAGTTGCTGCTTCTTGGTTATATTCCTCTGTAGGCACGGTCTGCAAATTCAAGGTGATTGATAATTTGCCCTGATATCATTCAGCTTCCATTAATGTTACAAAAGAAGTTGGACAGGCTGCTTTCTATAAAAAGTATTGGACTGAGTATGCATTCCTGTTTGACTCCAGTTTTCTCTTGAAACCACTGTCAGCTCACCACAGTCTTGTACTACATGCCCAGCTATGCTATATAGACTTGGCAGTATTTGAATCTGTTTGCTGCTAAAACCGTCCTGTGACGCTAGCGGACCAGGTGCCAGCTCTTCCTGAGGCTTTAGGAATCAGCCAAGCACTGATGAATGCATTGCTGGAAACCTGTGTATTAGTATGGTTAAGATGGGTATTGAAGTTTATAACAATGTGTTTAGACATTATGAAATGCCTGTAAATTGCTGCATCTATTAATCTCGCTTATTACCTTTATCGCATGTGATAAAGATATTTATATTTAAGTTTTTGCTTTGTAACGGTAAAAAAAAGTTAGCTCTGAAACTGTGAACTCAGTCAGGAGGGATCTTCTGCCTATCAAGAAGGCCTATCAAAACTAAATGGGCTGTAGTGGGAGATCACCATACAAGGACTTTGTTAATTGTCCCCTCGCATCCGTGAAGAGGCTACATGCAAAAGGACTTGCAATTCAAGCTGATGGGGCTGTTTGAATTCTCACAGGGCCGGAGCTATGAAACAGAAGCAGAAGGTCAATCTGAGTTAGCCCTAAAAGATATTGAGAGATGATAGATTACTGCACTCTGCCACCTTTTGAAACCATAGACTGTAATTCGTTTGTGTATATATGTTTACCTGCTTTAACCTTGCATTAACTCTAATTTTTTTTTCTTAATTGATAAATATTAGGTAGTTTGGCTACAAGCGCTGTCTTTGGTGTGAGATCTAAGGTGGTAAGTGACCGGTCTCTTGGGACTGGGAGCAGCCTGAATCTTGTTGTGATCTTTGGTGTACAGCAACCATGTATCAGTAAGTCCAGCTTGCCTGGGTGGCAAGATAGACTGGAATATCCAAGGGGACTATATGTGAATCCATAGTAAGACTGTTTATAGGAGTTCACACTTGCTTTGGGTTGGAGAAATCCAATTATAGAACATATCACCAGTTTGTGGTCTCTGCCTTGGTTCTTGACAGTCTATCCTGAGGTTGGCACTCACAGTTGTGAGCCACTCCAGACAGTGTGACGTACACTACTTCAGCACTTTCCCCAGAGCCTCTCTGTTCTCTGAGTCTAATGCGTTCTGAAAGTCAACACATGTGCAAAATTGGTGTTTGTTGAACTCTGTGTCTTTCCAAGATTTTGATGAAAAGCAAATACCTGATCTATGGTGGAATGTCCAGGTCTGAAGCATCTTCTGACTCAAAGGACTTCCTCTGCTCTTGGTTGGTTGGTTTTTTTCTCTTTAATTTGGATTAGGATCACTCTATAGAATACCTTACTTGGAATACTGATATAATTTACTTCTCTATAGTCGTTGCAGTCTTCTGGGTCACCTTTTGGAAAGAGCAGTACAATGATTGAGCGCTGTCAGTCTTCAGGGATTTGATCCTTTGTCCAAATGAGGTTAAATAGTTTTGCAGAGGAGCATGACCATGCACCCTCTGCCATGTATTAACACTTCAGGTGGTATACCATCTGCACCAGGTGCTGGACCATTAGTGCTGTTTTTTTCAATAAGTCTTGGAGCCCTGGGGAAGTTCCAGAAGACTGGAAGAAAGCTAGTTTTGCCAGTTTTTATAAGGGTAAATAGGTTGAGCTGGCTGATCATAGGCGGTCAGTCCAACATCAGTCCTGGGCAAGATAATGGAGTGACTGATATGGGATTTAAAAAAGAATGAAAGGAATGTAATTAATGCAAATCCAATATGAGTTTACAGAAAACATCCTATCAAATTAACTTGATACCTTTTTTGGATGAAATTTCAAGTTTGGTTGATAAAGGTAATAGTGTTGACATAATATACTTAGACTGCAGTAAGGTGTTTGACTTGGTAGTAAAAAAATTAGAATATCAGATTAACATGGCACACATTAAATGGATTATAAACTGGCTAACTGATAAATCTCAAAATGTTGGGAATAGTTCTCGAGTGCGTCTGTTTCCAGGGGCATCCTGTGTAGATCAGCTCTTGACCCCATGCTAATTAACACTTTTTTTATCAATGACCTGAAAAAACATAAAATCATCACTGCTAATGTTTGCAGATGACACACACATAGGGGGAGTGGTATATAATGAAGAGGACAGATTACTGATTCAGAGCGATGTGGATTGCTTGGTAAACTGGGCTCAGGAAAACAATGTGTGTTCTTTAATATGGCTAAATGTCAATGTATATATCTAGGAATGAAGGATGGTGGACTCTACCCTGGGAAGCAGTGACTCTGAAAAAGATTTGGGGGTCATGGCGGATAGTCAGCTGAACATGTGCTCCCAGTATGATGCTGTGGCAAAAAAAGCTAATGCAATCCTGGAATGCATAAACTGAGTAATCTTGAGTAAGAGTAGAGAAGTTACTTTACCTCTGTATTTGGCACTTGCGTGACTGCTTCTGGAACACTGTGTCCAGGTCTGGTGCCACAATTCAAGAAGAAAGCTGATAAATTGGAGAGGGTTCAGAGAAGAGCTACAAAAATTATTAAAGGATTAGAAAATAGCCTCAAGGAGCTCAATCTATTTAGTTGACAAAGACAAGGTTAAGGGGTGACTTGTTTAGTCTAGTCTATAAGTACCTACATGGGGAAACAAAGATTTTAATAAAGGGCTCTTCAATCTAGCTCAGCGGTTCTCAAACTATGGGTTGGGGTCCTTTTTAATGGGGTTGCCAAGCTTGGTGTTAGACTTGCTGGGGTCTGGGGCTGCAGCCAAAGACCCAGTGCCTGGGGCCAAAGACCGAGCCCAAGGGTTTCAGCCCTGGGTGGTGGGGCTCAGGTTACAGGCCCTGGACCTGGGGCTGAAGCCTTCGGCTTTGGCCCCGCTGCCCAGGACAGCAGGGCTCGGGCTTTGGCCCCCCCCCCCACACCGAGGGCGGTGGAGCTCAGGCGAGTTCAGGCTTCAGTCCCCTCTCTTGGGATCATGTAGTAATTTTTGTTGTTAGAAGGGGGTCGCACTGCAATGAAGTTAGAACCCTGATCTAGCCAGTAAGGGTATAACACAATTCAGTGGCTGAAGCTAGACAAATTCAGATTGGAAATAAGGCATACATTTTTAATGGTGAGAATAATTAACCACTGGAACAATTTACCAAGTGTTTTTAATTAGACAATTATTAAATCAAGGTTGGAAGTTTTGCTAAAAGATATTCTCTTGGAATTATTTTGGAGAGGTTCTATGGCCTGTGTTCTATATGAGGTCAGAAGAGATGATCATAGGATGGCAAGAGATAAACAAAGAATAACCATATGGTAGGTTCTTTAAAACTTGGTTGACCCAGGCATGCCCACTTGCTTTGGCTGAAAGTGATAATTCATAGGAAGTCAGGATGCTAGGTCCCTGAGAGGATTAAGAGTGGGACTGGGGAACGGAGGAGGATGGAGAAATCCGTTTATCTGCCTGTTGACCTTGAAAGGGATAAACTGCAGACTTTTCTCTGCTTGTATTAGGCTTACTAGGTTTCGCAACATAGAAAATAGGCTAAATTCTTCTTTGATGTTATCCTGTTGACTTCAGTGAATTGTACCAGGGATGGATTTGGCTCATTGAATTTATATGTATTAGAGGCTATTGAGTGTTTCTGGTGACTTGCCTTTCCAGTACACTTAGAACAATGTTTATCATGCTTTCATGAGGTATCATTGTCAGTCTTTCTGACATGTAGTTAAAACACCCCAATTTCTGACACACAGTTAAAAGAACATTATTAAGGTTGCAAAAATCAAGCATTCAGTAGCTAGGAATTAAGGGTGCCTGTATATAGAAGCACAAGCTAGCCAGAGTCATAAGACACCCATGCGTCATGTTGTATTAATCTAGATGGACCATGTGGATCAAAAGTGTTAACATAACGCAGTCACTGTCCAACATTAAATAGTGTTAAATAAAGTCTGGGGTTTGGTGTGCAGAGACCTCTGCCTGCTTCGTACCAGGGCAAACACACCATTAAAACTCCTTTTTAGCCTTTTATTAAAGATATGGAAAAGAAGGAAAAATAGTTAAAGCATTTTAAATGTGAAGTATTAAGTAAGGCATTCATTTTAACAACATCTCTTCTTGCTTTTAAGAGCAGAGAGTTTTGAATGGGAAATCAACCTTGTTTGACAGTCTTAGATTATATCAAAGATGGTGGTAACAGTCCTTTTGGCTAAAAGAGAGGAAGTTAGATGAGATGAGCTGGAGCTGTTGCTGTTGCTAAAGTTCAGTCCAGTTTCATCCCAGGTGGTGATTGTGGTTCAGCTTCAGCCAGTAGAGGTGATGAGGTTACCTGAGCTTTTTTCTCTGGCCTGTTCTGGTCAGGATGTCTCTCAGGATTAAGATGAGTAAGGCATGGGGTCCCAGGAGATGGTGAGAGTGGCAGCCATGATGGTGAATCTTGCTTTGTCTGTTCTTCCTCTTGTCCCCCAAAGTCCCGTTCTTTAAGGACCCACTAAGGGTATGGTGGATGGGGATAGTCCGTTTCCCTGTTTTGTCCACCAGTTAGGTCTAATATCTAACTCACCAATTTTGGTTCATTGGTTCCATGTCTTCTGTTTCTACCAAGCATGATTTCAACATTGTCTGTGCATTATATCAGTGTGGCCTTTTTGTTTGGACTAATTTAGTCTCTGACATTCATTACCAAAAACAAGAAGAAAAGGAGTACTTGTGGCACCTTAGAGACTAAGTCCTCCTTTTCTTTTTGTGAATACAGACTAACACGGCTGCTACTCTGAAACCTACCAAAAACAAGGTGAGTCTACTTTTTTATTAACATTTGTTGTAGGTTATTGTAATATTTTATGAACTTTCGTATACTTTTTACAATTAGAGTAAATTCGTAGGCTCAGTTATCACAACAGTTATCAGCAGGGTTGGGACCTTTAGATTTACCATCCACATCTCTGTGTAACGTCATGTGATTACTGTACTAGGCTCTGGCCAACCCACAAGCCAGCAAATGGTGTCTCTAAGGGCAGGTATATAAGACTTACAGGAAGAACAGCAGTCTGGCTGCTCAGTGGCCTGATATCCATTCAAGCTATATACAAACATACTATTCAATGATGGGGCAAAAAACAAAACCCCCTGCAATGTACAGGGCACACAGGTTTAGCTTATGTGGAATTTGGGAATGGAATAGACCAATGTGTCGGAACAATTTAATTTGAGAGCACGAGACTGGGAGAGAGTATTACATTAGTGTAACTAAACAAAATGTATTCCTCCCTTCCTCTTCCTCCCCCTACATACTCTCAGATTAGAAATTTAGCTCTTGATATGTTCCTCAAGCAGTTAGCCTTGTCCCACAGGGCTCCTTTGCTCCTCTGCTTCTTTTCGCATACAATTATTTTGTTTTATCTTTTTTCTGAACCCTGTTGTCATTAACTCACATTCCCAGGACTACTCCATGTGTTTACTCAGCAGCAGGGTAGTTATTAAATATGGCTTATTTCTAATATAACAATCTGTGGACATACAAGAGATCCTTAACAGAACTCTTTTTTTTGACATTTTTTAAAATATGTCTGGAAGAAAACACAAGACAGTGCAGCCATTGTAAAGAGATGTGAGGTCAAATTCAGGAGAAAGCAACTTGTGTGGCTGCTGGCACACAAAAGATCAGCAAGTTGCTGTTGGGACCTTGATCCCATGGCTTGACTCCATGATTCAATGGGTTATGTATTTCTCACTAGTAGCTGCATGAATACTACTGCTAGGCACTCTGGGCCAGACTTTTAAAGGTATTTAGGTGCCTAAAGATTTCCTAGTAGCATTTTTCAAAAGCACCTGGGCACCAACTCCCATTCATTTCAATAGGAGTTAGTCATCGAGATTTTCAAAAATAATGCACTAAATGCCCATCTGTATCTCTCTCTGCCTAAATACTTCTAAAAATCTGATCCTCTGCTCTTCAGCTGAGAATTCTACCTGCAGTGTACTTTCTGCTCTGCCAAGAGATCCAAACAGCATTTCAGTCACTGGACACTCAGTTAATTGCTTGTGCTTGCTCTCCCTCCCCCCTCCCCCTGTCAAACTGGGTTTGAAGAAGGGGTGAGAGGAGAGGGGACCGGCTCCTTGCCTCCATTATGGGGAGAAGGAGAATGTGCCTGAAGAGGTGAGGCATGCTAGCCTCTCTCTCTAATGGGAAAGAAGAAATCTACTGCTAGGCACATTTTACACACCATACAGGGGAGAGAGGTGAGAGGCTGAGCAGCCTGCTGTGCTCTCCTCACTACTGGGCGAGGAGCACAAGAGAAAGATCCAACAACAGAAGCCAAAGTAGGTGAATGCCTAATCCATGTGTGCCCAAATGTGGCAAATTCTCAGTGTGAATTTTGGGATTCATGCCCATTCCTGCAGGGGTAATAGAACAGCTGAAGACCTTACATTACCACCTCAAATGATGTTTATTGGAATACATGGTCATAGCAGAATGGCAGTTTTAATTTTGCTTCAAACTCCAACTGATAACACACCATTTGAGTTGCTTTATCTCTAAAAATATTGATGGATCTCTGCTGGGCACTTGCCTTTCATTTTGGGTCTAATGAAAATGTCAGTGCTGCAGTTTTTCAGCCTGTATTTACAGAACTAATGACAAAGAAAGCCAATGTGTGAGCAAAAATATGGTCAGTGCAGATTAGAGAAATTTGTGATGTGACTTCCGGGGTGAATTCTTGGGCCCATTGAAATCCATGGCAAATCTCCTAATTTCAAGGAGGCCAGGATTTCACCTGTGAGCTCCAAAAATAAAGTTTGCAGATATGTGCTTTTTTTTTATTTAGCTCATTGGAACATCAGCAAAAACATCTAGGAGGGATAACTTTTTGCTGTCTAAAGAACTAGACTGGGACTTGGGAGATGCAGGTTCAATTCCTGGCTCTAGTTCAGATGTTCTGTTGTGACCCTCGGAGACTCCCTTAATCTTTGTGTCTTAATACCCCATCAGTAAAATGGGGATGATGCTACTTTCCTCCCATTTTTTGTCTGTTTCAATTGGTTGGAGGAACGGTTCCTGCTCTTACGTGTATGTAACATGCCTAGCAGAGTGCCTCCCCCAATCTTGACTGCAGCCTCCAGATGCTACTATAATAAAAATAAGTAATAATTCAGAAAGTTTCCTGTATGTTGAGGAGCAGAGCGTGTTTATATTTACTACAAAAGGGCCCGTGCAGACCCTTAATACTTCTGGATTCTTATTTCTGCTGGAGAAACTGCATCAATCTTTTAAAAGCAAAGATTAAGAAATTACAAAGTATCTCCTCGTTTAAGACAAAGTAAATTAAGACTCATGACCCATCCCTAACCATGACTGTGTGATGAACCAAACTGTAATACAACAAGCTGCTTAAGAGGCTTGCCTGTGCAACTCCTCATGGAATGACTTGGGACTGGTGACTGAAACCACCAGATTGCCGCCTCCTATCAGTTTCTATGTGATATATTAACGTTTACTCATGTCTCGATGTCTTTTGTTTCCCAGTCTGTAAACATATATTGTTTTAATATCACCATGTGTTGAAATATGTGAGTGTACTCACATGTATTTTGAAACTCAATGCAATAAACAGTTGTTCTTTCAAACTTGAAGCATCCATGGCTTCATATCTGGTTTGCTCCTCTAAACCACCCTCCATTTTCAAGGTTGGTTGTTTCAGTTCTGGATGTAAGAATTCTGAACCTAAGCAAGATATTAGCTCATTTGCTACCCAGAATGCTCTTGAATTGCATAATGTTTTATATTACAATTGAGGTCTGGTTTCTGGGAATTAACTTAAAGGGCTGGGAGTTCTTGAGGAAGCAGTTTACTGTATGTAGGCATGGAAGAATTAGGTATTTATTCTTAAATGTGGGTAAACATCAGTTTCACCATACACATGCAAACCCCTGAAAAATATTTTCTTTGATAGGCAAATAAGAAAATTTCTGCTTGAGAATTTTAGTTTGATTGAAGGATATTTACTGTTTGTATTTTTGACATGTGATGATGGTTATAAAGCTTTAACTTTTTGAATCTCAATGCCTACTAAATAGTTGCCTGATCTCTCCATAACTTCCCACAACTGTGAACATTTAGAAGGACAAAAATTGGTGAAAAAATGCTTAAAAATAAACATCCATATTATCTTGGTTTGTTTTTTGTTTTTGTTTTTAAATAATTTCAAGTCTGCCAAGCCTAACTACAGTTTTGTAATTGTGGCAGGGTTTCATTCTGCATTCCATGGGACTGATTCTCTTCTTACTTGAATTGGGTTTATGACCGTGTAACTCCATGGACTTTGAGTTACTGTTGATTTACATTGGGCTGTGTGAGAGGAGATTAAAGACCTGTACATACATGAATGTGTTAAAACTTTCATATGGGTCAAGTAAATACATTAGACCATGGTGCTATTGAAACAAGTGATATACAAATTTTGAAAACCCCACTGGCAGAACAGTTTAGTATTTGATACTGATTTAAGTTCCATAGATCGATTATGTGGCATTTTGTTGCCAGATACTCAAGTCAAGTTTATGCCTTGCTATGTCTTCTGCTGTGACGGGTACTACAATAAGTAAATACCAAATACCTAACCAATCACATAAATATATTCTGCACAGATCACTGAATGTTCTGAAAACTTTGTAAGAGGGCCTGATCATCTGCATCAGTAACTCCCATTTGGCAAACTCTAGGTTTGGAGTTTTTTCTCATTTTGGTGTGCAAGGAAAAAATTTCAGTTATTTTGAATCTGAATCTGTGCATTTCTAGACAACTCCCATGCCCACTAGCCTGGTAGCAAACATCCAGAGGAGTGAGATGCAAAGGGACCTTTCATTATGTGTGAGATTCATTCAGGGGGAAACCGGAGAAAGGGAATAAACACTTTACATAAAAGAGAGGGGGGAATTAAAATAAAATAGTGAAGAATCAAAAGAACAGGGGGAAGAAAGAAAAGGAGAGGAAGAGAGCAAAAGGCTGGGCAATGTGGTGCCATGGAAATGGTGATCCCGCAAAGCAGCTTTTGATTTCTTGTACCAGATCCCCAAGCACTCTTCTTATCTTGCCTGAAATCTTCTCATGTAACCAGGACAGCCAGAAATCCCTTGCCAGCTCCCTACCAGCTGAGAGAGACCAATGATAACAAAATAAACTCAGCTGCCAAGACTATCCAGCCGAATAGCATTGCTGCTGCTTTCTTGTTCAGCAGCTGGGAGTGTCCTCTCGCTCTGGACATTTTGTTTAGTGACCATTTTGACGCCTTTTGAATGCTTAAATAGCGACCTCTAGCAACTTTTCAGGGTTTCTCTGGCGACTTCCTGCTATGTGGAGCTGGCAACACTGTGGCCCTGTCTGACCTCCCGGCAGGCCCACAAGAGACACCATAGTCCTGGTTGGTAAGAAGCTGAGACTGGTATCTGCTATATGGAGCATGTGCAGGTGTGAGAGGGGGCCCTGCCCTGGAGGGAGATTGGGGCAGTGCCAGGGCCCCCTCCCAGACCCTGTTCTGCCCAACTTCCTTATTTTAGCTGTGTGGAGCATGATAGAAGGCAAGAAACTGAGTGGGGGGAATAAAATGAAAATGTTAGGAAGAGTTGGGTAGGGAAAATGAAAACAGATGAAGTTTGGGGCAACATTATGTAAAGTTTCATTAGTAAAGATGAAAAGTTTGAATTTGATGTATCGCAGGCAGTCAGAGGAGTTTGAGGTGGGGAAGAGGGTGATACGGTTGGAATGAGAGAGAGATAAATGTAGCAGCTGCATCTTGGGCAGACTGGAAGGTAAGAATCTGAGACCAGAAAGGAAAAAGTTACAGTAAAGAAAGTGGAAAAATTATAAACTCAGTTTGATTTAAATTGTGTTTCGTTTTTGCTGCTCAAGGGATAAGGACGTTGTGATGGGGTGTATTGCCCACACTGGCCCTGAGAGGGTAAATTAGGTCAGGCAGACCTAATTAAGCAGCAGTAGGGAAAAATGTAGGCTACAAGGAGGCCACTAATTAGAAGAAGGCTCTGCTGGATAGGAACAGGAGGGGCTTGTATAAAGTCCAGGAGCTGAGAGCAGAAGGGGTTTGCAGGAAGGTGGGCTGCAGTTACTCCCTGAGAGGAGGGAGTTGGGAGGTGGGCAAACCCAGAGTGGGGGTAGCCAGTTATGTAGGAAGAAGCCCACGGAAGCAGCAGCAAGGGCTAAGACAGTACAGGCTTTGGCTGCATGTTACAGGGTCCCTGGACTGTGTTATGTGTCACTGATTGCCTTTCAGAGGAAAGATTTCCTGATCCAATGCCCCAAAGAATAAATAACGCAGTTTGTTTAAATACTGTAAGCATTTAATAGATTTCCCCCTCCCCCCCCTAAAAAAAAGGGGTGGGGGAGCTTAATTTTTGTTGACCTCCAGATAGACAAGACTTGTGTTTTGTTTTGTTCCTTTAAAACAAAAAATTGATTAAAGAAAGGTGGGTGAGGGAGAATTGTGAAAAATTTCAGTCAAGTTTGTGTCTCAGGATTTGAAAAGGAACTACTTTTTCGTTTTTATTTGAAAAATTTTCATGAATATTTTCATTGACCATATTTAATCTTTTTGTGTAGTTGGCTTTCTTCCTTTAAGTTTGCCAATGAGAAGTGTGGGGTGGAGATGATGTTAAATGGCTACATTTTTGTTTTTAATTACAAAAATTGTAAAACTTTTTTTTTATTTTAAAGCTTTTTGACCAAAATGTGTTTTTACTTGATTTTTTTTTTTTACACTATCTGTAGGTGGGACCAACCTTTCTCAGTGACTCCAGTTATTGATTAGTGATTTATTGCATGTAGATAGGTGCTTTTATTAGATTTATTGCTAAATAAATTGTTTAGTCTGTCTTCCTCCTGTTTTCATGCAAGGAATGCATTTAGTATCTTGAAGAAAACTATGTCTCCCTGGTAATTAGTTTATCCTCCTGAATACAAGTGTTATCTAGTCAAGATAGAAGTGACCTAATACACTACTTTATTTCAGCTTCATGTTATGTACAGTAAAAGCTGTGTTATCTGGCACTTTACCAACCGGAAAGCTCTACAAATGAAGATCAGAAATGCTGGTTTAAAGTCTGGTTCATAGTCAGGTTGGTGCGGGGCTCTACGTGGCTCCCCGGAAGCGGCAATGTGTCCCTGCTGCTTCTAGGCAGAGGAACGGCCACCATGGGTTTGGAGCATGGGTGGAGGTGTGGGGCACATCCTCCGGAAGGGAGTTTGGGTGCTGGAGGGGTCTCGGGGCAGCGGGAAGAGGTGCTGGTGCTGGATCCTGGCAGCAATCATCTTGGGTGGCTTCCTGCAAGCAGCGACATGTCCCTGCTGCTCCAACTTTCACGATAGAGACTGCACTATAATATTTGTATGAGGTGAATTGAAAAGTACTGTTTATCATTTTTACAGTGCAAATGTTTATATTATTTTTATTACAAAGTGAGCACTCTACCCTTTGTATTATGTGTTATTGTAATTGAAATCAATATATTTGAAAATTCAGAAAAACGTCCAAAAATATTGTTTAACAGTGCGATTTAAAACTGTGAATGATCGCAATTAATTTTTTTGAGTTAAACGCGTGAGTTAACTGCGATTAATCGACAGCCCTAACTGGTCATTATTATTTTTATTATTTTATGTTTAAGAAAAGAGAAATATGTAGTGGGATGGCTTTGGGGGGATAAACCCTTCTTTCCTCTGGCTTTTGTACTATGAGATTCCTAGATTTCTTGGGATCCTTATTCCTTCTTAATTGGCTTTTCAGTTTCTAGTCTTATTGTGGTGTTTGTCCTTCATGGCTCCTGAACACCGAAGTGCTCCAGACTCTGTTGTACCAGTTTTCTTGATGCTGCCTTTGAAATTCTGCACCAGAAAAGTAACTCTTTGCCTGAATGAGTTGGCAGTTGGACCAAGAGAACAGGAATTTTTGGGATGCTTCTTGGTGTCATTTACAGGCTGAAGATTTTGATACAATATATGTCCAGTTGGGTGCCAGGTTGGGGATTGTGTATGTGTGAGTGAAACTCCTTGAATGCTAATGTAACCTTGGATATTGTCGGCTGAGGAATGGGAACCAGGGGGATTCGGACAACATGCTGGGTAGCATCTGTCCACGTAGTTCCTCTAGAAAGCATGCAGGAAACATCCTTCTACGGAGATGTGTAGAAGGATTCTTTATTTTCCCTTTTGCCTTGCAGATCATATTATGACGAGACCTTTATATTTCTGTGGTGGGGACAGCACCTGTATGTTGAGGGTTGGAAGGAAATGGAATAGTTATCTATCTTTTTTTCATTATATTTTATTTGGTCTTTTTCTGGGGTTTTTCTTGGTTTGGGTTGAATTGAGTATCTTGTGGGGATAGGCTGGGATGGAACTGGGCTGGAGGTGGTGAGTAAATGGTCAGTGATGCGGCCTATGTCTGCATCTTATCCAAAATCAGATTGTGTATGGTGGTGGTATATGCCAGTGTTAGATTCCAGCATTTCGTAGACGAAGATGTATGGTACCAAGCAGATACAGATGGGGATCTAGTTAATAGAAAAACAGGTTAGATAAAGGCAGCAACAATTTATGGTAGAATTGAAAAAAGTCAACTGAATACTTTTGAAACTCTTATTTTGTTGACACTTTGCATTTAAAATGTGATGGTGAAAAATGTTCCTACTTCAAGCGAAGGCTCTTACTGTAAACTGGACAGGAACAGCTGTCATGGAATAATGCAGACAGGAATGGTGGTACTCTCTAATTTGGACTCCTCTGGGTATCAGCTGCCAGAAGGCTGGTCCATCTGCTCATCCCATTACTTACCATTCTTCTGGGTCAGAAGCTTTTAATGCAGAGCTACATTGACTGCAACCACTGTGTAGAGGTACCTGCACTATCATCATCCAGGGGTATTCAAACTCCTGTTTGAATAGTAATTTATTTTGCTTTTTGCTTTTTATACCATGCACACACATTGATCCTATTCAGGCATTTTAAATCCAAAACAAAATCAAACATCAGTATGAGTTTGATTTCCCTCTTTCCCCACGTTATTTATATATTTCTGTAATTCTATCATACTGGACATTGGATTTTTATGTACATCATTCAAGAATGTAGAGGAGATGTCAGATGGTGTAAGGCTGTTTAAAATACGTGTGTTTAATACTGCCAGATCAAATCTGAAACCTCAGCAGTGCTTTAAATGTCTACAGAATATAGCGTACTACATTTTGAAGAAAAGAAATCGTGTGTCTGAAGAGTACAGGTCTGTGTTTGCATTGTTATAAAAGAGAAACTAGTAGCACACATCCACTTAGAGAACTGGAAATTTTTTCACATACTCATTGTGTGTTGCAGGGGCCAATTTTTATTTTGCTGCTGGTCTTCCACGGCAGTGTGCTGTAAGTGAATTTTTTCATGTTCTGGTATTCAACTGAAGTAGCAATGGCAAATGCAGCAACACTGGGTGTGTGATTATTATTATTTTTTTTTTTTTTGCCGAAAGCACCTAGGAGGTGGAGTATCAGTGAGGATCTATTTGTCAAGGTACTTGCATGATATCGTAGTGTCAGAGCACTTCATAGACACGCATGTATTTATTTTCATAGCACTATCTGGGAAGTAGGTAAGTATAATCCCCATTGTAGAGATGAGGAAAATTGATTCATAAAGATATTAAGGCTTTAATCATGGAAAAACTTGTGTTCAGGTTCGCTCATGTGTAGTCTAATTAAAGTTGCCCCTTTGCACATAAGGGAGTTGCCCAAGATCGTGCCGCTTTGTGGCTGTGCAGGGGATTGAACACACATCTCCTGAATCCCAGTCCACTGGCTATTTGAAATAGGGGAAACTTCCTGATCAGCCCCATGTCTGGGGGGAGGGGAGTTTGGTAGGTGAATGGAATATCTGCTGCTTCACAGTAGGGTGTGAAAGTTCATAAGGAAAGCTGTAATCCAAAATAAAACGTTACAGGACTTCAGAGCACAGTTTTCAACTTTTTAAAAACTATGGCATACAAGTTGTTTGTTTAAAAGAAACAAACAAAAAATCCCAAAACCAAAAAACAACCCCCCCCAATCTTTCTACTTAAACTTGAGCTTTGTAGTGTGCCAAGCCTTGGCTAGATTCTGGAGTGTGGTCAAATGTGCAGCTATTTTTATGAGTGGAATATAGCCAGTGCGTCTCTGCTGCTATGAGGTTTAAGGGTAGAGGAGGCAAAGATAGATATATACAAGCCCTGTAGCCTTGATCAATTAGATCTGGAAATTAAAGTGCAATTTATTGTAGGGTTGACAATGCTTGCTTATCAAGTGTTTCAAGCAACATTAATGAAGAGGCACTCCTAGCTATAGGTGTTTTTAATATTTATGAGGAACTAATACTTGTGCCTAGTAACTCAGGAGTCTTCTGCTGAGCCACCCTGATGTGATGGGCTGGAACTCTGATTAAAATATGCAGTGTCATTTTTGCTAATTCAGTCCCGATGAGAACCAACCTAGGAATATAAAATTGTGTAAACTTCAATATGCAGGATAGGATACCCCATTGTACTATGTACTTCACACATATAATGCAGTCCCTGCCTCCAAAAACTTATGCTAAGATTGTAAAACTAAAAACCAATCATGGCTGCAGAAAACAAATGGGGGAACAGGAAATGGACAAACTAGCAGTGACAACAATCAAGTGTAGTCTTGAATGGGTGTTGGGAGAAGTAGCTTCTATGCATTCACTGCAGCTCAGATGTAGAGGATGGGTAAACCAAAACTGCTTGTCTTGCTATTTGTGATCCAGACCAGCAGGGGTGGCTGGGACAGGGAAGAAGGGTAACTGGGCCAGAGCCTGACGGACACATGTCAGCAAGCGTGGATAGTTGGCATGTAGCTGGGACCACCCAGGTGTGTGAATGGCCCAGTATTTGTTGGGAAAGAGCTAGCTTCAACTGAGTCTCTTTCCAGCGGCAGAAAAATATGCAGCTCCTCAGCTGTTTTCTACAGAAGAGAACTGCAATTTGCCTCTTGACCAGAGGCATGTAGCCAACTAGAAGCACCCAGCTCCACAGAGAGGATGGGGGAATCCCTTAGACTCCCTTGGGAGAGGGAGTCTATCTGCTAGTGTCGCCCATTAGACCTCCCTTGCTCGAAAGACAAAGGAAGGCCAGGGATTGAACACCCTGGGGACATGCTCCACCTAGTGAAAGATCTACCTTGCAGTGGAATGCCTTAATAGTTCATACTAGGGATACTTCACCTAGGTAGTCAGGAAAGGTCTCTGGAAAGCCGTAGTCTGTGAGTGCACAGCCAGCTGGAGGCATACTGAGTTAAAAGGGGTTTGCCGGCACCACCATGCTCCAAGTAATTGTCTGGCCAGCTTCTGTGTCATTTCAAGGTTTACCTTCCTTTGCTTATTCCTAAGAGCTCTAACACACAGGACAATGTATATATGCTATCCACCTGAAACTTGTGAGAAGACTCTGGGGTTACACTCTCTATCTTTATATGCTTTGTGAGGTTCTGACTACATTCAGGTGCTGGAGAGAAGATTATTTGTGTGAGGGTCCAATTATTATTTTTGTTGATTTCAATGCTTCCTTTGAGTCCCCTTCACCTTCCTTTTACCCCTCTTCTTTTAATTTTAACTCTGTCCTTTACCCTAATAAAGTACTTATTCCCTCTTAAAATTGATTGGCCCCTTGATTCCTTTTAATGGTTAATATCCCGAACATAATTGGGTAAATAAATATGTAGCCCCTGACACTAGGTCACTAAGAATCTGATTCAGCTCCAATGACCAGTAAGCTAAGGGATCTCACCTACCATAGGCCTAAGTGAGCACAAAGAACCTCCAGCCTCATAGATCTTTTGTAACTCCTCACCGTAAGAGGGAGGAAGAAGTGGACTCTACCATGCTTGGGGATCTGGTTGCTCCAGAAGGGAGCACAGTTTTGGTACATCAACAGAATAGTGGCCAGGCCATTGAAGGGGGGGTGTGTACACTGTGACAGGAGTAGTCTGGGGATGCCATTTCCTCTGATTTAAAAAAAAAAACCTGCCTGGAAATGGCAATGTTGCAAACTCTGTTTTTCTTATTTGAATAGCATTCATATGGGTTCTCCACTTCAGGTATATGTGCGCCTCTGGAGCCCTTGACTGGAGACTTTCTGTTAACAGTGTCCGGTCAGTCTATGCATGCATGCTACACAACCTTGTGTCACACTCCAACGGTGTATAGGGCTATATGGGCGAACTGTCCTTAGTGCCTTGTCTACCACCTCAGCCTGAGATGGAGCTGTAACATGCCTGTCTTGTGCATGCCTCAGTGAGTTTTGTAGTTGTTTAGTTAATGTTAGTTGTTAGTATAGAATTCATAGAATCATAGAATATCAGGGTTGGAAGGGACCTCAGGTGGTCATCTAGTCCAACCCCCTGCTCAAAGCAGGACCAATCCCCAATTAAATCATCCCAGCCAGGGCTTTGTCAAGCCTGACCTTAAAAACTTCTAAGGAAGGAGATTCTACCACCTCCCTAGGTAACGCATTCCAGTGTTTCACCACCCTCCTAGTGAAAAAGTTTTTCCTAATATCCAACCTAAACCTCCACCACTGCAACTTGAGACCATTACTCCTTGTCCTGTCCTCTTCTACCACTGAGAATAGTCTAGAACCATCCACTCTGGAACCACCTCTCAGGTAGTTGAAAGCAGCTATCAAATCCCCCCTCATTCTTCTCTTCTGCAGACTAAACAATCCCAGTTCCCTCAGCCTCTCCTCATAAGTCATGTGTTCCAGACCCCTAATCATTTTTGTTGCCCTTCGCTGGACTCTCTCCAATTTATCCACATCCTTCTTGTAGTGTGGGGCCCAAAACTGGACACAGTACTCCAGATGAGGCCTCACCAATGTCGAATAGAGGGGAATGATCACGTCCCTCGATCTGCTCGCTATGCCCCTACTTATACATCCCAAAATGCCATTGGCCTTCTTGGCAACAAGGGCACACTGCTGACTCATATCCAGCTTCTCGTCCACTGTCACCCCTAGGTTCTTTTCCACAGAACTGCTGCCTAGCCATTCGGTCCCTAGTCTGTAGCTGTGCATTGGGTTCTTCTGTTCTAAGTGCAGGACCCTGCACTTCTCCTTATTGAACCTCATCAGATTTCTTTTGGCCCAATCCTCCAATTTGTCTAGGTCCCTCTGTATCCTATCCCTACCCTCCAGCATATCTACCACTCCTCCCAGTTTAGTATCATCCGCAAATTTGCTGAGAGTGCAATCTACACCATCCTCCAGATCATTTATGAAGATATTGAACAAAACCGGCCCCAGGACCGACCCCTGGGGCACTCCGCTTGACACCGGCTGCCAACTAGACATGGAGCCACTGATCACTACCCGTTGAGCCTGACAATCTAGCCAACTTTCTACCCACCTTATAGTGCATTCATCCAGCCCATACTTCTTTAACTTGCTGACAAGAATACTGTGGGAGACAGTGTCAAAAGCTTTGCTAAAGTCAAGAAACAATACATCCACTGCTTTCCCTTCATCCACAGAACCAGTAATCTCATCATAGAAGGCGATTAGATTAGTCAGGCATGACTTGCCCTTGGTGAATCCATGCTGACTGTTCCTGATCACTTTCCTCTCATGTAAGTGCTTCAGGATTGATTCTTTGAGGACCTGCTCCATGATTTTTCCAGGGACTGAGGTGAGGCTGACTATATAATTGAGAGGTTTCAGTTTTTCCTCTCCCCCCCCCTTTTTTTTCTCCCCTATTTTTTTCTGAGGTGCTTTTTTTTTGTCCTGGTTGGGCATGCCTGGCTCATCAGGTTTCAAACGTTGCCTCTTTCTTGTTGGGAGGCTCTCCCAATCAGGAATTGCCATTCTAAGTGTATCTGTTACTTGGGAAAATCCCAGGTCTCCCAAAAGTGTGACTTTTGCCTGGCTCTAAACTATAGAGCTGGGCAGAATCAGGAGACCAAACTGAAGCTGCTACTGATGGTGCACTCCTTTGACCCATTTGCGAGTCAGGTCTGGAGACCCCTCCCCCCTTTATCCTCTCACACCTGTCTCTGGACAGATCCAGTTCCCCTTCAACTTTGGCTAAGGTCTCCCCTAAGAAGGGGATGATCTCGGAGGACTCTGGGAACAAGAGGAGCTCAGTCTGCCACCAAAAGGAGCTAGCTCCCAGGAGGTCCCAATCTCCTGCTAGATCTATGGTGTTGGAGGCCTTGGCCTCTCGACTCAGTACCAGGGAGGTGAAAGACTTTTCCTATGGTACCACCAGAGCAGGGAGATCTCGGAGCACTCCAGAGAAACCCTCTGCCAGCAGGGCCCCTAGTACTATCTGCCTCCAGATCAGCACCATCTATTTCAGACTTTGTCGGTGCCTTCCCATTCAGCTCCATCAGTGCTGACCAAACCGAAGCACACACCTTCAGCCCTGGCACCTACATGCTCCAAACCAACAGTACTGCCCAAATCCATTGCTGTGTCAGTACTAACCCTCTCAGTACCGCAGGAATTCATTACTCCAGGGACTCCAGCGTATCTAACACTGAGGAGTCTCCACTGCTTATGGATACCAATTGACTCTCAGTACTGAGACCCTGGTCGCCAGATTGCAAGTGCTTTCTGATCCTGCAGGATTCACCTTTTTCTCTCCCCCCCCCCCCCCCCCCCCCCCGCCTCTCCCCCTTTGGAGGATATTGAGGAGGATGAGGGAGATATTGTGTCCTCCTTATCGGTGCAGTGTTCCCCTCTGCATTACTACAGGAACCCATACTTTGACAGAAACACTCAGGGATGGTGGTCTCAGTCCTGGGTAACTCCTGCCACCATATAGGCCTCCCCGATGGCCATACTGGGATCCTGGGGCAGTGTATTGGCAGCAATTTGCCAGGCCTCTGGCTCCACTGCACCAGGAAACTAGGGTCATGCAGTCTCCTCCACCAAACCCCCCAACACAAAGAGAACTTTAAGGAATAGGAGGCTAGGGTGGACAAAAAGCTACCCCTCAAACCCCTATTTTGTTTTTCTCCGGACGAGGCGGTCATGCCTCCACTACCATCAGTGGCCAGTGATTTTTGTCAGTTCCAGGATGTTGTGAAGAAGGTGGCTGACCCCCTCCAGATATCTCTTGATGAGGTTAAAGACTCAGCCTCACAAGCTCCTGGACATTTCGCAATTGGCGACAACCTCCAGGTTGCACTACCCATTAATGAAGTGCTCCTGGATCCAGAAAAGACCATGTGGCAAACTCCTACCACCATACCACTAACTTGTAAACCGGCAGATAAGAAATAAATACTGTGTCCCTCCCAGGGACTCAGAAGTTTTGAACCCCCTCTCCCACCTTGTTCCCTAGTGGGGGATGCCATAAATAAGCAGGGTATCAGCATTACTCCAGGTCTATTCCTTACGACCAAGAACAGGAAAGGCCAGGCCTTTTTGGACAGAAAGCATACTTGTCCGTGACCTTCCAGTTTCAGATAGCAAACCGTCAGGCAGTCATGGTTAAGTATGACTCCACAAATCGCTACTAGTTTGCATCCTTTTATTAAACATCTTCCACATGAGCATAAAGAGTGCTTCCAGACCATCATTAGAGTGTCAATTATTAGCCAGAACTTCTCTCTAAGTATCCTTGGATGCCGCAGACACAGCCGCTAGATCCATTTCCACAGCAGTTGTCATGCATAGGTCCTTGTGGCTCCAGCTGTCAGGATTCCCAGGGGAGGCTCAGAATATGGCTGAGGACCTCTCTTTTTATGATCAGTTCTTCTCTGGAACTATGGACAAGTCCCTGCACATGCTGAAGGACTCTCGGGCAATGCTGAGGTTTCTGGGTCTTTACACCCCTACAAACAAGATGAGGTTTAGCAGGTCTTGAATTGCCAAAAGATCACGCCTGGCTCTGTTTTTACAGAACCACTGAACCCACTAGTAAAAGACAGAGAGGAAAAGAGTTTCCTACCTTCTTCAGCTAGTACCTTATCATCAAAACATCAATTTTGATGGGTTGTTCAAGGGCTTAACTCCTCCCTCACCTCTAGTTTACAAGCTGCAACCTTTAGCTCACCTCCCCACTTTTGGAGACTGCCTTTCCCATTTCCAAGAGGCCCGATGGCATATTGCAACAGACAGGTGGGTCATGGAGATTATAACATTGTGCTGCACCTCTACTTAATGTTCCACTCTCATTTCCATCCCCCTTTTCTGGTCCCTCTACAGGGACCCTCTCATGAGACTATACTGAGTCAAGAAGTATGCTCCCTCCTTTTGTTTAGGAGCAGTAGAACCAGTCCCATCCCTTCACAGGGGGAAAGGGTTTTACTCAAAGTATTTTCTTGTGCCAAAGAAGAACAGAGGGTGGCAACCAATCTTAGATCTAAGACAACTGAACAAATTCATAAAGTCCTAGAAGTTCTGCATAGTGACTCTGGTAGTTTGGTTTTTTGCCCTTGAGTTACAGGACACCATTTCTATATAACAATATATCTCACACACCGGAGATACCTGTGCTTTGCCATGGGCCAGGATAATTTTCATAAATGAATACTTCCCTTTGGCCTCTGTTCAGCCCATACAATTCATAGGGGCATATTTTGATCTGTTGGCAGCCACGGCCTTCCTTTCCACAGATGGATTTGTGACCTTTTTGAATCTGGTCAGGACAAGTCAGGCAGTCCCTGTACTACAGTAAGGAACTATGTGTGATTCCTAGGTCATATAGTAGCTTGCACCTTTGTGACTGAGCATGCAAGATTACACCTCTGCTGCTTTCAGGGCTAGTTCAGGAGGACCTATTCCTCAACCAGAGACAGGTTGGACAAACAGGTTACAATTCTCTTTCAGGAGACTAACTCTGTGGGCTGGTGGGAAAAATCAGCACAATGTTTGCTCAGGCATTCCTTTAATCTGTGCAGCTCCAACAAGAACTGTGACAACTGATGTATCCATATTAGGGTTGAGAGCACACCTCAGCACATTCACAACTGAGGGAAGATGATTACCTCGGGCAATTGGTCTCCATATCGATTTGTTGGAACTCAGGGCAGTCAAGAATGCCTGCCTTCAATTCTTACCCTTCATCCATGGCAAATCAATCAGGATCATGACAGATAATGCAGCGTGCATGCTCTATATCAAACAGGAGCAAGATCTCCCTCCCTATACACCAAAGTTATAAAGTTATGGAACTGGTGTATAGCCCATCAGATTCAGATCTCAGCCATTTACCATCCTGGAGTCCAAAATGTCACAGCCAATATGCTCAGGAGGTGCTTCTCCTAGGACTACAAATAGGAGTTGGATTCTCGAATCCTTCATGGGATATTCCAGAGGTGGGGAATTCCGCAGGTGAACCTGTTCACCACATCCAGCAACAGGATAATTATTCTTCTGCTCAAGAGGAGGCCTAGGTTGCTTCTCTTAGGAGACACCTTTCTTCTTCCTTGGACAAAGGCCCTGTTCGATGCATTCCCTCCAACGCCACGAATTCTAAGAGCTATCAACAAGATCAGGCAGGACAAGCCCAGCTTTGTAGTACCAACCTGGCTGAGGCAAGCTTGATATCTTTACCTTGTTGTGGCCAAGCTCAAGCTTCTGACAGTCCTTCATCTCCTCTCACAATATGCAGGTCGTGAGCTTCCCAAACTAGGGATCCTCTGTCTCCAAGCATAGCTTCTAGATGGTTCATGGGATTAGTCTCCACCTGCTTGACAGGAGGTTCAAGGGATTAGAATCCACCTACCTAACAGGAGTACAAGTAGTATTACTAAACAGTAGAAGGGAGTCCACTCAAATTACTTGCCTAGAGATTCAAGCACTGGAATCACCATCAGCACTTTATGCCTGAATCTTCTCTGCTTTCAGCCATCTTGGATTATCTGATGGATTTAAAAAAAATCAGGTCAATCAATTAGCTCTGTTAAGATTCTTCTTGCTGCAATATCAGCATTTCACTCCCCACTAAAGGGGTTTTCTATTTTTGCTCATCCTATGTTCTTGAAATTTATTAAGGGTCTAGGGAATCTTTACCTTCACGTTAAGAATCCTACTCCAATTTGATATCTCAACCTGGTACTCTGATACCATATGGGACTTCTATTTGAACCTGTGGTGACCTGCTGCTTGCTTCACTTATCTATGAAGATGGCCTTTCTATAGCTAGCATGTCAGCCTGCAGGGTTGGAGAAACTGGAGCCTTGATAGCAGACTCCCCATTTATGATATTTTTTTTTCAAGGACAAGGATTCCTTATGATCACACCCAAAGCTCTTACCTAAGTTGCTGTTGGATTTCTATCTGACCCAGTCTGTTCATCTACTGGTGTGTTTTCTTAAACTGCACAGATATCACAGAAGACCTCCCTTCATATGTTGTATGTACAGCAGGCATGGCCTTTTTATCTGGATAGGACTGAGCAGTTTTGGAAATCACATAGATTCTGTCTCCATCATAGAAAGATCAAAGGGGTCCACTATCTCTTCACAGAGACTGCCAAGATGAATCTCTGGGTGTATTACTGCTTGCTATGATGCATCTGGTTCTTTGCCTCCCCACTACCAGATCACAAGCAACTTCCACAGCATTACTTAAAAGCATGCCAGTGTCTGAGAGATACAGAGCTGCTACCTGGGCTTCAGTGCATTACCTTTTCTAAACACTATGCCTTGGTCCACATCATCAGATCTGATGGGGCACTGCATTCTGCTCTACTGCCTTCAGTCTTAGACTTGATTCTGAAGCTCCCTCCTCCCTGTGAGAATGCTCAGGAGTCACTTCAAGTGGAGCACCTACAGGGACAATACTTGAAGGAGAAAAGGTTACCTTGTGCAGTAACTGGCTCTTTGAGATGTGTATCCCCATAGATGCTCCGCTGCAAGCCCTCCTTCCCCTCTATGTGTTCTCAGCGCATGGCACAAGGTTACACATAGTGCATGCACAGGCTGAACAGACACGACTAATGGACAGTCTCTGCTGAGGGCTTGAGAGGCACATGTGCATCTGAAGTGGAGCACCCGTAGGGACATGCATCTCGAAGAAATACAATTTACTGCAGAAGGTGAGTAACCTTTCTATATCATGAGTATCACAATATTTGGTGTGTGATTTTTTTTTTTTTCTTGAAGGCCCTGCTACAGGAATCTTTTAATTACATGTGAGTCTCTGCCTTTCTAAATAAGAAAAGTAGGATTCTGGATCCCATGGCTGTAGAGAAAAGTTTAAAAATGGGCTCCAATATACTTGAGCTAAAAAAGCCAGAGGCCAAATAAAAAGAACCAAATAAAAAGAACAAATTTATTTTTCTTTACAGCTCATGATGTTTTGGTGGCCGGACATGTAACTTTTGAACTCTTGGGATTGGCAATTATTTGGTAATTACTTTGTGATTTGACAACTTCTACTTTTAAACAGTTTAATGTAAAGGTCTAATTTGCATGTCGTGTGTAGACTGACCTTTCTGACTCCTTTTAAAAACGGTCCAACTGAAAACTATTATCAACATACTACAGAACAGAATGATCACTACATTTACATTTTTTTACTACAAAGAAGCTGAAAAATCTTTTATCTTTTAATGGGAAAAATAATAGCTAGTGGGGGGGATGACAACTTATTTCACATTTTAAATTCTATTTTTAATTCTTTACAATGACTTTGTCCCTCAAATAAAAGATTTACTGAACTGCTAGGAAGAGAATTAAATTTCATTGTAGCTTTTTTTTTTTTGTCCTGTGAACATCTAATGATGTTTGTCAACATGCAATAAAAAGTGATTAGTATGCCTTGCATTCTGACAATGTTCTCTTCACTGTGCTTTATGTCTAATGAAAGGTAAATGCAAATGGACAGAAAAATCAATATAACAATTCATATTAAATCCTTTCATTCTGTGAACACCAAAGGGGTACAAAGCCAATGTAAAATTTTTAAAAGTATCTTACTGATTATTATTATTTATTATTTTGAACAAATGACAGGGGGGAAATCATTAAATAAGAACTGTGGAATGTTAACCTAAATTTCACTGTGTGTTTATGGGAGAAACATATTATAGGGGAGTTGGTAGTGATCCTTCTGTGCTAATGCTTTTCATTATAAAAGATTCTTCAGATGGTTTCTTTGAGAAGCTTTAACACCGCCACTGTTTGTAGCAGGCCATTGATATTCCGGAGGGGAATAGGTTGTGGAACTGTAATAACTCCCCTATCGTACGGCATCAGCAGGGAATGCCCTCATATTACAGAGTGCTTTTTCTGGACCCAGCAGTCTGTCAATCCTGTGGGATAACAGCCTTTTGCTGGTGCCAGTTAATGTACTTAGCCCTATACCTCATATGGATGCATTGTGGAAGGCTGAGGGTTAAAATTCTGCTGGTGATTCATGAGAGATTGTTGCAGTTGCACATAATATACTTTACTTTTTTCTTTTTAAAAATGATAGCTGGGAAATTACCTCTTAAAAAAACAGCCCGCCACCATCTACATTTAGAATAAATTTACCAAGGTTGCAAAATCAAGCATTTTGAAAGGTGGGAAATGCCAGTTTGATGGCTGATCTTGTATACCTCTTCTGCAGTGAATGAGGTAGGGATCCTGTATCATGTAATTAAAGACTGTATGCATACATAGTGTATATACACCAGGGGGCAGAATAAGGTTGCAGAAGCATCTGTAAGGGTGGCAACCATATTCTGCCCCTTGTGCGTATGCCCTATTATTTGTGTACAGTCTTTAATTACATGATCATGTATTATATTTTTCCACAGGATCCCTGCCTCATTCGTTGCACAGGATGCATGTCCATTGGGAAGAAATAAAGTTTATGGGCTGTTATGCTGTCTGGAGTGGTCCACAACTGTGAGTGTCTACCTCAGGGCTTACCGTCAAAACCAGGGCAGATACCTCAGACTGTTTCTATGTTCTACCATTAGATTTTACCAAGCCAGTTAATAAATGTGAACTTCTGGATAACTATACCAGTCCTTCCAATGCATCACAGCCAGTCCCTTTAGACTCTCCAGTCCATCTTGCCACCCAGGCAAACTAGACTTAGTGATAAATGATCACTTAACCAAAAATCACCCAATAATCAGGTTGCTTCCAGTCACGTTCCCCAGATCAATTGGTACTCTAGATCTTACACCAAATAGAACACCTGTAACCAATCCTGTAATAAACTATCTAAAGGTTTCTTAGCTAGGAAAGGGTAATAAGAGTTATTTACAGGTTAAAGCAAGAAAACATATACACACGAGTTACCATCTAAATCCTGAGTAACAGAGTTGTAGAGAACTGTCAATTCAAAGTCTTTTAGGGCAGACCCAGGAGATAACCCCTGGGGCTCTCTGGCTTCAGTTTGTGTTCGCTGGCCCTGTGAGAGTTCAAACAGCAGAGAGAGAGAAAATCTTCATGTTAACTATTTTTATTTCCTTTTGAATCCTGGAAAAGTGATAGAATGAGGCCTTCTGCACATATTTCTCCATGGGTGGATGGGGCAATTGACAAAAGCTTTTGTCTTATCATGGCCCACTTAAATGTTGATAGTTCTCCTGGATGGGCGGGGCGAACGATACCTAGGTCTGGGTTCACAAGTTCAGAGCAAACACTTCCAAAGTTGTAAAGCAACACTTACATATTTTTGTATAGCATGGAATATAGACATTACAAGTGAGATTAATGCACGCAGCAACTTACAAGCATTTCATAGTCTAAACAATAAACACATTTTTATAAGATTAATATCTCTGTTGAGCAACACTAATACATAAGTGAATTTGTCTGGTCTCCAGTTAGGAGTTTGTTAGTCCTTAGCGTATGTCAGCAGCCTTGGCAAGATCTGGCATCTGGCCTGCCAGCATCACAAGGGTAACTTTAAATCAGGCATTTCTTAATTTTTGGGTGTTTGCTTGACTTTACAATCTACAGTTCTTTTAAGGTATTTCTTATTACACATGCACATAAAGAAGATGAAAGATCACTATTACAAACCTAGTGCCAAGAGAGCTGTTATCCCAGATGATAGAATGTGTTGAGCAGGTCAGATCTTCAGGGTACGTGTTTATTATCTGAAGATTCCTTAAAACCTTTGTAAGCTATTTCTCTGAAAGGAATTTCTGTGAAAAAAGCTTCTGTGTAAGTATAGTAGGAGATGATATCCTGCAAGGTTGATGATTTCTTATGTAGCTTGCGTGCAAGCTGAATATATGTCAGTTACACTGTATAGGAGGTTCTATTAAAAACTGAACCCTTAACACTTTTGGTAGTTCAGATTTACTTTGGAATCATCTGTTCTTCCTGTTCAAAATATAGACAACATTTTTTTCAAATGCCTGAGGAGAAAAGATGGGCCTGGAGGCTATCAATTACTTGTACTTAGATATTTGGGTTGTGAAATTTTTTGAATGTAATAGTTCAACAAAAAAAGTTAATGTTTCAAATTCATTTGGTGTAGTCTGACACAGACAAGATGGAAGAATTTTAATAAAATTGGAAATGTGGTGGTTTTTTTATTACACCTCTCTGTTAAAAGATCGGAGCACTTTATAAAGTAACTGATATGCAGACTATACCAGCCTTGTGTTTTCATGAAAATTTTGAGTTAGCATGGGCAAAAATAGGCTTGCCCTATCGTTTTACCATGGTGATTACAATTAAAGTATAAAATATGTTACTTGCCTGGCTAAAAAACAACCAAAACCCAGATCCCTACTCTCCCTAGATGAATAGGATCTTTGCATGACCGAGAATTTACAAAACAATCCATTTTCCCACCATTGAAATGCAGCCACATGTAGGCTGGAACACAGTAACTGTTCAGTAGTGTATAGCATCCCTATACAGCAATTTGGCAGAAAGTTTAAAAAAAATCCATTTTAAACTGCTTGGGATGAAAGGGAATTTAGGATAGCAGAATGGAATTACATGGGGCTTTAAGACCATGAAGGACTCATAGCATGATGGATAACTGTAAGATTTGCCCTGGTGAAACTGAAATTCCCAGTTTATCAAAATTTCAAGTATGATTCAAGTTATTGTCATGTTTTTGTTAGGCAACAATGTATTTACACTGTGCTATACAAAAATAGAGAGAGAGATGCATTCCTTACCTGAAAGAGATTACAATCTAATGCACTATTCCTGTTATCAAACTGTTAAATTAACTTTATTATGTGAGAAAATTCCCCTGTACCCTTTTAAAAAAGCCATTAGTAATAGGCATACTTTAAACAAACAAACCAAGCCCCTCACCCCAGTTCTTTGATCTGTTAAACATAAGCTACAGATGTTCATCTGAAATGTTGTTGTACCTTCCAAAACAAGTATTACAACTATGTAGCTTGTGACAAAATGAACTTTTGCTATTATCCTAAACTGTGATAGTGTCTTCTTTTCTTATATTGTACTTGTAGCAGGACAGTATTTGAATCAATTATGTTGCTTGATTTTGTCAGCTGGCATATGGTATTTTCAGTCCTTAAATTGGTTTTAAACATAGATCCCCTGCTGTGCTGATAGCTAAATCTGATTATTCAATGATCTGGCTTTTGCTGTTAGGTGGCAGAATTAAGTTAGTCTATGTATTTATTATGACATATATGAACATGGCATCAATGCATTCTTGAATGAGGATTTTGGGGAAATTAGCTCTGCATGATTAGCTTCTGAAAGTAGGGTTTGGCTGTTACTACTGGACATATCTTGAATCTGGCATTTATAAAGTGAAGGACAATAAAAAGTGACTTGTGTCTTATCCTAAATATCTGTTCTGAAACTATTAGAAATTGTACAATTTAACTTGAAGCAGTAGCATTTACTGATTGTCTTGTCCTGCAAAAGGGTTCTGTTTTATGCCTATAATGCACCCCTGCATTATCCCTAAAATACCAATATTGTGCAATACTGTTTGACTTTACAATGGTATTTGAAGGGAAAGTAATGCAAAAAAGTTCACTTCATTCACACTGCCCACAGATATGTGAATATGGGAAAACACCAAACACTGTTCTAAGCTAACTCTTGCCTCTGACTCCTCCCTGCCCCTCCCCAGCAAATATTGTCATGTTTTCTGTCTTTTAGCTTGTAAAGTCTTTAGAGAGAATACATTGCATGTTTTTATCCATACAGTTCAGACCATGTGTCACTCAACTAAATTTGCCATTATTATTCTTTTTATTTTAATGGAGTCCACCAAATCTTGAATGCAGTGTGTTTAATAAACTTATAGTGACTCTATCTACTGTTGAAATGCAGGCACATCTAAGGTGACAGCTGTTTAACAAAACCCAGCAAAACTGTGTAATTGGTGAAGAATCCAATTGTGTGAGGTGTAGAGCACCCTTAAGTCTAATTGAAGTCAAGTGCTAAACCACAAATGCTTAGAAACAGAAAACAACAAACTTATTATTTGTTTTACAATAGACTTTCAATATCCTGTGATCCTTCTGTCCTCCTTGTGAGGAACATCAGGAGCTTCTCGTGAAATCACTAGAGCTCTGAACTTTGAGTGTAGAGGGCTTCTGGCACTGAGTATTGGATACGTGGGCGAGGAACACTCTTATGATGATGCTTCTCATAAAATGTGTTTATGCATACATACACTGTGGGCCTGACAACTTCTCGTTCTTTCAGTTAATTAATTAGGGTTTGTATCTGACTTGGCCTTGGATGACAACAGCTAACACTGAAGCTTAAGATCAGAGTCAGCTGTTCAATCTGGGGTATTATGGGATTTATTCCATCCAGTGTCCAGGGCTTGTTTAAAAAGCTGATCAAGGAATGAAGTGGAAACCATTTTTTCTGTTGGGTTTAAACAGCTTTCACATTAGCTTCAAAGTGTAAAAGGAAACTTTCTTCTTGCTGTTGCTTGTTGTAACTAGGAGAGGTACTGTTCATCCCGCTTGGTCTGGAATCACACTGTGGAAAGATAGATCCCATTTTATTTCTTTAGTTTATAGATAGTTGCATGCTAATTCTTCCTTGTGTATTTCTTAATTTTTTTTCTGTATCTGCTGATTATGTTTCATATGGCTTGTGTAAGTAGCAATGTTTACAAATTATATCTAGATTGGATAGCCAGCACGTTGCTGCAGCAGTGAAACCCCCAAGTTTCACCTCACAAACTTACAAAATCAGACATAAAAACACAAGTGTCACAGCACACTATTACTGAAAAATTGCTTACTTTCTCAATTTTACCATGTAATGTATAAAATAAATCAATTGGAATATAAATATTGTACTGATATTTGTGTATTGTATACAGAACAGTATAAACAAATAATTGTCTATGAAATTTTAGTTTGTACTGATTTCACTAGTGTATTTTATGTAGCCTGTTGTAAAACTAGACCAATATCTAGATGACCTGACGTACCCTTGGAAGACCTCAGAATACCCCCAGGAGAACATGTACCCCTGGTTGAGAACCACTGATATAGGCAAACCAGTGCATCGCTAAGTCTGGGACATGCAATAATAGTTTGTAGAGTCTGTGCTGCTTTTTTAGTATTAAATAAAAGGACAAAGGAAAATGTTCTTAAAGTTAACTTATTTTATTTTATCAAACTATCTAGTTCAATATTGATAAGCACCAAAGCTCTGATTCTTAATTGGGATCCACTAGTATGGACCCCTGTAACTGTGCAGGCATCTGTAGTAGATAATTCCATTGTGAGATTGGGGCTCAAATGCGTTTTTCTTTCATACAAAACACCCTAGATCAGTATTCAGTAAACATAGCTAGTAGTGTTTTAAATCTGGGATGTGGTCTATATGCATCCTGCTAACCCTGGTGGTGTTACAAAGACCAACCTATTGTTTAAAACAAGTTGGGAAGACTAAGCACACACTAGAATCCTAAAAATCTAGGCATGTACCTCAAGAGGTCGTCATCTAGTCCAGTTCTTGGCACGGAGGCAGGGCTAAGTATTATCTAGTATTAGTATTATCTTATTATCCCTGACAAGTGTTTGGAAGTTTCCAAGAGCAAGTTAGACAACAATGGAAATTCTACAACCTCAATGGGTAATTTGTTCCAATGCTTAACTACCCTGGCAGTTAGGAAGTTTTTTCCTAATGTCCAACCTAAATCTCCCTTACTGCACTTTAAGACCACTACTTCTTGTCCTGTCCTCAGTGGAGATGGAGAACCATTTATCACTCTCCTCTTTACAGCAACCTTTTGTATTCTTGAAGACTTATGTCCCCCCTCAATCTTTTCTTCTCCAGACTAAACAAACCCATTTTTTTTTCAATCTTTCCTTGTAGGTCATGTTTTCTAGACATTTAATCATTTTTGTTGCTCTCATTTGGACTTTCTCCAATTTGTCCACATCTTTCCTGAAGTGTGGTGGTGGTGCCCAGAATTGAACACAAGGCCTCAACTGTAGTACTATCAATGCTGAATAGCGTGGAAGAATTACTACTTGTGTCTTGATTACAGTTGTGTCTTGATTACAATCTTGATTGTGCTGGAAATGGCCCAACTTGATGATCACTTTAGATAAGCTATTACCAGCAGGAGAGTGGGGTGGGAGGAGGTATTGTTTCATGGTCTCTGTGTATATATGTTGTCTTCTGCAGTTTCCACAGTATGCATCCGATGAAGTGAGCTGTAGCTCACGAAAGCTCATGCTCAAATAAATTGGTTAGTCTCTAAGGTGCCACAAGTACTCCTTTTCTTCTTGATTACAACACTCCTGCTCATACATCCCAGGATGTTTGCTTTTTTTGCAACAGTGTTACATTGCTGACTTATGTTTAGTTTATAATTCATAATAATCCCAAGATCCTTTTCTGCAATACCCTCTTCTAGGCAGTCATTTCCCATTTTCTATTTGTGCAATTGATGATTCCTTCCTAAGTGGAGGGTTCTAAAGTTCTTTGCATTTGTCCTTATTGAATTTCACCCTATTTATTTCAGAGCATTTCTCCAGTTTGTCAAGATCATTTTGAATTCTAATTCTGTCCTCCAAAGTACTTGCAACCCCTCCCAGCTTGGTGTTGTCTGCAAACTTTCTATGCTATTATCCAAAATCATTCATGAAGATAATGAATAGAGCAAGAACCGGATCCCTGTGGGACCATACTCAATAAACCCTTCCAACTTGACTGTCAACCATTGACTTGACTTGACTGTGAACCATATTCTCTAAGTATGGTTTTCCAACCCATTGTGCACCAAGCTTCTAGTAGGTTCATCTAGATTTTATTTCCCTGGTCGTCTTATGAGAGAGTCATGTGAAACAGTATCAAAAGCCTTATTAAAGTTGAGATAGGTCATATTTACTGCTTCCTCACATTCACAAGGCCTGTTACCCTGTCAAAGAAGAATATTAGATTGATTTGACATGACTTTTTCTTGACAATTCCATGCTGATTGTTACTTATCACCTTATCAAAAATTGATTGATGATTTGCTCCGTTATCTTTCCAGGTATGAAAGTTGAGCAGACTGGCCTATAATTCCCTGGGTTGTTCTTAATACTCTTTTTATAGATAGTATGATATTTGCCCTTTTCTAGTGCTCTGGGACCTCTTTCATGCTCCATGATTTCTCAGAGATGATTGCTAATGGCTTAGATTTCTTCAGCCAGTTCCTTAAGTATTCTAAGATGTATTTCGTCAGGTCCTTTGTGAAAGGAACTTTTTTTGTTTAGTTTTGTTTTGTTCTGGGTGTTTTTTTTTTTTTTGAAAAGCTTAAGCGCTTGCTGTTACATTTCTTACATAAGTGTCCCTGTTTCTCTGTAATCTTTTTATTGAAAACTTGATATTACAGGAGACTGAAGTATAATCCAATAAATAGGCACTATATTCTCAATCAATATAAAGAGAAGATTTTTCCCACAATCACGAATTTAAAAAAAAAAGCCACGCTAACAAGGAAAAGGTAATGCTGAGTTTGTATATCACTGCAGTGTATTAAATTAAAAGGAAACTGGATTTATGTTGCTTGAGGTCAAATTTAACACATCTCTGATAACCACCATATAAACCAAACCCCTCATGTTTTCTGAGGGCATATGTCAGATTTAAATTTCAGATATCTAATCACTTCTTTTTTTTATATGATGATTGTGGAACTAGCAATCAGTACTCAAAAAGTTAATATTCGTTCCTTGATAATTTAAATGAAAGGTACTAGCTACTTCCAGGCTCCTCTTGTCCAAAACCTTATTTAGATCTTTATTACAGGCATAAGGAAAATGAAATAGTGTAGGATTTCCTGTAATTTCTGAACAGGATGTGTGGATTTGAGAACAGAAATTGTTATAGTGCAATGCCAAAAATGGTGAGAAACAATATTGTTTTAGGATTATAGCATCTGAAGCAATTTTGGGAAGAGATTCATCCACACTTTGTTCATTATAGTTGGAGAATGTTATAAACTGCATGTTATGTAGGCTGAACCTGGATAAATTTGTTGCATGTTGAGGATTTATGGACACTAACCAGAGCAGCAATCCAATTATCTTATGGAGTTCTATTCCCAGATCTCTGTTTGACGCTTATGGACAGGCTTGGCATTTGTCATACAACGATAACTCAAAGAATAGAATAGGGGAATAAATTACAGAAGGATTAGTTGTCAGTGGTAGCTGCTTTTCCATATCTGCAGTTGAAAGGACAAAGGAAGCTGCATGGTGATGTGCAAATAAAATCATTCAGCTGAAGGAAATATTTAAAAACTGTTTTTATCCTGGAATTTGTTCAGAGATGTCAATTAAATTTGCTGTAACAATTTACAATTGTGAGAGGCCCTCTGGCTGTCCAAACTGAAATATTCAGGCTAAAGTTCAAAACTTTTAGAAAGCGTCCACTTATTTTAGGTGCTTCAGTTTTTGGGTGCCCAACTTGAGACATCTAATGTCTGACTTACCTCCCATCCTCATCTTGAGATAGTGAGCAACCACAACTCCTATGGACTTAAATGGTGACTATGAAAAATCAGGCCCTAGTTATCTTGAGTTGGTCAATCAAAAGTTGAAGCACCCAGAATTAGGTCTTATGGCTGGAAATGCATTAATATAAGAGTTCAGAGTAGCAGCTGTGTTAGTCGGTATCCACAAAAAGAAAAGGAGGACTTGTGGCACCTTAGAGACTAACCAATTTATTTGAGCATAAGCTTTTGTGAGCTACAGCTCACTTCATTGGATGCATTCAGTGGAAAATACAGTGGGGGATTTATGTGCACAGAGAACATGAAAAATGGGTGTTACCATACACACTGTAACGAGAGAGATCAGGTAAGGTGAGCTATTACCAGCAGGAGAGCGGGGGGGGGGGAGGGGAGACTTTTTGTAGTGATAATCAAGGTGGGCCATTTCCAGCAGTTGACAAGAATGTCTGAGGAACAGCAGGGTGGGGGTATGGGGCTGTAATAAACATGGGGAAATAGTTTTACTTTGTGTAATGACCCATCCACTCCCAGTCTTTATTCAAGCCTAAGTTAACTGTATCCAGTTTGTAAATTAATTCCAATTCAGCAGTCTTTCATTGGAGTCTGTTTTTGAAGTTTTTTTGTTGAAGAATTGCCACTTTTAGGTCTGTAATCGAGTGACCAGAGAGGTTGAAGTGTTCTCTGACTGGTTTTTGAATGTTATAATTCTTGACGTCCGATTTGTGTCATTGATTCCATTGATTCTTTTATGTAGAGACTGTCCAGTTTGGCCAATATACATGGCAGAGAGGCATTGCTGGCACGTGATGGCATATAGTGTGGCTGATGTGTTTAGGCCCTATGATGGTGTCCCCTGAATAGATATGCGGACACAGTTGGCAACGGGCTTTGTTGCAAGGATAGGTTCCTGGGTTAGTGGTTCTGTTGTGTGGTGTGTGGTTGCTGGTGAGTATTTGCTTCAGGTTGGGGGGCTGTCTGTAAGCAAGGACTGGCCTGTCTCCCAAGATCTGTGAGAGTGATGTCGTTCTTCAGAATAGGTTGTAGATCCTTGATGATGCGTTGGAGAGGTTTTAGTTGGGGGCTGAAGATGATGGCTAGTGGCGTTCTGTTATTTGTTGGGCCTGTCCTGTAGTAGGTGACTTCTGGGTACTCTTCTGGCCCCGTCAGTCTGTTTCTTCCCTTCAGCAGGTGGGTATTGTAGTTGTAAGAATGCTTGATAGAGATCTTGCAGGTGTTTGTCTGAGGGGTTGGAGCAAATGTGGTTGTATCGTAGAGCTTGGCTGTAGACAATGGATTGTGTGGTGTGGTCTGGATGAAAGCTGGAGGCATGTAGGTAAGCTCAGTCGTCAGTAGGGTGGTGTTTATGTGACCATCGCTTATTAGCACCATAGTGTCCAGGAAATGGATCTCTTGTGTGGACTGGTCCAGGCTGAGGTTGATGGTGGGATGGAAATTGTTGAAATCAAGGTGGAATTCCTCAAGGGCTTCTTTTCCATGGGTCCAGATGATGAAGATGTCATCAATATAGCGCAAGTAGAGTAGGGGCATTAGGGGATGAGAGCGGAGGAAGCGTTGTTCGAAGTCAGCCATAAAAATGTTGGCATACTGTGGGGCCATGCGGGTACCCATAGCAGTGCCGCTGATTTGAAGGTATACATTGTCCCCAAATGTGAAATAATTATGGGTGAGGACAAAGTCACAAAGTTCAGCCACCAGGTTTGCCGTGACATTATCGGGGATACTGTTCCTGACGGCTTGTAGTCCATCTTTGTGTGGAATGTTGGTGTAGAGGGCTTCTACATCCATAGTGGCTAGGATGATGTTTTCAGGAAGATCACTGATGGACTGTAGTTTCCTCTGGAAGTCAGTGGTGTCTCGAAGATAGCTGGGAGTGCTGGTAGCGTAGGGCCTGAGAGGGAGTCTACATAGCCAGACAATCCTGATGTCAGGGTGCCAATGCTGGAGATGATGGGGCGTCCAGGATTTCCAGTTTTATGGATCTTGGGTAGCAGATAGAATACCCCTGGTTGGGGTTCCAGGGGTATATCTGTGCAGATTTGTTCTTGTGCTTTTTCAGGGAGTTTCTTGAGCAAATGCTGTAGTTTCTTTTGGTAACCCTCAGTGGGATCAGAGGGGAATGGCCTGTAGAAAGTGGTGTTGGAGAGCTGCCGAGCAGCCTCTTGTTCATATTCCGACCTATTCATGATGACGACAGCACCTCCTTTGTCAGCCTTTTTGATTATGTCGTCAGAGTTGTTTCTGAGGCTGTGGATGGCATTGTGTTCTGCATGGCTGAGGTTATGGGGCAAATGATGCTGCTTTTCCAAATTTCAGCCCGTGCATGTCGGCGGAAGCACTCTATGTAGAAGTCCAGTCTGTTGTTTCGACCTTCAGGAAGAGTCCACGCAAAATCCTTCCTTTTGTAGTGTTGGTAGGAAGGTCTCTGTGGGTTAGTATGTTGTTCAGAGGTGTGTTGGAAATATTCCTTTAGTCGGAGATGTCAAAAATAGGATTCTAGGTCACCACAGAACTGTATCCTGTTCGTGGAGGTGGAGGGGCAGAAGGAGAGGCCCCGAGATAGGACAGATTCTTCTACTGGGCTAAGAGTATAGTTGGATAGATTAACAATATTGCTGGGTGGATTATGAGAACCACTGTTATGGCCCCTTGTGGCATGTAGTAGTTTAGAGAGTTTAGTGTCCTTTTTCTTTTGTAGAGAAGCAAAGTGTGTGTTGTAAATGGCTTCAGAAAAGTGGGATGCAGCGTATAATTCCTAGGAATGTCATTACAGGGTCTGAAGTTTTGGTGGTCGTTGGATGAGAGTTGGCCATGGAGGTTAGTTCACTTTCTCTTGCGTGGGAGGGGAAGATGGAGTAGCCACTGGTCTCTTGCCTCTCAGGGCCCTGCTGGTTCTGTATGCGTGAGGGGGAGGAGTCCTCTGCATCTTTTGCTGGTTCTTTCTATAGTTATTTTACATGCCTTAAAGAATCTAGGATTCAAATTATGTTTCATATATTATTTCAGTGGAATTTACCTCTTACTTAGAGAAATGTCCTTGCATTATTCCAGGCCAAACTATGCCTGCAGATCTATGATGTGAGTCTCTTGTTTGTGTGCTTAAGGAGCTGAAAACAGCCTCTGCATGTAACTGAATCTCTGGCTCTGTTCTGTGCAGTAGGCTAACTGGTACTTCTTTCCCATCTGTGATGGCTGCTGAGTGGCTTACAAACAAGCTAATATCGTAGGCTACCCTTCCAGACACCTTGGTATGTCTCTTCGGTGCTTGTCCATATGATGCTGTCTGAAGCTTGCTTTCTATCTTTTCAGGAAAGTCTTAGTCTTCTATCTCAATTGCTTATGTCATTAAAAAAAATTCTTTACCTGAGTTGCAGTGTTAACTAACTTCATCATGTTCTTGGAAACCTTAAACCACCAGTGCACCTTCTCTACTGTACCTGCTGCTGCCTCGGAATCTAAAAGCCATGTTGGAACTGTACAGTTTTTTCATATGGAGGGTGTCACACTCAGTTCTCATTCTGTATTAATTGTAGCAATGTTGCTGAATCACCTTCAGGTTATTTGAATTAACATGATTCTGTTATTTCCTGGGGTATTTAGCTAAAAATTCAACTTTTTCATTCCCAAATTACAAGTTATTTTTAATATGTTCAGCTCTAATATGAAAAATACATTCAAAAGCAAAGTAAAATTGCAGAGATATTACATCATGTGACTAAATGGTAGAGTGAGACAGGTGACTCTAGAGGGAATTGTTTCTTATCTTAAATTAATTACAACCTTGGCTAGAGTGGTTTATGATCTCGAGTCTTGTCGCATATGTAGAGTCACTTGAGACCAGACAAATCCCTATTGACTAAACAAACATGTTTTAGTGAAAACTGAGATTCAAATACCAAAACTAGTTCTTAGAACACTGTGTGGATTTCTGGTCCATAAACAATGATTGGATTATAAGGCAACATATTTTTAAGAACGGTATTTTCACTTCTAATGGAGAACATTGTGCTGTGTAATACTGTTATAAAAAGAAAAATATACTGTTTTTTCTTGAGCCTAGTGTTTTGAGACTTGAAAGAAAAGTACCTCTCCTCGTGAATAAGAAATATATAGTATAGAAAAAATTATTTGGCTTCATTTTGAAACTTCAGATTTTCTGGGATTAATAAAGTAATTACTACAGTCTTTTTCCCCCCTTTGTTTTCTAGCATTACATGAGACACAACATCTCTGAATAGAAATTGGTAGTCTTAATTGGGAAATAGGGTTTCAGCATTTCACTCACATCTGCCTTTTGATTCTGGCATATAACTTAGACTAGTCTAAGGTATTGGTGAAGTGGGTTCCCGTATGACTAACTGCCATGTCTCAATTCTCTCCTCCTTTCAAGTCCTCTCTCAAAGCATGATCCTTCTGTGAATTACACGTCCCTACATTTTCCCTCAAATATCTCCAAACCTGTGTCTCCTCTGTTGTCAGCCAAAACACTTGCATATTTTTATTGTTGTTACCTTCCTTTTCTTTTTCCCTTTCCCCGACCTGTGTTTTGTAAACCTCACTTTTCAAGTTACATTTCAGCGTAGTGGGTCAGTCCTGCAAGTGCTGACTCAAGCGAGTAGTCCTATTGGAGTGAGGAAGCATTTGCAGGCCCAAGTCTGTATATTATAAAATTCTTTGGGCAGACACCCTGGATAAAATGTTCACAACTGCCGAAGTCCTAGTTTCAAAAGTAACTTTGGAGTCAAGTCACTTTTGAAAATCAGACTTCGGCGGTTCTGAAAATTTTACCTCTCGTCTTCTATTTATCTCTTAGGTAACATACCCATTTATATCACTGCAGAAACAATAAATTAATAAATGTGACATGTCTCCCACTATGACAAAAGTGGCATATAATGCTGTGGCTCTTACTGCATAATGTTGAAGTACATACATGTTTTTGTTGTGTAATATGTAATTTATTTATATGTTTATGTTGATAATAAAAGTTGAAGGGGCAATAGAGATTGCTTAGGGACAAAATCTGTGCAAAATCCCTAAAGGTTAGGTACCTCAATTATTGTCCTTATTTCATATATTTTTGTCTCCTATGTTACATACCATAATGGGTAATTGCTCACTTGATGATGATGATGATTGATGATGATATAATTAACATTTTGAATTATCTAAATAGAACCTGTTTTTTCAGAGCAGCCTAAATCTGCTTCAGATGCTATTTTTAACTAAGGAGAAAAGTTACTTTTCTCCTTAGTAATAAATTAGGTAGGAATCCCGCTCTGAGTTTTGAAACCAGAACATAAGGTCTCCTCTGTATGTGAGACTGGAGGTGGGTGAGAATAATTCAATCTAGATCCCGGCTCAGGACTAGCTCTTAGCTAACCATGTTCAGTTTTTTCCAAAGTGCAAATCTGCAAATCCCACCCACGCCCAGATCTGCAGGCACAGATATGTGAAATTCAAAGGGCATAATCTGGTAGAAATTCTGCTGTCATTGTAGCACACACACAGTTGATGACATATTTAGCTTAAGAACTGCTTTCTTCAAAAAGGCAGCATCTGGCTCTTAATATTAAAATTAAATTTGTGAATAAAATTCCCACTCTTCAAAATATGTTAACATTTTGAATATATTTCACAAATATGTGTCTTTCAGGAACTAGCTAGAATGATTTTATGTTAATCATAAACATTTTGCCTTTTTTCTGATTCAGTTATAAAATTTAAACAATTTATCAGATAAGCTTGTTGAGATCTTTATTTACAATGTACCCTACTCAGGTTAGTCAGTCAAAGCAAAAATATGAAGCACCAAACTCAGTGAAATAACGTATTGTTCTTTAAAAGCAGATGGTACTCCCTATATAGAAGGTTGCTTAGGGTCAGTCAGAAGGTGATTTTCTTAATGTGTCACTTTTTGAATGAAAATATTTCCCAGAATCAGACATACACTAATTCAGAAATGAGTTGAAGGATTAAACAAATGTGTTGTGGTGGTTTTCTGCTGCATGCCTTGCTTTTGTTCCCTAAAAAGTACAGATGACTTCCTCTTGTACACATTTGCAATGGGCGAATTGCACACTTGCACAGTGCGAATTGTCACACTTGAAATGACAGCATACTGCTGTACAACCGTTTAAAAGCCAGTCTTTTGTGAGCCTTGGGAAGGGGGAAAAACAGAAAATTGAATCTTCCTCTAATTAAAAGCCTGCTACATGGATGTTTTAATCTAAACACCCAAACACAAAGTGCAAGGTTGCTTTGGGAATTGCATTATAGAGGTGCAAGATGTGTAAATGTGAAGTCTGGAGACATGGCATCGCAGATTGTGCACAACGTGCTTAATTAAAAAAGATCTATCCACCCACTCATTTTGTGGCAGTTAGTCTGTAAAATCCTCCCACGTGAGCTCCAGGGATATTGCTAAAATGTAGAGATCACTAAAGTAGAAGTTTTTGACAGTTTTCCTCTCTCATATTCATCCTATGCCATATAACCTGGTTTGTTTATCAATGTTTTCCAATTTACAGACAGGTAAAATATTTTACTATAAGGTGATATCTTTCTAAGAAGTCACCATTCTCAAGTGATCGGAGCAGCTAGCAGCAGCTGACATTTAGGATGCATTCTTTGTGATGAGACATTATAAAAGAAATTGAGCAAAGGAAAGCACAGGCTGAAAATTATGTTGTGAATGCTAATGTAGACCCACGGGTGGGTTACGGCCCATCAAATTAGCACCCAGGCCCACCCAAAGTTCACCTGCCTACCCCATACCCCCTGCTGCTGCTCTGCTCAACGTGTTTGCTGCTAGGTGTAGAAAGAGGAGGCATGCGTGTCCCCTCCCCTCCACAGCAAGAGCCCTACAGTCAGGGCTTCCAGCCCATCAGTGTCAGACTCTCCTCTTGGCAGGTGTGACTGGCCGGACTTGGGGCAGGTTTGGAGGGCAACTGGTGGGGAAGTTGCAGAGCAAGGGCAGGAAGGAGAGTCTATCCAGTTCCGGGGACCTGGTTGGATCCTATGACCAGCTCATGGGTGAGTCTTTCCCAGAGGGAAGAGATGCAGCATCTGCAGAGTGCAGCTCAGCTGGGGGCTTTGATCTCCAATCCCTCCAGCCTTGTGCTGGGAACAGGGCAGGGATTTGCTGTGGGGCACGTGCTTCCAAACATAGCAATGCAGCCCAGGCCTGTTCCCTTCCTCGTTCCCTCTCTGTCCCCATTAGCCCCCACCCAGCCTTCCCAGGCCCACCTGTGGCTAGGCCCCTGTGCCCAACATGAAGGCCTCCCTCCCCTCCCCACATGCAGGAGTAGGGAAGTTCAGTCTCCAACCCACTGAACTTGCCAAAGGGACAGGTTATTGCCCATCCACCATAAGTTGGGGACCACTTAGTTTTCCACTTCAGGTATGCCACTAGTGTAGACAGTGTCATCAGTCACTGGGGTTATCTCTGCACCTACAGTGTGGTTAAGGAGAACAATTGCTGTTCTTATTTGCAGCTGTTCCCACAATGCAGTAGGCATTTTCCAAAGAGAAAAGAGAGCATGATCTCTGCCCATGGGTGTCTCAGTCTAAAGAAAGGAAAAAACAATGTAATAGGGAGGCAGGGTAATATATATAGCAGAAATAAAAATGGTGGCTAAAATGCCAGCGACTGGTCTACACTAAACTTCTGTCTTTGCTGCCCCTCAAAAAAAACCCATAAGGGGACAACAAACAAAAAAGTAAAGGAATGGAAAGGAAAGGGAGGGGAAAGGACAGTGACATCTTGGTTTCCATACACTAGGAATGAATCCTATTTTTAAAAAGTGAGACCAAATCTTTTAAAAATTTCTCTGAGGTCCCTCTTCTCCAAAACACAGCCTTCTTTTTAGCTGTCAGGTGAGCTAAGTCGATGTACCAAGCTTCTATCCTTGTAGGCAGTCTGTTCTTCCATCCAGGCAAGATTGCCTATAAGTACTGCTCTAGAGAACCAAGATTTCCATGAGTTTGAGAGTTTCCAAGATGATGGGATATATCCCAAAACACAATGTGGGGAAGTAGTTTTTTGAGAAGATAATGCATTATCATATGAATCCGCTTGCCTATTTCTATCCAAAAGGAATATCCCGGGAGAGTCCCAAAACGTGTGAGCCAATGTGGCTCTTGGAGACCCACATCTCCAGCTGCAGCCTCGTTTGGCAAGGCCCAAATGCTGTAACTGATATGGGGACCAGTGTGGATGAAATATATTTTCCTCCTGAATCAGCCTTAATCATAGATCAGTAGTAGAGTTTTAATGTTTTGTAAGGCACTTGTCTGTTGCCCTTTTTTTGGTCTTGTTTTGGAAAAATTAACATTACAAGAGGGAAGCTTGGAGGCTTTTTAGGAGATGTGAGGCTGGAAAATGTTCATAGTATAAATGAGACATGATGAGTGAGGGGGAATATCTTTTATTGGACCAAATTCTGTTAGCAAGGGAGAAAAAGCTTTTGAGCTTACAGAGATCTTCAGGTCTGGGACATGTCCTCAGACTGCCACGCTAAATACAAGGCAGAACAGATTGTTTAGCATAAGGATTTCAAACCTATTTCAAGGGACCATTCAAGGTGAAGTGTCCAGTTAACACCTCTCTAATCATGGTGGGTAAAGGAGAAAAATAAAGTCGGGGGAGATGGGACAGTGAGTTATATATAGATCATTGTAATAAGCCATAACTCCAGGGACACTATTCAGCCCCTGATTTTTAATGTCTAGTAAAGTTTTATGAATTTAAGCTTCCAGGCTTATTTTTTTTTTTAAACTGTTCTGCAGGTTTCCTTTGAGGATGAGGGTTGAGAGGTCCGCGGCAGAGATCATTCTGCGAAAGGTGTTCACCCACAGGGGATGTGATGGTTTTGTCTCTCACCATTTTCCTGGGTGAGTTCATTAGAGAGTGTAGTGATTGGTTTCGCCGACGTCATTGTTGGGACAGTTGGTGCACTGGATGAGGTACACCACCTGTTGTGGTAGGCATGCATAGGGCCCATGGATCTTGAAAGATGTTTTGGGGGAGCATTGATCCATTGTAGTAATGGAGATATGGCTGCATGTTTTGCATCTCTTATGGCAGGATTTGGTACCACTTTGAATTGGTGTTTCCTGGTCTGTAGGGAGCTTGCATCTGATGACAAGCTTGAAGAGGTGGGTTTTTTGTTTTGTTTTTGTTTTTGGGGTTTTTTTGGGGGGGAGGGGGGATGGCATTGTTTGAAGGCCAGAAGAGGGGTTAAGGAAAGATTCCTTTCAGGATGTGGTCCCCATAGAGTATGGGTTTTAATTGTTTAATGATACCCTGTATGGGTTTCAGTGTTGGGTGGTAGGTGACAAGTAGTGGTGTGCGGTTAGAGGAATTTTATTTCTGCATTGAAGCAGGTTCTGTCAGTGTACTTGGATGCCCTGTTCCATGATGCAATCTACTTCTCTGGTGGAATGTCCTTGTTTGGTGAAGGTGGTTTTAAGTGTGTTAAGGTGTGTATCCTGCACTTTCTCCTAAGAGTATATTCTCTGGTATCTGAGTGCCTGGCTGTAGATAACAGATTTCTTTGTGTGTTTGGAGTAGTTACTTTATCTGGGAAGGTGGGTGTGATGATCTGTGGGTTTCTTATATATAATTGTCTGTAGGGTTCCATTGTTGAAGCTGATCATGGAGTTCAGGACGTTGATGCTAGTGTGGGAGTGTTCCAGAGAGAGTTTAATGAATGGATGGTGGTTGTGGTGGAAAGCTATAAGGGAATTCAGGTCATCTGTCCCAAGTACGAAAATATCATCAGTATAAATAACCCAGCAGTCTGGGGGTGGGGTGGGGTTAACATTTTGCTGTACTTTTATTGATCTCTTAACAGACGCACATCAAGCAAAGCAGCATTGGACTTCCGTCCGGAGTGAATGTTAAATGAATTCTGTAGAGTGCCCCCCTCCAGCTGGTCCATTAGTTCCCTCTTTCAGTAAGAGGAGAATTCTTAACTAAAGCTAAATTCTAGGATTTTTTAATAAATAGAAGGATGAATTCAAACTGGAACAGGTACAGAGAAGGGCTACTAGGATGATCCGAGGAATGGAAAACTTGTCTTATGAAAGGAGACTCAGGGAGCTTGGCTTGTTTAGCCTAACTAAAAGAAGGTTGAGGGGAGATATGATTGCTCTCTATAAATATATCAGAGGGATAAATACCAGAGAGGGAGAGGAATTATTTAAGCTCAGTACCAATGTGGACACAAGAACAAATGGATATAAACTGGCCACTAGGAAATTTAGACTAGAAAGTAGATGAAGGTTTTTAACCATCAAAGGAGTGAAGTTTTGGAATAGCCTTCCAAGGGAAGCAGTGGGGGCAAAAGATCTATCTGGCTTTAAGATTAAACTCGATAAGTTTATGGAGGAGATGGTATGATGGGATAACATGGTTTTGGTAATTAAATATTCATAAATAGGCCCAATGGCCTGTGATAGGCTATTAGATGGGGTGAAATCCCAGTTACGCAGGAAAGAATTTTCTGTAGTATCTGGCTGATGAATCTTGCCCATATGCTCAGGGTTTAGCTGATCGCCATATTTGGGGTCGGGAAGTAATTTTTCTCCGGGGCAGATTGGAAGAGGCCCTGGAGGTTTAATGCCTTCCTCTGTAGCATGGGGCACGGGTCACTTGCTGGAGGATTCTCTGCTCCTTGAAGTCTTTAAACTATGATTTGAGGACTTCAATAGCACAGATATAGGTGTGAGGTTTTTTTTTGTAGGAGTGGTGGGTGAAATTCTGTGGCCTGCATTGTGCAGGAGGTCAGACTAGATGATCATAATGGCCCCTGCTGACCTAAATATCTATGACTCTATGAAACTTGTGAGGAAAATATTCAGTTTTCAACTGTGTGGAACAGAGAAGGGTCTTCTGTAAAGCAGTATTTGAAATTAGCTTTTTTTGTCACAATGTATCATGACATGAGCAATGGAAGGAAAAAGCAGATGTTTGGATGCATTTTCAAAGCCATTGCAACTGCTTTGGTACAGTAAAACAATAGACCCCAACAGGTGAGAGGAGATAGCATTCGCATTTTCACTCTTAAAGGCAGATTTCATTTAGTAGCTCTTCAGAAAAGAGGCACTGACTTGTGAATTTCAGGTAGTAAATGAAATATTAATACTGGCAGAGCTTGAAAATCTTCAACACTTACTTGCCTGAGAACTTAGGGGGTGCATAGCCCAGGTGAAAAGTACATGCCCCACCATCCCTGTCAAGGCCATACCCCTCTAAAAGCTTCCTTTCTTCAAGTTTCTTTGCCCAACCCTTGTCACATCAGTAGTGGTCTGGTTTTTCCCTGCTCCCCTTTCTCGTCCCCCAAATCTGTGATTATTAGAGGGTGCATGGAAGTTAAACTTAATTGGTTCAGGGACTATGGAAACACCAGTACGGTTCTTGTGAGTACAATACTGGCACCTCTTAGAAGTGCCATGTTTAAAGTGCGCATGTACTGTGCCGTGCCACGAGTGCACAGTTCATACCTACTGGTGCAGGACTCGAAAGAAACAATTTTTTAAAAAAGAAACATTTTGGTTATTAAAAAGCTTGAACACTATGGCCTTTTTCCTGTCCAAAGCAAAATAAGCTATCCTCATGCCATCATAAACCTTAGTTATAACTTTAAAAAGAAATTGACCAATGAAGATCTAGAAATGCAAAAGTTATGGTTGCAATATCACCATTACTTCGGCCACATCTGTGAGTATACAATATAATACTTCCTTGTTTGTATCATTCAAAAATTAACGTTATGTCGAATGCATTGCTCCCTTTAAGCCTGCGCACTTGCATGGCTGCACAGCAATCTGGTACCTATAGCGCATCCCACATGGCTGGGAACGTAACCAGCAGCCAGACCTTCTAGCTGCTGGAACCTATGGCAGCTCCTCTTGGTGCCAGGACCTGGCAGGAAGCATCGAGTCAGCAGGGAAGAGGGATGAGGAGTAGGGTGGATGCTGGGGCTCTGGAGGGAGCATGGCCAGCGCATGGGTCCTGCTCGGCCTGCCAGCCCCTCCTGCCAGAACCCTGCAGCAGCTCTCCTCTTGGTGCTGCAGGAAGCCTTGAATCAGCAGGCAGGGGCAGGGGCAAAGAGCAAGGGGAGGCAGGATAGCAGGGTGCCATTTAGGTAAGGCAGAGGTGGGAGACTGTTCATGGTCCCATTCTGGGGTGCATAGAGCTGGCTGCAGAGAGGTTGGCAGCAGCATCCAAGGACTGGTAGTGCTGAAATGAACCCGACTGCCCAGCGCAGCAGGGGAGCTGTGGTGCAGGAGGAGAAGGAGCCTGTGCTGCTGCCCCACTGGACAAGGGTGCCCGGTTTGTGCATTCCCGCCAACTCTGGGCTGTGATGACAACTCCCTCATGGAGACCTCGAGGTGGGGGAAAAGCAGGGCTGGCTGTGGGGCAGAGAGGGAAGACCCTAAGATCCCTTCTCCAAAGAAGCTTTGAGCTAGTAGGGTGGGGGGAGGCCGGAGCTCCTGAGAGGGGACAGTGATAGGGTTTTTCAAGGGCTGAGGCTCCTGGGGGGTGGGGCGGGGGGGAGGGTAGATGTAGGGGCTTATGGGAGGAAAGGCAATGTCTGATGCTTTCTAATTTTGTGTGGTTTTTAACTCTAAACCTCTTGAAAGTTAAGTACCCAAACTATTCAGCTATATGCCTGTGGGTCCTGGGTGTATGTATTACTGAAATGTCACTTTAAAAAAATACCTTATGCTCATCAATGCAATAACAGTGTAAGAAGACTTAAGAGTGCAAGCTTGCCTAGGGACAGAAAAGTAGTGCTCAGTTCAGTTTGTAGCCCACTCAGAACAAAGGAAATGTGGAGGGAGGAATGTTGGTTGAGCAAATACCATAAAACACCCAGGATGTTCAAGTGGCCGGATGCTGGTTTGAAGAGCCTTAATGGGCGCATTTCTTCTTTCATAACTGGACAGCCTTGCATGATGATCATGTATTTATTTTGCCAACCCCAAAATTACAAAAATCACAAGATTGGTTCCAAAATCATTAGTGGTTTTTTTTTTCTCTTTTTAAAATTTGTCCTGTCCAGCCTACCCCAGTGTGAGTATGGCGGTTACAGTAATGCCAACTCCCCTCCAACCCTAGAGGAGGATGATTTTAGCCCCTGCTGAAGGAGCTCTTGTTACCCGCTTGATGATGTGGCGTTTCAACTTCTCCCCAAACCCCAAAATTTGAATCCGTTAATTCTCTGCCCCACAGATTCTGTGTCCCATCTGTAGTCCCCTCGCCCAGCAATGAATTATGTGCCCTTCCTCTTCCCCTCCCCCCCCCCCCATATACCTCTGCTCTTCCTTTGGCTCCAGGGTCTCTTTTCCCTTCCTTCCAAGGCCTGTGGGGGCAGCTGTAGCAGGATACCTTATTTCCCTTCCCAGGCTTCGTGTTGCAGGAATGGTAGAGGGAGCAGACTGACCCATTTTTCACAAGACAGGGAGGGAAAGAAGGGAACAGAGCCACTCTGAACTGCTGACCTCTTCTGCTCCCTCTTCCTCTCCCCCCCCCCCCCCAAAAAAAAAAAAAAACCCCTCTCTGCTCCACAGGAAAGATAGGAAGAGCTCTGCCAGCCTCCTGCAGCATTCCTTATTGGCAGCCCTTTCCATGTCCCTGTCTCATGGAAAGAGTAGCCAATCAGTGAAAGTTTTTTTTTTTTTTCTCCTAGGCATATCTGAAATTCACTTGAAGGCTGGAGCTTCTTATATCACCAGGAGACAGGTCCAGTAGGGGCCAACATTGCATTATTCCCAAGAGTTGGCAACACAGTGTATTAATCAATGTTTATATGAAAGCTGTGAATAGGGCAACTGGAAAAATAGGGATCTTTCATGTCAATATTACTATACTTGTGTTTTAAAAATGCAATATGCTGTAAGAATAAATATTCAAGATCATCTTGCTCAATGTGTAGTTTGAATTTAGTTAGAGCGATGTTCTTGGATGGATATTTAGCTGGTATTGTGGCTTTGTTTTTGTAAGTTGGTCATTAAAGTGGTGGGTTTCCTTGTTTTTAAAATGTCTTTTTAAGGAGTCCAAGAAAATAAAAACTTTTCCTCTGGTTGTAGCTAAACACTTCAGCATTGCAGATAGTGACTTCAACATTTCTAACTCTACATACCATGAATTTGTAATAATACACCAGCAATTGTTTTAGTGCTGAAATTCCAAGTATGACTGCAAAAAGAAAAGGAGTACTTGTGGCACCTTAGGGACTAACAAATTTATTTGAGCATAAACTTTCATGAGCTACAGCTCACTTCATCGGATGCATTCAGTGGAAAATACAGTGGGGAGATTTATATACACAGGGAACTACTCTGAAACCTGTCATTAAGTATGACTGCAAAGTACCTAAATATTGTCCCTCTTATAGTCATGATCATTGCAAAATTCAGTGAGAAGAGTAATTGGGATTTTTTGCACTCTGTGTGTGAATGAAATTCACATACCCAAACGCAGGGCCTTGCTGTGGGACTGTAGCAGTGTTTGCAATCTCATATGTTCAATAATTGAGTCAGGTTCTGGAAAATCATGAGATTTCAGAAAGTAATTTTGAGTTCTTTTCATTTACTTTGGGTTTTGGGGTTGGTGGGTTTTTTTTTTGAGTCTTTAAGATTCATGTTTTCAAGCTTTTCTCCACATCCATGAGGACTAGACAATTTTTTTTAAATGAAAGCTGAGATTCTTACAACATCACATGACTCCTGGAGCTGAAGCTTTAAAAATATACCAGGTAGTGCAAGACTAATGATAAAATCATGAGAGTTGGCAACACTTTTGCAGCAAGGCACAAACATGCCCTGTCCCCCATAGTTGCTACTCCAGCCAAAGGTCTGTATTAGTGGTTATAGCCTCTGTGCCACTTACATGGGTGTTAAATCTATTAATTTTGTTTAAACATGGATTGTGTGGCTTATTCTCAAGACCAGACCCATCACCAGCTCCTGTGCTAACTTACCCGAGGCTGACATGGAGACCACATTGTGATGCCTTTTACAGTGGGACTGAAATGGTGCAGAAAGCCTGTACAAGCACCACTGTGAATTTCACCCAGTGTAGGTATGTTAAAATTCTTCGCCAACCGTCTCTGTCTGTCATTGGAAGCATTTTTTTCCCCAGTGCCTGGGTCTATTGGTCAGTTTGTCTCACGGGCCATGAAGAGAAATCACTACTTTAAAATTTCATTAGCTTATTGCTCTGGAATCAGATGGCAGTGCTTTTAACAGACGAAAGTATTCAAAAATACAAATTTAGAGCGGCGCTCAGCAAAACAGTTTCAGTGCAAAGGCAAGAAACAGAACCTTAGAGAGGTTGTTCAATGACACTATTTTCTCTCAAATTATAGAGTTTAAGAAATGGTATGAATAGAAAATTAATGTCTGAAAGGAAAAGGCAACCAGTGGAGTGTGACAGGGGTTACAGGGAGCTTTAATCAAACTCCATTAGGTCAGATAAAATAAAATTAACACTTTTTAAAACACTTTAATATCTGATAATTGGCTTTGTATTTTGATTAGGCAAAATTATGTATCATTTGTGTGTGTGTGTACACATGCATGTGTATAATTACATAAAAATGTACTAATGAATCGCTTAATTACAAGGTTTAAATACAAATATTTTTTATGTACATGTTGATGTTTGCAAACATTCTATTAAATAAAGTAGTGTAGACTGAAGCTCTGCTCTTTCATGAGGACAGATGTACCTGATGTGAGAGTGCTTGTGGTAATGCAGTTTTGTTGGTTGATGGGCTTGGAAAAGGGCCCGTTCAGTTGAAGTCTCTATGTGCTTATTATGGTTGGAGGGAAGATGGGCTAAAATTACCTGGGTTTATTTGAAGCTCAGCAGCAATACATATTGCTTCAGGTTTGAAGAAAATCAGTGTCAAGCACTTCTGAGCTATTGGAGCATTGAAAATGTGTTCTCCATCTATGATCCCCCATTGTTGTGGCATATGAGCACCTCACAGTCTTTTACTGTACTCATCCTTCCCACACCCATGGGTGGTAGGGAAGTGCTGTTAGTCCCAGATGATGCCTTTTTTTAACCATTTATTGAGGCTGAGGAGACTATAAGTGACTTGTTCAAGGTCATGTAGGAAATCAGTGGTGGACCAGGGGATTGAACCCAGGTCTCCCCCACTCCCTAACCACTGGGCAACTCTTCATCTCTGTTTGTAAAGTTTAAAAGGAGCCCATCCCACAAGCAAACATAATAGCAAACCTTAAAGTGTCTGGTTATCACTTTTACAATTTCAGTGGGAAACAAATGTAATTATTAAATTTCTCTGATTCCCATAACTGTAAAGCTTTAGGGAAGATTTTCAAGGCCCAAAAGGCAGTTTAAGCATCTGTAGAGAATGAGGGAGATATTTTGTTTGGATATTTGTGCCTCTCGTCAAGATGGAAGACATGTTGTGATCGGTGCAGTCTATAGGAGGGCTGAAGGACCGATCGATCAAGGTGATTTGTGCCTCAGTTTACCTGCTTGATATGATTGTCTGTCTGGATAGAATTTAAATCAAGAGGCTGTGATGGAAGGGAGGGTGCAGGGAGAAGCAGGAAACAAAACAATGACAGACGGTATCTCCAGGGAGAAAGCAAGGGTCCCTAAGAGACAGAGCCATTGGGAAATCCCTACCTACCAGTCCCCAGTCAGGAAACAGACATGCCTTTCCCAAGGTCAGAGACTAAGATCAAAAGAGCAAAGTCGTAAAAAACCCTAGCCTACAGGAAAAGGTATGGGAGTAGGCAACAGCTTCTTGCTGAGGGACCCTGGGAGAGGCAGTGCTGTGGAACTAAAGTAGGGGCTCTGCAGGATGTGCCTGAGACAGCTGAGCATGCCTAAGCTTTGAGAGAGATGTAGGCCTTTTGTAGGTTTAACCCTTTCTCCCCATTTGCTGGGTGCTTTTGGGCAAATGGACAATAGATCTTTTTGGAAGGAATTGTTGAGTCACTTTAAACAGCCCCTGGTCACATGCACCCAAAGAGGACAGTTCTGGCAGGGACCAACTGAAGTTGGGCCTGTCATGTTAACAGAGTGGAAAACAGCAGGGCTGTCGCTCCAGGTGCCACAGTTGTGGCAGAGATGCAGGATTCCACCCAGAGAGAGGTGAAGGTAGCAAAATTTGCCATTGTATGGGTGCACTTGTGAGGAGCTGCAAGAGGGAATAAGACACCACTCTCCTGTAACCATGACAGGATGGTGGGAAAGGAGGTGGCTGAGGGAGAGATCACAGGTGCCTGTTATCCCCTGTATTCAACCCTCATTAAAGGGCAATGGAGTTGGGTAGATAGCTTCCCCTTTTGTCTTTGAAAATTTCCCCTGATTTTTTTGTACAATATCTTTTTCTGTGTTGTAATGTTTTGTTCATAAGGTATGAATATTCCGATGTGTGTGTAGAATACTTAGTTTTCTACTATTTTTTTGGGGTGAGGCTTTGAAAGCTGCCATTGAAATCACTCCTATTGACTTCAATGAGAGTGGAGTTAGGAAAACGCTGAGTTCACGTGTAAACTTCTCTTAATATCTTAGAGTGGGGTCCTGCATTGCGTACTTGGACAAATTCATAATGCACATATTTGGTGTAATATAGGCAATCAGTAAAAATAATTGGCATCTCAAGGATTTTGCCTCACAAGGAGACCAGGATTGGCCTTCATTGTGTTGTTGTAAATGTGTACAAGTGCATAAGCATGTGTAACACCGACAGACCCCAGTCGTCGTCGGGCAGGATCAAACCTGGGAACTCTGGTGCTAAATGCATGAGCCTCAAGCCATATGTCTATTAGCTAAGGCTGTAGAGCAGTCTCATGAATCTCTCTCTGTAAGTGGTCTTGGTGCCATTAGATGGGACAGAACACCACACCCAGGAGGTGTGTGGGTTACACATGCACCTGTCTAAGACTCTGCACGTTGAAATACATAACTGTTTGAAACATTTCATATTTACCAGTATTATGTGCTTATTGTGCAGTCTTCCAGAGGTTGTAGATCACTTGCATGTGGGTGATTTTTTTTAATTCTCTTCCCCCCACATCCCCAAAATGAAAGTTAAATGGAAAATAGAGGGGAGAAAACCATGCAAATAAACAATAGATTCCCCTCCCATACACAAATCAGGAAATAAATGTTTCCTCAGCAACTGTAATTTGTCATTTTAGCACAGACCCATTTTGAGTGACTGCATATATGCTATGATGTGCTTAGCTTAGATGAAAGCCAGGCTGTGCAGATGCTCTACATTCCTGATAATGCTGTGTGCGGAAATAAATTATATATGAAAAAGGGGGCTTGGTTATGGTGGTTTCTGATGCCTTTCCACAGAAAATCTCAACCAGAATGTTGCATTTGCTAGTGCAAATTAGCTGCTTGTGAATCTGCTGATGTCCCATTAATCTTGTATATATGGGAAAGCGGAAAGGCAATCCATCTTCCATCACTATTTTTTCCCCTCAAATCCTGAAATACTAAGGAATTGAATGGCTGCCTATGACCAGGAATGTGTGTTATCTCTTTTCTGAATCTGTGAAAAAAGCACAGATGCACCAACATCAGAATCCATCTGTTCAAAGAACCCTCATAATTGATTCCACTTGTATATATGTGGACAGAACACCTAATCATATAGAATTATTTAGCAGACTTTATAGTAATCATTTAAAGTCTGACACCTGGCATGTTTGTTTAATCATGGGAACACTTGAGAAGCTGTTGACTAAGGCTTCTTCTGTTCTTATTGCATTTTGATCAGTCTAGTTTCCAAGGCAACAGCTCGTGTCAGCACACTGATGTGCTTAAAGCTGTGTGAAAACATTTGCTGAAAATAATTAAGCCAGTGACAAATATGTAAGGAGGTAAAAACTGCTCCTTTCCAACATCTGTAACTTGTAAGATTTTTGAGATTCCTTATGGGTCAATTGACATTAGGTCATGTCTACATTACAAAGCTTGGTCGATTCAAATTATGTTGGTGTATAGCTGCCACAGTTAGTATATCGCTTTGTGTGTGTGCATACCTGGCTGCTTGCTTTGGTGCTGTGTGCACTCATGAAGACTGCTTGGGTTTATTTAAAAAACAAACAAAAAAAAAAAGTGCAGTGCACCAGGGACAGGGATCCAGCACAGAGGTAAAATAACCTATTTACTCTCATTTGATATTCTCCTGTTTGTGCATCCAAGAATCATATCGGTTCTCTTGCCCACAGCATCACACGGGGAAGTCATTCAGCTGATTATCCACTATCCCTCCCAAATCTTTTTGTCATTGATTTCAGTTATAGATTCACAGAGGGCTGTTCCAGAACTTCGCTCCTCTGATGGTTAGAAACCTTCATCTAATTTCAAGTCTAAACTTCCTGATGGCCAGTTTATATCCTTTTGTTCTTGTGTCCACATTGGTACTCAGCTTAAATAATTCCTCTCCCTCTCTGGTATTTATCCCTCTGATATATTTATAGAGAGCAATCCTATCTCCCCTCAGCCTTCGTTTGGTTAGGCTAAACAAGCCAAGCTCCTTGAGTCTCTTTTCATAAGACAGATTTTCCATTCCTCGGATCATCCTAGTAGCCCTTCTCTGTACCTGTTCCAGTTTAAATTCATCCTTCTTAAACATGGGAGACCAGAACTGCATACAATATTCCAGATGAGGTCTCACCAGTGCCTTGTATAATGGTTCTAACACCTTATCTCTACTGGAAATATCTCGCCTGATGCATCCCAAGACCACATTAGCTTTTTTCACGGCCATATCACATTGGCGGCTCATAGTCATCCTGTGATCAACCAATACTCCAAGGTCCTTCTCCTCCTCTGTTACTTCTAATTGATGCGTCCCCAGCTTATAACTAAAATTCTTGTTATTAATCCCTAAATGCATGACCTTACACTTCTCACCCTGTAAGTATAGCCTACATTCTTGTTCCTAGATGTATAGCTTTATTTTTGGGCATATTGGAGCACACACAGTTTGCGTGTACCCAGCTTACTAAGTGATCCAGGTTGCTCTTTATCAGTGAATTTTACTCTTCATTATTTACCATTCCCACAGTCTTTGTCATCTGTACACTTTATTAGTGATTTGTTTTTTCTTCCAGATCATTGAAAGACTGTTAAATAGAATAGGGCCAAGAACTGTTTCCTGTGGGACCCCGCTAGAAACACACCTTCTGTGTGGTGATTCCTCATTTTGCTATTACACGTTGAACCCAATCAGTTAGCTAGATTTTAATCAATTTAGTAAAAAGAAAAGGAGTACTTGTGGCACCTTAGAGACTAACCAATTTATTTGAGCATAAGCTTTCGTGAGCTACAGCTCACTTCATCGGATGCATACTGTGGAAAGTTTAGAAGATCTTATTATATACACACAAAGCATGAAAAAATACCTCCTCCCACCCCACTCTCCTGCTGGTAGTGGCTTATCTAAAGTGACCACTCTCCTTACAATGTGTATGATAATCAAGGTGGGCCATTTCCAGCACAAATCCAGGTTTTCTCACCCCCCCACCCCCACAAACTCACTCTCCTGCTGGTAATAGCTTCCAGCCTATGCCTGTTAGCAACCCCCAACAGCAGCTGCTTAAAGTGCTTGGGAGAGTTGCATGTAAAAGACAAGTGTCGGATTTGTAAGAACTTTTTGACCCAGAACTTGGAAGAAGCGGGAACTCCAGGAGGCTGCGCTTTGCCCAGCATCGGAGTCTTCCTGCTCCGACTCCATGCCTGGCACCTTGATGTCGGCAAGGAGTGCGCTGGCTCAGAGCTCCATCTGACACCGATCCCCTTTGTTGATACTCAAGAAGCAAAGCTCCCTGGCACTGAGCAAGGAAGGTCAGGGGCATTGGGCAAAGGACCCAGTTCAGGCTGCCTGTCCAGTCTGGAGCCTCATGGGAGTGCTTCCCTGCTGGGACCCCCCGGCACTCCAAGGATCCACTTCCAACTCCCGTGAGTGATTGCCTCCTACATCTGAAGTGGCTAAGGACCAAAAAGCCCCTCTGGTGCCACATACGGTATTGGAAGCGGCAAAGGCTCCCTTCTGTAAGGGCACACAACACTTGGGGCCACCTCAGAGGGCAGTTGTACACTGCTGACCAAGGTCCCCGACCCCGCATCCTAGGTCACCAGCACTGCAGTCCCAGTCTCCACCAGCACAGCGCAGGTCCCTTGTGATGAGGCATCGGTCTCCATATGCCTGGGACCAATAGTTCTCCCGCCAGCCAACACCATGGTGCACGTTCAATTCCCCATTGCTATAGGACCGCTCACTTTGGCAGCACCATATATAACCCTTCCTTATGGGCAGCAGAATTAAGGACAATCGTTTTCTCCTTGTATCCTTTTGCTTCCCTTATCAATTTTCTACAGTTCCTATCTTCTAATTTAGATTTGTTACTGTCAACTTTTCCTTTTTCCAATTTGTTACATATTTTTTATTTTTATAGCTGCTGTACTTCCCATATAAGCCAATTGACTTTAATCGGCATAGCCTTTTTTTTTTATTGTGGCCTTTTGGACATCACGTTCTTAAACCACTCTCAAATATCATTCATAGTTTTCTCTGTAAATTCTTTCCAACTGATTGATCTCATAATTATTTTCAGCTTTGTGAAATTGGCCCTTTTAAAGCACTATATTACTGGTTTGGACTTTATTTTGTTTATACTTACTAAATATAATCTAGTCATGATCATTTATTAATTTTTTTGTTCTGGGATTAATTCCTGTTTATCTGTCAAGATCAGTTCTAATACAGAATTCCCCCATTTTGGATTGAATACTTTGAGTTAGGAAATTCTCATTTATAATTTTTAGAAATTTCAAGGATGTTTTAGTCCTGGTTGCATGAGTCCTCCAGCATATGTCATTGAGATTGAAGTCCCCCATGATAATGCAGCTTTCTTCCCTCTCCCGCCACATAATAGATACATACTTTAGGAGTTGGTTATCCTGTCCTCTAGTATGATTTGGTGGTCTTGTAGCAGACATCAACTAGTTCCCCAAATTGCACTTTATCTGGTAGAACACTGATTCATCCTCATTTAAGATTATTTGCTTCCGAGTTGTCAGTGACTCAGAAATGGGTAATGCCCTTTTTGAAAGTGTCACTCCCCCTTCCCATTTTGCCCACTTTATCCTTCCTAAATATTATAACCAGTGATTGACGTTTCAACCATGTGACTCATCCCACCAGGTTTTAGTAATACCAACTAGATTGAATTTATGCTCATAAAGGAGCAATTTCTCTGGTTTATTACTCAGGATCCTAGAATTGGTTTGTAGGCAATTAAATAATTTCTTCTTTTCATGTCTCTTGATGCCTTGATTAATTTTGTTCTTGACATCTTGATAGTTGTGCTAAATGAGTGCTCATGTGTTCCCCTTTTCACCCTCTCCTTTTGCTATTAATTTAACATCCTTCTGACCAGTCTAGCTAGCCTGTCCATTAGAAGGCTGTTTCCACTTCTTCTGAGATAGGGCTGAACAGTTTGGATGGCCTCCATCTCCCCATAGAAGATGAACTAATGTTGCACCAACCAAAATCTTACACCACTTACCCAGCAAGCAGTTCACTTCCAGAATCTTCGCGGGGAGAGGGAGGATCTTGTAACAGATTACTTGGCCATTCCTCTCTTTCAGTAGCCTTCTGAGTTCCCTGAAGTCATCTATAATCTGGGAGGTATCCTGTGAAGCAGTGTTGCTTATGCTAATATGCACCAGTGTCAGGAATTCTTTGCCCACGCGCTTCAGAGGCCTATCCAATCATGCAGTCACATCTACTATTTTGACTTTTGGAAAGAACGCACACCATCCTTTTGTCCAACTGTCCCTTTCAGAGCATTCTTTCCAATCTGTCTGTCTTGGATGGTTGGGGATCTCTTTGTGGGCACATTCGATTATCTTGTGGGTTAGGCTGAGCAGCCATCTTTAGATATGTCCTGTACAGCTCTCTCTTCCATTCAACCAGCTGTGTCTTCAGAGAGATTCTCTACAATTTCCACACTGAGAATCTGGTAATGTGTGCTGTGTGCAATTCCTCCTGGTCCTCTTTTTTTCCTCTGGTAGCCATAACCTGCCCGTTCTTGTCTGCCTCCAGCCATGTAGAATGCTCCATGGTCCTCTTGACTCTGATAGGCTGCCAAGCCTACTTTTTGGCTTCCTCTCTGTCTGATTCCTTGGTGCCCGATTCCTTTCTTTCTTGAATCTGTGGAGCTGATGCTTCCTTATCTGGTAGTTCAACTACTCCTCAACATCTCTGCTTTGTAGTGTCAGTATTTGTCCTTTGAAACAAGAAGCTTTTCTTCCTGAACAGCCACCAACTTGCACTTCAAACAGAGAAAGTCTGTGCTTGCTTCAGGCAGGAAAGAAAACATATCCTATTACAGACCATCACAGCAATGAGCATAGAATTGTACATAGAAAGAGACCCTTGTATGCTTAATGTCTAGACTCCCTGTTCACTGCACCTTGTTTGCAAGCTCAAGAGTTTTTTGCCTGGAAACTGACTTACAACTTATATACTAAGTCTCGCTGCTGAGCTCCACCCCACTGTTAGCAGCCACTGAAATACTTCAAACACAGAGGATGATTACAGACACAAGGGTCCCAGACACATGGTCCTCACCGGAGAGACAAACATACAGACCAGTTTCACCTGGCCTGTTCAGGGGCCCAAAGCTCAGCCACACAGCCCTTACAGAGAACAAACAATAGATGAAACACACTACTTACCAACCACCTCTACCTCTGTCAAGGTTCCTTCCGCACTCTGAACTCTAGGGTACAGATGTGGGGACCTGCATGAAAGACCCCCTAAGCTTATTCTTACCAGCTTAGGTTAAAAACTTCCCCAAGGTACAAACTTTGCCTTGTCCTTGAACCCTGTGCTGCCACCACCAAGCGTTTTAAACAAAGAACAGGGAAAGAGACCACTTGGAGATGTCTTCCCCCAAAATATCCCCCCAAGACCTACACCCCCTTTCCCGGGGAAGGCTTGATAAGAATCCGCACCAATTTGTACAGGTGAACACAGACCCAAACCCTTGGATCTTAAGAACAATGAAAAATCGATCGGGTTCTTAGAAGATTTCAGAGTAACAGCCGTGTTAGTCTGTATTCGCAAAAAGAAAAGGAGTACTTGTGGCACCTTAGAGACTAACCAATTTATTTGAGCATGAGCTTTCGTGAGCTACAGCTCACTTCATCGGATGCATACCGTGGAAACTGCAGCAGACTTTATATACACACAGAGATCATGAAACAATACCTCCTCCCACCCCACTGTCCTGCTGGTAATAGCTTATCTAAAGTGATCATCAAGTTGGGCCATTTCCAGCACAAATCCAGGTTTTCTCACCCTCCACCCCTCCCCCACACACAAACTCACTCTCCTGCTGGTAATAGCCCATCCAAAGTGACAACTCTCTACACAATGTGCATGGTAATCAAGGTGGGCCATTTCCAGCACAAATCCAGGCTTTCTCACCCCCCCCCCTTTTTTTTTCCCAGGGACGGACGGACACACACACACACACACACACACAAACTCACTCTCCTGCTGGCAATAGCTCATCCAAACTGACCACTCTCCAAGTTTAAATCCAAGTTTAACCAGAACGTCTGGGGGGGGGGCAGGGGTAGGAAAAAACAAGGGGAAATAGGCTACCTTGCATAATGACTTAGCCACTCCCAGTCTCTATTTAAGCCTAAATTAATAGTATCCAATTTGCTTCAGGTTGCGGGGCTGTGGGAGACAGGCCAGTCCTTGCCTACAGACAGCCCCGCAACCTGAAGCAAATACTCACCAACAACCACATACCACACAACAGAACCACTAACCCAGGAACTTATCCTTGCAACAAAGCCCGTTGCCAACTATGCCCACATATCTATTCAGGGGACACCATCACAGGGCCTAATAACATCAGCCACACTATCAGAGGCTCGTTCACCTGCACATCCACCCAATGTGATATATGCCATCATGTGCCAGCAATGCCCCTCTGCCATTTACATTGGTCAAACTGGACAGTCTCTACGTAAAAGAATAAATGGACACAAATCAGATGTCAAGAATTATAACATTCATAAACCAGTCGGAGAACACTTCAATCTCTCTGGTCACGCAATCACAGACATGAAGGTCGCTATCTTAAAACAAAAAAAGTTCAAATCCAGACTCCAGCAAGAAACTGCTGAATTGGAATTCATTTGCAAATTGGATACTATTAATTTAGGCTTAAGTAGAGACTGGGAGTGGCTAAGTCATTATGCAAGGTAGCCTATTTCCCCTTGTTTTTTCCTACCCCTCCCCCCCCCAGACGTTCTGGTTAAACTTGGATTTAAACTTGGAGAGTGGTCAGTTCGGATGAGCTATTGCCAGCAGAAGAGTGAGTTTGTGTGTGTGTGTGTGTGTCCCCGGGAAAAAAAGGGGGGGGGTGAGAGAGCCTGGATTTGTGCTGGAAATGGCCCACCTTGATTACCATGCACATTGTAGGGAGAGTGGTCACTTTGGATGAGCTATTACCAGCAGGATAGTGAGTTTGTGTGTGTGGTTTTTGGAGGGGGGTGAGGGGGTGAGAGAACCTGGATTTGTGCAGAAAATGGCCCACCTTGATTATCATGCACATTGTGTAGAGAGTTGTCACTTTGGATGGGCTATTACCAGCAGGAGAGTGAGTTTGTGTGTGTGGGGGGGTGGAGGGTGAGAGAACCTGGATTTGTGCTGGAAATGGCCCAACTTGATGATCACTTTAGATAAGCTATTACCAGCAGGACAGTGGGGTGGGAGGAGGTATTGTTTCATGATCTCTGTGTGTATATAAAGTCTGCTGCAGTTTCCACGGTATGGATCCGATGAAGTGAGCTGTAGCTCACGAAAGTTCATGCTCAAATAAATTGGTTAGTCTCTAAGGTGCCACAAGTACTCCTTTTCTTTTTGTTCTTAGAAGAAGAATTTTAATTAAAGAAAAGGTAAAAGAATCACCTCTGTAAAATCAGGATGGTAAATACCTTACAGGGTAATCAGATTCAAAACATAGAGAATCCCTCTAGGCAAAACCTTAAGTTACAAAAGACACAAAAACAGGATTATACATTCCATCCAGCACATCTTATTTTACCATCCATTAAACAAAAGGAAATCTAACGCATGCTCTAGCTAGATTACTTACTAACTTAACAGGAGTTGTAAGGCTGCATTCCTGATCTGTTCCTCGCAAAAGTATCACAGAGACAGACAGACCCTTTGTTCCCCCACCTCCAGATTTGAAAGTATCTTATCCCCTCATTAGTCATTTTGGGTCAGGTGCCAGCGAGGTTATCTTAGCTTCTTAACCCTTTACAGGTGAAAGGGTTTTGCCTCTGGCCAGGAGGGATTTTATAGCACAGTATACAGAAAGGTGGTTACCCTTCCCTTTATATTTGACAACCTCCAAGAATCTGATCTGGAAATACTCCCTCCAAGCTCCCTGTTTGCGACGTTTATTTCCCAACACTGGCTATGTATGTTGGGCAACACTTCATTGAAGGAATAGTTACCCTGAAGATGTGGTGTGCACAATTACACATAGGCAGACATCAGATTTCTTACCATGAAATCAAACTTTAGCTGAGAATTCTCTTGGTGTCAAATAACATAAATGAACACCATTTTATACAATTTGCAGTATTTACTAGAAAAATACCTCAGAGTTAGCCAAATAACTACAATTTGCAGATTTAAATAGAATTTCGCTAGGACTGCTCTAGAGCAATAACTTTAATGTTATATATTGTTTAAAAAACAAACACAAGAATGTACCCAGCTAGTTACTCTTCTAGTAGCTGTTGTAATTTTAGTCTGTCCTGGAAACTTTACCATTTAAAAGACCAGTCTTGATATATGTCCTGTACATAGGGTCTATGAGCCCAGGAGGGCATGATTTGATCTATGAGGCACATGTACCCCAGCAGTACAGGCTCATTCCACAAACCATGCACGTATTTAATGAACTGAGGAGTGACCCAGGGAGGATAACACACCTTCTCATTCCAAGTCAGGGTCACCATCTTCCTGGCTATACATTCCATTCTAGGCATGTTTTCTCTGTCTGCATAGTTTGACAAAGGAGCCATTGAGTAGAAAAAGCAAATACCATGTACACCATGTAGACTTCTACAAGAACAATCATATGCATGAGAGTGGTGGAAAATTCATTTTCTAATGATTTGTCTCTTCTTTAAGGAGACAGGTTTCCCCATTAGTCTAGCAGTTATTCTGAGCTGGCATAATATGACTGATGTGCTGAATAGCATTTGAATATGTCCAAATGCAAAGTTATGCTTCTAGAAACAAAGAAAGTAGGTCATACTCACAGGATGAGGGGATGTTATTCTGGGAAGCAGTGACGCTGAAAATGATTTGGGAGTCATGGTGAATAGTCAGCTGCACATGTGCTCCAGTCCAATGCTGTAGCCAAAAGGGCGAATACAATCCTTGGATATATAAACAGGAGAATATCAAGTGGGAGTAGGGAGGTTATTTATCACTATATTTGGTACTGGTGCAACTGGAATACCTTATCCAGTTCTAGTGTCCATAATACAAGAAAAATGAAGGTGGTGGGGGAACCCTGAGGTGGGGAACTCAGACAAGCAGAGTCCCTCTCAACCTCTGGAACTGGTGTATCAGTAATCAAATCAACCCATTGGAAGCCAACCTTCCGGGGAAGCAAAATGTGCTTGCAGATTTCCTCTGCAGACATTTTGCAGTCAACCACCAGTGGGAGCTCCATGACTCAGTACTGTGCAATATTTTCTCTCTGCGAGGAACCCCAACCAGGGATCTGTTCGCTTCTCAAGCAAAGAGGAACTGCACCACATATTGCTCCAGAAGAGCCCTAGGTTGCCACTCTCAGGGTGACACGCTGTTTCTTTCTTGATCAGACAAACTCAACTATGCCTTCCTTCCACTGCCACTTCTGCCACAAGTTCTATGTCAAATCCAGGACAGAGCACGGGGTCATCCTGATTGCCGCCTTCTGGCCCAGACAGTTATGGTTTCCCAACCTCCTACACATATCATTCTGACCACCAATCATCCTCCCAACATTTCCCAAGCTCCTGATCCAGTGGAACAACAAGATGTGACACCCTGATCCATATCCACTCCACCTCAGGGCTTGGTGTTTGGATAGGCGTCATCCTTAGAACATTCATACTCCACAGCCATACAAGACATCCTTTCTAATAGTAGAAAGGACAGTGCTAGAAAATGTTACCTAGCTAAATGGAAGTGCTTTTCTCTTTTGGGGTTCATCAAAGAAGCATTCTCTCCAAGACTATAGATATTCCTTTAATCTTGGACTATATCCTATCTTTGAATACATTAGGTTTGTCTATCAGTGCCTTGTGAGTCCACTTGGTGGCGATCAGCATATACCATCCACCTTCTCTGCGCTACTCAGTCTTCTTACATCCACTGACCAACAGATGTTGGAAAGGCCTAATAAGAACCTTCCCACCTATTCAGAAGTCCACCCCCCAGTGAGATCTAAACCTGGTTCTCTCAGTACACATAAAGGCACTCCTTTGAACATTTAGCTACTTGCACCAAAGTCACTTTTCTTGTAGCCATCCCCTCAGCTAGAAGGGTTGGCGAACTTGGAGTAATGATAGCATGTGGAGGATCTGCCATCTTTCATAAGGGTAATGTTTCTTTGTGTCTACACCCCAAATTCACTGCTATAGTAGTTCCAGAATTTTATCTTAACCAATTGATTCGCTTACCTATGTTCTTCCCAAAACCACACACTTCTATGGAGGAGCAAAGACTCCACTCCTTCAATGTTCAACCAGCTTAGCCTTTTACCTGAAGAGGAAAAAAAATCAATCCGGAAATCCCCGAAACTATTCATCACTGTAACAGAAAGAGTCAGAGGGCATGCCATCTCCACCCAGAGAATCTCCAAATAGATCTCAGGCAGCCGATAGAGTGGAATACAATCAAACCTTCCTCCCCACCCCCTCCCGTGGGGTAAGAGCTCGTTCCATCAGAGTCCAGGAAAAACTGTTGCATCTCTTCAGGAGATACCCCTCCTGGACATCTGTAAAGCGGCTATGTGGAGCAGCAGTCACACATTTGAAAGACATTATTTGCTGATGCCTCCTTTGGGACAGTAGTACTCCGCTCAGCTCTGCCATCTACCTTGTACCGTATCCTACTTAGGTACTGCTTTCAATCACCCACCGTGGAACACAATAGAGACCATCACTCGAAGAAGAAGAAGGGGCAGTTACTTACCTGTAACTAAAGGTTCTTTTGAGATGTGGGGTCCCTATATATATTGCACTACCCTCCCTCCATTCCCTCTGCTTTGGATATTGTCTGATTTGCAGCAGAGAAGAAACTGGAGAGAGGTCATTCTGCTCTGCCCTTTATCGCCTCAGATGGAGACATGAGGTGGACCAACGGGCACTACTTTCAAATTCTCTGGCTCCAGACACACAGTGCACATGTGTAATCTACAGTGGAACACAGATAGGGACCACTCATCTCAAAGAACGTCCAGTTACAGATGAGTAAACTCCCCCTGTAATGAGAGACTCAAGGAGCTCAAGCTGTGTATCTTAACAGAGAGAAGGTGAAGGGGTGCCCTTGATCACAGTCTGTAAGTACCCACATGGAGAGCAGAAATTTGATAGTAGAGACTTACTTCAATCTAGCAGACAAAGTTTTATAACAAGATCCAGTCGATGGCTGGAAGGTGAGCGTGACAAATTCAGACTAGAAATAAGTGCACTTTTTTAACAGTGAGGGTGATTAACCTTTGGAACAACTTACTAAGGGTTGTGGTGGATTCTCCATCACTGGCCATTTTTAAATCAAGATTGGATGTTTTTCTAAAAGATCTGCTCAAATTAAATGAGGGAAGTTCTACGGCCTGTGTTATACAGGAGGTCAGACTAAATGATCACAGTAGTCCCTTCTGTCTTTATAATCTATGAAACCGTAGCTACTAATCTGCATAGTATTTTCATTTGTTATCTTGCACGTTTTCCGAGTCTGTGTGTCTCCTTCCTGTTGTCTGGTAATCACCACACAGACCCTGCTTGGCCACCAGCTGAATACTAAGGCCTAAGAGGAGTACAGAAACAAGTACTTAATAGAAATGCCAATAAAGACTATTGCTGGAGGAAAACCTTTAACAGAGTCACTACAAGTATGATAAACAAAATAGGACACTTTTCTTCTTATCCAGTAGACAAGTCTGCACAACCTTGTGTCTCTCATGAGATCTCCTTTTCTGGAAATTTAATAGGCTTCCTTTTTAGTACCTAGGTAAGGTCTGCAAGCATTCATGTACTGGCTAGAACCCATTAGTCTTTGCAAGCATAATAAAACTTAAGAAGGAATTTACACAGCAAATAACTAGTTTAAAATGCAGGTGTTTGCTAATGCAAATGAAGGATATAATTCAGATGTTCAGAGGTTGTGCATATATTGTTTGTTAGGTGTAGCTGCTGCAACCTTTTAACCTGAGAATATCTGATATTTAAACCAGCATACCTTTTCTGAGACAAACTGAGTTGGGGAAAATTGGCTTCAATTACATCTGGATATTTGCTTTCAAGAGGAATAGCTCTAGTTTCTTTCATGTGAAGTTCCTACAGTGATGAGTGAAATGTAAATTAAAACAAATGAGGACTTTTAAGAAGAAGAAATGTGCATCTATTATGAATAAGTCCCTCAAGAAGTCTCAGAACGCTTACATAATTAAAAAGGCAGTGCTCAGAATGTCAAGAATGAGCAATCAGTACTGCCAGGGGAAGAAAAGACTTAGCTTTTTGCCTCTTCCCATATGCTTCTACTTTGCAAATTGTGCAAACCAAAATTTTAGAACTTCAAAAGAAAAGTAGGCAGAGTACTTCATCTATAAAATGCTATCTCCAGTCAACTAAATCCTTCAAAAGAGAAATTCAAGGAACTGAAAACTTTCTATATCTTAACCTGCTTTGCCTTGGTGTGAGCACGTATGATATATAACATCATCCTGTGTTTCCTCTGTGTATCCCACCGCTCCCTCAAGTAGTCATAGAAACACTGTAATTCACAGGAATTAGTAGTCTTGTTTAAAATAGTGTGTGTAATCTTTAATATAGTCAAGTTGAAGTGCAGATGCAGTATGAGATAAGCATATTATAATAGGTGGGGGTCAGAAAATGTTGAGAAAATATAAAATTTGCATTTAAAAACTTTTTGCAGGGATTTTTGCAGAGACTTTTCCAGTGTATGGAGCTTTTGTGGAAAAAAACCTCATCTGCGCTGGGCATGTGCAAGCACACTTGCAAATTATCACACTAGTCATTCAGCTTCTCAGGCCTCGTTTCCATCACAGAAAAAAATCCAAGATTTTGAAGTTTGACTCTTTTTTTTTTTTTTTTGGTCCCAATTCAGAACTAAATCTCAGATTTTTTTTTTAAATCTTCCAATAATATGTACCTTTTGATCTCATCATGTTATTTTATTTTGATAAGGTTGAAATGTTTTGTTTCTATCTTATTGCTTCAACTTTTATATAAGACAGTTGAAACAAAGTAAAAATGAAATGTTTCAGCCTTATCAAAATGAAACATTGCAATGATTTTCTATAAATTTGTGACCATCAATATTTTATCACAAAACATTTAGATTGAATGAAATTAAGCATTTTTGAAAGCCACCTGCAAGTTTTTGACTAGCTCTACTCAAGTTCACTAACCACACTGTATTTACATTTCTTATAAAGGACCGTTTTCATGATGCATGTGTAACCCACTGATGACTGTGTGTTCGAGATTCCCCTTTGTGCCAATCGACAGCGGGATGGGTTCTTATGACACACCTTCACAGAGGCTTTGTTCTTTAGCTCAAGCTGTAGCAGCTCATGTTTTTAGCTCTGGAGTCTCACTACTTCAATCCCTAGCGCGTCGACCAAGTTGGCAGCTGTCAGACATGCAAGAGACTAACTGGTTGATTACGGCTACATTCTGGCGTTGGAGAGAACCTATGTATCAGGCACACAAAATAATTCTGTTTTAGTGGCCATTTTAACATGTTGACCACTCATATTGTTATACCTTTTCTCCTACCCTTTATCTGTCCGACTTCAGTTTGTAGGATCTTTGGCCCAGGTATGGGGTAGTCTATTGTATTTGGGAAGTCCCTGCTACATTTTTAACACTACTGTGTCACATATTTGGTCAAATAAAGCCACTTTTTTTCTGTATAAAACCAGGTTACATTAAGAGAATAAGTAAATCAGAAAAGCAGCTGGAAAGTGGGAATCCTATATTTAGATTTGGAATCTGTATTTCACTCTTCAGTTCCCTACTGCCACTTGGGCATTTAAAAGTGTAGTGCTGTTTTGAAAGGTGGCAGTGGAATGACACTACCTCTCTTAGCTGGCCTGCTCCAGATGTGTATTGAGTCATCCCTGATGATTTTACTGACTGGAATAGTTTTTTTTTCCTTTTTTCACTTGTTAGCCTTGCAGAGCCCATGCTGTTTTGGGAGACAGGACTATTTTGGCTTAAACGTCCTCGGTAGAACCGTTGAACCAAGTTCTAGCTGTAAAATCTCTTTGTTAGTGATGCATGAACTAGAAAGCATCAACTTTGTCTTTCAGATTCCAGGTTGGGTTTACAGAACTACTAGCTGAAAAAACATATTTCTACTTGTATACTTAAGAGATTTAATCTGGGAGTCGTGAAGAGATGATACAAATGGAAATGAACGATGCTTTTATTACTTCAGTAACTCTCAAAGCAGAATTACGCTTGAAGATGATACAGTGAATGGTGTAGTACTGAAGTTGTGAAGAATTCATTGCATATTTTAAAATATTTTTTGGGGGGTAGGGTTGCCAACTTTCTAATAACACAAGACAGAACTCCTCTGCCCCACCCCTTCTCCCAGGCCCCACTCCCTGCTTGTCCCTTCCCCCTCCTTCCGTCGCTCATTCTTCCCAACCCTCACTCACTTTCACGGGGCTCGGGCAGTGGGTTGGGGTGCAGGAGAAGGTATGGGCTCTGGGCTGGGGTGAAAGCTTGAGGTTCAGGAAGGGGCTCTGGGCTGGGGTGTGAGGGCTCCAGCTGGGGCCAGGGATGAGGGGTTTGGGGCACAGGAGGAGGCACTGGGCTGGGGCAAAGGGCTGGGTGTGTGTGTGTATGGGGGGCAGGTGAGGGCTCCGGTTGGGGCTGGGGCCAATGGGAGCTGCGGAGCTGGCACTCGGAGTGTGGACAGTGTACAGAGTCTCCCAGTCCTTGTTCGCCCCAGCACCTAGGGGCTGCAGGGACCTGATGGCCGCTTCTGGGATCAGTGCGGAGCCAGGGAAGGTAGGGAGCCTGCTCTAGCCCCAGGCCCCCGCTGTGCCACCAGCCAGACTTTAAAGGGCACCCTGGCAGCTCCATTAAACCGGGCATTGTGGATGAAAACCGGACACCTGGCAACCTTCGGGGGCGGGGGAGTAAGAACAAAACAGAGAATTTGGTCTACAGAATGGACTAATGCCAGGTCAAACCAAAGGGCAGGTTAAGAAAGTTGTCTTAGGAATAAATATATACCTTCCAATGCCAAAAAGGGACTCACCCTTGGGTGGAGCAATTAGTGTTCCTGTGCCGTCCTCCCTCTGGGTTTTCCATTAAGGGTTGGGTTTGTGGGCGATAGAAGTAGCTTTAACTCCTTCTGAAAATCGCCTTCCAGCTAGCGATATTTGCTTTTTTGGGCTGTTTTTGTATGTAATACCTCACATTGAAATGAGAGGGATGGAGAGAGAAGTGATTGAAGTTGCAGTCCCTTTACACCATCTCTACAGCAGACTTTGCATCACAAGGTTCCAAAGTGGGTTAAACTCTGGTTGAATCTGGTCCTCTTCGTGTATGGGATGCTTTTTTTTTTAAGATGCCGTTCTTGAATTACAGAAACCTAGTACATCAAATAGCAATGCTCAGATCTTTAGAGTTTGTACTACTCTACCTGGGAAACAGACCGAGATGGTTGTAGAAAGCTTTCAAAGAGGGAGTCAGCAAGGGAGAGTATGTCCTGGCATTGACCTTGTATGCCAAGTTTCAGCTCTCAGGAATTTTTTTTTAAACATGTTGCCCGATAGTGCAGTGGTAGCTCTGATTCAGCACTCCCCTGCTGAAAACGAACCTGTGGCTTCAGGCTACTTCTGAAGGCAGTTTCCTCTAAAAAGAACAAAACCGGCCTACAATTTTCTTTTGCAGTCTGTCCTCCTTGCAAGAGGACTGACCAACTACTAGGTTTGGAGGTGAAGAATATAGTTAGCTAGCAAGGTGTTGCCTTAACATTTGAAAGTCTCATGCATAGTCTCAAGCTGTTAATTCAGAAGTACCTGAAGCTGGGGACAGTTCTACAAACTAGGAATATAGAAGGAACAGCTGTTTCATAAAAATGTAGCTTTAATGTTTTGGAATTAAGCTAGAAGAAGAGGGCATATGGCAAGAGGCACCGTAATAATAAAATTTTTGGAAGAGTATCACTGCTCTTTTGTTAATCCCTGGTACTACTTAATATTCTTATCAGCTACTGGTGAACATAGCTGCAGATTTACCCTGCGTGTAATTGTCTGCAGTGTCAGCTTCTGCTCTTCAAGCTAGTGTTCAAAATCTTGCCTTGAGAAGTAGAAGTAGTTTTTGCACATATGGTTCACCTTTTACTCTAGATTGAGGCTTAATTGACAGAGCTCTAAAAAATCTTGTTTTGTGTCAAAAAATTATTTGTGTGCTAAAATGACCAGTTTAAAATACATAAACACCGAGAACAGTTAAACAGCAAAAATGAGGGATTTGGGCCATTAATATTCTCTAACTGCATAGTGGTTTATTACTCTCATATAATGTAGATGCAAATCAGACCTCATTTGATTTTTGTGTAGGAACACAAGGAGAAATGAGCTTTGTGGGTTTTTAATAATGTAACATCTGTTTTGTGACTCTGAGTTAAGTCATTATTCCCTGCAGTTTTTAATTAATCACTTTCTTAGACTTTTAGGATTGTTACATTTGTGTTTTTAGAGGAACTGATAAGACTGTCCTCTTATTTACTGAACAGATTGCAGTGGCTGATCATAAACTGGCTTTGCTTCAGTCCTGGATCAAAGCAGATTTCTCAGACAGTGCTCATTTTTAGAGGTTAAGACTCTCCCATGCCAATTATGGTTGTAATCTGTGTATGCCTATGGTCAACTTGTTCATAGGAACACATTAAACATTTTTAGAGAAAAATATTATTGGACTATGGCAGGGAGAATTGTGGGGCGTGGCTCCTTTTTTCACATGGTACATTGGGGTACTGGTAATACACTTTTTTTTTTTTTATTCCTTGGCCCTGTCACTTTACAGACATTGGCACCACTGGCTACAGTGAACACTCTTACCATTGCAACATAATCTGAGAGGCTACCAGAAATACCAGCATTTTTAAAAAGAATCCAAAATATTCTTAAGTGATTGTTTTGGGAATTGATATTTCAGTTGACTGATGTACTTTGCCCCCTCTTTCTAAGACTATCCCGCTAGGAGCCTAATATTTTAAATGCATTTGGAAAGGTGCTATTAGGGAGTAATTACTAGTGGAAGTTGCAAGTAAAATGGTACAAGTTGCAATTATTCAGACTTCTTGTAGGAGGTAAAGCTGTGTTTTGCAGGAAGAGGGATGGGTGTACTTGTAATTAGTATTTATTTTTACAGTTCTCTTTGCAGAGAGTGTGAGTGAGAGGAAAAAATGGCTCATGGAGTTGGGTACAGTGAATTTTGTACAGGTTTGAAAGGCTGAAAAGCAATTAGAGTAAAAATCATAAAGCTTAAACTTGAGTACTAAAGATGCATTTATTTTCAGTGAAGGGAGAAGGGAAACATAAATAGGATTTAGAGTATCAAAAGTTAAAGCAAAAAGGAAAGTTTTATGGCAAGACTGGAAGAGGTTGAGATTTGGTTGCTCAGAGAAGAGTTTTGGTAGTAAACCCCAAATGTAGCAGCCATAATGAGGAGAGAAGAAAAGAGGACAAAACTGGAGGAGAAATAAGACAGAGCCAACTCCATGGAGAATTTTGACTTGGAATTGGAAATGGAGTGGAAGCCAGAAAGAGGGAAGGGAATTGTGCTTAATATGGATTCCCCTTTCTGAGGTGTGGGAATAGCCTTAATTTAGCTCTCTGATATCAATGAAATGTATATGTGAAGGATTGAGTTTATGATATGAGAAGGAATTTGTAGTAGGTGAGATGTAAAGTGATTAAAAAATGAATATGGCTACTAGAAAAGGCCAGGATAAATTCTGGCAAACTTCCAGAGGTGTACAGGCAAAGTGTACAGAAAAGGGAGATAGTGGATAAAAGGCTACTTTGGGGCCAAGGATGATTCCAGGACTTCTGGTGTATACTATTGCTATGTTGGCCACTAGTAAGAAGTTATATTTTACCAACAGCTATATTGTGTATCTGAGAAATCATAGGATTTTTCTTGATGTTAAATAAAGGAACATTAGCACAGAGATTGACTTGTTTTTCTGCAGGAGTCTTCTCTCTTGGGAGCTCTGTAATCAGAAAATGTATGCAGCGACACAGTTCAGCTTTTCAAAACTAAATATTACTTGTCAGCAGAAACACAGCAGTTAGAGAGATGGATTAATACAACCAAGAAGGTCTACACTTGTCTCTTACCCAACCGTCTAGCTTCTCCTTGTATAGTTAAGCAGGCTCTGCTTAGCCCAGACATCCTTCAGCCTTGGGTTGGGAGAGCAAGCTTACATGCCAGCAGCTCCGACCTCTGTTTCCCAAACCTTCTCTTCTAGTAGTTAGTCAGGGCTGCTCTTTTTTAAACAAAATCAAATCCTTTTGTTTCAGCTTTCCTACCTCAAGGATCACCCCTCCCTCTTCCAAGTCAAGGATGTCTGTTGCACTGGACTGGAGACAGTACTTCACAGTTACTATCTGCATGGTGGATGAAGTACTGGGTGATGGAGTTAATCCAGATCAGTCTCCCTCTTCCTGCCCCTGGTAGGAGTTAACGTATTCAATCCATGTAGTCCACAGTATCTAAGTAGGAGGTAAACTAAATCACACAGAATCGTCACAAAAATAATGCAGAAATCTCCCATGTTTTTGAACACAAGAGCCTGACTTTTAACTCTGTGGATTACAATCTTGAATGTAGGTGTTTGTAACAAGCTTCCAGTCAGTTTCAAAGAGAGTATTATACAGTTTTGGTGAAGAAACCATTTAAATTTAACATGAGCAAGAAAATTTTAAGCAGTATTTGCAATGAGTATTAAACATCAAACAAAAACTCAGGTAGTGAGTCTACTAGTGTGTCGTCTTATATAGAGTTCCAGATTTTGCTGCTCTTAGACATATCACTATGTGATATTTTACATTTTTATTCTTAAGTGCGCACATACAGACATTCTTTATTTCTGATCCTTTTTTTCAGAAATGTTTTTTCAGTCTCTCTCTAGCATAGCGTAATGTAGAATGTCAGAACTGGAAAAAATCATGGCACCTCAGTCCTTTTGTAAACATTTTAGCCATGTCAGCAAACAAATATCTAGGCTTCCTTACAGCTTGCAGCATTTCAGACGTTGGGTTAATAGTGGTCTGGTCTCTCTGGTTTCTGGTGAGACAGGAAATCTGCAGCCTATATCCAAATTGGTACAGGTATTGAGATCAGCATATTAAATTCAGGGAAACTGATATTTTTCTAAGGCTTTCTCTGGGCTCCTGTCTTTTCACCATAAGCATAGCTAAGTCAGCAAAGAATCCACAAACACCCACCTCATGGAGTTCTGCCTTTGTTCTCTTCTTAAGAGACAAACTTCCAATTAAAAACAGTTAGTTATTAGGTAAATGTAAATTCAGTAGATTCTGTAGCCTCTAGGAGTGACAAAAGCTTCTCTCCCAGCTCTCCCTTTAAATCCATAAAATACACTGAGGACTTCCCTAATAAGTAAAGCTGGAATAACACTTACCTGTATCCAAAGTGGTACAGGTACTGGGGCCCTCCCTGACAGCACCTACATCTTTTGGTCCTGGGTTGATTAGTTGCGGAATCCTCTACGACTGTCATAACCTTTCCCTTTAAAGGCTCCGTCTCTTCCTTGACCCTTTTGGGGTGTGTTTACATCCCACGAGACGGAGCAGCCTGTGCATTCCTTTGGGTCAGGGGACTGGAATTCTGCTTTGCTCTGTGCACTGGCTGTGTGGAGTGTGGAGGCTCCTTATTCTTTTCTTATTTTGTGTCTTTGTAAGGTTCAGGCAGACTCTAGCAAATACTGATTTATCTCATCTATTCTTGTTTCCTCTTCAAAGGTCAGCACATCAGAGATAAAAGGAGGATCCTATAGCATAGCTTTTTATTTTTCAGTTTTTTAAAAAGACATTTTTATTCTCTCCTTTTGAATGTTAATACTTTGAGTGATAATTACTTAAAGAGCCTCACAAGTAGTGCATTAAATATCATTTGATACTGATAATATGCCAGTTTTCTAGAAACACAAAAATTAAGTAGTTATCGCTAGAATATTATTTTTTGTTTATCTTCTTGACTTGTAATACAGATAGTTAATCATTTAAAACCAGAAAGAAGACAAAATATCTGCCCACTCATCTGTTGAATGAACCAAGACAATACCAAAATTTGCAGCTCGAGCTAGGGCTAGGGTTACAGGGAAAGAAAGATATGAGATTTGGAAAAGAACGACACTACGCACTTCGAGTGTGCAAATGAACTATCGTTTGATGAGTCACCAGAAGCATTACATTAAAGAATATGTTGTACAGGGAAAAAAAGATGACCTTGTGGTATTTACAGTGGCTGAAGTAGAAAACCTTCTGAGCAAAGTAACAAGGGAGTCCGTTTATTTCAGCTAACTTTCTTTTTTAAGAATGTTAGTCTTCATATCTGAAATCACACTAGTGTATTTCTTGTGGGGATGCTAGTGTGCTGTTTGGTCAAGGAAAATGATGTAATTATTCAGGGACAATGCACAAATGAACAATAACCATTGAAAAAGAGATTAAAATTGATGACCGTTGAACTGACCTATTATTGATTTGAGGCTAAATAGTTCTGGTTTTGGAACCTTATTTTCAACTAATTTTCAGCAATATAATAAATCTAGGGCTGTCAATCACAATTAACACAAAACAAATTAGATTTAAAAAAAGTCATGATTAATCAGTTTTAATCACTGTTAAACAATAATAGAATACCAATTTAAATTTATTAAAATATTTTTGGATGTTTTTCTACATTTTCAAATATATTGATTTCAGTTACAACACAGAATACAAAGTGTATAGCACACATTTTATATAATTATTTTATTACAAATATTTGCACTGTAAAAAAGATAAAAGAAATAGTATTTTCCAATTCACCTCACACAAGTACTGTAATGCAATCTCTATCGTGAAAGTGCAACTTACAAATGTAGAATTTTTTTTCATAACTGCACTCAAAACCAAAGCAATGTAAAACTTTAGAGCCCACAAGTCCAGTCGGTCCTACTTCTTGTTCAGCCAATCACTCAGACAAACAGGTTCATTTACATTTGCAGGAGATAACGCTGCCTGATTCTTACTTACAATGTCACGTGAAAGTGAGAAAGGCGTTTGCATGGAACTGTTGTAACCAGTGTTGCAAGGTTTATATGTGCCAGATACACTAAACATTTGTATCCCCCTTTTTACTTTGACTTGTATCTTTTTAAAATCTTTTTTACAATGCAAATATTGATAATAAAAATAATATAAAGTGAACACTGTACACTTTGTATTCTGTGTTGTAATTGAAATCAATATATTTGAAAATGTAGAAAAACATCCAAAATATTTATAATAAATTTAAATTGGTATTCTGTTGTTAAACAGTGTGATTAAAACTCTGATGAATGACGACTATTTTTTTAATCTCGCAATTAATTGCATTTATTTTTTAATCATTTGACAGCCCTGAATAAATCTGATATTTGAAGCAAGAAAAATGCCATTCTTTTAAAGCAGCGATAACATCAGCCTTAATTACCACCAAGCCTGGTGATTTTAATCTTATATTCTCAATGCAAATCCCCCTGTGTATTGATGGGATAATGTACTCCTTTGTTACCACTGTATTGGGAACAACACTGAGTTTTCAGAGTTTTAGTAGTCAGGTTTGTCTATATTAGAAGGCTCAACTTTGGCTGTTTCTTCAAAAAGATTGAAAAGTGACTTTTATGCAACTGTTTGAAATATTTTCAATGGGTAGTTCGGTTTGTAAAGAAGAGCCTTCCTACAATTCAGTGTTAGTGGGAATTCATATACTTCAGCGAAAATATTGGACTATTTTGAGGAAATGCACTAATTTGGTATTGGATTGTCATCAATTGAAATAAAAGTGGCTTGTTCATCACTGACTCTTAATTACTTTTCCATGCTAATCACCCCAAGCAAGCTTGCAAAATATTTCAGGAATATTATATTTTTCATGTGGCTTCCTAATCCTGCTCCAAGACCTATTTGTATTCATTCTATGGTGCTCTCTCTGAGGTTGGTCAAAGCTTTTCCCTATGGTTTGAGTTTCTTTACAAACTATTAACAGTTAAACATAAATTCTGTCCCAAGCTCTTCTCCCATGGCATACCTGCTTCTGTAGCTCATTCCTGAGAACCAGTCCATGTAGACCCCATCTGCCAAAGAGGTATTTCTTCATCCCTTAACCCTATCCTGGACATAAGGGGTGTCTCTGCTTCAACAATCACTACAGATTTATCAGCAATTCTTCCAGGATTTTGATGCCTTAGCTAAGCCAACCCTGCTCCATAAGGCATTAAAGTAGTAAGAGGTTCAGTACATAACTCGTTTGTCTAGCACCTTTCTTAATCTCAGTTCCACAATGCTTTATGAAGACAAATACTGTATACTAGCTACTCTTGCCCTTTTCAATTATTTAAGCAGTAACTGCAAAAGAAAGGTGATTTGAAATAAGACACAATTTGTTGAGGCAGAAAAGGAGAAGGCTGATATGTTTCATAAGGGCTCCAAATTAAACCAGTACCATCTTTTGTTTTTTAAATTGGCCTTACAGCTCAGATACTACAATGATAGGTGTGGGATCAGGTATAGATCACAAAGCGAGATCTTGCCTACTCTGTAACACAGACTGCAAGGAAATTCAACCCAGTTGTCTTTCTATTGATTATAAGGTTACGTTCAAGGCCTCGGTCCTTATCTTTAGAGCCCATTATGGAATTTACCCAAGTGACCTTTGGGGGGGCCTATGTAGCTGAGACAATGATAGGTATGGTTCATTCGTTAGGAGTGATATGTGTGTGCATGGGAGTCAGAACTTTCTGAGCTGCTGGCCCCAACTGGAAATCACTGCTGAGAGATCAGAATGTCTTGAAATTCCACTGCCTTCAGATTGAAATGTAAAGCCTACTTCTTTGAGCTACCCTCCCAAATTAAAGAAATTTAAATGCAACAAGTATAGAAACCACTCCTAAGCAGTGAGGTAGGTGGTGGAGAGAGATGGAGAAATGATCAGATGTGCATAATTGTTAAGGCAGTTGGATGCTACAGTGATGGACATAGTAGAAGAACATGGATGGATGGAAGTCATGGTAATATTGGAGCTAAACCTCAGGATTAACCTAGGAATCTTATTACAGCTCTTTCCCCCTTTGCATTTTATTAAAAAAAATATTTACCCATCCTGATAGTAGTGTGAATGGGGATTGTTGATGAGCTTCTTCTAAACATGAGGATTGTGAGCCTTCTTTTCTTTCAGAACAAAGTGAAAACAATTCAAGCTCTGTGGCCCAGTAACTTATCTCTACAAAATGTTGATTTTATACAGTAGATAATTTTTCCATTGGATGGATTTATTTTGTTTCTTACCTGAGGTACTGGGCACGATGCATCTTCATGCAACTTCATCCTATTTGTGTCTTCAAGCCTTGACCAAGTTGCGTTTTGTTGTACTATGTACCAGTGGCTCATACCACACTTAGCTGTGCCATGTGCCTGATGCCAAGTATGTATACCCCAAAATAACATGTGACAAAAGAAATTTTGCCACTATACCTTTCATTACTGAAGTGCTCATTCCCACAGATGATTAAAACGGCTCTTATCCTGTATTAATCTTCTTTCTTGAAAAAATTGAGAAAAGTTTCAATTCTCTTTTCATCTTTTCAGTCCTGCACTCCCCATTTTATACCCAGAGTGAATTGTTACATTGCAGCACCACTCAGTGATATTTCACCATTTGATGTTTTAGTAATGTGCATGGGTAGAGTATAGTAAGAGTCAGTTCTAATTTTAAAATAGAGATCATCTTAAATCAAATCCCTGGATCTAGATACCCCTAATCTTTGCAGGAGTCTGAAATCTAAACTTGGATTAGATCCTAATTTTGTAAACGGCATTAATTTTACAGTGTGCTGAAACAAAACCAGAGATGCAAATATAACAGGTGGAAGGCTGTATTTCTATACAGGCGCTATGATCATTAGTGAGGTTGGAAACCAGGACATCCCCCCCCCCCCAAAGCACAAGCCTTTCTGCCATTTGAGCCATAGAAGAACTCCTGGTAGCTGTAAGATAGTAGAAGACTGTATGTCATGAGAATCAGCCATTAGCAGGGTCACGATTACACGGAATCTTAGAAATTCAGGGCTGTGAGGGCCCTGAAAAGATCATTTAGTCCATCTACCTGTGCTGAGGCAAGATTAAGTTTACTTAGATCATCCCTGACAGGTGTTTATCTAATCTGTCCTTAAAAAGCTCTAAGTATGGGAATTCAGCAACCTCCCTAAGTAGTCTGTTCCAGTGCTTAGCTAGCCTTATAGTCAGAAAGTTTTTCCTAATATCCAACCTAATCTCCCTTGCTGCAGATTAAGTTGATTCTCTTCTTGTGCTACCCTTGGTGGACATGGAGAACAATTGATCACCGTCGTCTTTATAGCAACCTTTTACACATTTGAAAACTGTTATGTTCCCCCCTCAGTCTCCTTTCTACACTAAACATGCCCAATTCTTTCAACCTTTCCTCATAGTTCATGTTTTCTAAATATCTAAATTTTGTTGCTCTCCTTCAGACTCTCTCCAATTAGTCCACATCTTGTTTAATGTGCACCCCAGACTGGACACATTACTCCCTCTGAGGCTTCATCAATGCCAAGTAGTTCATCACTGAAGATGATGACAACATTGTCCTAATTTTCATCTATGGCTATGCATATGACTCTGACATCTAAATCCTAATGCACAGAGTCGGCTACACTGAGGGCATGGAAAGTCTGTATCCATGGTATTTGACAATGAAGTTCTGTGGTGCCTTTCATGTGCAGCCTGGAGACAATTTCATCAATCCCTGCTTGAACCTGTTGCATGCTAGTCTTGTCAGAGACCACCCTTGAGTCCTGTTCTGAGCTGTTTGCTCAAGTTCTTTGAGATTGATGCCAGCCCACTGGGAACTGTTCTTCAAGTTATCTCTGAAGCACTTATACGGATGACTCTTCTTTCTTTTGCCCTGACTCAGCTACCCAATCAAGATCTGTTTTGTGAGACAGTGATCTTCCGTTCTGATGACATATCTAGTCCACCTAAGTTGTGCTGTCAGTAGCATTTCCTCAATGCTGGTTGTGTTTGCTTTCTCCAGGACCTTAATATTAGGCACTCTGTCCTGCTAGCAAATGCTCATTATTGAGCAGAAGGAGCACATGTGAAATTGCTAGAGCTGTTTAATGTGCTGTTTTTAAAGAGTCCATACTTCAGAACGATACAGGAGAGATGTTAGGACTATTGCACTGTAGATCTTCAATTTGGTGGAGAGACAAATTTTACGTTGGTTAAAGGCTTTTTTGTTTGTTTTTTTGGAGTCTGTCAAGGGCCTGGCTAGCTTTACTGATTCTGGAGGCAATTTCCTTACCAAGAGAACAGTCACTAGAGATGGTACTGCCCAAATACTTGAACTGGTCCACATTTTTTCAGCTTTGTGCCTCAGATGGAAATGGCTGGCGCAGGAGCATTGGAATGAGGTGCTGGTTGGAACAAGACTTCTGCCTCCCTGAGACTGATGGTAAGTCCAAAGAGCTGGGATGCTTCAGAAAAATTATAAATGATGACCTGAAGGTTGTCATGTCCATGGGCGCAGTCAACTGCAAAAAGTGCTTTGATGAGAAGCCTCTCCTCCATCTTGATCTTTGTGTTAAGTCTTCGAAGATCAAAGAGAGCCATGGAGTTGGTAGCGAATGTATATCCCCTGGTCTAAGTCCCTTGCAGTATGGCTGAGGACACAGACAAAGAACAAGTTGAATAGCACTGGAGCAAGTATGCAGCCTTGCTTTACTTCATTCTAGATTTCAAATGCATCAGAAGAGTCACCTTTGGAGAGCACTTGCATTGCCACGTAGTCATGGAACAGATGGATGATTTGTATGAACCTTCTTGGGCATCCCAGTTTATGTAGACTAGCCCATAGACCCACTCCATTGACCGTATCAAAAACTTTGGTCAAATAGATGAAATACAGGTCCAAGATGTGCTCTAAACATTTTTCCTGGACCATCATGTCCGTAGTACTGTGACCTGGTCTGAAACCACACTGCGCTTCTGCTAGATACACTAACAATGAGTCTGTTCAGTAGAATGTGAGAGAGTATTTTCCCTGTGGTACAGAGGAGAGAAATGCTTCTGTAGTTTCCACAGTCAGCTTCGATGTTTTTTGTTTTTGAACAGTGAGACAATAATAGCATCTTTGAAATCTTGTGGCATTTCTTCTTCCTCCCAAATGCTACTCAAGATGTCGCAAAACACCTCGGTAGCCTTTGGGCCGCCTTCTTTGTACAGTTCTGGAAAGGACAGAATTCCAGAAGATACCTTGCCAGAGTTCAGTTTTTTTTAATGGCTTTCATGACCTCTTCAGCTGATTGAGGGAGGTCGAGAGCCTTTTTGGGTTTCTCAGGTAATTGATTTAGGATACGTTGATCAACTGTGGATGGTCTATTGAATAAACTATTAAAGTGTTCAACCCATCTCTGTACAAATTCCTTCCTTGTCTTTGGTGAGGGTTGTGCCATCTACTGACTTCAGGGGAGCAGTGCCAGATTTAGATGGTCTGTATACTGCTTTGAGAGAGTCAAAGAACATCTTTGCATTGTTTGTTTGTGTCTGTGTAATGCTGAAACTTCTACCGCTTTCCTTGCTCCACACATCCTGCATTCTCCTCAGTTCAGATTGGGCCTTGCTGTGTAGGTAATTAAACCTATTTCTCTTTGAGATGGAAGTGAGATTGTTCTGCTATTCAACAAATGCTTTCTGGTTGTTGCTTAGGAGTTTGGAAATGTTCTCGTTCTCATCAAATGAATCCTACTCTTTTCTTTGGTCCAAGCACTGATTCAGCTGTGTCAATAACCGCATCTTTGAGCTGGTTCCATTTTTCTGATGGGTTGCCAGCGGATGGTGAGCATGAATAAAGCTAGTCATCAAGTGACTGCGGAAACTGTAACTGATAGTCAATGTGCTTGAGCTTTGCTATGTTGAAGGCTGTTCTGTTGAGCTTGGGGCACTTGCACTGTGAGGGAGACTATATGCAGGCTGAGCACTGCTCTTACCAATCTGTGGTCTGTCTAGCATTCTGCGCCACGCATGGCTCTGGTAATTCTGACGTCACAGATGTCTCATTGGCAGATGATAACATAGTCAATCAGGTGCCATTGTTTGGTACGTGGGTGCATCCGTGTTGTTTTATATTTATCATTTAGCCTAAATATGGTGTCAGTGATGAGCAGTCTATGTTCTGCATATTTACCCAAGAGGAGGAGTCCACTGCAGTTCATCTTTCACACTCCATGTCATATGATCACATCTCTCTAGTCATTGCTCTCTACCAACTTTAGCGTTGAAGTCTCCCAGCAGGACGAGCTTGTCATATGCAGGGGTTGATCTGAAGATGGAGTCCAAGTCTGAGTAGAATTTCTTCTTGCTTTCCTCTATGCTGGTCACTGTTGGCGTGGCACATAGGCACTGATAACAATAACATTCCATGAGGGCCCAGGGGGATCTGAAATTTCATGAGCTGTTCATTCAGGCCAACAGGGAGGTCAGAGAGTTGTTTCAGAAAAGACATCTTGATTGCAGATCCAACTCCATGGATCATGTCTTCATCTTCTGCTTTTCCTTTCCAGAAGAAAGTGCAGTCGCCTCCTAGCTCATTGATGGAGCCTTCTCCAACCAATCTGGTCTCACTAAATGCTGCAATATCAATATTGTAGTGAGCGAATTCTCTAGAGACAAGAACAGTTATTCTCTCAGGCCTTCATGCATTGACTCCGCCCATAAGGCTGCGGACGTTTTATGCTCCTAAAACGAGTCTCTTGTTGTTTTTAGACTGCAGTAGGGTCATCTGCCAGCCGCAGTAGTCTGGCCAGATATTATGCCAAGTAGAGCAGAGCAATTACAACCTGTGTCTTGTATACGACATTGCTGTTAATACATCCAGAATTACATTACATGGACTAGGCCCGAGAATTACACAAAAAAAGTGAAGTTAGGCATATTTTGAAATCATGATCTAGATTTTATGCCTTGGGATGAGTGAGGACGTGTACTATTTCTTTAAATCTTTAGTTTAGAAACTTTCTCAGGCCACTGTCTGTTAATTCTACATTCACTATTTGTATTACTATAGTGCCCAAGTTTATAGTCCTAGCCATGGACGAGAACCCCATTGTGCTGGGGCTGTACGAACACAGACTGAAAAGATGGTCCCTGCCCTGAAGAGCTTACAATCTAAGTATAAAAAAAGAGGCAACAGATGGATACAGACAAGGGGGAGTATTGTGATAGCCTGTGGTCTTAGCACACCGGTGACCTAACTGTTCAGTTTTTTTGTAGGCCTCGTGGAAAAGGAGAGTTTTTTGAAGGAGGATCACGAGGTAGCTTTGCAGATGTGTGTGGGATGCTCCTCCTTAGCATGCGGGGCAGCATGGGAGAAAGCACAAAGATGCTTGTTAAATTTTCAAACAAGTAGGTGATAAAGACTGGTATTGTGGAGGTGGGTGTCGACATCCCAATAGTAAATGAAGGAGGATAGCTAGGATGGGAATAGGCCATGAATGGACTTGAAAGTAAACAGCTTATATTTGATGTGCTAGAGAGGGGGAGCCTTTTCTTCCATTGGTATGGGCGTAGGATAATTGCCTTTTCCTAATTGAAGCTCTTTGTTCAGTGTTAATTAGAAAACAATGTTCTGTGATACTTAACCAATGTCACATGATAGGCCCATGTACAATTTTGAAAATAGTTTCATACTTCTGTTACTTTTTTAGGTTTTTTTAAATTTTTTTTTATTGAAGATAAAGAGCATTGTTAACGGTACAAATTATTTTCCTCCATATGTATTATAAACAATGGTGGTAACAAAAAAAGGTAAGGTAATATGGTAGTTGACAGTATAGATTATGAATTGTGGCAGAAAATGGAACCTTTTCCAAATTTATGGCTATTCCATTGTGCAACCCAATTAAAAATTTGGTCCTGAAGAAGATGATTAAACTAAATGGCTGTGCATGGAGAAAATGTGATAGTTAATACTCCTGATAACTACCAGTTGTTGGTCAGTCAGATCAGAAAAAAATCACAGGAAATAAACTATAGATGAAAATATGGGATGATATAAGCAAACAATGAATACCTTGAAAGAACACTTCAAAATTTACCACGGTTTATTTTATCCTTCTACAGAGTTGGCTGATCGTGGCAAAATTATACATTTTCATTGTGATGTTTGTTTAAAATAAACCATTATTCAGACACGTCTTCTGTCAGCCATGTTACTTGTAAACAATAAATCTGCCTTCATAGCTTATCTTCAAATAAACTAAATCTGACAGTTGCCCTTTCCTCACTGCCTGTCACATGAACATGTCAGACTGTTCAGATCCTGAAACTGCTGCTTAAACCAGAGTCTAGCCTGGGTTCCACATGAAACAAGATCATGATAGCTTTTAAACATCTATAGCCTCAAGGTAGTTCCTAAATGTTATCTAGAAGGCAGGTTCAAATAAATGCCCCTTCACATTGAGACTGAGGGTTTTGGTCCTCAGAAAATCTTGTGGGGCTGTCAGAATATTTTTGTGGTGGAAAAAATATGAAAATACATGGCTTTGGAAAGATATGGGTTTTTTTTCCCTGCTCTACAGTTCAAGCACTATGAATGATGCAATAGGAGTAAAACTTGAGAATACATCACAAATGATTATTCTTCAAGCAAACGAATAGTCACTGAACAGAAAACAATGTGTAGGTGAGCTATTTTTTGTGTGTGAGTGGGGGGAATGAGACTAATCTACAGTTCCTATTTTCCAGACACAGGGAAAAGTATCGAAATCAGTTTTGTGTGTATGCATAACTTCTATGAGCATTAAATAGATGTTGAGAGCGCAAAGAAGGGAGACTCTAGAGCTCTCTGCTGGCTAACCTGTTGTTAAATATTATTTATATTGTGGTAGTGCCTAGAGGACAGCTAAATTGGAGCCCCATTGTGCTAGTTGTAATACAAACATATAGTAGAGGATAATCTCTGCCTCAAAGAGTTTACAGTCCAAAAGACAAAACAACAGATTGAAGAGGCAAATGTGTGCTGGAATGGGGTGAGAGAGACTGGGTAGGAAAAATAATAGGATGTACATAGTCCTAGCTAGCAAGGAGCAGTAATGAATGCAATGGGCGTACTTTAGTCTGTAAAATAATGCTGCCTTTCCTAGTAAATAAAGTTGCCTTATTAGTTGGCACAGGTACATGAAATGATATTGCTCAAAAATAGAGAGAAGCCTAAATTAGAACACTGGATCTGAAACCACTTGAACTTTGGGAAAATTTGGCTCCTAATCCAAAATTTGGGATTTGCGACAAACTAAATATAATTAATGTTAAACATATGCCGGGTTCTCATTTGTTTTATTTTCCCAACATGATCAAAGTTCAAGACGTAATTGAAATCTGAAGCACGGCTATTTTTATGTGGGAAGGACAGAGAAAATGTCTTTTTTTAAAAAATTATTTAAAATTTATGTTCTTAGGTTGTTTTGCAGGTTTTTTCCATAGGCCATGTGTATTGCCATGTTGCTGCTTACCCATGGAATTAATAATTTTATTAAGATAATGTTGAAGTAAAAAGAAAACGGTACAGAGTTTAGGCATAGAAGTTTCTGGTTATCAGGGAATAAGGTACAGATTATCAAGGGGTGCGAAATTCGGTTTAGGAACGGGTGGCATAAGGAATACATAATCTGCAGTCTCCCTGATTGGGGGTAAAAGTTTAACGGGTCAAAGTACAGACATTGAGATATGGGGGTATGACGTCCATATAATGGCTATGTTCAGGTTTGGAGTATAATGAGTGGATACGATGATGGGGATGGATCTACCCTCATTTGGTGGGATTTAATGTTCAGTGAGTTTATGGTTCCAGTTCATACGGTCCAGTGAAAAAAGCCTCTCAGTCCCTTTCCCATAGTTGATGGCCTGGTGCCGCAGATCAGGTTTAGGGACCAAATGGCTAGGCAGCAGTTCTGCAGAGAAGGACCTAGGGGTGACAGTAGACAGTGGACGAGAAGCTGGATATGAGTCAACAGTGTGCCCTTGTTGCCAAGAAGGCCAATGGCATTTTGGGGTGTATAAGTAGGGGCATTGCCAGCAGATCGAGGGATGTGATCATTCCCTTCTATTCGACATTGGTGAGGCCTCATCTGGAGTACTGTGTCCAGTTTTGGGCCCCACGCTACAAGAAGGATGTGGAAAAATTGGAGAGAGTCCAGCGAAGGGCAACAAAAATGATTAGGGGTCTGGAACACATGACTTATGAGGAGAGGCTGAGGGAACTGGGATTGTTTAGTCTACAGAAGAGAAGAATGAGAGGGGATTTGATAGCTGCTTTTAACTACCTGAAAGGTGGATCCAAAGAGGATGGATCTAGACTATTCTCAGTGATAGCAGATGACAGGACAAGGAGTAATGGTCTCAAGTTGCAGTGGGGGAGATTTAGGTTGGATATTAAGAAAAACTTTTTCCCTAGGAGGGTGGTGAAGCATTGGAATGCGTTACCTATGGAGGTGGTGGAATCCCCTTCCTTAGAAGTTTTTAAGGTCAGGCTTGACAAAGCCCTGGCTGGGATGATTTAGTTGGGGATTGGTCCTGCTCTGGGCAGGGGGTTGGACTAGATGACCTCCAGAGGTCCCTTCCAACTCTGATATTCTATGATTCTATGCACGATGTCGTACCGGCTCACACCTCCTCGTACTGTCAGTTGCCGGTGATGTGTTCAATGTAGATGTCCCTGGACCATCGGATGGTGTCCGAGAGCATGAGGCACCGCATGAGCCGTGCATAGCTTCGACTGATCCCATAGGTCCGCAGCACACACTCGTTGCAGGGGTCCCAAGCACCCAGGCTCCGACGATCAGGGCATCCATCTGCACTTCATAGCCCTTCGCTATCAGAGTGTCGGCCAGGGGGGTGTATTTTCCCAGCTTACGAGCTCGGGCTTCGCGGAAGGCTGGGGTCCTGTTCTCGAAGGAGACCATGATGTCGACGAGGATGATCTTTTTCTGGGCCTCGTCGGTGACTACCACATCGGGTTGCAGCTGGCTGTCAGTACTGGGGATGGCGCAGTTTACGGCGACCTCCCCTAGGCGCGGTGTGATGGCTTTCACTAGGCGGTTCTGGATGGCATTGTGGTGCAGCTGCCAGGCTCTGGAGTGGGGCTTGCAGCTGCACAGGATGTGGGGCAGGGTCTCGTTGGAGTAGCCGCACTTCCTGCAACGCTTGTCTCGGTTCCCGTGGCGGATGCCTCCGTTGAGCGGGACGCAGTTGAGCCGGGTGCGGTGGATGAACCACCAGTCGGCGAAACTGATGAAGCCGCCCCTGGTAAGGAAGTGGTTGCTGGTGTCCCACTTGCTGGTCAGTTCGAAGGCTTTACCTTGATCTGGTTTACGCTTCATGGCTTCCAAGTACAGTGAGTGGATGGCTGCCTTCAGGGTCCTCGCCAGCATGCCCCGGGCGCTCGGGGTGACGATGGTGTTGTCCTCAGACCTGATCTGCGGCACCAGGACTCCTGGCGCTCCTCGCACCACTCCTAGCGGCAGCCGATGCACTTCCCACCCTTTACCTGAATTTATCCCTAAGGCTATTTACCTTCTCCTACTTCACATCTCTTTTCAAGACCCCCACATCTACTATTATGTCTGTAGAAATCAGCTGATTAATGATGGTCAGATCGAGGGGCATTTGTAGATATTTGGCATTTCTCTCGGAAGCGAGAGAGAGATATACCAACTAAATGTACAGATGAATATAAAACTTGTATATGTTCATATCCCTCTCCCCCACTCTGTCCCTTGTTTATTATTTGCAGGATCAGGTCCCTACGTGCAGTAACACAATGCACCTACACAAAGCCCAGTTGATGTCTGTGAGGTACATTATTGCATGTTGTAACTTGCAGGACTGAGACCTAAAACTGTAAACTGTTCAAAGCAGGACCTGTGTTATCTTATGTGTTTGTATGGTGCCCGATAATGATCCGTAATCCTGATTTGGACCTCTAGGTGCTATTATAATATAAATAATAGACAATGTGAAAGCAAAATGACAGTACTGACTAAATGACATTTAGGTCATGGGTCTGTCAGGTCAGGCCTTTGAATTTCTCAAGTCAGATAAGAAATGTTTTTAAAATACAGATTTCAACCCCCCACAAGTTTATTCAAAATCAAAACATGTCTTTGTGCAGGTTTTAACTCTTTTTTTAATTGGTTGTGAACATTTTCATTGTGTTTACTTGGTTTAAGATTAATAAAGCTTGTATTGACAAGAAAAAATCACTCTGGTCAAGTAGCAGTTGGTATTTTAACTGTTTTTTGTATAGTTATTTTCATGTTGGAATATGAAAATAATCTAAAAGCTACGTGGAAAAACAGTTCAGAAGTTACTTAAATACACCAGCTTTGACCAGATATTTATATATTTTGACAAATCAAATGCACATCCCATCCCCCAGAGTAGTAATGAAAATGTACCTGTCAACTGTAAAGAATGCTGATATGAATTCTCTATAGACTCCTGGGGGTCAGGGGTAGCTCCAGGGAGAGTGTTTGTTTTCTATTGGAAACTGCCAAGCTACCTTTTAAATCATAGTCTTAAAGCACTGAATAAAGCAATTCTTCTTCTTCTTCGAGTCTGTCACCATGGATGCTCCACCATAGTGTGCGCATGGTCTTATCTGGAGATTTGAATCAGCAGTATCAGTGGGTCCTCACCTGCGCGCTGCACAACCTCGTACTCCAGAACGAGGGTAAATAGAGAGGAGCAGAACTGCTACCACCCCCGTTCCTTCTTATCTGCCTGCAGTTTGAGGCAGAGCAATTGTGGTATCTGCTCCTTCATGGGTACTTTTCTCCTATTGTTTTATTTACTTAATTCTGTTGCAGTATTTGGTTTTTGTTTTCGTAATTGGTTTTCTTTTAATTTTTCATGTTTGTACTCAAGGGGTGTTCTTCCCCCATCCCACCCCCGATTCATTGGCCTTACTCAGCATCTTAACTTCTGAGATATGACAGAAGCCCCAGGATTTATATTCTGCCAGACATGCAATAGATTTTTGTGCCAGAGCAACAGGCATTCTAGTTATCGTGGGTGTCTTGGGTAGTCTCTTGTACTGTCCAAGTGCAAAGGTTGCATGGAATTTAAAAGAAGGTGTTTCAAAGAAAGAGGTAAGATTGAAGTTCCTCCTCTTAGAGCACCCCTTAAGGTCTGTGAGGTCCAAGTTGTGTCCCCTTCCCCCCCACAATCCCCCTAGGGTACTTCAGTGGTAACAGAGGCTGCTTGTGAGATGAAATACTATAAGAAAAGAGCCTCTTTCTCATTAAAGAATCAGGCAGGTCACCTCTTAGAATTGGTACTTCGTGTCCCATGTGAGTACTTCCTAAGCTCTAACAGACATTGGCACTGAGACTCAATACAACATAAACAGACATCCAATCCAGATAAGCCTACCAGTAAGCAGCACTCCAAGGCTTCTTCTCCAGCACCATCCAGTGATTGAGACTGATCTAAATCTAGACTCAAGAAAGCCCAGTGCACTGGTAAAGACATCCTCTTGGAGCCACATGGAGTCCTTCCAAGCCTCTGCTCGCTCTCTGGTACCATCATCTTTGGCTTCTGGTACTGACCCGTCCCCCAGTTCCTCCGGCACCTTCTCAGTCCCTGGTACTGACCCCAGTACTGGTATTTAGAGCCCCACCTTTCAGCTCAGTGGATGACACCTCAAACTCTGAGATTTTGGCATAGGCTCTTCTCTACCTTACCACCCTGTGGCCCTTTATGTATACCATGAGAAGGACTTACCAAAAGATGCCCAAGCTTCTCTGAACATGATTATCTCTGTGAACCCTTCCTCTACCTATTCCCACAGCAGGCCTGTTGGAATCTCTGGACCTTCTCTGGGGAACAGTTCTGTAGAGCACCTGTCCTGAAGAGGCTGTTGTTGGACTGCTCCAGTGAGTAGTCGCAACTGCAGTACTAGTGGTTGTTGCAGTACTGCATGTCTCCCTGGTGTGGGAGGAAGTTCAGGAGGAGCCACAGTTTCCCCTGGAACAGGAGACACCTTCATCTCCCATGTCGTTCTCCTTTCCTAATGAGGCAGTGCTGCCGTCACCATTACCCTTCTATGCAGACTATATTATGACCTTTCAGGACCTAATGAAGTGACTTGCAGAATCTTTTCAAATCTCTACAGAGGAGACACAAGGGTCTCAGCACTCTATTGTGGACATTCTGCACACAATGGGTTTAATTCTGAATCTTTACCAGTAAACCAGACTCTTACAGTTTTCTTTTTCCCTCTCTGGGGGAAGTGGGGTAGTGGAAAAGAATGCACAATAAGTTGTGTGGTCACAGAGAGATGTTCTTTCTTTGAATACTTTGTGCTAGTATCTTCTGAACCTAAAATGAGTAGTATATATTTTTTAAAAAAAATAGTGCAGTAATTCCTTTAAAACTTGTATGACACTTTTTTTTCCATTGGTTTTTAATATAGAAATTAAACAGTTACTAAAAAGCTGGAGAAATGTTTGGTAGTGCTCAGATCTCTCTGTTTTTGTTGAAAACTTAGCCATTATTTCAGTCTTCATAGGAATAACTCGAAACAGTTCGCATACCTATTACTTCACTCCAAATTCTATATATTGTGAACCTACTGAGTTGGTATTTTAAATAACCATCTGTAGGCAGGTGACTTATTCTAAAACAACATATTTTAATGTGTTTCAGTACCCTTGTGTAAATGTGTATGTCTAAAACAAAACATAGTCTTTAGGATTATCTAGGATCCTAAAACTTTTGTTATCTAGTCTACACAATACCAGCTTGTCTGAGGTAAGGCCATACTCTGCAAAGAAGCCATGCACAAACACTGCATAGACTGAAAACAAAACTAGTCTCTTTTTTTCTATTTACAGATCAGACTGGATTTTTATTTATTTATTTATTAATTTAAGGAAAGGGTTTCTCTTTGAAGTTTGGCACTAGCCCTAGTTTCATCAGTTTCAGTGATTCAGCAAAGTGAGAGAGGCTTACGTTGCTTCTTCAGTGATGGTTAAAACCTAGTTGCGAGTTTGGCTTCTTAAAGCTTCCAGTGACATTTAAAAAATAAATAATTTTAAACTGGGAGTGGGAGGGTTTGAAGGAGAGGAAGTCTTTCCTTTGAAGTCTACCTCCAAAATTCATTGACACTTTGATGTAAGGGAGAGTGAGGTAGTTACACTATGCAGTCCAGAATGATCCAGGACCGTGCAGTTGTTTCTGCTCTTTCCTTTTTTAAAGAGGAGAAGGAAAGGTTCTAGGGAGGACTGGTAGAGGAAGGAAATGGGCATAGAAATAGGATTTTCTTTTGAAACCTATGCTGGAACTATTCATGATATTTAAAGATATAGCCCTCTTTTTTAAGGCACAATTAACATCACCCAAAACCTGTTGTTTTAAGTAAATTTTTTTTTGCCTTGTACAGTCAGGAAGATTTTTTGTGTGTGTTTGGTTTTTTTTTAAGTTCAGAAAGCCCATGTAGTACTGAGAAGAACAAGAATGTAAATCCAATTTGATTATGGCACTACATATTGGGTGTTAAAGACCATTAAGACTGGCTTTGTTGCAAATATTTGTCATTTTAATAGACAGCATGGCCAAAAAACAGATTTCTCTGCGCATCAAAATCAGGAGTTCCTCCAAGTCTCACTTAAATGATTCAGAGGAGTGACTAAACAAAGTCTTCCAGTTAGCTTGGTCTATATGATGAGATGCATAATCAAGAGGTACTCCTGGTTGTGAATGTAGAGAAGAAAATTTTGGTTTGAGTCTCCAGGGTGACTTTAAAAGTCTTGAATTGTGCAGGATAAGAGTGGTTTTGGTGTTAAAACTCCAAGATAGACAGATATGAATTGCATTGGTGTTTAGCAACAAAAGGGGCTGTGGATTTGTGCCCTTCCAGAAATAAGGAAACTGGTGTTAATAGAATTGTTTTAAGGACATAATAATTATATAATAGACAGTATGCAATGTGTCTCTTGCAACTTTTATTCCTTCCTGTATGAACTTACAAGGAATCAACAGATTTAGATCTCTGGAAAAAGGATCAAAACAATTGTTTGTAGGTTTTTTTAAATAATCTCCTGATATTTTAACAGGAGCATTTAATACCCTACTAATTATTCATTCATGTAGGCAGACTAAGAATGTATGAAGTCCTACCCATTATGAGGGATATATAGAAGAAATCAGAGTAATCTAAAAAGGGGTTACTATCACAATATATATGCAAAATATATCTATGAAATCTCTCCATGAATTGTTTCCCTTAATGGATGATTTATTTTATTTTTTTTATTTATATTTTTTAGAGCTGGCGGAAGGTGCTAGATTGACAGCCAACCTGGCCCCGTTCAGCAGCACTAAATGAACTAAAATTTTGAGATAAATAAAGCCATTCATAAAGCAATGATGCTATTCTTGTTTAGATAGGGGTTCTTTACATATCCATCCTCTCCTGTGTGCAGTTTCCATTTGTGTCTTTTTTGAAGATAACATCTGGAGGATGATTTCAGTATTGCAGGAGTACTAGCTAGCACTGCTATATTTAACATCCTTCACTCCCACTGTAAAACTCCCTGATTATTTTAGAAGTTATAACTCATTCTGACATGAAGACTGACCTTCAAGAGCTCAGAGCCTAGAGTATCTTATTTTTTTTTAAAAAAGCATCCATTTTTGTACCCTCTTAATATAAATGTTGAATGAGTGTCTTATGACGACTTTCATTCTTTTGCACCTTTGTAACTTCAAAATGAAGTTCAGCCCACAATCTGGTCTACCTTCAGGTTTTTAAAATAAGGTAGCTAGTAGCGACCTCCTATATTTAGGATGCTTGACACTTTCCATTGTAAAAGATTGTTTATTCTGAGAAGATGGGGTGGGAAGCTCTAACATCTTCATTGTTTGCAACAGGCTTTTGAAATTGGGACAGGTGAAATCCCTGGTGGAGAGCAAAATGCCTAGCCCTCCTCCCCATGATGTTCTGTTTTGGTTTTACTAAGATCAAACTCTTGTGCTGTTTGCATTCTCTTACATTACTCAGGAAAATTTTGGCAGACTACCAAAATGACTGGAGGTGAACATTCTGAGACCAGGCCATGCCACTGCTAAAGCAGCAGATGCTACAGTGGAAACTGCTGGGGACTGTCAGGGTAGCTCTGTTGGGGCTGGCAAGGGGCAGGGATGGAAATGGGGGGGGAGGTCCCCGTGACAACCCTCTGACACAGTATCTGTACTAGCAGCCTATCTTCCTGCCTGGGATAAACAGCCTTCTCCTGCTGCTAGCTTACTACAGTGTTCAAGATTCAGGGTTCAAGATCATAGTGCATGATGGGCAGAGGGGTTGTTACAGTTATAATAGTTTGTTTAAATTAATTCAGTCAGTCTCCTCACATTTTTTCTGAAACAATTTTATGTAAGAGGTTGTTGTGACATTGTGAAACTTTGTTCACTTTCATCAGTGGAGCTTACAAATAGGGCCCATTTGTACGCCCAATTATTACAATAGCCCCAGTTGCTCCCAAGACTGTCAGGCACCTTTCCTCTGAGCTAGACTTGATGGCCAGCTGGCTCCCCTGGCTGTCAAATTCCTTCTGGTCAGTTTCACTGAGTGAAATGAATAAATGAATCCACTCATGAGCACTGGTTCCTAGGCAACCACCAGCTTCCAAGTCCAGTGATGACTTTTGGGAATCCTCTTTGGGAATCATAATGAGATCCATAATTGTTGCCTTGGGTTGGGTGCAATGCCTTTTGTGTTAGAAAATTATCACCTATAATTTTTAGTAACCCTGATTTACTGCTGGCTGCATGAGATCTCCAGCACCTCTCCCAAATGTGAAGAAAGTGAAAGTAAAAACATAGTCATTGTGAGATAGTAGAAGAGAACATTGTTCAGTCTAGTGGAAGGTAGAAAGACAAAATAGCAATTGAGAGGAGATCTGACTCTAAAATGATATCTGAGGATTCCGTTCTGGGGTGATTGGCAAGGCAGACAGGCCAGGGGGCAAATGTGGGCAATCTATGCTAAAGTGTTCCATGCACCTCAAAAGTACTGGCATTTGCAGTACTCTGAGTGGAGCAGTGTGAGTGGAAAAAGTGAAACCAAAATATAAAAAATGCTCAGATATACCTTTGGTAACTGTTCTGTGTTATTTGGCCATCTTGACAGATGAAAGGAGACACAGTAAAGTTGGTCTGTCAGTGGTGCTTAGCAATAGAGTGGGAAAAGAACCTGATGCATGAGTGACAAACCTTCCCCTAGTGGCTACAGGTCCACTTGCCAGATGGAGATTGAAGCTTGCTCTGCTTCCTAGCTTCCCTGCAGGCCTCAGCCTGGACTCTCTGCTGGCTCTCCCTGGTGACTACACCAGTGTTACCCTAGCCTCTTCAAATTGAATGATTGGGAGCAGGATTTTCCCAGTTGTCAGTGGGAATGCTGGATTTCTTGAGGCCTTGCTTGACCTTGTTGCTGTATCAGAGCTTTGGCCTTCCTCTGCGTCACAGGCAGTTCTTAAGTTGGGCCTACAGCAAAGCCTTCAGCAGATGATCTTGAGGCATGTGCTCCACCTGTCCCAACCAGTGAAGCCCACGAATGTCCAGCATAGTCTGCATAGACTGTTGGCTGGTTCTCTCAAGGATCTAGTTATTGATCCGTTGTTCCCAAGTAAGTCCAAAGATTTTTCTAAGACAGCAGAGGTGGAAACTGTTCAATAGCCAATCCTGCTTGGAGTACGTTACCCAGCTTTCACAACCGTAAAGAAGGATCCTAAGGACACAAGCCTGATTAAACGAGACACATTTGAGTTCAGGGTTAGCAACGTGTTGCTCCAAAGATGTGGGGTAAGTTTGCAAAGGTAACAGAAGCTTTGCTGATTCTAGCATCAAGTTCCCTATCAGTGAGCTGGTAAGAATTGAGCCAAGATAGCAGAAGTGACACACGTTGTCCAGAGATTCATTATTGACATAGATTTTAGGTGGAATGTTGGTACCTTATGATATGACAACTCTTTTCTTGATACCAATTACCATGCCAAACTATTCTGTATCTATTGTGAATCACAGAACTTGAAGGGACCTCAAGAGGTCATAGTCCAGTCCCCTGCACTCAAGGCAGGACTAAGTATTCTATAGAATATCTCACACTTCTAATTATTCATCACCTGCCTTGTTTATATCTGTGGCAATTAGAGAGTTAAGGTTGCCACTAAAATTGTTTGGAAACCAGAGTTAAGGTTGCAACCAGATTCCACAGTGAAGATCTAGCTGCTTCTTCCTCTGACTTGTCTGAAAAATTGCTTTGGCCTGAAAATTGCCAGATAATTGTTTCTGGAAAGCGTGAAGAAAACTAACTAAATGTCATTTGAAATGTAGGTCACTTAGGGCTAGATCACAGCCATTCCACCAGCTCGTGCAACGAGGTATAAGGCATAAGGCACTCACTTGTGCCAGTACACCATGCCACCCCTTCCTGTGCCTAAAGGCAAGCAGGCTCTGAAGAGCTTGTAAATCTTCCCAACCAGCCCTCTAGCGCAGGTTGAAGGAATGGGGGAATGGGCAGAGCCCAATGCAGGAATGTCCGCAAGTACATTGAGAAGCATATGCTACTTCACATCATTTAATAAATGCAAGGTTTTAAAATCTAGGGAATAAGTTGCTAAGGACATCATGAATCTTACACTATCAGCATAATAAACCATACGTGTTTCCTCATCTGTCAGTCAGGAAAGTGGCAATTAATTTAGAGAGGATTTTTCATTCCCACTCCCTTCTTCTCCAGCAGGCAGGAAGACTCTGCCCCCAGTTATCCTCATGCCTTTCATTGAGGCAGCTGCATCTGATGTGGTCTCTGAGGTGACAATTTGTTTTCTAAACCTCTTGGAGCTCTAGGGCCCTATGGAATAGAAGAAAGGAAGATTCCCTTCAAGAAGCTTGGGAGGAACGGCAAAATATACCTCTCCTGCCCTCTACTACCTGTACATCCTCTGCAGTGGATCCCCAGGCCACCTTATGCTGCAGTGTCACCGCGAGATCAGTTGGGAATGGGACCAGAAATGTGCTGACCTGGGAGTTTAGCCTGATTCAGCAGCTCTCTGCCAATACCCAAAATCAAGGCAGAGCAATCCTGGTGGATCAGGGCATCCAGAGAGTTACAGTAAATACATACTGGAAAGGGAAGTCCTAGGAGAGGAGCTTTATGAAACTGGGATGCCCAGTCTCTTTCTGGCCCCTCTTCCTTCTGATTCAGGGAGACGATAACCTTGGTCAGCTGGGTGTTTGTGATTTCAGGGCACGTTTTCTCTGCAGCAGTAACTTGGGTGAGTGGCACCCGGGTTGACCTAGCTCAGGTGCGAGCAGCCACATTACAAAGACTTGTGTCTAGTGCGGTTGCAATAAAGTAGTGTTGCACTTGCTCATGTGAGGCACTAAGACTACTGGGGTCATGTCTCACTGTTCTTAGCACTGCAGTAAGCTGAGCTGTTCTGATACGTTCACACTGAATTGTGGGAGAACATATTTGTCCTTCTGAGCACACGGGAGAGGGGGTGGGAGTTGTGGAAAGAATTGGAGAACTGTCCACATTCAAGTAGTTTAGCCTGGGCCCCTAGGATGGACCAGCTAGCTCAGGTGTAAAGCACCCCCACACTTGGGGGAGAGGTTTTTGTGAGTGGATGAGAGCCAGATGAGGGGCTCTGAGTTGTCTCTGCAGTGAAGACAAACCTTCAATGATTTCTCTGCTTAGCGAGCCCAAGGTGTGTGAACAGAATGAACATATCCTATTTCGATTTTATGCAGTTGTTAGTTGTTCTTACAAAATTCTGTAGTACCACAAATGTACAGGGACTCTTATAAGCGAAGACACTTGTCCTGCCCTGAAGCCCAAGAAAAAAAAATTAATGCAAGACACCACTTCAAGGGCTGAAGGATAAGGAGATTATTAATGAAGAGAAAGGAGAAGGAATTGTACCTGGCCTTGCTGGGCTAGGCTCACAAGCCTCTTCCAGGCAAGCATACAAGCAGGGCCATACCCAGCTGCACAGGGAGAGAGATCCGCTCAGGAAAGATTCAGCCCCGCTCCCTGTAAGGGGTACAAACCCAAAGGTTTAATGAAATTTTCCCCCTCCCTCAATGTGGAGGGAGACATGCACACCTCCCCATTAGATATTACATAAACTGGGTTATATTATAAACAAGAAATAAGTTTATTAACTACAAAGGGTGAATTTTACGTGAATATAAGAGATAACAGAACAAAGCAGATTACGGAGCAAATAAACCAAAGTATGCAAGCTAAGCTCAATATACTTAAGAAACAGGTTACACAATGTAAATTCTTACCCTCAATGTTATTTTAGGCAGGTTGCAAAGTTTCTGTGGTTCAGAGTTCCAGTTGCATTTTTTTTCATATTGGACCCCTCTGTTCATTCTGGACTCCCCCCGTCTTCTCTTCAGGTGGCTTTAGCTGTCTTTCTTCTTGGCAGACAGACCATGGAGAGGTGTCCTATTTGCTTTCCTTCCCACCCTTAAATAGGATTTACATAAGGCAGGAATCCTTTGTTTCCCAAACTTGACCCCCCCCCCCTTCCCTTCCAGTGGAAAGTTACAAGAAGTCCCAGGTAATGTTTAGTACGAGGCGCTACCCCATGTCTTGTGTAGCTGCAAGCCCCATTCGAGAGCTTGGCAGCTGCAACACAATGCCATCCAAGATTGCCTGGCCAGAGCCATCCCACCACCGTGGGAAAGGTTGCCGTAAACTCCGCCTTCCCTGGAACTGACAGCCACCTGCGACCAGACATAGTCATCACCAACGAGGACCAGAAGAAGATCATCATGGTGGACTTCACAGTGCCGTTTGAGAACAGGACCTCGGCCTTCCACGATGCCCGAGTTCGAAAGCCTTTTCATAGTCCATTGGCCTCGCTAATGGGCCATCAGCCCTGTCTTGCTTTTTCATTGTTGTACCTGAAGTGTTAGCAGTGGGCGTCACCTAAAATAGCATAGTTGAAATACAGATACATAGTCAATATTCCTAACTTCAGATACAGAAATGATACATGCATACAAATTGGATAATCACATTCAGTAAATTATAACCTTTCCAATGATATCTTACAAGACCCATCTTGCATAAAGTATATCTCAGTTATGTCATAAGCATGTTTTCATAAAGAATATGTAGTGAAACGTCACAACGCTAACACTCTCTCCCCAAGAAACTCCCAGTGGCCTCCTGCCCATTATCGGCAGATTTCTAAGCCACCGCCTCCATTGTTTCTAAGGATCTTTTCTCTGACCCCAAAGGCAAAATATCTATGTACTCCACTCCTCTGTAGGAGGGTAAACTGAACCCAGACTTAAATCCAAATCTCTCTTGGTCTCCTCTTCAAAGGATCGCAGTAGACGCTCCAGAGGAATGGCCTTCCTTAGTCTCCCACATCACTAAATCCCTGATACTTTCTGCTCTGTTGGGGAAATCATCAGAGAATGAAACCCATATTCTCATTTTTCTTTAGCAGAGGGGCTCATGAAATTAAGTGCTTCCTGTGCATTCCATGATTCTTACAATGGCTGAGGTATGGCACTAGCCACTGCTTTTCAGACTTCCCTAAGTTGGGCTGGGTAGTAGTATTCTATTCCCATCTACTATTCCCCAAGCACCTATATTGTAATGTCGTGACTTGGTGTGGTGGTTTGTACTTACTATTCGGAGCACCACTCCCTTGTCCTGGTGTCTGGGTGTGGTGCCGCCATTGTGTTCAGCTCCTGGAACCTCCTGCAGGCTACCAGTCAGCCTGAGTGGCTCAGCCGTCCAGCCAGGTACCACAGTCCAAACCCCTTCTGTGGTGCAACAAACTCGCATAGAAAAAAAGTTCCTAGCTCTTCAGGATCGATTACAACTAAAATGGTTTCTTACCCGTCTGGGCTCGATTCCCTTTCTGCAGCTAACTCAGCAGGGTTCCTCCCACACTCCTGCCCTCAATTGCAGCCAAGAATGGGCCCTGGCTTCGCCTAGCTGTGGCCTAGTGATTCTTCCTCATTCTGCTAGCTCCAGCCAGGAACTGTCCTGCTAGCAGCAGGCAGCTCCTTTTATTTTGGCCTGCTGGGCCTTGATTGGCTGTTGCTGGTCCCCAGCCCTTCTAATTGCTGGAGGACCAGATCTCAATGGTTCCCAAAATTGTTGTTCCTGGGATGCATCTGTAGGCAAGCCTGGAGGTCTAATCCTCACTGCTTTCTTTCTCTCAGAGAGCTATTTCCAGGGGCAGGGTGTAGTAGAGCAGCAGGGCATCCAGCAGAGGGCCACAAAGGCTTGGCATACCTCATCACACTTGGTTAGGAAAACTTTTGAGCTAGCAGTCTCTCAATTTATTACTTCCATCTGTTCTTCATGCGCCTCCAGAGCAGCTGTCCAAGATCCAAAGTCAACAAAGCGATAGTGCCCCACAATAGTTTCCTTGGTCTACACTCTACAGGAACCTTTCTAGGAGCCTTGTCACAGAAAACTGCTTCAACAATATGGTCCACAGCTCCATCCACCTGGGAACTTACCACATGCATTGGAGGTACCATATTAACTCCTTGGGCTCCCCTAATTTTGTATTTCTTGCCAATCTTATATTTCACCAAAATCCCCAAAGATAAATGTCTGTCCTCCCATTAAATTCTTTACTGTACTACCTTGGTATTGGAATGCCATGGCTTCAATGTCAGCCATGTTTGTCTATTTCTTTCCTGACTTTTCCAGGTTTTACTACAATCAGAAGGAAATGGTAGGCTGTAATAATGGCAGGAGTTCAGCATGCTTATGTAACACACAGTGAAAGTAGCTGCTGACTGGTTCAGTATCATGAAGTGTGCACATAGCTTCAGAATAGAAGCTATTGATAGAATAACTTGGTCTATTTTTAAATCATACCCTGAATTTCATTTTTCAGTAAGCAATGAATGCAAGGTACAGACCTAGATTGTGGTATATGTAGCTCTGTAGATGTTATGATTTTATTCTCTCTCTGTATCTTTCTCTCTCATGGACATTTATGTTTGTTCATTCTTTCTTGCCTTCCTTTGTGTACGGAAATCATGACCTAGCTGAACAGTGATTGCCCAAGTCCATAAAATTTGTATGAGGAAGTGGAGCAGAACTGTTCTGCTCCTTCAAAAAGTGTTTTTTTTTAATTTAACTGTAAAATTCATAAGAAAATAGGTCAAGTTGTCCCTTGTTTAACCAAGCTTCACTTTCAAAGTCCTACCCCTATGACTAAGATCCAAGTGATCAACAGCTGAAGAAAATCTACCAAAAATAAGTGCCTCAGTTATAAAGATTTATTGCCTTCATCTCCCCTATTTGGTTTGAAACACTATTAAGCTATCTACATCGGTCTCTTTTTAGCTCACAGCTCACCCCTCCTCTTCACCCCCACAGGCACCTCAGCAGACCAAGCCAAATCCTTGTTGGTAGCCTAGGTTAACCATCTCTTTAGCAGCTTCTATTGGGGAAGCAATAAGAATGCTCTGTGGTACGGAATAAATCAGTGAATCCTTTTACTGTCTAAGGAAAGTGTGGGAGGAATCTGTGCCATCGGTACAGGCTCCATTTCCAGGTGTCACACTGACAATGAGCAAAACCTGGGAGAATAGAGGAGGGAATACTAAATATAACTGCAGACAAGGCTGAAGCCCTGACAGTGCAAGACAGAGTGCCGCTGTAAGAAAGCGGACAGCAGGTCTGTCTTTGAACATCTCTTGTGAACTGATTGTGGATGCTGGAAAGAAACTGATGAGGAGGTGTGGCAGACAGAGAAAACGATGAGAGCATTTTTTTTTTATGAAGGAAAACGCAGCACAAAGGAAATGAGATCATCCTAGCAGACTGTAGGCTCTGCGTGTTGATCCTAAATGCTTAACACTTATCAGGAAACTGCAATCCCAAGATGATAAAATGACTTGAGCAGAATCAGCATCCTTTTTGTTCCTTTGCAGCATGACCATCTTATCCCTTATGTTAAGATGACTTGGCTTTGAATATGTGTAATTACTCATAATGCTCCTTTTCTTCCCACGGCCTCTGTCCTTCCCTTTCTCATTCCCCAGAGCTGCAAAGGATGACCACCCAGCACGATCATACTTGTGCCCCTGCACAATGGCACTTTTCCAGCAGTGCTGGTAATGGTTCTTGTGTCTCTCACTCTGCTCCTGCTGGTTATACTAGTGCTATCAGAAAGACACAGTTATACAGAAACACAGCTCCGATCATGCTGAGGGTGGGTTTGGAGGGGTCCTTTCCATCCCTAATTTAAATCCTAGGTTACCAGTATACACATTTAATATTTGTGTGGGGATAACGAATGGGGGAGGGAGGGGGAAAGAAGGCCCATCCACAAGGCAGAAATTGAGGCTAAACAGTGGTAGGAAGAACTGAACCTCTAAACTGAACCCCTGAACTTTTTGATCAGATGTTTAGCTGAACCCTTTGATGTGATCTCCAGCTCTTGCTCTTGTTCTGTCTCTCATCCAGCTTCCTGTCTTTTGCCCAGCTCACTTTTGAGATCTGTTATCTTGGAGTATAATCAATTCACTTCCATATTTTCCCTTTTGATACCTTTCTTCTGCTATTGCTGTCAAAAGAGGATGGTCAGGCTCTCAGCAGGTCTCTAGTCTCTGTTAAAATGTGGCCAATGTTGGGTCGTCTTTAGGTGTAACAGTATCTATGAATGCATCACATGCTCAGAGAAAACCTGACCCAGACCATGCAGAAAAGGCAGTCACCTTGGAATATGAAGATAACCACATCTATCAATACAGGTTCCTGTGTTGATGTCCACCATAGTGTCTGAGCAGCTTGAGAGGAGTTGGGGTATTCGGTGCAGGATGGATGGGGAGTGAGGCATATGAAGGGTTTGTTGCAGTGGAGGAATGGCTGAAGTTTGTGAATATTCATTTTAAGAGCATTTGTCTAGGTTTTAGGGCTTTCTTGTTTTAACATAACCTTTAATTTTTCTGCCACTTTCTACCTCCTTGTCCCTCTCCTGTAGGATCTGTGACTTCATTTTATTAGTTGCTGAGAACGTGGTTAGAGTAAATCAAAAGGATCACCTCTATGCCAGACTGGTTGAGATTGGAGCTGAAGTCCCTTCGATATAAATGAGAAGGGGCTATTGTCAGGACATTCTTTCTGTGAGGACTCTGTGACACTGACATTTGCTACCCACCTAGGTCTGAAATAGTCCACAATCTGATGACTTCAGGGCATGCTGCAAAACTCCACCAATACCTAAGCATTTTAATATTGGAGTGGAGAGTAGCGAGGGTGCTAATTGTCAGAGGGGGAGGGAGATTTGAAATTTTAAGTTGTTCTGCTGCACGTAGGGTATTAAATAATGTCAAGGGTGCCTAGAGAATATGAATGGGCATCCTTTTAAACATTCGTACAAATCTCAATAAAGAAATAAAATAAAAGCTCACTGAAAGGATAGCTATGAAATTTTTGATTTTATCTTTACCATTCATTGTGTGGTCCCAGGCTTTATTTACTGCTCATCATCCAAACCCTGCACTGAATACGGAATTATTAATTTCTTCATGGACTTCTTTAAGGTTCTCATCACTATTATTGCTTCACAAACATTGAGTGTATCTTCACAACACCTTTGCAAGGTGAAGGGTGGCATTATCCCCATTTTACAAATGGGGAACTAAGGCACAGAGATATTAAAAGCCAAATTCTCTGAAGTGTCCACTGTATTTAGGTGCCCAGCTTGACAAGTCTATGGCCTGATTTTTGAGTGTGTAGCATTTTAATAGCATATTATATTTAAAAAGTGTGGCCTTCAACTGCCTTAACCATAAGACTATCCTTTCTTTCCCCACAGTCCCCTTCTCACTAAGTACATGCCTTCCAACATTTGCAACAAATGAGGCAGGGCTCTTAAAACAGGTTCCTTCACTACACACCCTTGTTTCATCCCCAGCCCAGGTCCAGCTCTCTGAATGAGGCAGAGGCCTGGTGGAAAAAATAGTATGTGATCATGTAATTAAAGCCTATATATTAACATGTACACACAAGGAGACTGAATAAAAGTTGCCCGGGCAGCCTTAGTTCTGGCATTTTCTAACTTTTGCATGCTAGACTTTGCAGTCATTTGGACTTTCAAATCTGCAACACGGACCTTTACCATTTTAGGTGCGTTACTAGCAATGGTGGTCATGAGGGTGGTAGTACTAGGCTGTTAGTCTATATGTGGACTAGCTGTGAGGGTGACAGACCAGGTGCCAGGTCTTGCCAAGGCTTTAGGCCTCAGCTGAGCACTGACCAATTAATTCATTGCTGTAAACCAGTCTGTTTCACCTGTGTGTAAGTAGGGTTAAGGTGGCTATTGAACTTATAATGATGTGTTTAGACTTTATAAAGTGCTTGTAAATTGCTGTGTGCATTAATCTCACTTATAAAATCTTTATTACATGCTATAAGGTAATATTTAAGTTTTTGCTTTTTAACTATAAAAATGTTTGCTCTGAAACTGTGAACCCAGTCAGGAGTGATTGTCTCCTGCCCATAAAGAAGGCCTATCAAAACTAAATGGGCCATTGTGGGACATCATAATACAAAGACTTGGTTAATTTCCCCTTCATGCCCATGAAGAGGCTACAAGCAAAAGAGCTCATCCTGTCAGCTTAAATTCTGGAAGAAGAAAATAAAAATAGCTGACAAGGACATTTTTCATCTCCTTTGCTGTTTGGACTCTCACAGGGCTGGAGCTATGAATCAGAAGCAGCGATCCCAAGGGTCAACCTGGGTTAGCCCTAAAAGACATTTGAAGCTGACAGATTACTGCAACTCTGCCACCTTTTGGAACCATAGACTGTAATCCATTTGTGTATCTATGCTTGACTGCTTTAACCTTGTAATATCTCTCTCATTTCTTTCTTAGCTAATATATCCTTTCCTAATTTACTATAGGATTGGCTTTAACCACCGGATAGATAGGGGAAGGGATCCTGCAGTGCAGTTCTAGAAGTCAGTGGGCTGTTAGCTTGAATTATCTTTTTCTTCAATTCTTTCTGTAACCTAAGTATGACTCTGGATCAATAAATGGTTGAGTCTTGCACCCTTATCCATCAAAGCCCTTTGGTTGTAAAGGTCCATAAGACTGACAATGCTGCAAACCTAGTTCTGCTTTAGACTATGGTAAGAAGACTGTCCAGCGCTCTGCAACATAGTTGATATGTGTTGTCATGTCTGCCTTGCTGAGCCACGTTCCACAGAGACTTGCTGAGTACTGTCAACTACACACTTCACTGGTTTAGGAAGAGAAGACTGTTTCTTCCTATGCACTTCTACTGTAGCTGCTGCTTATGTCCTCAAAAAGTCAAGTTTTCCAATTGCTCGAAGTACTGTTTTAATTTCAACCTTTATCTTAGTTTTTTACATCACTAAAATTTAATGATATGTTAAACTTGTCTGTAATTGATCCCTGACAAGAAAAGTATGTTATTGACCTAAACATCTTTGCAAGAGCATGCATCATTCCTTTGATACCACATCATTACACACAAGCCAGATAGTTTATATTGACTTAATATAAATGTTTTATCACAGATCTAAAGAAAGGATCTCATTACATTTGGGAAAAATTACTCTTCCCTCCCTCACACCACTCTAAAATCAGTTTAGCACTTCTATAATAGCACCTTTGACCTGACGCTCTCAGTGCACTTTGCAAATCTTATTTAGGATTTGTTTGTATTTAATAATAGAAATATTACTATTGAGATTTCACAAATGAGTAAAATGGGGCACACAGGTTAGTGACTTTTTTGGGTCATGCAGGAATTTAATTGGTAGAACGAGGACCAGAACCAAGATCAGCTCATGCTCCATTTTGTGTGTTAAATATAACTCTTACTAAGGGAGAGAGTGAGCCTTTGTTCCTGTTTAGTTTCTGGAGTCCACTACAGCTGCAAGGAGACTTGGTCCTTCATTTTAAGTGCCAGAGCTGGTGCTTTTAGCACTCTAGTTTCTGGCTTCAAACACTCTCCCAAACAGAGTCAGCTAAATAAACACAAGACCATTTGTCCTCCCAAGGAAAATCGAAACGTGCAGATTTTTTAAAGAAGCTATCCTTTTAAAATTCTTTGAAAATTTAGGATCCTGTTCATTAAACAGAGTTTAACAGAGGAGGCTTGTTTCAAAGTGTCAGGTACATTATGTATTAGGATATCTAAATTTGAGAAAACGCTTGGAAGAGGATGCCAAAAAGCTTCTGATAAAGCAGAAGCGGTTAAAGTCCACTTGTTAGTGGATTCAGATTTTTGGTGTCAAATGAAGGAGTTGCTTCTACCCTGCCCAGCTGGAGGTGGTAAAGATTATAGCAGTTAAGATGGTGGCAGGAAATAACAGAGTGGGTGAAACAGGAGAAGAAGGGAAGTTAACTGAGGCTTAAACCAGGTTTGTAGAAGCACTGCACCTCTTGGTCTCTCATATGCCAGGTATGAGGCAGAGCCCTCCAGAATGGGTAGCAAAGAACTGATGTTCCTGGCAGTCATTTTTTGCCACCTATCCAGCCATTATATCACTGACAATATAAACATTTTGTGTTTTACTTTTCTTCATCTAAATAGTGCAGTACCTACTTGTAAACATTTTGCTTTATCTTGGGGTTTTTGTTTGTCTTTCATATCAAGAAAGACAATGCAACAATCTTTCACTCCATCAGTCATTCATCTAGCTCTGCACTGGAATCATAAATATGCCTCCAACCAAAGGCTTTCACAGCCTTGCCTCCCTGCCTGCTGCCCCGACCCTAGCAATCCTCCCTGCTGCTTTTATATGCTAGGAAAGCTACCACACGCTGCAGTGATTACTATGGGATTATGCCGGGGAGCAAATGAAGATGATGAGAATGGTGGAGAAAGACAATTTTCACATGTCCTACCACACAGGGAGAGCTTTAGGTCTGAGAAACTCATCAGTGTTCTGACAACTAATGTCTCAAATGCTTTTCTCAAAATCACAGGAAGATCCAAATCTTAACGGCTGCATAGCTGCTACAATTTATGGATTTCCCTGTGATAGTTTCCTTTATTTTGAATAGAAATTCTCCCTGACTTAAGTGGTGGTGTATTTGATTTCTAAGTCTTGGGGAGATGCAAAAGTTGTGTAGCCCCTTTCTAACTGCAGTATCAGAAAAAATTGGTCTCTGGATAGGTCTGAAGATAAGTGTGCATTCTTCTGCAGAAGTACATCATTGATGTAGGGGAAACTGCCCCTGTGTTAGGCAGCCTGAGAATGAAAAATTGAAGAGCTTTGCCTATATTTTTTGCATATTTGTTGAAGGGAAGCAAGAGAGCCAGGCTTCAGGTAGCATGTTGCACCATCTTGACACCTCACGTGTGAAGTAGGAAGATATTTTACAGGGAAGGCTCCTGGTGCAGCTGGCATTTGTAGTCATTTAGACTGCATGGTGAGATTAGAAAGGAGGCAAAATGAAATGATATCTAACGGCAGCGCAATTCTATTGGGGCAAGATAAGTCACCACTGCACTATCACTTTTTCATGTAACAATAACCTGCTCATCTGTTCTCATTACCGAGCAACCCCCTTTTCACCCCAGTATTAAACCTGTTACTTGAATGAAATGAGTTTAAGTAAGTAGTCTCAGGTCAGTTCTTAATGGATGGTAATTCAAATGATGAGAGACACAATTTGGTATGAATTATTGTAACTGACCATCTTTACCCTGGAGAGCATCAAAGCATATCTAACAGACTGTATCTTTCTGTTTGAGAGAGATTGGATGTTGTCAGCCTGTCCAGGTGTGAGGGGCTTCCCATTGTAATTCCTCCCTTTTTTTCCTTCCCTTTATTCGTTACTCTATAGCTTTCATGCTAGCTAGTCTTGGACATCACCCAACAACCTCAATTAAATTGACCTTGGATATTGACATGAATAATGCCAGTGCTAATGGGCTTGCTAAGGTACAAATGACCTGACAAAGTGTGTGTGCCTGCTGTCATGCAAATATTTGCTACAAGACTCCTTTCATCCCATGACTTTGGGGAGGAAACGGACCTTTCTTCAAGATTTAAACTATGATTTAACATCTCTTACTAGTGCCCAAGAAAGGGGCATTAGTATACCACAAGCAAAACCAAAGCCCTATGTTGCATACTGTGCCTGATTCAAAGCTATTTAAAAGCAACTAGTGTTATTATATAAGCTAATGTTCAATTTTCTGTTGTGCTATCTATTGCTTCTCCCCCTCCCCCACCAAAAGTCTCTGTCTAGATATTTGTAAAGTAACCAAATTCCCACTCCATCTTATCTATGCATGCCTTTAGTTGCAGGGATAATTTGTGTAGAGATTTAGAAAATCTTTGGAAAGAGTTGTTTTAACCCCAATGAGTTTTCTTCATTTTGTGTACTGGTAAATGCATTTTCTTCCAGACTGCATGCACAGCTTTTAATCTGCTGTAATGATCTGGGTTTCAGCCATTTCCTTGCTGCAAATGAATAATGAATGAGCTGTGGTTTGAAAGCTAATGGTTCAAGATGAAATCAGAAGCTCATTGCAAGTTGGGTAATATTCATTTGTCATCTCCATGGAAACATCTATTTATCAAGACACTGCAGTTTAAGACTGTAATAAGAAAGTAACCAATTGCTGTGACTTAAGGTCTTTTGTTATAAAACAGATTTAACAAAATATAGAACTAAAAAGTGCACCCGTATATTTTTAGTGGGGTAGTTTTTTCCAAAAATGCACAAATGTTTGGCCTAGTGGGATATTGTTTGTGAAACTAAAGAATCCAAAATTGGCAAAGCACAATAGAAAACATGGTGTTCCAATTATAAAATGACTATACAGTATTCAAAAGTAGCAGTGGCCTAGCATCTTCACTATAATTGATATGCTTAGAGCCATTTAACAATATATTAAATTCTTGCTCAATTTTGCAGTAGCTGAGGTGAATATGTGAGAGAAAATACTAATTTCTAAGTTCTCTCCAGAGTAGTTCCAGACTTCAGTTAGTGGAAAATGAGCGGTGAGCGTCAAAAGGTGCAGTCTTATGACTGGGTTGCTTTATTTTTTCCTATCTGGGGCATTCTGTTCTAATAATTAAAAAAACAAACACACACAAATAATGAAACCTTATTTAATATGCCAATCCATAGCAAGCTCCATGTTTTACTTGTATGAGTACAGAGCAAAGGCCCCAATCTATTTGTTCCAGGATTCTTAACAGCTTATTAACTACACCCAGGTACGTAGGGCTTGTGTACACTTACTGCACTTGTGAAGACTGCTGTAACGCTTAGTGAAGACGCTACTTATGCTGACTTGGCATAGGTACTCCATCTCCCCAAGAGGCAGTAGCTGTGTTGAAGGGAGAAGCCCTCCCAACATCATGCTGTCTACACCAGAAGTTAGGTCAGTATAACTGGCACTCAAGAGTGTGGATTTCTCACATCCTTAGTGACGTGGTTGTACTGTCATAAGTTTGTAGTGTAGACCAGGACTAAGACTCTGAACTTGGAAGGGGAGAAAAGGGAAGAGTTAAAAGGGTTTGCTTTCCTTAGATATGGTTGATGTGCGTGCCAGCCCGTCAAGGTTTAGGAAGGAGTTAAAGCCATGCAGGCTAAACTTGTCTCTCTCCTCACTACGGAGGAACAAAGCTAGCTCAGGGATTTCTAGGAATTATAGTCATCTAAGGCAGATAAGTTTGTAGTCGGGGGTCCTGGCAAGGGTTCTGAGATTTATATAAAGAACTTACTTTCACAGAACGTGGGGAGAACAGGAAGGAGCTGTGGTGCTGAGGTATGTCTTCTGCAAATTATGGGCAAGAAAATCACTTCATTTTGTCTCTTTTTTTTTTTTTTTTTTAAACTTATATAAAGTCACTTTGAGGAAGAGTCCTCTGAGGAGGAGCTGAGCCACTTGCAAATGGACTGAGAAATCAAGCACCTGCCAGGAGATTTTTCTACTTTTAAAACAGTATGGTTTGTGACTATTTGCTTTCTGTTCTCTATTAATATGCATTATGGACTCAGTTCTACAATGTGATGAGCACTTTTGCCCTAATCCCGCAAAGCACTTAAACACATGCTTATATTTTAGCATGTCAGTGGTCCCATTGACTTCCTCAAGGCACCATTTCTTATATTGATTCCAGTGGGAGTACTCATTGGCTATATCCAAGATGCATGTTCTTTCATTCACACATTTGTGTCTGGATCAATATCCACAGGTCATGATAATTATTGTATTTTGTTGTAGTGCTTCTTGTCTCATGTTACCATAGAGACAGAAGATGCTTCACAAAGACACTGTTCATTCTGGAGGGTAGGGACTGTAATGTTCTCCTTGATTAACTTGAATAGGAAAATGAATGATGGAGGTTTGAAAAGGTGAAAGCCGGAGGAGAAGCTAAAAATCCTGGGTAAGAGGAGAGAATGAAGTGAAGGAAAAAATGAATCTCCTCTCTCATCACTCATGAATGAGTGCGAGTTCCAGAAAAGCGAGTTCAGGGATTTGGAAGTGGTAAGAGTGACAGACAGGCGGAATATGGGTCCCCTAAAGTCTGTAAACAAGAGATTTCTTATTTTTCTAAAGTCATCAAGCTTGGAGTTCTGCAATGCACGTCTCCTGGGGGGGAGACGTCATTTAAATCACTGAAGGGGAAAAAAATTCTTGATGGGATTTCAAAATAATTTTTTCTAGTCATATCTGGGCAAAAGGGTGCTGATTATGAAATCACAGCATCTTGGACAGACAGTGTAAAGCAATGACAAATCAGAGGATCCTCAGAATTTGTTGATGGTGTAGATTACTCACACTAGGAGAAGGAAAATAATGAGAGGTTTGTGTCACTTATTTGTCAGTGAATTGTGTCTAGATTGTTTCAATTTTTCAAACATTATCTGGAGGAACATTATTCCTTTTCTTCTCTTACTGTCCTCATTATTTTGCTTAGAGGCTTACCCTCTCCAGCAAATTGAATTTTTGCAGTGCTAAAAAGGTCTTTTTTAGCTTGTGCATTAAATAATTTACAGCATTTTAGGGATTTAACCTGACTCTTACCATTTTAGTGAGCTGAATAACTGAAACACATTTGTTAAGCCACAGCCCCACCTTGTGTGTAAATAGAAGATTACAACACTGAGTACAGGCTGTTTAGGTAGATAACTACATTTCATGTTCATAGTAAATTAGAAACTACATGTGACAAGTAAGGATCTCTTGCTCCCACATATTGGGATGTACAGTATGGGTGTATATGCAGGATCACAGCAAGAAAGATGATATTGTGCTAAATATTTGAGTTCTATAAGTTAGAAAATCAGTCCACACTAAACAGGGCAAGTCTTTCATATAATTGATAGTGGGTCAGTAAAACAGAGAATTTGAAATCTATATGGGATAATTAAAGGTTTAGTGACATCCCAGTTGAGCCAGTTTAAAAAGACATGGAACTATTTAAACCCTTCATTTAAAAAAAAGCATTTACTTTCCTGAGCACTCATGGTAACACTATAGCTAATTCAACAGTGCTGTGTATAGTTAGGGTGACAATTTTGTCTCTGTTATTGTTGTGTGAAATAACATTAAAGATAAGGAGATACGTGATGGTTGTGTTTTGTGTCTATCCGAGCCTCTTAACATTAAAAATAGTGCATTCTCTCTGTCTAGATTTCCCTACATTGAAAAAAGAGTTGATGCCCTATTTTTGGTAATCATTATTTATATTTGTTTGCATCCCTAATAACTTCTGATGAGAAGATTCAAAATGTGTGTGGAGGTTCAGTTGAAATGTAAACTTTGGAGTGTCTCCTTGTTGCATGAGACTCTCCAAGTCACGCTCCTCAACAAAACAGTGGTTGCCAGCCCCCCCCCCCCACCACTCTGTTGGCAGACAAGATTCCAATGAGAGAAGCTCTACCAATGATGCCGCTGTTACCCCCACCCCTCCCAGCAATAGTTTTAGACTCTTTTGGGAGAGGGAAAGAGATCTAGATTCACCCTCTCTAGGTATGACAGATCTGGGAGGGGGAAGCTTAACCAGCTGTCCACCTAGCATCTTCAAGGAAAGACTGATGCCTAAGCTCCTGCTCCTTCTGACATGTATTGCCAGTAGAAGGACTCAGCAGCCGATCTTTTGTGCGTTGGTTTTGCTCTCCTATAAATATAGTGCTGCTCTGGGGCAATTTTCTTTGAGTTTCCATCAAGAGTTTGTTCCACACCAAATTTCTAATCTTGTGAGAAGAGAGGGATTTTTTTACGTTCTCAGGATACTTTTTATTGGAAGAGAGGGAAACAGACAGACCCCTAGTGACTTTTGCAGAGGTAGGAGAGGATTACATGGAGACCCTGATCTCATTGGAAGGAGGACTAAGGAGGAGGACTAAGGAACCACATCAACAAATCTCATCAGGGAGGCAGATGGGAATTTTTTGAGTTAAATGGAATTTATCCAATTTAAGGCAAGGGGGGACTTTAGGGATAGGTGAGTGTTTGGTCTATTTATTTCTTGTCCAAATGATTTTATTTATCTTACAAATGGCTACACATTGTCAGTAATTGCAACTACTTAGTAATTACAGAGTAAGCAGATCAAAAAGTAATGATCACCTGACTTACATGAGAAAAACAATCATGTAGTCATCTTGTAATAGTGTGTAATTACTCTTCTGCTACACTGTAAATATGGTGTGATTTGAACAGTTGGACATTACGATGCTATGTAAACAAAGTTCAGTTAAGATAGTCATATTCTTGATGTTACCCAGTTGAATTGCCATGCCTTCTTTGGAGATTTAGCATGTGGCCTTGAAAATACAGCCATACATAACTGTTCCAGGACAGAAATTGAAAAGTGGCTTCCAAACCCAAGAGGCTTCTGCAGTATGTGGCAAGCAAGCACCTAGATCTTCCACTGAGACACTGGTGGACTAGCTGAAAATTATTGGTTGTAAGTGGTTGTTCTTACTGTTCTAGTACCCCGTGGTGTCAGAGTGCTAAGGCGGGTACTAGAACAGTAAGAACTGGTGGTTGCAGAGGGCTTTGCCTCAAATGCCTTTGGTGGCCACTTCCGTGGTAGACAGAACCATGTCTGGGTCTTATGTGGCCTGGCCATCTGATCAGGTCACTTAAAATTTCTTCTGGGGTAACAAAGGCCAATTATAAATCCAGATAAATATCCAAACTAATAATTCTTCTGCACCTCATGGTCTACTCTAAATTCTTCTGCTTTTGTCCCTACTCCTGAGCCCTGCAGAGTTCTTCCTCTGCTGCTGCTTCCCCAGCAGCCGTTCCCCACTGCCTCCCTTCCTCAGGGACTGTGGCAGTTTACCTCAGCGGTCTCCCTGCTCCTTAGGGCCCATCTCCATCCCCCCACCAGCCCCACTCCCTCACACCTGGATCCTAGCCTGTTCTTTGTGAGTCTCTTCAAGCCTGGCTTCCCTGTGCCTTTCCCAGAGAAGAAACTCCCTTTGCTCCTCTCCTGGGTCTCCTTCCCCAGACTGAGTTCACAGCTTACTTCAAGTAGTCCTCTCTCTGATCTCCTGCAGCCGGGGCCAGTTATTAGAATTAAGGCATCATCACACTCAGCTGGGGGATAGCTGTCTGGTCACAGGCAAGGCTGAGCTGAGCTTGTTTTAAAGGTCTAGCCAGTCTGTGACAATGATAAAGTAACAAAAGACCTAATTTTCAGTGATTGAAGTCAATGGAAGTTTTGCCATTGACTTCAGTGGGAGCAGAATCTGACACTGGGAGCATATCATTGCTCCTGCTGGCACTAAACAAGGAGTTTAGCTGATTTTGTAAAGGGCAAAATCCTCTACAATATCAGTAAAACTGTATCTTTGGCATTTCCAGTTCTAGGATTGATGGAGTGATTATTACTGGGGCTTTCAAAAACCTGTAGTTTAGGAGAACTTAAAATTTTCAGGAGTGAAGCTCTGCTCTGTTCAGGACTTAGGGAGGTCTGGGGAAGGTGCCAGAGTTAGCGGAGCAAGTGGCCTCACCATGCTCTGGTGGCAGCTCTGCTGCCTCCTTCCTGCATATTCCCTCCTATCCCCCATGACTCCATCCCTAGCCCTCTCATCTGAACCTGCTAGTCACCCCCAGAGAACATGGGTAAACTTCCATCGACCTTGAGTTTGTTATTCCAGAGTCCTGACCAAATGCCAGAGAACACTGTACTATTGTGGGAAGATCTTTAGTGACTACAAAGTGGGATAGACCCAGGGTTATTTCTTGTACAAGAATTCCAACATCAGTGTCCACTAACTATTCTCGTTCTGGGTTCTGTCTCTCTGGGGGGAGGTGTGCAACTCTCAAAGCAGCACCCTGGAACCCTCATATGCACCACTGTCATATAATTAATACTGTTGTACAACGTATGCCTTGTGAGGTATCATTTTAAAAGTCTGGATCTGTTGAACATTAATATCCTGTTGGATTGTATGTGCTATCATTTTATGTGACGTTATGAAGTTTTGCTATGTGTGCGTTACTAAAATAGGTTGTGAGGTTGGGAACACCCACAAGCAGCCTTTCAGGTACAACAATGGAGTAGCCAGACAGTGGTTAATGGCTCATCAACACCCATCAAGGAAAGAATCCACTATCCCAGAAACTATATACAATGGAGATTCTCGGAGATAACACATATACAGTGGAGACTGCTCGACCAGTGGGGATTTCCTGATCCCCATGTCACAGCACAAGATGTTCCCAACAAGCTAGAAGAAACTATAAAAGAAGGGAAGTGACAGCATCACTTGGCCTCACTCCCCCCCCCCAGTTCAACACTTGGAGACACCTCTGGAGAGCAAAGACACTGAACTGGGGGAGGGTGATCCCAGGCTGGGAAAGAGTCCCAGCCTGTGTATTGAGGATCTGTGACGTGTTTGTGCCATCTGTCAGGCTGAGACACTGTTTGATTCAAATACTGTTTAGTTTGTAGAATTCAGACTGCAAATTTATTTTTATTTCTTAGGTAACCAACTTTGATCTCTATGCTTTCTACTTATAATCACTTTCTGTAGTTGATAAATCAGTTTTATATTTTACCCCAAACTGTGTTTTGGCTGAAGTGCTTGGGAAATCTCAGCTTAGTTTACAAAGGCTAGTGTGTGTCATTCCACATTGAAGGAGGGGCAGACTGGGTAATGAACTTATACTGGCCAGGCTTCTGCCCAGTGCAAGACGGTAGATTTCTGGGGTACAAGGCTGGGGGGAATTGGCCTCCCTATTGATGGTTCATGAGTGGCTGGGAGATCATTCATGTAACTCAGTTGGGTGTGACCCTGCCTGTGGATGTCTGTGTAAGTGCAGTACCTGACAGAGGTGTGTGGTTTGACTCAGCATCACAGGTTGAGAGGGACACCCCAGATTGGTGGGACAGAAGGCTAAGCGGTCTGACAGTCCAGGTTGCACCCTGGGAGCCCCATTAAAGGAGGAAAACTACCTATTTGGATCACCTTCACTACTTGCTGTGACATTTGTTTTTTCTTTTGATGTCTCTGACCCAATTACTGACGAGGTGCCACTCTGCTTAGGTTGTGCGTCTTACATGATCTCAGCCCAGTGCAGCATGGCTTATAGGCATTACCTTTTCTGAGATTCAGTTGCATCCTGCAAACCTTTGAAGTTAGGGCCTGAAGCAAGTCACCTTGACTTCAATAGAAGTAGGATTGAGCATGTAGTGCCTGAGACACACTGCTGCTTCCAGTATTTACCAGACTAGTAGAAGCATTATTGTGTTAACAAACACACTGAAGGGCAATATTAAAGTCGAAATTACTTTTGGTACGATTTTTTTTCCCCAACATGGTGCCAAGTTTTCCATAATTCCATCTTTATCTCTCTAGTGTACTTGAACACACTGCCTGCATGGATTACAAATTCAACAAATTCTGCTAAAACTGTGTAGCCTGACATGTATCATTTTTATCACATCATCCCCCAACAGGTGGGGGATCACCCAAGTGAATCACTGTGAATTTAGGTCTGTTAGACTTGTGTTGATTGTAGCTAACAGAATCAGAACATAGACAATATTTATAAACAAAACAATCTGAAGCTGTGCAAGGACAAATTCTGAATTCCATAACTGCTAGGACCTCCAGTTCAACCATTAGTTAGCCAGCTATTGTACCTTAACACATACTGCTAGAGTGGTGAGAATCTTGGAGTTTTCTTCAAGCCAGTTATGCTGCAGACTTTTTTTTTTTTTTTTTAAATCCACATAATTTGCAAATGTTTCTATCTAGTATTTCTGGTACAACTGACATGAATAGGAAATGCTGCTCTGATAGCAGGTATATGCCTGTGAAAATGTCCATATGTACTGAATGAACCATGCTTAAGCCTATGGCTCTGGCAGGGAAAGTTTAAGTGAACTTCACAGTTGAAGTGTGAAGTGGGAAAAAAAGGTAAGTCATGGAAATTGGGGGTTAGGGGAGGAGTTGGAGAGCAAGCACACCCCACAGTCATTCTGCAGCAGGCCCAGCTCCCCACTCTGGGCATTGCAGCTAGGTTCACTGGGTAATAGTGCCACACAGGTTTGGACAGTCTTCCCCTCTATAGATGGAGATATAGTGACGGATGCCCTAGGGTGCAATGCCACTTAGTTCGGGGACCAAATCAAACAGGTTTTTACAACCATTTCCAAGATTTCACTGACTTTATTCAAATTCATGATTTATGTGACCACAGTGATAAAATCATTGCCTTAACCATGATGCTTCTAAATTCCCGTGACATCACTTCTGTCTCAACACTTTTTCTAAACTATATTACAGCTGCTACTAAAATCATCTGAAAGTGTGTAGAAGAAGATGAATTTTCTAGTCATTTGTTAACCTTGCATGCAATGCTGTTCACTTGTAAAATCAATGAACACGTGATTGTCAGCAAAATGATGAATGCAATAGTATTACATACTATCCCAAATTTTTCTTAGCCAGCATTTAACTGGAATAATATACTTTATACCTTAACAATTTCTGCTTTTAAAAAAACAGCTATTTTTCTGATGAACTAATTACTACTTAAATATTAAAATCTCTTTTCATTTTTTTTTTACTTGTTATAGATGAGTTTGTTATACAGGAGTTAATTTTTTGAGTCATCCTGCCAAGCACTTTTTTCTTCTGATTTATGTGGCAGAGCTCCTCTTGAATCCCTTTAGTTCTTGCAACTATATTAACTTTATTCTGTGTTTTGCTGACTGTAATTCCCTTCAAACATTAACGGTATCTGTGATTTTGATTGCCTTCCCCCATGCACTTTCCATGTTCAGGTTTTTTTAAACTCTTAAATCTTTGAGTATTCCCTCCTGAAGCCATACTGCCCATAGGTTTTTTCTTGCATTTTTTCCCTTTCAGAGGAATTAATCTGTTTTGTCTTGTTTTGTCTTGTTTTGATTTGATTTTGTGTGTTGTGATCTTGTCACATTCCTGTATTTTTGTGCTTCTTCCCATCTTACTGTATTTTTTTAAATTCCTTAGAACTTGCTGCCCTGAGAGTATTGCTGCATTCTGTGAACATACTCTTTAATAAGGTTTTGCATTATATAGCACTTTCAACGTTCAGTGCACCTTAGAAACAAGAATCCTCACAACATTACTGTGAAGCACATAAGTACACTCTCCACTTTACAGATGGAGAAACTGAGGGGGGAAGTTGTGACTTGTTGAGGGTAAGAGAGAAAAGCATTGTCAGTTGGAATTAGAATTTAAGATTGTCTAATTGTCATTCCCCTCTGCTCATAAATGGCCCAACAGAGGAAGGGCTCTATAGTTTTCTTCTTTTTTGATTTTCATTCCCTTTATCTAATTTCAGTACTGCTTTCTTAATAGTCAGATTGTAGCTCACTAGCATTGTAAATACTTCTGACATGCAACAATACTCCTCCTCATCTCCTTTCCCTTTATCTAACCATCTGATATTGACTATACAGACTTCCCAGTTTGAGAATATCCCACCAGATTTCAGCTATGCTCAGTAGCTGCTCATCCCCTCATTTAGTAATGCATCTAATGGAAACGCTCTCTTTGAATGGACATGGTTGAATATATAACACTTAGCAGTGAGACAATGTAACAGATGACCAAGATAGAACTTTAGTCTACACTGAGTGCTCCCCTCGTGGCTTGATACTCTGGGAAGCCCATCATTGGAATAACAGCCTTTTTACATGGACACTTATATTTATTTTACACCCTCTCCATCTGTTGTGTTAAAGTCTGCAATAGTAATGGAAACTATTGTCAAATAATCTAAGAAGTGACTTCAAGCACATCTAAATGTCTCTTTGGATTGCACTTTAGATTTATTGCCTACAGTCTGCATTTAAAAGAAATAGAAGCTCTCAATTTTCACTTTTCCTGGAGCATAAAAGTCTTAATAATTAGATCATATGATCTGGTTATTGAAAGGATTGTTGTTATTCAGTCCCAACTGACCCTCTGGAATTTGAAGAAGGTGCCTTGTTCAGGGTTTTACATTTTCTGCTATTTTATTGCCCTTATTACATGAAATGCTACATTATCACCACACTTGTATTGTTTTTGTAAGGGTTCCAGCTGCAGTATACAATGACTTGTTGAAACCTTGACATCTGTTTTCCTTTTTTCCGCTTTCTATAAGTCAAGCATGTCACCCTTCTCCAGTGTTGCATGCTGAGACTTGACTTAGCATGTGTACCTAGCCAAAAGGTATCATGCATCTCAGTTAAGTTCCAGACTATATATAATGGAGTGATGTTGTATACTTTTTTTATCAATGATTATGCTTGAAAGAAATGCAGTTTACGACACTATTACTAGAGTCCTCCGTTAGTCATTGAGCTAACAGGAAAACACTGTCCAAGATATGAAAATGCTGTTGGCCTGCAGTAGAACATTTAATATTTTAGAATTAAAATGTCTTCAAGGAAGAAAAAGTTAATCTCCCTTTTGAAATGTATTTGTATACTTATTGGTCATTACACAATCCTTGTGTCTCTTGAAACCATGTTGAAATATTCTTGCACCACAAGTAAAAGGAGTGGTAGATTCAACTTTAAGCCTTTACAAAACCCATACTGCCTGACATCATCTTATAGCTCACTGCCTCCACTCAAAAAAGAAGCTTCCCTATAAAGCCAAAAAATCCTCAATCAAGACTAAGGTGCAAAGGGAGAGTGAGAGTGAGAGAGAGAGAGGCATTGCATCACATCACATCACAATGTCCCTGAATCAAGAGAGCATTAAGCATGGTGTAAGAATTTTTTTTTTAAATGGCTTTCAGGGGACAGCCTCCTCCATTTGCAGGAGATGGACTTGGTGACATGGTGGTTCATCTCTAATTTTTATACTCCTATATAACTGCATAAATTATTATTTTGATCTTTCATACCTTGGTGAATAGCGCATACAGCTGCATTCTGATTTTAGAAGGATTTGGTAACATCTGGAGGTTAGAACCTAAATCAGGTGGTCTAGATTTTATTCCAGACAACACTGACTTATCATATGCCTTGGATATTTCTTTTATTCTCTTTCCTCATGTACAATGGGAATAATAATATATACTTTACGTAAAATTTAAGATTTTCTGATTAAAAGCTGTTCTAACAATGTAAAGCATAATTACTGATGTGGGAGGTCCACTGCCTTATGGGCCATTGAAAAAGTAGATTTTAGTAAAGATTTGGTTGTATGCACTGTAGACAGGTGCTGTCCAAGAATACCTCCCATCCTGAACTAGGGTGGCCCTGCAGAGTTTCAAAGGCCTCCTTCTTGGGCCTTTGTGTTTCTTGACCCGGCCTCCCTAATCTGTAAACTCTCTCCCTGAAGTTCAGAGTCTTCATAGCCCTCCTTTTTGGGGCGTGTGTGTTTCCAGTCCTGCATCTCTGTGGCCTGTAGACTCTGACCTCCGGTTCAGGGTTTTCACAGCTTTGCTGTGACTGTCCCCTGATTTTTTTCCTCTCCGTCTCAGCAGCTCCTTTCTTAACTGAGCTTGGGGTTTCCTTTTGAGTCAGTTGTCCAGTCAAATAATCACTCGTTTGAGCCTTCCCATTTGGGTCTAATAACCCACCCACTCTACAAGACTTCTGGCCCCAGGCTCTTAAAAGGAGAAATAGTCTGGGAGGGCCTTCTACCTTCTCTCTCCCAGATACTCTCTGCTCATCAAGACCATCTTCCTTTCTCCCAATGATAGTTTATTTTTCTGGCCTTCATCCACTTTCCCTGAACACATGGAATGAGGTAACTGACCTCCCAAACTACAGGTACATCCTCTGGCCTGAGAGGCCTGTATCTCTTACATGCACCTTAATTCTAAGTTTTATAAACAAAACCCAAGCCTACAAATTTTTGGAAAAATTATATTAAAACTACTTCAGAAGTAACAGAAAAGCTTAGTGATGCATGAGATAGCACAGTTTATACTGCTATAAAACAAGCCAATTTTATGTGTTCATTTAATACATTTAAGTATGACAGGCTACAATACCTAGGTTCTTCTAATATGACTAAAGTTTACCCTGCAAAATGTTTTCTAAGGTAGTACTTAGACTTCAATTTAAAAAAGGCATTCCATTCTCTTCTAAAAACTTATAAATTCTCAGAAATTTGGTACTTGACTCCATTTTTCTTTTAAACTAGCTAAATTCTCTAATTGTTCTCCACCCTCCTCTTAATGCACTGAAGAAGTTTCAAATTATATCTGCTGAAGTTTCTAGTGAAAAATGAACAATGATAATCCTGGATTGTTCCTTCTTACTTGCTTTAATGAAATTCAATACATGTTCAGCAGTGTGATATGCAAACTGAACTAAGTTATTGGTTTTCATGCCTAGATACACCTGGCATGCTAGTATGAGGAATATTAGATCCAAAATGCTGAAAAATAGCAGTTTCATTTGTAAACCCACTTAAATTACAAACTAAATATCACTCCGCTGTTCAATAAAGGAGTCTAAAAACATTGTCTAGGCTCTCCCCCCGCCCCCCTTTTCTTTTAAGACAGATTTTTTTTCTCTCACACAGGCACTCTTGATCCACTTTTGCTGCTACCAGTGTTTACTTTTAAAAGATATATTGACAGCTGCAAGGATAGTTAATCAGATTACTCTGAAGCAGGTACCTGTGTACTGGAGCCCTGCAGCAGGGGTAGGATGGTTTAAGTACATAAATACATAAAAATAAGTGTTACACTGGCCCAGAGAGCATTGATATGATTGGCTGAACCAGATGTTTGGGGTTCTGTTACTGTTGTTGTTTGTTATGAAGAACCTATATTAAGTATAGAGTACTTTGCTATGTTTGAAATTCTTTTCCTTTGTCTCAAGCTATAGAATCCCAGAACAAAATGAAAAACCCCAACCCTTCGTCTTCCCGCTCACCCTGTGAAAGGATAGTATTGCATTTATTTCTAGTAGGAAAATTAGCCTTTTGTAAAGGTGTATATCTGTATCAAGCTACCATGTCCTGAAACCCATACATCTTTACATCTTTTCTTTAACCTTCTGGTAAAATGAAACAACAAAAATCCGTGGAGCTGTGCAATGTACAATAGTGCTCCTGGAACTGGTTTGAAAACTATTCCTGTCTTCATCTTTTAAATTATTTAAGTGCCATCTGTGAGCATTACCCCAAAGTAATAAGAAACCTCCTTTTTAAAATAACCACATATGAGTGTAATTAAACTTCCTTGTAATTAGAGTGTGTCCTGTTGATCATCGTTAAAATTGTCTTGATTGGAAAAGCTATAAGAAAATCACTAAGTCCCATAGGCATTGTTCTTCAGCAGTTTGTGTCTTTGGCCACCGAATGGCAGTACTGCGCTGCACTTGAAACAGAAGAAATGTGTGACTCTGGCAAAGGAAAATTAATCTGCATGTAGCTGAATACCAGACACTTAGATACATTTATTTAGGCCTATTTATAATCCCATTTGCTGTTAGAATTGCTATACCTTAAAACCTGATTGTATTGAAATACTATCCTCATAACTGGAATAACTTATGTCAGGTCCGAGTGGTAGTTTCTCCTACCTCTTCATCCCATTGCAACCTTTGTTCTTGTATGTGAAATTTCATTCACAACCACATGCTGATTAATTGTGTCATGGGATTAAAATGATCCTACTTTATGGCATTTAGCCTGGCTTTAGGTTCCTCCAGTGTAGAGGAAACCCATGATTGACATGGCCAAATGGTTCATTATCAAGGGGAAATGTTTAGTGGTCCGTTTGTAAGACTTTTATGAACAGGATTGTCTGTGGGTTTTTTACTGTGAATTTGCTTTTCCTTTAATGCCAGTGTAAAAGCATGTACTGCATATTTGGAGTAAAAGGAGAATGCCTGATAATAGATTAGTGATGAGAGAGAATCCTACATTTCTATCAGGCTAGATTCCTAGACACTGAAGATTCTATCTTCTTATTCCTAGACCAAAACAGTTTTTAGAAATTGTGGCAGTCCTGAACTTGGCCCATAAGCATGTGTTCATGAGGAAGTTGTGTTGGTTGCTCAGTTTTATAAACCTGGTTAACAAAACAGATCTGAGATACCAACTTGTAGTGGTGTTGCTATTGTAGGTCTGATACAAAATCTATTAAATAAATTTTTCTGCTGACTTCAGTAGATTCTGTATCTGGCCCTATTTGTGAATAGAGCTACAGGTATGTATGGCTCTTTGCACAAGGTTTATTATTTATTTGTTACTGTCAGTTTGTTCCACATGATGCTTTCCAGCTGTTCAAGAAGGGATAGTCCAAGTCACAAGAAGTTCACAATCAAAGTGTAGATAGAGAAACAAGCTAGAGCTGGCTGAAAAGTGGAATTCTGATGCTTCAAAGCAAGTGTTCTGAAACTGAATGAAAAATGGAAATTTCCCATTGAATGGGAAGTCTAAAATTTTGTTTGAAAAAGGATGAACAAACATTTAGTACAAAATGTTGTAGGCTGCCTGGAGCCCTAGCAGCACATCAGGTGGGAAGCTGGTCAGCTTGGGGAACCTAGACCCTTGGGAGCTAGGGCTTCTGGCCAGCCTGGGAGTCCTAGCTCTGCCGTAATCCATTTGCCGTGCACTGCCCTGGAGCTGTGAAGACTGGAAACCTGGGCTGCTGAGGAGTTGGGGACCCATTAAGCTGGAAATGATTGTCTGACAGAAAATAAAAATTTCCAGCAAAACTGAAATGTTTCAATGGCAGGAAGTTGAAAGGAAAAGACGGGTGCCTGAGGCCTTCTCAAGAGGAAGAAGTGACAAGACATAGCAACAACATAAAAGAGGACTGAAAGAAGGAGGAAAGTACTGAGATTATGGGCTTTGGAAACAGTGAGGTTGGTGGAGTTATCTACCTTGATGGAGAAGGTATAATGTGGTGGAAGGAGGGAAGACTAAGAGTTCTGGTTTTGCCACTGTGAAATTTTTCATCGGCAATAGTACATCAAAGAAGAGAGACTGTTGCAGATGTGAGTATGAATGAAGAATCCTATATTTGATATAGGGATGATAGTTGAAGCCATTAAAATGAATGAGCTCACCATGGAAGGAGATGAAGGGGCCAAGGACAAAATCCTGTGAAACTGCCAGAATGGGGTAGGTGAAATGCTAAAGGGTGCACTGAAGGAGCAGTGTGAGCTGATGGAAGAACCATTAAAACTAGAGAGAAGAGAGTTTCAAGGAGGAGCTATGATCAACTGTGTCAAACTGGGATACGCTGTTTGAGGATGGAATAGAGGGGTGCCAGGAAGAGATTGCATTTGCCTTTTGTGAGTTCTGTGAGTGGAGTGAATGAGTTGGAAGGTAGACTCCAGAGAGCCAAGAAGAGTTCTTGTATTTGGTGATCTCTAGTAGAGACACTGATACTATGGGGATAAAAAACGTTCTAAGAATATAAGAGTAGATAGTTGTGGTGAGGATGTAGAGACATCCTGCAATGTGCAGGAGGTCAGACTAGATGATCATGATGATCCCATCTGACCATAAAGTCTATGAGGGACAGTACTCTGAAGGAGCTTGGATATAAGGACAAAGAGGAGAGAGAGAGGATGCTAAAAGAGGGGTTGAGATTCTCTGAGGATAGGGAAGATCATGGTGTCTTGAAGACAAAACAAAGATGGGAAAAGGTGAGTTTTGAGTAGGGAACTGAAGGAAGAAAAGGAAGGTAACATGGTGTACAGGCTTAGAGAGGACATTCCAGGCATAGGAGCCAGTACCAGAGACTTTATTAAATGAACAATACAAAGGGAAATAGAATTTTAGCAGAGTGCAGGGCTTGAACATTGGAGTTATAGGAGATGAAATAGGGTGGGGAGGAACAGTATGCTGTCAAGAGCTTTGAGAGAGGACAAAAGTAAAATTTTGATGCAGAAGGAGAAGCAAATTCAGTGAAATAAATCAGAGGTCTGTTCCAGACCAGACCCCAAGATTTCACAGTCCCTGCACAGCTCATTTTTCATGTGATAGCTTATGTCATCATGAGCCATGTAGCTGGTCAGTGCAGTAATGCATTGGTGCAGCTGTTGAAATAAGCTAACCTCTCTTTAGGAGAGCTTTTGGGTGTGAATAGGTGCCATTTGTTCCTTGCTACTTACCATGACTCAGTAGTGATGTCTGATTTCAAAAAAAGCTTGAACTGGCTGTTAATGAGAGAGACCTTTCACAAGACAGCGCTAATAACAGCTTTAAAACTCCAGTGTTCACAGAGAACTCCACATGATGACAACTTGCAGGGGGGAGGGTGTGAACAGGAAGAGGGGTACTATATTTGTCAAAATACCCTTCTTTCCTCTCCATCCTCTCCAAAAAAACTCTTCATCCAGGTCCTGCTTCATATAGCAGGCTCAGGGATGGTACCTACAGTATCTTGTAGAGCCAACCTTTCTGACAGCTTCTCCCCGACCTTGGATTTTAAAGGTGTAAACTTTAGATGGCTGATGTGAAACTTTTAAAACATGATTCATCATAAATCAGACTTTTCTCAGAAAAAGATAGTGACATGTTTACAGAAAGCATGGTCTCACCTGAAGTTCCCTCTTTTTAAAAAATATGGCACAGTGTTCTATAATGCAACAAAACAAAGACCAAGTACGGGATTATAGCCTGGCATGAGGTATAGACTGGAGAAGAATTCCTCTCCTCAGGAAGGACTCTTCCTCGCTGAACAAAACAAAGTAACATGTGAGTTATCAGCAACACAAAATGGAGGTTGAGGAACATGTCCATTATTGAAGTGAACAGCTATTAAAATTAATAATTGCATGGATGAGCTCTCAGTTCTCTTGCTTCAGGGCACAAACAGTTCAACAGTGGGATCAGAAAGAAATTTACTCCTCTGGTATAGCAGCGCACAATTAAATGCACGATTGAGGGGGTGGAGGCTAGATTACATCTGATTGGCAGCAGGATACCAGGGCATTTTGGCTGTTCAGTATGGAAATTCACAGGTCTGTGACTCTTGATTATAATGATGGTGACTTGTGCTGATATAATAATGTGAGATTGTTTACTTGTTTCTGAGGCATTAGGCTAATATGTGACACCCCAATCATCTGGTAAAGACACAATAGCTATGTAGCTTTGGCTGTTTTTGAACCAAACGGTGCCAACAGTAACATCTTCTGTTCATTTACAGAGGGCACTCTTGTAAAGAGAATCACCATAAAAAATGCTGCTTTGCTGAAAGGCTTTCACAGCTTGATGATGCAATTGTCACCATGGAGATTTCATTCCAACAGAAAAGAATGAATTCTGTGTGGTTCTGCTTTTGAAATGTGTAAACAGCAGATACCTTCTATTGCCTTTTGTCTAAATCTTCACCTTGTAAGATAACTTGGACCAGAACATAGGAAAGGAAGTCTATATATGTTAATGGTAAATTTTATTTTTCATAAATAGCCTGATCTCCAGGGATGAGATGTACATAATGGCAGATTAATGAAGTGGGCATGAATAACAGACTTTGAGCCAAAGACAGTAGGGAGGGAAGTATACTTCCCTCAGATTTGAGAGAATTATTCAAACACACTGCTCTGTGAATTTCAGTTGAAGTCTGATTCTCTTTCTTTAAAGAGGAGCTGCCTTTCTGTATTCTCCTGTGGTCCATGTTGAAGGCAGCAGGCAGAGACTGCTTTAAAATTTGCGTTTTAGTGTTGACGTAATACCTTTTGGAAGCATAGTCAGTTTGCCTGGGCAACTTGTTTCACAGTAATGACCTGTAAAAGGAGCCAGGTGCAGGCTGATTACTCTCTGATTCAAACAAAGCCAAGAAACCACTCTGGATGTGTAACAGCTTATCGCTTTGTTTATCTTTCTCTGACATAGTCTCTCAAGGGAAGTCCTATCTCTTGACTCATTTATAACTAAACTACTGAAAAATATACTTTAGGGAGCAATCTTGCAATGACTGGGGGGGATGAACAAGATGACATAAGAGGTCTCTTCTATCTCTGAATGTGTTATGATTATTCAAGAGCAGACAATGGGTATCAGTTACAATTTTACCATCCTAATGCATTACATGATACTGGCAACCATTCAGCCAAGTGAATGTCACCAGACTTCTTACGGTTTGTCTAAAGAATTTTGGAGCAAGCTTTCCATTTCGGGTGGATAGTCTTGTGTTAGGGAAGCTCATGCTAGCACTCGAAAAACAACTGTATGACAGCACTTTAAAGCTGTAGTTTGGGCTGGATCTTGGGCTATGAAGCCTAGCCAAGGCATTACTTAAGTTGAGTGGGTTATTTTGTGTTTAGCTTAATTCTGCTCCTAATAGACATCAGTTAAATCAATTTTAAACCCTGTTTAAATCATTTTTTAGAATTTCCATTTAGCCTTATGCAGTAACTGTGATTTAAAATCATATCTGTAGTAAAAGCAGTGCAACTTTGTGTGTAGACAAACTCCAAGTGAACAGTGTTCTGATTACTATTACTTATTTGCTAAAGTCTGCTACTGTGCTTAGGGCTGTACAAAACACACAAGTGTGACAGATTTATGTTACCAATCTGCCTGGGGCTTCAGGTGGTCAGGCTGAGGCCGCAGGATCTTTAGGGAGGAGATGATGCAGCACACCACCTAACTGAGTTTTAAAGCTTTATTGATAAAATAATAAAATAACAGCGGAGAGCGCTGGGAGGGTGAGGGGGTTCCCCACGTCACTCAAAGGAAGGAAGAAAGCATTAGTGCCCCAAGCCCGAACCCACTTTCGTACTCACACTGGCCAGGCATGGGTGTAACATAAGAAGGAGGGGGGAGGGGTGGATGGGAGTTCTTGTCCAGTACACAGGTCGTTCAGGGTCTACTGCTAATCTCCGAATTGCTCCAGCTCTCAGGAGGGTTTTAAGTCCTGGGATCCTTTGGGGATGTTCCATTTGGCAACCTCTGTTCCTGGTGCTCTTTGTGCCAGTCCAAACCGGCTTTCTGTGGTCTTCTCTGCTTTCCCAAAACACAAGGCTCCAGGGATGTGCAGCTCTGTTCCCCCCTTCATCGTCTCACCTGTGTTTTCCATTTCTGCAGCCCTTGTTCAGTGTACTTTTTCTTTTCTCGTGGCTGGCTGAGAGATAAACGCAGCTTCAGACTTTTCCTCTAGTGCCGTGAACCGTGGACTGGGGCCAAGGTCTTATCTTCAGACTGAGCTTGCTAGCTACAGTGTTGAGTTAACCCGTTCTCTGCTCTCTTTCTCCTTCCCCCTTTGGCCTCTCACAGCCTGCAAAAGAATCTTCCAGTCCCCACTCACATCTTTGACCCTTCCCAAATTGCCCTGTGATACTTGCAACAACGTTAGCAATATACAATGCTGATCTGCCTCCCACTGAGGGGGGCAAGTGGGGGTGTGACACAAGTAAAGTCTGCCATTCCCCCATCAAATATAAAACGTAGAAGATACACACTCAGGAAACAAGGTGGAAATAGACTATTGGTACTTCTTACATGAAGTTCTAAAACTCAGTACGTTTGTGAATATTGCGGCAAGGATGGGTGTTTTAAAAGGAACTTGACTGAAGAGAAGGTTGAGGTTTGCAAATTGTTTAGGAAGGGTGTGCCATGAGTGGGGGCAGTGTGGAAAAAAAAGCAGAGTTGGGAAGTAGGAAGAAATGACAAAAGAGGCATTTGAGGCTGGCATCATTGGTGGAGTATACGTTGAGGGGGGAAACACAATAAGAGGTTAGGTGGTACATGTAGGCTAGTGCTCCAGTGCCAATGTGATGGGTGTGGTGTGAAAACTTAGATAGAAATGCAGTTTAAGGACTTGAAGGTAAGGATGAAAAATGTGAACTCTATACGCTGCTTAAGTGACAGGTCAGTGGAGAGATACAAACTACTGCATCTCAGTTACTCCTTTTTTGTCTGTTTCTGATCTAGCCTGAAGCATTATATGTCACAAATCTGCCATGGTCAAAAGGTGTCTATCCATCTATCCAACTATCGATCTGTTTTTAAGGTTCTCCATGTAAATAGACTGTTACCTTTCAAAAATCCTCAAGCCTTTTGAACTTCCCAATGAGATGTGGTTCCATGGTTCTGCATGAGAGATGTACAACCATTGGCTTTCCAGTCATTAATGTTCCTCTGCTAAAAACAAGAACAACAATCCCTTCAGAAACCTACCCACCCTCAGCGGTTAATTTGATCACATAGGGATCTTTTAATGAAGTAGACACTGAAGGCAGGTGTTTCCTGCTTTGCATGGTGGGGGGATGTGGTTCAGTGGGGCAGCTCTCTTCTCCTCTTGATAACCATTACAGCTCCTATTTCTGCCATCGGTCCTCTTCCAATCTTGTCATTCTGAATTCACCTGCTCTCCCATATTATTGTGGAACTCATAAAAAGTGAGTCTGCTCCCTTTGCTGACGGTGCAGCACGACTGGATAAATGAACACTTTTCATAGAACTCTTCTGTCCAGATGTTGGTACCAAAAAATTTAGTTTTAAGGTGTTCTATAAAGAAAAAAAATTTAAAATGTGGTCCCGCGTTCTTTGCCAGATGTGGGGCAGCCAGAAAGAATATCATTGTTTACCACATCAAAAAGAATAAAATCACCAGGAGGTAATGATGTTGAAGTTCCTAAAAGGATATTACAAGTAATATAACTTTAAAAGCTCTTCTCTAATCTAATCTATATAATTCACACTGTGCCCTCTGTTTTTTAAAAGGTAGTTAGATTTCTAATTTGTTTTTAGAAGTTGTCAAAACAGGATCAAAATGGCCAAAAGACAGAATTTGGGAACACTGCCAATCTTTTGCTGGAGCTAGTGAAATAATTGTAGAGAATGGAAAAATTAAACCTTTTATTTAAAGTGAAGTTAAGAGTGAATATAATGAAATACGGCTTTGGGTAAGGACATCTCAGCTATGAACACTAATCTACCCTACCCCGATTCTGACTTTCTATATCAGCTCTTTTTTTTTTTTTTAAATCTTTTGCTCAACATGAAGTCAAATTCCTGGCTGGTACTGACCTGATTGCTCAGAGGTATGCCTGCTAGAAGGTGGTTCACATTTCTATGGGTTGCTGTTTGGAGGAGGTGAAGGGGATAGTGGCAGAGAATATGTAACTGCTTAAAATGGGGTTTTCCCCCTTTTAGGGGGAAACTGACAAGGCATATCTTCATTGTCACACAGCTTTTGTTGAAATAGCCACAGTAAATTTTGCCTGAAAAACTGTTAGCTGATTACCTGCTATCAAAGAATATAAATGTGAACTGTAAAAGCAAATTAATTATGTGGTAGCTACTGACTGCAACCTCATATGGAAACAAAAGGCTCTAACCTCATACCATAGTGATACATCTTGTAGTAAATGTGACATTCAGATCATGCTATCTTCTTTAGATCTCTCTTCCAGCAATGTCCATAAAAATGTTTCTTACTCATAACAGATGGTCAAAGCTCTGCTTTGAAACTTCTCTGGAGAAGAATCTTGGTTGATTTCATTAGACTTGAAGAGTGTTCATGCAGCTATAGACTTGGAGGAATTTATTGTTATAATTATTATTATGAAAGATTGCATGTTGAATGTATTCCTTTCCTTTTCCTTTGCAGGTGATCTGCCTTCAGGATTTCTTTGGTGATGATGACATTTTTATTGCATGTGGACCAGAAAAGTTCCGATACCAGGATGATTTCTTGCTAGATGAAAGTGGTAAGAAAATAGCACATTTTAAAAAAGACACAATATTAAAGTGTGGGGTAGCTTTCCAGATCTTATTTAGCCTGTAAAATAAGGCCAAAATGGTGTCAGCTCAGACTACAATACTAGTTTTAGATACAAAATCAGGATGTCTGTTCTTTAATTTTGATTTCTAATACAGAAAACAAAAATAACTGAAAGCTTATGATGGGCTTAATAAGGGCCAATTATCAGCTAACTCAGAACAAATCCCTATTGAAAACAAGTTCATAGTAATTTTTATAGGAAATGGGGGTGGTGTGAATGGTTAAACTCCCATTTTATATGGTCTTTATTTTAAATCAAATTTGAAAGGTCATAGATCTTCTACTTGTCCTTCTTGGCTTATCTCCCATGTACATCTATTCTAGTTTGACATCACAGAATTGCTTAAAATTGTCTCTTCCTCCCAACCCCAGTAAGTGCTTTCCTCCCAGCCACTCCCATCTTAAATTTTTGGAATCTGGATTTTGGTAACACCCCAGAATTAGCATGAAAAAGGAAGCTATGTTGTATATGGAAGCCAGTTAATAATGATAAATTAAGACAAACTCCCCACAGAAAACTAAATGAAATCTGTGTTCATGTAAAAGTCTCTCGGAATCTGATTGTGTAACTTCACAAGAGCAAATAGACTTTAGAGGAAAACATGTTTTTGGTCTGAACTTGCCTACCCTTTATTAAAGGATGTTTCTAAGTGCTGGACCATGAGTAGCAGCCAAGGAACCGTAAGTGTCTTGCGCATAAGGAGAACATAAAAATAAAAAGGGCTGCCAATTATCTCATTCGTTTGTGATGTAGTTCAGGAACCGATGAAAGGGCTTGTTTTTCCTTCTCCTTGTCCAGATTTTTTCCTCAGCAGCTGGATGAATGTATCTTCAGCACCTTTTTTTCCTCTTTAAATAATTTATAACATAATATCTGAGTCTAGCAGGAGAGTCCTTTTACTTAGAATAAGGAGAAATGCACAGATATTCATTGTAGATATGTTTAAGAATTACTACTTTCTGATCTTTATATAATATATATATATTCAACATGTAATAGAAAATGCATTTGTATTTGTCTAATTGAATTGGAAGGTTTGGAGGTTTTTTTGTTTTTTTGTGTTTTGTTGGTGCTTATCTGGATCCAGACTTTTGAGTTTTTGGAGGGTGGGGAAAATCCTTTATCAGTACCTATTTTATAAGCTGGGAGATGTGTGTGAAAAAATAGGTAATACATACTGGTAAGCAAGGAAAGTTAACATTCTGAAGCACATGCGCGCACTCACATGTACACGCCTTACATCTGTATAGAACCTTTCATTATAGAGCTAATGTGAACATTTTACACAAGGATTGGTCTGTCCTACATTGACATGTACTGTAGCCTCCTCTGAGGTACAGTATGGTAACTGTTGAACAGTAACAGACAAATTTAGGACAGGAGTTGAAGATGCAAGGGCAATTTAGTAGGCAGCAGTACAGTTTCCCAAGCTGGAATGTAGCCAGGACAGTAGTGCTAACATTGCCCTTACTCATGTGAAGAGAGCCAAGTGATCTTTAATGACCAGGACCGCCATTTTGTCTTATCTGCCCCTGCACAGTGTTTCTTAGCACCACTCTGTAACCTTTGTACAGTGCTGACTTGGAGAGAAAAGTTTCAGAGTAACAGCCGTGTTAGTCTGTATTCGCAAAAAGAAAAGGAGTACTTGTGGCACCTTAGAGACTAACCAATTTATTTGAGCATAAGCTTTCGTGAGCCACAGCTCACTTCATCGGATGCATACTGTGGAAAGTATAGAAGATCTTTTGATGCACACAAAGCATGAAAAAATGGGTGTTTACCACTACAAAAGGTTTTCTCTCCCCCCCCACCCCACTCTCCTGCTGGTAATAGCTTATCTAAAGTGATCACTCTCCTTACAGTGTGTATGATAATCGAGTTGGGGGTGGGGTGGGGGGGAGAAAACCTGGATTTGTGCTGGAAATGGCCCAACTCGATTATCATACACATTGTAAGGAGAGTGATCACTTTAGATAAGCTATTACCAGCAGGAGAGTGGGGTGGGGGGAGAGAAAACCTTTTGTAGTGGTAAACACCCATTTCTTCATGCTTTGTGTGTATAAAAAGATTTTCTATACTTTCCACAGTATGCATCCGATGAAGTGAGCTGTAGCTCACGAAAGCTTATGCTCAAATAAATTTGGTTAGTCTCTAACGTGCCACAAGTACTCCTTTTCTTTTTGGAGGGAAAAGGGGCAGCTACGTTCCCAAACTCCTTCATGTAGATGTTTTGTGGGTCTCCTATCAAAGTGTCGACTTGGCCTGACTCTCTATAGTTCAATTTGGCTGACATAATAGCATCCTGTCTGCAAGGATGTAGTGTGTGTTTTTGGAACGTTTACACTTAAACCTTTATTGTCTAGGGACAAAATAAAAATAAGCTGTAAATCCTCATGTGCTAGTGGGGCACTGTGTTTGCTTGTCAAATATAGAGAGCTTCAATGAACAGTCAGTTTTTATGTTAGGAATTAGTAAACATAATAAAATCTGACCCCAAAATACATTTTTGTTTCATTGAAGGGTGTGAAGTTTTGCAGCCTCTTAATTAGTTCAGCATTTTTTCTTGGGCAAATTCAGCATTGTAAAAACCTAAGTAGCCTACAATTGATGGCTGACACACCCACCCACACTTTCCAGAGATTAATCTCCCTAGGGCTCTCAATCTGTTACAGATTAAATAAGTGAGCTTTCCAAAAAGTTTGTTATGAAACAGTGCAAAAATTATTTATCAAAAGTCTGAGTTGCATTAAGATTATTAGCAATGATTGAGTTTCGCTCCAAATGGGTGAGAATTGGCAGGTCTGCCTCAGCTTCCCTGGAAAGCTGCTGGAAATATCACTCCAATAGGTTTTTTCACTACATTTCTGGTACTTCCTGATTACAGCCAGATCATAAGAACTATACTTGTTAGTTTGGCCTAAAAAAAGGAAGTGAAGAGGAGCATAACTTGAAGAAACTGAAGGTGGAGGGTGGGAAATTAATAGTCAAAGCTTTTTTGAACTTTAATGTTCTACTTACTTTTATTCCTATTTTATCAGGAAAAAATGCCCATCCTTAGCTCAATGTTTCCTTTACTTGTTTTAATCTGACATGAAAAGGCATTGCATACCCATCAGTGATCAACTGGGGGAGCGCCTTTAGTTATTCATTCCTCTTAGAGGGAAATATATAGTCTGTATTGCATGGTAAGTGCTTTGATTCTCTGTCCCTTGACATTAACCTTCTAGGTATGGTACTCAGATTTCATCCTGTTAAAATACACAGTAAATAAAGACCCCACCACAAGACTTCCTGGCAACCATATCAATATTTGATCTAATTGGTAGCTCATCCTTCCATGAATAAGAGTATAGCTGAGCCAAAGACTATGGGTGGGTTCATCTTAACACTGAGGAGTAAATATTCATGGTTTTCCAAACTTCAGTGGTATTTCTGGTATTATTATGGTATTTCTGTTCATTATTTGATTTTATTTAAAAATTTAGCGGAACATTCTGATATCTACCTACTTTCTATATTTAAAGAAAACTGGCACTTCGTAAATACTGATTTTGTGCTATATTACCTCTGTGATATATATAGCCACATATGCAGCTGTAGTAGCTGCTATGTGGGAGGCCCAGATACTTCAGTCAAGGAGCTGTACTGACCTTGTTTCTGAAGTTGTTTGCTGGCAATAGGATTATATAACAACTGGCAAAAGGTCAAATACCTTTTATGCATTGTCTTGGCTTTCCCAAGGACCTGTACACACAGGGTGTCATCTTGTGATTGCAAAACATTAACATCAAATATATGCACTAAAATCTCCTAGTTCAGGACTCTTTTTGTGCGGCAAATGATCAAACAAAGAAAAAAAGGGATTATCAATGAAGTACATTCAACTTCAGTCAGATTATCAAGCAAATATGAAACTTCCTCAGTTCTCCAACCCTCATTAGCCTTTCCAATTTCAAGTGTATCTGATACCTTAGAATATAGCTATAGTCATCTTTGTGGCAGGAGCATGAATAGTTCACTATTTTAGGTACTCTTCCTTTGAGCCCAAAATTGCCAGGATTGCTGATGAAAACTGCCTGATGAACATGGGGTTCTTAAACAAGAATATAAATAAAAAGAATAGAGTAATGGCAAGAGGACAGCTTGTTATAATACCACTTTATGTTAACAGAGAGCCTATGGTGCTAGATCTAGAGTCTACCTGAGTTTGTACAAACTCCCAATGCCAGATCTTCTTTCTTAGTGCTGTAAAACATCTGTAAAAAGTTGTGTGGTTTGGTGATGTAATATGTTTAATTTTCATCTGTTGCTAAAGTTGGTTCAGTGCTTCGAAGCTATAAGCATCACACAGTATAAGTGTAAAAGTCTTGTTCATCTCCTATTGAGACACCTCCTATAAAAAGGCTACTGCAAAACAGTCCAAATTAATATCTGCTGCCAAGCAGAGTTCAACAAATATAGAATGGGTGGATGCAAAAACAAGTTCAGATCACTTGACAAGAACAGATATTAATGTTAATGGAAACAGTGATGAAAATGATACTCTTCTAGGGAAGAAATAAGACTGGACTCTTTGAAACCTATTTCACCTTGACTTGCTGGCCAATGTTACTCTTTAGCCTAAGTTCTTTGAGCCAGCAGCTTTATTACATCCTCTTGCCAGGAGAAAACATTGTGCCAGGAAAATCTGATTACTATTTCACAAAGGAAAAAAAAAGGTTAGAAGTATCATGTTTATACCTGGTAAGTTCCTGTAACCTTGATTATGTCCTGCCTGTGAAAGGGAGAAAGGGAAAAATCAATCACCATCCCCATCTGCTCTGATTTATAGAACACAGGCTGATGTGTTGAGCAGCTTTTTGGCTGGATGCAGGAGCAAGGAGCCTGCTGGCTTTGGCAACGGGAAAATTACCATGGGTTCTCGAGACTCAGAGATATAACTGTACTTTCAATAGAGGCATACATATACAGTTTTCCAGTTCAATGTGATGTTTTAATATGTTGCCAACTGCCAGGCTTGAGCGAGAGAGATTCTGTATATGAGGCAGAAACAAACTAGGGTGTGATGAGCTAGGCTTTTACTGTATATAGAGAACTTTTATTTTAAGAAAATGACAACTCTCCTCAGTACACTTTCCTACATGATGCAAGACTGTCCCACTCCGAGTTTTGTGGCAGTATATGATGAGTACTACAGCTCATTATTGACTTGCTCTGGTTCTTGTGGTACTGAAAAATATCTTGAATTGCAGTTAATTGTTTAAAAAAGAGGTTATGTTTCTCTTGACCTCTCGAAGTTGAAATGTTAGGAACAGACTGTTAGCTGTATAAAAATCACTGTTGATATAATAGTGAATAATAATCTATTAAATAAAGCCTTTTTTCCTCTTCAGGAATTATCCACTAGCATTTTGATTATTTTATAAATATGTTCATTATTTGAATGTTTTGAATGCTTTATGCAATCATACATATTTCATAATCCTACACTATATTTGCAAGCTATTTGCTTTGTTTGTGCCTTTGACTATTTGGTATTATGTCTCTCTGTATTGTATGTGTCATAATTATTTCTGTAATGCACTTCATCTTTTTATCTAACACACTTTCACAGAAATATGGGGTTAGAAGGGACCTCAAGAAATCATATAATCCATCCCTCTGTGCTGAGGCAGGACCAAGTATACCTAGACCATCCCTGACAGGTAGTTTATTTAACCTGTAATGAATCACCTTGAGTGATGAGGATTCTACAGCCTCCCGAGCTATCTGTGCAGCGTAGGTGTGTGTGATCAATAAGTTATAAGGCACTGATTCTGCTCCCTGAGTTGATGATTAAACATTTTATAAACAGGAGGAAGGCCATCAGAGAGTCAAAAGAACCACATGGACACTTAACAGCCTACACCTTCACGCAGACTATTTGCATGCATATTTACATAGCTGACACTTCCTATGAATGTTTCTGTGAACAAAAGGTTACCTCTGTCTAGTCACAGAAAATGATTGCTTAGCATTTATATTACTGTAGCCTGTCATCAAAGCCAATCAAATAGGATAGTTAAGTTGAAGCTAATTCACTTTGTAGGTTGAAGCAAACATTCTTTAATTGTTTTGCAGTATTTTTAAAAAATAGTTGGACTAAAACATTAATCAATAAAGGAGAGCTGTTCAAAAAATAGAGTTATTTCCATTAAATATTTTGAATGACATTATTTTTGGAACTTTTTCACAGATAATTTTGATTTTTTTTAAATGAAAATTTTGTCAATTCTTTTGGTCAAAAGATCAAAACTTCACTGAAATCAAACTGTTTTCACAAAACCTTTCAATTTTGATGAAACTGTGTTTTTTCAAACTGGAAAAAAAATTAGTGTCAAAATTTCAACCAGCTCTAAATAAAAGGAAACAAATGTGAAGGTGTCCTTAGCATGAAATCAGCCACTATAGTAATGACCCTATAGCTGTTGCAACAGTGATCAGTTAATGCCGAAATGCAGGCAGAATGTATTTGCTTTTATATTTTTCATTTTTTAACTGTAACAGTATTTTATTCTTTTTTGTATCATAACCTCTTGGACTTAATTTAGACACTGGGATATTGGAATTCATCATTGCGGGGAAGTGTTGTCACTGTGAATGAGTAGCTCTTCTCCCCAACATTAAGTATCTGTTATATTTTCAAATGCAAAAAGATTATGGTCCTGCTTCTAACTGGCAGTTCCATGCACAAATTAATGTATATGACTATGGATAAAGCAAGTAAAATTGGTATGCAGATCTTCATAAGTGTTTTGTGAGCACTTGAACCCCTACCTTGCTCATGTGATACCTGCTTTTGCACATATGACTTCTTGTTTTGCAGCCTAGGAGCCTCATCTGAGGCTTATGTGGTGCCCCATTCAAGCGCACAGAACAGGACTGTTCTTTTTGCTTTCTCAAGGCAATGACTCCTGACTATGTTAAGCTGCTTTGAGTGTGCTTGGAGGGACTTTCATCCATCCTTTCATTTCACATTGATAAGATTGCAAAATAAAAGAAAAAAAACCCTACAAAGTAGTTGTGTCTTATGAATTAGGTGTGACTCAGTCTCCTCTGAGGCCCTTTAAGCTGTTCAGTGGCTAGATGATATAACTGTAGTTTGAGGAAATAGAACAAACTTCTTCAAGTGATGGTCCCTATATTGATTCCAAACGTGGGTGCGCATGTGCGCCATGTGCTGGAGCTGGAAGGTTTTAGTAGAAGTGTCCACTGACCCACATGTGCATCGTGTATCCCCTCATGCTCTCAGCTGAGGATATAATAGGCTGTGCGGGTCAACGCCTGTCCAGTTCCCTCTTACTGCCATATGGCCTGAGTCAGAACCCCTGTTCCTTTGTGCTCTTAGCTTAACTAAGAGGGTGACCTTCCGTCTGTTTTTTTTTTTCTTGTACGTAGTTGTAGATAACTTTTTTACTGTGTTTGGTATGTGTTCGTTGTTATAGTTAAGTTAGCATAGTTCTTCCCCCCACCCCCCATTTGGGGAAGTCCCCCCCCCCCATACACACTCTTGGGGACTATGCCATGGCTTCCAGGCTTTAAAAACTGTGCCTCTTGCCTGTGTTCATTTTCTATGAGCAACGAGCACCAGCATTGTCTGTACTGCCTCGGCAAGGCCCACATTGTGGCCCATTTGTACTGTCTGGAAGTCATTCCTGCTCCATATGCGGGAAACTAGAGAACTTCACTTTTGGATGTTCTTAGTGCTGGCTTTGGGATCCGGGACCGGTGGAACTGGCAGTGCAGTGTCCATCACCTGTGGTGAGAGCCCTTCCAACTACCTCCACAGCACTGGATCCGGCAGTACCAAGGAAGTCGGGCAAGACCCACCATGAGACCAAGAAACATGGCCATGGGCATAAGAGCAGATCCCCTTTCAGGACTGCTCAGAAATGCAGCATGACCTCCCTGAGCCGTGCCAGGTCAGGTGAGAAGTCATGTGCCAATCCTGCTGGACCGGCTCCCAAACTCCCCTGCACAGAGGATAAGGAGAAGTGCAGGAAGGATCTGCTGATACAGGCATGTCTCTTGCCTATACCACCCACACCACGTGGACCTTGGGGGTTGTCCGATGTGACTCCTCATACTCTCGGTCACCTAGAACTGTTGCTGTGAATAGATCCCCAAGGACAGCTGGGTACTAGGGATCATCCACCATGATACTATATAGAATTCCTGTCGCTTCCACATCATCAGCCCCACAGCTATCCCCTGGGGGAACTCCTCCCATCAAGACCTCCTCCAACAAGAAGCTGACGCTCTTCTCCTCAAAGGCAGCATAGAGCTGGTCTCACTTCGCTACAGGGGAAGGGGTTCTAGTTCCTGTACTTCCTTATCCCAAGAAGGGCAGTGGGCCTTCGAGTACTCAATACCTTTATCCAGAAATCCAAATTCCATATGATGACGTTCACATCGATTACAGTAGAACCTCAGAGTTATGAACACCCTGGGAATGGAGGTTGTTCGGAACTCTGAACAAAACGTTATGGTGGTTCTTTCAAAAGTTTACTACTGAACATTGACTTAATACAGCTTTGAAACTTTACTATGCAGAAGAAAAACACTGCTTTTAACCATCTTAATTTAAATTAAACAGGCACAGAAACAGTTTCCTTACCGTATTCAGTCTTTTTTAAACTTCCACTTTATTTTTTTAGTAGTTTACATTTATGTGTACTGTACTGTATTTTCTCCCCCCGGCCACCTCCCTCTGCTACTGCCTGATAGCGTACTTCTGGTTCCAAATGAGGTGTGTGGTTGACCGGTCAATTCATAAGTCTGAGGTTCTACTGTATCCTTTCCCTCTCCCCAGAAGCCTGGTTTGTGGCTCTCGACATGAAAGATGCCTAACTTCCACATCACGACTGCCTGGACAGCAAAATCCTGATCGCCTGGCAAGTGCTGATGTCCTTCATGGGTAGTGGACTTGACCCTTCCCAGGTCCTGGTTGTTACTCCTTTCAAACCTCCTACACCACAAGCCATGCTCTCAACAGACGCCTTCCTCATGGTTTGAGGAGCTGACCTCGACTGCCATACTGCACGGTGTGTCTGGATGCCTTGGGAAGCCAGGATGCATATAAACGTCCTGGAGCTGTGGGCGGTCCACCTCACCTGCCTAGTATTTCTTCCCCTCATACAGGCCAAGGACATCCAATTACTCTCCTACAACTTTGCAGCAGTAGTTTACATCAAGAAACAGCGTGGTGCCAAGTCTCCCTAACTCTTCAGAATCCATCCACCTTTGGACTGGAGCATCAAATATCAAGTCTAACTCCAGGCCACATACCTCCCAGGCACCCAAAATGCCCTGGCAGATATGCTTAGCCGGACACACTGAACCACAAGTGGGAGCTGAAGGATGCCACACTCCGGTGCCTCTTCTGCCAGTGAGGCACCCCGCACTGGGACCTCTTTGCCACCTGAGAAAACCGCAAACTGTGGGGGAGTACTCACAGGGTGACCCCCTTTTCTTTCCGTGGACAGGGTCCCTCCACTATGACTTTTCCCCCCCTTCCCATTCTTCCACAAGTCCTGCCCAAGGTCCGCCGGGATCAAGCGACTGTGGCCAAAATGGGGCTGTGAGGATCACATCAGTTTGGTTCAGACCTCCTAAACCTCTCCACCCACACACTACTGCACCTCTGCATGCTAACAGATCTCCTCATGCAAGACCAGGGCCGACTCCGACATCCTAATTCTGGCCCTCTTCGCCTCACAGCTTGGTTTTTGGATGAACTCGGGAATAGACAGAGCGTGCTCCACCACAGTGTGATGTCTCCTTACCTAGAGCAGGAGGGCATCCACCAGGGCCTGCTACTAGACAAAATGAAAGCGCTTCATCTCCTAGGCTCACCATCACCAATGCCCACTGCATATGATATCCAAACCTATTGTCCTTGACTACTTTCTCAAACTCAGTTGGGCCTAGCACTCAGCTCCATATGGGTCCACCTAGCAACCCTCAGTGCCTTTCTCCCCCTGATGGGCAGTGCTTTTGTGTTCACACCCTAACACCATGTACTTCCTAAAAGGTCTGCTGAACATCTTCCTGCCCATACTCAAACACACACCCTCATGGGCCTTTAATCTCATTCTCTTCACTCTCATGAAACCACCCTTTGAGCCTTTGACAACTTCCTCCTTTTCCCATCTTTCCATGAAACTAACCTTCTTACCTTGGCTAGATGGGTCAGTGAAGGCTGACCTGCCCTTACATCATCTATCACAAAAATAAAGTTTCCTTACCTCTCCACCCTTAATTCCTTCCTAAAGTGCTGTCGGAGTGCCACCTAAATCAGTGTACCCACCTCCCGGAATTCCGCTCCAAACCCCGCACCTCCCACAAGGGCAGGGGGCTCCATCCCTCAACATCTGATGTGCACTGACATTATAACTTCACCAAACCCATGCCTTCAGCCCATCACCAAGACTCATTGTAGTGATTGCTGACCATTTTAATGGCTAAGCCCCTCTCCTCACAGTGCATTTCCAAATGGATGTCCAGGTGCATTTGTGAATGCTACACACTCAACTATGTAATGCCCCCGATGTCATCATGGCAAACTCTACACTAGCACAAATAGCCACATTGACTCATCTCACCAACATCTCTTGAGAGGACGTTTGTCCTGCAGCGACGTAGAGTTCCGTACACATTTTCATGTCGCATTATGCTATCACCCAAGCGGCAGCTACAGATGCAGCTGTGGGCTGCGCTATACTACAGACCACGCTCCTGAGAACATCCTTGTACCCATCTCCACGCTGCTCACTACTCACCCACATTTGGAATCCATATAGGGACTCACTCAAAGAAGAGGAGGAAGAGGTTCCTTTCCTGTAACAGGAGGTTCTTTGAGATGGGTGGTCTGTATTTGGATTCCAATATCCACGCTCCATCCCCTCTGTTGTGGACTTGACTGCTCAGTGGTAAGAAGGGTCCTGGAGAGATGCCAAACCACATGGCCTATTATGCCCTCGGTTGAGAATGAAGGGACACATTACACCCATGTGGGACAATGGATACTGCTACAAAAACCTTCCAGCTCTGGCGCATTGATGGCACACATGCACACCCACATGATTGAAATCCAAATAGGAACCATGAACCTGTAACAAGCTCCAGTTACAGGTAAGTAACCTCCTCTTTTGATTTCAGAGTACTTCTGAGATTGGCCTTCCTTTTCTAGTTTTTGGGTTTTTTTGTCCATCTTGTTATAATTCATTTCCTCTCTGTTGTTAATTGACGCATTAGTTTTTATAGGAAATTTAATGTAAAATAAAATACTTGTAGTCTTGGCCAAGTCCATTCTTCTTTGTATTTATTATATTCCATGGATCATTTCTACTCTAGGGACAACTGGAATCTGAACTGTTTGCAAACAGAAACACTTTATGACCCTTTGCCAGGTAATTCTTTGACTTATGTGACAGGGTGAGGCCAGATGGCTACAGGAGAGTGACAGAAGGCAGATATATTAGCCCCAGGTTAAGTAGGTCCCTTTCCCCTGGGTAAGGTAACAGGGAAGGCTCCAGAACAATCAGGAACTTTCTGGAAACAATTAAGGCAGACAGGCTGATTAGAACACTTGCAGCCAGTCAAGAAGCTGCCAGAATCAATTAAGGTAGGCAGGCTAATCAGGGCACCTGGGTTTAAAAAGGAGCTCACTTCAGTTTGTGATGTGCGTGCGAGGAGCTGGGAGCAAGAGGTGCAAGAAGCTGAGAGTGAGAGGGCGTACTACTGGAAGACTGAGAAGTACAAGCATTATCAAACATCAGAAGGAAGGTCCTGTGGTGAGAATAAAGAAGGTGTTGGGAGGAGTCCATAAGGAAGTAGCCCAGGGAGTTGTAGCTGACACGCAGCTTTTACAGGAGTCACTGTAGACAGCTGCAATCCACAGGGCCCTGGGCTGGAACCTGGAGTAGAGGGCGGGCCCGGGTTCCCCCCATCCCTCCATTCCCTCAACTCTCTACTTGATACCGGAGGAGTTGACCTGGACTGTGGGTTCCACCAGAAGGGAAGGTCTCTGGCCTGTTCCCCGATCTACTAGGTGGATCAGCAGAGACTGCGGGGATTGTTCTTCTTTCTTTCCCCCATGGTGGCCAGTGATGAGGCTAACTGAGTGAATGGCAGATTTGAGCCACGAAAGTGGCCAAACTGAGGGCTGCTGTGTACCTCTGAGGTGAGCAAATCTACCAATAAGCGCAGGACTCGCCAAGGCAGAGGAGGAACTTTGTCACACCATGTAGTACAAAGAAGTTTCAATTTTCTCTCATCATCATGAGTTTGTATGATGTACCTTCAAGATAAATGGACCTTTCAGAGTTCTCTGCTTCATCATTTAGTTTGAAAACCTGAATGTACCATGCCATCTATTAGAATGTGCCCCAAAGACCTGACTCTTCATCAGTTGTTGCTGGTTGGTTCAGAGGTTCCTGCACTGGGACAAATGTATTTAGTGTAATATCGCGTTAGAACACCCTGACTCCCCACTTCTCATACTTGGATATTTTAGGTCCTAGAGGGGGAGAGATACCAAAAGGCTTTGAATAAGCACACATTTTTTTCTAACCAGAAACGTCCACAGATTGTTATACTGTCAGGTTCCTTTGAAAGAGCATAATTATTCAAAATTAATAATTCATTAGCTTTTAGAAAGTAGCAAACTTTCTAAAGGCATATGAGGATAATATATTCATCCTTACTATTCATTAAAGCTTTTTTTTTCTTAATCTTATCAAACACAAACTCTCGCACACCAGCTGAGTGTCAAAAACAACCTGGAAAATATTTCAAAGTGCTGAAATCAGAAGCACAGTACATCAGTGGTAGGTGTGCATGCCATACATATTTATATACGTTGTTTACAAGCACAGGAATATTAAATATAAAAAATACATAGTAACCTTACTGCAAAGATGTCAGTACAAAACCACTGTATACTGGCTCCAGTGAAGTCCACTGTAAACACCCTCTTTTATGACATATTCTGGAATACTGGTACAATGGCATATGTCTCCAAAAAACAAACCTATGGAAACAGTGGATTCTCCTTTCCTCCTCCCCTCCCCTTACAAATTCAGTGTGATGCATGTCAATTCAGTGCAAAGGAACTCTTCACACTTCAAAGGAACTCTTCACATAGCATAGCTCATTGCAGGACTGTATGCTAATGTTCTGTGTGGAATATTTTAAGGATGACTATGAATTAAGAAAGTTTCCTGTTTCCATGGCATTGAACACATGTAGGGGTGTGTCATGCGGCTGTGATTTGAATTCAGCAGTTCTTCAGTTGGAGATTTATCTTTTTAATTTTGTTTGTTTAACTTGTTTTATGGAAGGAAAATCCTGTAGAGTCTTGAAATGGATTGAAGCAAGATCGGGAAAGAACCTGTGACTGCCTCTTTTTTTGCTGATGTGAGGAAGGTGCAAGGTTGCTACTCATTAGCAAGGGGAGGGCAGTTAGAAAGCAAAGGAATTTAAATCTCTTGTGTATCTTGTTCTGGCACTCTTCTAATCATTTAGGACTGTGACTGATTGATTACCAGCAGAAAAACAAGGCAAGGGAGTTTCTAATGAAGACACATGGTCTGGGAGAAGGAATTGTCTTGGACACCTGTAAAGAAAGACAAGATTCAAGGGAGGTGGTTTAATTAGGCTGTAACTTTATTATGTAACTCTTCTGGGAACTATCCAGCAATAATTCATACAGTGCAGGTCATGATTCCTTCCTTAATCATTTCCACCTGGCGGGGGGTTGCTGTCAGCCACCCAGCTTTCCACACCTGATCCCAGCCTTACCTCTGGGTCCCCTTGTGCCCACTCTCTCTTGCAGGTAATGTCTTCTCTTTCTTTTCTTGGCCATCCCAGTCTCCTGACCCCTGAGGGAGTGCGAGTACCCTTAAAGGAGTCACTACCCTTTATTCCCCATTAGTCCAGACAAAGACCCCTCACTTTGGAGGTTTCGGGGTTGCACTCTTACCAAATAACAGATTCAGTGAAGCAAGATGCATGTGGGATAGTTTCCTTCTGGCACTGACCTTGCATGGTGTTATGCTCTCGTTCTTACTCGCACCTTAATATCCATTAAATAGATGAGAGGTGAGGAAATGGGCTATCACAATCCACGATGGGATCAGCTGATATGTAAGTACTGGTTACTATACTGGAGGACTGGAACGCAGTAAATATCATACTGTTGCCCCTTTTTGACCTGAGCAGACAGTCAAAGTTGGGTGTTCCAGTTGGGAGTAGAAATTGGTGATACTCAGCTATTTCTTAGCAGTTTTCATAGAATCACAGGACTGGAAGGGACCTCAAGAGGTCATCTAGTCCAGTCCCCTGCACTCATGGAAGGACGAAGTGTTATCTAGACCATTCCTGACTGGTGTTTGTCTAATCTGCTCTTAAAAATCTCCAATGATGGAGATTCCACAACCTTCCTAGGCAATTTATTTCAGTGCTTTATTACCGACAGTTTTCCTAAAGTCCAACCTAAACCTCCCTTGCTGAAATTTAAGCCCATTGCTTCTTGTCCTATCCTCAGAGGTGAAAAAGAACAATTCTTCTCCCTCTGCCTTGTAACAACCTTTTATGTACTTGAAAACAGTTATCATGTTCCATCTCAGTCTTCGCTTTTTCACACTAAACAACCCTAATTTTTCAATCTTCCCTGATAGGTCATGTTTTTCTAGACCTGTAATTATTTTTGTTGCTCTTCTCCAGATTCTCTCCAATTTGTCCACATGTTTCCACACAATACTCCAGTTGAGGCCTAATCAGTTGGAGTAGAGTGGAAGAATTATTCCTCATGTCTTGCTTACAACACTCCTGCTAATACATCCCAGAATTATGTGGTGTTTGTGTGTCTTTTTTCAAATAGTGTTACACTGTTGACTCATATTTAACTTGTGGTCCACTATGACCCCCAGATCCCTTTCTGCAGTTCTCCTTCCTAGGCAGTCATTTCCCATTTTGTATGTGTGCAACTGATTGTTCCTTCCTAAATGGAGTACTTTGCATTTGTCCTTATTGAATTTCATCCTATTTACTTTAGACCATTTTTCCAGTTTGTCCAGATCATTTTGAATTTTAATCCTATCCTCCAAAGCTCTTGCAACCCATCCCAGCTTGGTATCGTCCACATACTTTATAAGTGTACTCTCTATGCCGTTATCTAAATCGTTGATGAAGATATTGAACAGAACCTGATCCATAACTGATCCCTATGGGACCCCACTGACTATGCCCTTCCAGCATGACTGTGAATCACTGATAACTACTCTCTGGGAATGGTTTTCCAACCAGTTATGCATCCACCTTATAGTAACTCCATCTAGATTGCATTTCCCTAGTTTGTTTATGAGAAGGTCATGAGAGACAGTATCAAAAGCTTTACTAAAATCAAGATATACCCCTATCTACAAAGCTTGTTTCCCTGTCAAAGAAAGATATCAGGTTGCTTTGACATGATTTATTCTTGACAAATCCACACTGACTGTTACTTATTACCTTATTATTTTCTAGATGTTTGCAAATGGATTGCTTAATGATCTGCTCCATTATCTTTCCGGGTACAGAAGTTAAGCTTACTAGTCTGTAATTCTCCGGGTTGTCCTTATTTCCCTTATTATAGATTGGCATTATATGTGCCCTTTTCCAGTCTTCTGGAATCTCTCCTATCTTCCATGACTTTTCAAAGATAATCGCTAATGGCTCAGATATCTCCTCAGTCAGCTCCTTGGGTATTCTAGGATGCATTTCATCAGGCCCTGGTGACTTGAAGACATGTACTTTGTCTATGTAATTTTTAACTTGTTCTTTTCCTATTTTAGCCTCTGAGCCTTCCTCATTTTCACTGGCATTCACTGTTAGATGTCCAATCACCACCAACCTTTTTGGTGAAAACCGAAACAAAGAAGTCATTAAGTACTTCTGCCATTTCCACATTTTCTGTTATTTCCCCCCATCATTGAGTAAAGATCTTACCCTGTCCTTGGTCTTCCTCTTGCTTCTAATGTATTTGTAGAATGTTTTCTTGTTACCCCTTTGTCTCTAGCTAGTTTGATATTGTTTTATGCCTTGGCCTTTCTAATTTTGTCCCTACATACTTGTGTTATTTGTTTATATTCATCCTTTGTACAAAGTGTGTACAAAGTCCTGTGTGTCTGAATGCAGAGGGAATCAAATAGCAGGAAACAGTTACTTTTGCTCACACCATCGAGAACTTTTTTCAAACTGCACCCCATCCCAAAAAACCTCTCCCCAGTTTTCTTTCAAGGTCAGCCACACATTTTCAGCTACTCCTTCTGTGTGTGTGTCTCTCTCTCTCTCTGTCTCTCAGATCCCAGGCACAATATGCAGTTGAACCTTTCTCCCACGTGGTGCTAGTGTCTGGGCAGACTCTGTTAGGCCTTGTTTTAACTCTCTCTTACAACTGACTTTAAATGGAGAACTCATTCACACATCAGTTTCAAGAGGTTTTAACTTGACCATAACAAAGTTTTACCCAGCTCATAACAGTACCTATCTTTTAAAAATGACACTGCGGTGATCATGTGTAAGTCTACAATTTTGTTGCGGAGGTCACTGAATCCGTGACTTCCAGAGACCTCCGTGACTTTTACTAAAAATATCTGTGACAAAATGGGGAGCAACAGAGTCCCGACACCACCCACGGTGGTGAAGTCACAGACAGGAAAATGGATGTCTATGAATTTTTCTTTACTGGTGACCTGTCTGTGACTTTTACAAAAAATATCTGTGCCAAAATCTTAGCCTTAAATATGTGGTATGTGGACCAAATAGCCTTACTTCAGGACCAGGTAAACTGATTGAAATGATAATTAAAAATAGAAATATAAAACATCTAAACGAACATACTATGCTGATTTGTTCCTATCACAGTGTCTATGAAATAAAATTTTGCCTCACTAACCTACTAGAGTTCTTTGAGCTTGTCAACAAAACAGTTGATAAAGCAGAAACCAGCTGATATAACTTACAGAAGTTTCAAAAAGCCTTTGAATGTATTTTGAGTGGCTTTAGCCTCAAAAGAAGCTATTAAAGAAACTAAGTACCCAAGAGGTAAAGCATTGTTGTAGATTAGAAATTGGGTAAGTAGAAAACAGAGTGGAGAAAATTTGGTCAATTTTGGCAACAAATAAAGGGGGTGGGGATGATGCTCTAAGGTGCCACGTTAGGACTGGTGGTGCCTAATAGACACCAATGATCTGAAAAAAGGTGGTGAATAGTAAAGCTAGTCAGGATTTTTTCAACTGATTTTTTTTTAAATAAAAAAAGAGCAATTTGTCAAAATCAAAACTGTTTGGAAAACAGGGTCAAGCTTGGCAAATTTCCCAGCTTGAGGAAATGTTGAAGGAAAAATGTTTTCAAAATGTTGAATCAGAATGTTTCAACTTTTTTCAAAATGAAAAACTCCAGTTTTCCAGTTTGAAATGACTTTTTTAGTTTCAAAATTCAAGCTAGACTGAAAAAAGGTTAAAAAAAGAAAAAAGGTCAAAATAGAAATGAAACATTTCAAAATCATCAGAACAAAATGTTTTGATTTACCCAAAGTGGAAAGAAGAAATGGCTTTTCGGATCACAGATATTTTTGAGATTTTGACTTTGTCCCAATTTAAGATGGGAAAAAAAATTTCAAACTCTCAGGTATTTGTGGGTCAGGAATACTCGTTCCTACCCAGCTTTAGCGAACAGCACAGTGGCAGCATTTGCCAACAGCAAGTTTGTGTTAACAAATGCAATATAAAGCACATTGGATGGAATTATTTCAACTATTTGCACATATTTCTGTAACCACTGAGGGGAAAGTCCCAGACAGCCATTCTGGACAGCACTTTGCTCTATGTCAGGTCTGCAACCTATGGCACGTGTGCCACGGATGGCACGTGAGCTGATTTTTAATGGCACGCTGCTGCTTGCCGGGTCCCAGCCGCCGGCCCCGCTCAGCCTGCTGCCAAACCCAGGCCGGCAGCGGGCTGAGCGGGGCTGCTGGACAGGATCCCAGCTGGCAGCAGCGTGCCATTAAAAATCCTGCCCGCCCCTCAGGGGCAGGGTGAAGAAGCTTGGTCCTGCTGCTGCAGGGCAGGCAAGCTCCCCCCTCCCCCGCCTCTTCCGCCAGCATGCTGGGTTCCTGCCCCTCCTCCTCTCCCTCCCTCCCTGCCACCGATCAGCTGATGGCCCTTGCGAGGAGGGGGAGAAGCAGAGCTGCAGCATGCTCACTGCTCCGGGGAGGAGGCAGAGAATCATAGAATCATAGAATATCAGGGTTGGAAGGGACCCCTGAAGGTCATCTAGTCCAACCCCCTGCTCGAAGCAGGACCAATTCCCAGTTAAATGATCCCAGCCAGGGCTTTGTCAAGCCTGACCTTGAAAACCTCTAAGGAAGGAGATTCTACCACCTCCCTAGGTAACGCATTCCAGTGTTTCACCACCCTCTTAGTGAAAAAGTTTTTCCTAATATCCAATCTAAACCTCCCCCACTGCAACTTGAGACCATTACTCCTCGTTCTGTCATCTGCTACCATTGAGAACAATCTAGAGCCATCCTCTTTGGAACCCCCTTTCAGGTAGTTGAAAGCAGCTATCAAATCCCCCCTCATTCTTCTCTTCTGCAGGCTAAACAATCCCAGCTCCCTCAGCCTCTCCTCATAAGTCATGTGTTCTAGACCCCTAATCATTTTTGTTGCCCTTCGCTGGACTCTCTCCAATTTATCCACATCCTTCTTGTAGTGTGGGGCCCAAAACTGGACACAGTACTCCAGATGAGGCCTCACCAATGTCGAATAGAGGGGAACGATCACGTCCCTCGATCTGCTCGCTATGCCCCTACTTATACATCCCAAAATGCCATTGGCCTTCTTGGCAACAAGGGCACACTGCTGACTCATATCCAGCTTCTCGTCCACTGTCACCCCCAGGTCCTTTTCCGCAGAACTGCTGCCCAGCCATTCGGTCCCCAGTCTGTAGCGGTGCATTGGATTCTTCCGTCCTAAGTGCAGGACCCTGCACTTATCCTTATTGAACCTCATGAGATTTCTTTTGGCCCAATCCTCCAATTTGTCCAGGTCCTTCTGTATCCTATCCCTCCCCTCCAGCGTATCTACCACTCCTCCCAGTTTAGTATCGTCCGCAAATTTGCTGAGAGTGCAATCCACACCATCCTCCAGATCATTTATGAAGATATTGAACAAAACCGGCCCCAGGACCGACCCCTGGGGCACTCCACTTGATACCGGCTGCCAACTAGACATGGAGCCATTGATCACTACCCGTTGAGCCCGACAATCTAGCCAGCTTTCTACCCACCTTATAGTGCATTCATCCAGCCCATACTTCCTTAACTTGCTGACAAGAATACTGTGGGAGACCGTGTCAAAAGCTTTGCTAAAGTCAAGAAACAATACATCCACTGCTTTCCCTTCATCCACAGAACCAGTAATCTCATCATAAAAGGCGATTAGATTAGTCAGGCATGACCTTCCCTTGGTGAATCCATGCTGGCTGTTCCTGATCACTTTCCTCTCATGCAAGTGCATCAGGATTGATTCTTTGAGGACCTGCTCCATGATTTTTCCAGGGACTGAGGTGAACTGCAGGCCAGTCAGCTCCCAGGATCCTCCTTCTTCCCCTTTTTAAAGATTGGCACTACATTAGCCTTTTTCCAGTCATCCGGGACTTCCCCGGTTCGCCACGAGTTTTCAAAGATAATGGCCAATGGCTCTGCAATCACAGCCGCCAATTCCTTCAGCACTCTCGGATGCAACTCGTCCGGCCCCATGGACTTGTGCACGTCCAGCTTTTCTAAATAGTCCCTAACCACCTCTATCTCCACAGAGGGCTGGCCATCTCTTCCCCATTTTGTGATGCCCAGCGCAGCAGTCTGGGAGCTGACCTTGTTAGTGAAAACAGAGGCAAAAAAAGCATTGAGTACATTAGCTTTTTCCACATCCTCTGTCACTAGGTTGCCTCCCTCATTCAGTAAGGGTCCCACACTTTCCTTGGCTTTCTTCTTGTTGCCAACATACCTGAAAAAACCCTTCTTGTTACTCTTGACATCTCTCGCTAGCTGCAGCTCCAGGTGCGATTTGGCCCTCCTGATTTCATTCCTACATGCCCGAGCAATATTTTTATACTCTTCCCTGGTCATATGTCCAACCTTCCACTTCTTGTAAGCTTCTTTTTTATGTTTAAGATCCGCTAGGATTTCACCATTAAGCCAAGCCGGTCGCCTGCCATATTTACTATTCTTTCGACTCATCGGGATGGTTTGTCCCTGTAACCTCAACAGGGATTCCTTGAAATACAGCCAGCTCTCCTGGACTCCTTTCCCCTTCAAGTTAGTCCCCCAGGGGATCCTGGCCATCCGTTCCCTGAGGGAGTCGAAGTCTGCTTTCCTGAAGTCCAGGGTCCGTATCCTGCTGCTTACCTTTCTTCCCTGCGTCAGGATCCTGAACTCAACCAACTCATGGTCACTGCCTCCCAGATTCCCATCCACTTTTGCTTCCCCCACTAATTCTACCCGGTTTGTGAGCAGCAGGTCAAGAAAGGCGCCCCCCCTAGTTGGCTCCTCTAGCACTTGCGCCAGGAAATTGTCCCCTACGCTTTCCAAAAACTTCCTGGATTGTCTATGCACCGCAGTATTGCTCTCCCAGCAGATATCAGGAAAATTAAAGTCACCCATGAGAATCAGGGCATGCGATCTAGTAGCTTCCGTGAGCTGCCGGAAGAAAGCCTCATCTACCTCATCCCCCTGGTCCGGTGGTCTATAGCAGACTCCCACCACTACATCACTCTTGTTGCACACATTTCTAAACTTAATCCAGAGACACTCAGGTTTTTCTACAGTTTCGTACCGGAGCTCTGAGCAGTCATATTGCTCCCTTACATACAGTGCTACTCCCCCACCTTTTCAGCCCTGCCTGTCCTTCCTGAACAGTTTATAACCATCCATGACAGTACTCCAGTCATGGTGGGGACGAGGCCTTGGGGAAGGGGGGTGGAATCAGGGCATATCCCCTCCAGCCCCCTGCCATGAGCCGCTCTGGGCAGGGGGCTGGGTGCACCCCCATGACCCTAGCCCACACCCCCAGCCCTCTGCCCTGACCCCTGCACCCCCCCCACACACACAGCCCTGACTCCAGCACCCCCACACATACCCAGCTCCCCACACCCCATGCCCTGACTCTTTTGCACCCCCCACATTCCCACCCCAACCCTGAGCACCAAACGGGAGCTCCTGTACACCCCCCCATTGCCACCTGCACCCCTCACACCAAATGGGAGCTGCCCAGGTAAGCACTCCACACCCAAACCTCCTGCCCCAACCCTGAGCCCCCTCCCCCATTCTAGCTCCTGGCCAGTCCCTACACTCCAACCCCCAGCCTGATCCTTCATCCCCAGTCCTGTGCTCAGCGCACTCCCACCCTCATCTCAGTGCAGAGAGAGAGGAATAGAATGGGCTAGAACCAGGGAGAAGGTAGGTACCCACTCTCAGGGGTGGCAGGTTTGTAGAAATTTTGGTGGTGCCCAGAACCTGCCCTCCCCCCAAACTCCGCCCCCACCTGCCTAAGGCTCTGGGAGGGAGTTTGGGTAGGGGAGGGGGGTCTGGGGTGCAGGCTCTGGGATGGAGTTTGGGTGCTGGGCGCAGGCTCCGGGCTGGGGCAGGGGTGCAGGAGGGCATGAGGGGTGCAGGCTCTAGGATGGAGTTTGGGGTTAGGAGGGGGTGCAGGGCTAAGGATGAGGGGTTTGGGGTGTGGGGGATGAGGGCTTTGTCTGGGGCTGGAGATGTGGGTTTTGGGGCATAGGAGAGGCTCAGGGCTAGGGCGGAAGGGCAGCCTGCCCTGGCCCCATTGAAGGGGGGCATTAGGACCCTGTGGCAGCAGTTGATGCCGGAAGCCGGCAGAGCAGAGTCAGCGTGAGCTGCAGGCTCCAGGGCGGGGGAGGCGCGTGGGGGCGGCAGGTGGGGCCGGGGGAGGGACCCGGCCCCTAACATTGGTGGAACCAGGCCCCCGGGCCCTGAATATTGGTGGAGCGCGGGCACCATGAGCCCATATAACTCGCCGTCCCTGCCCACTCTATATGGGCAGGGCCGGGATCCCAGACTGGCAGCCGGGACCCTGGCTGAGCGGGGCCAGCGGACAGAACCCCAGACCGGCAGCAGTTCCAGCGGTCTGGCGTTCTAGCTGCTGGCCCCTTGCCAGCCGGGGTCCCGGTTGCAGGCCCCGCTCAGCCTGCTGCCGGCCTAGGTGAACGGAACCCCAGACCAGCACCGGGCTGAGCGGGGCTGCGGCGTAAGATCAACATTTTAATTTAATTTTAAATGAAGCTTCTTAAACATTTTGAAAACCTTGTTTACTTTACATATGGCAATAGTTAGTTATATAATATATAGACTTATAGAGAGAGACCTTCTAAAAAACATTAAAATGTATTACTGGCACGCGAAACCTTAAATTAGAGTGAATAAATGAAGACTCAGCACACCACTTCTGAAAGGTTGCTGACCCCTGCTCTATGTGTAGTTGAGATGTTTTAACAAACAAGGAAACAAAACCAAATAACTTTAAGGTGGATCATAAGTGAAATGGAATAAAAAATATTGAAATATTATTTCATTATATAAACACTGATGGCACACGCTCTTAGAATACTACATTCACTTCTAGTCAACTTATCTCAGAGATGTAACAGAAATAGAAGGGGTACAGGTGATGAAAATGGTAAGAGAGCTAGAGGAGACTTGAAAAGAGATTGAAAAGACTGGGTCTTTTTAGCTTACAGTGGAGGCAAATGAGAGGTCAGAATGGGAGAACAAAGTTAGTTGTGTGGAGGAGATAAATCCTTCATTCCTATGTACACTTTCTCACAATACAAGAACAAGGGGCCTTCAGTGAAGATGAAGGGTACACATTTTATAATGGAAAAAGGAAATACCTTTTTTCTCAATGTGGACCTTATTGCCACAAAATACCAGTGAGGCCAAGAGCTTGAAAGGATGTTCAGAAAAGGGCTAAGCATTTGTGTTCTGTTAAGGATCTTAGACTGCTTTCATCACTATGATCCAGGAACATCTGCCTACCAATATTGGCCTAATTCTCTTCTTGCATTGGTTTTATTTATGCAGATGGAAGCCAATAGAATTACCACAGCGTTCCACAGGTGTGAGGGAGAAATCAGGCCTATTTTTCTCAATGGAGAAGGGATGTTAGAGATCAGCATAAAAGACAGAAAGTTAAAGGTTTTCTCTTTAACCCTAAGCACAATCCTAGTCATCCTTGCTTCTAGTTGAGGGATGGACAGCAAGTTAATTCAGCTTCTGTCTCACTCCTCTTCTTCTTTCATCTTTTTTACCAGTTTCACCAGGCTTCTTTATTTTTCTTTCCCTCCCAGCTGATGAATGGGATCATTCTTGGCCCCTTTTCACTTCATAGCTCCCTAAAGTCCCCAAATGACTGAAACAGGGCACCTTTAGAGAGGTAGATGCTGCACATCTGCCACCTCCCTTCCATCAGTTGGCTTCTTCGATGTGGAGACATTCTTGTCAGTGTTCCTTATGTCTTGTCCCTGGTCATGGAGATGAGGCAAAGATGTAGCTGACAGTCCAGGGGAGGCACCTGGACCTGCCTCAAAGGAGGCAGATGCAGTCAGGATGTGCTGTGCCTAGAAGAGTAAACAGACTCTTTCCTTTATCTGACAACAGATCCTCCCTCCTCCCCAGCCCAGAGCACAGCCCTCCTCAGGCTCTTTAGGCACTGGTCAGTCCAGAAGACTTAATATCTGTCTGTATCCTAAAGGTTAAGTTGATTTGTAAAATGTCTCTTGCTGTGTGGGAAAGATTATATAGGAGACCTGTGAAGAAAAAGAACATATTTCCGTACATTATAAAGACATTTGGTAAGAGTTAGAGTCCCTGACACTGTGCATCCTCCTTTAGAGCGAAGGCAGTTAGTATTGGCACCAAATGTCTTTCATTCCTCCTCCTAATCTGATTGCTCATACTGTAGGAAAATGAACATTTCCTTTGCATTTTTAGATGGTTTTGTCAGTCTCACCAATGATCTCATCCTTAAACCTGAAAGTAATCCCTCTGTAACATCTCTGCTTAACTGAAGGATGTAGCTCTTATAGATACATTATGAGAAATGGTTTAGGCTTTTTGGGGTGTCTGTATCTTGGGGTTTGCCCAGCTTAGCAAGTATTTTCCAACTTGTAGTTCTTTAAAATTTCTTTTTATTTAAATGTAGGACTGAATGCTCCCCAATAAGTGTTTAGGGTGTTGGTAAATATTCTTTATAAAGTTTCAAATTCTTTTTTTATTTTGGTTTTAATCTTTGAAAAGCCACATTTATGCCAATATCCCACTTCTGAACCATTGCCAGGCTGATTCATGTCTGTTTAGCTATAACTAATTACGGTAACAATTAATTTCCTGAACCAGATAGTATTTAGGAAAACGCATCATATTGGATTTAAAAGCAACCTTGGGTTGCTCACTCCCTAAATTCATGAGGATACTGTAGGCTTTGGTATTTTGAGCAACCTTAGGCAGCTGTTTACAATATACTGATTAGACCCTTTTTATCCTATAATGATAATTATAATATTGGGGTCTGAGGTTATTTTTGTAATACAATTCTAACATAAAAACCCCATAAGGTAACTCCCTCATATAGATCTTTCAGCACGTCTTCCTTTCCTATATCCATCTTCTAGATTCATTAGGCCACAGATAGTCTTCAGTATTTGTCTTGCTACACTACTTAGTATATTCTGGGTGCTTAACAAATAATACTGTATATTGAAGAAATTGTCAATATCATTCAAAATCCCTAATATTTAAAATGAAAACAAGAACTGCACATAGCTGTCATCCTTTCTGTTCTTTTCAGATCAAGGTGAGCAGGATTCCTATCCCAGTGGTTATTGGATTGACAGGTGGTTTTATTTTTTCTAGACAGCTTAGTTTTATGTCGGTCTTCCTCAAATACCACTGCCTGGCACTGACTTTCATTGGCCATATTATAGGCAGATCTGAGGCAGTAAATGGAAAGTTTCACTTTTCAATATTCTGAATCCCTGGAGGTACATTACATAATCTTATTTGGATTTGCTGGGAACGAGCTACCATGTGTGTTTAACTCCCTTAGTGCCAACTAGCAGGCAACAGACACATACACAAGAGTGGTTTCTTAAGGTGAAAAAAATGTTTTTTTTTCATCATTTATGTACTTTCTTCATTTCTTAATGATATTTTGAGTGTTTTACGACCCTTACCAACAACCATGTTACACACAAATGCACACCTAATTAATTGTTTCTTGAAACTATAAGCCAAAAAAAAGAGAGAATCCATATCAGTCGTACAGGTGCATCTTTGCATGAGCACCTTGTATGGGTGACACAGACCAGAATTGTAGGGGCAGCAAGGTCTGTAATTTCATGGATGAACCATTAGGCCAGAACAAAATGACCCTGTGGAAAGGATCTGCAAGAATGTGGTCCCTAATGTACTTTATTTTAAATTAATGGCCTAGCTTCAGTAAGGGACCATGTGAGGGAAGAGGGAAAATAAAGGTGTCAAGGTTCCTTCCCCACTCTGAACTCTAGGGTACAGATGTGGGGACCTGCATGAAAGACCCCCTAAGCTTATTCTTACCAGCTGAGGTTAAAACTTCTCCAAGGCACAAATTTCTTTCTTGCCTTGGGAACCAGCTTAGGTTAAAAACCTAGTACGCTGCCACCACCGAGCGATTTAAACAAAGAACAGGGAAAGAGCCCACTTGGAGACGTCTTCCCCCCAAAATATCCCACCAAGCCCTACACCCCCTTTCCTGGGGAAGGCTTGATAATAATACCCTCATCAATTGGTACAGGTGAACACAGACCCAAACCCTTGGATCTTAAGAACAAGGAAAAATCAATCAGGTTCTTAAAAGAAGAATTTTATTTAAAGAAAAGGTAAAAGAATCACCTCTGTAAAATCAGGATGGTAAATACTTTACAGGGTAATCAGATTCCAAACACAGAGAATCCCTCTAGGCAAAACCTTAAGTTACAAAAAGACACAAAAACAGGAATCTACATTCCCTCCAGCACAGTGAATTTCACAAGCCAAAAAAACAAAAGAAAATCTAACACATTTTCTAGCTAGATTACTTACTAACTTTACAGGAGTTGGAAGGCTTGCATCCTTGATCTGTTCCCGGCAAAGGTATCACACAGACAGGCAAAAACCCTTTGTCGTTCCCCCCCCCCTCCAGATTTGAAAGTATCTTGTCCCCTCATTGGTCATTTTGGGTCAGGTGCCAGTGGGGTTACCTTAGCTTCTTAACCCTTTACAGGTGAAAGGGTTTTGCCTCTGGACAGGAGGGATTTTATAGCACTGTATACAGAAAGGTGGTTACCCTTCCCTTTATACTTATGACAAAAGGCCTAACCGCCAACTCAGCTCATATTAGGTGTCATTAAAGAAGAATTAGAGAGATTATCTAAATGCCCATGACTGTTATCAGTATTCCAAGACATCTGATTTTTGGGCCATAGACAAATCTGAAGTTAGTTTAAAATCTTACTTTGACAAAAGTCTACAAAGCTATGAGTGAACATCTTCCTTTATATATATATAAAAAAAAAAGCACGGTAGGTGGACCATGAACAGCTGTGACTTATTTTTTCAGAGCGGCTGAAAGTCAGTAGGAGCTGCAGGTACTCAGCATCTCTGTAAGTCTGACTGCTGTTAGCTTAACTTGAGTGTCTTCTACTATCTGCGAAATAGAATCTAGTTCCAAAAAGACCCACACTTCCGTGCAACTTATGCCATCGGTACTACTGGTACTTACTTAAACAAACAGCTTTTAAAATTAGCTCTTTTAAATTTGATACAACCTATCTGTCTGCTATTTAAAAAAAACTTATAGGAGGATAGCATATAGAGAAAGAAGATAAGGTAACATTTTTAAAAAATATCATGTGACTTAGAAGCCTAAATCTCATTGCAAGTCAGCAGGGCTTAGACTCTTAAGTCATGTCAGTGCTTTAAATTCTAGAGTAATAAACAACTCTAGAATTTAAGGAGGATCCCCTGAAATGTTATTTACTGTAGATCCTGTCCAACAATACCCACAACAGCAGTCATTTCAGTTTCTATAACTGGCTAGTGCATTATGGTTTTAACACCCCCGATAAAACCAGTTATAACCAAAACATAACCTTGGGTCATGTCCTTGCTATCTTCAGTTTTCCCATCTTACTGTCTTCAGCTGACCTCAAACCTTTTTCACAGTAGCAACCTCAATTTTCCATACTCTTCTACACTTACACCAACTTAAACCAAAGTCTAATTTCTACTTAACGTATTTTATAGGCTGCTCCCAGCATATTGCCACATTTGGTTTTGACCTGTGGAACTTACTAAAAGAGAAGGATGGATAGTCTCAGAGATTGGTAAACAGGTATTAGTTGATCAAGGTCCATATGCCAGTTTTACATGATGCTATACCAGACTAAAGTAGCTATATACTTATGAGTAATTGGATGACATCTCATCACTAGCATTTCTGCCTTTTCACGAGTCCAGGTTCCCTGAAACATATGTTCTCTTCTCTAATGACAAGCATGGAAATGAGTGTATCTTTGGACACAGTTTCTGCTACAGAATGTCCTTTATTGATCAGATACTCTGCCTTAACATGTTAGCTGTGTTACGGCCCTCTTGAGAGAGAATATTTCTCTTTGCCAGATCAGAAGGGAAACTTAGGGACATTCTCAGCTGATCACCATAGGATGTACACTATCCTAAGCCAATTATAATATATATTCTATTTTAAAAGGCCTATAAGATGCTCTACAACTGTGCGCCTTCCTACTTACTATCTCTTATATTACGCCCTGTACTACCACAAGAAGTGCTAGCCTTGACTCCCTATTTGCCCATTTTTTCCATGACCACCTAAGCAATGCACTCTGTATGAAATTCCCCACTTGAACTAATTCATTGTCTTCTGTTTCAAATCCCTCTTCAAGACTCTTCTTTCTCTCTCTAGTTCTGCGGCCGCTACCCATCTCTGTTTCTTCTTCACCAGGGTCCCTTCAAGAACTCATGATATTTCAAGTTGCCTTCTCAGCCCCAAATCCTTTAATTCAGTCTTCATCAAGTTGGCAATAGCTTGTCTAAAACAGAACTCAGAAAGTCTCAAAACAAACACAAAACCTTTCTTTAGGTTCAGCTCCACCCAATCTCCTGTTCTGGGCTTCCCTAGCTTGCTACCTGGCCTCCTGCATCTGTCAGTTTCAGCTACCTCTCAGCTATGCTCCCTTCCTGCTGCCTTTTATATAGATATTTTTGATTCCCCTCAGGTGAGGTTCATCTTGTAATCAGGGTTGGCTTAGGCCCGGGTTCTCCAGTCTAGGAGCAAGCCACTCTGTTACACTCTCCCTAAAGGCCAAGAAATTGGCAAACAAATAGGTTAAGTGGCAGTCAGGTGTAGCTGATATGTATCTGTTTATTAAAAAATACATAGCTAATGCCAGTATTTCTCATACTTTTGAAAGAAGATTCTCCTTCAGGAAAAGGAAACCAATTACATCCTCCTTTCTTTCCATTCATTTGTGCTGTTTAACAATGTAGATATTTTAAAATATCATTGACATCTGAGTTAACATTTTTTTAAACAAATGAGGCAGTTCACACCTCAGAGCTTTCTGCAAATGCAGGAAGCCTGTGTCCGTTACACAGGCATCATATTTTCAAGGTTTTACTCAGAACTGCAACAGCTAAAGAATCACTTTTTTTTTTAAATGAAAGTGGAAACTCTGGAGAACATTCAAAAGGCCTCTCCCCATTTCCCCTCTCCTCCCAGCTAGTCCTTCACACGGCCCAAATTTTGAGAAACACTGATCTATGTAATAAGTATGAAAACTCTGTATTTTTGCATCCCTCTCTCCACCATCATATATTGCTTGTCTTCCTAGATCACAGGAACTTTAGGGCAGGGACTGAAATATGAATAGCACCATGCATATTTTGCGTGCGACTAGAATACAGATCATTTAAAAGATTACATGCACACATGCATTTAACTATCCTTTGGTCTAGCTGAAAAAATGTCCTTCATTCAGTGAGAAGTATAAGTAAGCTTAGAGGGAGAGAGCACCTCACTTTCTTTTCCTTCACCACCACTAGCACCTTTTTGTTTTCATCGGCATATTATTTCCAGTATAGAAATAGAGATAGAAAACTCAGAGTAGAGTGCCTAAATAAATACATGGGGGAAGATCCTCTGCTGGTGTCATTTTTCATAGTTCCATCAATGGAGCTATGACAATTGACTCAACTTGAGGATCTGCCCCATGTTCAATCTTTGCTGCTGCTGTTGCTGATCCCTTTTCCTTGTGCTGTGCTTGGATTATTGGACACAGTGCTTACTGGAAGTTATGGACAATGCAGAATAATCAGTTCAGCACAATGTGACAAACGAAGTAGATCTTTCAAATACAAGAAAATGCTTTAAAAAAAAATACATCTACCCACTCAGTAAGGACAGCCTTCAGCCAAGTACGTACTAGAGAGCAGAGCTTTTTATCCTTAATCCCAAAATTCCATTTTAAAAAGTTTGAACAGTTTCCTCACACACTGGAAGTTCATTTATCATTACAAGTAGAATTGCTGTCAGACCTCGTACTAAGATGGTGCTCAGATATCACAATGCCGCATTAGAAATGCCTAGCAAGACAGAATAAATATTTATAGTTCTGTCACAGTTGCTACCTTTCCCCCATTTATTGTCACTGTTTGCATACAGTCATCTTGATGCAGATGGTTGCTCACCTGTGCTCTTTTCCATTTCTTAAAGGAGCTTTTTGGAAGTGAATTAATTGATACTGGCCTAATTTTCTTTAAGTTGCATGTGATGCGTAGACCCCATAATGAAGAGAAAAAAGAAACAAAAATATACAAGTCCCACAGGAAAAAGTTAACCACTGGCTATTTCAAAGCCACCACAATTCTAATTAAAGTCTTAGTCTTAAACAACTAATTTTGGGGGGTATGAATCTGTGTATAGATTAGCTGGAAGCCAAAACTGGGCAAATACATTGGCAAAAGTGTAAAATAAAATGAGCTTATTCATAGCGCTTAACTTGACACTAAGTTAAGTAGAATTTAGAGTATGTATTTGAAAACCCAGTAGATTTTTCCTCTGGATGTTGCTTGTATTTGATCACTAAGATTTCATCAAATATTTTAGTTGTAAGATAACCAGCGCTTATTGATTCCAGTGAGATAAATACTGGTACATTTTATACCCTATCTTGTAATAACTTCATAATGTTTATTTTGAAATAGTCCTGTATGCCCCCCACATGGAGAAATGAGAATGAACAGGCCTAGCATGGAGTTGCAATGGAGAATGACTCGCGCTGCCTAGAGATCCTGGGGAGAAACCATGACCCCCAACAAATCCCATGCTGGTTCCTTTTGACCCTCAATGCTTGGCATTGTTGAGGGCATCTCCAAGTTAACTAGTTAATATTGTTAATTGTTGGCTTTTGCAACCCGTTGCTGTAACCAGTTGAGCCAGTTTATGGTCTGTTATAGGGAAAGGAACAAGTAGAAATGAAGTGTGGAAATAGGCGGGTGAAGGAGGATCAAATGGCAATACGGAGCAGGTGGAACAGGGGAAGGATTTAAAAATAACTAGTAGAGGAGCAGTTGGGGACAGAGTATTTTGTGTGTGTGTGGGTGGGTGCGTGCATACAAAACACTAGCGAAGTTAGTACAAATTAAAATTTCATACAGACTATGACTTGTTTATACTGCTCTATACTATACACTGAAATGTAAGTACAATACTGATTTATTTTATAATTATATGGTAAAAATGAAAAAGTAAGCCATTGTTTTCAGTAGTAATGTGGCTATGACACTTTTGTATTTTTATTTCTGATTTTATAAGCAAGTCACTTTTAAGAGAGGTGAAACTTGGGGGTACGCAAGACAAATCGGATTCCTGAAAGGGGTACAGTAGCCTGGAAAGGTTGAGCACCACTGTTTTAAAGTATCAGGCAACCCTAACTATAGACAGCAGTACTAGCTCCTCCTTTGATAATCTCAATAATGTGTTTTGCAGTTGTACGGGGATACTGCACCATCACAGTGAATGGTGCTTTACTGACAAAAAGTTCTGGCACCAAAAAGCTTTCAGTTTAAATGTGATGACGTAAACTCGAGTCACAGAACTGAATTATTTATCATTTCTTAGGACATGACTGATCATGAAATGTTTCTGTATTTTGTGGATGTGAAATGCTTTTCCAAAAGTCTTCTGTAACAGCAGTTGAAAATGATTCTGTATGTAGTCATGATGAGACATACACACAGCTCCTCTGAATGTATTCTGTGTGTTTTAACACTCCAGTATATATGCATGCCAATATGCATGCCATTTCCCTCTGCCACTGTTCTCCCATGAACAGTTCCTCTCATAGCATTATCCTCCATAATGGCAACTATGGCATCATCTATCTTCCCAATTCAGTGTTTGATAGGCTTTATCGCCTCCACTTGACTTTCCCATCATGTGACACTCAGTGGTTTCAGTGTCAGAGAGGATGTTCCCAGATGTTGCTTCAAAATTTGCCATTGATGAGTTGCTGCAGAGAAAAACACATAAATGCTTTGAATGACATTAAAAAATACAGCAGCCTCTCTAGAAGCTGATGCTGCATCACGGACCACCAAGCTCAATGAATGAGAACTGCATGGGGCAAAAAAAGCTCGAGGGTTTAACTCCGTGTCTGCACTCCTCTGTTCTTTCCTCTCATGTTGGCACCATTATCGTAGCCCTGAACTCTCATGTCAACTATCACAATTCCCATATCTTCCAGCTTTTTAAGAAGCACATTTGTCATACCAGCTCCTGTAGTATCATCCATGTCAATAAATTCTAGAAAATGTCCCTGCAATGGTGACCGTCAGAGAGCATTTTCACTAGGTTCTGTTGTTGTTACAAAACATACCATTAAAGTCATTTGTTCCGTACGGCTGATGTCAGGTGTGCAGTCCAGAATAATAGAGTAATATCTTGCTGACTTCAGATCTGCCACAGTCTTCTGACTTTTGTTGCCAGTAACGGTATGATCTCATTTTGAATTGTTTTTCCAAGGTAGTGGTGTGTGTATATTTCTTGGGTGGTGATTCTTCTTAGATGCTCCTGGAGTACAGCATCAAACTCAGCCATCAGCTCTGCAATTTTAAGGAAGTTTCCATTGTTTGGCACATACAGCTGATCTGAAGTGCCACACAGTGCTAGGTTTTGGGTAGCAAGCATTCTCACAATGGCAATGAGCCTTTTCAGAACTTTTGCCAGAAAAGAGACTCTGATGCAGTCTTCTCTTGATGACGATCATCTATGTGAGCCTTTAACCTTAGTCTCATCTCAAGCTCTTTCCACCTATGGAATGCTCTCTGGTGATTTGCTGCCTTCTCATGGCATGCCAGATTTCTCTAGATCTTTGTTCCTATAGAACCCAGTGTGGTTGGAACATTAGACTGGAAGAGTTTGCAACAAAAACAGTTTGCAGCATTCTGGGTTTTTGAGTACGTGAGCCATGGCCTCTCCACTTTGTCACCATTGGGGATATCACGCCAGTAATGTGTTGGATGGAAACTTCTATTTTCATTGTCTTTGGGGAACATGAAGTTTTTCACTTGCTGTGGTCCATGCAGTACAAGGAAGTCCCTCAGGTTACTGCTCACGTGGGTCCACAGTCCTGGATCTAAGCTTAAGGAAATAAACTCCGCAGCAGCTGTTCCTTGCACGATCGACACTTTTCTTCAGTAATGTGCATGGTTACATCCATATGAGATGGAGATATGGATGCTGCAGTAGCTGCCAGGTCACTTGCACTCTGACTAATTGGAAGATCAGTCATCTCTTTAGCACTCACATCGTCACTGGGGCCGGAAGGCTCATGTTGAACATTTGTGTCTGTGTATCTCAGGAGAGCTCCTTCCTGATTAGATAGAAAAGCTTCCTTTGCTTTCTTTCTTTTTCTGAATGCTGCCCCAAAGGGGCACTTTCTTCTTTCACTCATGACTGCTGTTCTGTGCCAGCCATAGTGGCTCTCAACACTCAGTTGAAGGGGACAAATAAGCAGGCTGGTAGCAGGGCCTGAGTGAGGGAAGATATCAGCATCTTAAGGGCCTAACTGGCTCCTACTACTTCAGTTTACTGCCTGTTCTCCTCAAGTGGGTTCAGGGAAGCAGCGGGTAACAGGAAGCTCCCTGTGAAGCTGGTGTTAATCAGTCCAGGCTCCTGGGGGTGCTAGAGAGATACATAAGAGGATCCTCCTCCTCTCTCTCTCCCTGCAGCACCTGCTACTTTCTGTTATTCCCTCTCACCTTTTCTCCTGCCTGCCTGTTATGTCTCTTGTGCCCTTCTTCCTCCAGCACAGCACTCCACTATCTCTGTTCATCTAGAGCAGAGAGAATACATATGCTCCAGCACCAGACACAATTTTCTACACTCTGGGTCCTAGTGGCGCCCTCCCCTCCCCCACAGTCTGGCACCTGAGGCGGCCGCCTCAGTTCGCCTCATGGTAAGGCCAGCCCTGATGCCAAACAATGGAAACTTCCTTAAAATTGTGGAGCCGATGGATGAGTTTGATGCTGCACTCCAGGAGCATCTGAGAAGAGTCACCACCCTATTCCATACAAATTTGGTATCCCTTCACTCTTACTGTTAAAAATTTATATCAGGGGTAGCCCCCATTTTCCTCCCTGGGTAATTCGGGAGCAGGCAACCCTCACGTGTGTGCCTGGGTGCCTGATGTTGTTGACACAAAAGAGATCCTAAGTATCCCAGTGGTGATAGTGGGTAGGTGGGAATCTTCTGTCCACCCCTCTGCTGCAGTCCCTTTACTCCTAAAGGACATTAAAATTGGTGGTGCCTCCACCTGACTGGCCCCTGTGCACACTCAGTGGCGTGCCTTGAGAACCTCCAGGAATAAACCTCTTCTGATAATAATAATTAATTAATAATTTGTGGCATAGGTCTAACTCAAAAATACCAATTCTGAATTTTATACATCCAATATACTTAAATTAGAGTTAACACACCTTTGCTTAACAATTTAAAGAAACCAGGTATAACAGACTAAGATTAAATATCACTACTAATTTAAATTCATAGGGGCAGTTGAATAAAATCAATTAACAAATATAGTATACAGTGATAAATGAAACTTATCAAACTGGCATTTACACTGCCACCATTTACCCTATCCCGGAGTGTACACTCCTCTGGATATCTGAGTCCTAGATGCTTGCATGGGCATGCTTGAAGATCTGAAGCTGGAGACAGCAGTCTGTTTGTTCTGTGTATCAGTCCAGCCAAGGTAACAAGTTGCACAACCCCTCTGATGATTGGAGGTGGCCCCACCAAATGTCAACAGCTCTGGGTCCTGGTTGATGGGAAGATCACTCTGCCTCTCCTCAGACTCAGACTTTCTGCTGTACCCTTTCCCTTGCAAGTACTTTCCCAAACAAGAGTTGGGATTATTCATAGTTCCTTCATTGCAGGCCCACCTCAGTCAGCTCTAGGCACAGCAGTAGTCTCTCCCCTGGCTCCAGTGAAGCCACCAACCACCTCTGAAGTTCCCTGCTCAGTCAAAGCCCCAGCAGGCTCTCAGCAGCAGCTTCTGGCTTCCTAGTAGCAGCTCCTGTTATGGACAGAGCTCCACACCAGCATTCTCACTCCTCTTCCAAAATGGTGCCCACCACCTGCACTCCCTGGAAGAAGTGTCTTACTCTTTCCCCAAGGCATCATAGGAGTTGTAATCTCTAAGGCTAGATTGCAGTACACAGGATCTTCCCAGCTGGAACACTCCCAATAAAGTTCAGAGGCCCCTCTAGTAAAGGGGGCCTACACAGGTATAAAGAATCATGAAACTGAGAACATAAAAATATGTATTTGCAGTAAAGGAAAGAATCCCACAGCACTTTATTTTTCCTAATGATTTTTTTCCTTTTGTCCCTCAGTTTCAATTTGGTTTTTGTCACCCATCATCTTCTACATTTGGACTGGTGCAGGCTACGTGTTATGGAGTGACCCTGTGACCTGTCTGCTTGCAGTGATAGTGGTGAAACCGCTATCAATTTTTAAAAAAAAATAGGATAAAATATTTGAAATATTTGGAGAAGAAAGATGTCTGGAGACTCCTAGCCTTCAAATGAGAACTATCCCTTTCATTCCCAAACCTTAAGTTTCCTATTGAGTACCCAAAGAAAAGAAATAGTTGAAACAAAGAATTTTAGGAAAAACAGCTGAAAATGTTTGTTCTGGAATATTACAATGGTCTGTCTAAGGAAATGTGGTCAAAATAGAAGTATAATTCTTATTGGAACCTTTGTAGAGTCCTAAAGAAACACAAAGCAGCAGATCATCAGCTGGTGTAAATTGTTGTAGCTTCCATTGACTTTAGTTGAACTATGACAAGTTGGAACAGCACCCGGCTTTTCCTTTTAAGAGCAATTAAACAATTTTAAATAATTTAACTATCTCCACCATATATAAAAGTGGAAAAACTCTTAGTTAATTCATTGCAGGCCCACCTCATTCACAGAATCAACAATCATGAAAATATTTAGGAACTTTATGTTAATGAAACTAAATTAACCACACCACAAACTGTTTTAGCCCGTTTCTTTCAATCATTCAAATTACCTAAGTTAAAAAGTTACAGAAGTTCTAATAAACATGAAAATAGGGAAAGCTGGTTTTAAAAATGAAGGGAGGGAAGGACTGGATAGCCTGCCTGTGAAGTTTTACAGGATGCTACAAGAATAAAATCCATGTATAAAAATGTTAAAATAATCTTTTGATTGCCACAGCCTCCCTGTATTTTTTAATGAGACTAGAATTGTACAGAACCACGATGAGATCCTCTCCTACAGACCAATTTCTTTACCATAGAAGCAAAAATACTAAGAAGTTGGCCTGCAGGCTTGGAGGATTATTACCTTCCTTAATCAATGTGTGGCTGGTCTTGTGGCTTGAATTTATGGCTTCTCGTTATTTGAAAATGTGTGGGTAGTGTGGCTTTTCTTGTTGCAGGTAACATAGTAGTTACATTTTGGGACAAGCTTCATATGAAGGATCTGGATCCTCTACAAGATATACTTATACAGATCAATTAGTGTCCTCTACATTTAAGATATGAAAAGCCGAACCCAACAAGAATGCCCCTTGTCTCTTTTGCTATTTGATGTAGTTGTAGAAATGTTGCCAACGTTAGTAAGATAAGAGAAGGAAAAATGAAGGTATAAAGGTTAATAGAACACAATATAAGGTTTGCTTTCCCGAAGAGCTTGTCTACATGGAGAGGTAGGCTATGTCTACTCTGCAATTAAATGCACACGGCAAGCCTGTGTCAGCTGACTCAGACTCGCAGGCTTGGGATAAGGGACTGTTTTAATTGTGACGTAGACGTTCGGGCTTGGACTGGAGCCTGGGCCATGGGATCCTGCAATGGGGAAGGATCCCAGAGCTCGGGTTCCAGCCTGAGCTCAAACATCTACGCTCTAGCTAAACAGCCCCTTAACCTGAGCCCCATGAGCCTAAGTCAACTGATATGGCCACCAACGGGTGTTTAATTGCAGTGTATACATACCCTTTGTGCACAGCAAGCCAGGGTATAAATCTACAGTGCACCAGCTTGCCCTGCACTAACTGGCTGGGTGGACCCTGCTACCATGCACTAAAAGTTCCATAGTGTTCTCTGGCATACCACGCACTAAGTCCCTGTGTAGATAAGCCCCTATGTATCCTCCTAGTCTATGCTGACAATCCAGTCAAATCAATACCTTATCAACCTCAATATACAGGGGGAAAATAGCTTGTATTTGGCATATAAAATTAATCTTTCAAAATCAGCAGCTCACTCTTAAGGTGGAATTCCAGTGCTTTCACAGGCATTTATTTTCTATTTCAGATTGCTAGGGCACCATAAAATGATTAGGTACCGATCTACTTAGAAATATTTTATTGACTACAATAGTTCAAGATATAGAAAGATGAAAGAATCCCCAATTAACTTTATGGGGAATATGTGTGGTGATTTAAAAATGAACATTTTACTACATCTAATGTAATGCAGATGTTTCCATATGATGTACAGACTAAATTTCATATAAAATGAAATACATTTATTTCGAATAAGAAAAAGTGGATGATTGCATTAAACAAATCTCCACTTAACTCAGGGAAAATTTAATAATATATATTAACATATAATTTTACTATCCTATTAAGATTCTTCACTGGGTCCTGTTGGAAGAGGAATGTATAGCTCTTGTATATTTAAGCATGCTTTACTACTCTCTCCTTGCCCCTGCCCCTCAGCTGAGATTGAAGGAAAATTAAACATATACCCTCTTAAAGGAGGTACATTAAAATATGGAAAGCTATCCAGAAATATAGTGGAATAACACAGAGGACAAAATTCTTTGACAGCCATTTTGTGCCACGGAAGTACTATAAAAGGGCCATAATCCAGTAACAAAAATCTTGCAGAGAATTCATTGTTGAATGGGAACTCTCTCAGCTGGCTCTGTGGTTCTGCCCTCTACCTCCAGCATCAGGAGCACGGTGGGGGCATAGTGGAGCGGACAAGGATTAGGCTGCTGTTGTCCTGAGACCACTGCCTATCATGCTGACCAATATTGTCTCATTCATTCCTTGTATTCTCCTGTCTGGGTTCCATTTGTTTTCTCTTGTGTCATACTTAAATTTACATGAGCTCTTTGTGGCAGGAACTGCCTTTTTGTTCTGTGTTTGTACAGTGTCTAGCACAATGGGGTCCTGGTTCATGACTGGGGCTCTTAGATGCTACTGTAATACAAATAATAATTCTGACATGGCAGTCCTCCACTCATGTACAGTCCATTAAAGGCCCTAAATCAGTGGCAGAACTTAAAGCTGCCAAACATCAGAAATTGCATTGCGACAGGGCTGCCCTCAAGAATCATGGAGCTGGATTTGGTTCCCTTTCTCCTGCATTAAGTGAAGTTTTTTAATGTTTTCAGTGATTTTTTCCCGTTAGCAAGGGTCCATTATTAAATCCCACATAGCTGGATGCTTTATTTGGGATCTGAGGGGAAAAAGCAGGAATCAGAAATTGTAAGATTTTATTAGGCTCTTATTCTATCTTTTGAAAGTATAATATGAATTTTCCATATTCCATGAACACATGCATTACAAGCTAAGCATTTTCATTCAAACCCATCTAGATCACAAATAAAAACCATTTAAAGAGTTATATGTAAAACCCTGTCTAGTTCAATGAATACTAACTTGATTGGTAGATATTTATAGGGTAATACATAAAGGGCAGCCAAATCTCACCCATCTAATTAAGGAAAAATGGGGACGAAAAAGATTCAAAAATACTACTTGTAAAACAATAGTTTTCTGCTATGGAGAATGTCCATGGAAAAACTGTCTTTTGTAATAAACTAAGGCAAACACAATTTTTCATTTAGCACAAGATTTATTTCTCTAAAATTACATGGTATAATAAACAAAACCATTGTAAAATGGGAATTGGGTGAGTGTGCCATACATTCTGGACATATTCCATAATACAAAAGTATTGAACAAATCTGTGTAATATTTTGTCTTTAGTATCATAACCATAAACCTTACTCATTTAAAATGTGTTTTAAGTATCTTAACCAAGCATTAATTTAAGTAAAATGAATAAAATAGCATATATGTTTATACTACCCTATTAATAGTGAAAATGGCTATATTTAAATAATGGCAACAGACACTGCTTCTACTATTTAGCCTGGAACAGGAAGGCAAATGGGATTGTGAATTATGAAGCAAATTATCTTTTATCTTAAAAAGGGAATGGAAACTCTTGAAGAACCATGTCAAGGTTCCTTCCCCACTCTGAACTCTAGGGTACAGATGTGGAGACCTGCATGAAAAACCCCCTAAGCTTATTTTTACCAGCTTAGGTTAAAACTTCCCCAAGGTACAAACTATTTTACCTTTTGCCCTTGGACTTTATTGCTGCCACCACCAAGTGTCTAACAAATATATAACAGGGAAAGAGCCTGCTTGGAAACGTCTTTCCCCCCCTCAAAATCCTCCCAAAACCTACACCCACTTTCCTGGGGAAGGCTTGATAAAAATCCTCACCAATTTGCATAGGTGAACACAGACCCAAACCCTTGCATCTTAAGAACAATGAAAAGCAATCAGGTTCTTAGAAGAAGAATTTTGATTGAAGAAAAAGTAAAAGAATCACCTTTGTGAAATCAGGATGGTAAATACCTTAGAGGGTAATCTGATTCAAAACATAGAGAATCCCTCTAGGCAAAACCTTAAGTTATAAAAAGACACAAAAACAGGAATATACATTCCATTCAGCACAACTTATTTTATCAGCCATTCAAAGAAAACAGAATCTAATGCATATCTAGCTAGATTACTTACTAAGTTCTAAGACTCCATTCCTTTTCTGTTCCTGGCAAAAGCATCACACAGACCGAGAGAACCTTGAAGAAAACCATTAATCTTATATTTATGTGGATAGAAATCTAGTCTACCCAGAGTAACGGTTCTAAAATATAATATTCAAGGAACATGTTTCTGTATGCACCAATTTGTACTGATGGAATAATATATTTGTCATAACATTCCTTCTGTCCTGACCTTATCTTGTGATCATGCTGGTCTCTGAATCCTTGGTGGGCTAGAGAAGTGTTTAACAGCATTCTTACAGCCAAATGGTCACTCCAAGATGAAGTTTTTTATCCAATATGCTATAGGGTTTTCTGGAGTAGAGTAGACTTTGTTTAAAGCTAAAGGTTTCAAAGTAGGCCTAATGAAATGTTTTTCTTAGTTTTCTTTGCAAGTATGCCTTTTGATTTTTTTAAATCTTTACTTCCAGTGTGCCCATACTGCAGTGATTGGATTAAGGCAGGTTATGTACCCTGATTTTGGGCTATGGAGTTTTGGGATCCAAGGACCTGCCATCCTCAGCAGCAGCTCACACCATGTCTGCCTCACTCTGTGATAAGCAAACTGCTTGATTTGGAGTCACTGTGCTTTGAGATCCACTGAAGAAAAGTGCTATATAAGAACTAAGTTCAATTTGAGGTTGGGATGGCCATGTTACTTATGAGTGAATTATGGACATAATTCCAATGAGTTCTGGTGAAATCTTTATAACACACTATCATGTGTGCTGTATTTACCACAGAAAAGTCCACAATATATGTTAAAATATTTATTTTAGAGCTTTTAACACTTATTAGAACTATTTTTCCACGTCTCCATATGTAAAGCCAGATGTCTTAAGACTTTTAGTTACCCTGAATCACTGCTCTACAGGGAGCCATAAAAGAAAACAAAAACAAAAAACCTCCAACTCTCTAGACTGGTTTTTATAGTAGTTTTTATACCTAAAAATACCACATTTTAAAGTACTTAATCTCAGGGTCTTACAGGGCTTGAAGTGAGTGTTGGATCCCATTTAGAAATTGGAAATCTTCCCATTACAAGGATATAAAGCTCCTTATTCTAGTCCTGTAGGGCCATAGGATATCTAATGTTACAGGTATAGAAAAGCTGTCACTGGGCCTCAGGAAGGTATAAACTTTAAGGAAGAACCTTGCATAATGACAGGTTTCAGAGTAGCAGCCGTGTTAGTCTGTATTCACAAAAAGAAAAGGAGTACTTGTGGCACCTTAGAGACTAACCAATTCATTTGAGCATAAGCTTTCGTGAGCTACAGCTCACTTCATCAGATGCATCCGATGAAGTGAGCTGTAGCTCACGAAAGCTTATGCTCAAATGAATTGGTTAGTCTCTAAGGTGCCACAAGTACTCCTTTTCTTTTTAAGGAAGAAGTTCTTCATTTGGGGTAAGAAGACAACCTTTTTGTGTCAGGTTGATTATAACAGGAAATGGTGGCGGTTTGAATCTGTTCCGGGGGTAGGAATGTTAGTCCAGAAGGAGGTGGCTCGAGAGCAGATGAGGCAATGAGAAGTGCATGACTCAGCAGTTTATCACATGGCTATTCCCCTCACACACATGCAAGGTGGGTGTAAAATATTTGGGTATTTTGTAATGTGTTGAAGAGTGGAAAAGTCGCTTATCATGTAAGCAGTCATGGATAAGTAACCGTATACCTTACGCAAAGACGGTACTGTAACTGTATAGGAAGTGGCAGGACTCTGAGTACACAATGATCAGATCCGTTGAGTAAGACATTTCCATTTTTTACATGCTCTTTTCAGAGTAGGATCACACTCTGGTGAGATACTGTTTTGTGTTGTGCTGCATCATTCCTTGTCATTTTAGACTTTAAAATCCTCAGGCCATCATCTTGATGGGGTAGTCATCTCCTGGGTAACTTCAGGGAAGGCATTCTATTCAGAGAAGGTGATATGGGAGAAAATGCAAAGACGTTGGTGGGAGGAGCAAACATCTGGGCACTGTACTCTGTATTTGCTTTGTTTTAGGAATAAAGGGGAAGATACACTAAAGGTCTAGAGTTGTTTCTTCACCTAGCATTGCCTCAAACTGCAAAAATCAAAAAAAAACCAGCAATATTTACTTCACAAATAGAGACATCTAGGGAAATAATTTTGTGAACCACTTTGCCAGGCATAACATGCTTTGTCGATTATAGTAATGACTCATTCTCTTTTCATGGAAAGAGGCCAACACCAATGGAACATTGTTTAATATCAGCTAGCTCCATGCGACTTTGCTGTAATATCACCTTACAAAGAGGAAACTCTTTACATTAAGACAACAGTTCCCCCCCCCCCCAGATTACATAACCTAGTCAATATAATCACAAATAACACTGTAATAATAAAAAGGTACTGCATATGTAATGCCAACAGACCCCGGTCGTTGTTGGGCGGGATCGAACCTGGGGCCTCTGAAGCTTAGTGCATGAGTCTCTACCACATGAGCTAAAAGCCAGAGGGCTGTTAGCTAGGGCTGTAGAGCAGTCTCATTTCATCTCTCTCTCTAAGTGGTCTCAGTGCCACTAAATGCGATAGAACACCACACCCAGGAGGTATGTGGGTTACACATACCGCAACACATTCTGAAAGTGAATGCACTGAATTTTTAAATCCCCAGTGTTTGTTGTTGTTTAAGCATTGGCTGCATATTCAGTCATATGTACAAGACAGACATGATTCCTGCCTTAAGAGGTTTACAGTCAAAATAGACAATACACTGGGAGACCTAGAAGATGATGCTGGTGACTGTTGGTTTTAGATTTTGTTTAATGAGGTGGTGACAGCTTTCACTGATATGCATTTGAGAGTCTCAGTATTTTTCATTTAACAGTATTCTATAAATGGATTAGAGGGAAAAAACTCTACTTTAGAAATGTACACATGGGAGAACAGAATCAACCAGTGAGGATGCAGATAGACCAGTTCCTGCTGGAGCGATTGCACAACTCACCAAAACATCATGAAATAAACTTTTAGCTCCGAACAGTCGTAAAAAAAACGCTTCATCTATTAAGACTGTAAGATATTGTTTTTTCGGAGTTAAGCATTATCGTCTAGTTATGTTGGAAAGTATTAGTACCTCTTAAACTGACCCACATTTCCCAAAGATTTATGAGTATAACCAGCTATAGTATTGCCAACAAGATTTCAAACTATCTATGGTGAAACAGTCTATATCTTCTGGAACATTAACTCTGCTAATGTCCTGCTGAAAAAGATTTTTAAAGCTAGTCAATCTAGCTCCCGTGAGCTCTCTGACAAAGAGGATTTAGAAGTTTATATCTCAATAGTCACCCCACTCAAGAAATATTCCGGATTTTAATTTGCCCATTAACCAGGCACTTTATCCCCACTGAACTGTGGGCAGACTTACAGTCTCTCTTCTTTTTCTGGTTGTCGATTGTTGGATCTAGATAGACGTATGGGAGTGAAAAACATTTCAAGAATTTATATGGGCCATAGTGAGAAGACTTAATGATTAGTTACTTATCTTTTTGTTCTGGGAGAGAATCTTTGTTAAACTAACCAATTAGCTGTGCAAGTGCCAACAGGAATTTGATTTGTATTTATCTTCATTCCAGTATGGTATGTTCTTTTTTTCTTTGCATAAAAATAAATTAACCTCCCCCCAAGCCCCTTTATACTAAACATCAAATTTGTCACACTGATAAGCACATTCTAAATATGCAGATTGATTGATAGATAAAATGCATCAAAAAGCAAGGGTAAATAGAACATTTCAGCTTAAGTTTAACTTTTTCCTTTCACTTCAAACACAGTTGGAGCTAGAAATCGCTAACTTCAATGGACCTGGCAAAAGTATGTTTTAAAGTAAACTGTGCTGAATGGACATTCCCCTGTTAACTTTTCTATATGATTTCTGTGTGCTACTTCTAAAGTTGAGTTTTTCTATAAACTAGTGTTCTGCAGATAAAGGTTTCCCCTCTTTACTGACTGTATAAGGGCTGAAGTTCATAAGCTTACAATGCAGGAGCAAGAGATGGAAGACTGTTCAGAATGCCTGTCAGAGGGCATATGCAAGAAATGTGCCAAGAAAATCCATGCTCAACGGATTGCAACTTTCTAATCTGTGGTATGTGGGGAGCCAAAAGAATATGGGGAATGCCTGGTATTTTGGTCATCTAGGAAGGTGTCAAAATTAATGTTCAAAACTGAGATGATAGAGTATGGAATGGACACCTGGCTGTCTGTTTCCAAGAAAAGGAACAGGGTGACTTTGCAGCATCAGGTAAGATGACCAAATTCCACTCCTACTAACTGGCCACGTGGGAAAGAAAGTCATTGACTTTGTTGAACTGAAAATGAAGAGTTTAATGAATTGATAGCATCCTATAATTTCCCCTCCGTTCACTTCCTTTATATTTTCTTATATTACATGTAATATTAATTTCTCTATTATTTAGTATATATTTGACTAACACAATTCATTACATGCTCTCTAACAACTGAGTAGTTAAAAAAACAAAAAAAAGTGCTTCCTCTGCCATCAGCGCAGGCAGGCCGCAGCAGATTCACAGGGTTATAATGGAGCCATCTTCCATCTTGAATAATCCCTTCCAGTTCTTCTTCCTTTGACAAGAGCAGGGGCGCTGGAACTATTTTTATAGTGGGAGTGCTGAGAGTCATTGAACCAAACTGTAGATGCTGCATATAATGGCAGGAGGTGCCAGGGAGTGCTGCTACACCCCTAGTTCCAGCACGTATGGACAAGAGTCAATATGGGAGGATTTAGGTTTCTTAAATCCCTTAAAATAGCATCTTCCATCTCATTCATGTTGGGCCTCATACTCTTCTGTCTTTGACCTCAGCTCTAAATCTTCTGTAAAAGTATACCTTCTTCAACACATCGGACATGACCCCACCATTACAGTCATCTTGTTCTCAGTGGGTGCAAGATTGCAACTTGTTGGGATCATCTAAGTATCGCCTCATTTGTAGCAAAATTAAAGCTACAGGTGTTAAAAATAGGCTGTATCTTATGACACTGAAAACTGTTTAGTTCTTCTTTGAGTAGTATCCCCATCAGTGTGCCACTGTAGGTGTATCCACACTCCTATGCCTCAGATAGGAGATTTTAGGTAACAGTGTCTGTTTGACTCACACATGCGCTCTCCCTGTCTCATACCTTGCCTTGAGGCTGTCTAGTGTTGTGCGGGCGAACCGGCTTCAGTTCCTTCTCAACCACCCTTGGCCTGAGATGGAGCGTTAGCAGAGTCTGAGAGAGTGTTCATTTTAAACTTTATTTTAGTTTATAGAGTAGCTAGTAGAGTTTACGTTATCTAGATCTGTTTCCACTTCCTTCATCAAAAATGTTCCCATCGCAGAAATATGCAGAGCAGCAACTTGGGCATCTGCTTATACTTTTGAGAAACAATATGCAATCACCTATGATTCCGTATCAGATGCTATGTCTGGATCCACGGTATTATCAACAGTACTAGACTTGACTCCGAAGCCGCACCCCTCCATTAGGGTACTGCTGTAGAGTCACCTATAAAGCTATAGGTCTTTTTGTCCCGAGCATGCATCAGTGTGTTCATTTGAGTCAGGAAGGGGTGGAATGGTGGATGCTAAGTAAGGACTAAAAGGGAACTATGCGCAACCATAGCAATTGCTTATCAGAAAGCGTTTTAAACAAGCTGAAATATCTCTGATATTCCCCATTTATCCTGTTTATTTCTGGTGATTAGGGATAACTGCCCCTTTGAAAATCTCGTCATTTCAAGCAAGAGCTGCCACTGGTTCACCACTGCAGTCTGCAGCACTGCCTCCTAGAGAAGATGATGCCATCTCCATTCTACTGCAGTTCGGTACAACTTCAGTTCTGGAAAGAGAAGATTACAGAGCAGTGATGTTTAACTGACATAGCAAAATCTTATTAGCTGCATTAGGAATTAGTAACATGGGACAAATTCTTTCTAGTCTTTAAAGCTAAAACTGTACTCCATTGGGGTAATGATCTATCGATTGCCCTGCAGGCATTGCTAGTGTGGCTAAGGTCTTTTGCAATAGTAATAGGTACCAGCCTCAGGCTTACGATAAAGTGGCTTACCAACAACCATAGATATCCTTGATCCTTCTCATTGCTTATCTATATTATACTGCTGTTGCCGAAAACAAATAACATGTCTTTAATTACTACATGCTAATTTTTTGGAAATTAGGAAAAAAGCCTAGGTACCAATGTAAACATTTCTGGTTTCCTGTTATTTGTGTGATTATGAAGTCACTGACACTATACCGTAATCTTAGGAACTCTGTATCTCTCATCTTGAATGTAAATACAAAGTAACACACATTGGAAAACATAATCTCAACTATACATATAAAATGATGGGGTCTAAATTAGCTGTTACCACTCAAGAAAGAGATCTTGGAGTCATTTGGGATAGTTCTCTGCAAACATCCACTCAATGTGTAGCCGCAGTCAATAAAGCAAACAGAATGTTGGGAATCATTAAGGAAGGGATAGCTAATAAGACAGAAAATATCATATTTCCTCTATATAAATCCATGGTATGCCCACATCTTGAATACTGCATGTAGATGTGGTCGCCCCATCAAATTGGAATTGGGAAATGTTCAGAAAAGGGAAAAAAATTATTAGGGGTATGGAACAGCTGCTATATGAGGAGAGATTAATAAACCTGGGACTTTTCAGCTTGGAAAAGAGATGACTATGGAAGGATATGATAGAGGTCTATAAAATCATAACTGGTGTGGAGAAAATAAATAAAGAAGTGTTATTTATTCCTTCTCATAACACAAGAACTAGGGGTCACCAAATGTTGTTCTCTGTATGTATATGTCAGGGTTCCTTCCCCACTCTGAACTCTAGGGTACAGATGTGGGGACCTGCATGAAAAACCCCCAAGCTTATTTTTACCAGCTTAGGTTAAAAACTTCCTCAAGGTAAAAACTTTGCCTTGTCCTTGAACCCTATGCTGCCACCACCAAGTGTGTTAAACAAAGAACGGGAAAGAGCCCACTTGGAGACGTCTTCCCCAAATATCCCCCCAAGCCCTACACCCCCTTTCCTGGGGAAGGCTTGGTAAAAATCCTCACCAATTTGTACAGGTGAACACAGACCCAAACCTTTGGACCTTAAGAACAAGGAAAAAGCAATCAGGTTCTTAAAAGAAGAATTTTAATTAAAGAAAAAGTAAAAGACTCCCCTCTGTAAAATCAGGATGGTAAATACCTGACAGGGTAATCAGACTCAAAACATAGAGAATCCCTCTAGGCAAAACCTTAAGTTACAAAAAGACACAAAAACAGGAATATATATTCCATTCAGCACAACCTATTTTCCCAGCCATTAAAGAAAAGGAAATCTAACGTGTTTCTAGCTAGATTACTTACTAACTTTTTACAGGAGTTCTGAGCTGTATTCCTGATCTGTTCTCGGCAAAAACATCAGACAGACAGACAGACCTTTTGTTCTCCCCCCCACCTCCCCCAGCTTTGAAAGTATGTTGTCTCCTCATTGGTCATTTTGCTCAGGTGCCAGCGAGGTTATCTTAGCTTCTTAACCCTTTACAGGTGAAAGGGTTTTGCCTCTGGCCAGGAGGGATTTAAAGGTGGTTACCCTTCCCTTTATATTTATGACCCCCCACCCTGAAATCACAGATAGGGTGAAACACTGGCTGTGATTTCTTCCTGGAGCTCTAGGAGAAAACAGAGTTAATAAGACACATGCATCTCTAAACATACTACCAAGTGTATAAACACTAACAATATTTTCACATCTCAAGGACGATTTTAACCAGTTGATTCTGGGAAACTTTCATGGGAGAGTGCATCAGCCACTTTGTTAGAAGCTCCTGAGATGTGTTGGATGTTGAAATCAAAATCTTGGAGAGAGAAACTCCACTGAACAAGTTTTTTGTTATTTCCCGTGGCGGTATGAAGCCACTGTAGCACAGCATGGTCGGTTTGCAGGAGGAAACGCCATCCCCAAATGTATGGGCATAGCTTTTCCAGGGCGTAGACAATGGTGTAACATTCCTTTTCACTGATTGACCAGTGGCTTTCCCTCTAAGACAGCTTCTTGCTGAGAAGCACGACAGGATGGAACTCTTGATTCGGTCCTTCCTGCATTAAGACTGCTTCCACACCATGCTCGGACTCATCTGTGGTTACTAGGAACGGTTTGTCAAAGTCTGGGGTCCTTAGCACAGGGTCAGACATGAGTGTCGCTTTAAGCTGATTAAAGGCCTTCTGACACTCTTCGGTCCACTGAACAGCATTTGGCTGTTTCTTTTTGGTTAGGTCTGTCAGTGGGATGGCGATTTGGCTGTATTGCGGTCCAAATTGCCTGTAATATCCGGTCAAGCCTAAGAAGGATTGGACCTGTTTCTTTGACTTTAGTACAGGCCACTTTTGGATAGCATCCACTTTGGCCTGTAGGGGTTTGATAGTTCCTTGACCCACCTGGTGTCCAAGGTAAGTCACTCTGTTTAGGCCTATTTGACACTTCTTAGCCTTAACAGTTAGTCCTGCCTCCCTTATGCGCTCAAAGACTGTAGATGTTCCAGGTGTTCTGCCCAGGAATCCGAAAATATGGCCACATCGTCAAGGTAGGCGACTGCATATTCTCCTAATCCCACTAGGAGACCATCTACAAGTCTTTGGAAGGTGGCAGGTGCATTCCACAGCCCAAAATGGAGCACATTAAATTCATACAGCCCGACATGTGTGGTGAAGGCTGACCTTTCCTAGACGGATTCATCTAGCGGTACCTGCCAGTACCCCTTGGTTAAGTCCAAGGTAGAGATGAACTGGGCCCAACCCAGTTTCTCCAATAGTTCATCTGTGCATGGCATTGGATAGTTGTCTGGGTGAGTTACAGCATTTAGCTTATGGTAGTCCATGCAAAAACGTATCTCCCCATCTGGTTTGGGAACTAGAACCACTGGAGATACCCAGGCACTGCCAGAGGGACGGATTACACCCATCTGTAGCATACTCTGGATTTCCCATTCTATAGCAGTTTTAGCTTGAGGAGACACCCAGAAAGGTTGGGCTTTAATTGGGTGAGCATTACCTGTGTCAATGGAGTGGTATGCCCATTTAGTCAGCCCTGGGGTGGCTGAGAACATCGGCGCGTAGCTAGTGCACAGCTCCTTGATCTGCTGTCACTGCATAAGCCCAAGGATCATGGAGAGGTTCACCTCTTCCACGCCACCAACACTTTTCCCTTCGTAGTAGACACCTTCAGGCCACTCAGCGTCATCTCCTCTCTGGGCTGTAAACTGACAAACCTTTAATTCCCTGGAATAAAAGGTCTTTAGAGATTTAATATGGTACATCTTAGGCTTTCGGTTGGAGGTGGGGAATGCTATGAGATAATTAACAGCTCCCAGGCGCTCCTGGACTGTGAATGGCCCTTCCCACGATGCTTCCATTTTATGGCCTGGAGTGCCTTTAAGACCATGACCTGGTCCCCTACTTTGAAGGAACACTCTCTGGCATGTTTATCATACCAGGCTTTTTGCTCTTTTTGAGCATCCTGTAGGTTTTCTTTAGCAAGGGCTAAAGAGGTTCGGAGGGTGTTTTGTAGGTTGGTTACAAAGTCCAGAATGTTAGTTCCTGGAGAAGGTATAAACCCCTCCCATTGCTGCTTCACCCAGCTGTAATGGCCCTTTAACCTCACGGCCATATACAAGTTCAAATGGTGAAAACCGTAAACTGGGATGTGGTATAGCTCTGTAGGCAAAGAGCAACTGCTGCAACACTAGGTCCCAATCATTGGAGTGCTCATTTATGAATTTACGCACCATGGCCCCCAAAGTTCCATTAAATTTCTCCACCAGGCCATTTGTTTGATGATGGTAAGGTGTGGCAACTAAGTGATTCACCCCATAAACTTCCCAAAGGCTTTCCATAGTTCCTGCCAGGAAATTAGTTCCTGCATTTGTGAGGATGTCGGAGGGCCAACCTACCCTGGCAAAAATGTCTGCTAGTGCTTGACACACACTTTTAGCCCTAGTGTTGCTTAGAGCTATTGCTTCTGGCCATCAGGTGGCAAAATCCATGAAAGTCAGTATGTACTGCTTTCCTCTGGGTGTCTTTTTCAGAAAAGGACCCAGAATATCCACAGCTACTCGCTGAAATGGAACCTCAATGATGGGGAGTGGCTGTAGAGGGGCTTTGACCTGGTCTTGGGGTTTTCCCACTCTTTAGCACACCTCACAAGACCAGACATAGGTAGAAACATCCTTGCCCATTCCCTCCCAGTGGAATGACTTTCCCAAATGGTCTTGGTTCTGTTCACCCCAGCGTGGCCACTAGGATGATTGTGGGCTAAGCTTAATAGCTTTACCCGGTACTTAGTTGGAACTACCAAGTGTCTGAGGATGCCAGTCTTCCTGGTGTCCACCGGAAAGAGTTTCCTTGTATAAAAGTCCTCTTTCTACAACAAACCTGGATTGATTAGAAGAGCTGAGAGGTGGTGGGTTGCTCCGTGCTGCAATCCAAGTTCTCTGGAGGCTTTCATCTGCTTTCTGTTTGGTCTGGAGCTGTTCCCTTGATGCTGGAGACATCAGTTCCTCATTGGATTGTGGACCTAGGCTTGGTCCCTCTGGAAGCGATGCAGGTGATGGGGCTGTTTCCATTGACTGTGAACTGCTCTCCACTGGTGCACTATGTTGGGGTTCAAGCTCCAGCTGAGCCTCTTGTGTAGGGTTATCTGTTGCTGCTGGTGTAGGTTCGGTGGGGCCCTCTGGTGTTGGGGTTGCAAGTACTGGATTCAGTGCTGGCAATGGTTCTGGTGCTGGTTGTTCCCTCGGTTCCGATTCTGAGACTCCTTTTTGCGAATACAGACTAACACGGCTGCTACTCTGAAACTACTGCTGTTGCAGATGTGGGCATGGGGTCCGGTTCCATCACCTCTGACCGGATCCTGGTAGAAGTTTCCAGAATAGAGCTAGGTGTGACAGCTTGCTTAGCCTGGCTGCGGGTGACCATTCCCACCTTCTTGGCTAGCTTCACATGATTGGCTAAGCCTTCCCCCAACAGCATGGCGATGAGATAATCATCGTAGACTGCAAAAGTCTACGTTCCTGACTAGCCCTTGTACTGGACTGGCAACTTGGCTGTAGGCAAGTCAAAAGAGTTTGACTTGAAGAGTTGAATCATCACTTGGATCTCTGGGTCGATTAAATTGGGGTCCACTAAGGAAGCATGGATAGCTGACACTTATGCTCCGGTGTCCCTCCATGCGGTGACCTTCCCACCCACACTCTGCTCTGAGGGTATCTGGGAGGTATCTGGGCCTGAGGACGTCTGGTGTGATTCCGGTGCAATGAACTGTAATCTGTTGGGGTTCTTGGGGCAGCTGCCCTTTACAAGCCCCAGCTCATTACATTTAAAACATCGTCCAACTGACGGGTCACTGGGGTGAGGTGGGTTGCTGGAGAATGGTGTGGCGGGACGATAAGGTGTCTGGAGTGTTCCTTGTTGTGTTTTTTTCATTGTTCTTAAGATCCAAGGGTTTGGGTGTGGGGTGTAGGGCTTGGGGGGATATTTTGGGGGAAGAGGTCTCCAAGTGGGCTCTTTCCCTGTTCTTTGTTTGACACTCTTGGTGGTGGCAGCACAGGGTTCAAAGACAAGGCAAAGTTTGTACCTTGAGAAAGTTTTTAATCTAAGCTGGTAAGAATAAGCTTAGGGGGTCTTTCATGCAGGTCCCCACATCTGTACCTTTGAGTTCAGAGTGGGGAAGGAACCGTGACAGTGTGTGTGTGTGTGTGTGTATATATATATATGTATACATATCTTCTGACTGTATGTTCCATTCTATGCATCTGATGAAGTGGGCTGTAGCCCATGAAAGCTTATACTTAAATAAATGTGTTAGTCCCTAAGGTGCCACAAGTACTCATGTTCTTTTTGCAGATACAGACTAACATGGCTGCTACTCTGAAACCTGTCAAAAAGCTTGTTTGTTTCTCTTAAATAATTTGGAAGGAACCTGTGAGGAGGAAGATGGGGAGACAGTCCTGGTGCACAAATAAATTAGTGGATCAGTTTCTCTTAAATTAAGAAAGTGTAGTAACGTTGTCATGTGAACTCTGTACACACATTACTGCAGACTCTTCTAATCTGATCTTGGCTAAAAAGCCTAAATCTTTTTTTTTTTTTTTTTTTTTTTTTTTTTTAACTCTGTGAAGTGTCTGGTGATGAAATTTGTTGCCATTATGACTGTAATTCCTCCGCTTTCATGCACATATATTGTATCCATCCTCAGGCCAAGAACCATTTTGTAGGCATAAATTAAAGAGCTGTGTGGGTGTATATAAACTCTAACTTGAACAGCTTGCTGTGTCCTCAAGTAGGAGGGTAATTTCGCCCCTTCATTGATTTTACTGATGTCTCTTATGAGCAAATAGTGCCATTTCCCTCAACCCTTGATGAATTGCATGTGCTACAGGGTGGCTTGTTGCTCACCAGACAATTAAGCAGGAGCAACAACCTTGCTTCACTTTCCTCAAACCTTTCATGAGTGACAGACACCTGCATCATATCATATACTCTTACCATTTTGAGATATAAAAACAGTCTTCTGGTATGTTCTCTCAAAAAACACAGCTTAGACTGATAGAAAAACACTCACAATGCAGAGGGATCATTTGCAGAAAAACAATGGATTATAATGTGCTAAAATCTTCAAAAGTAAACTGTAAATTTTACATCATCTCTGTGCCATGAGATCTTTCTGTTCCATGTACCTGCAGTTAACATAATATTTATGAGTCAGGGTTACTGCAGTATTGTATTCACTGTAGAGTAGCAAAAGCATGGATTTTAATGGGGCCCTCAGTACAGATTCAATAAATTCTTCCCTCTCCCATAAAACTACTTAAGGGGAATAAATATAAGCATGGGTTAAATGCTTGTGCTTTCTGTGCTGTTTTTGTTCCATTTCTTTGCTGGTTTCCTTAACTGCTAACTTGTAGTTTCTTTGTCTTTTAGAATGTCGGGTAGTGAAATCTACTTCCTATACCAAAATAGCTTCAACATCACGTAGGAGCACCACTAAGAGCCCAGGTCCATCTAGACGCAGCAAGTCTCCTGCCTCTACCAGCTCAGGTAAAGCAAGGAAGAAATGTTTCCTACTAGCAAAAACAAATGCTTTCGAATACAATTGGTAAAGTGTTAAAATCTCTGTGGTGTGTTTTTGTTTGTTTTTTGTTTTTTGGGTTTTTTTTTTTTTGCAAGATACTGTACATATACAATACTTTACACTAAAATGTCATCGGACAGTTACCTCGGTATCTGAGATACATTTATTTCCCAATCTAAATTGTAGAAAAATACCTGTATTGCAAAATCTTAAATACCACAACATGGTAACTACTGTTCTAGTTAGTCATGTTTATTATAGTAGTGCTTGACAAACCAAGAATGGCTAGGCACCATAAAAACACAGAGTAGTAGACAGAAGAGTTCACAGTAAATAGGCAAGAGAGACATGGGGTGGGAAAAGGGGTAGAACACACAAGCAGAGTGAACAATGTGATGGCAGCAAACAGCATGTTAGTTCTGTGATTTTTTGGGGGGCAGGGGTCGGTTTATCTAGGAGGAGACAGTTAAAAGGCAAGAAAAGACAGCTTAGACTGATAGAAAGACACTCACAATGCAGAGGGATCATTTGCAGAAAAACAATGGATTATATTGTGCTAAAATCTTCAAAAGTAAACTGTACATTTTACATGGTCTCTGTGCCATGATATCTTATTGTCCCAGGTACCTGCAAATAACCATAATTTCTCTGAGTCAGGGTTGTTTCAGTAATGCACTGAACGTACCGTGGCAAAAACCTGGATCTTAATGGAGCACTCTGTACCGACTCAATAGATTCTTCCTCTCTCATGAAGGGTAGAGGGGGAAAGGGCAACGTAGAAGAGGGTAAATGAAGCAGCTGTGAAGTGAAACTGAGGTAAAAAGACTGAGGAGGGTTGGAGCAAACAGCCAATCAGCCCAGGGCAGAGAAAGTCCAGTAAAAACTATAAAAATTTTTCTAAATGTCTGAAGGTACCTTAGTTGGCTGCTTTTATAGCTGCTCCTATCAGCTGGAGTCTCTAGCTGTTTCTTTTCCAAGGCCATGTGGTGGGAGGCCGGGCAGCCCTATATCCCAGTGCCCCCGGAATGGGGGAGGTCTCTTTTGCACAAGTCTAGAGGTGGTTGGGGGAGGGGTGGCCTTGCTGGGCCCCATTTTAGTCCCTCCCCGCAATGCAGCAGTCCCTGGTTTGCACTGTTTCTGCAGCTATACTACTGGCTGGAGTGTCCAGCTGGTGTTCCTCTCCACAGTTTTTCCCCAAGAGAAAAGTAAGCAATTGGTTACCTTTCAATGGTGACTACTGAATATGCAATTAACAGTTCTTAATAGTGAACATGCAGATATTATGTGTACAACATAGGGTTGCCAACTGTGACTGAAGCTCTTCTGGAGATTTTTTTTCCCCTACATGATGTAAGGTCATTTTCTTAAAACATCCTATTAAAATCTCCCAGATTGCTTTCAAGCATCACTGGGAGAGGATTGCCTATCCCGGGAGACTCCAGGCCAGTCCTGGAGGGTTGGCAAACCTATCTGAAGAGGACACATTAGATTGCAACCTGCAAATAAAGCCATGCCTTCTTATACCTTAAAAACCTTTTGAAAATTAAAGTGATGAGCATTTCTTGCCAAGTGTATAGTGTGAAAAATATATATTAGTGTATTTTATCTCAAAGAGTCCCAGATTGCTTAAACAAACTATATATAGGGATTAGTTTATTCACTGATGAACCTGTTTAACTGTTTTACCTGCCAGATAGCCTAGTTTGGTTGGGAGAGTCTGAGGGTTTGAACACCTTTGCCAGTGAACTATGTGGTCAGCTTAGGTCCAAGGAATACGATACCATAACAGCAGCAGAAGTAGAGGAACCCTGCAAAAAGGTAATGAGGAGTAGTATCGATATAGGGGGTAGAATTAAATAATTTTTATAGGGGACAATTATTTATTCAGACAGTGTAAGGAACAGTTTTTAAAAGCCTAGGCATGCAAAACCCAACAGGATGGATTTGTTCTTTGATCCTGAAGATAAATTGAGTACTATGCAGTTTATAGGTGGGGAGAATAGAGTTAAATCAGACCTTAAAAAGTGAGGGCCTGTTAGCTGTCGTATTGGCTCTGCATTGACATTAAGGCTACACTTATGGATGGAATTAGCTTAATGTATACTGCATTTATGTGTTCAACAACATTTCTGTGCAAAGTCACCATTCTTCTGTGCACAGATTAGGTATCTAGAGATCCCTCTGGCAGACCCCAAATCTGTGGTTTATTTGGAAAAAATATTCTGGCAGCATTTTTGACATGTTGGCAAATATGTTAACACAGTATGGTTTTGGACATGAGGTTAATAGCAGGGTTGGCTAGAAAACAAGAATTGTGTTTTGTGAAATAATTTAAACTTTTGCAATTTATTTTTGTTCCTATGCAGGACAAAAATGAGCCTTGTGAAGTTTTGAGAGACAGACGATCCCACTCCAAAATAGCCAATAACCCAGTGGTTAGGGCAGGGGTTCTCAAACTGGAGGTTGGGATCCCTCAGGGGTCGCAAGGTTACTACATGAGGGGTCGCGAGCTGTCAGCCTCCACCCCAAACCACGCTTTGCCTCCAGCATTTATAATGGTATTAAATATATAAAAACTGGTTTTAATTTATAAGGGAGCGTCGCACTCAGAGGCTTGCTATGTGAAAGGGGTCATGAGTACAAAAGTTTGAGAACTACTAGATTAGGGCACTTATCTGAGATGTGGGAGACAGAAGTTCAAGTCTCTGTTCTGCCTAATTTGGTATCTGGGTCTTCCAGATACTAGGTGACCTCCCCAACTGGGGGGATGGAAAGTCCTGCTATCTTTTCTGTTGCAACTGTTCCACTTTGTATAAATAATTAAATATTCATTAAGATAGAGAGTGAGACTCTGACTATTTAAATTACATACAGAAAAGAATGTTAAGGTTGCAAAGTCACTCAAAAATTAGGAAATGCCAAAATTTGCCCATGCAACCTTAATTTGGCTTGCTTGTGCATATAACAGTCGTTAATCAGATGATCACATACTACTTTTTCCACAGGACCACTGCCTCATTCCGTGTACATGATGTTCAGGAAGTGAATCAAGGCTTTCTAATAAATTCAGTGGCAAAAAAGTAGGTTAAAGCAAGATTGTTTAGTGATGTGTCATCCCCTTGCAGAACATTGAGTTGAGCATAACTTAAACGTCTGAAAACCGAGAAATGCAGCATTAAGGCTGCCCATGTAATCTTAACTGTACCCTATTTCAGCAATGTCCCAGGACACGATTAACATACACATCTTTTGTCTGCCAAGCTCAGCTGCTGAAATGTACAACCTCCTTTTATAACCCGTTCACTTTTACCCACATGGTTTCATCTAACACTATTAAAGGACAAAGAAGGAAAAATTGCCTCCCATTTCCCTACTGATGTTCTTCCACGCTTATTAATTCCTTTCATATTGTCTTTGTAGCAATAATTCAGACACTCAGCCAAATCAGAAAAAAGCTATCACACCTTCTGGACACAAATTCATGGAGGATAGGTCTATCAATGGCTATTAGCCAGAATGAACAGGGATGGTGTCCCTAGCCTTGTTTGCCAGATGCTGGGAATGGGTGGCAGGGGATGGATCACTTGATGATTACCTGTTCTGTTCATTTCCTCTGGGGCACCTGGCATTGGTCACTGTCAGAAAACAGGATACTGAGCTAGATGGACCTTTGGTCTGACCCAGTATTGCCGTTCTTACGTTCTAAATCTCTGATGTGACGCAAATCTGCTCTCTAACATTGTATGAGCTGTACACCAGGAATAAGGGCCGGATCATTTCTGCCTGAGTGAATTGCTACAATGTCCAGTAGATCACAACCTCTTAAGTCACCATTTGGTGCTGCAGAATGGGTAAAACACAATGTTAACACAGGCCACTTCTCTCCACCCAAATCAGCAATCCCCATGTCATGGTGTACTCCTTGCTCCTCCAAACTTCTGTATTCTTCTTCGTAGATGCAGCCGTGTATCCTACTTAGGTGTGTGTCTGTCCTGCACACCTGAGCAGAGAACTTTACCTAGCAATACCCGGTGGGGTGGTACTCACACCCTGCAGCTCTGGCTCCTCCCCTGGCTATATAAGGACAGCACTATCCCAACCTCCTCAGTTCCTTCTTACTGCCCATGGCTAGAGTCGGATCTCTGTGGTGTTCTTCACCTTGCACTTTCTGTCTCAGTGTCTGAGAAAAATTTCTTGTATAAAGTAGTAGTATCTTCAATAAAGTTTAGTATTAATTAGAATAGTTGGCTGTCCTGCACAATGCCCTCACCAGGGTTCAAGCATTGTCTGTTGTGTGTGTGGGCGATTCCCAACGATGGGTGCTTGTTGTGTCTTAGTGAAGGACACATTCAAGAGTGGTGCTCCATTTGCAAGTCATTCACAAGGAGGCCTCAGGTGGTGAGAGACTTGTGGCTGAAGCAGCACCTGCTGGAGCAGGCCATGAGGCCGGCTTAGGGAGCGAGGCCCTTGTCTGTTTAGTGGTCGTCTTCAGATTAGCCAGTAACGCTGCTCCACGCTTGGGCTCTGCCATCTTCCCCAAGAGGAAGAAAGATCATTGTAGGGCTCAGGGTGATTCCTCATTGACTTCAAAGAGGAGTGCTGGACAGAACCATACTCCCTCTGGCACACAGGATACAGGTCCATCTAACTGCTCCCTGATGTTGCACTGAAGGCTCCAAGAGCCTGTATTGTCAACTCTGGTTCCAACTATGGTGAGTTTGGTACCAGTGATGTCAGCACCAGCACCGACAGTGGCATAAGACCTGCTTTGCTTCTCAGTCTCAGACTCTCTACAGGTTCAAGAGTTCGCTGGTGTCATGGCCTTCTACGGCCTCATCATCCATTATGCCACTAGCACCTTCTGGCCGTGTCAAAGAGCTACCAGGCTCATCGGCACCACAGCTTACCCTGCCTGGGCCTCAGGTTTTGGAATTGGGGCCAATACTGGGCCCAGGACAGAAGATTCCTTCAACACTGGGGCATCCTTCAGCATCATTGTCTTGGCGGCACTTCCCTTTATCGAGCTCGGTACCTCCCTTAGCCTCAGTACTGGCACCTCTCCTGATACTGGATGGGAGTGTGTCTCATTCACTACCACCAGTGCAAATCCACCATTCCTCTTTGGCATCAATGATGCTCCTGTATTGGGCTTCAGATCTATCTGATTTTTAGTTTGCCCTGTTGGGATCGACTCCCCCGTTGTCATCAGAGAACCTCCAGGACTCCTCAAGATATAGGTCAGGATTGTCTGTCCCTCATAGTTGGATAGGTGTCAGAGAGAGCCCTCAGACCACCATTGGTACCAAGATTGGCATCTGTCCCATAATCGGGACAGGGTCTTTTGGCGTGGTGTCTAGTGGCCACTAATACTTTATCCATAAGCCCAGTGGCCTCCTTGGAATCCTTAGAACACTCCTCAGTCCCTGAGGTCCGACTTGACCTGCTCCAGAGCAAGATCACTGGTCCCGATGGTGGCTCCTCCTCCCAGACCACCTCAGCTGCAAGCAACTGTTGAGCTCATTTGCTCTGGCGCTCCAGGGTTATTCTGAACAGATGCTGTGGCGCAAGAACAGGACCCATTGTCGGCACAGCATACCACTTCCATGTCCTCCATGGATGACTCTACTGTGCTGGAATCCTCCTCTCCCTTAGTATCTGAGGTCTTTAAGGCATATAGGATCTCCTGAAGCATATGGCTTCTACCTTGGTTATCAGGGTGGAATGCCTGCAGGAGAATATGCATAAGCTGCTGGATATTCACCAGTCATCAGCTGCAGAGAGAGAAGCCCTCCCAATAAATGAGGCTCTCTTGGAACCTGCAAAGGCCCTGTGGGAATACTCCAGCTTCATTGTCTCCCACAGCAAAGCATTTGGAGAAGTGGTACTTCATCCCCATGCAGGGTTTTGAGGGCTTCTACTTCCACCCCGCCCCAACTCACTGGTGGTAACTTCAGCAAACGATAGCACACATGAGGAGATGTATAAGTCCTCCTGTCATAAATATAAAGGGAAGGGTAAACCCCTTTGAAATCCCTCCTGGCCAGGGGAAAGCTCCTCTCACCTGTAAAGGGTTAAGAAGCTAAAGGTAACCTCGCTGGCACCTGATCAAAATGACCAATGAGGAGACAAGATACTTTCAAAAGCTGGGAGGAGGGAGAGAAACAAAGGGTCTGTGTCTGTCTGTAGTCGTCTTGGCCGGGGATAGACCAGGAATGGAGTCTTAGAACTTTTAATAAGTAATCTAGCTAGGTACGTGTTAGATTATGATTTCTTTAAATGGCTGAGAAAAGAATTGTGCTGAATAGAATAACTATTTCTGTCTGTGTATCTTTTTTGTAACTTAAGGTTTTGCCTAGAGGGGTTCTCTATGTTTTTGAATCTAATTACCCTGTAAGATATCTACCATCCTTATTTTACAGGGGGGGATTTCTTTATTTCTATTTACTTCTATTTTTTATTAAAAGTCTTCTTGTAAAAACTGAATGCTTTTTCATTGTTCTCAGATCCAAGGGTTTGGGTCTGTGGTCACCTATGCAAATTGGTGAGGCTTTTTATCCAACATTTCCCAGGAAAGGGGGGGTGCAAGTGTTGGGAGGATTGTTCATTGTTCTTAAGATCCAAGGGTCTGGGTCTGTAGTCACCTAGGCAAATTGGTGAGGCTTTTTACCAAACCTTGTCCAGGAAGTGGGGTGCAGGGTTTTGGGAAGTATTTTGGGGGGAAAGACGCATCCAAACAGCTCTTCCCCAGTAACCAGTATTAGTTTGGTGGTGGTAGCGGCCAGTCCAAGGACAACGGGGGGGAATATTTTGTACCTTGGGGAAGTTTTGACCTAAGCTGGTAAAGATAAGCTTAGGAGGTTTTTTCATGCAGGTCCCCACATCTGTACCCTAGAGTTCAGAGTGGGGGAGGAACCTTGACACCTCCCCTAAAGACAAAGATTCTAAGAGGATGCACTTAATGGGCAGGAAGATTTATACCTCCTCCTCTTTGGAAATGTGCATAGCGAACCAGCAGGCTTTGCTCTCTAAATATAACTTTTTCAATTGGACAGCCATGTCTACGCTCATGGACAAGTTTCCCGAACTCTCCAGGGAAGAGTTTATGGCCTTCATTGCAGAAGGGTGTATGGTGGCTCAGATCTTGTTGCAGTCGGCTCTGGATGTGGCAGATGCCGTGGCCAGAATTATTATGGTGGCTGTGACCATGAGTAGCGCCTCATGGCTGCAGAATTCGGGGATTGCACCCGATATGCTACAAACCATTGAGGACTTACCATTTGATGGCTGGGTTTTGTTTTTAGAAAAACCAATGAAACCCCGCATTCTTTAAAAGACTCCCGAGCTACTCTGTGTGCGTTGGAAGTATACCTTCTAGTCATGAAAGGGAGCCACTATAGTGGTCAGAAGCAACGGCAGCAATTCCGCTTGCAGCATTTTTTTAAGTCACTCTTCCCTTCCCAAAGGAGTAGTCCCACTGCCTTACAGGATCTGTGGCTCTTTCTGGAGGTCCTATAGCTCTGGGTTTAACCAGCTGGCTGATCTGCACCACTCCCCTGGCATCCATCAAGTTGGAATGGGCGTGGTGAATGAGACCGGGGACGGTCAGGAACGAAAGGATGGTCTCTTTAGGCAATTGAATGCCATCCCAGATAATTGGTTCCTATTTTTGCCTCTACCACAGAGTTCCCATGTGATACTGGGCAATTCGCTTAAGCAAAACATTTCACAGGTGACCGTTAATTATGGGTTCCTCATTATTTGGGGGCCCAACATAAAATCTGGAGTCTGATTTGCAGAAGGGCTGAGCTCTCCCATCTTCAACTGAAATCAGTGAGAGCTATGTTCTCAACACAAATAGTGCCTTAAAAAGGTAAGTTCTCATAAAAATCCAGTCCTTCACATCTCAAATCAGGCACCCAAATTAGAGGAGACTTTTGACCTTAATCTCTGTGTGCCTCAATTACCATTTGTGTAAAATTGGAGTAATACCACCTAACTTCAAGGGGTCTTGTGAAGATAAATCCATTGATGTTTGTGAAGCACTCAGATGCTACAGTACCGAGTGCCACAGAATAGCCCATAAGAAAATTAATACTTTATTAAGAGCATGGTTTGATTGGTGTGCAGTAAGTAAGGCACAAAGCTATACACTGAACAAAAGGATAGAATGAAATATAGGATAGATGTTCATTCAGTGAGCACTGCCCATCCTGTGTACTGAATGAGGCAGGGGTCCAGTGCGGGGGAAAAAACTGTGGGATCATCTAACTAAAGACGGTATCACAATGCATATACACAAAGAGGCTGAAATAGGATTTCACAGGCAACCTTAAATCTGGCATTTCCTAACTTTGCAAACTTAACGTTCTTTTAATGTAGTGGGTTTGTATGTCATTTCCCAGATTTTCAAAAAAGCAAACAGAAAAAACCTGACATTTCTTCATGTGGAACCATTTTGACTCGCATGTATTTTAACAGCAGGGTTGGAATCTTTAGGATCCACAGCACAGACCTCTGCCATTTGAGCTAACAGAGTAACTGATAGAGATTGACAACCCACTATGCTCTGTGAGCTGGCTGCCAGCAGGAGAGGAGGCAGACTTTTAACCATCAGATTTCACGGCAGTGGAATGTAGAGACTCAAGAACCCTGGGTTTTATTCTAGGTTCAGAGGGAAGTGTACCATAGTGATTACAGATCGTTCTGCTCCAGTTCCTACAAGCCCTGCCCTTCTGTGGCCCCATTCTGATACGAGGTCAGGGTGGGCAAACTTTTTGACTCGAGGGCCACATCTGGGTATGGAAATTGTATGGCAGCCCTTGAATGCTCACGAAATTGGGGATTGGTGTGCAGGAGGTGTGAGGCCTCCGGCTGGGGGTGCAGGCTCTGGGGTGGGGCTTGGGATGAGTGGTTGGGGGTGCAGGAGGGTGCTCTGGGCTGGGACTGAGGTGTTAGGAGGGCGCGAGGGGGATCAGGGCTAGGGCAGGGAGTTGGGGCACAGGAGGGGGTCGGCGGCAGGCTCTGGGGGGTGCTTACCTCAAGAAGCTCCTAGAAGCAGCAGCATGTCCCTGCTCCAGCTTCTACATGGAGGCGCAGGCAGGCAGCTCTTTGCGCTGCCCTGTCCACAGGTGCCAGCCCTGTGGTTCCCGGCCAATGGGAGCTGCAGGGGCGGCGCTTGGGGTGGGGGCAGAGTGCGGAGCCCCCTGGCTGCCCCTATGCATAGGAGCTGGAGAGAGGACATGCTGCTATTTGTGTGAGCCACACAGAGCGGGGCTTGAGGGTTGGATTAAAACCTCTGGAGGGACGGATGTGGGCCCCGGGCCGTAGTTTGCCCATCCCTGTACTAGGTAGACATCTACCCAATTTTCACATCCCTGTCCCAAAGCATGGAGATAGAGCTTCTCAATTAAACATTTATAAGAATATTAATGTGGGAAAATGTAATTTCCCCCTAACTCATTTTGATAAATGGCTGCATCGTTTTCACTGAAACTTTCCAGAACAATTCAGCCGAAGTCAGACAGTTGGCATGGAAAATTTCAGTCTAAATCATTAAAGTTATAAAGCAAATAAAAACAGAATCTTATGATGGAAAGTTTTAAGCAATGCTATTTGCACCACCTATAATTAGGAAGTGATTTCCATAGGAGCAGTCATATTGCAATACTGAGCAAAATGGGTAAACTTGTTTTAATGGGAAAGAGTTATGTTTTCATTAGGTTGTCCTGACAGAGCCATGTTTTGTTATTTGCTGTTCTTTATTTTTTTAAAATAGCTTCTAAATTGTAATGCCTTGCATTTGACCTTTAGCAGAATTAATTGCCTGTCTGTTTTACCTCTGCCCCTATTGTATCTGTAAATAGGATATAATAAGAAATACCAGAGACTTGAATTTGAGGACATTATTTAAAAAACAAAGCCCATCAAAGTACAATAATTATTAAATTTAATAAAAATTAAATAATAAACCTTGTACAAAATCTCAGACAATAAAAATATGCTGGTTTTTGTTTGTTTGTTTTACAAATGTTTCAATTAGTACAGCAAATAGCAATTCTTGGAAACATATGCATGAAATATCATAAAAAATAAATTTCAATCTTATGGTCTTCCTTAGTCACTAGACTTGTATGTACATTCATTTTGGAGGGAAAAAAATCATCAAAAAAACAGGAGCGCACACTTTCTTTTTCAGCTGTAAGTTTGGAGAAATAAATTTTGTAGGGGTTTAGAAGAGAGAGGTCACCCATAAAATAATAAAAATGCACCATAAACCCGCTGCCTCATTGCCACCATCCTCTGTCAGAGACAAGGAACATTTTACAACTGCTTAAGACATGATTAAAAAGTCTGCTCATGGTATGTGGGTATGCTTTTAATGGAAATGGAAGCAAGTGCTCCTTCAGCTTCACGATGAGTCACACAAATTAAAACAACCAAAAATTGCACTTCGATTTTCACAGGATTTACGGAAAGTTTTCAAGTACAAACTTCTGTATTTTTTTTTCTTTCAGTTTTTCAGTAGCAAGTGGTGTAATAAAAATCCAGTGTAACTTCAATGGTACCTATATCCTCTGTGAAGAAGACAAGGTTCATAAAGAATTTATAGAGTGTATAATATTATCTAGTGGTGTGTGTTTAAAAAAAATGTTTCAGCAAAGGAATCATATACCAAGTTTTAAGCCAGTGCCAGTTTAAAATTGTATATGTCTGTAAACAAAATAGGGCTGTAGCATGCACAGATGGGATCTTAATGAGACTTGCTATAGAATGAATGCTTCTGCTGTCCTGTACTGTATCAGAGGAGAGGTGGCTATGTTCTATTGCAAAAGGGTACATTTTCATTTGCTTTGAGCTTTCATTCTTAGCCATCCCAGAGACCACTCTTCTTCAACCACCTTGGTCAGATATATCTCAAGAAGGCCTTTTAGGTCCCTAAGGCAGGGACTTGACAAATCAGATTGTCTTTAGTGGGGTAACGTATTTATACCCACATTATTATTATGTTTAGCTAACACTTTTTTCATAAATGTGCTGAAGCACAACTCTCCCTGCAACCAGGGGTAGAAGCCTATAGAAATAGTGAAATAATCCTGCACTCTTAGGGATATCAAGATCAGGTTTTTTTTTGATCCTGGGTTCTTTTAATTTCTTACTTATACTGATGGTATTTAGCATTTATCCTGAAGAAACTGAAGATTATCATTTATATAACATCTATCTAATAATAAAATCAAGGCTTAAAATGGGGAAATAGAGACATTTAGATTGGGATTTTCAAAAGAGCCTAAAAAGAGGATTTTCAAAAATCCTAGCCATAATCAGTTAACCAGACTGATTTTTCAAATTTCCAATGAGGCAAAACACCTGAAAAACGATTGTTCCTACTTTCTCAATAGCTGGTTGCTAATTTTTACTTGACACTACATGGAGTTGGCAGCCAAATTCATAGATACCTGATGAACTCTGGCAAAAAGGAGAGAGGAAACAAGGGCCAATTATTCATCATTTATAGCAAAATATCAATGCAGAAAAATATCACTTTTTGACTCCACCCTATAAGTGTAGTGTACTGCGCACATCCTTATGCTTTGGGACTGACAGTGATCCATTTCTGGGATTTGTGGATTTAAAAATCCCCATGGACGCTCAGGAGGCTGGAATTATATTCCCTGAGGAGGGATCCTATCTTTTGCTGGGCTGAGACTGATCATTACCACGGACATTCCTAGTCTATTGACAAAAACACTGCAATAATAGTCTGTCTTCATTGCTCCCCACCCTGAGAAAAGTGTTTTTATATTGTGATAACTGACTTGATGAAAAAACCTAGTAGAGACAAGACACAGGTAGTTTTTACCTCTGTAACTAGTAAAAATAAACCTGATACTGATCCTGGGGGTTGGCCTTGACTAGTTACATCAAGGTAAAAATTACAGTGCCTTGTCTCCATCTAGGATATTGCATGGAGATAGCTTATTTGATGTAAACACCTCATCATTTTGCAGTGAAGGCAAAGCCTAATAGACCTACACACAATGAAAATACAGTAACAGAAGGGAAAAAAACACAAGGTACGTTTTGTTCCTTAACTGCTTGAAAATGATATAATCTCTGAGAGAGAAAGTGTTTGTGAGGAAGGAGAGCAACAAATTGCAGGCGTTAGCAGAACGATGGACTAATGGCTATGCTACATGAACTATACATGTTGTTGAGACTATTGTAAAAAAAATTTAAACTTAGACTGGTATATATTTAAGATGTGAATGTGTAATCTATTCTGTTCTGGAAAAAGTCTCACATAGCACCCTTCTCTTTCTCTTCTCACACACTCTTTTTGTGTTTGGCAAACCTGATCCATGAGAACAAAATAATCTGCCAAACATACATGTTTTACAGTGTACAAGATGTTCAGACTACAATAGGCAAGCTTTATAAATAGAGTATGATTTTTGGTACAGTATGCTGTTAATGCGAGGTTCTCAAGAGGGCACTTAGCAACTTTGTCTTATTCATTGCCCTTTTTTAATTAAAAAGGTACCATTCATATCATTAGATGGTATCAGTTGTTCTCAGTGGTTATATTTTTGTTTATATCTATAGCACCATAAGTGTACCATGTCTTTTTATTTAGTCTTTAGAGCATGAGTCCTTGCCCTGAAGACCTTACAGGGTTAATCAGGCATACAGGGCTGGCTCCAGGCACCAGCTTTCCAAGCAGGTGCTTGGGGTGGCATTCAGAATGGGGTGGCAGTCCGTGTCCCGCGGCGGCAATTCGGCAGCAGCTCTGCTGCTCTTCCTGCCACGGCGGCTTTTGGGCGGCAGCTCCGCCGCTCTTCCGAGCGCATCGGCAATTCAGCAGCAGCTTCACCGCTGTTGCGGTGGCAGCAATTCGGCGGCGACAGCTTGCGGCGGCAAAATTGGTAGAGCCGCCCCTGCAGGCATAACACAGCAAGAGCTGACAATAAGCAAAGGGTTTCACATCTACGCATGTGCATACGCAGCCAAAATAATTTAATAGTTTATTACAGTTTATTTAGCTATTGAGATGTATTTCACCATATTAAATTTTAAACAAAGAAACCTTGATTCTTCTTCGAAGAGTGTCCCCATGGGTGCTCCACTATAGGTGTTTGTGCACTCTTGCGCTTGTAATCAGAGATTTGTGATAGCAGTTCCTGGTTCGATTGTACATGCGCAGTCACCATCTTGTGCCGCCTCAGGCGGTTATCTGGCACTGTGTGTCCAAATCCCGCTCAATTCCTTCTCTACTGCCTTTGGCTTGAGTCAGAGCATTTAGCCGCGCCTCTGTGCCTAGTCTTATTAGCATAGTTTTCACTAGTTAGACTTAACAAAAACTAAATGTAGTTAGTTCGTTTCTCCCTGTTTAATTTCTTTTCCCTCAAAAAAACATTTTTCCCCATTGGACTAGAAGTTTAGGTTTCTGTTGTTAACCGTTAGAGTCTTGGGTTTCCCCTTATGCGGAGAGAAACACTCCTCTGAGGGGAAAGCCTGTTTCCCCGTGTTTTAAACGCTGCCTCTCCTGCAGACTTTCAATACCTGTGTCAGACTATCACTCGCAGTGTGTTTGCTGCCTCACCGAGACACAGAGACCTCAAAAGTGCTCACTCTGCCACAACCTAAAAGCCTGAGAGACTTTCAACTTAAACACCACCTGATGGAGAAGTCTCTCTGGCTGGCATCTGAGCCCGAAGTATGGATCCCCCCTGCATATACCAACTGCAGCCTCTGGCAGCGGCCCTTCCTCCATGGCTCAGACTAAAGACCACTCTGCCAAAAGGTGGCAAAAAAGCAGGCTACAACTTCCACAGCTTGGGAATCTGCCAAGAAACTGCATTCTCCAAACTGGCAAACCCCATCAGTACAGACCTCACTGGCCTTCTCCACAGCTGAAGTAGTGGCACCCTCCAGTGCAATGAAAGAAAAAGAGCCCAAGCAGGCTACCTCTGACACGGGCAGTAAGGGGAAACCGAAACCCCATGCCTAGGCACCAGTGGAGCTGACTAGACACTTGGCACAAAACGGCTCTGCACCACTGCAAATCACAGCACCACCTTTTGCCGGCATAACACAATCGGTGTCTGTAACGACACTGACAACCACGCCGCAACCATCAGTACCAACCGCTACACCTTCAACGGCACCAATGTTATCAGCGCTGCAGCAATTCCTGCATCAGGATGACCTAACAGTCACCTCAACACCAGAATCTCCTATTCTCACCACTGATGTCACTTGGGCACGGTCAGTACCGAGTCACCTCACCCCTCCACCTCAATCTGCTCCTGCATTCTCAAGTGATGATGAGGATGAAGGGGAAATATATTCTTCACACCATTTTTCCCCCATCCACCACCGACCAGACCTGATCCACCACCGCCCAGGGGCTATTATACTGGGCCCTAAGATTGACACTGGTACAGGCACCCATGCATGCCAACACTGCCTCTTCCACTACAGTGGTCTTATTGGAGCCCTTGGGCAGCATGCCCCCCCACATCACCACAAACCTCCCAGCTCCCCCACCCCTCCCCCGCCAGATGAGTGCACATCATTCACTTTGACCTTTGGTACCAAGACCATGTGAGCCTCCAGAAGAGGTAGTCAGAGAGGAGGAGGAGACCTCTGACGAGGAGTTGGCCCTCCCAATATGGGGGACTATTTCAAATGATTTCAAGGCCTCTCTTATAGAGTTGTGAGCTTATTAGACATCTCACTGTAAGAAGTCCAGGAGGCTCAACACAAACTCCAAGACATCTTACAGACATTGACCTCTTCTAAACTCACTCTACCCATGAATTATGCAATTATGGTACCAGTTAAGTCAATTTGGCAGATCCCAGCAACAATCCCACCCAGGTGCAAGAGGTCTGACAAAAATACTATGTGCTGTCGACGGGAACGGAGTTTCTCATCTCGCACCCCGCACCGAATTCCTTGGTGGCGGATGCAGTTAATGAACAGGGAAGACAACACCACCCCCAAAACATGCCATATGACAGAGACTAGAAGAGGCTTGACCTCTTCAGCCATAAGGCCTACTCCTTAGTGACTCTGCAACTTAGGATTGCCAATTATGAGGCATTACTTGCCAAATATGACCACATGAATTACTCAAAGCTATCAGACTTTATTGAATTTGTTCCTGAGGAGAAAAGAGAGCAGTTCAGGTCAATCATCTCTGAAAGACCACTTATAGCCAGGACAATATTGCAGGCTGCCCTGGACTCTGCAGACACAGCAGCGAGGTCTGCAAACACCGTGCTAGTGATGAGAAGAGCATCTTAGTTACATGTCTCTGGGTTCCCCACAGAGGTGCAATTGATAAAGATCTTCTATTTGAAGGGCCTAACCTCTGCAGCCAAAACAGACTAGTGCCTCCACACACTCAAGGACTCGAGGGTGGCGTAGAAGTCCCTGAGCATCTATACACCTAGGACCAAGAAAAGACAGGGAAAATAATTATACTTCACAGAGATTCTTGTCCATGCAATACACACAACTGCACAGACAATATGAACAACAAGGGCGGAAACAGAGATCCACGAAGAGACAACAGCCTCACCTCAGCCTACTACATCTCAACAACCACCCTCAAGGCAGCAATTTTGAGACTTTGGTTGAGGGTCTGAGACCCCCACGTCTTTCAGCGCTGGAACCACCTACCATCTCTCAGCCGTTTGGAGGTTGCCTGACTCCCTTTTACCCAGTCTGGCATCCATCACAACAGACAGATGAGTACTAGAGATCATCAAGACTAGATAATCCATCCCATTTATCTCCATCTCCCCTACAACCATCCCTCTTCAGGGACCCTTCTCATGAACATCTACTGTGACAAGAAGTAACCCACCTCATACACTTTGGGGCAGTAGAACTGGTACCAACAAAACACAGAGGGAAGGGCTTCTGTTCATGTTGTTTCCTCACACAGAAAAAATGAGGGTGGAGACCCGTTCTTGATTTATTGTGTCTCAATAAGTTTGTGAAGACTCAACACTTCAATATGGTCACATTGATTGCCGTAAGTCCAGCACTAGAAAGGGGGGGAATAGGTTCTCAGCCCTCGACTTCCAGGACACGTACTTTCATATAACAATACATCCATCACATTGGAGGTTCCTCAGATTTGCTCTAGGAGCGGATCACTTTCAATACAAAGTTCTACCTTTCGGCCTCTCCATTGCCCCTTGAATATTCTTGAAGGTCCTCACGGTTGTAGCAGCCTACCTCCGCAGAAAGGGAATCATTATAGTCCTATATTTGGACGACCACTTATTGAAAGCAACAACACGACAAGTAGAGCTAGAAGCCACCAAAAGGACAGCAGCTGTCTTTACACGCTTAGGCCTACAAATAAATACACAAAAAGCAACACTAACACCAGCGCAAAACCTAGAATTTATCTGTGCCTGCCTCAATTCTCCCGAGGCTATAGCCTCTCTACCACGACAATGGTTCGTGACTCTAACCAATCTCATCTCCATAATGCTGAACAGTTCTCAGACAACTTCGAGGACTTGCCTGCAATTATTGGGCCACATGGCTGCAATTATTGGGCCACATGGTAGCGTGTGGTGTCTACAAGCATGGCTCTGGACAGCGTACGCCCCATGCAAGCACAGTGTAAACAAATGACTCACAATACTAAACAAAATAAAAGAATCACTACACTGGTGGATACGACTAGACACTGTCTGGGTTGGGGTCCCTTTTGAACAAAATTCCCCAATGGTGACCATCATGACAGACATGTCACTACTAGGTTGAGGAGCACATCTGAACACTCATTCTCTTCAGGGCCCTTGGTCCCCGTTAGAATCCCTCCTACACATAAATCTACTAGAACTACTCGCCATTCACAATGTGTGTTCTCACTTCTTATCCATGGTCAAGCATAAGACCATACAAGTCCTCACAGACAATGTTGCACGCATGTTCTATATAAACAGTTGTGTGTGTTGGAGGGGGCATGCTCACACTTTCTGTGCACTGAAGCCATGCAGCTCTGAAACTGGTGCATCAGTCACAACATGGACATCACAGCATCGTACCTACTGGGATCCCAAGACACCACAGCAGATGCACTAAGCAGGAACTTTTCTCAGGACCACAAGTGGAAATTAGATACGCGAATATACAACATATTCAAGCACCGAGGGTTCCCAACTGTAGACCTCTTTGCAATGGCACACAATGCTAAATGCCCACACTTTTGCTTCAGAGCAGGGCTGGGTCCTCGCTCCCTGGGCAACATCTTTCTTATCAAATGGGACGTGACGCTCCTCTCCTATACGCCTTCCCTCTCTCCCCCATCCTGGCATGGGTGATTCACAAGATCAGATTGGGTAAGTCCAAAGTCATCCTGATAGCCCCCATGTGGTCTCGACAAACATGGTTTCCTTACCTTCTCAGAATGGCAGTGTGCCGGCCACATACACTTCCTCTTCTGTCTCATCTCCCCTCTCAGGACAGAGGCCAAATTCTTCAACCAGACTTAGAAAGACTCTATCTCAAGGTGTGGTTACTCCATGGCTCTGAGGACCTGAAATGCCTGCTCAGAGGAAGTACAGAATATTTTATTAAATAGCTGCAGAACACTCACCCATCACACATATCTACACAAATGGAGACAATTTGATAATTGGTGCCAAAGAAACAGCGATCTCTTTGTCCTTACCTCTGATACTAGAATACATGCTGGGGCTTAAGAAATCTGGCCTCTTCATGAGCTAAGTCTCGTGCACCTCTGAGCTGTCACAGCGTTCCACCACAAGGTGGATGACTTATCCATTTGCACGCACCCAATCACCAGTGCTTTCTCAAAGGCCTCACCAACATTGACCCTGAAGTACGAACCCCTACTCCATCATGAGATCTTAACTTAGTCCTCAGAGGCATCACCAGACCCCCATTTGAACCATTAACAACATGCTTCCTCCTCCACCTTTCAATGAAGGTGGGATTTTTCATCGCCATCACATCTGCCAGATGGGTGGGAGAACAAGGGGCCCTCACTATACCCACTATACACAATATTCTTCAAAGATAAAGTTACCCTAAGACCACATCCTAAATTCTCACCTAAGGTCACCTCCGCATTCCATCTCATCCAACCCATTCACCTCCCAACATTGTACTCTAATCCATGGGAATAGACGGGAGTCAACACTCCACATACTGGACACCCGCAGGGTGCTAGCCTTTTACATAGACAGAACAAAGACATTCCACAAGTCTCCAAAATTAGGGATGCCAGTCACTGAATGATCGAATGGAAACACCATATCCAACCAGACACTGTCCAGATGGATTTCTGAATGTATCGTATTGTGCTACGTCCCCTACGATTTTCAACCCCCGACAGGGATTCACACCCATTCCGCCAGAGCTTTATTGGCTTTGCTGGCATTTCTTAACAATGTACCAATTACGGACATCTGTAAAGCAGCAACTTGGGCCTCAGCCCATATATTTACACAACCCTATGCATTAGAACATCATGCAACATCTGATGTAATATTCAGATGTACTGTATTTATCATCTGCCATGACCTCAACTCCAAAGTCCTTTCCTTCAGCTGAAGGGCACTGCTCGGAAGTCACCTAAAATGGAGCACCCACAGGGACACTCCTCGAAGAAGAAAAGGTTACTTACCTTATGCAGTAACTGAGATGTTTCAAGATGATTGTCCTTCTGGGTGCTCCACTACCCACCTTCATCCCTCTATTTCAGAGTTTCACACTGAATGCTTTGCAGTAGAGAAGGAACTGAGAGGACGTTGGTAGCACAGTGCTAGATAACTGTCTAAGGCGGCATGAGATAGGAACTGCACGTGTGCAATCCAACCAGGCACTGCTACCACAAATCTTTTTTACAAGCACAGGGTCACACAAACACCTAAAGTGGAGCACTCACAGGGACAAAAAGTGGATCAAAAAGTGATGAGAAATGTCTCGCCCTGCTAAATATAATTGTTATTCACAGCATTGATTTACCAGTCTGGTATGTTCTTATCTGCATCGGTCTGGATTATAAGGTGATCGAAAGCTGGCTAGATCATCGGGCTCAACAGGTAGTGATCAATGACTCAATGTCTAGTTGGCAGCCAGTATCAAGCAGAGTGCCCCGGGGTTGGTCCTGGGGCCGGTTTTGTTCAACAGCTTCATTAATGATCTGGATGATGGGATGGATTGCACCCTCAGCAAGTTCATGGATGACACTAAGCTGGGGGGGAGCTAGATACACTGGAGGGAGGGATAGAGTTCAAAGTGACCTAGACAAATAGGAGGATTGGGCCAAAAAAATTTTTATGAGGTTCAACAAGGACAAGTGCAGAGTCCTGTACTTAGGATGGAAGAATCCCATGCACTGCTACAGGCTGGGGACCGACTGGCTAAGCGGCAGTTCTGCAGAAAAGGACCTGGGGATTGCAGTGGATGAGAAGCTGGATATGAGTCAACAGTGTGCCCTTGTTGCCAAGAAGGCTAATGGCTTATTGGGCTTCATTAGTAGGAGCATTGCCAGCAGATCGAGGGAAGTGATTATTCCCCTCTATTTGGCACTGGTGAGGCCAAATCTGGAGTATTGTGTCCAGTTTTGGGCCCCCACTACAGAGAGGATGTGGACAAATTGGAGAGAGTTTAGGGGAGGTCAACGAAAATGATTAGGGGGCTGGGGCACATGACTGATGAGGAGAGGCTGAGGGAACTGGGCTTATTCAGTCTGCAGAAGAGAAGAGTGAGGGGGGATTTGATAGCAGCCTTCATCTACTTGAAGGGCGGTTCCAAAGAGGATGGAGCTTGGCTGTTCTCAGTGGTGGCAGTGACCGAACAAGGAGCAATGGTCTCAAGTTGCGGTGGGGGAGATCTAGGATGGATATTAAGAAAAACTATCTCATTAGGAGGGTGGTGAAGCACTGGAATGAGTTACCTAGGGAGGTGGTGGAATCTCCATCCTTGGAGGTTTATAAGGCCCAGCTTGACAAAACCCTGGCTGGGATGATTTAGTTGGGGTTGGTCCTGCTTTGAGCAGGGGTTGACTAAATAACCTCCTGAGATCTCTCCCAACCCTAATCCTTTATGATTCTCTGATTCTAATCTTTGAGACAGATTAGCTGAACTATTCCTTCTAAGCACAAAGTGTATTGCAAGTCACAGGGACAGTAGTGGTCTCTGAGGTACCTGGCATCTAAATCATTTAGGGTTTCTTAAATAGAGGCCAGCACCTTGACTTTCACCCTGACAACAACCAAGTGTACGACGATCTGATCAGTTTAAAAGGCTTTTTGCACTACTGTAGCTAATGCTTTTAAATGGCCTTCAAGTTTATACCCTCATAGACAAAATTGCAGTAGTTTAGCATTGATTAAAAAAAATATATATTTGAAGATTGGACTCGAGCAGCTTATTTTTAATCTCTCTATCCCTTTTCTCTCTCTGCTCAAACAAAATATCTTCATGCAGCCCCAACATATTAATAGAACTAGTTTTTGATGCAGAAATCATGTTATTGGTCACACCCACATTGTTCGTTCCTCAAGATACTGTATGAACTTCCCTAAATATGCATGTGCCACAAGCTCCCCCAACACTGTGTTGATACGTACAAACCATTACCCTTGCTATGAACCTTAAGCCTGGCTGAGTGAAATGTGTGTCCTTAAAGGCAGCCTTTTTACACGCAAATTAACTTTCTTGTCATTCCTGTGGATACCACAAAGCTATTGTACACTTTTCTCTTAACAAATGCATTGCAAAAGGCAGGTATTGAGATGTGTAACATGCAGCAGTATGGTGATCTTTAGTTACTATGCTGTATAACATGTTTTACAAGCAGCATCAGAAGATAAATGTATGTGGGCCTACTATTTACCACTGAGATATTTTCTACATTAAGAAAAATCTATTAAAATACTGACTGCGTTCTCTGAAGGATTTAGCAGTTGCTAGACTGCCAGTCAGCCAAGGGTATACAAGAGTTATTGTCATTTTGATTTTCAGATGAGTCATTTGGTATATTGCCCCCGAAGGCTCTTCATTATGATTCAGTGCACAGCATATAAAATTGCTTAGGCTTTCTGGGCTTCATGGAATCAGAGTGGGGGTTGCAGTTGCTCAGCATTCTGAAGCAGTGGCTTTATGTTTAATTGACACCTTTGATGTAGCCCTAAGACAGCACCTGCACCTCCCACTGCTGCTCTGAAGACGTCAGCCTTACGCAGAAAAGGCTTCTGCTTATGAGTCCTGCATCTCATTCAGCTCACTCTGTGAGCAGCCCTAGCTATCCTTAACTAATCCCACCGCTTCCCATTTTTGCTCCAGCTTGGCTTAGTACAGGAAAAGAATTGTTGTGCTTGCTATCATCAGGTTAAACACTAAGATTGTGTCCATGTTAGAACTCATAGAAGGTAAGTTAAATGCCTTATTGATACCTTAGTATGTAAATATTCATATAAGATTGAGAATTCAGGTGTCTAGTTGCTTATTTTTTTCTGAAACTGACAAATATGGATTGTTAATATGCCAGTTTATTTAAAGAGTGTGTGTGTGTGTATATATGTGTGTGTGTGTGTGTGTGTGTGTGTATATATATAAAAGCATTTCTTTCTATGCTTTAGTAAGTTTTTAAGAACATTATTGGCATCCTCTATGTGATTATTTTGTAGTACACTATGATTCTCTTCAGGTATTCAGTATTTGTTAATTTTACAGAGCATGTCATATAAGGCTGAAAATGCTTCTAAAATTAAATACTTTGAAATATTTTGAAGGAACTTAACTATTTAAGAAAGTGATGGTATGGTATAATGTATACCTGAGATTTTATGGCCAGTTCTTTTTTTATGTCTGAAGTCCATCCGAGTTAGTTCTGGGGTGATGTTTGGTAGTAATGCAAAAATGCCTTCAAACAAGTGAGGGATTAACAGCAAGCTACAGTGATTTCTTCTTGCAAGCAGTGCTGCTTTTTATTCCTAGTTCATAGCATAGAGAAGCATAATTAAATGGGATGAAAGGGATTAAATATAGGTAATATTTGTTAAGGCAACAAAGCATTATGGCTTTCCATGATATGCATGCATAGGCACTATACAGTTTAATAAAATTTAATGAAGTTCATCACCACTGACTTAAACAATCATTTTAGATCGGCTACTTTTTTGTTTAAGCACTGTATAAATCGGCAGTGTGAGAATCACAGTGCTAGAAGAGCAGTTCATTTCTGCACTACCTTATTTAACATTTACAAATCTGAAAAGGGTGAATGGGTACCTTAAGAAAAAGTAGATAGAATTAAGACATGCTTATTAATTATTTTCCTCTGATTTTACTCTGTAGGTACCATGAGCCAAACATTTATTTCTGTATTTATTTATTATTTTTCTAGTTAATGGAACCCCTGGTAGCCAGCTTTCTACTCCCCGGTCTGGGAAGTCTCCAAGCCCATCTCCTACCAGCCCAGGAAGCCTGCGAAAACAGAGGGTAAGGAAACAAGGAACTGAATTTTGAGACTGGCTGAGCAAGGATCTGGCATGGGTGCCACCAAAATTGCCTTCCCCAAAAGTGTTTATTACACCTAGCCAGAGGTATGGGGTGGAAGAGCTTGGCTACAATTCCTGTTGTGCCCGTGCAACACTCTTAAACAACTAGAATGCAGCTGCTCTCCATCTTTCAAAATATTAAGTGTGCTGGGTAGTGGGTTATCTTTAAGAAGGAAAAAAGAAGTCTTTCCTCTTGCTTTCAGAACACTTTTATGTCTTTGTTTTTTGTCAAGCATTTCACAACTGGAGGGAAAGTTAGACCTCCTAAAAGTTCCATATTTATTTATTGGCACCCCAGCTTTAATTCTAAGGTAAAGTGAAGGAGTGCTCTGTGGAATTTAGCTATATTGTCATGAAAATATACAGTAAATTCTTGTTTGACCAGCCAAAGTGGCTCAACATCAAGGCAACAGCGGGATGTATTAGTGCTTTGGAGGCCCAGGATCATCAATAGATTTTCAATTCCTTTACCAAAAAGCTAGGGTGACTACTGTACATAGTGTACCTAACCATCATCATATTCCCTCTAGTCTGATGGTGGTAGCTGTGTAATTGCTGTAGTAATCCCTGTGTAACAGAATATTTTTGGTTCAACATTGCATTCTCATGTGGGCCAAAGGCAGGTCAGTACTGTGCACAATGATTTAATTAATTGCATTAGTCCAAAGAGAATGAAACAGAAGTCTATTGATCTTCTCTTCTGATATTTTCTCAACTGTGGTCTGTGGGCCTCAGAGAAATCATCTTTGAGTCACTACATCATGTCTCAGATTGTCTTGCAAATACAGTTGGACTCAGGTTTTCTCAGCCTCCTCCAATTTTAAATAAACTATGAGTTAGCTTCCTGTCTCTGTGAAGTAGGGAGTTATAAGCAGACCTGACAGTGTGTGACTCTAAACCTAATTTTAGTCAGGTTTTGGATTATTTGGAACGCAGGTAGGTAAGAACGTGAGTTACATTTGGTGTGAGTTGTTCCTGAAGCCCTCTCCTTGGCAGCAGTGGCATCTTGGTCCTTTTGATCTGACTCCCAAGGTTTATTGGATTAATTGTTAGTAAGTCGCTTGGGGTGGGGGAAATGTCATCCGAATTCGATGGATTTCACAGTGATGATATGGGTCTCCATCGAGGTGGATGGCATCAGCAGCAGAAAGGATTCTCTCATTGGCTCTGAGGTCACCTATTTTCCCTGGTACATCTCAGTCTTCTCTCTCTCCATCACTCATGCTATTTTTGCATCCCGAAGAGCAGAAGACATTTTCTCCTTTTCATGACGTTCATTGAGGGAGGGTTGAAAGGAAGCCATGTAGTCAGCGCCTTTCCATGCAAAGTGCATCTCCTCTACCTGTTTTTGATTTCCCAATGTGGAGCGTAAGGGACATGGATTCTTCCTATCCAGTACCTCTTCTTGGGAAGGAGATATTGCAATTACACAGGGTTCTAAACATTGCATGGTGATGGTGGTATGATCAAAATATTCAGCAAATTGGAAATTTTCTTTTGAAATTCAAGATAAACTAAAGGAGCAATAACTCTTCTGTAAAAGGGTCAGGTTCTGCCCTCAATAGTTACAAGCAGTCCCACTGATTTCACTGGGAGATGCATGCATTCCTGTGGGCAAGAAAGAGAAAAGGGTATGTGAATGTGGGGTATACACATGTGCACGCTATGTAAAGATTGCAAAACCCTGTATTGTGTGTTTTTATAAAGAGACAAAATGTGTGTATACACGTAGAAACATATATTACATTACATGCAAAAAACTACATTAAAATGTTATTTAGATTGCAAAGTCAAACATTTTAAAGTTAGGAAATGCAAGAATTATGGTGGCCTGTGCATCTAACTCAGCTCTGTTGTGTGTCCAAACTGTGCATCTAACAAGTCCTGTGGCAAAAATACTATGTGATCACGTAGTTAAAGATCATAATGCACAGGCACAAGGGACAAATTATGGATCCATAGGCAACCATAAACTGACATTTTATAACTTTGAGTGCTGGACTTTACATCCTAAATAATCTTTTAATGTAGTTTTTTAATGCAATTGCCTAGGATTGCTTTTTTAAGGAAAAGTGTATGAACAAGTTATTTTATATCTGACTGTAACAAACTCCCCTTCATGCATCAATAGGGTTTGACCCATGAGCCTCCAGCACTGCAGCATAAACTGCAGCCATTTGAGCTTCAGGTCTAACTACATTAGCCAGCCATAGGAAAAGGTTGTTATCCCAGAGTGAGGAGATGGCTTCTAGTACTATGTGCTGGGATCACAAGGTAGTTGAGGGGAGCCTGGTCTCTCTCTCTCTCTCTCTCTCTCTCTCTCTCTCTCACTCTCTCACTCTCACTCTCACTCTCACTCTCACTCTCACTCTCTCTCAACGATGCTGGAAGGTGGGGGACTCCTGTCCCATGTGGTGCCCTTGTGGGGTGGATATGAACTGCTTGGACCATGTCCTGGATCTAGGTGGTTTATGGGTGGATCCCAGCTAGGTCCTCTCTTCTGCTTGGGAGATGGGAGAATTCCTGCCCCAGGTGGTGTCCCCAGAGGGCAGATGAGACACTTACACTATGTGCTCCATCCCCATCGGCAGGAGTTAGGGGAGTGCCTGACCTATGTCTTGTTGCCAGGGGGATGCTGAGCCAATGTGATGTGCTGGGTCTGGGAAGGGAGAGGGTTTGTCAAAGAAATGCCAGCCTGGCTCTCCACCCAAACCTCCTTCCAGATACATATGTTCTGGTTGCTCTTTTGTGTTGCTAGTACAGTGTCCGCTGCTATGGCAGTAGCCTGGGCAAGGCTATTTAGAATGTTCAGTGATTTAGGCAGGCTGCTAGAATTGTCCTGCTGAAAGGAAATGATGATTTATAACACTTCGGAATTTAATGGTACAAAGAAAAGTCACCAGTAGCTTGAAGAGTTTCTCCCTTTTGAATATCAAAGACCTGATGCAAACTATAAGGGTATTCATGGTTCTCAAAGAAAAGATCATAAGAATCTTTTATAATTGAAAGTGTTGGGCAACCTAGGTATAGGGGTCGCTACCATCACCCCCTTATATTTGTGCATATACTTTTAAAAGATGAAATCTTGGCCCTGTTGAAGTCAATGAAAGTTTTGCCATTTACTTCAGTAGGGCCAGTGTAACCCACACGCCTCCTGAGTGTGGTGGTCTGTCCCATCTATTGACACCAAGACCACTTAGAGAGAGAGATAAAATGAGTTTGTTCTACAGCTTTAGCTAAGAGCCAGTTGGCTTTTAGTTCATGCAATAGAGGCTCATACACTAAGCTCCAGAAGTCCCAGGTTGAATCCTGCCCGCTGACAACCGGGGTCTGTCAGTGTTACACCAGGATTTCACATTATTCATGAAAACCAACACTAGCAAAACCATTAGGGATATAATTTTAAACATTCAGAAGTCAGGAAATGGAAAAGCAAGTTTCACCCTTACCTATCATATATCTGGCTCAATCCGGTCTTTCTGTAGCTATGCAAAATCCATTGAAATCAGTGAGTGTTGTGCATTAATATCTCAGGGTAAGTTTGGGCCTACTTCATAGGGTAGTGACATTGAACAGTATAGCTAGCCGTCCAGAACAATTCTATAGGTGGGACATAGACTATTTAATATTAACAAGAGATCATTAATTTTGCATTTCCTGACTGTCTCAAATTGAAATCTTAATGTTACAGTAATGTAATGTTTTAATAATTAAATTTCACCAATTTTGAAAGTAGAAAAATGAGATTAGTATTTTAATATTTCTATTGTGTACTTCCACAGCTGCCAAGTTGAAAATCTGTGCAATTTAGGAATGCCACAATGGGGGCAGGCACTGTCTCTAGGTTCTGTGTTTGTACATCACGTAGCATAATGGGGTCCTTGTCCAGGACTAGGATTCCCAGGTGCTACAGTAATACAAATAAATAAATAATAGCAGAAAAATCATATCCTCTTTAACTCCTTTTGATACTATTTACATTTGTTATTCCATAGTGTTGGTAATAATACTATTACTTTAATCTTAGCAGAAGTTCTGTTACCATGCATGTAGCAACCTAATTTTTCAGTTCCTTAAATTATTTTAATTATAGTTTTGCTGAGAGTCGTCCGCAGTGAGATTAATCAAGCTGAAAAGTTTTAAAATATAAAGTTCAGGAATTTTTTGTGGTGTTGTGCAAAGAGGTCTTTATCTTTATACAGCAGAAATGTGGGATTTTTTTGATCATAACATAACAAAAATTGGTGAATACATTATCCAGAACATTCTTAACCTTTTGATTAAGATGGTGCACAGGAAATTTTACTTCAGTGCTAGCTAGCAAATAACAAATGTTTGTGGGTCAGCAAATACACTGGGATTCCCAAAATTTCAAAAGTTGGATTTAGGTATGCCTTCCATGTGAGCTGTGAATGAATTAAAATGCATGGAACAAAACAAACTTTATTTTTGTGGCTATTCCTTAAGTTCAAGGAGTCCAGGTGAACATGACCCTAAAAATCTGTTTGATTAGAAAGTTTGATTAGCTTTCCTGTCACGGGGTTCACTCACCACTAGGGTTGCCTAGTCCTGGCAGCTCAGGGGATCCTCTCTTTCCAGGTCCAACACCCCCTTCTGCTGCTCATTGCGTGCACCTCTCTATAACTCTTTGCAACTCAGGGTGCTCCGTCTTCTTGGCTTCTCTCTCTCCTAAGTCACTATACTCCTTACTTTCCAGGGTATCAAAGTATTTCCTAACAAATGGTTTCAGGCAGTCTTCTCATTCACTGCCACAATGGTGCCTCTTCCCCAGTGACTGGTAGGGGAACCCGGGCTCACCCTTTATTCCAGGTTCCAGGGCGGGGACCCTCTAATCAACAGCACCAGTCTGCCCTATCTTAAACCTTGGTGCCTTTTCCCTAAGCCTCTCCTACACCTACTATCTCGTGCTTTCTCTGAGTTTGCCAGCCCAAACTTCCTCCTCCCAGGCAGTAAAGGCAGACTAGATTCCATAGCTTCACCCACACCTCCCTTCCCCCAGGGAGTGACTGCAGATTTCTTCCCTCCCCTATCAGCTCTCCTGGTTTTATAGAAGCCCCCTCTGTTCCTGCACAGGTGATTTCCCCCTAATTAGGGCTTTCCTCTCAGCCTAACTATCCCCCAGCTTGCAGCCTAATAAGTTAATTGATCCCTCTGACCTACATTAACCCTTTCAGAGTGAGGAACATACCCCATGACATCTCCTGACAAATGGATGCATTTCTGTGCACTATGCATCAGAAATACCAAAACATAACGATATGTACATATAGGAGAAGTTTTAATAATAGCTAAATAATTACATTAAAAATTAGAAAGGACTGTTTACAGTTATGCCTCAGCCTAGATTGGTTACTAAAAGACAGGGATACATTTGAAGCATGATTTTCAGAATCTGGGGCCTGTTTTGCATGCTGTATGTATGCATACAAATTGGTGATTTAAAAGCACACTTGGCTGTTATGAATACATGTATGTATAATTCTTGACTTCTGTGCATGCAAAGAAAACACAAATGTTCATGGGTTATGATATTTTCTTTTTTAAAACAAAACAAAAACAAAAGAAACCCATACATCTTAAATATTCCTTTTTTTTAAGTTAAGATTTTTAGGATTGTTTTAAAAAATAATACTCTCCTGAGGAAGAAAATGTGAATAGTTTTGCTGCTGAGTCCATCAGTCATCACCATTTTCATGTGAGGTGACAGTGGTGTTTTTGTACGATTGCAGGTTTCAGCAATGTCTATCTTGTATTTGTTTTAATATTTTTAAACCCATGACATGTTTAAAAGAATCCCAGCTTGAGACTCAAGGTAGCCACGCTGTTTTAATAAGTTGTGTTGTGTGGGGGGGATGGTAAACCACTGGGGAACACAGAATTTATTTCCTCCCTCTCTGAACCAACACTTATACTTATTTCACCTTGAAATGAGGCTGCTCTACCATGCACCTTTCTGCTTGGTGAACATTTTCTTGTGTTGCATATCTTTGAGAAACATGTTGTCTTTTGTAGGTTGGTTGAGGTTATCCATTATACTCCCACACCTCTGGCATTTGAGGATTATCTGATTAGTCAGAGGATGCTTAGAGTGGGTGTTGAAAAATAGAAGTTGCGCCTCTCTCTCTCTCTCTCTCTCTCCCTGCTGACATGAGCTTGTTGCTTGGCTACCATCAGAAAGAGCCAGTGACTAGGGATTTTACATGCTGTCTTTTTACCAAATAAAAAAATTGTGGAAAAAGCAGCACCACTGTCAGATAGTACTATATATGCAACCACAGTATTGAGGGTTAACTGCCCTAGGATCAAATATTTCTGGACCCATGCTGCATAGGTCCAGTGGCCTTTAGGTCCTGATGACCTTATAATACAAGGTAAGCATTTACTTTTCTGCTACTGCTTGAGAAAGAAACAAAAGGAAAATATTACTTGAATTCCATATTGCCAAGTTCCAAAGCTGCTATGAAATTCTGCAAAGCAGTCAGTTACTGTTTTATTACAGGGCCTTTATTAGTTAAGGTTAAAAAAATGCTATTTAAAATATTTTCTATTGACAAAATCTAGATTTACTTATGTTTCTAGGGCTCTGATGATTGAAGACAGGTTACTTTAAATTAAACCAACAATTCTGATCCACAACAGCAAAGAGATTATAGGACAGTTGCAGTGTAACAAATTGAACACAATAAACAAATCTATACTGCCCTTCATCTTACAGGACCTGTATCGCCCACTCTCTTCGGATGATTTGGATTCAGTAGGAGACTCAGTGTAAAAGAGAAAATGGAACAGTGTTTATGGTTTGTGATTTGGTGAAGGTTTAACATTTCTTACAAGATTAGCTGCTAATTTACAGTAACAGTGAATTGCACAAAAGGGTTTTGCATATTTAATATTAAAGTCATCGAGTCAAATATATACAAATTTATGGGGGCATTTTTGGTTTTACCACTTCTTTTGATGCAAGCTTTAGGGTAAGGCATTGAGTGCTTGACTCAGAAATGAAAACTAAGCATTTGTGCACACATTATGGGATAATGATTGGGTTAGGTGAATATAATGAAGAAATCAATTATGGGCAGAGAAGAGCACTCCTATTATCTTCTGAAATAGTGATCATATGTTCACAGTTTTTAATATAGTTCTCTTTATTTGCTATGGTATGGACATGAACATTTTTTGCTCTTTTAATAAATAGCTCAATTTGTATGACAGAACACAATTGTGACAGCAGACATTCTCCACCACTTTGCCCCTCCATAATATGAGCATTCACATTTACTTGATAAAACGATTTCCAGTGAGTTCTTAATCTAAAGAAAGAAAATTGAGAAACCATATATGGGTGTTAACTGAAAGAAATGCTTTCAAAGAACTGTTAGAGTATTTTCACTGTACTAGAATTTGATAACTGTAAGAAAAATGACGTTTAGCAGGAAGCATGAATATGATATTGCACCATGTCAGAGCTGTTATATTAATCACTCTTTTATTGCATAGGAGAGTAAATATTAATAAGAAAAAAATCTACTTAGTTGGAAAATACATAGACCTGCTGGCAAACAGCATACTGTACACGCAATGACACCTTTTTTGCAAACATATTTTGCTTACAAAGTGAGTATTTTTCACTTGTGTTAAAGATAGGAAAATCTTTCTCAGACTCTGACATAAAGTATGTTTTGTACCTTTTCCAAACAGGCCATTTGAAAAGTGAAAACCTTTAAAAATGGTGGTATTATGAATCAATCTCTTAAGGTCTGAATTTTTACGAGTTCCTTTATTTTCTATATCATGGACATTTTGTACAACATTAATATGCAAAACTCTTTTAGTGTTAAAGTAGGTCTTGCATTGTAACCAGCTGCTTAACACACACCTACTAATTTTGTTTGTTTTCTGCTGCTTTATTGTGAGAATACAAGCTAACTAATATAATTTACATAGTTATGGTCTTTCCAGTTATATGTTAAATCTTAATTTATTATTTATTCTTTATATTTAAGGCATAGTGTAGTGGTCATATATTTTTAGTAGTTCATTTACTTCTAGTATATCAAATACTTATGCTTTAAGACTTAGTGCCCCAACCATGCCAGATTCCTCTTTTTAAACAAAAAATTTACACAGGTGGTATTTTTGAGGAAATTGGTAACATCCCAATACAGCATCTTAAAAAAAAAAAATCAGGAACGTTTGTTTAAATACCTAGAGGGTTGTTAGCTACTATATAGCAACTTTTAAATGTAATATTTTACAGTTATGCTAATCTGTCCTTAAAAAAATCATGCAACTAGAAAATGTTGACATGTGGTACCTACAGCTTGCAGTCTAGTATATTACCATTTTGTTTGCAGAGAATATTGAAAACAAAAAATTGAAAGGGCAGCAGAACACAATACTCACCCTTCTATGTATTCACTATCTGGTTGTAGTATCATTTGGGGAGAAAGACACTGATCTGGCAGGCTTGTGAAGCAACTGGATTAATCCATTTTGAACACATGATTCACCACACCTGCTTCAGAGTTCAGGTTTAAAATGATTTCCAACAGAAGTTGAGAAGCCTCTGCCGAGATCAAAAGGTGCCCTGTTTTACCTAAAAGACTCAACAACTGTGAAGTTACTTGTGCTTGTGCCTGTTGTTGATATTTCTTTGTAAAAGGTATTACTTAGTTCAGTAGAGTCCATAATAGGTGGCAGTGGGTTGGCATCAGTTGCCAAAAATGCAAAGAAAGTGATGGAAGAGAAACAAAATAGCTACTGGCTCTAAGGGATTGGTTTTGTCTGAAAAGAAAAGGAATTCCCAGAATTTTAACTTGCTTTATGGACTACTATTTGCTCAGAGCAGTCCATTGAGCATTATTCATTCTGCACAAACAGTAGATATTGCCAGTGAATCTGAATTCCATGGCTTTGGTAGCTATGGAGGGGACTTTGGGACTAACAGTTGACTGATGATATTGCCAATTTTCCTTCCAGGCTGTTTCAAAGGATATGCTAGTCCCTAACATTTAATCATTTAAACATACTATTCTTTTTAAAGGGTTATTCAAGGGATAGTGTACATCATTTACTTTAGGAATGGAAGTCCCTTGAAGTTTGAAAAAGCATGTTGTTTATAAACATTAAGATTCCCTTTTATGTGGAGTGTAATTCCATTATATACATGAGCAGAAATTAAATGTTTCTTTGGACCAAGACCATAAGGTTCCAGTTCACTGGTGAACTGAAAATATGTTAACTTGGTATTGTAGCTTTGCTTGCAAATAGTACAACTTTTATTTTGTCATCTGGCTTTGTCACTGTTATTAAATAGCAGAATAGTTTAACCATCTTCGTATTATTTGAACTTTGTATAGTTCCTCTCCTTATATTGCATGACCTGTTCCTACCATAAGGAGTTTACCATGTGGTTGAAAGTTGTGTATAGATTGTGAATGCTTTGCTTCCCCTTGAGCCTCGTGGTTAGTCATGAATATTTTCCTAATGCTTTCTGCAACTTTTTTTTTTAAAGCAACGAACAGTTCAAATGTGAAGCACAGTATATAAAAGGGCTAACTGGTTTTGAACCCATGGACACTTACATCTTATTTGTGGCTTCTTTAAATGAATATATGAAAAAATTTAGTGGTCTTTTTGATATATTAAGGGCAGATGTTCACCTGGTGCAAATTTTCTTCGCTCCATTAAAGTCAATGGACCTACGACAACTTACATTAGCTGAACATCTCCCCTGAGTAACTGTATACGCTTTGAAAAGCTCTCATGTCCACCTAATGATGGGTCTGGTTCAGCTCTCTTTTAAATTAGTGGCAAAAATGTCACTGACTTCAGTGGATGCAGGATTGGGTCCTTATACACAGCTATGTATACGTATGCAGGCTGATCAATAATGGTAATATTACGAATGGTAATATTTTGACCTATTTGACCTTTTGCCCCATCATGAAGCATGCTGTCCTGCATTGTAATTAAATCATATTGTGTTGTAATATTGTTTAAAATTAAATCAGGAAGCTGTAGTTAACTAACAGCATCATAGTGTGGAAAATTGTTTTGCAAAACCATAAAACAATTCAGGAAGAGTACATTTTATTTGTTTGTTTTTAGCCCTTTGCACCTTTTTTGTTATGGTATATGTGGCTATAAAAATGTATACAGGTGTATGTGGGTATTTATATAAATATGCATATCTCATTGTGTATACATGTATGCATATATATGATAAGAAAGGATATGTAATGTCCTAGAGCCTTAGAGTGTATGGCTTGAGATTATTGGCATGCTAAAAAAATTGAAATAAATAAAACTGCTTGTTTTTACAACTTTATAGTTTACACTACAATGTGAACTTTATACAGCAAAGCATGTTGTTACAGAAGATGTCGTCCAACTCTAAATGTTAAAATTGACAGTTCCAAAACAAACAAACAAAATTCTTTAAATGGTACCCAAATTTACTATTTCATCCAAAAAAAAATAAGATTAAAAACACAGAAAAACACGGAGGCTAAATTTACCTCTTCACTTGTTGAAAACAAATATTAATGTTTACTGCACTTTTTGTTAGCATCCAATTATTATGCAAGCAAATACATCAATTGTAAATAATCTAACGTTGGATTTTTTTGCTTGTCAATGGCAAGAAGAGAGATTCTCACCAGAATGTTAAATAAAAATACAACCTTATGTCACACAGTTAGAAATAGCTTTACATGTAGATACAGACATACAAATGGTTGTTTAAGACCATTAAGAATGTATTTGATGCCTCACAATAATAACAGCATATCCCTGTGCTCTGAACAGGGGATATTCATAGCTATACTTTTTTAGTAATACATGTTGAATGGCCTGCTCTGCCTATTTACCCCCTGGATATGATTTGTTAGGGTTGCTGAGTGACCATAGCTCCCATTTTAAATCATTGTGTGTGGTGAGTGGGGAGGGTGTGAGTGTGGGTGGGTGTGTATACACACTTTTATATAAAAGCTATATATATACACAGTGTGCACTTTAATGTCTGTATTTGTGCATCTTGATTATATTCACATTTCAATCACCTTCAGCAGTAAAGTATGAAAAAAGTACTGTATTCATATGGATACCCATTGTCTGATGTGTTGAAATGTAGAGGTAATTAGTTGTGGTTTTCCCTGAATATGCTGTATTAAGTTTAAACTCTCTCTAGTGAAAGATGAACTAAAACCATTTCTGCTAAGGGCTCTTTTTATTAGTTGCTCCATAGTACTGTAAATACTGACACATTAATCACAAAACAAGTTAAAGGTTTTCACAAAGAGCTCCATATGGCCTTTTTTCAAAGAAAAGTGCTTGGATATTTTCTTCTCAAATCTTCCATTTTTTTGTATTAATGTGCTTCAGGAAACCAGAAAAACTGTTGATTTATTAGCAAAACTTGTGAAACCTACAAAAATAAGTTCTGATTATTTGAAATAAAACAATCAGCTAAAGAAAATCACTTCCATTTTCTGCCATTGTTACATCATACTGTGTTGTACTTGTGTTTCATATTTGGCCATGTCATACCGGTTGCAGTTTGTTGTATTGCTAGATTTAACATTATCCTAAAATATTGTAAGTCATGTAATAAATAAATGGAAAAAACCCCATACACGATGTTCAGTGAGTTTATTTTGAAAATGTGAAAAGCAGGCTTCAAAATAATTCTCATGGTTATTATATATACATATTGGATGACATAGTTCATCTAATAGTTCAATTAATGTAAGCGTGTAGGATTCATGGATCCTAATAGGTTGCTTTAACTAGTGGATGCATTTCAGTAGCTTTTAAAATTTAAATTCTGGGCTCTAGTGTGTAGAGGTAAAGAGTCCTCTAGGGAAGAATTTTGTTTCTAATAGGTCCTTTGGAGACAGGAAATTTACCTGCCTAGAATTGCTTATGGGTGAATTTGTGAGTGTGTGACGGGATAGATTTGAAGTATGAAGTGAGAAATCAGTGTGCTGTACCGTAAGCAGTGTACCGGGTTTTGCTGTCAACTGAGCTTTAGCAGCACTCTTCCTAAGTCACCTAATTATTAGAAAAATGTGTCTGCAAAGAATGTTGAACTGTATTTGCTGTATTTTAAAATAAATACCTTGTTTCCCCAGCACACCTTTGCCCTCTTTCATTTATGTTTCCCTAGTTTATTTCTGGGGAAAAACTTAGCAACAGATGACATTCTATCTCCTGCTGGTTACTGTCGCTTCAACTCATTTTCAAGAGCTCTTACTCTATAGGTCTGTGAGACTGATACAAATTCCAGCTCAGTCCATGTCCTGATCATTGGGAAATTGGTCTGCCAGGTTCAAAACCATTTTTCCCTTAAAAATGTTTGCGTTTTGCATTTTTTATCAGTAATAAGGAGATGGCTACCAGCAGTAGCCTAATGAAGACAAAAATGAAGCTGTACTATATCAATAATTTAAAAGAGGGCACAAAATAACGTAAAGTTAGAATCGTTTCCTAAAATGCTTAGGGGCATTGGGAGAGCTTTTAAAATTTAGCCCAGACAAATAGATGGGATTAAAAATAAAAAATTGACCACAGTGCAACATTTCTAATCTAATGGAAGAAATAGGAAACAGAAATCTGTGACTTTCTTAGAATTTCTTTTTCTTCTGTTTAATTAAAGATATAATGTCTATGTAACTTAAAAAAAAACACCTTTCACTATGCTACTGCATAAGTAACTTTTACATTAAATGCAATCTGGATATAGTAAAGTTATGTGGGCCAACTACCTAAAAGCATGAATCTGATATATATTTTGAAAAACATCCATCTTTCCTCAGGAGATGCCAGAGAATGAGTGAGGGTAGAGACTAAATTACAACTGATTCTTCAAAGCAGTGGTTCATCCAGCTCAGGTTTAAGATTATTACTTGAACACTAAATAGAAAACTGTTTTAGCCTTCCAGTATTGCGCTTGCCCTGTAGGCAAACAGGATACTTAGGCACTCCGATTCTATGGTGATGAGTGCAATACAAGAACCTATATAGAACAGAATACTTTAGTTTGCCATTTTTAGTTCTTTTAACCAGCATGATATTCCTGCAAACTTTCCCATCTCACTTTCACTCCCTTAATCCCTCAATAAAAGAACAAAACAATTTCCTAAATGAAACATATAGATTATTGCTTGTGTTTGAACTGATCTCTTTGTATATCCTGAAGTGCATATATGAAAAATGTGTAGCTCTTCAAGCAGGATCTCATTTAAATCATGTGCCTCAAGACACTATGTAGAATGTAGGACTATGGACAAAACTCATGCTTGCACACATTTCTTCTTCCCTTCTTTCCAGATGAAGGCAGCTTATTAATAAATGTAGATCTCATGTGTCAGTTTAGAGGTATATCCCAACTTGAAAAGAAAACAATTGCATCATTTCTCTTTCTGCACATTGAAGTCCATTGACTTCCACTCTTTCAGCACAAAGATTGTGGAGTTGATGTTTCTCCATTAAGTAATTTTTACTAGTCCTGTACTGTTTACTTGAGTTTTTTTTTTCTTCTCATCTGTATGTGCCAAAAAAATGTAACTGATTAAACAAAGGAAAATAAAGAACATTTTTCACTGGATAGAGAGAGGGCAATAGAACTTTGTCTAATCCTTGGCTTCTGTCTAGGCTGTAATAAATACAACTGAGTTTCTTCTTCAAAAATGGTACCAAAAAGTAGTATTAATTTTACTTTTTGTTGCTGAATATTTTACCCTCTGCATAGCCTTTTAAAAAAATTTCCTGCTCTTGAAATATTCCCAGTGTACGTTATTCTCCGTTCTTATTGGTTTTACGACAGTGAAACTTCAGTGGAATTAGGTGAGCAGAATCAGGCTCTTAATCTCATTTCTACACTGTTCTGTTGCCCTTATTTTGTCACTAAACATGATGACCATTAGACAAGGGAATGGGCTTCCAAGGGAAATGGTGGAGGATTAAGATAATTTAATAACCTGAATAATTTATAACTGAACCAAACACACATGGGTCACAATATTGCATAGGCGAGGAGATTGGCACGTTTGCCTAACTGGTCTCTTTAGTTTCTAGGAATCTCTGTTGATATATTTCCTGGTGTATTCAAACACACACTACTGAAATGTTTAGCCTTTCCCCTTACCATGTTTGTAAAATCCTGTGTAATTCTTGGATATGCTATAATAATTTAAAGCATTCACTTACGATGTGCCTCAACACTGTGCCTGATCTACACTTTGTGTACTCATTTTACTCTGTTTCAGTAACACCCTTTTAAAAGAACACAACTCTGCATGTGTTCCAAATTCAGCTTTACATCTGTGTGGATTTCTGTTACTGACATTTCATCCACATGCTTCCTTCACATTAGCAAAATACAAAAGAATCTATTGTCTAAAGACTTTGTAGACTTCATGTGCGCTAATAAAGATTCCGATAAATTGGAAAACGTAATCCAATGTTCCGTTTTCAAGATTTGGGAATCTGATATGCATTAACCTGCTTCCTAAACATACTTGTTATGGATTTCCTTTCATAACTGCTTCATATCAATAGTCCACAAAAATAATTCCCTTTGTTGTGTGGGACTGTGATGGAAGATGAGTTTTGTATCAAGGTGTATGTAGGAAGAGGAGAATCCTCAGATTTATATAATACTTTACCATACTCTTGTCCTTGAATTTGAGGAATGGCAGTTAAAGTACACCCTTTAAATATTTACAAAACAGTTGCTGAATAAATCTCTCAGTAAAACATGGTTGAAACTCTATAGTGCTAATCTTCCCATTCACATCAATAAGAAGTGTGGTATGTTGACCATCTGTTACGTGAACCCAAATAGGATCTGAAATACCTACACCAAAGACCTGATCTTTTTATGCCATTGCTTTTATGTAGGTGTGTCATAAAAGCATCCAGGTGTCAGCAACCTGTGCAACTGGTCCCTGTTAAATCTGCTTAGAGGTGATGACATTTCAAGTGCCTCAAGATCTCTTACAATTAAAACAGCTAATTGCATTACGGTCTGTAGTTGAAAATATCTTGCTCTTGCATAGGGTTTTTTCCTCTGCAATAATCCTAATGGGATCCACAGCTGTTAGGGCTACCATATGTACAACAAAGAACTGCATCAGGATTAGCAAGCCAACTGGAAGAAACACCAAGCCCCTCAAGGCAATGGGGCTCAGAGGGCTTTCAGCTTGGTGAGGAAAATGAGCTAAATAAAGTCTAAATGAACTCTGAGGTCCTTCTAGCTTACAAAACAATGAATGAATAAATAAATAAATGCCTTTATATAATTCCAGGGAACTGAAATACACAATGAAATCAAGCTGTTTGTGACTCTTCTACCTAGTAACCTCGTCTGCATAGCAGATGAGACGCTCTGTGTGTGGGGATTGTGACTATAGACATGTACATACAATTCCTGAACTTTATTAATATTATTTTTTAGATCTGTTTAATACAATTGGAGGGCTTTCTTAAATGTGATGTAGAGGGCATTCCTTCATGGTTTCTGTGGTCTGGCAGTCTTCAAAATAATTCATTAACACTCCCTTCATTTTACACTCTAGTCCATACCCACTTGTTTTATGTGCACAACTCTCACTGCTGTAAGTGGGTGCTTTTTGTGCAGACCTATGGTAGAGTACATTGCAGTAATGCATCATTTTGGTGCCCAGGTTTTATTTATTTGTGTATAATATGGAGTCTTCCTGCTCTCATGTGTTGATCTAAATATAATGTCTATAAGAGAGATGGAGGCTTTAAAAATAGTCTCATATTAAAGCTGTTTTCTGCTAAAATTTACAGAAACCAACATTCTCATCTCTGATTGACTAGAGTTAGGTTCCTAAATCCATATTTAGGCACCCAAAGATGACCCTTATTTAGCTAAGCGGTTAAGTACATGCTTAGCCTCACACATGTCAATTGGGACTATTTGTGTTTAAAGTTAAAGCATATGTTTCAGTGATTTTGTCTGATTTTCAGAACTGAGCACCTACAAATCCCAGTGGGACCTCAGAAGCTCTGAAAAATCAGGTGCTCTTGCATAAATGAGACTAAATTTACACATACAGGTTGAGAAAATTTGTCCACAAAGTAATGTCTCAACTTTAATCTCTCTCCCATTTTCACTCTAGGAGTAAGAGCAGTAGGTCAGCAGTCTGAAGAGATAATCAAAATGTTAAAGAAGATGCTGTGATGTATAATCAGTAGTGTTAGAGGTACCATCTGCTGTAAAGATTCATCTCACCATTTAACATGCAAAAACTGTATGCAGTAACCATTTGGTAATTTGTCAAAATACTAACGCTTTCAACAGTCCTGGGCTATAACACTTCGGAGTTTTTAAAGATCATTTCATGACTGCATATACATCATATACTGAACATATTTAAATGATAGTCCCCTTAAGAAAACAGAGTGGAATGGCAGAAGCAATCATAATTTGGATATGCTGTCATAGGAGAGTTAAGAGAAGGACCAGAAAAAATAGTGAAAGCTATTCACTATATGTTCTTCCCAGTAGAAGTGTAAAACAAAATTTTTACTTTTTATCATCATTCTGTGCTATACACCTGGAATATTTCCTCCTGCCTTGAGAATTCATCGAGTTATGCTGTATGCTTATTACTTGTTATCCCTCTGCACTGTCATTTGCAAATGTTTGTGAGGTAAGTTTTCACTGTAATATCTAGCAGAGTTTAAATATAGGTAGTTAACACTTGTCCTATGCCTGCAGCAAGGGCAGTAATGCCTCAGTGAACAGTATAAAGCCACTCAGTGCACACTTCTGTCATTAAGAGGCAGAAAATGTAGTCCAAAAGCTGATGAGTGAAGTTTTAATCCTAGTCAAAGCTCAAAGGAAATGGTCACACCAATGAAAAGAATGAGTTTGTGATGATTAAAAGAAAAGACAAAGAAATTCTTAGGCATGGAATGTGTAAATAATGAGGTTTATTTAAAGAAAAATAGGTCAAAATGAATGGCTAAATCCACGGATCTCAATTTAGTGTGGGAGAAATTAAAATTTAGCCTGCAAATACAAATAAACTCGAGCATTCTGGCCAGATTCTAACTCTAGTAATTGCATCCTGTCTAGCTCAGTACTGCACTGAAGTTTCAACCGGATATAGCATTGTTCTTCATATCCTGCCCCAAACAGTTGCTCTGTTCTACCCTAAAGTGACTTTTATTTCTTTGGTGTATGAAATGATTCCTCTAAATAGTTTGTTTTCCCAGTTAACTTCGTAGCATTTATTCATTGACTGCTAACACTTCCACATTTCCAGACCTCCCAAGACTGTTTTCAGTATCTTCCAAATATAGAGAAAGATATGATCCAGTCCCTGCCCCTAAGAGATTACAATGTAAATTACAAACAGTACAGTCTCACTCTACATGATATGTAACTTGGAGGCAAACTACAAATAATATAGCACTTTGGAATCTTTCTGCATGAAAAGTGCTTTATAAACACAAGATAGTATTATCACATGATTTTTATAATTAAATAAAGACCTCTTTCTAACTCAAGTTACCCCATGAAAATATACAGTAATGCCCATTTGTGGCTTTAAGTTTAAAGTTCTGCCGTTACATTTGTAGATTTTTTCAGTTTGCAGATGGTGTTTCTCTGGCTGGGACATTATTTAATCATTAGTAAGAGAGATGCAGCACAGAATAAGAGGTCTCTGGAAAATAAGCATATATGTGGTAATGTTGTTTTATTTTCTCCCTATATGACAAAAATATACTTGCCTGTTCTAGGACCTTTCTGGGGAGGCTTTCACCAAATGGGTCCTTGCAGAAAAGAGTGAACCTGGTTCTTACAAAATAGATATCAGTCATAATTGGCATTTTGGTGTTGGTATTAGCTGGGTTAAAAAGTCAAGACAACTAACTACTGGAAACTTCCTGCCAACAGAGAGTACCCCAATTTGGTGACTTCTCACATTTCAGCCACAAAAATGTGTACTCGATGTAGAACCTTTCTACACTTGTTTTTCAATGGAAGGTGCATAGAAGCTGAACTGCACAAAATGAAGTAGGGAAATCTCCAGTAACAAGGGGGAATAAAAAGAATTCGATGAGCAGAAAAATCTAACTTTTGATAAACATCCTGTAGGCTCTTTTCAAGGGGTGAATGGATGTTTTCCATGGGAAATACTAAACTCCCTTTTGGGACTTCTGTCCAGTAATGACGTGTGGAGACACAAGTGCACTTTAACAATCATTTCTGTCTTCCTTTGTCTTTCTCCATTTCCAGAGCTCCCAACACAGTGGCTCCTCTACCTCATTAGCATCCACCAAAGTTTGCAGCTCCATGGATGAAAATGATGGACCTGGAGAAGGTAAAAGAGACTGCTTTTGATGATAGAAGGTTGTTGACATTTCAAAACAGTGATAGCCAGCATCTATACGGGAAACGAGTTGCTATTCATGCTGAAGAGAGTGAAGAGTTGTAGGGATGACTGAGTCTACCTTGAGAGGGTTACCAGGTTTACTGAACTGGTTGAATCATGGATTCTATGCTAGCATGATGTTTGCCCTTCATCCAGAATAGCATTATTCAAGCATTTCAGTTCCACTGTCTTCTCTGGTACTGACCCTACAGATTGCAGAACAGCTCCCAGAAGCAGTGGATTCTGGAATGTTTTGAAAGGCCACCAGTACAATATGGGACAATAATAGCAGAACTAGTTGAACAATTTCCTCATTGGTGCTAAATGGGTTCAAACAGAAATGGTTTAGACCAACCCAGTTCTGAAATGTGAAAGCTTTTTCTACTCCACCCGCATTTTAGAATGCTTGTGAATTATTTACAGCGCTTTTGTGTGTGGACACAAAGTATGAAGAAAGTCAAAGTTGATAATCACGGTGGTCCCTTCTGGGCTTAAAATCTATGAAATACTGGCCCTTTTGAAGTTAGTGAGAGTTTTGCCATTGACTTCAATAGGATCAGGATTTCACCCAAAGTGTGACAGAAGCACTGGGGATTAAACTGGTTGTAATGTAGAGAAGGCCCAACTGCCACTTTAATGGCCCATCTCTTTAAAAAAAAATCTGATTTTATAAAATTTTTAGATCATGGGATGAGGATGATGGTGGTTTCTTATTACTGATTGTTGCCTGACATACTCATTTTATTTACAAGTACTCCCACTTGAGTACTTTGTGGGCTGTGTGTTTAATTGTTTTACTGTGATGTATATCTTTTAAAAAAATGACAAGAGCACCCTCTAAAGCTGAAAAATAAAAGGAACCCAGGGTGATAAAATGGTGAAAAGTTAGAAGGAAAGGTAATAAATGCAGGGGCAACTAAAATAGAGTAACTTCTAGAATAATTCTTATATTAAGGTTTTTTAAAAGGAGGAGGTGATGGAATGAGAGGGATGTAATTTTGACCAAAGTTCCAAACTCTTGGAAGTAGCACAGCAAAGGTCTAGTAACCTACCCATTTAAGAGGAGAGTTGGAACCTTTAATCTGCAGTTGTTCATATGAAACTGAACTCCCCTGATGCATGAAGATTCTGCAAGGTCATCATTCCTGCTGGGGATGTCACATATTTCCTTCCTTTTCGTTTCATATATAAGGGCAATATGCTTAACATTTCACAGCCTATAAAGAGACCTGTTCCTTGTTTCAAGGAGTTTAGAATCCGGCATAGACAAAACAGTTCAGACGTACATTGGTATGTTGTATGCGGACCTGAGTTCAAGGTGGCATAGGATGAGGGTTTTGATACAATGTAAATTGATTTGACATTTAATTAGAAAATAAAAGCAACAATTAGAGGACAGTTGTATGTAAAATAATAACTCCTGTTTGATACCCCTTCAATCTATAAAATTACTTTGCAAAGACAGTATCTCAGATACCCTGTCCTAGCCTTTCTTTGATAAAAAGCGTAGCGTATGACCAGGATCTTTACCAAAACGAACATAGTGTGCCTGAAATAAATTAATCTGAATAGCTGAACAGCACCGTGCACTGGAGTGTTCCATTCACGTGTAACTACTTTTTTAGGAAGCATGCATAATCACATTGGGCTTTCATAGAAAAATGACAGCTCCAGCGAGATGAATATCCTCGCAGCATGCCAGTGATTAAGATGTGGCGACTCAGGGTAGCCTATACTCTGGGGCTATCGTTCCAACAGAGAGACACACGTATCCCTGTACCATTTGTGATTTAAGGTGAAAAACACAAAAGTCACAGCATTTCAATCTTAACACCACATTGGAAAACATGTGGGTTTTTTGCCAAATAGTCTCTCACACTTTGTATTCTGTTGTGTGAAATCTAATTAATATTTACTGCCTTAAAGCGTGTAAATTTAAGAGTCACTGTTTTAAAAGGCTTTTTAGGTATTAGTATATACCCGGTATATTTATATGGTCCAAAGGTGGTTGGTTTAGATTAAAGTCCATAGTCCCCGCTTTTGGAAGCACTAGTAGGCATTGGTAAACTGCTGTTTCAAATGTATTTCAAGAATAAAGGTGCATTAATAGGCACTAAAGTAACAGGAACTACAAACCTTTTCTGTGTGTAGACACCGTGTGTAACACAATTTTATCTAAACATCTGGTGCCCAGGTTGCATGTGAAGGTGATATAATTGAGAACATTTGTTTAAAAACTAAATATTTAATATTGAGGGGAAAATAGCACTTAACACATGGGGAATTTTATGGATGTCTCATTTTACAGGATGTAATAAAATAAGTGCTTGAGTGTTAGATTTTTGGTACGTATATTTAATCATACTATGTCAAGCAGCTCTAACCCTTATCAAAGGGCTCAACTACGTTTGTGGAGACCACAAAGGCCCTTTCATATTTAAAAAATACAATTTCAGTTTTACAGTGTGAATATGTTGCAATAGGTACTGTAAGTTGTGTAAACCTTGAATGTCTGAGTCTACAGCCCATAGGTTTTATTTTTCATCATTTGATCTGTGTGAAACCTATTGAGTATATTCAATGTCATCAGCATGGTTTTGCTATCCACTAAATGAGATATTGATTCTGAATGGTTTCCATTGGACCTAAAGTGCATGTTATGTGCAACATCTGCATTTCCTTCTCTACCAATAAAAATGCACTAATGATTTTTTCAGAAGTGTTGGAGGAAGGCTTCCAGGTTCCAGCATCAATAGCAGAAAGATATAAAGTTGGAAGGACTATAGGAGATGGAAATTTTGCTATTGTAAAGGAGTGTATAGAAAGGTGAGAAGGATTATTTGCTTATTACTGTAAAAGCAATCATTAATATAATGCTTTTCCTAGATCATATCTTTATTTGCAGACTGTGGGACCTGTGGAATAAGGTAATATCTCAGTGCCAGATGGAAAAAACGGAAAAACTAGTCTAATAACCTGTGCTGTGAAAAAAGGGGCAGTTCCAAGGGACAATCTATAACTTTCATGCTTTGGGTTTTTTTTATATATCCCCTCCCCGCCCATCCCCGTGCTCAGCACAATTCTACCAGGGTTCTCAGTGTTCTAAAATAAGCTATTTGAAACTATTTTCTTGCAGTTTACTCTTCCAGCTTTCCTTTTTGACTGGTTAGAACAGACCTGAGAAGGATTCAAAGCTCTAGCATATGTGTTCATCATCTTTTTTCTGGAGAGCATTCTGTGCAAATACAGGAAAAATTAGAATGTGAAATTTGTGTGTGGGGCACTGTAAGGCACTGAAAACTAACTTTAGATCTCACTATGCCTTGAAGTCATGCTGACTGTCAGCATCACTTCCAGGTTATTCTTAATGAAACATGTGCCTCTGTGCTCTTCCTGCTTGTTTTGTATCACAATGTGGTGTCAGAGGTGGCTGGACCCAACTCCAAAGGACAAAGGGAAAGGAATAAAGGATGAGAGACTGACTGAAACTCATGTGCAACAAGAGGGGTGGGTGTGAGTTCCTCACCCCTAAACCCTGAAGTAGGCCGTGCTGCCACAGCCCCACTAAGAGGTGAGAGAGGAGAGAGAGAGGCATTGCTGAGAACCAAGAGAGTGTGGTGTAAAAGAAACACAGGGAGGAGGAGATGTCCACAACAGAAATTATTATGAAGCTTCTGATTTCTGATGATGGCAGTGCAGAGAATGGCGGAAAAAAGAGCCAGAGAAAGAGATGTCCACAATGAACAACAGAGCTGCCAATATCTGATCATGGGCATTCGGAGAATGAGATTCCACATCCACTGCCACTACATCCTAATGAGGAGCAGTTTACGGAAGACTCCACGGTGGTTTCAGAAGCAAATTTAACATTTCGGCAAGTACAAACTTGGAAGCAAACCACAAAAACTAGATCAAGAATAGGCTGGATGCAAACTAGAGTCTCCCTGGAAAGAAATTTGTCCCAGTCTTGGATTCAGATTGAATTGTCTCCATATACCAAACTAACAGCTATTGTGGAAGTCTGGAACCTTTCTCTCTACAGACTCAGGGTTCACATGGTACGTGGCCAAGATTATTTTGACACCTTTAGAGCTGCCTTTGAGAGAGGTTATGATGTTTGATGCAAAAGATCTTTCAGATCAAACTCCAGAGTTGAAAGTGGCCTCTCATAGGAACACTGAGCTAGAAAATGTAGAAACCCAAGAAAAAGGAGAAAAGCAAAATTAAAGAGGGCACATATAAAGCCATATAGAAGAAAACAGGATAAGGTGAAAGAAAAGGGGAGAGGAAAAAGGCTCAACTTAGAGTGCGAGAAAAGAAAAGGGCAAGTCTAAAATGAAAGAAATAGTAGATTAAAGAAGCTAGTAGATTATGCAGCAGAATAATACTGGGAGATTCTGAGAGTCTTCCCTGCCTTCAGTTAAAAATGTGTACTCACGCAATTTGGGGCTTTTCAGGTGTTTCTGAAGTTGAGAAGAAATGTGTTACAAGGAAATGATAGAACTAACTGTTGGTCTCACTACACACAGAAATAGTGCTACCATTTCCCAGTTATCTTTAGTAATATGTGGCACTGTCTGTATGGAATATCCTATAAGTGACTAGGGATTTTGTGGTCTCGTTATGCAGATCATCCCAAAAAAGTGCACACCTTCCTGCAGATATTGTTTGTGTTAAAGAGAAACTATCTGAGGAATGTTTTTGAGAGTTAAACCACAAATGTATTAGAACTGTTCCTTGTATCCCTCCACCTGTAAAGCTGGCTTGGTTACCATGAGTGTGAGTTCAGGGAAACAGAAACATTAAACTAATAAATGTAAAACACCTCCATAAAAACCTAAAATAGCATTTCTCAGCATAAAAAAGCATAACTTTAAAGTTATCTCAGGCCCTGTAGGGCTGGGAGTGAATGCTGGGCAATGTTAGGGAGCTGAAGAAATTTCCTCTTCCCACTGGCATACAACTCCTGTGTCTAGAACAGCCTTGGATCTCGGTTATGACTCTTTGATCTATTAAAAAAAACTTGTCACTGTACTAAGACTCAATCTTCCCCTTCCTGGGCCTTGAGTAAGATTTTACATGCAGTATTTATTACGTCTCTAATTTATCACATGCATATCTCCCTCACATACATGGTGTGGGTGCAAAGGTTGGGGAGGGGGGGTGTATCCATAAAAAATCATGACCGTGATCCTGCATTCCTTGCACACCCAAATGCCCACTGGATTTTGTGAAAGCTTAGTGTGTGGAAGGACTGCAGCCCGTTATTTGGTTTAGGAAAATTTAATTAACAGGTCTAACAATATAGCCTGTGATTAGTACATAGTTGTAAACTTTTATACTGCAGTAATCTGAATTTTCTGCTTTGCACTGTACCTTTTTATTGTTCATTAGAAGTGATACGTATATCGTCGCTTGCCTATCTGATTGTCTCTTTCTGATCTGTTCTGAATGTCTGTTCTGAATGTTTACTTAATAGGTCTGTAAGACACAGAGCAAATCAATGTTGCCAACAGTCTGTGGTTACACATCTTTTTAGAGGAAAGAATAAAAAGGATATTAATTTACATGATCCTAGCTTTTTATTTTCTTTTTAAAAATATATGATGCCCCAAATCAAAGAGTCGCCAGAGTTGTCATCTGCTTGTTACATATTTGCTGTATCATGTATGCAATTTGTCCAGCAGTATGTTTTCAGACAAATTCATTTCTAATATATCAGATTTTGGAAATATCTTAATTTCCATGCTAGTTAATATTTCCAGTGTTTTGGAGCACATATAGTCTTACACAGAAAACAAAATCCATTAATATGCTTTTTTGTGACAGAAAGGAAGTTTCCTGGGACAACTAAAGAGTCTGGTTCACTAGCTTTCAAGAACAACATATTTTGCTGAGTTTTGGCTCCTTGCACCTGAGTTTCTGATGCTGTCCCTCCCACCTAAAAGATCGACATTGATACTGTAACTATCTGTCCCTTCTCAGGTTTGGGTGTGTCTACTCAGAATAAATGCATCCACATGAAGGCCACCTCAGGGTGAAGAATGGTCAGAGCTGTAGTTTGAAGCCCTCTAGTGGGGAAAACATAGATGTCAGGGTGCTTTATTGCTAGTTTAAATTAAGGCTTTAACAGCAGTGCTGTAGTTTTGAAGAGATGATCATTCAGAATAGCTTCTTTGGAAACTCTTAATTTGTATCCTAATTTATATCTTTCTTCGGGCCCTGCCGCCTTTCGAATCTGAATGTGATGAAGTATTTGTCACATTTTTCTTCTTTATAAACGTTCCCATTACAAAATTTGGGAAATTGGGGTATAATCTGCTGAACATGAACTCCCAGTGCAATGCTATGGCCAAAAAAGCTAATCCGATCCTGGGATGCGTAAGCGGGAATCTTGAGTAGGAGTATAGAGGCTCTCTTACCTCTGTGTTTGGCACTGGTGTGACCATTGCTGGAACACTGTGTTCTGGTCTGGTGCCCACAATTCAGGATGGGTTGGAAGGGGGTTCAGAGAAGAGCCACAAGAATGATTAAGGATTACAAATATTTCTTATAGTGATAAACTCAAGGAGCTCCATCTATTTGTCTTAACAATGAGAGGATTAAGGAGTGACTTGATTATATATAAGTATCTACAGGGCGAACAAAGATTTAATAATGGGGCCCAGTCTAGCAGAGAGAGACAACATGATCCAATATCTGGAATTTGAAACTAGACAAATTCAGACTGGAAATAATGCGTACATTTTTAATAGTGAGAGTAATTAATCATTGGAACAATTTACCAAGGACTGTGATGGGTTCTCCATCACTGACCATTTTAAAATCAAGATATGATGTTTTTCTAAAAACATATGCTCTAGGAATTATTTTGGAGAAGTTCTATGGCCTGTGCTGTGTAGGAGGTCAGACAATGATCACAATAGTTCCTTCTGGACTTGGACTTTATGAATTTTAAATTTAATGTTCTAGTATTATGCTGTTACAGATATATATCTGCACACTTCAGTATGGTGATTAAAGTGTCTAATTTCCGTAAAACAATATTTTCAATGCATGACTCATTAATGTCTCCCACTTTCCAGGCTGTGGACCCTTTTTTGGTGTTAGATAGCACATACATGTGGCATTTCAATTTAACTATATTTCATTTGATGAAGAATAGAACAATTGCCATGTGAATTTCTGGTGCTGATTTTTCCTTTTTTTTTTTTTTTAGACCACTGGTATTCTAAAGTAATTGCCCAAAGGCTGTGCAGTAGCACCATTGTAAACTGGATTACTTTGGATCTTGTTGTAAAATAAAGATACTTTCTATCAGAGTTGCTCACTGAATTACTCATTCTCCATTTCACTCAAGGGTAATTGAAGCTATGTGAATGGAGTTCCATGTTCTGTCCTTTCAGCCATCTGTATCAGAGTTGTAAATGGCATAAGAAAAGGATGTTAGTGTCTTTAGTTTGTCGAATAAACCTGATCTTTCCATATCACTAATTTGAAATAAGTGTCCATAGTATCAGCCGTAGTAGATATTGTTCTGTGCTAGGTGCTATCCAAACATCCCAAAAAAGGCAGAGTTCCTGCCCCAAAGAAGTTGAGTCGTAAAATCCTATCAGGTATGTGCTCTTGTTGCAATAATTCTCTTGGTCTATTGCTATCAATACAAAGAAATGTTAACATTTGTATCCCCAGAGCCATTGTTGTTCCAGATTTTGTCCTGTTAAAATCAGCGACCTTAAACTCGGCAGGTCTACCGTGTAGTTACCACATCCTTTAAAAAAATATTCAGATGATATCCTTTTTCATCTCAGCAGTTATGGATACTGTGCTTGAATGGCAAACATAATATCCATTGGGAAACTTTCATTGCAATTAAATGTTTATTTTTTCTTTCATCTTTTCTCAGGTCAACTGGTAGAGAATATGCTCTGAAAATCATAAAGAAAAGTAAATGTAGAGGAAAAGTAAGTATGAGAGCTCAAATAAGGACTATAAATGTTTCCAACAAAACATTTTTCTGTGAGATTGACATCCTGTTTTGACAGCTAAGATCAGTTTGGGAAGTTGTTGGTGTTCGAATTCTTCCTGGCCAATGGCAGAATTTTCACAGTTAAGGGCATTTGCCTTTGGAATTTTCTGCCCTTGGCAGGCCATCAGAGCACAAGTCTAGCAGCCTGCAGAATACAATGCAAAATGTATTTACTTGGTTCAGTATTTGGCTAACTGTGTGTGTTTTTGCTTTAACTACTGTCATTAAAGCATGTAGCTGCCAGAGTGCTAAATGCTATAAAAAGAGTAAAATAGAAGTAATAATCATATATAGTAAATACTATACTAACTGAATTGCTGCTGGTTTTTATAGTTCTTTACCAAGTGCTTTCTGGGAATATAGAACCATATTTATAACTGCTCAAAAATATGTTTTGTATTAGAAAATTTTCTAAGAAGTTTCAGTGACTTTTCTTTTCCCACATTTCATTTTCTGTGGTCTCATCTCTGACCTTGACTCAATCACCACAATGATGCTGTTTCCAGACGTTTTCTACATTGCCTAAAAAACAATGTTTGTAACTTTCATGGATTCTTTGGAAGATTTGAAAGTCCCAAGAGCCTCTGAACTCTCCCTCATGCATTTGGGGGGTAGAGAGGGTAGGGTTTTTTCACCAATATGTATTCATTTTAGATTTTTGTTCTGTGGCAGGAGCACATGATCCAGAATGAGGTATCTATTTTAAGAAGGGTCAAACATCCCAATATTGTTCTTCTGATTGAGGAGATGGACATGCCAACTGAGTTGTACCTTGTCATGGAGCTTGTAAAGGTGCGTATTGTGGAGGAGCTCTCGCACATACCTGAACCCAATTCAAGACTTTATCAGCACCTTCAGACATTTTGCTTAAGCAGCTGTAACCATAGTACATGATAAAACTCACTAAAATGCCCCTTGCTTTTATCCTAAAGACTTACAATAACATATGACAAGAGATGTGTGTTCTATACTCTTGCTGTTTGGGGACTCTCAAGCATGTTCATATTGTGGACCACATCCTAATAGTGTGTATTTTGTGGACACCTCACCTTCCATTTGTGATCACCTGGACCACTTTTCCTCACATGTGGCATCACACAACATTCCTGTGGTAACTGCAGCACTGCCTTACATGACAAACCAATATAAGAAAACAATTGAATTTTTAGCTCGTTTTAACACAATTTAGCTGCTAGCTCTGCTCATTTTCAGCTCTATGTGACCTGATAGTTTTTTGCAGAGCATGCCAGCCAAGTGCTCAGTGGTCAGTATTTTGGGGGCCCATGATCCTGTTCACATGTTTCAAAAAGAATTTGGCCCCAGATTACACCAAGAGGCAAAACAAAAACACCCAATTAGAGCATTTGTATAAACATCATTATATTTTGATGAAACAAAGTAATATGGCCTTACATTTAAAATACATTACCTGTGTCATCTGTATCCATTGAGTTTAGTGTCCCTTCATTAAGTCTTCTCTTTTAGTTTAATTGAAATTGAGATTGAAAAAACCCATTGTTGTTTAAAGTGTTGTTCTATCCTGAAAAAAATAACTGATTTATTGCCTTGTAGTGACTTCCAAATTGAATGTGTACACTTTACAAGAGCAGATTTTCTTCTCCCAATTGCCAGAACTGCAAACTCAGCATGGAATATACAAGTCAAGCCAGATTCTTTCTGGCCCATGTATCATTGGCAATAAGGGGGTCTGCAATCAGAATTTAGCTAACAGTTCTGTTAATAGAACAGGAGTACTTGTGGCACCTTAAAGACTAACAAATTTATTTGAGCATAAGCTTTTGTGGGCTACAGCCCACTTCATCGGATGCATGCAGTGGAAAATACAGTAGGACGATTTTATTTATTTATAAATAAATTTATTTTCCACTGCATGCATCTGATGAAGTGAGCTGTAGCCCACGAAAGCTTATGCTCAAATAAATTTGTTAGTCTCTAAGGTGCCACAAGTACTCCTGTTCTTTTTGCGGATACAGACTAACATGGCTGCTACTCTGAGTTCTGTTAATGATACACATGTCAGAGTACAACCCAGCTCACTGCGAGTGAAAGTAATCAAAATGTATTTGTCAGTAAAATCAGAGAATTCTGAAGAAATGCAGGGCACAAAGGTCTTGAGTAAGAAAATGCTATTTTTCCACAGTGATTTTACAGAATAGACCGCACTTCAAGTTCACTTATAAAAACAATGGTTCTCCACTTATTTAATTCTGCAGAATACTTTATAAGAGAGACCAACTCTCTCATTAACCACTTCCATTCTCAATATCCCATTCCTGCCATCACTCCGGCAACACTCTTTGTTTTGGTGGCCTTGCATACCATGGTTTGAAGTCCACTGATTTAAATGTTTAGGATTTGCAAACATAGGTACTTAATTTGTGCCAGCAGTGCTTGTACACACACCTATTGAATGCAAAAACTTCACCCTGGTGTGCAAAACTGGCCTTTAAGCTCTTAAAAGTTCTACCCTATGGAAAGAATACCACTGCCTTCCAACCACACCAGAACTGGAAGACCATGCTCTTCCCTCATCTCCATGCATTAAATAGGGCCCTGCATCTCCTGCTTGCAAGGACTGGCCTGTCCATTATACCACAAACATGTAATAGATGGGAAGTTGAATTGCCGCTCAGTGATTCATCCACAAACAGAAACAAGATCCCTTCAACCACTGCCCAAGTTGTGCCCATCCCCTCACCTAATCTTTGGAGGCATAGTAAACCCTGCCACCTCTTAGTTCCCCTTGTCTGCCATCTTTTTGGTTTTATAGCCATTCTTTGGTCCCCCATCAGGTGGCTGGGCTTCTGGGGCTCAATGAGAGAGACCTAGGCAGCCATATAGTAAAACAATCAGAGAGGTACTATCTGATAGGTCTGCTCAAGTTCCAAACTCTGGGCCATTTTAGGTCTAAGTGACTACCCACCGCCACTCAGTTTCCTGTGACAGACCCTCCATCTCTCTCCTCCCCCCAGAAGGTCTACTAGCAAGTGTGAGATGTGCCCTGACTGCAGCGCCCCGGACCTTAGGGGTGAGCAATCACTTAAAACACAGGCAAGTTTTGCAGGAGCAACTTACTTAGCCACCCATGTTTGAAAATTTGTCATGCAATTGGGTTTTGTGTTTGGGTTTAAGTTATAATCCAGTTTTCACTCAGCTAAACAAGAGAAGTACTAAAAGTACTCACAAAAGGTTATAAAGAGAAAAGCTATTCTTAATGATTTCATGAGAAAATCAGTTTTCTACTACTTTTCCTACTCTCTTCCTCCTCAACATACCAACACACCCTTGCATGCTCTTTCTCTCTCTTTTTTACTTAAGAATTTCTGCAGATTCCATGAAGTTTAATCTGATGGTTTGCTTTTTCTTAGTTATGATAATATTCATGCTTTAGGAGATTTTTCATAGACATAAATTAATCTGAATTTCTATGAGCACATGGATTAAATGGGTTTTTTACCTATATATGGGGAGGGGGAATAAGGGGAGAATGGTCCTAATCAGATGTTAATATTGTTTCTCTGAATATCTATTCTATTTGTTAATATTTAATTGAAAAAACCTTGTTATACCGGGCTCTGCAGGCACCAAGGAAAGTATTTCTGGAAAGATATTAATTGTTAATTCAACAATTGCTGACTGTTTCCCTTGCACAGCACATGCTGTTGGAATTGATTAACCATCTGTTATTGACTGACTTTTGAAGACCTGAGTTTAAATCAAATTCACACACAGGAAAGAAATTCAAGAAGAAAAGGCTTGTTGTAGAGCACAGTTGCAGTTAATATCACCCTGCATTAATTGACAGTAACATGTTTGACAAAAGTGGCTGCTGCAAATACTGCCTTCATTTCATGGTAGGCATATCGTTCCCTGCTTTTTTTAAAGTGCTCTAAGTGTAAGAAAAAGCACTTCATAAATACAAATATAAACATATTGCAAGCAGTGCTTGTAAAACAACTGCAGGGCCTGGTCTCTGGCACTTTGCCTTTCTGCACAACAAAACAAAATTATTATTCAAACTGAACAGGGGTTTAGTCAACTTAACAAGCAAGATTTACTATTGAGTTTCCTTTACTGCTCAGGGATACAATTTCACTTTCACAGCAGAAAAGAGATTATATCATTTACATAACAAGGTAATAAAAAATTGGTTACTGTATTTTACAAACTTACTGCCTTATGTGCAGATGATAAAAATTACATTCTGATGTCTGACTGAATTCCAGAAAAATCGGAGAATCAAGAGATAAGGGTTGAAATTGCATCCTTACATGCCCCCGCCTCATCCCTCACCCCACCCCCATGCGCCCAATATGCCTACGTAATGGATGGTTGCCCTGATGTATGAATAAGCTAGGCAGAGCTTGGCAAGTTATAAAACACTAGTGCTTCAGAGATAACTTAGAAAAAATATTTTTCAACCACATTAACACTTTAAGTGCCGTCCAGCACCTCTCTCTCCTCTTTTAACTTCAGAAACACTTATCAATATAATAAAACTCAGTGTAGTCTAATTATACCCCTTTTTTTTAACTGAGGACAAGGTAGACTGCCTGACTGCCAACAAAATTATTCTGCTTTATATTAGTTGTCTCTATATTAATGTACTGTGTGTGCTTCCTTTTTCTTTTCTTTTTCTTTTCCTTTCTTGAGTTTAGGCTTCCCTCCTTTTCTTTTCTTTTCTTTTCTTTTCTTTTCTTTTCTTTTCTTTTATTTAACTTTAGGTTTGGTCTTTCCCTTTTTCTTTTTGCTTTTAGACTCATCTTTCTTTTACTTTCCTTACATCTGAGGCTTGACCTTTCCCCCTCCTCTTTGGGCCAGATACTTGACTGATGTTACAGCTGAGGTTTAGGAACATAGGAATATTAAAACATAAGGATTGCCATGCTGAGGTTCATCAGAGGTTCATCTCGTCCAGTATTCTGTGTCTGACCATTGCTAGCACCAGATGCTTCACAGAAAGGTATAAGAACCCCACAATAGGTAGGTTTCAGAGTAACAGCCGTGTTAGTCTGTATTCGCAAAAAGAAAAGGAGTACTTGTGGCACCTTAGAGACTAACCAATTTATTTGAGCATAAGCTTTCGTGAGCTACAGCTCACTTCATCGGATGCATACTGTGGAAAGTGTAGAAGATCTTTTTATATACACACAAAGCAATAGGTAGATGTGAGATAATTTGCCCTCCAAATTAGGTCTCATCCTGATCTCTAATAGTTAGAGATTTGCTTAAGCCATGACACTTGCAGATTAATATCTCTTCTAAAATTTTGAAGAAACCAGTCCTTTCCCTTAATCTTCTCTTTTGAGCTTAATCTTGGCCCCTTTCTCCTCCATCTTCTACTTTATTCTGTTTGAATTTTTTCCCCTGGTTTTCCAAGTTCTCTAACTCTCAATTCCTCTGAGTGGTTGATTCAAAGAGTCTTGATGGATGTAATCAGATAGTACAGAGGAAGGTCTGTATGGTCCAGATTTGTCAATGACTGTCTTCAAACACTCTAGTGAGCTGGACTTTTAAAACCCAAAGTGGGAATAAATCTGTGCTGGACAACTCTAATTTGCATTCTGGAATGAGCTAATTTTGCTTTCATTTACAAGTCCTCTTATCTTTGCAGCTTGCAGATTTCTTAATTGTGCTGCTGAATCCTCTGCTGAGCTATTATAATTTTCAGCAAGATGCTTTTTAACTGGACTGGTGGCAAAGGTGCTGAAACTTTGTCTTCATCTTGCCCACAATCAGACACTAGCTGTATAGCCATGTTCATTGTCAATCTCACCTCTTTCTCTTGTTCTTTTCTTTTGTGCAACAACTACCCCTAGTTTGGAGGTCTTCACAGTCCTGGATAGTGTACCCTTCTCAGATTTTTATGGCCTTCAGCTTCTTATGTGAGGTTCATTTTCAAGAAATGAGGGGGCATCCTATACCCACCTGTCTCCCAGTTCTTTTTTCAGAATTGCTCAAGTTTTCTGCTTTTGTTTCTTTGTGAGCTTTTCGTTGAACCTCATTTTATTACAGTTTGCATCCTTCTGTTTCCCTGTCTTGCTCTGTGGTAGTTACTCAGATTTCCTCATATAATATGTGTCACATAGATTTTTCAATGTTTCATATACCATTCTTTTTATCTTGACCTAGGTCCAATATGTCCTATGCCTCTTCCCCCATATTGTATATAAAAGAGGTATACTTGGTATTTATTGGTGTAATTGACAAGTCCTGATGCAACGTGAAACTGCTCAACACAGTTTATGCATTTTGGCTACGCTGATTATAATCAGTGAAATTAAAGCTTTCTATAGGAATTATACTAGTGTCAAACACTATAGTACAAGACTGTTGAGTTGGATGCCAATGACCATCAGATTGGCTAAACAATCATGAGGGGTTTTATTTTATTTTTTTCAAATATTTTGGGTCTCTTTATTTTTCTCCTACTTTTTGAGCCTCTAGCAGCCATGTTTTCTAGCTTTTCTCTGTAACCACAAAGGCCAGAAACTGACTTTTTTATTTTCCCCAATGAAAACTGAGATTTGCATGATTCCGGCCCTGGGGCTTAAGGAAAAATACCTAATAGAATGAAACATAGGATAAAATCATGAGAGTTGACAGTGCTTGGAGTATGGGAAATATTTTCTCCATTGCCCTGGGAAAATAACTTCTGTTCCTTTAAGAACACTCTGCTTTTACTTATTTTTTCTCCTTTCTGTTGCTGGTGTCCCTGCTAGGCAGCTTGATTTTTCTCACTGTTTTTGCAGACATGGTCCTCTCTTTTTCTGTTTCTGTGGGTCTAGGCTTTCTTGATGGATCTGCTCTGCTTTTGGCCTGTGGGCCAATTCTTCTGCAAAGTAACCTTTTATTATTTCTCACCCTGCCTGCTTTTTCCTTACACTCTTTATTGAACTGGGGGTTCTCCTGCCCTCTTGGCCATTCTCAATCACTGTAATATTTTTTCTCTCTTATAGCTCACTGCTGATAATAGAGCCTGATATAGTGGCTGCCTGAGAGTTTGAGAATGGAGAAAATAAACACTCTCCTCACTTCAGAGGAGTTTCACTTACTTTCTCTTCCTTCATTCCTTTCCTTTTGTTTTCCCCTCCCTGGAGGTGGCATCCAGCCAGCTCTGGCACCATGTCATGTTATGGTGTAGGAAGGAACACAGAGAGAGGCATCGGTGATTGCAACAGAGTTAAATACTTTTAGTGATAACTGGGAAGTGACATAGATTGTCTCCAGTGCAGTAAGACAACAATGTTAACTCATCAGATGCCTTCCAGCATAATAGTGTATCATATTTTCTGCTGGGGTTATCATATTTTCTGCTGGGGGACCCCAGTATTAACATCAGGAAGTAGAAAACCTAGAATACTTGACACATTCTATAAGGGAGAGAGGTCTCTGAAGTTAATGTTTTCAAAGATTTCTGAGAGGTGGAAACAGATCCCTTTAATGCACTGATATATATGCTGGGTAGATAGATACATTATGGGAAATAATTTCATATTTAATTCTAAATATCCATATCATTTTGGATTGAACTGAGATTGTGGATATGGTTTTGAATGTAGGTTATTTGTAATTATAATAAATGGCAGAAAGGATTGGTACCCAGCACAATGGATGCAGCAGGTTTGCAACGTAGGTGCTAAGGAAACAGGTTGGCTGTGCTGGAAATGTTGCAGAAGCAGCATGCTTGGTTACAGGAGAGGAATGGGTTGCTTCGCTTCATATTTTCCTCAGTCTGCATCTTTCAGCTCCGTTAGCTGACACACTGAGCAGTGTTGACCAGCTCTGAATGGGAGGTATGCCCAGCCTTCTGTACCTGGGAGGAATGACACCACAACACAAGGTCTTTGTCGGTAGGAAGGACCTCTGTGGGGCCCTCACAAAGTGGCACAGTGCTGCTATTCACGTTCTAAGAAGATTATTAAGTGGTGCTGTCTGTGTACAACAGGAAGTTGTTAATGTGCCACGGTTGTTCTGTTCCAGGGAGGAGACCTTTTTGATGCCATTACCTCCACTAACAAATACACAGAGCGGGATGCCAGTGGGATGCTGTACAATCTGGCCAGTGCCATCAAATACCTCCATAGCTTGAACATTGTTCACAGGGATATCAAACCCGAGAATCTACTGGTAAGTGAAAGCTCTATTTACTGTATTGTTACTGCTAACTTGGGAGTGAATGAAAGTGTACCTCTGCTCTCAGTGAAATAGTCTATGCCTTTAGCCTTTTAACTTAGTTTCTCTCACATGCTAATCTTTTCATCATCAAAAGGTCTTTAAAACCAAACAGCAGTCACAAAAAATATAGACGTGTAGGCTCCTAGAAGTTAAACAGTCTATGTCTTTAGCTAGTCTTTGTCCTAGGACACTAGTGCAGGATTAGTCCATACAGTGAATTTTTGAGTGTGTTTTCAGTCCAGCTACAAATATTTCATGCAATAGGGCTTTAGGCACTTCCCTTGGAATAAATACTTTGCACCTTTACATAGTACCAAGCTACCCACCCCGCCCTACACAGGGAGATTAGTAGCAGTATTTCAGTTTACAGACATACAAATAGAGATTACATGATCTGCCCAAAAACATGTAGTGTGTCAGTGGCAGATCAAGGAATAGCACCCTGAAGTCCATCTCTGACTGCTCTAACCATGAAACAGTCTAATAGATCTTTTGGTTAGAACACTTTCCTTGTTAGACAGTCTAAACCTTCCTTTTTCTAATTTAATGTCATTGGTTTTCTTCTGAGGGCCCAGTCCAACTCCCATTGAAGTCACTGAAAAAACACCCTAAACAAATCCTCTCTCTCCTTGGGGGTCTACATATTTCTTGACAGGTATTGTGTCCACTGTCGTCTTTAGTTCAGTCTTTGCCAGCAAATTAATGTCTCCAGTCCCTTAATCATTTTTGTGTTTGTTCTCTGAATTTATTCTAACTTGCTGAGAATTTTCAGTATCAAGGCGCCCATAACTCTCTGTGTTTTAAAGCAATAACATAATTTAGATTGTAAAGAATGTAAGTTCTCAGCTGTGCACTGTCTGCCATCATCTTCTGTGTTTAATGTTGTTTGGCAATGGAAAGCTGTTACGGGAAAGTTGGTTCAAGTAAATCTTAACACACTTGCAGAGAATGGGGTTTGTACAATTCAGAACTCCAGTGACAGCTGTCTGTATAGTTCTAGCCATTCTTGGCCTAGTTTTTCATAAAATGCTAAAACCATGTAGGCCAGGGCTCTCATTAGACATGAACATGTACACCCCTATAGCAGTCTTAATGCTAGTGTTCATAGATGGCTGCATGCATAAGTTATAGCAATCAAATGTCAGGATTCATTAATGCCGTGACTTGGAATGTGCAGGAAGATTTCATGGAAAAAGACTTACCATGCTTTTGTATTCAAACTTCTTAAATTCCTAAAGCTTGACAGCAATAGCCTGAAGCATTTTTAATTTCTTTCTGCCTCCATCCTCATTATTCCCTTGTTGGTAATACCCACTGGCCTATCGTGAGTAATCATGTTGTTGTTCACTTTATTCAAATTATTCCAGAGTGTATTTTCCAGTCCAAAGAACACAAAGGTCATATGCTGCTGTTGATACTAAACAATGGCTAGAAGGCACTAAACTTTCCATAAAGACCATAACTTTCAAAACAAGCACTTGCATATTAAAACTACTTCAGCTCCACTGATTTAAAAGAAAAGAAATATAAAAGGGTATGTGGGCACTCCCATAGAACTTATCAGGTATATGGGGGAGCACAGGAAGCTCGATACTTTGTATGATAAAATTAGGCAGCACTCATCTGATAAATATAAAGGATCTGATTCTCATTTACACTAAAGCCCCTTTACTCTGCTCTGGCAGTGTAATGGGTATTAGTGTACATGGAAGTCAGGTCTCTAGGTTGTTGGTACATATTGACATCAAATGTGTTGTCTCAGCACTTAACTCCACATATATCACAAAACATAGAATTGTAGGGATGGAATGGATCTTGAGAGGTCATCTAGTCCAGCCCCCTGTACTGAGGCATTACCAAGTGTATCTAGACCATCCCTGTCTGATGTTTGTCCAACCTGTTCTTAAAATCCTCCAATGGTGAGGATTCCACAACTGCCCTTGGAAGCCTATTCCAAAACTTAATTATCTTATAGTTAGAAAGTTTTTCCTAATATCTAATCTAAATCTCCCTTGCTGTAGATTAAGCCCATTACTTCTTGTCTACTTTCAGTCAACATGGAGAACAATTGATCATCATCCTGTTTAAAACAGTCCTTAACATATTTGAAGACTGCTATCAGGTGCCCCCTCAGCTTTCTTTTCTCAAGATTAATTATTTTAATCTTTCCTCATAGGTCTGGTTTTCTAAACCTTTTATCATTTTTTTTTCTTTTGCTCCCTTCTGAACTCTCTCCACTTTGTTCCCATCTTTCTGAAAGTCTGGTACCTAAAACTGGACACACATCAGCTCAGGCCTCACCTGTGCCTAGTACAGCAGAAGAATTACATGTCTTATATATGACAGTCCTGTTAATGCACCCAGAATGGTATTTGTCTTTTTCACAATGGTATCAAATGATTTGCTCATATTCAATTTGTGATCCACTATAACCCTGACATCCTTTTCAGCGGTACTACCACCTTGCCAGTTATTCCCCATTTTGTAGTGGTGCATGTAATATTTCCTTCCTAAGTGAAGTACTTTGCACTTGGCTTTGTTGAATTTCATCCTGTTGATTTCAGACCAATTCTCCAATTTGTCAAGGTCACTTTGAATCCCAATGCTGTCCTCTAAAGAGCTTGCAACCTCTCTCGTTTTGGCGTCATCCATAAATTTTATAAACATATTCTTCACTCTATTATCCAAATCACATGTTGCCTAATATCGGACCCAGGGCTGACTCCTGCAGTACCCCATAAATATGCCCTCCCAGTTTGACTGCAGACCATTGATAACTACTCTGAATAGGGGTTTTCAAACCAGTTGTGCACCCATCTTATAGTAATTTCATTTAGACCACATTTCCATAGTTTTCTTATGAGACTGTCATGTGGGACTGTGTCAAAAGCCTGACTAAACATGTTTTGACATAATAGATTGCCATGACATCAAGTGATCTCGCACTGTAAGAAAGTCAGCATTTGATCCATTGACTACATTACTGCTCTAAAGTTCACCTAGAGTTTGATAGAGAGGGAGAGTGTGGTCTTTAGCACAGTGCTCAGAGCTAAGAGTTTCTAAATTCTAATCCTGTCTCTGACAGTGACTCTCTGTGGCTTTAGGAATATCTTAACCTTTCTGCCTCAATTGCCTGATCTGTAAAATGGGATGATATTTATTTATGTCACAGATGTAAGATGAGGATTTGTTTCTTAACATTTTAAAAACACTTTGAAGTTGGTAATTTCTATACAAATGGTAAGTCTTGTTATGTTTATTGTCCATTTTAGCAGAAAACTCTCCATGAGCTCTCAGTGTGCTTAAAGTCTGTAATGCTGTACCTATGCATCCACTTGCTCTGTTCTCTGGAGAAAATGCCTTCCATGTTTTAATTGGAACATTTTTCATAATTGCTGCTATTTAACACATTTATTTTGTGAAATCATGGGATGTCTTTATAGCCATATAATAAACCCTAGAGAACAACTTCTCTGGCTGTTGCCATCTGCAGTGATCACAAGAGCAGCTTAGAAAATACTGACAGTCTTTGTAGTAATAGGATACATATGGTGGCACACCATTATGTGTTTCTGCATTCAATTAGTGTTGTACAATTACCCAGTTTTATTGCTTAGTTAAACCAGTGAAAGCACTACATAGTGGGTAATTTGCACTAATCCCCATCTCTCTAATTGCCCTTCAGTGTTTAAATGCAGTAAAACATGTATAGTGTTTGTTCTGAATGAGATGAGCATTAAATTATCATTCACATTCCTTGCACCTTGAGTGGCAATTAACATACCACTGCTTCACATTAGGAGCACTTCTATAGAGAGCGCTAAATAGAGGTATAACAGGGTGGGGAAAAACTATTCTGTTTTAGTGTTACTAGAAAATCAAGTGAAATAGTCTCTCAAGGAAGTAGTAGAAGCCTCATGCATGGAAACAGACTGGACAAAACCCTAGAAAATATACCATACTGCACAATTCACATTGGCAGAGGAATGGATTCAATGATTTAAGAGGCCTTTTCTGTAATTAATTGCTCTGATTATATGATTCATTCACATCGCCAGTGAAATTAATCTGTAAACATGCACTAAATTAACCAAACTTGGTGAAGGCATTTACCACAATAAACGGCAATTGCATTAAGGAAGAATACTAGTTACAGTGGCTTCAGCCACAGATATCTAAACCACTTCTTTACATTTTCCACCAAGTGTCTATTTAAAGTTTCTCGTTGCTAGCCTTTAATTAAAATTGTGGTTGAAATTAGATTTATTGCTTCCATTTCAGCAAACACTTCATTTCAGGAACCAGATGTATTTAACAATCTGTGTTTTTAATAAAGCTGAAATTACATTTTTAATGGCCTTTATGCCCATCTTTTGCTGACTTAATAACAGAGAAGTGTGAACCCATTTCAGATTGTTGATCCTCTCACATAACAAGATCCAGTTTCATGAATTTATTAAAACAATGAGAGGAACAGAGGATTTCTGTGAATGCTGAATCTCCCCTCATAACATAGAAGACATGACATAATATGTTGCATAGTCCTACAATACAGAAGAGTGACAAGGAGGTTTCTTAATCTTTCTATGCAAATAAGTTGTACAGCAAATAAGGAAAAAAATACCTTCATAGGATGGCTAGTTACGGTTGTTTCTGGTGGATCCCTAGCACACTGTTTCAGTTGATGAGGAAGGGATCTTCTAGGAAAAACTTCTGCACGAAGTGAGCAGATGACGAGTCTCTGTTAAGTGTACTGCCCATTTTTTAACGAAAATCGCAGAAGTTTCTTTTGCAGGAATTTGTAATTCAGTGACACTTTTGTTTTGGCAGTGGCTGTTCAAGATGGTGGTGTACATGAGATTACTCTTGTAGACTGAACACATTTTTTAAAATGTCGTTAGATTAAACTGCACTAAATTTCACCATAAACCAACATAAAAATTGGGAGAGAGAGCCCCAACCAACTACTGCCTTAAGGGATGATTTGCTGGCTAACATTTTATTTTGATAAATGTAATTATTTTATTTTGAATATTTGTTTTGATATTTGAATATTTGTCAGTGTTTAAGTACTGGGGAAGCAATGGAAATTTGAATTTTCCTATTGTGGCTGCTATCTTTCTGTACTGACTGCTTCTAGAATATAAAGTCTCCTCTTGCACTGATTAAAACAAAAGAAAACAAAAAAATTACAAGTAGCATTTCGCTGCTGAAGAGATGATAATGTAGGGAAGGATTTTCAAGAGCACTCAATACTGGCCTAACTCTGCTTCCATTGAAGTCAGTGAGAGTTATACCATTGACTTCAATGAAAAAAGAGTTATGCTAACACCATGCACTTTTGAAAATTCAACCTTTAGTGTTTTGCAAGCTCTCAAAAGTGAGCATAAGTGCTTAGTGACGTAACATGATAGCTGAATGCGTTGTGATCTCTCTAATGGCTTGTCCATTTGGAGAATAAAAGCCTACTACTGCTGTCAACTAATGGAGTTACTCTTTTAGCTCAGAAGTTCAAATCCCTGTACAAGCCTCTCTTTTGTGTATTAATTTTAATAAGCTACCATGGTTGTCAGACTCAGTAGGGATTTAACCCATGAACTTCAACATCAAAAGCAAAGGCCTCTACTATGCTACCATACTTTAGCTTTTAACAAGAGAAAGATTTTGTGCTCTTTGATGATCGGCCACTAAAAGGGGATCCAGCGTACTTAGCCAGTTACACTGGGTATGTTTTTTTTTTTCTTAAAAGAGAGACTATATATGAATGAAACCCTCCTAATCACTGTGGATTTTTTTTAAATGGGCACTTTTCTGTATTTTGGGAAGTGAAGGGGAGAATCTGAAAGCATACTCAACTGAAAGGAGTCTTTCAGGAAGTTAGCAAATTGTTCATGAGTCCATTTACATAGAACCTTGCTGATCCCGTGGATTTTATTTCTGGTTTAGGTTTATGAACACCAAGATGGAAGCAAGTCTCTGAAGCTGGGAGACTTTGGGCTGGCAACAATAGTGGATGGACCTCTTTACACAGTCTGTGGGACCCCTACATATGTAGCTCCAGAAATCATTGCAGAAGCTGGGTAAACTATTTGCAGTAAAGGTTCATTTAAGTGTGCAAGGTGGAATATGTTCTCATCAATATATCAGTTACAACTCTTTTAATTTAGGCCTTTTTCCACCTTTTATTAGGGGTTAACATGGCAGTTTTTAACTTCAAAGTAGAAAGTCCTCAAATTAGCACTGAGGCAGTAACTAACCATTTATTTTACCCCTGGAGTAAAGGTAAGAAAAAATTGCCATCAGTGACTACTAACTGTTGTTTTCTGTGCTCTTCCTTTGTCCTGTACTGTCCTTTTCCTTAGGATCTATTGTGTAGAGCAAACATCCCCTGGGGTGAGTGACCCATGGCACCTGTGCAGGCTTCCTGTAAGGAGAGGTCAAAAGAGCCCTACTCTCATCCAAGATACCAGTACACTTTATCGTCTGTCTTCAGACATTCTAATCCGATGTGGTTTTAAATTGTAAACTTCTGCCTTGTATCTGAAAGCAGAAATTGGTGTACAATATAGAGAAAATTCAGCTCAGACCATTTAATAAGAATTTGTGCACTGACCGTTTTCTTTCAGTTGTGTACTGTAGTTCATACAGGTGTGGTATCTCTAATCATAATACCTCTAACACTTTTAGATATGGCCTGAAGGTGGACATCTGGGCAGCTGGTGTGATTACTTATATCCTGCTGTGTGGCTTTCCTCCATTCCGTGGGTATGGGCTATCATCTTTTATCCAAATTGTAACAATGTACCTCTGTACTGTGAATGGTCCATGTTCGTGTCCTACACTAAGAGATCTTCTGGGGTGAGGGGGGTGTGGGAATCTTTGTTTGCAATGCTGTGTTATTTTTTTCCATGCTCTGCCTGTTAATTTATACAAACTTCATAAATCTCCATTGTGTTACTGTAAAAACTCCAGTCTCTTCTCATTTTATTTATTTCAATGTAATCTACCTTGCAAAAGAAATGCACTCATTCCAGGCTCTGGGTGCCCTTGACAACCAATTAAAATATATGATGAAATCAGCAGATTACCCCAGTTACTCACCAACACAGTAAGCAGAAGCAGTAAAATGTAAACAAAATGTAAGCCTTCCAACAGAGATTTACACCTGTGAGCAAATTCAAAGCCTCCCCTCACAAATCTCCCCTCTCCATTAAAGCAAAGAAGAAGGGCTGGGCCTTGCCTTAAAGGTAGGCAAGCTCAGAAACAAAGAGGGAAGGTGGAGGTAGCTGACAGAGGTTGCCCTACAAATTGATTCTTTTTTTTCCCCCCTTCTCACTTGTGCTCCATCTCAAGTGCCCCTGCAGTTCACAATGGTGGCCGTGTGGCATGGGGAGAGGAACTGGTTCCAAAAGGCAAACTTAGTGAACTACAGTTAAAAGCATTTTACTTGCTTTTTAAAAGTTTATGAAAACTACCTCAGGAAATAAATCTTATGTTTTGTTTTGTGTTTGTTTGCTTTACAGATGTGGAGATGACCAGGAAGTGCTTTTTGATCAGATTTTGATGGGCCAGGTGGATTTCCCATCTCCATACTGGGATAACGTTTCTGATTCTGCAAAGGTAGATTTACAAAGTTGGTTCTCTTCCGTTTTATCCAAGGTGTCGTGTATATACGTTGTGTGTGCAAAGAGACTGTAAAACTACTGTTCTTTTGTGTCCCTATATTTGAGAGGCTTTAGGTCTAGACTTGCCTAAAGTACGTATGTGTCATCTACTACATTATTATCGGATTATTGTCTATGTCTTAGACTGTAAACTGCTCTGGGCAGCACTTTGTTTGTATTTGTGTCTTATACAGTGTTAAGTGAAGCCGAATGAATAAATGATTTTTCAGTTGGGTGGCTAAATCAAAAAAATCAGAAAAAAATCTTTTTGTTTTGGGTCAACCCAAAATGGAAACGTTTTTGGGGTCAAATGAAACATTTAATTTTGTTAGCAGGTGTTTTTTACTCTTTAGTAATTAAATCTAGCTAATTTTTTAAATGAAATGTCATTTTGAAAAATATAGATTCATAGATAGATTCATAGATACTAAGGTCAGAAGGGACCATTATGATCATCTAGTCCATCCTCCTGCACAACGCAGGCCACAGAATTTCACCCACTACTCCTGCTAAAAACCTCTCACCTATGTCTGAGCTGTTGAAGTCCTCAAATCATGGTTTAAAGACTTCAAGGAGCAGAGAATCCTCCAGCAAGTGACCCGTGCCCCATGCTACAGAGGAAGGCGAAAAACCTCCAGGGCCTCTTTCAATCTGCCCTGGAGGAAAATTCCTTCCCAACCCCAAATATGGTGATCAGCTAAACCCTGAGCCTATGGGCAAGATTCACCAGCCAGATACCCAGGAAAGAATTTTCTGTAGTAACTCAGATCCCACCCCATCTGTGTTGAAACAAAACATTTAAAAACTTATTCAAAATGTATCCGTTTTAAGGGGGAGGGGCGAATCTATTTGCCAAATTCAATCTGAATTCACAGATAGTTGTGGTGAACCTGACACTGCATTTTTCAGAGAATAAACTATTTGTCTGAAAGTTTTTGCCCAGCTCTAGTTTTAAGCATCCTGTCAAACCTATTGAACAATTAAAACTTCCAGTAACTTGGATCATAAATATGCACATCTTAGATTGAAAACTCCTTGGGGGCAGTAACTCTGCTTTCTGTGGGTTTGTACAGCAACAAGCACAATGGCAGCTGGATTCCAATTGGCACCTTCAGGTGTAATTGCATTATATATACTAAATAATAATAATCTGAGGAAAACATGTCTCATGATTAATGACATGAAAGGATTGTCCTGATATCTCTCTCTGTCAAAGAACCAGGCTCAACATTGCCTGTAACTCCTGAATGTTGCCAGGGTAAGAGACTCTGACTTGTTCTGTCAATCCATTACAAGCAGTTCATTTTTTTTAGTCCTCTATTTTAAAACCAACTTCCAAGTACAGTAAAAGCTGTTTTATCCAGCACTTCACCAACCGGAAAGTTCTGTAAACCGGCATTTCTGATCTTTATTGAAAGTCTGGTTTATAGTCCAGTTGGTGCAGGGCTGGCAGCAGGTTGCGGTGCATGGGCTCTGGGAGGGAGTTTGGGTGTGAGAGGCAGCTTGAGGCAGCAGGTTGGGGCGCAGGAGGTGGTGCAGGGTGCCGGATCTGCGGTGTACTCACCTCGGGCAGCTCCCGCAAGTGATGATCTGTCCTGGCTGCTTCTGCATGCTGCCTCCGCCCGCAGGCGCTGCCCCCATAGCTTCCATTGGCCATGGTTCCCGGCCAATGGGAGCTGCACAACCAGCGCTCAGGGTGGGGCGGAGACAGTGACAGAACTGCCTACCTTGCCTCCACCTACAAGCAGCCGAGACAGGTCGCTGCTTGCAGGAAGCCGCCCGAGGTGAGTCCCCCTTCACCCCCCGGATCTGGCACCCCAGGTCCCTCCTGTGCTCCAACCCCCTGCCCTGAGCCCCCTCCCACACCCAAACTCCCTCCCAGAGCCCATGCCTCGCACATCCTCCTGTGCTCTAACCCGTAGCTCAGCATCTCCTCCCACACCCAAACTCCCTCCCAGATCCCGTGCCCCGCACCCTTCCCACGTCCCAACGTCCAGTCCTGCACCCAAACTCCCTCCCTCTTAGTTAACCAGCATTTTTCACTTACCGGCACCCCCCATTCGTCCAACATGCCGGATAAAACATTTTTACTGTAATAAGGAAGAGCTTGATTCTGAGATGAGATGAGAGAACTGTGGATGCACAGTACCTTTCAGGATTAGTCCCTAACACAGTTAAATACACTTACACAACAGGGTTGAATTTGGCCCAAGAGTTCAAATTCTCTGGAGCAGTCTCATTGGTGCACTATAGTAAGAAGTGAGGCATTCTGAGTTACAGTAACATTGGAGTTGATTGGAGTTTCATATTTGCAGTCCATTTGAGTTGGCATGTGTATAACTAATAGATTTCACCCAAATACTTTCCTTAAGCTTGGGAACACCAACACATAATCATAGGATGAATATATGCAACACTGTCCTCTCCTTGCTCTCAGTATGAGCACTAATTTATCACAAAACAATGTCAGTGTTTTCATCTGGGGTGTGAGGATTGAAAATGACATATTAAACGCTGATTCTTGATTCCTCTAAACCACTGGTTTGTACTGTTTTTGGAAATAATATGGGAGGGGATAGGGGGTGGGATTTTAGTTTCCAAGCTAGTGAAATTAACATACAGGATACAGTACTTGGAACTGAAAGAAAACATTAAGTGTTAGTAGGAGTCTTCTAATCCCTCCCTTTGTATTGTGGCAAGCTTGATTTCATCATACATAAGACATCACTCATCTGTTAAGAATCAGCTCTAGTCTTCAATATCTCTAATGACAATTCCACAGCTCCTTTGGCAAGCTTGTTCCATTACCGAACTACTCTATCTAGTTAGTTCGTTCTAATATTTTCCATTTTGATGCATAAACTCATTAGTTTCTATTCCGCTCCCATTTATTATTGAAAATAATTGATGTCTATCATTTCTGATTTCCCTTTATATTAGCATCCCATTACTGTTATCTTTTGTATAGATTGAATGTACTCACTGATGGGAAAAGAAATGCATTAAATGCTGGTAGGAAACTGAGAGGAAAATAGTAAAGAAGAATTTGAAATATTAAAATAAAGGTTTTAAGAGTTAGAAATATTTTTTTGAAAATATCCACTTTGCTATTGATATTGGGACCTGGAGAAAGCCAAATTCTAGATTAGTCTGCATCATCTTTAGAGAAAATTGGCTATTTTCTAAATGGGCAACTAACCTGATTTCATGCTCCCATCTGTTTTGTACCTTATGTGAGAAGTTCTTTCCTCTGCAAACCGCTGACTACAAAAGTAACTCAGCACTATGATCTTCTAGCTTTTCAGTTTATTATTTAGCTATTGATTTAGAAGCTCAGCTTACAGTTCAGCAGTTGACAGGTTTTTTTAAATAATCCTCGTATATTTCCACCCTGTATAATTCTCTCACTCATTGAACACTGTACTTTACTACAATCAATTGAAGATCACTTCACTGAATTAAATCTTTTGTTTTTCTTCATAAAAATGTGCTCTAAACTGGATCTTATCTTCCATTTCACAGGAACTTATCACCATGATGCTTCAGGTAGATGTAGATCAGCGATTCTCAGCCTTGCAAGTTCTCGAACATCCATGGGTTAATGTAAGTAATTTCAGGACTGCAAATTCTTGTTTTAGTCTTGTAACCTTTTAACTGTTTGCCATCAAATACTTTAAATGCCTCTTTGGAGCCAACATTTTCTAAAAGAGACACAGGTAATGACCAACTTACTGTGTGGTTTCACTGGAAGTGAAAGTGCTTTGTTAGTATACAATTAAATATTTTTGTGCACAATGCTCTACACTCTCTTCCCCCAGTATCTTGGGCCACATTTGCAACACACCTCCTTAACTGCACCTGCAAACGCCGTCAATTTCCCAAAGGTCAGTTTGCAGGTGCAGTGATACATTTTGTGCACGTAAATCAGATTGGCTCACAAGTCTTGCCATCGCAACTAAGGGATCTTGAAATATAGTCCATGTTTTAAAGCTGGATAATTCACCATTAAGTACAAAATCTTTACAGTCAAATATTTAACTTCCAAATTTGAACTATAAACATGTTTATGTGCGGTAATATCAATTTAATCTATATTAGTGTGACATTTTCATCTTTAGATCAATGCTCATTTGTTCTGAACATATCATAAAATTGATTAACAAAGAGGTGGCATATGGATAAATCTGATATAGATTAAGAAGGCCTGGGCCTGTCTATGCTTTAATGTTGAGACAGGGACACTGTTTAATATTAATTATTTAAGACTATTTAATATGTTTCAAAATATTTGGATAAAAATGTAAAGAAAAGTGGGGAGAAGAATCCAGATTCCAGTTTAAAAATGAAGATACAGAAAAGCAAAATAAGTACAAGAAAAAATATCTTAATTTGCATATTGCACGTTCCAGTGTGGAATTCCTCCCTAGCACATTTGTGTGATTCAGTACTTCCCCTAGTATCCAAAAAGAGATCACTGACACTTAAAGGGAGTGTAGTTCCAAAAAGGAATATTTGTAATTCAAATATACAGACTAATTAAATAACAATATAAAAAAAATAAAAAAGTGTCCAAATAGTTTACACACCATTTTCAATTAAGGAATATAGTAAAGTACCTACAAAGTACATGCTCAAGTAGTTATAGTCTCCATTCTGCTGTTCAGATAGAAGCAGTTTTTAACTGTAAATACTTCTGAACTGCACAGCCCCTTTGTCATGTAAAGCTTATAGACATCCAGTGCAATATATAATGAGACAATTTAGCATTTTTGTGGTCACTTTAAGGCAGAAGATTGTGGTGGTGGTGGTATTTTCTTTCCTTCTTGAAGGATATATTCTTATCACACAATGTTTATATCTCAATTTTAAATTTTTGTTCAGAACTGAAAGATTATTTATCTCTGGATTGAGAGGGAGCTGTGGGACGAGGGATAAGGTAAAGATAGAAAGTGTGACTTACTAAGCAGAACTGCTGCCTCATGGCCAGCTTCTTCCATGGTGTAAATTGGCATAACTCCACTGAATTTAATGGAGCTCTGTTGATTTAACATCATTGGAGGATCTGGAACTTGAAAGCTTCCCCCCCACACCCTTTTAGTTAAATTACACTCTGATGCATTTAGTAAACAGTTTCAGCAAGCTGTATGAAGTCAGAGGTATTACTTCCGTTAGTGCAGAGGTCCCCAAACTGTGGGTCATGCCCGCCGAGGGGGTGCGGAGGAATGTTCCGGGGGGGAGGGGGAAGGAGCACGGCGGGCCTGAGCCAGCCCCCACATGGGGTAGGGGAGGGAGCAGCATCCAGCCCCCCTCCAGTTCCAGCTCTGCCCTGGCCCCAGCCCCTGGCTTCCATCCACAGCCCAGCCACAGCTCTGCACCCAGCCCTGGTTCTGGCTCCGCCCCCAGCTTTGGCCCGTGGCCACAGCCCCACTCCCGGCCCTGGCCCTGCCCCCAGTCTCGTCCCTCTTACCTCTGTCTGTGTCCCCCGAACCCTTCAGGACCCTGAGAAGTTTGGGGACCACTACTTTAGTGTTGCAAGTCATGCTGTTGTTCATATTCTGCAAGCATATCACAGTGAAAACATATAGCACTCCTGTTTGTACTACAGGAAGTATTTTGTCCTAGTTCTACAGGGATTTTTGTCTCCCTAATCGTTCCTTTATAGCATTCCACATTCAGAGGTCAGTAAATCATCTTCAGCTATATACTAGTCACCATTCAGAGCTAATCAGGCTAGAAATACCTTTTTCTTGGAGTAATGTAAGTATTTGCTAGATAAGTTTTCTGGAGCTCAGCACATGCCTAAGTCCACCTCTAGTTTGGCTATCACATAAGTATGCGCTGAATTTGAGGCACCAATTTAAGGTCCATTGAACTAAATGACTTATACCTCAAGTGAAATACATGGTTAGGTGCTGTCCTGAATGGGGATGCTTTCCTGAACTGGGGCCCAAGTATGTGTGTAAGAGAGAGAATTCGGAAGGGAAAACTTGTTTTTATACAGAGGCAGTGTGAACCAAGAGAGAGAACATTGGACTGAGAGTCAGGGGACACATTTTCCATTCCTAGCTCTGTCATCACCTTGAACCAGTCACTTTCTCTCTACCTCAGTTTCTTCATCTTTAAAATTGGGGTAATAATGCTTATTCATATTTATAACAGCACTGGAGATCTACAAGTGAAAATTTTTATTTTAGCTGATCTTCATAAAATATTCTGCTTCTTTCTAGAAGGAAAGTAAATACAAACCCCCATATAATATGTGGAATAACACTTCACTTTTCTAATAAATCTGTTCAAATACCTCTCCTTAGTACCAAATGCTATATAATATTTTGGACTTATTTATAGTTTTGAGACCAGTGAAATAGCACTAAAATTGTGGGTAGTGCTGGCTGGAAAATAGAAATAATTTTTCATGATAATTTTCATGATCAGTCTCATTTTTTTCTCTTTGAAATTTCATTTTGGCATTCTGCCTAGTTGTTCTATGTAAAAAAGTATTTGTCAGCTGTAAATTACTGTTGCACTTGCAAGTGCAGCTTTTTATGACTGGTTATTAAATGATTACTTTGTAAATTGATGACATTGCTGGAATTTAGTATGACAGCTTCAATAGGAGACAACCCTTGTTTCAGTTTAAATTTTAACAATAAAAATAGCTGGACTCTCTTAGAAACAACAAAACTTGTAATGGTCAGAATCAGACCAGTAAAACAGCTACTATGTCAATAATATCCCAGCTGTTTTCAATTTAATAAACAAAACCTGAAAAGACTTTGGCTAGTTGCCATTGAGACAGATGGAGATCCTGGATTCTGAATGCAATTCAACAGCAGTTCTCTGCCCCCTCAATTTAGTTTATTTGGATTTGTCTCTCATATACAGAACTCTTAGAGCTAGAAACAAATCCACTGTTTTATACTTCCTCTACTGGGACTCTTACTGTTTCCTTTGCCTGCTCATATTCATTGCAAAACTAAGGAATTATAAAAGAGGCTGGAGGCTTGGGAGCTAGCATTTTAAACACTGGAAATATTATATAATCCAAAGTGCACCAATGGCAAGTTATGGTACAAATATACCCTGTTCTTGACTTCTGAGTAATAAAAATGTTTAACTTACTGTAATTCAATAAGTTATAATGGTGAAAGGGATTACTTTTTGTAAACCCTTTCCCTGTTATAATGATAACCCCAAAATGGATTATTTTCTGTACACGCCAGCCTAAAAAGGATTAGGAAACCTGTAGCTTTAAAACATTTCCCTAGATACACTGGCTCTGGCTGCCTGTATGTGAAATAAATAAGTAACCATCAGTAAATAATACTAATAAACTGAGCATTCATAAGGAGGTTAATTTAAAAAGACATTTCTTATTTGGCCGCTGCAATATTTTTGGTCACACCATAGGGCACTGCCCAAATCTCACTGGAAACCTTAAAGGAAACAAAGTCAACAGGCTTTTCCAGGGCTTTTATTTGGTCTAATTTTCTTCTGTTATTTATATAATGACCTCTTCCTATGGCACAATTAGCACTGGAAAGGAAACCTCTTGTGATTCATCTTGTGAAATGGATCTGAGTGCTTCAGGGCAGTAGGAGTCTGGCAGTCCTGAGCTTTGCTTAAGATTTTTAGCACAGTTTCTTCTTTTTTTTTTTGGATCTTTACACGTCTTGTTGTGTAGCACAATGCAAATAGCAAGCAATGTTCATGATGATTATTATATACAGGAATGACACCAGCAGCCTCTCTCTGGCTCTTTTTTCTTATTTTAAAACAAAACAAAGCAGGTACTCTGTTGAGCAGCAACTATCAGTGTTTGCTGGAAAATCCAAATTAGAGAGGGAGGACAGTAAACAATTGCACATTGAAATAGTACGTTGTAAATCCTAAATCAAGGTCTTCAAGAGTGACAAGTGATTTTAGGTGCTTCAGTTTCTGGGTGTCCAATTTCTGAGACACTACAAAGGGGCCTATTTTTGAGAAAACGGGTGTTCAGTGTTTTATGAAACTCAGGCCCCTTTAAGGTGTTTCAAGATGAATATCCAAAATCACCAGTCACTCTTGACTGTTTTGTCCCTAGTACTATAGATTAGATCCAGTACCAAGGTCCAGACCACTTGTGGTTAATGCATAGACTGGAACACTCATTAATGAAGACTGACTTTGGGAAGTTAACATTTACAGTGTCTTGACCAAATTCCTATTTGGAGCATTTAGCCTACATCCAGTTCCTCCTGCAGTTTCTTGTGGGTATGATATTCTTCTTCACTTCCTGCCATAAACTGTGGTGTAGCATTGCTGTTTGATATTAAACAGCTGCCATGTTTCACCCGAGATGTGTGGCTATTTTCTAATGTTGGATGACGTGATTCCAGTTTGGATCCTGAATACCAGTATATTTGTAAAGTAAACATCAGCTAGAAGCAATAGTAGTTAGAAAGTGTTGCAGTGACAGATTAATTAATATTTTATAACTTTGCCACACCTTGAGCATGTCCTTGCAACAAAGCCCGTTGCCAACTGTGCCCACATATCTATTCAGGGGACACCATCACAGGGCCTAATAACATCAGCCACACTATCAGAGGCTCGTTCACCTGCACATCCACCAATGTGATATATGCCATCATGTGCCAGCAATGCCCCTCTGCCATTTACATTGGTCAAACTGGACAGTCTCTACGTAAAAGAATAAATGGACACAAATCAGATGTCAAGAATTATTCATAAACCAGTCGGAGAACACTTCAATCTCTCTGGTCACACAATCACAGACATGAAGGTCGCTATCTTACAACAAAAAAACTTCAAATCCAGACTCCAGCGAGAAACTGCTGAATTGGAATTCATTTGCAAATTGGATACTATTAATTTAGGCTTAAATAGAGACTGGGAGTGGCTAAGTCATTATGCAAGGTAGCCTATTTCCCCTTGTTTCCCCCCCCTCCCCCAGACGTTCTGGTTAAACTTGGATTTAAACTTGGAGAGTGGTCAGTTTGGATGAGCTATTGCCAGCAGGAGAGTGAGTTTGTGTGTGTGTTTGTGTGTTCCCCCGGGGGGTGGGGGGGTGAGAGAGCCTGGATTTGTGCTGGAAATGGCCCACCTTGATTACCATGCACATTGTAGGGAGAGTGGTCACTTTGGATGAGCTATTACCAGCAGGAGAGTGAGTTTGTGTGTGTATGGGGGTGGGGGGTGAGAAAACCTGGATTTGTGCTGGAAATTTCCCGCCTTGATTATCATGCACATTGTAGGGAGAGTGGTCACTTTGGATAAGCTATTACCAGCAGGACAGTGGGGTGGGAGGAGGTATTGTTTCATGGTCTCTGTGTGTATATAATGTCTTCTGTAGTTTCCACTGCATGCATCCGATGAAGTGAGCTGTAGCTCGCGAAAGCTCATGCTCAAATAAATGGGTTAGTCTCTAAGGTGCCACCAGTCCTCCTTTTCTTCTTGAGCATGTTTTGGCACAAAAAATATATCTTATGTTATGCGGATCTGGAATATTATCTCTGGAGCTAAGGCTGTAAGTTTCCCTGATAGAAAGTATTATACTAGTCATCAGGCCTTGGTGATGCTTGTGCCTCAGACCTTTGAAAAATGAGATGTAAGTTTTGGGGATTTTTTCCAATGAAGAAGAGGAAAGAGTTCATTTTATAGACTGGTTTTCTTCTGGAAAAGGTCAGGTCAGAGGAATGCAGGTTATTTTAGGGGTCATATACAACTGAGCCGGGCCTCCAATAATCAACTCTATATTTTTTAAAGCTCTGCATTTGACCATATTCTGCCCGCTAGTGCATTTTGTTAAGAGGTGAGTGAGGAATTTTTGAAAACCAGTGCCACAATCTACAAACTCAAACTAACCTTCTTCCCATATGCTCACAAAGCCCATGATTTACTGCAGCAACTGTGTAACATACTAAGTGCTCTCAGAAATTGTTACAAAGACAGAAAAATGAATGTTAACACTCATTTTATGACAGGTTTCAGAGTAACAGCCGTGTTAGTCTGTATTCGCAAAAAGAAAAGGAGTACTTGTGGCACCTTAGAGACTAACCAATTTATTTGAGCATGAGCTTTCGTGAGCTACAGCTCACTTCATCAGATACATATGTATCTGATGAAGTGAGCTGTAGCTCACGAAAGCTCATGCTCAAATAAATTGGTTAGTCTCTAAGGTGCCACAAGTACTCCTTTTCTTTTTACTCATTTTATGTTCTGATCTTGATCTGTTACTTCCATGTGTTGTACTTTTGGTGCTAAAATGCTTAGTTTAAGTCTCTGGTTCCACTGTTGATCACTAGAGATGCAAAGCAGAGCTCTCAATGGGACTAGTGTAGAGCCCTGCAGCGGGACAGGGATCCCGCAGATCCTGCAGGACCCGCTGCCATATTAGTGGGAGCGGAATTAAAATATAGTCCTGTGCAGGGCTCTGATGCAAAGCAGTAGTTCTGCCAGCCAGTCATTTTATATGACCCAAGGTTACTGTTCTCGGCTACACTGCATAATCTGATGGTGGGCAGGCTTTGCCAAGGTAGCTGTTCTTGGCATTGCTCTTAAAGTGGTCTATCTGGCCCCACCCTTTGGGTCGGTTACAAAGGCCTTGTCTTCACTACCTTAAAAAAGGTGTGTTTTTAATTCAGTCTTTAACTTGTGTGAAAACAAACTTCCTTGTCTTCACTAGGATTTTAACTCAAGTTAAGAACATGCTTTTTTTAGTGAAGACAAGGCCACAACTGACTCAAACATTATCTGTTTTTTCCTGGCTGGAGCCCATGTTTCTTTACCCCTGTGTCCCCCACCGCTGCATAGGAAGATATTGTGTAGTGCATGGGAAGAACTGTAGGCCCTCATTAAGGTCTTGACCTCCCTGAGGGAAGGCTGGAGCTCCCTGTAGGTTGTTGGTTCATTTAGCCATAGGCTAAATGTGATAATATCACAATCAGTGATTGTAACAGCAGCCATCAATCAGGCATCTATCCATTATCCCATAGCTGGGTCAGGAGTCATTGAAATTAGTCAGGGGAATCTCCTTCTAGACTTTATAGGGAGTCTCCTCCCAGGTTAGTATTTAGTGAATACCACTGGTCGTGCTTGGATCAAGCCCTGTGAACTTTATAAATGCATCCCCCCTTTGATGGAGTGGAAAGTTTCTGGAATATTTTTATTAATCCTGTGTGCCTCTGTTTCCCTCTCTAATTCGCATTGTAAGAAAAAAAGTTTGATACCTGCTAAAAGAGTGCAGGAGGCAGGAGGTATGGGTGTCACCTGGCTGCCTGGGGGCTGGCTCATTAAAGAGCTGTCTCAAATGTAACCCAAATCAACATAGCATCCAGCAAGAGATACCTCTGAAACATCAACACCTGACAGCAGCACACCCCAGCAGGCAAGACTTGTGAATTGAGCTGGAGAACCTGGTGTCAGGTGACCGGAAGGAGGACATCCCTTTTTGGAGGGACTAAGGAGCCCAAACCTGGGAAGACAAAAGAGGGATGGGGGGGTGGGAGCCAGAGGAGGAGTCCATTACAGCTTGGCTGGCTCATCATGGTACTGGCTTGGCATGTACTGTAGTGTAATTTCTGCCTCTCTGTGCTAACCTAAGCACTATAAGATTCTGTGTGCCAGGTGACTAATAAAATGTTACCTTGCTTTGAAAAGGCTGCCTGTGTCGCTGTAAGTACTCCCTGAGAGCATTGGCCCTGAGGGATACAGTACCAGCCTCCCGCAGGACTCTGGCTTGGCTGGATTCACTGCACAGAGGCATGGAGACAGACAGGGATTGTTGGTGCCGAAGGCCCAGTCTTGGAGGCCACAGGCCTGCCCCTGTTGGAACTGTGTGTGTCCTTCGGGCCCGGCCCACTAAGGGGTCACTCCAGAGAGACTGATTGCAGGCTGGGGTATAGACCGGACTCTGTGACAGCCTGCATGTAGTTTGAGCGCTTTTCCCCCTTGGTTAAATGTTAAGCATAACATTTTATTCAGCCAAATCTCATCTCTCTGAAACTGGAACTCCATAAGGCTTTAGGGAGGACCTTGGAGCACACTTATTCTCTCACAAGAACATTTTCCTTGCTGCATATCAGAGAAACTGGGCTTATCTTTTTAACACTAATGATCTTTTAACTAGTATTGTTGTCTTCACTTTTAATTGATTGTAATGTATTAACAGAACAAAGGATCAATCTGAGATTCATTTATTGGATTCATTTTATGGACCTAACAAATTACCATAAGCTGGCAGTTAATAAATGCAAACGTTTATAAAAGTTTGAAAGAGAGCTATTAGCTAAAGCTGAGAAGAGAAATGGGGCTGTTCCATTATAACAAGTTTCCTTGCAAACACCTTAGATAGATTCCTAGAAAAGCTGACATGGAATTAAACGAATCTCATTAAAAACTTTTTTTTATTTAACTTTTTACATCCGCAGGATCCTCCACAATCACCTCACAATCCTGCAAAAAGAGCGTTCTCCCTTATTTTGTATTTTCTCTATAAACTTTTGTTTCTTTCTTTGCAGGATGATGGCCTTCCAGAGAATGAGCATCAGCTTTCAGTAGCTGGGAAGATAAAAAAGCATTTCAACACAGGGCCTAAACCCAACAGCACAGCAGCTGGAGTTTCTGTCATAACAGTAAGCATCTGAAGTACACAGCTATAACATTTTAAAAAGTGCCCACAGAACAGTCTATATTCAGAAGATAACAGCAAAAGACAGCAAGGGCTCGCAACTTACTGTGAAGTGTTGCCCATGTCGTTGAAATTAATGTAACCATTTCAGATGCAGTTATGCATGAGGATTGCATACCACACTACACACAATTTGCAAGCTGCATCCCTCCAAGCAGCGATTAAATCGGGTAGAGATTTGGTTGTGCTGCATGCTATAGTTACAATCTAGATATTGTCTGAAAGTAATGGAGCTTGTGAGACTGTCTCAACCAAGTCCAGCTAAATTTTATAGGCACATGCAGTACAGTATACAAATTTGTATTTTTCCTCCAAGATGAACATGTGTATGTCTCTCTCTCTCACTCACACCCACGCACACGCACAGAAGATATTCAGAATTTTATTAGATTATTTATGCAAGTACCATTAAACAGTAACTATCTGTTTTATCCACATTCACATCCTTTACTTATTTTTAATACATCGGCCTGTGTTTTAAAGCTTTTTTTTTTTATTACTCATGGTAATGTTAATTCTCCAGATAAAGTCACCAAACAATCAGTGACACATTGAACATAACCATTCCCATATCAGATTACTCAGTGTTTGTTCCCAGCTTCCATAAATTGCAGATGGTGTGACTGCACATGTACACTGTCTCATACTGTTTCCACTTTCATGTTCCTCAGCTCGGCCCCTCCAATGGTGAGTTAAATCAGCATGAAATAAACTCAGCTCAACAGGCACAATCTGGCTTGCAGGTGTGAACTGTTTGTGCAGCAAAATGGATAAGATTACTTATCAGAAGTTACTAAGTATTTAACATTTCAAGGTGTGCCTCTCTCACTTTTTTTTTTTTTTAAATAAAAACTACCTCAACACGGAAACAAATTTCCCTCATGCTTTTCTTAGATTTTCAATCATCAGCTAACATACAGTCAGCATTTTTTATTTTCATTTTCAAGCAATAATACCACAGTAACTCTCCCATAAGTAAAACATCACATACCTGCATTTCATATGAGCAATGGGTACAGAGTGTGTTCTGAACAGCCTAGTTCAAACTGTGTTCTTTTTCAAATGGACTGCCAGCACGCTTGTCCATAAGAAGTACTGCTCAGGTCCTCTTTTCAAGGCTTTCAAAGCTTAAAAGATAGAAACGATGCTTTCCCTACCCCCTTCCATCGCTTGCCTCTTTTAATTTTTAAAATATTTTTATTTGTCCCAGTTGGTCTGGAAATGGATTGTTGACAGCAATTTGATATTTTAGTAATGAAAAAGTCATTGGTGAAGTGAATCTTTCCACTGACAAACATTATAGAAATAAATAAAACAAAAGCAAAAAAACTCACTGAATTTGGTAATGTGTTAGAATTTAAATAAGTACATTTAAGAGAGCATCCTTCTGAGTGGATACCACACCTTGGTGTGGTTAATTCTGGAGTTCTGCCTCTAAACTAGCAGTATTTTAAAAATATTGTTATAAAATCCAGAAAGTGGCTTAATTAACTAACATCTTTCAGTAACTTTCCTAAAATTGGGGCACTACACACATCTGTAGTGCATGTGTAAATTTTAAGGCAGTCTGGCAAGTGCTGATTTAAATATCAAAAAACTTTTATATACCATGCATAACACCCATCTTAATAAACAGAATAAATAAAACCAAAAGCAAAACCTTTAACCACTGTGCCTGCATTTAAAAACTAATGTAATACAAGTTTGGCATGGAATTGTCATTAACATTTTACTTTCGGGAATCTCCTTTTTTACTTCTACAATGCCAGATAATATTGATATAAAGCTTATTAACTAAGGCTGTTCCAAATTTATAATTTACAAAGCATATGCTCCCCAAATGCTGGAACATATTGTTCGGCACTAAAAATGTACAATAAGTAATCTTAGCACTTTTTAAAAAAATCTGTTTATGGTGCCGATATATGTGTATACTGTAAATTATGTAAAGGGATAGCTAAAATACGGTATTTAGTTCTCAATTCAACTTCACAGTGATATTCTTTATTATACATATGCCCTTAGGGTAAAATTCACCACTGTATGGGGGTCCCACACAGGGCTCTGTGTATCAAACCTTTAATGTGGAGCTTAAATTAATAAGGATTTGTGCAGGTCCGCCGGGCGGGGGGGAATTGCACCCCAGTTTGTTTATGTTATTAGGTCAGAGTCATCTGGAAGTGTATTTTATTTATTTGTATAAAACACTTTTAGTAAGCTGTTGATTTCTTCAGTAATATCCAAATATATTGTACTGACCCTTTTTGCTGAGGCATACATTTGCTTTGGTTACAATCCCCAGTAAAAGTAGTATCTGTTCATCCAGGTTCCAATCCTACAAACACTCACGCATATTCTTAAACTTTACTACTGTCATAAAGTTAATCATGTGCATAAGTATTTGCAGGATTAGAGCCCTAAAGCAGATATGACCAAAATATTTAATTTTGAAGTTCCATGACTGCATTTTTCTTATATATAAATCTAACATTTCACTAAAAAAATGTAAAATGCATGTTTAATAGCAAGCATTTATTAAATAATCTGTTTAAAGTTTAGCACTAGAATTTTTGTTGAATTCTCCAAGGATGTCGTCACACTCTTTCCTTTGAATATTTTAAATTAATGACTTGACTGCTTAGTTATAATGTCTCCAGCCACTAAAGAAGAGAGCTGGTAATTATTTCTCAAATAAAAACAGATGTTTTGAAAGAGGTTTTTTAAAAAAAAAACAACAACAATACTCTATGTCAGTACCCTATGGGTTTGTAATTATACTCTTTCTGTCTGGAATAATCAAGAGGAAATAAAAATCAATTTTAAAAAATGCTTTAATATTCAAAGATGTATTGCAATACATTCTATTAACTGAGCATAGTTCAATTTATGTTCATGTCTGGAATGTTAAAGCTTTGCTTGTATGTTGTCACTTTTGTGCTTGTTTTTTGGCATTATTAAGACAGAAGAAAAGACTAATGATAACATTATGTTAAGGTTGTGTGAGGTCCCTGACTTGGCTACGGGAGTAAATCCCAGCTTGAGGCTCACGGGAACCATGTAGCATAAAGAAAGAAAAAAGCTGTTCTGACAGCTGATGGTCTGCCAATGTGTCTAGAGATGGTAACCAATTCCTCTGTCTGCAGCGTTCTGCCTGTCGCAGACAGCCTCTGTCATTTGTGGAAACCAAATTGATGCTGCTTTATCATGGGGTGGGGGAAGGACGGAGTGAGGTATTTAAAATACATTCTAGTGATTATAAAATAAAATTAAAAGTGACATTTTAACAGTGGGCTTTTCTTAAAATGTGGAGGAGAGAAAAAAGCTTTAGTCTATTATTTTTGCTCAGTTTGAGGAAGAACAAATGACTTAAATGTCTATCTGTTGTTGTTCTATAATTATTATTTATAACCTGTTTTTCTTAGCCTGTAGTCTCCATGGTAACTAAAATATTGTTTGACTTCTGCTTAGATAGTTGTAACATTTTAAAATTCAAAGAATAAATCCCCTCTAAAACAATTGTAACAGCATCCTGTTAGTTATAATATTTTAGTGCAATACTTTTAATTTCAATTTGTAAAAAACCTTGTCTTTTGTGTACTTGAGATGCAGTATAATCGGCTGCCAGCAGATGGCAATAGTAGATCAATCTACTGAAACTCAATGAAAAATGAAGTATGGGTGCAAGGTCCGCATCTTTTGAACAGGAAGTGGCCTTTAAATAATTCTAAATAAGATGAAACATGCATTGATTTAAGAAAACAGAATAAATTATTAAATATTTCTCTTTATGTCTGTATTGAAAGTGTAAGTAAAATTTAAAGTTAGATGCTAACTACAGTTTAAATAACTGGTACCTAGAGACATGTTAACCGGCCTTTCTCAATCTAGAATTAGTAACTATCATGAGTATTGCACCAGTATGCCACAGTCTTAAGGAAACACACAATGGCCTTTCCTTTTGTAGAGCAAAATGTGAAAGTTATCAAATTATTCAGATTAAACTGGGCAGAGTGTCTCTCCAGTTTGACCCCCTCTAAAATTGTATCTAATCCTCTGTTAAAGGCTATCCCAAATACATGTTAGTGCAGTGTAAAAGGGTTAAACAAAATAAAACACTTTCTTTTTCTATGCACATTCCACTGCTAATGATAACCTCAATTTAGAACAATATGTACAATTTAAAGTTATATTTTTAAGCACACATTTTACCCGTTTTTTTTAACACAATACTAAGTTAATTTTCCATTTTGACTTTAATTGCTGCAATTTAATGAATATTTTACATCACAGCTTTCTACCATTATCTTTTTAAGCCTGAGATGTAAGGTGAAATGACAAACAGTGCAATGTTCATGAACCTGAGAAGTCCTGCTCTCCAAGGCTAACATTTAAAAAAAAAAAAAAAAAACAGAATTACCATAATTGATGGGATATCAAAACCGGATTCTTTTAATCTTTACACATGCCATGATTATGAAGTAGTCTAATTTAAGCCTGATGTGGTCTGTGTAGCCTGCTTGTTGTGATGGCTAACACTGTGTTTTTTAAAAAATATTAAACCTCTGTTTAATTGCAAAAGATATTTTTTCATTACCATTATGTGCAACTTAAAGGGGCACTTCTATATTTGGAGATACCAGGATATTTGTTAGACTTTTAAATGAATGCATAATGCATTAAGTTACTTATTTCACAAACTCCATTTCAGTTTAAATAAAATGGCTTCTAATATAACAAGATAGAAGCTAGGGCTACTTTCTTTTCTTTTTTTTTCTTTTTTTATTCTTTTTCTTACTTTTTGTCTCCAGTGCATAGATTCAGGATGTTAGATAAGTGCCTTGTGAAACTGAAAACAGTCAATATGCACTAAATAAGGAACAGCTTGGTCTGGAGTCTTAATTCTTTAGCATAATATCGATCCACTGAGTTGCCCCATTTCTCTCTGCTCAGCTGGACCACGGGTTTACCATCAAGAGATCAGGGTCTTTGGACTACTACCAACAACCAGGAATGTATTGGATAAGGTATGAGATGGTGCAGCTCCAACAGTCAGTGTTTCCATGGCAACGTGCTGGCAGTCTCCATTAACCAGTTCCTTCAGTGGATAAACATGCTTTTTGATTTGTTATCCAGTCCATATGCTGCTTTATCAGTTTCATTTTAATCTTGATTGAGATGCCACACCCCGTCATTCCCTTTTTTTCACCCATTATTCACACTGACATTGCCAGCTTTCTCTTCATCGCACATGCTCAGTATCAATTTTCCTTATAGTTAAAAGGACAGTGTATATAGAAAATCTACCAGATATGCTGCAGCAATTGCCTCCCCCCCTCCCCCCCGCCCCATATTGCTGGTTAAGGCATCTGCTTCCTGTGCACTTCTGTTTTTAAACACCTGGAACAGCAACAAGATCTCAGCATATATTTTTTTCTCTTCTATATGAGATGTGGAACTATATACTGTCATTTTTAACCCATCAAACACAATCCTTACCTTAGATTGAACAATGCATTTACCTAACATAGTACTTAGAAGCTCTCCCAAGTTTACTGAAATATAATGCATTGTATGTGCTGGTAAGCTTGTGTTTTCTAATTATGCACATTTATGTATGTTCTCTTTTTATTTTTAAAACCCCTTGTAGTTTTTTAAATTTTTTAACAATATTGCATGAATCAGTTTTTAATATTTTCCTACATTGCGTAACTGTGTCAGGGTTGTTATTAGTTGACTTGACCTGTGTGATCAAATGGGACTTTGGCTGGGGTGGTTGTTTTCGAGTGGGTGAAAAGAGGGATTCTGCTGATTGCTAATGTCAGACCCATACCTCCTCAATCAGTCAGGTGTCCCTGGTATTTTCATCAAGTGTTTATTTGCTGGCTCTTATCCCCTTATTGCTCACAGGGTTTGATTTGTGATATCTGGGAAGATAAAATGAGTCCCAACTGAATATTTTTGCTAACACTGTGGTTGTTCAAGCCCAGAGAAATGCTTTTCATTGTGGGAGGCAGGGGAAGGCCTGTTCTGTGTATGGAACAATTCTACAAATTAACTTCATTAGCAAAATGGTAATGTTTACAGTAATGTAGAAATCTGCCCCTCATATCATTTCATTGATTGGATGGATCAGACTACAGCACAGTTTCCACAAAAGTTAGCAGTCCTCCGAACACACCAAAAATATGCCTATGAAAATTCAGTAGATTTTTAAATGGTCATGAAGGAGAAAAATAGCTCTTCCTCCTTGATGTACCCTTCAGATGAGAAGCAAAAAGTTAGTCCAGGTACACCATATAGATGCTGGTTATGATGACTAACTGAGAAATAGTTTCCATAAAAGTGCTCAAATTTGTACTGGTTTATGTAGTAGCACCTTACTAATTCATATTTTAGTAGCACCTTACTAATTCATATTTTGTGATTGGGAGACTTACTGAAATTTCCATAAATCACAGAGTGTACTTTATTCATCTATTTTCTCAATTGACATAATGTTTCAGAGTATCCTAGTAAATAAAATGTTGTGTATTTTGTAAAAATAATATCCTAGTGAGACCTCACTTTGGCATCTGCACTTTTTCTTTATTGAGAAATGGAGGGAATCACTGGTATGTTCTGTGGATTATAAGTGGGAGGTTTAGCAAAGTTTAAGCTAGAGAAGTCTTATCATAACTTTTTCATTTTGCTCATTGAGGAAAGTTTATATTTTGAATCAAATAGAACTTTGTCAAAGAGCTAAAATGTTTCGTTCTGAATAGCACAATTATCTATGATGTGCCTGCACGGCTCTTTTACTTATGCTATTTTTTTCTTTTATACAAAGACAGAATCATTGTGTTTCTATTTGTCATGTAGGTCTCTGTTTAAATAAAAAAAGTCTCCAGCATCAGAGAGCACAAACCTCTAGAGAGAGGAATTTGTGAGAAAATAGTGATATGTTTCTAATCTGACTGGCCTTGACTCAGTTTAACTATGTAGCCCAGGTTTTAAAACAAACTGTACATCTGGGGGCTTGGGGAAAACTCCAATCCAGCAAATAGGTAAATAAATAAACAATATAAAAAGGCCATTTGACTAAAATGCTAGTAATGGCTTCCATCAGCATACAAAGTGACATATCCTTGAATAATGGGCAGGAGCAGACGGGTGATAATCTCTCTTATTCATACATAAACTGCTGTTTTCCAGCTGGGGGCAGTAACAATGTTTATAATTAGTGCTGTTCTAAACAGTGCACTCAGTGTGTAAAACCAAATTGGGAAAGTGGTGCTAAAAACTCATAGACGTATGTGCTTAATTAGGAAATGTTATAATACCTGAGAGTCCCAGAATCAACACTATTACATACACATTATCTGCACTGATTGCAAATGCTTTGTCTTTCATCTCCATGGAAACAGGAGCATTCAAATAACCACTGTAGTGACCAACATTTTAAGAAAGTAGTAAAACTATTTTCACTTAGTACTTGTTATACTATTCATAGAACTTTGCAAATTCTCAACGATAATACATACAGGGTTCATCCCTTCACTCTTATACAACAGTTCATTTGCCACAGGCCTTGAAAACTCTTCTGTGATCGCAAATATGGCCAATATATAAAGAAGAATCCAAAGAGAGATTTAATGCTCATGCGTTCTTTCATAATTGAGCTCTTGATTGCTTCGCTTAACCAGTGATCCTTTTCTTATTTGATCCTCTAGTTTCTCTTATTCTTCTCCAAAAATGACAATGTTTCCACTTTCAATGAACCAGAAAACCATTTCCTTACTGTAGTCTAAATGTGTCCCTCCCTAATGTGCTCAAGATTCCTAATTCTGCTTTTGAACGCTAACTTTGCCCCCTCAAAGTGCTATTTTTCCTCTGTTGCCACAAAGAGCACCTGCAGTATTTTAAATGTAGTGACTTTGTTTCCTGAAAGTATTTCCACATTGAGATGTAGTACACTTAAAAATCTTTTCCTGAAGTAACAATTGCAGCATATTGTGCATAATAACTGGAAAAGGTATTACACAGTGTTTTGTGTATACAAATAACAGAAAATAATATGATAAACTAGTTCAGTAAAAGAAGCCTAAATAAAAATGTTAGATCATGTAAATTGTTTAAGCCCCAAATGTGATATAAGTTTTAAAAGCTGCATATATTATTGTAGGATATGTACTCCCAATGACACACTCTTTTCTCTGCAATTATAGATGAGCACTCTGGCAGAGGAGATCTGTGAACACCTGTATGCAGAGATGTTGTTTTATAGCAGCACTCTGTGCTCTTCAATGAGCTTCTTTTTTAAAAAGCCAAAAATAAAATGTGCTTTTATTGCACGTTCTCAACTACTGGATGTTCATTGACAGAAACAAACAAACAAACCTGGCTCGTTTCTTGCCCTCTTATAAGAATCTCTATTTAGGGTTTATTTAATTGAGGATCTTAACAACCTGAGAGTGTTTGGTGAGTTTGCTGATCTTCAAGGATTTAAGTCAGAATATTAAGAGTGAATAGTGTCATTGGGTCTAAGTGTTGCAATGTGCGGTGTATAGGTATGTAAGATCACCTATATTACTTGAACCCCTTGACAGAAGCCCATTTTGACTTCAGTACTTTCCATAATTTAGCAAGAGAAGGTCAGTTGAATTTTCTTATTCTTGCAGCTTTGTCTGAATCTATATATTTTTTAACCTATTGTTGATAGTGTTGTTTGAATCTTGTGGCATTTGAGAGTTGAAATCAGAATATTAAGAATACCCTAGCATAGGTGTACCTAGAGTAACTTCGTTTTTATACCTTCTTTGTGATATGTCCACTGACATTCTATAAACTCCAGGGGAGCTAATATGATATCAAGAAAAGGTGTGGGAAGGTCATTAAAATATTTATCATGTAATGACAGAGGCAACTGCATTGGGCTTATCCATTGATTTGTAATGAAATTGTAGCATCCTAACAACCCTGAATTCATGTAATCATTGACTTTTAAAAATATGATGCTCACAGTAGCTGCGTTTTTTTCAAGCTGAATAACTCATTTCAAATTCCAAAATCCCACTCTGTTCATAGTGTACCTGATTCCTCATTGCATCTAGTACAGTCATCTACACCTGTCCAAACTGCTACAGAGTCAAAATACTGTATTTATATGTTATACACTCTTTGTACCGACGTAAGTGACTGCACAAGGGGCAAGCTGGTGGGCAATCACACTTTATCTGTAAAATTTACTTTATTCAGAGAATGAAGCCCTTCTGTACATTTGACCCTGGTGAAAATAGACAAACATCTCAAGTCATTTAAAATCTCTCTGCCGCTCTGTGACTAAGAAAACCGCAACTGATTTACAAATTATAAATAAAATTGCACCCATGCAAACAGCTTTGAACTAAGTTTCATACACATGTAATTTAAACCAGCTGAGAAGTCATATCCCTAAGAACAGAGATGTTAAATAATAAACATAAACTGAAATACGGAATTGTGAATCCAGTGGTCATACATGTACTATACTTGTCTTTTTTTATATATGTACCAGTGTAGTATGAAGCATAAATGAAACTGGTTTTTTTTGGGTGGGAGGGTATGGGAGAGGTTGTGTATATACCTGAGAAGCCTATGAAGAAACATGTGCAAGACCTCTTGTCCTAACACTGTAGAGCTGCTACTATTACCGCATTAGTGGTCATTTTTACCATTAATAAAATCTACTGTAACACATCACAATGTATTGAGGCCACCAACCAGAACCTTATACAAATAGAACAAATTACCGAGCTGGAAACATCTAAACAGATATTTTAAAAATAATAAAACAGGAGGAAAATGTCAATATTTCAATAGTTATGTCAATTTAATTCCATGTGCTAACAAAGGATCTCCAAAATGGCAAGCAAATTGCAAATATTTCCCTGCAGATGGACAGTGAGAGAAGGAAAGGGTTTCTTAGACTAACATGTGAACAGCTGCATCTCCAGTTCAGTCTCCTAGCTAGTATGAATAATGGATGGACTAAGAGGCAAAATGCACAATAATGTTCTTTTATTAATGAAATGAATAATTTTTTTTGGAGGCTAAAAATAAATTAAGAGAAGAGAAAAGAAAAACAGTCACTGTTCACATTCATAAAATACAGTTACTTAAATCCAGTAATTACTGACTGACAGAAAATATAACCTAACAGCTAAAATGGATTCTTCCCATTGCAAATCCAGCACATATTTCAAAGCAGACGTAGTAGTGAGCACCTATCCAGATGCACCGCATTCAATATTTGTCATGGAGAAAAACCTGTGTGAGATTCGGGAGTGCTGCAACATTACCAGTTAGAAATCAGGAAAAAGATATCACACATGATAAGATCTTGGAGAAATGGTAAAGGCCCCACATTAGTATGGCAGGAACAATGACTATAAAATGTCTCTGTTGCTCCCAAATACATAATTTTTATTCACAAAAATAGCTTGTTGACCATATGGTACTGGGTATCAGGAGTACTAAATGTTGATACAAAATACATTAGTGCTTAGCAAAGGATGCTTCAGGCCCATCAGCACCAAACTATTGAAGGCAATCCACTTACCTGCTATTGGATAAGTAGCTGTATATTTCCTCAGGTGGATTGTAAGAGGACAGCTACATATCTTATGTAAATAAGCTATAGTTTAATTTGGTTACCACCAATATAGTCTGGTCCTCAAAGTTCTCACCCTCTCACCTCAAGCTGAGAAGAAATGCTAAAATATGGTAATGAAAATCTGGGATTTGCAGCCCTGTGAGGCATAAGTGTACTTCAGATCCTCTTATTATTTATTGAAAGAATAGCTTAAAGTAGAAATGTCCTGAAAATCCATAATGGACCAGTTCATGCACCAGTGAACCTTCCAGCTGAATAGCAGATGAAATAATAAATCTATTAAAGCATACTATATTGGCTGAGCATCCAGGCAATGTATTTAAGAGGTCTTCGCTACAAAACAGGTTGCCGATTTTTGTCACAAATTAACCATTTTTTAGAATATGCCCCTAGGTGACACAAGGTACAGTAAGTTAACCATGCATTCTTTTATTTCTACAGTGTACACAACCATTTCCTCACATTCCACAGAATTATCTGTTGCATGCTGAACTTCTTCAGAGGAGAGAGATAATTGTGGCTTCATAAATAAAACATAATTTTTAACAGTCAGAGTAATTAAACATTAGAAAAAAATTACCAAGGTTTATAGTGGATTCTCCATTACTGACCATTTTTAAATGAAGATTGGATGTTTTTCTAAGAGATATGCTCTAGGAATTATTTGTGGGAAGTTCTATGGCTTGTGTTGCTCAGGTCAGAGTAGATGATCACAATGGTCCTTTCTGGGCTTGGAATCTATGAATATGAATCTATACATTGAATGAAAATTGAAATGTGCTCAGAATGCATTTTAATGAGATTATTTGTGCAGTTATAGAAACCATAAGTTCGAAGTACGTGATCCACACGCAGGGCAGCATTGGCCCAGTCCTGCGACTTCAGTGGGAGTTGGGAATGCTCAGTACCTCTCAAGATTGAACCTATTGAGAGAAGCAGAAACAGTCCATGCTATAATTACAACATGTGAAAGGCTGTAGAGTGAAACATATTATGTTGTATTTTCTCATCAACTGTATATTGATAAGGATCCCTCCTACTTGTCTCTTTCTCACCTTATACATTTCTCTAATGAGTCTTCTGGGTGGGTAAAAAGATTCTTGGTGTCTCTCCAACAGGGAGTGAAAATACATAATGCCACAAAGCTACAGACAAGCCCTGATAGATTAGAAGCAATGAGATGAAATTCAAGGGTGAATTTGGACTGAATATCAGGAAAAACTTTCCAACAGTGAAATGTTATATTGGACACAGATGCTAAAAATGTGGTCTAGGGAATTAATCCTACATTAGGAGGGGGTTGGACTATGTGACATAATAGCCTTTTTTACACCTCTAAATGTTTTATCCTTTGAAACTAAAAGCACCAGTTAATGTATTTGTGTATTTTAAATAAAATGGCCCCCAAAGGTCCCTTAACAATGACAGCAGAGTAGGCTGTTGGATTTTCCATTATACACCAAGATGACTTTAAACACAATAAATGTCATGATGCTTAGTTATCTGACGGGCAGAACATTTTAGGTGGTTTATAATTTGGTCCTTTTTAAAAAAGACAATAACATTGGATTAGACTTCAAAATAAACTAGTGTGTTGTATTCAAGAGTATCTATTACTTCAGGATTAACTGCAGGGTGACATGTTGTGGTATAACCTTTAAATAAACTCCTATATCCCAAAAGCACAAAAATGTCTTGTAAATGGAAATCTGTATGTCATAGAATGATCATATATGCCATTCTTTTCAGTTTTCATTCAGAATTATATACGGTATGCAGTATATTCACTGTGTGTAAATGATCAAGATATTCATCTAATCATGAAAACATAATCATAAATCCAGTTGGTTTAAGGCTAAGAGATGTCAAAGATACTGAAAAATACTAATTAAATTTCATAAATAAAAGATTAGTAGTAAACAAATAAATCTTCAGCAGACAATAAGTGTTGTATTTTGTAACAATTATTGTTTAAAGTTAAGGATGAACTTATCAAAGTTAACTACAGCTCACTTCATCGGAAGTGAGCTGTAGCTCACGAAAGCTTATGCTCAAATAAATTGGTTAGTCTCTAAGGTGCCCCCAGTACTCCTGTTCTTTTTGCAAATACAGACTAACACGGCTGCTACTCTGAAACTTATCCAAGTTAATTATTTTTACCTCTTTGTGTAATAGCGCTCTATAGGTTCTTGATATAAAAATAGTTCAGCAATTCAGCCTAACTAAATCCATTTGCTGTAGTAGCTCTGTGCTCTGTCCATCTTTCTGTCTTTATTACATCATTTTTGAACTTTGATTGCATTATTTGAGCATGGATTGCTATAATGCTATTCTGCACCACCGTGATGGATTTAGTTTTCATTTTGTTCTCAAAAATAGTCTAGCTATAAATGTATCTCTGTTCTCTGATGAGGCTCACAGTATAACTGGTAAATTTTCAAGAGGAAAAACGGTCATGTATCTCCCAAGAGAAAACAATAAACCCTTTGAAGCAGAATAACCTCTTGGCTGCATTCATTTACAGGGTGACACATATGCTAGGGAAAAACTTTCTAATATGTCGGACTTAAAATTTAAATCCATTCCGTTTCTACAAATATTCCATAGTTATCTTTGCCTCTTCACTAGAGATCAGATATTTATGTACATTTTAAGGGCTTGCTCATTAACAGTCCTTCTTTTCCATTTTGCCCTTGCAGTGGAGTCATGGACCCTGATTTAGGAAAGCATCCCCCTTTAGGAAAGCAGTTTAGTGTGTGTTGAAGTGCTTTCCTGAGTCAAAACCGTAATGCTGAATTTGTAACATCACAGTAATTTCAGTGGCTACAGAAGAATATCCTATATTCAAGATTATGGGTGAAATCTTGGCTTCATTGGAGTCAGTGGCAAAACTTCCATTGACTTCACTGCAAGACCAAGCCAAATGAGAAACTTGTCTATGAATGACATCAGTCTCATTACAGCAGAAATCTCGACCAGTAGCAGGAAATATGTTGAGGGAGGGAGGGAGGATTTGGCCAAGTAAATTCAGACACCTTTAGAAAAAATAGTCATTTTGTATAAAATTAGCATGGACTTCACTTAGTTTGGGTTTAGTCGATACTATTTTTAGGCAAGGTGATCAGATTGAATGCAGTCTTCAAAAAGAGCTCACCAGTGTTCTTCCCAACAGCAGAGCCTCAAATGGTTTAGCATGAGGAGGTTTTAAAGAGCTGAGTTAGCTTCTTTGTTACCTTTCTTTCTTAGCTGACAACTTCATCACAATCCGTCCTTGTTAGACAATCTCACAGATTTGAACATGAGTGAATGTGTATCAACCTTCATTAGGTCAAATGGAACAGACAATCCTATATCTATACCTTGCCTGTAGGAAAAGATTTATACTTTGAGAAGGAAGGGGGAAGGTCAGCTGGTATTTGGCTTGAAATCTGAATTTATTACTCTGTGAAATTAATAGCATCCAGAAGTTGAACATATGGCATCCATATATATGGTACTATATATGCTTGATGTCATGTTGCTGCTTAAGTTTTGGGAAATGCACTTTTTTAAAAGTTTAGCTATGTTGTGGGCTAAACCTTTCAAAACTGACTGAAACAGAACAGGTTTAATTTGGCCTGAACATTTATTATCCCTGGTATTTTCAGGCCCACATACAAATGCATGTTTTTCATTAGCTTTGCATTTCTCACACAGCCTAATTTCATTTATTCTCATTTTATGCCCCTGCCAGACCACCGCTCTTGATAAGGAGAGGCAGGTTTTCCGACGAAGACGCAACCAGGATGTGAGGGGACGATATAAGGCTCAGCAAGCTCCACCTGAACTCAACTCTGAATCGGAAGACTATTCACCAAGTTCATCTGAGACTGTTCGCTCACCTAACTCACCCTTTTAATAAAACACTTTTGCTCAAAGTCTTGGCTTAACCCTTTGAGATTCTGAAAATCCTTCAAACCTGTGTGAAACAGTTACATCTGATCTATCTAGCACTAATGCTCGAATGATGGAACAGAAAAGGGTGTTTACAGTATCTTTGTAATAATAATTTCCTAACTGACTGGAATGATACTTGTGCTCTGTCTAGATTGTGACTTGCTGCTAATATGATCCTCAAAGGGTTAAGACTATTTTGCATTTTTTTAAGATAAGAGCAATGAATGTTTTCATCAGTCATGCTAGGACCTGCAGTTTGTAATTTTAGCACATGTTAACCCTCTGAGTGCATAATAATCTTTAGCCTTGATGGCCCACAGTAGGGCTTTATTGACTTATATGCACATATCTTTTCCCCCCATCTCCTTAGTTCTTTCCCAAGTGTTCTGGCCAAAACAATATCCAAATGCTACTGTATTTGAGTGATTGCAAATCGGGGCTTTTTAAAAACCTTGTTTTAGAACAGCGTATTCTAAGCTTCTATGATATTCTACCACAGGCGGCTGACCATTACTGGTAGGTACCATACAGGATAAATGGAAAATCGGTGGTAGGACCGCCTCATAACAATCTACCTAAGGTGATACCACAAAAAATTGTTGCTTCCATATTATTGGCTGCTAGTGGCTGTCGTGTAGTAGTGGCAGAGTCATGAGTGGTGGGTGAATGTCACATTCTACCATGCTTTGGTATGTAAAGATCTAATTCTAAAACTTTTCCCTGCCACACACACAAGGATGTACAGATAGGGGAGAGCTATTAGTTTCTCTATAGCTTTTGGATTTTGAAGAGGGAATACTCCTCTCAACACAATCATGTTTTTTCATAGATACACTGTGATTACTACCAGGAGAGAGTCTTTTAAGGGAGAGAGAGGAAAAATCCAGCATTAAAGGAAAGAGAATTACCCTTACAATAGTGACATTATTTATAAATTGGGGAAAATACTTGGCATGTTAACATTTAAGAAAAGCCTTTGGGTGAAATCCTGCTGTCCTCATTGACATCAATGAGAATTTTGTCTTAGAGCGGAAAAACTAAAAACTATTCATCTAGCAGATCTGTGCTATTATATACGGGGGAGGGGTGTGTGTGAAAAACACATGTACAGGGTGTTAAACCTCAAGTCAGTGTGTTAGCATTTCATTTCATCCGTGTACAAAGAAAAGCCAATTTCACAGAGAAGTTATACTTCACAAACTTTTGCTTCAAATAGGATCATTTGCATGAAAACAGTCCCATATTCACACAAACGTGGCACTAGTTGAGTGAAAAATGACACATTTCCAAAATTTGATTTTCGAGATTATAAATAAATATAAGACCCGAGCAGAAAATATTAACTTTGATGTTTCACGTGTTGGTTTTACATTTTGGGGCTGTGCTCACAGAACTCCCAATGAAAACCATGGCAATTCTGAAAGTGAGGGTCTTGTCGGATCCATCCTACTATTGATTTGCATTCCTAAAGTACCAATCACTGGAGCCAGGTGCCATCTTTTCTTGAAATCTCAAAAGACTCACTGAAGGGCATGTGTGTAAACAGATTAGGTCAATTCCTTTCTCTTCTTCACTCTCTTTAGAATGTGCCCATCTCTCGTTGTGTCCAGTGTAAGTATTTATCAAACATTTAACACATTTTGAACCAAGGGAACCTCATTTCATGAGTTTTCATTCAAGTGATGGAAAACATTGATTAGAGTTCTTTGGTTTCAATCTATCCATCTGATCCCTGATGTCTCTACATAGCCCCATTGACTTTAGTGGGATGCTGCACACAAGTGTAAGGGTCTCAATCAGATTACAGGATTGAGGCCTTTATTGGCAACGGAAGCATAAATAACAGAGGAACACTGGTTAAAGTATAAAATTAGTTGTGCCCCAAGGAGAGAAACTCAGTAGGTTTCTGGGGAACTCCATAGGGGTAATGGGATAAGTAGCTACAGCACAACTAAACTTCAGAGTTTGGAGTGTGCTTCCTGGCTATTGTGCCCCCCCTGTCAAGGTTGGGGGGGAGGGCAAAAGAGCTATATAGTGGCAGATCATCTGACCATGCACAGTTACCCCTAAAGAGAGTGCACAAAGAGACTTCATGGTAGGTATGGAGTCATCTTGGTGTCACCCCATTGGGTAGCAGTACCAGTGCAATTGTATTACATGCGTGTCCTCTACTCTAGTGGAAGAGTGGGTAGGACTTGGGCCACAGTGAATCAATATTCAGGGTGTACTTTTACACAGGGCTAGGCCTGTAGCTGGTGTAACTCAGTGTAGCTCCATTGAAGTCAATGCCGATTTACAGCAACTAATATAATCCCTCACCTTACAATACAGCCTTCTCTTTAGAACAGATGCAACTTGATGCAACTATAAAGATATTTATTTATATGGCAATCAAAAGTGTCCATTAATAACACATGCTCTTTGACTATCGGCAAAACGTTGGCAGTTTCAAAGGAACAAGGACAATGTTCGTTCTTCTTAATTAAATAGAATAGGGGAAAAAACAAGTATAAAGCAAATGCTTCGTCTCATGAATGTGTAGTGTCAGTTGAAATCCATTTGAGATCTTCCTCTCACCTTTGCTTTTGTTTTAGACTCCAGGGCTATCATTAAAATAAGATGTTTGGCTCCATCGTACACCATATTGTACCACTTAAAACCTGTGTAAAAATAACCCAAGCCCCTGAAATTTCCACTCATCCCTTGCAAATTTCTGATCTTTGGCTCACATTTTACTGACATAGCTCCTATAACATTTTACAGTTACATTCTTTAGGCCCCTTAGAGAATGTGCACCAAATTGTTGAATGGGGCCTTTTCATGGTTTCCAGAAAAACTATTGGAATAGTTTAACAGTTTTAAAAGAGAGGGTATCCGGATTATAAAATTAAGGTTTCAAATAGTTACTGGTCGATGCTTGTTTGCCAAAGAAATACAAGGCCAAATTTTGCCTCTATTTACACCTTTGTAACCCCACTAATTTCCTGGGTGTAACTGAGACCAGAAGGTGTGACCCTTAGAATATCTAAACTTTCGTCAAGGAAACTGAACAGATTACGGCTAATGGACAGTTTCTAATATGAATTCAATTAAAAAACTAATATGAGAGCATATAGCATAGCAGGTTTCAGAGTAGCAGCCGTGTTAGTCTGTATCCGCACAAAGAAAAGAAAAAGAAATTTGTTAGTCTCTAAGGTGCCACTGGTACTCCTTTTCTTATAGCACAGCAGTCATTTTCCTGTAAACCATACAGTATCTTCACTTTACACATTATATTGGTGCTAAACATTAAAATACAACAAAAAAGAAAATATGCATTGTATTTACAGTCTGTAAATGCACCACTTCATTATTTTTTATGCATGTTGCTAACTGACTCTGTCTTCTGGTGCATTTACCTGCAGTAAACTAACTTCATGGTAAATGCAATACTCATATGTGATGGTGCCCTTCAAATCTTTGTGCACTTTGAGTATTGGGCTGAATAAATTTAGAATGTGTTTATCATGTGAAAATGGAAATCAGCAACCCCATTAGATATAATCTTAATAGCATTTATCTACAAAAAGATCCAGGATATTATAGTTGTACTCAGAGGGTTAACAGAAAAGCACAAGGCATGCTGATTACATTGGTGTATCCAAACTGCTTTGCTTTTTTAGCCAGTGTTTGCTAATTTTTCAGAAAATTCTTGGAAAATTTAAAGTTTAAAATAATTTAAGTGTTGTTGTTCAAGGAATTTCTATAACCAAATTAATCTTATTTTTAGTTTAACTTATCACAGGAATAATATGTATCATTAATGCAGTGTAAGTCTGTAGTTATACATTTTATTAATTCCACAAGTGATTCCAGAATTTCTTTTTAAGTACTTAATATAGAGCTTACAATGGTGGCATAGGTGACTGAGACTGTCTTTCTTTTTGGTAAACAAAAAATATTGTAATTTCAAGAGAGTCCTAAGAACCAGCTTTTCAGTTTGGTAGTGTACTAGTTAGGGAAAAGCGATCTCATTACATGCATTGTGTAAATCTTTGTAGATGAGAACTGTTCATATGAATGAACACACTTTTTTTCTTGACATTGTAGCAGAAACTGTTTACTTGTTGATGATCAACCAATACATTAATTTGCTTCAGACTGTTAAAGGGAAAAGTGAGACTCCAGTCATTGAAAATGTTATTGCTTTACATCTAATTTAAATGTGGTGCATACTACAATAAGCAAAGCCAAACCTGTGAATAAACTACTCAAAAAGCTTGGTGGTTCTGTATAAAGTGGAGTGCTTACATATAATAGTGTGTAGCACTGAGAAGGCTTGTCAGGTACCGTTGAAACTGATAGATATATATGAGCTAAATTGCAATCCTTTACCCTCTGAGGCATATTTCATTTATTTATTTATTTTTAAAGGAAAATTGGTTCAGGGGGTTGCAATGCCACAGGTCAAGTACATTAAATCACTGTTATTTGCTGCCCCATGGTACACATTAGCAAATGGCATCCTCTATTTAGTTTAGATTGTGGGCAGGGAGAGGTTTCCTAATGTTATTGTAGTGCCCTCTAGCACTGTCATGGATCAGGCTGTGTTAGTATTTCCATTCTAAACTCCTAATCTCAAAGGTTTTTAGTTGGATCGTAAAAATATGCTTCAGACGGATAAGTGGCACATGATTCCTCATCCCAGAGTGATTCTCCTCCTAAAATATGAGGGAAATCAGCTTGGACCTTTTGACATTTATATCCTAGAAGTATGTACAAAAAATGGGGAGCTTGCTTCAGACCATTTTTGTGGGGGTAATTCAAAAATGGCTTGGTTTTAACACAAGTTTTACAGATTTGGACTATAACGTTGATAGTTCAAAACTTTTGGGTGCTTTGAAAACCAGTAAGAAAACTCAGTTATTGAGAGAGAGGCTATTCCTGCAATTTTATTGCAACAAAAAACTAACAGGTATTTCAAGTTCACATGGTAATAGTGTATTCTCCCTGCTGTCTGCTGATGGAATCGTACAGTTTAAGGCCAGAAGGGACCACCAGTTCATCTAGTCTGACTTTCTGCATACCACAGCCAACCACCAACACCCAGCACCCACACATTAAACCCAACAACCAAATTAGACTACAGTATTACAGCCCAGAGGGTACTCAACTATTACATGCCACAGGCAGAGAATGGGAGGAACTGAGCTGCACCAGAGGTTCCTGCAATAGCAGGAATTAAAGGTAATTTTCATTACTAATAGTATGAGTTACTCAATGCATCAAATGCTGAATGTGGTTTTTGTAGAATTTCTGTGGAGCATATGAACTCATACAACTTGCTTCTCCTCTCACATTTAGGACTTGCTCCATGGAAGAAAATGGAATTGCACCAATGTAAAACAGGTGTAAGCTGAAGAATTGGGCCCATTGTCACTTAAATGACAAACTTATCATAGTAAGATCAGGACTGGATCCTGAGGAGCTCAGAATTGTGGAGGCTATCAGAAGACTGTTTTAAAATATTGAATATGCACACTATGATTTGCAATAAATCCATGTACTACAGGTAACCTCACTGCTCAGGCACTAATCTGAAACAAATTTGCATTTGTCAACGAGTGCAGTTAATCTCTGTCTCTACTCTCTCTCACACACACATGCGTTCTTTTGGATCCCAAAACACAGCTGTCTCCCATATTAGCTATAAGCGAACTCCTGTAGCTATTAGCAATAGTGTTAGAGATGGGCTAGTGTGGAAAATAGGTATTAAAAATTCCATAATGCACATTTTTAAAAAATTCCCAATTCTAGTCCATACAGCTCCATTTGGGAAAACAAAATTTCCAAAAGGACCTTTCATGCACTCATTTTTATAAATCTGTATTTATACTTGAACAGCCTATGTTTTAGTATATTTGGATTGCCATGCCAGATCAGAGGTTCATCCAGTCCTGTACTTTCTCTCTGACGATGGTCAGGACCAGATGCGTCAGTGGCAGGAACGAGAAACACACTAATGGACCATTGTGGAATGATCTATCCACAGTGGAGAAGTCTTCCTAACTCTGGTTAGTGATTGACTTATCATAGAACTGGAAGGGACCTCGAGACGTCATCTAGTCCAGTCCCCTGCACTCAAGACAGGACTAAGTATTAGCTATACCATCCCCGACAGGTGTTTGTCCAACCTGCTCTTAAAAATCCCCAATGATGGAGCTTCCACAACCTTCCTATGCCCTGAAACATGAAGGTTAATCCTTTCCAAGACAGTTTATCCTAAGATGGATTTTGGAATTAATTTGTTTAAATGCCCAACATCTTTAAAACAATGTAAGTAAGTGTTTGCACAATAATAGACTCTGGACTATTTAAAATGATTTTACAACGGACAACAGATTTAAAGATACTCTAATATATTTCCATAAATGCTTCCTTTTTAAGGAAGGTGTATAACAACAGAAACTAATAGTCATACACCAATATATTCAGACGATGTTAGGATCATAAGCTTATGAAAACTCTGCATTGAGATGTGTCATATTTATGGTGCATTATAAACTATTTGCATGAATGGGCCTCAGAATTAGGCCCTGACATAATAAATTAGGAGCTAAGGGTGAGATGCCATCTTTGATTTGCCTTGTTGTGCTCCAGTTTAGCAACTGAAGTGGTCTCCTATCAAGGGACCTCAGATCAATGAAAGATTATCTGCAACACATAAACACAATGGGTTGAGTGTAGGATGAAATAGCAAGGGTCTGGTCTTTCAAAAGTGTGTGATAGATTTTAATTTTCTTTAGTAAATCCCACATGCAGAAAGAGGCAATTAAATCTCTGAATTATGGACCTGAACTTTTTGACAATTTGGTATAGAGCAGGAATTTTACTTTGTAGTCTCTTTGTAATTATTTTAGGGTAGTTGTGCTTTACATTTGAGGTGAATTCAATTCTTGAAAACTTTTGATATCAGTTTTTAAAAGAAAAAATCTGTTGATGGAATTATGCTTAAATATAGTAGGAATTCAACTGATTAATTTCCCCCAGTGAGATGTGATGCAGAGGAAGGGGAAAGTCCTGAATAATTCCCAAAGGACAATTTGCCATTTACAATGACGGCTGGTGTGTACTCTGAAAAAATATTATTGAATTTGGTTCAAGGTTAAAGACATATCCGTTATAACTTATTTTTGATTTTATTAAGGAATTAATAATAGCCTTTTATATTCTGCCTGAAAGAAATTATTAAAGGATTAGTTGAGTGTGAAATTAAATAGCACTTTTCTCATGCATGCTAAAGAGGTGTCTGAGGAACTGGTTGCATTTAAACAAGTTTCTAAATGGTTTTGATTTTGTGCAAGAGAAAAATCCAGTGTTTCCTTTGAATATACCAAACTTAGCAAGTGCTAAGCGGTTCAGATGACAAAGGTTAATCTTTAATTTTCACACTACTAATTAAATAACTTTCAAATGATATGTATTGATGCATAAAGCTGGAACGAAGTTAAATGGCATTTTTCAAATCCCACTGTTTATGCTAATAAATGTAGGTTAATATGGGATGAGATCTGATATGTTATCTTATGAGCTAAGCTTTTATATTGTTGCTTGTTTTTATGTAAAACATTTACTTTCAAATAATAATAAAATAGTAGAAAATGATGTACCAACCATTTTACTTAATACCTTATCTGCAGTCTGAACTTGCAATGATTTCATGTTCCTCTAACAGAATGATGCTAGGAGGTATTTCAGTTGGCAATCAAACTACTAAGGAGTTATATCCAGCTGCATTCCTAGGGGATTTTGCACAAGGCTTTAAAAATTAGTCATGCAACCATGTTGTAGTTTTCCCCATCTAAACCTCTGCTCCAATGTGAGTCTTGATGAACATGATTAAAAAGTCAACTATTCAAAAAATTCCCACTTAATATATTAACTTTCCAGCACAGGAGGTTAGTTTGGATAAGCATATGGAAATCAAATATAGCCCTGGACTTAACTGCCTTTCCTCTAATGCCCTTCAACATTATACATACCAATTCTCATGAGAAGTGTGAATACTGTTTTACTGTAAAACCTTGCTAATTCCCACTAATGACTGGAAGATTCATTGTCGATGACTGAATTTTTGGGAATGAGCACGTGAACGAAGAGACACAAAGAAAGACCAAAGGCCAATGCATCACAAAATGTACTTTCCTTTGTTCTGATAATTGGTTTAGTTTTAATATAATATTCAGAAAGTTACCAGTAAATGTACAGGAATGTAAATCATAAAAATGAGGAGGTCTTAGAAATATGAGACCTCACATGGGCTCTCTGATTATCTTTGCTGAAAGGTAGGGAAAGTGGTACACCAATGAAAGTGCATCAATTGTCCAGACTCTCCACTGATAGCTTCTGTTTTACAGCAAGTTTATAGAAGGATTTCATATGAGGCAGATAAAGAACTGCAAAACTGAGAAGTAGTGTTTAAGTCTTCTAATATGCAAGGTTACTTTTTCATAGAAATGGTAATTTTACAACCGTGCTGTAGCAGCATACCCCTCTAATGCTGCAAGTGCCCTGTTTTGACTCCTCCTATACAAAGAATGTGCTCTCTCTCAATATTTCTACACCTTCAAGCTCCTCTGTTTGGTCTTGCAACTAAAGATTTAGTACTAACATTATATACACTACTGTGAATGTTCTGTTCTTTCAACTGCTGTTCATTATGTTGGGGTCTTTCAAAACAGACATTATTTCCAAGTGAGATATTGAAGGAAGAAGATTGCCATACTGGAAAAAAATTACACTACCTGAGCACAGAACTATTGCAGGAACTTAGTATGTGATCATTCACATTTAAACTAGGGCTGTCTAGCGATTAAAAAAATTAATTGTGATTAATCGCACTGTTAAAGAATAATAGAATACCATTTATTTAAATATTTTTGGTTGTTTTCTACATTTTCAAATATATTGATTTCAATTACCACACGGAATACAAAGTGTACAGTGCTCACTTTATATTATTATTTTTGATTACAAATATTTGCACAGTAAAAAACTAAAGAAATTTTATTTTTCAATTCACCTACTACAAATAATGTAGTGCAATCTCTTTATCATCAAAGTTGAACTTACAAATGGAGAGAGAACCTGCACTTTAAAATAAAACAATGTAACATTTTAGAGTCTGCATGTCCACTCAGTCCTACTTCTTGTTCAGCCAATCGCTCAGACAAACAAGTTTGTTTACATTTTCAGGAGATAATGCTCCCCGCTTCTTGTTTACAATGTTACCTGAAAGTGACATCAGATGTTTGCATGGCACAGTTATAGCCGGCATCACAAGATATTTACATGCCAGATGCGCTAAAGATTCATATGTCCCTTTATGCTTCAACCACCCTTCCAGAGGACATGCGTCCATGCTAATGACGCGTTCTGCTCGATAATGATACAAAGTGGTGCAGAGCGACACACATTCATTTTCATCATCTGAATTAGATGCCACCAGCAGAAGGCTGATTTTCTTTTTTGGTGGTTCGGATTCTGTAGTTTCCGCATGTGGAGTTGCTGTTTTAAGACTTCTGAAAGCATGCTTCATACCTTGTCCCTCTCAGATTTTGGAAGGCACTTCAGAGTCTTAATTCTTGGGTCGAGTGCTGTAGCTATCTTTAGAAATCTCACAGTGGTACCTTCTTTGCGTTTTGTCAAATCTGAACTGAAAGTGTTCTTAAAACAAACAACATGTCCTGGATCATCATCCAAGACTGCTATAACATGAAATATATGGCAGAAAGTGGGTAAAATAGAGCAGGAGACATACCATTCTCCCCCAAGGACTTCAGTCACAAATTTAATTAACACATTTTTTAAATGAGTGTCATCAGCATGGACACATGTCCTCTGGAATGGTGGCTGAAGCATGAAGGGGCATATGAATGTTTAACTTATCTGGCCTGTAAATTCCTTGCAATGCCAGCTACAATAGTGCCATGTAAATGCCGGTGCTTATTTACAATGTCAGGTGACATTGTAAATAAGAAGCAGGCAGCATTATGTCCCATAAATGTAAACAAACTTCTTTGTCTTAGCGACTGGCTGAAAAAGAAGTAGGACTGAGTAGGCTTCTAGGCGCTAAAGTTTTACATTGTTTTGGTTTTTTTGAGTGCAGTTATGCAACAAAAACTCTACATTTGTAAGTTGCACTTTCATGATAAAGATATTGCACTACAGTACTTGTATGAGATGAACTGAAAAACACTTTTTATTTGTACAGTGCAAATATTTGTAATTAAAAATAATATAAAGTGAGCACTGTACATTTTGTATTCTGTGCTGTAATTGAAATCAATATATTTGAAAACGTAGAAAAGCATCCAAAAATATTTAATAAATTTCAATTGGTATTCTATTGTTTAACAGTGCGATTAATCATAATTAATTTTTTTAATCACAATAACTTTTTTTGAGCTAATCGCGTGAGTTAAGTGTGATTAATTGACAGCCCTAATTTAAACATCATATGTACTCAAAAGAATGATGGAAAGGTCACTGAAATGTGTGATGAGGAAATGCCATGTTCTCACATGACTTTAGGATGGTTTGGGATTTTGGGGTGTTTCCAAAGTTTTTTACAAAAATGTAAGGATTGGGGACACCGATTGATCCTCAGGCCTCCGAGCAGTTACATGTCATAGCTTTATTATTTGATTCTATTTCATCTACATAAAGATAGATCTTTCCTTTTTCCTTGGAATGGCAACACATAACTGAAAAATGGTGGGTGGTCATTTTGAAAATTAGGACCAACGCTGGGTCCTCTTGCAGCCCCTTTGTACTATCATCGGAAGTTAGACTCTCAGCACTTGAATTCTCAGCACCAATACTGAACTACTTGGGATCGGAGGTCATTTTTGTGCCATTAGTCTTGACATGCTCAGAAAGACTTATCTTAAAGTATATTTATTTCAGGAGATACTATGCTCTAAAAATTATCACATTTAATTCTGAAAACTAAAAAATAGACATCTCTGTTCCTGGACTTCTCAAGTCATCCCATAAAGAGAGAAATCACTTTTTCTTTTCTGAATTGTTAGTTCTGTGAAAAGATAAATCCAGTGACCCTGAAAATAGATCTCCTTTGACTCTTGGCCACATCCATAATCCCATCTTTCTCAGTAAATGAGATGAAAGTCATAATTTATGTGCCACCAGCGAGTTCTCATTATTTCCTCAGAATTACCTATTCATTTATTAGATTATCCTTCTTAAGTAATGAATTTGACAGTCTTGGTTCCTTGTTAAGAATATGAAATATCTTCTAACTTTGAACAGGTGACATTAATTTAAGGCCTAAACCAGTGAAGACATTTTGACCAATATTTGTTTTTAAAAAGGGAGCCTTACAACAAGGGTTCTAAATCCCTGTCTAGTCACTGAAGTCAGTGGGCTCTATCCAGGGTCAGTTGCAGAATCAGGCCCAAAGCAGTCAGATTTTAACATGCTTCACATCCTATAGCTCTCAGTAACTTCAGTGGAAGCTGAATATGGACGTAGAAGTCCAATTTTAGGTTCCCATCTGTTAAAAATTGGTCCTTTATTTTTATTTTTCACATAAAGTGAACAGCATATTTATTGCACATCTTGATGTCCATAGTTGCCAATAAACTAGTCACAAAAATAGTAGTATCTATACAGGGAGAAATTTCAGTATGAGATGGTATATAGACCTACATAATGAAGAGATTCTTAGTGACAGCATGTTAACATCTAGATAGATGTAGTTATATTTGAACAAACAATTATACTTTTCTGTGTATTTTACAAAAGGCAAAATTCATGTAGACAGATCATGGTTTCCATTGTAAAACTGGCTATCTTTTCCAGAGACTGCATTCCCATACCTTAGTGAATAATGTATATATTAACTTAACATTGCAGATCTTCCATGCTACTGCAGCAATGATTTGAGCTATTAAAGGAGGTGAGTGGGCCAATTAGGTCATTTGGTAACTAACAAGGGAAGTGCAGAAGATACATGTATTTCTTTGTCAGGTTTATTAGATCAGATTTGACTTCAGAAAAGAGTGGTTAACAGTATGTTGCCTGACATTTAATTCAGCCAAGATGAAGGACTAGGGGTACAGGGAACTGAGGGAGCCGTGGATCTTGCGGACAGACGGGATTCAGAAGACCAGCTGGGGTTGGCTGCATTGAGAATATAACCTTTGCTTACACAATGTGGCTCTCTGTGGTTGTCCTCCCCCGCTGCCCCAAGTAGCTGGACCGAAGTTTGAATCTGCTTCTGGTTCAAAGTTGATGGATTTGTAGCTTCAGCTCAAGCAGTAGAGACTCAGACTTTTAGATTCAGAGGTCCCAGCTTTGATCCCTATGCCAACAACTCATCAACAGTTGTTGTTTGCAAGAGCAAGCCCAAAGGTGAAGTTGAACGGAGCAGGGGAAGAATGAAGACATAAAACAAGAGAGTGCTGATAAAAATGGATGGTGGGGAGTAGTGTTCCCTCTAATTTTTAACATCCGTGTGTGGAATGAATTTTGTTATGTACACCAATATGGAGGTGATGTGTGGTAGGGGTGGGGCTGAGGAGTTTGGAGTGTGGGGGGGCTCAGGGTTGGGGCAGAGGGTTGGGATGTTGTGGTGGGGGGGGTGAGGGCTCTGGCTGGGGGTGCAGGCTCTGGGGTGGGCTCCCCCAGGCCTCTCTCACTGCAGCTGCTCAGGCCCGGGTGAGAGGCGTCTCTCCCCAGCTATGGCAGCTCCAGCCGGGCTGGGCCAGGCTGGGGGAGAGGCACCTCTCCCGAGCCGCAGCGGTTCCGGCAGGGCCGGGCCGGGCCAGGGGAGGGCTCCTCTCCCTGGCAGCTCCGGCAGACCTGGGCTGTGGGGGGGGTGCCTCTCCCTGCCTGCACGGCCGTTGATGGCCTGCTGCGCAGCCGGACACTTTACAGGGAATTTAGATGGGGAGAGAGATTTGGAGAAAGAAAAGAACATAGGACAATGGAGCAGCAAATAGGAAGGAAATTGAGGGAGTGAGAAAGTTCCTAACTTAAAAAGTTGGGGAAGGGAGAGGGAAAGAAAAAAGATGGCAAGAACAAAAGAAGGGGCACGAAGGGATTGCAGGAATTTAAAAAATCCTAATAAAAATACTGACATGAACAGTGAAAAGATTCCTTCAGTGAAAAAGTGACAAACAGGAGCATATCTTTAAAATGGTGAGAACAGAGTTAGAAAGTAAATAGTAATGTGAATTAGTATGTAGAAATGTTGAGGAAATATAGAGAACCGAAAGAACAAAGATGATGATTTCATATTTATTATACTGGATATAGCTAATCATCATTTTGATCACAGAATGGTGGTACTGAAAGACTTGCCAAGTAAGTAATTTAAGTGAAATAGATAAAGCTTGCTTCTGTATCTGTAGTATACTCTTAGTCTTTACACTAGAAACTCTGCAAATACTTTAGGCCCCACTCCTGCATTGAAACTGACACAAAGGGACCCATGTGTGTCCACAAACCCTGGGTAAGCACAGGATTCTGCTTGCTGGGATTACATTGCAGGATCAGGGCCTTCTTTATAAAAGGTAATTAGCAAGAATAGTCACATCACTGTAATATAACGTATGAAATGAGGAACCATTATTTTATACACACAGAAAAACCAGAGTCACATTTGGGACACATATTGTCTGCCTATGATCGTCTCCCTGTTGATCTCACCCCTTCAAATTACTTCCCCTATTTAAAGAAGAAAAATGTACATGATTCCCAGCCCCATTGCTTGGGCCACCAGCAGGGTACCAACTGCAACTGCCCACTTTACATGTCTCTGTGTTTAGGAAGGAAAGAAGAAGAAGAATGTTCCACTTGTTATAGTGTGAGCCAGGAGTTGGGGACCCTTGGTCAATTCCCTCCTCTGCGACAGCCTTCCTATGTGACCTTGGGCAAATCACCCAGCTTCTTTGTCTCAGCTTCCCGCGTATAAAATGGGAATGATGGGGAAGTACTGTCAAGAGTTTTGAGAAAATCAATAACTATATACTGTGAGGCGCTTAGATACTAGGGTAATGGCAGCTTGTAGGCACAACACATCCTGCATCTTGGCCAGAGGTTAGACTAGATGACCCTTGTGGACCCTTCTAACCCTATGGCTCTGTGATTCTATGACAAGGTGTAGGCTCACCAGCTGGCACTGGAAAAATAAACCCCTCCAAGAATAGATCTCTTTATAGCCCTTTCTTCAAGGCTAGCTTTATTGCCAAAATGCAAACCTAAAACAAGACCACCCTAGTTCAAACTACTGAGTATTAATGGCCTTAGGCCCTGCTAGCCCCTGTCAGCTGAGAGAAGAGAGGCTGTAACTATTCCTGGTTACTAGGTGGAGATCCATGCTAAGACTTCCCTAGCCATAGAGTTTAAGGCCAGAAGGGACCATCAGATCACCAACTCTGAACCCCTGTATCTCACAGGCCACCACCCAGCCCAAGCCCAGCAACCAGAGTTAGACCAAAGAATTACAGTCCTCAGGAGATCAAACTGTTTTGTGCCACAGACAGAGAACAGGAGGGACTGAAGTGCGCCATTGCTAGAGGCCCCTGCAATGATAGGGAATTAAGTGAGATATACCCATATGATCCTGCTACAGAGAAAGACAAAAAAAAGCCCTAAGGTCACTACCAAGGGGACCGACAGGAAAATTCCTTCCTGACCCCACATATGGTGATCAATCAAACCCCAAACCTCTGAGCAAGAACCAATCAACCAACCAAGCACCTGAGAGATGAATTCTCATTATCACTGGCTCATTCCATTCAATATCCCATTTCCAGTTGTGGCCACCTCTAATATTTCAAAGGAAAGAGCCCTTCTCTCCCAAACCCTCCTCAAATTACATCCTGGCTCTTTCCTTTCTGCTACCCCCGCATAAGAACCAGAAAGCTTTCTATATGGCTTCTTGTCGGGCCAATGCTTGCTCCTGTTTATGTGCCTACTATGACTAGAGCTTCTGTTTTAAAGGCCCCAAGGTCCATAACAAGCAATAATGAACATGCACCCCAAGGCCCAGTGTCTTGTTACAGGGCCGTATAAATACTTAAAGTAGATAGAAATATTACATTTGTGAATAGTATGCCAACAATCTTCAGCAGGGAAAATAAAACCAACCTTTACCAGTGTGAAATGTGTGAATTTCCACCTAGAGATAGCATCCAGCAATGTAAGAAATTATGCTTTTATTGCAGTCAGAGTTTGCAAAGGCAGTAATAAATTCTGGATTGTGTGTGTGTGTGTGTGTGTGTGTAAAAAAGGCAAGGAAAAGAGAGCTCAGGGAGCCCTCTCCCTCCTCTTGTATTGTTGCATGGGGGACCATCAAAATCCTGGGGCTTGTGCTCCCAGAAGGTGATGGAAGGGAGGTAGAGCAGAACTACAGCCCTTCCACACTGGCTGCGTCTCTAGGGCTAATGAATGCTGCACCTACACTCCCTGAGGTGATTCTCTTACTGGTGAACTCAGTAGGCAGACTGGGAACTGCACCCTTGCTCTTGCAACCACAGGTTTAAATGCCATAGAACAACATAGTCGTAAAGACATTTTCCATGTCCTCTCTCAACATGTTCCTTTCTGTCCCACTCACCAGTTCCAGCAGTGCAGTATTCTGATTTTTAATATCTGTTTAAGTTTTCACATTCCTGTCAAGGCCACAGTTTTCCCTCACAAATGTGTCAAAAAACCTTCCATTGTTTTCCTACTAATCTGTAGAGGATAGCAATGTTTTACATTTGGAGTTTTCTTAATTGAAAAGCTGAAAACATCTGTGGATGCTTAATTATAATACATGCATCCAACAGTGTATCTGCAAATTAGACAGTGTCTTCCTGGTCTCAATACAAGCCAGAAGAAATTACTCCTCTGCCCTCAGTCTTTCCAGTCACACCCAAATTGCTCAAATAAAGAGAGAGACCTCATTGAGTTCATGTATTAATATGCTCTATAGCCTTTAATAAAACGTAGGTGGTTGCCATTAAAATTCACCCTGGAACGTCAGGCAGGGAAGCTTGTACAACGCTGCCTAGAATTGGAAGGGGATGTTACTGTGATTGCCTATACTGGAAATTATTAAAAAGTCAGCATAAAGTCTGGAAAGGTTTAGTTTACAGCTGCATCCCTCTGTATGAATACAGACTGGCAAGAAAGACACTAGAAACTCAGTATGTTCCAGAAGCTTGTGTGGGATGGAGACCAGTATGTAAAACCGCAGCCAAAGAAAGCCAAGCCACAAATAACAATGTGGGATTGAAATTTCTTAAAACCAGCAGTTCACAAATCAAAGAATATACCCAATGAGGGGTTACAAACTGAAACCGCAGAAGAGAGGAGTCTGGAAAGCTATGAAATGGAGAAAAGAGTCCAGGTTGCAAAATTCTAGTGACCATAGGTACTGGAACTAGGGGTGTGGGTGCGGGGTGGTGCTCTAGCACCGCCTGACTTGAAGTGGTTTCCATTATATACAGGATTTACAATCGGGTTCAATGGCTCACAGCACGCCCACTATAAAAATCGTTCCAGCACCCCTGCTAGTGACTTACAACGCTAAAGCTTTTGCAGTACAGTAGCCAGTGTGACACTGTTTGTTGTGTTCAATTCCTGGGAAGTGTTCAGATGACAGAGTCATGGGTGCTATTAACAGCCTAGAGAGAGAAGGAATGCCATCCAGTACCAATGCCCTCTACCACATGGGAAGTCTGTGGCAGACCCAAGCATGGAACCTAGCTATCTTAGGTCCCAGTTCAAAATAACACTAACTGTAAGAGATGAGATTAGAATTAATGGATTTCTCCTGACTCCCAAAGCAGTGAACCTCTCTCTAGTCCAAACCTTTTCCAGACCCTTCTTCCCTGATGGATGGGTGTGAGACTTTGGATGGAACAAGAATTCAGGCATCCAATAGAAAGACACATGCAATGACTTGCAGTTTCTTATTTTCAAGATGATACATTTAAAAAGAAATAAGACAGACAAGAGCTTCAGGCTCCACCCTCCCTGAAAGTATCTAGGCCTCACCGACCACAGCATTTTGATGTCATGACTCTAATAGAAATTTGGCTGAATCAGGAATCTGAGTGGGATATTAAAAGACCAGGTTATTACTTCTATGTACTCAATCAGGAAAACTGGCCTTTCACCTTTCCGTGACTCCCCTGGCTGCAAGGTTTGTTCCTCAATGACACAGGCTCTTTCTGTTGCATGCCATATTCTCTTCACCAGCCATCCATTTGTTAGCTCAGCTTTGGTCAGATTGCTGTTTGACCACATAATTCATACTTACTCAAGACATTGCTTTTCCTTGTCTCTAACTTCCTCTATGAAGTTGCTTGGATTGTCCATGGCCAGTGGTTGAGTTATTGGAAGAGGAAGTAAATTAACTGAAATTACCATATCCACCTCTAGAAGGAGAGCATTCAAACAGGAATCCATCCTCAACCCATTTACTAACGTATTTATTTGAACTCAAAGATGTCCAAATGTGTATAAAAATCACCTGAAGGACTTATATTTAGTTTTAGGTTTCATGGTATATGCTATGTTACAGACAAATTTGGCGCCTTGCCCCAGTGCACTCCCAGCATGCCACAGTTTATTTGTACATGTACAGAAAAGTACCTTGGTCTGTGTAGCAGGGTACTATTAATTCAAATTTGTTTCTTCCTCAGATGGTATTGGTATTTCACAATTGAACAGAACTTCATGTGCCTTTCTCCTAAGGTGGGGAAGTGTCATTCCCCAGTTTTACAGACAAGGTAATTTAGTTGGGGTTGGTCCTGCTTTGAACTGGGGGTTGGACTAGATGACCTCCTGAGGTCTCTTCCAACCCTGATATTCTATGATTCTAGCTGAGAGGATACACAAAGCCAGAGTGTCATAGGGCAGCTGGCCCTCAGATCATCTATTGAACACACCAATCAACATAATAACACACATTCTAGACAATGCAACAAAAACAGAAACATAAAAAAACCATGACAGGAAAGACAAAACGGAGACCAGACTCATGCCAGTGTGCATAACTCATCCCTCACTTCCAGCATCCACAGCTCCCTTTTAGGAGAACCCTGGCACTGATGACTTGCTGCATGCTCCAGTGATAGTTCTTTTTATGTCAAAAGTCCAATTAAACCAGAAGTCAACCATGACTAGTAGTCCTTGCGCAGTCCCATAACAGGTGCTCTGATCCCTTTGTTGGGAGTCTGTGGTGTGACACTCAAGACTCTGCTTCTGGGATCCTCCAATACCTTGACACAATTCCAGTTTCTAGATACACAGGAAAAAAAAGTCCCTTCATGGGATGCAAAAGACAAAGAAAAACAATCACAGACAACAGCAATAGCAGAATACTGATAGTTATTACACAACAGGGTACTCCATACCCCTGACATACTGCTCTTTGAGATACTTAGAGTAATGCCAATTAACCATACATTTGGTCCAGCATAATCCCCACCACGCAACAAGCGTTTTCCAATTCCCACCACTTCATGAGCAAAAGCATTCCCCAATCTCCTCGTACTTCTTCACCCATTTGCCCAAACATACTCCCAAAGATATCTGGGCCCATATACTGGGACCCTCCCCCAACCTCAAAAAATAGAGGCCAGACACAAAGCCAACCCATATTAAACTTGGATGTCCCTCCACCATTGCCTATCATTCTCCAGCCAGTATTTCCTCACTGCACAACTCAACCCTCTTCTCCCCCAAGCTCTTTCCAGATGATCTGCACCAGTTCCTCCAAAGAAGCCTGTGTTGGGGGCTGTTCTGAAACACCACCTCACAACTTGTCTTACAGACAAACGTGTAAAAGACCACACCTCCTGTTGCTGATATGCTGGACCGGAGAAATCTCCATATCCCCAGTGGGCCCTCTCTTGATATAAGATGACTGATACTTTCAGCATCCTCACTAACTCTGCCTGCACCTACTAAGCCCATGGACATTTCACCAGCAGATGCTCCATAGTCTCCAGGAGCCCCTTGAACACTGCTCTTGTCTGAGACACACACGGCATTGTGTTTTCATGATTTTTCCAGACTTCTCTCATAGCCATTTTATTGTGGCAAAGCCTCCAGACCACATCTTTATAATTAAAGGGGAACTTCTGGCACTGTAGAAGTCTCAAAGCTCCCTAAATAACTGAATCACCAGGGGAACTAGCCAACTGCAAGGGCTCATATACCTGAGCCTTCAGCACCTGTTGATACATCACCCCACCCCCCGGCCCGGTCTGGGGTTCTCTCACCTCCTCTCAGCATATCTGCCATTTCCATAGGTATTGAAGCACCCCATCAGGTATTCAAAAAGCTGGTTCTGCCTATTCTGCACCCATTGAAGTTGCTGCCTCCTGTGGCTCCTCCCCACTACTGTCCTACTTCTCCATCCTTGACATCACAGGCTTCTCTTCCCACCCACCCTTCATCAACTCCTCTTCTGTAGGCACTGAATCCAAACTAGAACTATATTCTGAACATGACCCTGTTGATTACTCAAGAAATGCTGCATCATTTGCAGGTAAAAATGTAGTCAAGGTCCTAAGAAACACCACTGGGTGTCTCATCCCCATGCCCCTGTGTTCCTCTCCTTGACAGACCAAAGACCTCTCAATAAATAGATACAGCTCCAACCCAACTGAAAGAGAAAAAACAGCCCTGTCACTCTCCCAGTCAACTGTGGCAAGGGCACCGGGCACACGCTGGCCAAGTGAAGGAAGAGCGGAAACAGGTATTGATGTATCATTTGTACTCTGTAAAATATGGAGGGTGTGTGCCAGTTGCACCATCATTCCACTACCCACTCATCTGACCCAGACTTCTCTCCCAATTCTGTTTTGCAGTTACTTCTCCCAGGCAGTATGCCACCCCCAAGATCTTCAATATGCCTGCCTGCTGCCTACGTTGCAGCCCTTCCAAAGAGGGGAGGTTGTACCATTGCTACCGATCCCCCTTATTAACCAAATATAACACTTTTTACTCTTCATCAAATTTAACCTAGCCCCCAACACTTGCTCATAACACTGAAGGCAAGTCCTCAGCCTAGCATTCTCCTCAGGGGTTATGACCATGACTGGGATGTCATCCACAAAAACTACAACCAGAGGTAAAACAACATGGCCCTCACCCCCAGCTCCAATATTTTCTCTGCCAAGAGCCTAACAAGAGGATCTACTGAGAACACAGAGAAGTGGGCTCAAAGGACAGCCCTACCTCACTCCTGACTCAGGGAGATAGCCCCATCTCCCCCCCACTAGCCAGTCATTAACCAAAGAATAGGAGGCAGCCCCTTTATACAAAGGTCTGCAGCCTGTCGATACAAATCCCATAGTGCTATAACACATCCCACAGATACCCTTGCCACACCCAATCAAAGGCTTTGTTTTCATTGCAGGCATCACCCTTGCCAGGAACCTACTTCCCCTGCCTCAAACACCTCTGGAAGATAACACAGTAAGTCAACTAGCAGCCTACCCTTGACTGTTCTGGCCTGTGCTGGATGCATCATTGCTGTAGCCACCCCACCAAGCCACTTCATTAAAACCTTTGCTAAGGTCTTAGAGTCTGTATTCTGTAGGGTGAGGCGTCTCTGATTTTCTAACAGCACTCCCCCACCACCACCACCACAATGCCTTTGCTCAACAAGATCAACAAGCCCTCATTAAATGACCTCTCTAACTTCCTTCTTCCCAGCCCCTGATTAAACATAGCCTTCAACACCTGAGCGAAAACCAATGGGAAAGTCTGGTACAGTTCACTCTTCAGCCCATCTCTACCTGGGGACACCCCTTTTTGGAGATCTTGACTTTCTTACAGAAACCTCCTGATACTGAATCGTGGTGCACCAGCCTTCTGACTGATCCACTGTGACTTTGTGCACTACCACAGAATCCAGCAACGCTGGCTGCTCTCTCTTATCCCACTGTACTGATGTCTGCTGTTGCTGCTCTTCTCCCCCAACAACTTGGTGTAATAAATCTGTATCATATCCAACATCTGTTCAGGGTCTCTTTTATACCTCCCTTCTGCATTTTTCAAACGGAACATATCCCTCACCTCCTTCCTCTCATTTTTATAGGCAAAAATCTGGTGCCAATTAATCTTGGCTCTTATTCTAACAGCTGCTGCTATCCTTTTATTTTTGGTCTTATCCCTGACACAAAGGCTCCTAATATCCTCCTCCCCACTCCTGAGACTGTCACTCTTACCGCTGACATCTGAGTTGGAGTGCTCCTGCCCCTCCCCTCCCACCGCCTGCCCCATGTTCCTGATGGGAAGAAGGTGTGGTCGAGTCCAGGGCTGTGAGGAAATCCTCCCCATAGAGTATCATCACTCAAAGACTATGCAGCTGCTCGTGATACTGGCACAACTTCTTTTAACTCCACCATTTCCTTTCCCCCTTTTCCATCCTCCCCTGGCCTTCCTGCCTCTGGTGTGCTAAGTAGTTCAACCTCTGTATGTACAGTTGATATCTCTCCATTTTCTCAGTCCTCCTGTCCTTGGCAAGATTCATGAAAAACTGATTCACTTCTTCCTTCCTACTTGCCCAATAGCCTGCCAAGAAGGAATATATTCTGAAGCCTTAAAATTAGCAAGGAAGTGAAAAACCCAGTCCTCTTCCCCTTTCTCCATCTAATCACTACCAAGCATTAGTTCCAAGAGCCTCAGATACAACGTCCAAATTCCCTTCCCAAACCAAATAACTGTACCAAAATGCAAAATTACCTGCACCAACAGATGATACAATACCTCCAACATGACAGTCTGGAACCCTACATGTTTCACTCCTTTCTCTATGTATAGTTGGTCAATTGTATTCTTCCTTCCCCCTCAAAAAATGTATACTCACCACCCTTCGCATCCCCTTTCTTCTGAGACTTGCCCTTCAAATTCTCTTCCAAAAAAAACCTTTCAGTTCAGATTTTTACACTAATGTACACTGCCGTTGAACATCTTCTCCCCTAGTCTATCAATACCCCTTTCTATCCACCTCACTGCTTCCACTATCCTGTACCTGAACAAGTCACCTCCAAAAATAATCGGAGCAGTAAAAAGTAAAGGAGTAACCTCCTCAAACAATAGTGTTCTCTTCCTTCCTGAGTTAGGGTGCCTGTAAACATTAATTAGGTTGGACCTCATACCATCCTTATATTCAAAGTCTATCATTATCACTCTCCAGGGTGCTAGCTCACAAATCTGCAGCTGAGGAATCTTGAAGGTGGAATACTATACCCATGCCATCAGTTACACTTTCACTCACTGACTATACAGACCACTCACTCCTTCAACTGGATCTATGGCTGGTCTACACTGGTAATTCACATCAGCATAGCTATCTTTCTCAGGAGTGTGAAAAATCCACATCCCTGAGAGAAGTAGCTATGCCAACCTACTCCCCAGTGTAGACAGTGCTAAGTCAATGGAAGAATGCTCCTGTTAAGCTAGTTACCACCTCTTGGGGAGATGGGCTATCTACGCCGAGAGAAGAACCCCTGCCATCAGCACAGGTAATATTTACACTGAAGTGCTACAGTGACACAGATGCAGCACTGCAGCTGTAGCATTTTAAGTGTAGACATACACTTTTCACAGCCTTTTCACAGTCTATTTCAGAGTGCAACCGAGTTTCCTGCATCAACACATCCAAGTGCTGCAGGTCTTGTAAAACTGCTAGCTTCCATACCTGTGCTTTTGTGTTCTAATATTATTTGTACTCAATGCTCCCACCATAAGAGGGTCCAGTTCCCCATCTACTCTGTGGGTCATAGAATCCCCCCACACAGTCAGAAAAGGCCGTCAGAAATGTTCAAAGGAAGTTTAATATGCATTCCCCAAAATCATGCACTTTTCCATCCCCCATCCTCAGTCTCTTGAATTTTCCTTCTTCCTTCCTTCCCTCTTCAGCTAGCTCCCAACTCACCCCCTTCTTACTCTATGCTTTCTTATGAGTGCGTCTCAACTGTTTGTTTCCCCATCCCCAACACTTTTGGATAACCTGGGAGCAGGGAGGTAGGCTGTGCCAGTGATACAGACTCCTCCACTGGCTGGCAAATAAGTGTTGATGGCTGTGATACCCCCACTGGACAGGATCAGTCTTCAGCAACCAAGCCAGATGCCCCAGTCAACTCCCCCCCCAACCACCCACTTTTTTCTCATCCTCCTTTCCATCTTCTCTTGATGACCTACCAATGCCTCCCCATTTCTAGCCCCTTCCCAATACCCACCACTGATTTTGTAGCCTCTATTGCCACGATTAGGGTGCTATATGCCCCTGCAATTTTTACTAGCTCATGGGCCTCCATCTTCTCCAACCACTTCGCCTGAGTAGGGTGACCAGACATCCCAATATTGGGTTTTTTTCTTATATAGGCAACTATTATCGCCCCCCACCCCGGTCCTGATTTTTCTCACTTGCTATCTGGTCACCCTAGGCCTGAGGAGAAAATTTATTGCCCTGTCCAATAGGTAAGGAAGCAGATCCTGGAAGAAGAGGAGAAGAGAAATAACCCAGGGCTTCCTCCCCAGAGAATCCCCTTCATCCACTCTAGGACCCTCCAATACTCCACCAACCTCTACCCCGTTCAAAGCTCCTATGTATGATAGGGGCCTCTGGTGGATGCCCCTCATCCAGAGCACAAGATGGAATTAACTGCCGCTGGGGTGAAGCGGGGGAATGCCATCAGGAGAATAAGTAACAGGGACAGATGCATAGAGAGCAGCCTAGAGGGAGACGGAAGAAAGGAAACAAGGCACCCAGCGCCACTGCTGGGGTTCTACCAGGAGAGCTCTCTCCTTGGGGCCCATCACGCTCCACCCCACTTGCTGCTGCTCCAGCACTGAACCCTTCCCCTTCCCCATCCCACCTCTCCTTTCTCTTCCTCTGCTTCTAAGACTCACTGGAGTCTTGCTCCCTTAGCTCCCTTCTCAACTGCCTCCTCCCCAGTTCTACCGCATGTTCTTTATCACTGCCCAATATCCAATGTCCTCTGTCGACTCACAATCTTCCCTAATATGTACTGAAGATAGTCCCACCCCGCAACATTCCCCCTTTGCTTTAGCTCCACTGCACCACCCATTCTCTCTTCCAACAGACTGGAGTCCCCTGCCTCAGAGACTTCCCCAGCTACAGCTGAAACATCCAGTAATGAACATGAGGCCCCAGGTGACCACGGCTCTGATCTAGGGCCCAGCCCAGATGGGTTCCTCAAGTACTGTTCTGTACCCCTTCTGTTCTGTACCCTCAAGTGCTGCATCATGAACATTTGTCCTTTCTGGGGCACAAAGCTGCCATATGGCCATACTATTGACATATAAAGCACTGCACCTTGTAACAATCACCTGCAAAAATGGTTCTTCAGACCCATACTTATAACAGGTGTGGGGCCCCACAGAGCTAACATAGCCTCTTCCCCCTGCCAACTCCATGAAACTGGGCAAGTGTAATAATCTATTATTTCCCAGGCTCCTCCTCAATTTAAACAGAAAATTAATTGCCAGGTCCAAATTCCCAACCAGCTATCACGCTTTTCTCCCTTTGCCAGATTTGTAGTTTCCTGCTTTAATCAGTCTTCAATCAATTCATAAGAACTGTATTGTTTCTCAAGAGAATTGTTACTTTCTGTCTGGGGTAGTTAAAGAAACGGCCACCACATGCTGTTACCCATAGTGCTTCCAAAAGTTTCCATCAGAGTGTTATTCCTAAAACAGAGGTCGATTTCCCTTGCCCCTTGTGGCTGAGCTGGGTAAAAAAGGCACAGACCCCATGGCTTTCAAAATGAGATTATCTATTAAGAGATCTCTCTCCCGTATGGGTGGTGTTAGGGAATGTGGAGCAAATGAACCAGGTACCTCCTCGCCCATCTCCAGTTATTTGTCTCAGTGCCTCCACTTCCCTTCCATCCATCCCCTGTTTCATCCCTCCCCCCTCCCAAGATTGAGCCTCGGTTCTGAATGCTGACTGCTGTCCCTTCCTCTTATTTGCTTCAAAGCCTCTGCATAAGATCCCACAGGCCCCACATCACACCACTTAGTAGTGGCAAATGCAGTGTTTGATTGTAACCCCTTGGCTGTCATTGTCCTTTTTTGCATTTCGGACCTTGGCTCCTGAGAAGACTGAGACTGTTCATTGCTCTGTTGCTGCTGCTGGGTCCATGCCACGCCAACCTCTGCAGATCTCCTGCTGTCCTGGAGAGCCTGAGCAGTAGAATTTTCATACCCATCTGCCTAAGTCAATTTTTTTGTAATCCTCCCCTTCTGCTTGGCAGACTCTTATTCCCTACTCTAGGCAATTATCCTCTGTTTATCTAGTTGCTCCTCCTTCTCCAGCTGCACTCCTTCTCCTCCTCCATTTCTATGTCCACTCTGGTTTGTCCTAAGCTGTTCACTTTCCTCTGCTCCACATCCACGTCTCTCCTCAGTGTCACTCTCAAAACAAGCTCCGTATGAGCAGCAACCGCCTTCATCACCACCTCCATGCTGGACTTCCTCCGGTCACTGGTGACTCCACCCAGCACCTGGGGTGCAGTTTACCGCACCCCCAGACCTCTGCAATTCCTCTGCTGGTCTCCTCTGACACCACCATGTCCACTGCTTCCTGCATCATCTGTTACTGCCACACCTCATGACACCATCTTCACCACCAGAGGAGAGAGACGGGGGCCCAGCTCAAGTCTCTTCCCCCCTTTCCCCCACTCCCTGGCTCTACCTGATTCAGTTGCTGTTGCAAACCCTGCCCGGCTATGGGATTTGCTGCAGCCAATGATGCCCTTCATCCAGTCCCAAGTCCTGTGGCTCTTACTGCTGTACAGCTCTTTGCCCATTCCAGGATCTTCTTCCCCAACCTCTGTAAACTACTAGCCCTCATGAAACCTAACATCCTCCCTAGTCCCCTGAACTGTTCACTGCTCTCAAGAGCTCTCTGGTTTACTGGTTTCAAGAACTCTCCCTGGTATGGCAAGCTCCCCAGAGAAACTCTTCTCCCCTCCCCCAGCCCTCCCGAGCCCCAGCCCTCCTGAGCTGCCCCAAACTGCTCTCCATTGACTCCCTTTTGTGTCCTTCCATTACTGCAAATACTTCCAGTGCCTTCTTTTGTCCTCCCACCTCCTTCTTCTTCATTCCTCCACTTGAATGACAGTCTTGCAAGAGGGAATCAGGACTTCCCTACAAATCCCCCAGCCATCTTGTCCCTCTCACCCAAGTGCATGGCTAGCCCTCGGAGGGGGGCAGTCACCCAGCCTACCTGTGACAGGTTCTGCTGGGCAGATGAGCCAACCCAGTTCCACCTTGAGTAATGAATTGCCTTAGTGTCTGGGCAGCTAAGGAATACCTGGGTGTAAAAAAGGGTTATGAGGGCAAGGACCTAAGGAGCAGGACTTCTCGGGGAGCTGGTTATGGAGCTCATTGTTTCATTAGCAAAGAGAGAGGCTGAATGCAAGATATGTTGAACAAGTGGAGCTTTATTAAAGCCTATGGACTGCTCTGTCCATGTGGCTGAGCTACTTCTACCCCAAGGCCTCACATTCCCTGTTTTCCCCTCGATAACTGTCCCTGAAGGGAACTTGGGCCCTCTGACTCCAGTCCCACTGATCACGATGCACTTACCAGGAAAGAGAGTCTTAGGAAAGGTACTCCTAGAAGGAAGAAGTTCTGCAACAGATGTGCTATGAGTGTCAAGGCCTTAGGGAGACACGGTCACAGTGAAAAGGCCTTACCAGACAGCAGCAGCAGGTGCTCCAAATCGCCAAGGAACTGCACCCTGCTCTGGGGAAGAGCTGCAGTGATTTGACCTCTGCAGGGGGTCTTGGTTCAGAGAGGGAACAAGAAGCCTGACTACAGTGAGGAAGCCTTGGTCTAGAGAGTCTTACAGATAAGGATGGAAGAGATGGATAGACTTAAATGGGGCAGACACTAAATTAGCTCCCCTGCCTGTGGTGCCAGGGGCAAAGACTTGCTTTCATATCTGATTGACCTTTGGCTACATAAATTAGATCCCTGAAGGGGGTGCTGTATACTACATAAAAGCCACATTGAATTTATTGGAAGCTGAGCCAGGGGTACACTGATGGCACACCAGCCTTGACACAGTGGAGCACTCCAGGGGTAAGTGACACATAACCCATGGGTCATTTCTGGCATAGCTCAGAACAGAAGCTAAGTCTTTAATATGGTAGAGCGAACTCTCATCCAACTTTGTCAAACTGCCTTTCAGAATGAGTGTGCCAAATTATGTGCTGGATGACACAGCCAGGAAAAGATCCCAGGAAATCCTGATTCTCAATACTCTTTTGCTGTCTAAAAATAGTTGGGTTAATCACAGGCAAACATTTTGTGATTAATCATCATATAAGAGATTATCAGGATAATGTCACATGGTCATTACATCAAGAGTTGGTAGAAAGATGCAGGGTGTCCAAGAATGTAAGATTATCTGAAGAAAACAAATTAGATTAGTTCTGAAAAACCATCCTGGAGAAATAAGCTGCATGTTTTCAAAAAAGGGCAAAGGTTTCTCCTGTTAAACTTTGCTGCAACAAAGAAAGTATCCATAAGAGATAGCAGAAGCCACAAGAATATCATGGAAATGCAGTAAAGATTTTAGTAGAAACAATATATCAGGAAAAAGTGTCAGAGTAAATATATTTATTTAAAAAATAACTGGAAACACATATTGAGAGCAAAAGGTCCTCTTGGCACAGACTGGCAGACAGTGCTTTCATCTGTGTTGCCTCTTCCCACCAGAAGGAGTGCACTGCTCCTACCCTCCTCTGCCCTGATGCAATGAAATTAGGAATAAAAATGGTCAGTAGTAGACTTCCTGTTCTGGGTCGAAAAAAGTCAAACCATTTATTTTTGATATTTTGACACCGAATCTTTTGTTTCAACATTTTTTGACACAAAATGTGTCAACCATCAAAACGAAACGTTTCAATGTTTTCGAAATTGAATGTTTTAGATTTCAGAAGGGCAAAAAATCTTTAAAATGTGCCTTTTTGTCCCCATGTGGGACAAAACAAAATTTTGAAATTACATTTTTTTATACAATGGAAATTTTATTTTCTAGCCAGCTCTAATAAAAAACCTGCTATCTTATCCTTACCAGGAATAAAAGCATGGGGAAAACTAATAATTTACACATCCTTTAAAAAAAAATCCCCATACCCTTGACGTAGGAGCTGTAGCTCACGAAAGCTTATGCTCAAATAAATTTGTTCATCTCTAAGGTGCCACAAGTCCCCCTTTTCTTTCTTCAAAAAGCATTGTTTTTCAAGCCTATATGAGCGGTTGCCTGGCTAAAGACTTGTCAGGCTCTCTCAAGAATGATACCATGCAACACACAGTTGAATACTGGCCATGCTGCCTGTCCACATGCCATATGGCAGCAGAAGCTGGCATCCTCCTTTGGCACTTCCATCAGAAATCGCATTTGATCCAACCCACCAATGACTGACTATATTTATCACCATAAACCATGTGAGCCAAATGACAAAAACCCAAGTAACCCTGTAACCTGATTCACAATAGGAATATTCTGAGAACAGACACATTGTAGCTTTTAAATGAAAGCATCAAGTTTGGTGCAGTCTAATTTATTGCAAATGAGTGAAAGGAATTCCGCTCTATTTTTATGTAGGAAATTAGGCTGGAAAGAACTATAGCTCTGTCTTGTCAGTCCCAAGGATTTTGCCAGGATGAAACCACCCCATACAGAAATGTTATGAGCCCCCAGCTGCCCATCTGTTCCAGTCTTAAATTTTTTGATAATAGTGTCTTTAATTACTTCCCTTGGCAGCCTATTCTTTAACCCAGTAACCCTTTTAGTAGGGGGAAAGAAAAATATTGTGGATATTCAATTGAAATCTCTCTTTCTCACATTTTAATTCATGTCCACTTTTTTTTCTCTTTGCTTTTCTTGCTGAGCCCTCAAGTTTGTGGCATAAGTCATTATTAATCATAGCTCCCTTCCTTTATTGGCATCCTTTTGTTCTACTAACTCAAGAGCCTTTTTTCTTTTGTTTTTGTTTTATCTGTATGCAGGACTTTATATTTTAGGATATTTGTCATATGTTTGCCCACTTCCCAATCTGTCTGGTTCCTCCTGTAATTTGATTCTTTCTTCAAATGATTCAGTTGATCCTTCATGTTATCAATGAATATGAATATCCCAAAGCTTGTACTAGCTTCAAGAGTATAAATATAAATGTTAAACCAGAACTGGTCTCAGCATTATTACATTTTGTGAAGACTTATTGCCAATATTTACAACACTCTGTAATCCTTCCTCCCACTAGCTTTCTGACCAGGTCTACAATCCGGCATTAATCTCGATACCTTGATCATTGTTACTTTGTTCGTTTATGGTGCAGAAGTTTACCAAGTGTTTCACTAAAAACATTGTTGGGCAACTTTTGATGAACTATCAGTTATATTAGATAAGATCTGTCTTTGTGGCTTTCAGTCAATTCTTTTCTTTGGCAGCATGAGCCATCAGCTAGAGGAATGTACAGTCTGAAGTACTTGGGTCTATCCCCAATTTCAGCAGACTTGCAGAGAAATGTTGGGTATGTATGTAACCACTTTCTTTAGTGCTCCCATTTGTGAACTGGGAATAGTACTGCATACCTAATTCAAAGAGGTGTGTTGTGAGCAGTGGTATATAAAGATTAAATGCGGCCTGGATTCAGTCCCATCCCCTCACAAGTGTACATAATTCATGTGCATTTGCAATATCTCTCCCAGTTATCATTAAGGATGAGGCTAGAGGGCAGGCCAGAACTCAGCCTCCAAACTTAGAAATAAATAAACAAACATTTCTAAAAATATAACCTCACCACTGCTGAGGAAAAGAAATCAAATAACCTAACATTGCCATTCAAAAGAAAATCCCCAAAAGTACTAATGTGTAAGCAGGGTCTGAATGAGCTCTCACTGGACAGCTAGTGGTACACTGGGGAAAAAGATTTCAGGAGAAGACTGTGTTTGCATAGACATGCCTATTCTGCCTAGGTGCGCAGCATGATGGATCTGCTTTGCCAAAATGATCAATCCTAGCTGGTTTTGGGTCACAAATCACTCTAGCAATTAAATGTTGTTATATTTATTTTATGAGTAAAGGGCAGCAGAACTGTGCTTAGTATGCCCTGATTGAAGGGGATCACCCTAAACTGAACCTTACTTGCTAAGGGGGGGTGGGGAGAAGGTTTAAAAATGACAAATCCCAGTGAAGATGAGAGTAGGCAGAGACATGTCCCTTGTCTGTGTTTTAATGACAGCACTGATTAGACTCAGTTGCGAGTCCTTGTTTCCAGTTGCTCATTCCTAGAGCTGATATCACTGCTGAGCAGCAGTAGGAGCTAAGTCTTAGACCTTGTGGGGGACAGTGAAAGACAACATAGACACTGTACTGGCTCTAAAGTCCCCAACTACCTACTGAAATCACCAAGAACTGGGTAAAGTGGTGGAACCTCAGACCGTGGTGTGGGAACATCAAGCAGCGATGGCAGAAAATTATCACAATGGGCAGTAGCCAGCAGCGGCAAAGAAGCAGTGGCCAGTGGTGGGAGCGCAGAAACAGTGGCAGATGAGAGCACTGCTTGATGGCCACCCCCTCCTGTGGTGGGAGGGAAACCCTGTGAATGTACCTCTGAAATCTGGGTCTTCGCTAACCAAGGAGAGCCAACTGTGACTGGGGTGAAGCATAAGGAAGAGCAGTGTGTAAAGAGACGTACGTTCATTGGACTTTCCCACCACATGGTGGGAAACTGAGGCAAAGGGCACTGCTCAACTCACTGTGGGCTTGGGTTTGCTTAGGATCACAATGTTTTAAATGTGGTTGTGGTGTTTTGCCAAATTAATGTTTCGTTCCCTTTCCCTTTTAATAAAAGTTCTTTTTTGTTGCCTACAGACTTGGTGCTTGTGAGTGGGGAAGTATTGCCTCTCAGAGGTGCTCAGAGGTGGTGTTAGGTTTTCCCAGGTTACTGGGTTGGGGCGTAAGCCCGTTCTGTTTTGTAAAGTTAAGAGGAATACCTAGATATTGAACCTGGCCCTTCCTGCTGCTCGCTCCACCTGGCAGAAGGGTTACAAATGTAGGACAAGGCACAAAACAGGTGAAAAGTCAGCATCAACATTCCCCCCCTTCCACGCCAGAAAAATCCATGCACAATATGTGAAATAATAGTAACAACTTCTTGCTTATTACTCTCACAGAATTTAGGAAATGCATGAGAAACCTGCATCAATGTTTGCTGTCTTTTGACTCATCGGTACACCTTCAGTGCCTTTCTCCTTGTGCCCCATAAGCCCTGAGAGCTTGCTCTTCTCCTACCTTGGCCCTCACATGACCTCTGAGGGTCCACCCTCCTTTTCCATAGCCCACTTCTATGCTCTGTAGCCCAATATTCCTCCTCTTCTCTCCTACTTCAAACCCTGATGTGTTTTTTTCCTGATCCACTGTCTCCTCTTTTGAGCCATGGGTCCCTTCTGCCATCAGCATAGTTTGACTTCTATGTTTGAGGGGGGAGGGGCGTTTTGGAAGCTATGGCTGGAAACCACCCAGCCTCCAGGGGTTCAGGGTGGGGCCAGGGCTGCCCCACTCCCACGTTTGGGTTTCCTGTGGACTCAGAGCTGGTTCCACATGGTGCCGCCAGGCACCTCACTGAGCAGCAGCAGCTGATAGAGCTGAGCCAGTCAAATGACCTCGGATGGCAGGCAAGCTGAGCCTCGCAGAGAGAGGCAGGAGCAACAGCTGGTCACTGCAGGGAGGAGTTGCTACTTTCAGGGAGGAGAGACTGTGGGTAAGGGGGAGCCTGCCTGGGGGGGCCATGACTCAAGATGTTCGGGGAATGGCCGAACCTTTAAATTGTCCCCCCAATTATCAGTGTATACAGTTTGTGGGGGCAATGCCCCCCAAATATCCACCAATCTCTACCCATTCCTTCTGCTCTGATTTCCACTTAGATCATTTTTTTCTAAGGATCCTCAGGACTGTATAGAGTGGGAGGAGAGGACAAGAGACCTTGCAAGTGTTGTGATTAGAGCTGTGTGAATAACTGATTTTTCAGTTCAGTGGCCAAATTGAAAAAAAAAGTATTTTGGATTGAATGAAACATATTGTTTCATTTCATTTTTTGGTTATTAAATCTTTTTTTAAAATACAATTATAGGAAAATCCTAAAGGAAAAGGCATATCAAATTAAAATATCAAAAAGTTTCATTTTTGGAAATGACAATATGAAATATTTCCATTTTTTTCAGATGTCTTTTTCAGTTTATTTTCAACCATCTATTTTCTTAAAGTTGAACTTTTGCATGTATTGTAATGCCCTGCTATGAGTATGCAGTGGATTACAAAATGGGGAGTCTGATGTTGCTGGCATTTGCTCTCTGGGGCTCCAGTTCTGCAATGGACTTTCCACGAATTCAGGGATCTGCCAGCACAGAACCCTTCTGACTTCAGTAATATTCTGTGTGGGTGCAGGGATCAGCTCCCACAGAGGTCATTTCAGGATCAGGGCCACAAAGCCTTTCTGGAAACATCCCTTCCAAACATTTCCTGGTGAGGTGGGCTGTTAAACTCCTTCAACTGAAAACTGGCATAGAGGAAGTTTTAGTGATAAGAGAGGTGATCTTTAAATTCCTTCATAAATAGCATAGTCAATAGCTACAGCAATTACCATGAATGTATTACATTGTTATTATGGTGATTCAGAAATGGTCGGTTTTGGTGTGATCTTGCAAACTGCACGGGGCTCCCCTTGTGTCTGCACTAGGTGACCAGATAGGAGCAGGTACAGTTGTGTACATAAGACAAAGCTGCTAATAGCGGGACATATGGTCACCCTAGTCTGTGCAGACCTAGTGAAGTAAGTGGTTCCTATATGGGGTTCACCCACACAAAGCAACTTGCAAGATGGGGGCCAGAATTAGCAAGTATCAATAAGGGCTTTATTTGCCAGAGAAGCTGATGATGTTGTGGCAAGACATCGGCATATTGTAAAGTATAAGAAAGGATGTTTTATGTGAATATAAAGAAAATAAGGCTTAAGTTTGTTGTACTGATCTGGGATAACCCACAAGTGATCTGCAGTGCAGATTCAGTAAATGAAACATTTCAAACCCCACATGATCTAGAAAATGTTATAAATAATTTCAGAAAAATCAAAGGAGGTTTTGTTTCTGGCAGGCAAGTCCTCTGAGGATATTGATGAATGGGTGATCTGGGTGACACATCAACTTGCTCACTGTTACTGTTAGCTCATCCTCATCTGGCCCCACACCCCTCTCAGCTGCCTGCTGGGGACAGGGGCCGAACAAGCTGGAGCCTCCCACCCTGCATCCAAGCCTGGGCAGGGAGAGGGCCGCTGCTGCCTCCGAGCCAGGCCTTCTCAGGCAGAAGTGGCTCTATACTGCTCCCAGCAGAATGTGCCAAGGGAGAGGCACAGGGAGAGGACAGAGCCCCTCCCTCCCCACCCCAGGCAGGCCAAGAATGGTTGTGTTAGCAGCTAAATTGTGCTAACAAACTGTAGCCTAGAGCTACGGACAAGCCAGCCAGCTCATGTTAAAAGCACCACGGCACTTGAGTTAAGGGATTTTATATGTGGCTGGGACTCGAATCAGGGGCCTCAGTTGAATTATAACGTGAATTAACTCTGCAGTGGACACGAGACCTGAAACAGCCTGGTCTTGACCCCACGGAAGTCAATAGCAAAGCCCTTTAGTATAACATGAAACAATGTTGGAAAGTGAAGAATGCTGGATACAGTTGAAGCTGAAAAGGGAATTTAGGCAGGAAAAAGGAAATTGGGATTTTGTCAGGACAACAGGGCCAACATTATACCCCCAAGAAGTGCCAGCGGTTCATTAATGACCGCAAGCAGTCAGGCTCTCAGTTTTGCATGTTATCGAAAAAAACAAGGGTTGCTGATGTCAAAACAACTTTGCTGCCCCTGCCTCTACTGGTCCCACTGGAGGCAGAGGAGTTGTAGCAACTTCTTAGAATTTGTCCTGGCCCTACAGTCAGGACAGATTTGACAGGGTTTACTTGATTAAATAAACCTCTGAACTGGATCCTCAGCTGACCCAGCTGAGGCTGTCTGGCACCAAAACAGGGAGCTAATTGGTCCAGAGAAGTAGACATACAAATCACCCAACTATAACTGCATCAGTGCATGGAAGCTTTGAGTATCCGTTAGTTTTATTCCTGACCCTGTTGATTCTCAGTCCTCCCCAGTTTTGATGTCTAACTGCTTTCATTGATGTTTTCATTTCTGCACTGGCTACTGTATACATGCTGACCTGCTCTATTTTTCTAACCCTTTCTTTCCCTGTAAACAAAGCCACAGGTTATTAAAAGAGTTTCCTAGCTAAAAGTAGGCCTTTAACATAGAATTAAGCAGCTGTACCCTCTATGTGGGCAGATAAGTGTGTGGTAGTTATTTAACTTCTAAAGCCAGGCAGCAGTTTGGGCTAAGGAGAAATATTGAACTTAGGTGGCCATAGACAAAAGCCTACCACCTAGTAATACTAGGGTTTGCCCTACCAGGATGATCCAGGTTCTGGGCACATGGTACAGGCAGTTGGCATCAAGCTGGACATACAAATTCAAGGATGTGTTTAGGGTCCTATTTAACCAATAGAAGAATGTTAGGTTTGTTTTTCCTTCTTATCGTTAATAAAGTTGCAGCCTGTTGTGAAAACCATGTGCTTTGTCTTCATTTGGGGGTGTCCTCAGCAAAGGAAACATTTTGAAGAGGGAGGCTTTTGTTTAACAGCTCAGATGGGAATTATTCTTCCTAGCTTGTCATTCCCTTGTTCATCTTTTGTCAATTTCCATTTGATCACAATCTCTACAGATCCATTCCATCCTCTTCTGTCCAAAACAAAACAAGATTTCAAAAAATGGAAGGGGTGGGGAGAATGACAGACACAAGAAATGATTTTCTTCCAGTGTTTCATGATTTTTTTAAAGTGCTTCTTTTGATTTCTCTGCCTCATACCCATGCAGCTTCCCCCTGTAAGCAAGAACAGATGTTGCAACAAGCAGAGTTTACCCTTTGACCTGGAGAGTTCGTTCGTCCTATTCTATGATGCATGTTTGGATTAAGACTGAAAACCTGCAAGATGCAGCAGGAAAAAATACTGATTTTCCTTAGTGTTTTTTGCAAAATGCCAAATTCCACTTGCTTCATTTTTATTTACAGACTTCTAAGTTCCAGAATTTTCAGACCTCTCAGAGGCACACAGATACCATGGTGACACGTGCAGTGTAAATACACAAAGAACTTGAAATAAATAGGGATCTTTGAAGTTATTCTCAGGTGAGTCAACCTATTCCCTTTCCAATGTGAACATTGGATTATGGATGGTTGCGTATTATCTGCTCTATTATACTTAAACACACCCTTGTAGATATAGATATGTGTGTCTGACAGATCTGCATCAGTTTCTTCCACGCACCTAAATTATTTGAAAAAGCATCAAATTTAAAATAATGCTGCTTCCCTTGCTACCCCATGCTCCTCCCTCAGGTTTTCCTTTTCTCATCACATAGATTCCTTCCCTCCCATGGCTTCCTCTGTCACTACCTGGCATCTGGCCCCTTTCTGCTTGCAGAGTGTGACATCTCCTCCCCTCTGCTCAGTGGCCCCCTCTTTTTCTGGCTGCCTACCTCCTCTGCCTGCATCTAGTTCTAGGAAGGAGATGGGAGAGGTTGAAGCTAGGATCCAGCTGCCTGCATCGAAGAACAGCAGCTGGCAGGCCAAGGTTGAGGGGTCTGTTGCTGAGCAGCAGGCAGACATGCTGTCCTGGGATGCTGGGTGAGAAAGCTGTTCTGTGGGAAGAGTTTTCAAAATCCTGGATTGTCCCAGCTAAACCAGGACTATTGGCAGGAATACTGGTGGTTTCCATTCTCCTATTCAAGTGGGAGCTGATGGGGTCAAGATTTCTTGGTGCTTCTGTTTGATAAAAACATGAAGAAAAGGCAGGTAGGCAGTTTAAAAGGTGCTCTGGCCACATTCTGCTTCCTCGCATCATCCCCTTATGGAACACTTTTGTAGTCAGGGCAGAAGTCTTACAGCTTTCCCCCAAATCCTCTAGTCTCATCTCTGCTCATCTCTCCAGCTGCTACACCCCACCTCCAGTACCATGGAGTCCAAGTAGAACACTGAGATGGAAAGAGCTCAGAACCTCGATTTCCCCCATCACTACCACTGATGGTGGTGGCTGAATAGCATTGTCAGTCACACGCAGCTGAAAAAGCTGTGCCCGTTCCCCAAGTGAAATAGTGTACTCGAAGGGGACTCACACAAAATGTTGGAAACCAACCACCAGCCTAATATTTGAGTGCCTAACTCATGGCACTTTTTCTTGTACTTTGTCAGGTCTAGTTTTAAATGTCCCAAGCAAAGGGCATCTGCTCCCTTCCCTTGATAGACTAGTCCACAGCCAAATACATTTCTCAGTCAGGACGGTTTTTCTGATGTTTAGCTTAAATTTCCGTTTCATCCTATTACTCCTAGTTATACTCCTTTGTGCCTACCTAAATAATTCCTCTTTATTCTTTTTGTTTATACCTTTCAAATATTTATAGACTGTAGCATCTCTCCCCACCACACACCACTCCCATCTTGCGCTCCTCAGACCCGTACTTACCCTTTTGCCAAAAATATATACAGTATATATGACATAATAGGCAACATATACCAGCTAGATAGATCTCTTGATGCTAAATATATTTCTTCCAGAGTTTTAAGACTCCTTTGAATATGTATGTGTTCTTTGTTTACATGTGTGCCCTGTTAAAAATCAATACTTAACAGATGCAGAAGGGCACCTTGGAAACTAATTTTCTTTAAAATAAAAGAGCGCTTTTTGAAGAGGAAGAAAAGGCTAGAGATTAGAGTTGGCAGCTCTCCACTGTGTGACCGTGCATTGTCAGGGAACCCAGCAAAATACTTTCTTGCCATTTCCTTTTGATTTCTCTGTGTAAATCTGCTCTCACCTAAAGCTTGACCACATGATGGTACATACTCACATTAAACTGATTATTTCTGTCTCAGCTGGGTGTAGAATAGGCACTCTAACTACCACATAAAAATGTTCCTCTTGGAAATAGCACCATTTGACTGCAGGAATATATATTTCCCCCACTAACACAGCAATATTTTTTCAATTAACTTCTTAAAATCCAGGCAAATTATAGGCGAGGATAATGCATTCTAACGTTCATCTAAATGTCTGGGTAAGCGAACCCTTGTGATTCACATCAGAACACATATACACCCTATTCCAAATTCCACAAACTCCAGTTAAAATAAACTGGATTCATGACTTCCCATCCTATAGGGATCCAGGCCATTTCTTGCAAAATTTACTCTTCAAATATTTACTTATCTTGAAAGTAGCTGATTATTTATTGAGCACATTCAGGAGGCAGGACCATGTACAAGAAAGGAAGACATGATCCAGGGTCTGTGGAGTTGACATTCTACAGTAAGTTAGATCAACAATACAGTTCAAGCACAGAATATAAGAACAGCTGCGTTGGCCACTAGAGGATTCCCCCTGCACAGGCGAATACTCTAGTTGCCCAGAGCTGCCATCGTAGCTACTATGCCACACTATTCCGATGGCTGGAGAACAAGCAGAGTGGCTTGTGTGTCTCTAGGATGGGCCATAGGGACCAGAGGCCAATTAGATCAGCTTGGGAATCAAATAGCCAACTGGATAAATCAGGATCAAGGAGATACACAGGCCATCTTTGTACTTCCACCCCCTCCCCCCCGCTTCTCAGCAGCAGGCAAGGATCTACACTGTCCCCATCCCTGGAGCTGCTGGAGCAATGGGTACCTAAAATCCATGAAGGGCTTGTCTATACCAACACTTAGTTTGCACAAGGCCATGATGTAAATCTAAGGCTAAGTCTACACTACACAGTTAACTTGATGCAAGTTACGCCGACAATCATAAACTGCGATTATTACATTGTTTGTGCATGTTCATACAACACTCCTTGTGTTGGTGGGGCACGTCCACAGTTGGTCCTCTAGCATCAAGAGGGAGCAGTGCACTGTGGGTAGCTGTCCCACTGTACAACTCGCCACCTTCTGTTGCCAGGTGTTGCGGGAATGGCTTGCAGTGAATCAGGGGTGTGGGCTCACCATCCCAGGGTGCAGTTTTTTCCTGTCCCATCATTCCATGGGCTTCCAACTATGTTTCATGCTGTTTTTCAACAGCCCCTGTAAACTGTGTGCCCACCATCTCTGCCTGAAAGCATGGATCATGCACTGCTCTCTAGTCTTGTGTTAAGTGTTATGAACACAACGTGGCTGATCATGCCATATATCACGAGCTGCGAAGCTGAACAGGAATCTATGGTGCCTGCCCTTCTGCGTGCCATGGAAAGAAACAATTCCCGATTACTTTTGGCATTCCGGGAGCAGCTTCACATGGTGGACCATCCCTATTGGGTTCAGGAAACAATCTACAAGTGGTGGGGATCTCATTGTTATGCAGGTATGGGATGATGAAGGGCTTGTCTACACTGGCACTTTACAGCGCTGCAAATTTCTTGCTCAGGGGTGTGAAAAAACACACCCCTGAATGCAGCAAATTGCAGCGCCGTAAAGCACCAGTGTAGACAGTGCACCAGTGGTGGGAGCTATGCCTCTCGCGGAGGTGGTTTTTTTACAGTGCTGGGAGAGTTCTCTCCCAGCGCTCTGCCATGACTACACAAGGCACGTTAATGTTGCCAGGGTAGACTTGCCCGAAGAGTGGCTGCAGAACTTTCAAATATGCAAAGTCTCCTTCTTGGAACTCTGTGTGAAGCTTGCCCCTGCCCTGCGAAACAAGGACACCAAAATGAGAACTGCCGTCTGGGTGGGGAAAGCACGTGGCAATCGCCGTGTGGAAGCTGGCAATTCCAGACTGCTACTGATCAATCACGAATCAGTTTAGAGTGGGGAAGTCCACCGTGGGGGTTACGTTCATGCAAGTTTGCAAGGACATTAATCACATCCAGCTATTAAGGACTGTAACTCTGGGATATGTGCATGAAATAGTGGATGGCTTCCTGGCAATGGGATTCCCTAGTTGCAGCAGGGCGATAGATGGCATGCATCTCCCAATTTTGGCCCCAGACCATCTTGTGATGGAGTACATCAAGAGAAAGGGGTACTTCTCTATGGTATTGCAGGCGCTTGTGGATCACCGTGGTTGTTTCTGGGGCAGGGATAGCTCAGTGGTTTGAGCATTGGCCTGCTAAACCCAGGGTTGTGAGTTCAATCCTTGAGGGGGCCATTTAGGGATCTGGGGCAAAAATTGGGGATTGGTCCTGCTTTGAGCAGGGGGTTGGACTAGATGACCTCCTGAGGTCCCTTCCAACCCTGAGATTCTATGATTTCACTATCAGCTTGAGGTGGTCAGAGAAGATCCATGATGCATACATCTGGCCTGGACAGAAGGCTGCAAGCAGGGACTTTCTTTCCAGACTAGAAGATTCCAGTGGGGGATGCTGAAATGCCCATAGTGATACTGGGAAACCCAGCCTACCCCTTACTCCCATGGCTCATAAAGCCTTACACCAGAAATCTGGACAGTAGCAAGGAGCACTTCAGCAATAGTCTGAGCAGCTGAAGAATGACCGTGGAATGTCCGTTTGTCAAATTAAAGGCTCGCTGGCACTGCCTTTATGGCAGGTCAGCCCTCAATGAGGAAAATATTCGCATGGTCATAGCAGCCTGCTGTACGCTGCATAATATTTGGGAAGCTAAGGCTGAAACATCTCCCCAAGGGTGGAGAATGGAGGCAGATCGCGTGGCGGCTGATTTTGAGCAGCCAGATACCAGGGCTATTAGAGGGGCACAAACAGGAGCTATTTGAATCGGGGAGGCTTTGAGGCACCATTTTGACAACGAGACCCAGTAATGTCTCTTTCTCTAAAGCATTCTGCCATGCTTTGTTTTCTTGCCACCTGGAATGAACATTTTGACGATTGCTTCCTGACCCTGATTTGTAGTCTGCAAATGTGCCAGTTGCCACTGTGTATTAATTCCAGCAACAACCACCATGTGTAGGAGACAAATAAAGATTGATTTTCTTTCAGAGAGTGCATTTTTATTAAACAGCAATAACAAATACACAGAAAATGCTTTCTTGATAGGGACAAAACACTGAGAGGAGCACTCTCTTGATGGAAGGTCTCATACCTGTGTGCAAGTCACTGGAGAACCTGTCCAAAGGGGTGGAGTGAATGGGGTACTGCAAAGGGCCGAGAAGATGCAAGGTATCTGTGGGTGGAGTTTAGGGAGGGCATGGCAAGCAGTTCTGTATGGGCTGCAGGGGTTGTGGTGGGGGGGGTAAGCATACAAGTGTTCTTTCTGCAGCACGATTAGGGACTTCAGCATCTCTGTTTGGTCCTCCATCTCTTTTATCATTCGCTCCTGGTCCTCTAAAATTTGTTCCTGGCCTGCTTCCTCTCCTGGCTATTTACTCTTAATTTTTCATTAAGTTCCTCTCTCCATGCCGTATGATCTTGAGCTGCGGCATCACACAGTTGAAGCACCTCTCGAAACATGTCCTCCTTACTCCTCCTGGGTCGTTTCTTTATCTGGCAGAAGTGCTCTGCCAGTTGTAGGGGGTTGCCTTCAAGGACACATCTGCAAAGGCACAAGAAACAATAAACAGAGGCATAATTGTGAGTGCACACACAGAATTCAATCATAACAGTTAAATACACCTCTTTCTCACTGTCATGTGGAGGCACAGAGCTTGGCAAACAACCTAAACATGGTGAGGTCGTCTCTGAGGGGGATCCAAGATTGGGAAAAGGGTCTAGGTGTTTTTTATGGGGATCACTGAAAGCAACTAAGGACAATATTGTAAATTCTGCCATCATTTTCCACAGGTGCAGGTCATTGAAGCCGAGATCTCATGCCTGAGGCTAAGCAAGGATGCAATGGTGTATCTCCTGCATGCGTGCAGCTTCAGACCAGGTCACTATGCTGCTCACCCGTATGCTGCTTTGGTCCCTGCACAAGTGATTACCGATTGGTGGAAAGTTTCTTACAGCGGGGAAGGAACAAAGCAGCACTGCCAAGGAACCTTTGCAAAAGATTGGTGAGTACCTCCAGGAAAGTTTCCTAGAGATCTCTCTGGAAGAGTGCCATGAAATCTCAGTGTGCATTAACACACTTTTCTGCAGGGACCCCCCTGGGTAGTTGCATAGGGGAATGGGAAGCAGACACAAACATAGCTAATCTTGGGCCTGGACTACACGACGAGTTTATGTTGGATTTAGCAGTGTTAAATCGAATTAACCCTGCAGCCGTCCACACAACGAAGCCATTTTTTTCGACATAAAGGGCTCTTAAAACCAGTTTCTGTACTCCTCCCCAATGAGGGGATTAGCGCTGAAATTGACATTGCCGTTTTGCGTTAGGGTTAGTGTGGCCACAATTTGAAAGTATTGGCCTCTGGGAGCTATCCCACAGTGCACCATTGTGACCGCTCTGGACAGCACTCTGAACTCGGATGCACTGGCCAGGTGTACAGGAAAAGCCCCGGAAACTTTTGAATCTCATTTCCTGTTTGACCAGGCAAGCTCATCAGCACAGGTGACCATGGAGTCCCAGAATGGAAAAAGGAGCTCCAGCATGGACTGAATGGGAGGTATTGGATCTGATCACTGTATGGGGAGAGGAATCCGTGCTATCGGAATTACGTTCCAAAAGACGAAATGCCAAAACATTTCAAAAAATCTCCAAGGCCATGAGGGACAGAGGCTACAGCAGGGACGCAACACAGTGCCATGTGAAACTTAAGAAGCTCAGACAAGCGTACCAGAAAACCAAAGAATCAAACAGACATGCCGGGACAGAGCCCCAGACATGCCGCTTCTACGCTGAGCTGCATACAATTCTAGGGAGGGTCGCCACCACTACCCCATCCCCGTCCGTGGACTCTGATGATGGGGTATTCTCCACCATGCCTGAGGATTTTGTGGATGGGGAAGATGAGGAGGATGAGGATGAGCTTGAGGAGAGCACACAGCACACCGTTCTCCCCGACAGCCAAGATCTTTTTATCACCCTGACTGAAATACCCTCCTAACCCAACCAAGCCAGAGAAGGGACCTCTGGTGAGTGTACCTTTTAAAGTATAATACATGTTATAAAAGCAAGCGTTTTTTAATGATTAAGTAGCCCTGAGGACTTGGGATGCATTCGTGGCCAGTACAGCTACTGGAAAAGTCTGTTAACATGTCTGGGGATGGAGCGGAAATCCTCCAGGGACATCTCCATGAAGCTTTCCTGGAGGTACTCTAAAAGCCTTTGCAGAAGGTTTCTGGGGAGAGCAGCCTTATTCTGTCCTCCATGGTAGGACACTTTACCACGTCATGCTAGTAGCAAGTAATCTGGTATCATTGCATGACAAAGCCTGGCAGCGTATGGTCCCGGTGTTTGCTGGCATTCAAGCAACATCTGTTCTTTATCTGTGTTATCCTCAGGAGAGTGATATCATTCATGGTCACCTGGTTGAATTAGGGGAATTTTATTACGGGGACATTCAGAGGTGGCCGTTCCTACTGGGCTGTTTGCCTGTGGCTGAAAAGAAATCCTCCCCGCAGTTAGCCACGTGGTGGGAGGGGGTGGGGCATTGGCGCTGAGCTGTTCGCGTTTAGCTAGCAGGGATCTTCCTTGATACCAGCCATGCGGTGGGGTGAGGGGTAAAGCAATCATAGAATATCAGGGTTGGAAGGGACCCCAGAAGGTCATCTAGTCCAACCCCCTGCCCGAAGCAGGACCAATTCCCAGTTAAATCATCCCAGCGAATTGGATGTGGGGGGAGGGAGGGGTTAATTTGGTTTCTGCTGCTGCACATTAACAGGAAAACCGCAGCACTAAATGGCCAACTCAATGTGCTTTGCTTGGTATGGGAGAGGAGGGCACTGCTGTTACGAAGGTTGCAGAAGCCGAAAGACTATGGCTTACCATGGCCGCCTGCAAGCCGAATTCTGTTGCCCAGCACTGCGTGTGTGATCTCTAACACCAAAGCCTCAGGCACTCAATATAAGATGCAAAATGCGACCTTGTACCAAAATCACATGTGCTATGTAATGTGAATAGTGTTGTTCACCATGAAAGCGTATAGCCATTGTTCTGTAAAATGTATCTTTTAAAATACTTTACTCCCTTTTTTTCCTCCAGCAACTGCAAATGTTTCAAGCCTCCCTCCTCCGTCCCAAAGGCTATCTCAGAGAGGGCAGCGAAAAAAACGCACGCGTGATGAAATGTTCTCTGAGCTCATGCAGTCGTCCGGCACTGACAGAGCTCAGCAGAATGTGTGGAGGGACACAGTAGAAGAGTACAGGAAAGCGGCCGATGAATGTGAGGAGAGGTGGCGACAGGAAGATCAGAGGAGAAATGATGCAAAGCTGGGGCTACTGCGGGATCAAACGGACATGCTCCGGCGTCTGGTGGAAGTTCATGAATGGCAGCAGGCTCACAGACTGCCACTGCAGCCTCTGTTTAACCGCCCTCTCTCCTCCCCAAGTTCCATAGCCTCCTCACCCAGATGCCCAAGAATGCGCGGGGGCGGGGGGAAGAGAATCTGGGCACCCAACCACTCCACCCCAGTGGACAGCGCAAGCAACAGAAGGCTGTCATTCAACAAGTTTTAAAGTGTCCTTTTCCTCCCCTACTCCCCTCCTCCCACACCCCACCCAGGCTACCTTGTGAGTTATCTCCCTATTTTTATAATCAATTAATAAAGAATACATGTTTTTTAAATGATAGTGACTTTATTTCCTTTGCAAGCAAGCTGTGATCGAAGCGGGGAGGACGGTGGCTTACAGGGAATTTAGAGGCAACCAAGGGGGCGGGTTTTCATCAAGGAGAAACAAACAGAAGTGTCACACAGTACCCTGGCCAGTCATGAAACTGGTTTTCAAAGCTTCTCTGATGCTCAGTGTTTCCTGCTGTACTCTTCTAACCGCTCTGGTGTCTGGCTGCGCATATTCAGTGGCCAGGCGATTTGCCTCAACCTTCCACCCCGCCATAAACATCTCCCCCTTACTCTCCCAGAGATTGTGGAGCACACAGCAAGCAGCAATAACAATGGGAATATTGGTTTTGCTGAGGTCTGAGTGAGTCAGTAAACTGTGCCAGCGACCCTTTAAAAGTCCTCTACCACCATTCTGCACTTGCTCCGCTTATAGTTGAACAGCTCCTTACTACTTTCCAGGGTACCTGTGTACGGCTTCATGAGCCAGGGCATTAAGGGGTAGGCTGGGTCCCCAAGGATAACTATAGGCATTTCAACATCCCCAACAGTTATTTTCTGGTCTGGGAAGTAAATCCCTTCCTGCAGCCATTTAAACAGACCAGAGTTCCTGAAGACACGAGCGTCATGAACCTTTCCCGACCAACCCACATTGATGTTGGTGAAACGACCCTTGTGATCCACCAGTGCTTGCAGCACCATTGAAAAGTACCCCTTGTGGTTTATGTACTGGCTGCCCTGGTGGTCCGGTCCCAAGATAGGGATATGGGTTCTGTCTATAGCCCCACCACAGTTAGGGAATCCCATTGCAGCAAAGCCATCTACTATGACCTGCACATTTCCCAGAGTCACTACCTTTGATAGCAGCAGCTCAATGACTGCGTTGGCTACCTGCATCGCAGCAACCCCCACAGTAGATTTTCCCACTCCAAATTGATTACCGACTGACCGGTAGCTGTCTGGCATTGCAAGCTTCCACAGGGCAATTGCCACTTGCTTGTGAACTGTGAGGGCTGCTCTCATCTTGGTATTCTTGCACTTCAGGGCAGGGGAAAGCACGTCACAAAGTTCCATGAAAATGCCCTTACACATGCAAATGTTTCGGAGCCACTGGAAATCATCCCAAACCAGCAACACTATGCGCTCCCAGCCCTCTGTGCTTGTTTCCTGGGCCCAGAATCGGCATTTTATGTCATGGCCCCGTCCCAGTAACACCATGATCTCCAAGTTGCCAGGGACCATGGTTTTAGATAAATCTGTGTTCATGTCCTCATCACCGCGCTGCCGTCGCCTCCTCACCTGGTTTTTCAGGTGCTGGTTCTGCATAAACTGCACCATAATGCGTGAGGTGTTTACAATGGTCATAACTGCTGCGGTGAGCTGAACGGGCTCCATGCTTGCCGTGCTATGACATCTGCTTGGGCAAGCCAGGGTGTGAAAAGGGTGTGAAATGATTGTCTGCTGTTGCTTTCACGGAGGGAGGGAGGGTTGACTGACGACATTTACCCATAACCACCTGCAACAAATTTTTGGCCCCATCAGGCATTGGGAGCTCAGTCCAGAATGCCAATGGGCAGCGGGGACTGCGGGATAGCTACCCACAGTGCACCACTCGGAATGTCGATGCTTGCTACAGTACTGAGGACACACACTGCCGAATTAATGTGCTTAATGTGGACACATGCACACAACTTGGTACAATCTGTTCCCAAAAATTGGCTTCTGTAAAATTGGAGTACTTTCGTAGTGTAGACATGGCCTTGTACATTTCTATTCCTTAACCCATTTCTAGCATATAACAAAGCAAAGGACAGCTCTTCCTTATGTAACTGAGCAGTATCAAATCAAAAAGATCACTTACAAGAGCTCCCCTCTCCACATCCTGAGTACCATAGACGAAGTGCTGGGACTGGCTTGAACCTGCTGGAGTTGAGAAAAGTTCCTGGCTTGCCAGAGTCCCAGATGACCCTTTTGCCTGTCCCATCTCATCCTCCAACCCCACTTCCTCGTCCACCACTTCAGCCTCATGGTTGAGGTCACTGTCCACTGTCTTCAGTCCCCCTGAAGTGTCCATGGGGCTTTTGGCAGTGGAGGTGGGGTCGCCGCTAAGGATGGCATCCAGCTCCTTATAGAAGCAGCAGATCTCCAGAGCAGCACTAGAGCAATGATTTGCCTCCCTTGCCTTCCGATATACCTGTCTTAGCTCTTTGATCTTTGGATGGCACTGATTCGTGTCCCATTTGTAATCCTTCTCCAACATGCCCCAAGAAATCTTCCTGTAGGTGTTGAGGGTCCTATGACTGGAGCGGAGCTGAGACTGCACAGCCTCCTCTCCCCACTGAGCCAGAAGATCCAACAACTCCAGTGTGCTACTCACAGGAATTTGTTTAGTATATGGAGCTGCCATGGTCAGCCGGAAAGATGCAATGTGAACTGTCCATGCCAAGCAAACTGGAAGTGGAAATTAAAAAATTCCTGGCCCTTTAAAGGGACAAGGGTGAATGCCTGTGTACCTGCTGCAGGTCAGTAGGGTTCAAACTGCTGACCAGGGCAGTTGGGATGGGCATTGCGAGACACCTTCTGGAAGTCATTTATAGTGACATAGCATCATAGAATATCAGGGTTGGAAGGGACCTCAGGAGGTCATCTAATCCAACCCCCTGCTCAAAGCAGGGCCAATCGCCAACTCCTCAGATCCCTAAATGGCTCTCTCAAGGATTGAACTCACAACCCTGGGTTTAGCAGGCCAATGCTCAAACCACAAAGCTATCCCTACCCTCCTTGGTCTCAAGTCATAACCAAGTGCATTGTCTACACTGACACTGCATCGATCTAACTTTGCCACAAAAAGCTCTATGCCATTCATTGAGGTGATTTTATCTTGTCACCGTAGCAGGAGAGTTAAATTGGCGGAAGGAGCATTGTCGTGTGTACAATTCCGCAGTTTTGCCAACGAAAGCAGACTTTTGTCAACAAAACTGTAGTGCAGACAAGGCCTAACTCAAACTAATTGTGCTGTGAAGACAAGCCCTTGATGTCCGTGTGGATCCTGTTGCACACACCAAAAATTCTCTAGTGCACAGTAATCTACTCCCATTTCAAAGTGAGGTTGATCAAAGTGCACAAGAGAACTCTTAGTTTACAATAGCAGGGTCTGTGTGGGCATGGTGCGCAGCAGACCAGCATAGTCACCAGGATTGTTTGTGTCAATGCAAAGAGTGGTGCACCAGAAGTAGGTGTAGCAATGTGCCACTGCCATCCGGCACAACACCCTTTGGGAACTGTGATGTTTTGGGGATCACACAGAGGTGCCTGCCTTGTAACTTTGGGTGTCTTAATGCTATGCTGCTATGGTTCAGTACTCTGACACCAGCAGCCTACAAGCACAAGACCCTACCCTGGCTTCCACCTGCCTAGTTCTTGCATGGTGACCTCAACAAAACCTTCTGGTCCTGAGTCTCCATCTCCCCAAGTTTTTAACTACCAGACACTCAGACTTTTCTCCTCTGGAGTGAAACCTCTCCCCAATTATCAGTTCATGTTCACACACACACGCCAAACAGTTTGCACAGGAGAGACCTGCAAAGATGAAATAGTAAGGAAAAGCAAACGTGTACAAGTTATACAGAAAACAAACATAAAGATGTAAGCTCAGTTTTATGCTTCTATATTAGCAAAAATCTGCTACATCTGTGCTGCTGTAAGGTCTCTCGTGTAGCCGCTCTTTGCCAACAGGAAAGAGCTCTCCTGCTGGCATGATTAAACCACCCCAATGAGCAACTCTATCTATGTCGACAGGAAAGCCTCTTCTGCTGACCGTGCTGTCCGCAACAGAACTTTTGCTGATGAAACTTATGTCGGTGAGAGGGGTGTTTTTTCACACTCCTGACCAATAAAAAAATTACTGACAAAAGTGCTCATGTAGACAAAGTCTAATACAAGTTACCTATTGCCTCTTAACAGTTTGCCAACATGTCCTCTGTCCTAGAGGTGATTCAGGCTTTCACAGACAGCACGCCAGTTAGATGTTGGGCCTCAGTTTCTAGATACCAAATCTCAAACCCAAGCCTGCTTTTAAAAGTTGTTTTTCTCTCCTTCCCCCCCCCCCTTTCTCCTGGCATGATAATTCATGGTTGTTCAGAGTGAGGGAAACTCCCTCCTTTCCAAGACTAGGGTTTCCATTTGTTTCAGTGGTTTTCGGTTAGCATTAATGGTCCACCATTGCGTGTTCCTGGCCTGACAATGGATGGATACTTTGAGTTTGTTTCATGTAGACAGCTAGCCTGGGAGATGCCGCTCCCTGCCCGATTACTTCACCCCCTGTTGCAAGGTGAAGCCGTAGTTGTGCTACAATTACTATTACACTTTTCTACACATACACTATGTCTACACTACCACATTTACAGTAGCGCAGCGGCACTGATGCTGCTTCAGGTGAAGATGCTCTAAGCCGATGGGAGAGAGCAATCTCCTGTCAGCTTCATAACTACTGCCTCAGCAAGAGACGCTCTCCCGCCAACATAGCGCAGTCTACAGTGGCGCTTAGGTGGGTAGAACTTACGTTGCTCAAGGGTGTGGATTATTTATGCCCCTGAGTGACGTAAGTTATACTGAAGCAATTTGTAAAGTAGACATAGCTACATATACATGCATGCATTCATAACTGTAACCTGTACAGACCATCAACAAGATGGCCAGAACACTTCAAGCTTTTATCAAAGAACTTACTTGACATAGATTTATACACAATAACGTTGTATACAATTAGTTGATTCAATTGCTTATTCTCTGGGTTTCAGAGCCCCCTTATTCTCCCCTGCAAGTGTCTGGACCCCAATTGTCACAGGACATTTTTGCAATGTGTTCTGGGATAAAAATGACTCATCTGAGGCTCTCTGGGAGCTAGGGAATCAAGTTCACAGCCTGCAGCTTTCTCCATACACTAATGCCACCCCAAACCCATAATCATCATGCCTTTTCTTAAAAATCAGACAAACTTGAGCAGCACTTTTCTATGTCTGCTATCTCTGACAGAAACATAGAGTCACTGACCTCTGCATTATTCTCATGAACTTTGCAAATACAGGACGCATGATTCTCCTGCATTTGCAGGCCCGCAGGAAGTACCTCAACAACAGGAGACATGACCATTTCTTAGAGTCCAGTTTGCTGAGGGACTTAGTGAGAAACAAGTCAATTTTGTCGCTGATGTTCAAGGAGCAGCTGCAGATGATGGAGAGGCCTTTCTGGACCTGAGAAACAAGTGCTGACTGGTAGGATCACATTGTAATGCAGATTTGTGAAGATGAGCTGTGGCTGCAGAAACTTTGGATGCAATAGGCCACATTTCTGGATCTGTGTGCTGATCTCCCCACAGCCCTCCAATGCAGGGACACCAGCATGAGAGCTGCACTAACAGTGGAGAAGCAAGTGGTGTTTGCATTCTGGATGCTTGCAACAATTACCAGTTAGTGGGAAGTCATTCTGGAATTGGAAAAGCCACAATGGGAGGTGGGGGTCGTGGGGAGGTGTTGTCATACAAGTTGATAAATGCAAAGTAATGTACATTGGAAAACATAATCCCAACTATAAATATAAAATGATGGGTTCTAAATTAGCTGTTACCACTCAAGAAAGAGATTTTGGAATCATTGTGGATAGTTCTCTGAAAACATCCACTCAATGTGCAGCGGCTGTCAAAAAAGCAAACAGAATGTTGGGAATCATTAAGAAAGGGATAGATAATAAGACAAAAAATATCATATTGCCTCTATATAAATCCATGGTATGCCCATATCTTGAATACTCCATGCAGATATGGTCGCCCGATCTCAAAAAAGATATATTGGAACTGGAAAACGAAAAGGGCAACAAAAATTATTAGGGGTACGGAACAGCTTCTGTATGAGGAGAGATGAATAAGGCTGGGACTTTTCAGCTTGGAAAATAGATGACTAAGGTGCGATATGACAGAGGTCTATAAAACCATGACTGGTATGTAGAAAATAAATAAGGAAGTGTTATTTACTCCTTCTCATAGCACAAGAACTAGGAGTCTCCAAATGAAATTAATAGGCAGCAGGTTTAAAACAAACAAAAGGAAGTATTTCTTCACACAATGTGTGGAACTCTTTGCCAGAGGATGTTGTGAAGGCCAAGACTATAACAGGGTTCAATAAAGAACTAAATAAATTCTTGGAGGAAGGATCCATCAATAGTTAATACCCAGGATAGGCAGGGATGGTGTCCTTAGCCTCTGTTTGCCAGAAGCTGGGAATGGGTGACAGTGAATGAATCATTTGATGATTACCTGTTCTGTTCATTCCCTCTGAAGCACCTAGCATTGGAAGACAGGATGTTGGAATACAGGATACATGTTGGAAGACAGGATACTGGGCTAGATGGGCCTTTGGTCTGACCCAGTATGGCCGTTCTTATGTTGTGTAAGTGTGCAGGGCCATTAATCATCCCTTGCCATGCAGGACTGCGAATCTCAGCAATGTGCAGAACGTAGAGGATGGATTTTCAGGAATGGGGTTCCCGAACTGAAATGGGTGATACACAGCATGCATTGTGACCATTTGGACCCCCCTTTTGGGATGCCACCTGTTGTAGTGGGATTTCACTGAGCCTGCCTGCTCCACTAGCCTGGGCTCCACCCTGTTTTGCTGAATTAGGCTCTCCGGCCTCTGGCAGCACACACACACACAGAGTTAGGGACAGTTCTGGATGCACCAAAATCACACAGAATCTGCAAACATCTCTCTATGAGAAGACTCAGCTAGAAAATTGCCAGCACTCAAGTGCAGCACTCAAGTGCAGCTCCCCTCTGGAAAGTACACCCAAAATAATATTGTCTTGCGCTGTTGAGAAATCTATACAACATAAGTTCATAAATTCGCCCCCTCCCTCAATATGGAGGAAGATATGCATAACTTCTTTCCCCCCAGTTATAAATTGTACAAAATGGGTTTAATAATAAACAAAACAAGTTTATTAAAGGCAGATTTTAAGTGATTAGCGAACAGAACAAAGCAGCTTACTAAAAAAATAAAACAAAGCACACATACTAAGCTTAAGACCTTAAAGAGACTGGTTTCAAGAAATAAGTTCTCACTCTAAATATTGTTTTAGGCAAGTTGCAGAGTTTCTGTAGCTTAGAGTTCCAGTTATTTCTCTTTACAGACTAGACACCTGTCTCAGTTTGGACTCAGCCCTGGCCTTTCCCACCGCTCAGTTCCTTTGTCTCTTCAGGTACTTTCAGCAGTCTTTCTTCTTGGACAGGAAGGCAATGGAGAAGAGACTTGTTTGCCTTACTCCCCAGCCTTCAATAGGATTTACATAAGGTGGGAATCTTTTGTTTCCCAGTCTTGACTTCCCCCTCCTTTTACTGGAAAATTACTAGAAGTCCAAGATGGTGTTTAGTACCAGGTGACAAGACCACCTGACCTAGTAATGTCACAGCTACGTCCCAGGATGCCTCTCAGGAAGGAGAGAGATTAGTATCGTCAAAATCTTATTATTTCTTCCTGATGCCCCATCAAGGCTGATGGCCTGTTGTCTGGTGGGTTTTTCCCAGGTACACACCCAGTTGTAACTGTTACATAGTCAATATTCCCCTAACTTTGGATACAGAAATGATGCATGCATACAAATTGGATAATCACATTCAGTAAATTATAACCTTCCAATGTTACCTTACAAGACCCATCTTACATGAAATATATCTCAACTATGCCATATCTATATCATAAGCGTATTTCCATAAAGAATACCGGGTGTAACGTCACACGCATATCCCTATTTTGGCACCAGCCCACCTTGTCACAGAGTACAACCACAGAAATGGCTACTTTTCTATGGTTATACAGGCATTGGTGGAGCACTGCAGATTCCTCACTGATATGAGTGTGGACTAGTCAGGGAAAGTGCATAACACTCTCATCTTTAAGAACACAGGACTGTTCAGAAAGCTGCAGGCAGGGACATTCTTTCCTGACAGGTGGATTACCATGGTGATATTGAAATATCAATAGTGATCTTGGGGGACCAACTTAATCCTTGCTCCCCTGGCTCATGAAGCCATACATTGGCCATCTAAACAGCACCAAGGAAAGATTCAGCTACCAGCTCAACGGGTGCAGAATGAGAGTTGAATGGGCCTTTGGTCAACTGAACAGATGCTGATGGTGTTTACTCACTAGATTGGATCTCTGCAAGAAAAGTATCTCAATGGTTATAGCTTTCTGTTGTGTCCTGCATAATCTCTGTGAAGGAAAGGTGGAGAAACTGTTGCCAGGGTGGAGGGAGGAAATAAAGCAACTGGCTGCTGACTTTCAACAACCAGACACACCAGCCATTACAAGAGATCAACATGTAGCTATGCATTTGAGGGAGGCTTTGAAAGAAAATTTTAACTGTCAGTCACAGTAGCGTTCTGCATTACACTGTTCTGTAGACCTGGAATTTGAGTGCTGCTAGGAATTGTATAATTCTTGCTATGCATTTATAAATATAGATTCATAGATTTTAAGGTCAGAAGGAACCATTATGATCATCTAGTCTGACCTTCTGCACAATGCAGGCCACAGAATCTCACCCACCCACTCCTGCGATAAACCTCTCACCTATGTCTGAGCTATTGAAGTCCTCAAATCATGGTTTAAAGACTTCAAGGAGCAGAGAATCGTCCAGCAAGTGACCCGTGCCCCATGCTACAGAGGAAGGTGAAAAAGCTCCAGGGCCTCTGCCAATCTGCCCTGGAGGAAAATTCCTTCCTGACCCCAAATATGGCGATCAGCTAAACCCTGAGCATATGGGCAAGATTCACCAGCGAGATATCCAAGAAAGAATTCTCTGTAGTAACTCAGATCCCACCCCATCTAACATCCCATCACAGGCCATTGGGCCTATTTACCATGAATATTTAAAGATCAATTAATTGCCAAAATCATATTATCCCATCATACATCTCCTCCATAAATTTACCGAGTTTAATCTTAAAGCCAGATAGGTCTTTTGCCCCCACTGCTTCCCTTGGAAGGCTATTTCAAAACTTCACTCCTTTGATGGTTAGAAACCTTTGTCTAATTTCAAGTCTAAACTTCCCGATGACCAGTTTATATCCATTTGTTCTTGTGTCCACGTTGGTACTGAACTTAAATAATTCCTCTCCCTCTCCGGTATTTATCCCTCTGATATATTTATAGAGAGCAATCATATCTCCCCTCAATCTTCTTTTGGTTAGGCTAAACTAGCCAAGCTCCTTGAGTATCCTTTCATAAGACAGGTTTTCCATTCCTCGGATCATCCTAGTAGCCCTTCTCTGTACCTGTTCCAGTTTGAATTCATCTGTCTTAAACATGGGAGACCAGAACTGCACACAGTATTCCAGGTGAGATCTCACCAGTGCCTTGTATAACAGTACTAAAACCTCCTTATCTCTACTGGAAATACCTCGCCTACTGCATCCCAAGACCGCATTAGCTTTTTTCACGGCTATATCACACTGGCGGCTCATAGTCATCCTGTGATCAACCAATACTCCAAGGTCCTTCTCCTCCTCCGTTACTTCTAATTGATGCGTCCCCAGATTATAACTAAAATTCTTGTTATTAATCCCTGTCATAAATATAAAGGGAAGGGTAAACCCCTTTGAAATCCCTCCTGGCCAGGGGAAAGCTCCTCTCACCTGTAAAGGGTTAAGAAGCTAAAGGTAACCTCGCTGGCACCTGACCACAATGACCAATGAGGAGACAAGATACTTTCAAAAGCTGGGAGGAGGGAGAGAAACAAAGGGTCTGTGTCGGTCTGTGTGCTGCTTTTGCCAGGGACAGAACAGGAATGGAGTCTTAGAACTTTAGTAAGTAATCTAGCTAGGTATGTGTTAGATTATGATTTCTTTAAATGGCTGAGAAAAGAATTGTGCTGAATAGAATAACTATTTCTGTCTGTGTATCTTTTTTGTAACTTAAGGTTTTGCCTAGAGGGGTTCTCTATGTTTTTTGAATCTATTTACCCTGTAAGATATCTACCATCCTGATTTTACAGGGGGGATTTCTTTATTTCTATTTACTTCTATTTTCTATTAAAAGTCTTCTTGTAAAAAACTGAATGCTTTTTCATTGTTCTCAGATCCAAGGGTTTGGGTCTGTGGTCACCTATGCAAATTGGTGAGGCTTTTTATCCAACATTTCCCAGGAAAGGGGGGGTGCAAGTGTTGGGAGGATTGTTCATTGTTCTTAAGATCCAAGGGTCTGGGTCTGTAGTCACCTAGGCAAATTGGTGAGGCTTTTTTACCAAACCTTGTCCAGGAAGTGGGGTGCAGGGTTTTGGGAAGTATTTTGGGGGGAAAGACGCGTCCAAACAGCTCTTCCCCAGTAACCAGTATTAGTTTGGTGGTGGTAGCGGCCATTCCAAGGACCACGGGTGGAATACTTTGTACCTTGGGGAAGTTTTGACTTAAGCTGGTAAAGATAAGCTTAGGAGGTTTTTCATGCAGGTCCCCACATCTGTACCCTAGAGTTCAGAGTGGGGGAGGAACCTTGACATGGTGGCATAGTGGTGGGATTAACCTGAAATCATTTTGAGATCCAGTTGAGATTTTTTGAACTAGAAATACAGATTTTAAAAAGAAATTATTTTTTCCTTTGGAAAGGAAGTCCAGAAAGCAGCTTTGAAACTGAAAGCATCTTGGGTTTTCCCTGCTTTGTGGCCAAGCAGAGACAAAAGGGGATTATCTTGTGAATTGCAGGTTTTCTTTGCCTGGAGGCAGGGTACTTAACTCCTGCAGGGAAATTCACAGTCTTCCAACCCAGAGGTTTTTTTTTTTCTTTTCTTCCTAAAAGTAAATAGGGGGTGTGTGTTCTACCCATTTGCTTTTTCTTTGGGCTGGGTAAGCAGGTTTCCAAGTAGTTTGGAGGTTTTTTGCTTTAAGTTGGGCCCAGAACAGAGACAAGGGAATTGTCTTTTTCTGTAGGCTGACAATCACTATCAGAGAATAGGTATTCTATTCCAGCACAGCAAAATTTTACAGCCAAGTTTTGTTTGTTTATTTCTAAACCTCGGGTGTAAAGTTAGTTAAAAACAGAGAGGTTAGAATGACCAAATCCTCAGCTCGACTACAGCTGGAATTAGCCAAATTTCAGGCTGAGGAAAGACAAAGGGAACATGAAAGACAGATAGAACTCATGCAGCTGAAGAAGGAACAAGAAAGGGAGGCAGAACAACACCAAGCGGCTGCTCACAGGAGAGCTATGGAAGCGAGGGACAAAGAACTGGAGGAGAAGGAAAAAGAGAGGAAGTATGTGGAGGAGATGGAGAAGATAAAGGCTCAGCAGAATATCCCAACAAACCCTAGTAATCCTTCTCCAAGTACCACTTCCCATCCCAGAAAGTTCCCCACCTACAAGGCAGGCGATGATACTGAGGCCTTCCTAGAAAACTTCGAAAGGGCCTGCCTTGGGTACAACATCTCTACTGACCAATACATGGTAGAGCTGAGGCCGCAGCTCAGTGGACCCTTAGCTGAGGTGGCAGCTGAAATGCCTAAAGAACACATGAACAAGTATGAACTGTTTAAATCCAAGGCGAGAGTCAGAATGGGGATAACACCCGAGCAGTCTCGTCGGAGGTTCAGAGCCCTAAGGTGGAAACCAGACATGTCATTTACCCGACATGCCTACCACATTGTGAAACATTGGGATGCCTGGATATCAGGAGCAAGTGTTGAATCTCCAGTAAATTTGCCCTTCCTAATGCAAATGGAACAATTCTTAGAGGGTGTTCCTGAGGAAATAGAAAGATACATCCTAGATGGGAAACCCAAAACTGTAATCGAGGCAGGAGAGATTGGAGCCAGATGGGTGGAGGTGGCAGAGAAGAAGAAAACTGGTCGCAGTTGGAGCAGAGACCAGAAGGGACCACCCCAGACCACACCCTATTACCGGGGGCCGCCCAAGGCCCCACCTACCTCCCAAAGAACCCTCCAGACCCCTTATCGTCCTGCCACCCCGTTCTCCAGCAACCCTCCTCGCCCCAGTGACCCGTCAGCTGGACGATGTTTTAAATGTAACGAGCTGGGGCATGTAAAGGCCAACTGCCCCAAGAACCCCAACAGATTACAGTTCATTGCACCGGAATCACACCAGAGGTCCACAGGCCCAGATACTTCCCAGATACCCTTAGAGCGGAGGGAAACTGTGAGTGTGGGCGGGAAGAAGGTCACCGCGTGGAGGGACACCGGAGCACAAGTGTCAGCTATCCATGCTTCCTTAGTGGACCCCAATTTAATCAACCCAGAGATCCAAGTGACGATTCAACCCTTCAAGTCCAACTCTTTCAATTTGCCTACAGCCAAGTTGCCTGTCCAGTACAAGGGCTGGTCAGGAATGTGGACTTTTGCAGTCTATGATGATTATCCCATCCCCATGCTGTTGGGGGAAGACTTGGCCAATCATGTGAAGCAGGCCAAGAGGGTGGGAACGGTCACCCGCAGCCAGGCTAAACAAGCCGTGAGGCCTAGCTCTGTTCCGGAAACTGCTATCAGGACCCAGTCAGAGGTGATGGACCTGGACCTTAGGCCAATGTCTGCAACAGCAGTAGTGGATCCAGTCCCAGAGACCCAGACGGAACCAGTCCCAGAACCGGAACCAGCCGAACAACCAACACCAGACCCTGTGTCAGCACTGAATCCAGTACTTGCAACCTCAACACCAGAGGGCCCCACTGAACCTGAACTGGCAGCAGCCGATAACCCTACACAAGAGGCTCAGCCGGAGCCTGAATCCCAACATAGTGCACCAGCGGAGAGCGGTTCACAGTCAACAGAAACAGCTCCATCCCCTATATTGCTTCCAGAGGGACCAAGCCTAGGTCCACAATCCAATGAGGGACTGATGTCTCCAGCATCAAGGGAACAGTTCCAGACCGAACAGGAAGCAGATGAAAGCCTCCAGAGAGCTTGGACAGCGGCACGGAGCAACCCACCGCCTCTCAGCTCTTCTAATCGATCCAGGTTTGTTGTAGAAAGAGGACTTTTATACAAGGAAACTCTTTCTGGTGGACACCAGGAAGACTGGCATCCTCAGAGACAGTTGGTAGTTCCAACTAAATACCGGGCCAAGCTCTTGAGCTTAGCCCACGATCACCCTAGTGGCCATGCTGGGGTGAACAGGACCAAAGACCGTTTGGGGGGGTCATTCCACTGGGAGGGAATGGGCAAGGATGTTTCTACCTATGTCCAGTCTTGTGAGGTGTGCCAAAGAGTGGGAAAACCCCAAGACCAGGTCAAAGCCCCTCTCCAGCCACTCCCCATCATTGAAGTTCCATTTCAGCGAGTAGCTGTGGATATTCTGGGTCCTTTTCCGAAAAAGACAGCCAGAGGAAAGCAGTACATACTGACTTTCATGGATTTTGCCACCCGATGGCCGGAAGCAGTAGCTCTAAGCAACACCAGGGCTAAAAGTGTATGCCAGGCACTAGCAGACATTTTTGCCAGGGTAGGTTGGCCCTCCGACATCCTCACAGATGCAGGGACTAATTTCCTGGCAGGAACTATGAAAAACCTTTGGGAAGCTCATGGGGTAAATCACTTGGTTGCCACTCCTTACCACCATCAAACAAATGGCATGGTGGAGAAGTTTAATGGAACTTTGGGGGCCATGATACGTAAATTCGTAAATGAGCACTCCAATGATTGGGACCTAGTGTTGCAGCAGTTGCTCTTTGCCTACAGAGCTGTACCACATCCCAGTTTAGGGTTTTCCCCATTTGAACTTGTATATGGCCGTGAGGTTAAGGGGCCATTGCAGTTGGTGAAGCAGCAATGGGAGGGATTTACACCTTCTCCAGGAACTAACATTCTGGACTTTGTAACCAACCTACAAAACACCCTCCGAACCTCTTTAGCCCTTGCTAAAGAAAACTTACAGGATGCTCAAAAAGAGCAAAAAGCCTGGTATGATAAACATGCCAGAGAGCGTTCCTTCAAAGTAGGAGACCAGGTCATGGTCTTAAGGGCGCTCCAGGCCCATAAAATGGAAGCATCATGGGAAGGGCCATTCACGGTCCAGGAGCGCCTGGGAGCTGTTAATTATCTCATAGCATTCCCCACCTCCAACCGAAAGCCTAAGGTGTACCATATTAATTCTCTAAAGCCCTTTTATTCCAGAGAATTAAAGGTTTGTCAGTTTACAGCCCAGGGAGAAGATGATGCTGAGTGGCCTGAAGGTGTCTACTACGAAGGGAAATGTGCTGGTGGTGTGGAAGAGGTGAACCTCTCCATGACCCTTGGGCGTATGCAGCAACAGCAGATCCAGGAGCTGTGCACTAGCTACGCGCCAACGTTCTCAGCCACCCCAGGACTGACTGAACGGGCATACCACTCCATTGACACAGGTAATGCTCACCCAATTAGGGTCCAACCTTACCGGGTGTCTCCTCAAGCTAAAACTGCTATAGAACGGGAGATCCAGGATATGTTACAGATGGGTGTAATCCGCCCCTCTGAAAGTGCATGGGCATCTCCAGTGGTTCTAGTTCCCAAACCAGATGGGGAAATACGTTTTTGCGTGGACTACCGTAAGCTAAATGCTGTAACTCGCCCAGACAACTATCCAATGCCACGCACAGATGAACTGTTAGAGAAACTGGGACGGGCCCAGTTCATCTCTACCTTGGACTTAACAAAGGGGTACTGGCAGGTACCGCTAGATGAATCTGCCAAGGAAAGGTCAGCCTTCATCACACATCTCGGGCTGTATGAATTTAATGTACTCCCTTTCGGGCTGCGAAATGCACCCGCCACTTTCCAAAGACTTGTAGATGGTCTCCTAGCGGGATTAGGAGAATATGCAGTCGCCTACCTTGATGATGTGGCCATATTTTCGGATTCCTGGGCAGACCACCTGGAACATCTACAAAAAGTCCTTGAGCGCATAAGGGAGGCAGGACTAACTGTTAAGGCTAAGAAGTGTCAAATAGGCCTAAACAGAGTGACTTACCTTGGACACCAGGTGGGTCAAGGAACTATCAGCCCCCTACAGGCCAAAGTGGATGCTATCCAAAAGTGGCCTGTCCCAAAGTCAAAGAAACAGGTTCAATCCTTCTTAGGCTTGGCTGGTTATTACAGACGATTTGTACCGCACTACAGCCAAATCGCTGCCCCACTGACAGACCTAACCAAAAAGAAACAGCCAAATGCTGTTCAGTGGACCGGAAAGTGTCAGAAGGCCTTTAACAAGCTTAAAGCGACACTCATGTCTGACCCTGTACTAAGGGCCCCAGACTTTGACAAACCGTTCCTAGTAACCACAGATGCATCCGAGCGTGGTGTGGGAGCAGTTTTAATGCAGAAAGGACCTGATCAAGAATTCCACCCTGTAGTGTTTCTCAGCAAAAAACTGTCTGAGAGGGAAAGCAACTGGTCAGTCACTGAAAAAGAATGTTATGCCATTGTCTACGCTCTGGAAAAGCTACGCCCATATGTTTGGAGACGGCGTTTCCACCTGCAAACCGACCATGCTGCACTGAAGTGGCTTCACACCGTCAAAGAAACTAACAAAAAACTTCTTCGGTGGAGTTTAGCTCTCCAAGATTTTGATTTCGACATCCAACACATCTCAGGAGCTTCTAACAAAGTGGCTGATGCACTCTCCCGTGAAAGTTTCCCAGAGTCAACTGGTTAAAATCGTCCTTGAGATGTGGAAAATATTGTTAGTCTTTATGTACTTGGTAGTATATTTAGAGATGCATGTGTCTTATTAACTCTGTTTTTCCTAGAGCTCCAGGAAGAAATCCCAGCCAGTGTTTCACCCTAGCTGAGATTTGGGGGGCGTGTCATAAATATAAAGGGAAGGGTAAACCCCTTTGAAATCCCTCCTGGCCAGGGGAAAGCTCCTCTCACCTGTAAAGGGTTAAGAAGCTAAAGGTAACCTCGCTGGCACCTGACCACAATGACCAATGAGGAGACAAGATACTTTCAAAAGCTGGGAGGAGGGAGAGAAACAAAGGGTCTGTGTCGGTCTGTGTGCTGCTTTTGCCAGGGACAGAACAGGAATGGAGTCTTAGAACTTTAGTAAGTAATCTAGCTAGGTATGTGTTAGATTATGATTTCTTTAAATGGCTGAGAAAAGAATTGTGCTGAATAGAATAACTATTTCTGTCTGTGTATCTTTTTTGTAACTTAAGGTTTTGCCTAGAGGGGTTCTCTATGTTTTTTGAATCTATTTACCCTGTAAGATATCTACCATCCTGATTTTACAGGGGGGATTTCTTTATTTCTATTTACTTCTATTTTCTATTAAAAGTCTTCTTGTAAAAAACTGAATGCTTTTTCATTGTTCTCAGATCCAAGGGTTTGGGTCTGTGGTCACCTATGCAAATTGGTGAGGCTTTTTATCCAACATTTCCCAGGAAAGGGGGGGTGCAAGTGTTGGGAGGATTGTTCATTGTTCTTAAGATCCAAGGGTCTGGGTCTGTAGTCACCTAGGCAAATTGGTGAGGCTTTTTTACCAAACCTTGTCCAGGAAGTGGGGTGCAGGGTTTTGGGAAGTATTTTGGGGGGAAAGACGCGTCCAAACAGCTCTTCCCCAGTAACCAGTATTAGTTTGGTGGTGGTAGCGGCCATTCCAAGGACCACGGGTGGAATACTTTGTACCTTGGGGAAGTTTTGACTTAAGCTGGTAAAGATAAGCTTAGGAGGTTTTTCATGCAGGTCCCCACATCTGTACCCTAGAGTTCAGAGTGGGGGAGGAACCTTGACAATCCCTAAATGCATGTCCTTACACTTCTCACTATTAAATTTCATCCTATTACTATTACTTCAGTTTACAAGGTCATCCAGATCTTCCTGTATGATGTCCCTGTCTCTCTCTAAATTGGCAATACTTTCCAGCTTTGTATCATCCGCAAACTTTATTAGCACACTCCCACTTTTTGTGCCGAGGTCAGTAATAAAAAGATTAAATAAGATTGGTCCCAAAACCGATCCCTGAGGAACTCCACTGGTAACCTTCCTCCAGCCTGACAGTTCACCTTTCAGGATGACCTGCTGTAGTCTCCCTGTTAACCAATTCCTTATCCACCTTTCAATTTTCATATTGATCCCCATCTTTTCCAATTTAACTAATAATTCCCCATGTGGAACTGTATCAAACACCTTACTGAAATCTAGATAAATTAGATCCACTGCATTTCCTTTGTCTAAAAAATCTGTTACTTTCTCAAAGAAGGAGATCAGGTTGGTTTGGCACGATCTACCTTTTGTAAAGCCATGTTGTATTTTGTCCCATTTACCATTGGCCTCAATGTCCTTAACTACTTTTTCCAAGACCTTGCATACTACAGATGTCAAACTAACAGGCCTGTAGTTACCCAGATCACTTTTTTTTCCTTTCTTAAAAATAGGAACTATGTTAGCAATTCTCCAGTCATACAGTACAACCCCTGAGTTTACAGATTCATTAAAAATTATTGCTAATAGGCTTGCAATTTCATGTGCCAATTCCTTTAATATTCTTGGATGAAGATTATCTGGGCCCCCTGATTTAGTCCCATTAAGCTGTTCGAGTTTCGCTTCTACCTCAGATATGCTCATATCTACCTCCATATCCTCATTCCCATTTGTCATGCTACCATTATCCCTAAGATCCTCATTAGCCTTATTAAAGACTGAGGCAAAGTATTTATTTAGATATTGGGCCATGCCTAGATTATCCTTAACCTCCACTCCATCCTCAGTGTTTAGCGGTCCCACTTCTTCTTTCTTTGTTTTCTTCTTATTTATATGGCTATAGAAGCTTTTACTATTGGTTTTAATTCCCTTTGCAAGGGCCAACTCTACTTGACTTTTAGCCTGTCTCACTTTATCCCTACATGTTCTGACCTCAATAAGGTAGCTTTCCTTGCTGATCCCTTCCATCTTCCACTCCCTGTATGCATTCTGCTTTTTCTTAATCACCTCTCTGAGATGCTTGCTCATCCAGCTTGGTCTACAACTCCTGCCTATGATTTTTTCCCCTTTCTTGGGATGCAGGCTTCCGATAGCTTCTGCAGCTTTGACAAAGTAATTCCAGGCCTCCCTCCTCTGCCTTTAGATCCATAAATTCTTCAATCCAATCCACTTCCCTAACTAATTTCCTTAATTTTTGAAAGTCAGCCCTTTTGAAATCAAAAACCTAGTCACAGATTTATTTCTGTTTATCCTTCCATTCAGTTTGAACTGAATTCGCTCATTATCACTTGAACCAAGATTGTCCCCTACAATCATTTCTTCTATGAGGTCTTCACTACTCACCAAAACCAAATCTAAAATGGCATCCCCTCTAGTCGGTTCAGCAACTACTTGATGAAGGAATCCATCAGCTATTGCATCTAGAAAAATCTGAGCCCTATTATTATTACCAGCATTCTTCCTCCAATCTATAGCTAAGAAGTTAAAGTCTCCCATGATCATGCAGTTTCCATTAGCATTTACTTCATTAAAAACATTAAAGAGGGCTCTATCCATATTCAAATTAGATCCTGGCAGTCTATAGCATACCCCAAGCACTGTCACAGAGGAGGCTCTAATAGTTTTCTTCCCCAATGTGATTTTTGCCCAGACGGACTCTGTCCTATCCATTCCATCGCTTGTTATTTCTTTACATTCTACCTCATCATTGATATACAATACTACTCCACCACCTTTACCTTTATTTCTGTCTTTCCTAAAGATCACATACCCTTCAATACCTGTAGTCCAGTCATGACTACTATTCCACCATGTTTCTGTTATCCCTATAATAGCTGATTTCACTTCCTGCATTTTGTTACCTAGACTCCTCGCATTGGTGTACGAACATCTTAATTTTTGCTGTTTGGCCTCACTCACATTCTGTACCCGATTAGGTACGGTCATTCTACAGCCAGTATGACCTATTAGACTGGTATCCACACTGCCCTTCCTCCTTATGTCCATTCTCCTACCCAGGGCTGTATCCTTTCTTACTTTGTTTTCTTCCCTCTCAATGCTAAAATCCGGCATGGAGATTACCTGGACATCTCCCAACCATCTCCCCCAAATTCCTCGTTTAAAGCTCTCTTAATCAGTTGTGCCAGCCTCCATCCTAGAAGTCTATTTCCTTCCCTACTCAGATGAAGTCCGTCCCGAGAGAACAGTCCTCTGTCCATGAATGCTTCCCACTGGCCATACATCCCAAAGCCCTCCTTGTAGCACCACTGCCTAAGCCATCTATTGATAGTCATAATCTTGTCACACCTTTGTTGCCCTTCTCTAGGAACAGGCAGAATCCCACTGAGCCTCGATTTCCTTAAGAGTCTTCCCCAGCCTACGTTCCAGCGAGAATCTACCGGTATCATTTGTTCCCACATGAAGGATAATTAGGGGATTCTTTCCCGCTCCCTTTAGGATCCTTTTCAACCTCAGGTCTACATCCCGTATCTTAGCACCTGGAAGACAGCACACCCTTCTATTCTCTGAATCAGCTCTGGTTACAGGCCTGTCTATTTTTTTCAGTAAAGAGTCCCCGATCACGTAGACCTGCCTTTTGCTGGTGACTGTGCTATTCTCCTGTCTATCCCCTGTTCCCTCTAGCTGCCAGTTCTTTCTATTCCTATTATCCCTTGTAATCCTCTTCAACCCAGCCTGTATTCTCCTGGGACTCATATTTGGTTTCGTCTCCATTGACTCTTCCCCTTTTCCTATAGGATTAGCTGCTCTTCTCTTCTTCCTCGCCCTTCCACCTTCAGTGACCATCTGCTGAGCCCCTTCTTCATTTTCCAACTCTGAAAACCTATTCTTGAGCTCTATTTATCCTTATATCCAGTCTAAATATGACTGGATATTTGCATGTACTATGTGCTTTAAGTATTGCTATGCATTCTACAATATATGTTGTGAATTAAGAAAGATACTTTTATTCCCCAAGAATAGAAATTCATTGAGTGTCAAAAACAGTGCAGAAAAACAATGTGCAAACCACTCCCCCCACCCCCGCCCCGCAAAACAGGCAATGTGATACAAACTTTTAACATAAGTTAACCGAACGGAATTTTAAAACTGGAAAAGCAGCAAACATGTCTGTCCATTTCATTGTGGCTACACATACACCATCTGTGGTCCTCACACATGTGAAGCTATGGTTTTCCTTGCTTTTCCCTGTGTAGTATGGGGCATAGTAGGGGTAAGGACGCAGCCTGTGATTCCACATGGTTTGTTGGGGATGTTGGGAACTGCTACAATGGCATTCTCCAAGGACTGCAACGGGCGGGAAGTCAGGGATTTTTGGACCTATAGATCAACCAGGGAATGCAGCATTTGTATTTGCTGCCTAAAAAAGCTATTATGTCCTGATGCAGCTTCCTCTCCTTTTCCTGTTGGGACTTCCAGGCCTTTCTCCTGTCTGCTCTTTCCTTCTCAATACTATCTGCCATATTGGCCTCCTAACCCTTTGTTCGCTGAACCTTTGTTCTTGCTGAACATTTTATTTCTAATCCTCTTCTTTTCCCTCCACATCAGAGTCAAGCATTTTGAGGGTGTGGAGCGGGGCACCTCTCAAGGCCACAAAGGCAGAAGCTGCTATCAAAAGCAGATGGATGTATCATAGGATTTACAATCACAATGGAAAGGGAATGATAAGCTTCAAAACTCCCTTCTTTATTCCCATAAACACTTTTCATAAGACATGCTTGTTGACAATACAGCTTTGGAGCACCTCTGCTTAGCACTGCTTTCCAGCCCCAGCCATGTTAAGTGTAGCCTGCCAGGACTGGAGGGAGAGTGGGGGAAGGATTTTTGGTTGCATGAAGCAATAAAATTTCAGTCCCTATTCCATAGATAGAAATATAGGGCAATAGCACTCGGTATTGGCACTATTTTTCACACATGGTGGTCGTTTTAGCTGATATCTTACTCCTGATGGTAACAAAGGCATGAGAACACAGCTGTTACTGGCATCCCAAAGCCATCCAGGCCTTCATGTCACTAGCCTGTTTATTTAAATGGTACCAGCCTCACTCATCGCAGAGTAGTGCAGGAAAGTGTTCTACTGTAGAAGAAGAAATAAGGCAGCCAGCCCTAGAAACCTTTGGGAGAGGATTGCAGAGTATCACCCCAAAAGTTTCATCAAGATATCTCAGGAGGACATCCCTATTGCTCCGAAGTGAAAGGCAGATGCCAACTGTACCTTTGTTTGTTGTACTTCTCTCTCTTCTCGTATGAGTAAAACAATGAAAAGTCAATACCTCTGTCTTAATAACTTATGGGGCGGGGGGGCATCTTTAAATTGAAACATTGTAAGGAAAAATGCACACTCAGTGTGACATGTGATGATTACCTGTTCTATTCATTCCCTCTGAAGCACCTGGCATTAGCCACTGCCGGAAGACAGGATAGTGGGCTAGATGGACCTTTGGTCTGACCCAGTATGGCCATTCTTATGATATTCTGGAGTGCATTCCAGACAAGTGAGAGACTGTGTCACCCTTGCCCTACAACCTGCAGTGCCTCACAGTGCTTTGCTGCTGTAGTTCCCAATCTGGGCTACTCTCAAACAGCCTGTCAGCGTGCAGGTTACACCCTGAGTGGCTATGTATAGCTACAGCCCTGGTCCAGCAACTCTGACCCAAGCAGCTTGTTAGCAAACTCTGGCTTCCAGCAGCCTTGGTTACTATTTGTGGGGTGACCCCAACACACTCCCAGTCTCAACTTTTCCCCAAAAAACAAGTGTTCTGCACCACCCAGCCCTATCTTGGACAGTTCAGATACAAAGGGTCAGTTGCCCCTCTAAGGGAATCAGTATACAAGAGTTTGCCACCTTAAATGGAGTTACCCACACAGTTCACAACACTGGCTTAGTTTTGATTAAAAAATAAGACAACATTTATTGAACTACAAAGAGTACAAATATAAGGCCCAAAAGTAAGATATGGTTAAAGGACTAACACTTAACAAGCTAGACTTGGTTTAAGATAAAATTCTTACCACATGCTACCAGCAACAGGGCTGACCAAATTTCAGGTGAGGATCTCGCCCAAAGTTAAATGGGCTGCTTTCTTTTGTTGTCTTTGGTGAAAGAGCGAGAAATGGATATGGAGAGATAATTTGAGGTGTTTTTGCCCCTCACTTTTATAGTTCTGTCACCCTTTGAAATGTATGTTCCTGAGGGATACCCCTAGAATAAAGTTCATTCCCACTGTGAGGATGGAGATGAGAAGTTTGACAGTGAAAGAGGGCTCCATATTTTTGTTTGTTAAGATTCAGATCTGTTTGTTCCTGCCCCTCTTCCTTGGCAAAGAATGGCCATTTGATAGGTGATTGCTCATCAACTTTGATGACACGTGGCTAGAGGTATCCACTTGTCCTTTGTTTTTGAGAAACAGGTTTACCTACTCCCCAGACTTGTCTGCTAAATACACTTCAGTCATGATTTCAGCTTATGGTTATACCTTTAACATACAATGTTACTGCACACATTGCCTCACACTGTTAACCAGTTAGTTACTAGTTTTCAAATGATACCGCACAAAGATTATTACAATAACGTGTAGGCTGGGAATACAGGGGCTCATTCTGGCATGGACACACTCACTTACCCAACGTCCCTTCCCTTTCATCAGGCTCATCCATTCTTGCCTGTTGGGACTGGCTAGACTACAGCAAAGTCTCAAACAGGTCCTGATTCATGGCATGACTGGAGCCCCCACTGTGTCTCTCCCCCACCCACCGCCTTCCTCCTGACTGTTTGTAGCAGGGATCTCTGTCTCAGTCTCCTTCAGGGTCTGCATGGCGGTGTGCTGGTGGGGTCTCCACCAAGTAGGTTGTCATAAATATAAAGGGAAGGGTAAACCCCTTTAAAATCCCTCCTGGCCAGAGGAAAAATCCTCTTACCTGTAAAGTTTCAGAGTAACAGCCGTGTTAGTCTGTATTCGCAAAAAGAAAAGGAGTACTTGTGGCACCTTAGAGATTAACCAATTTATTTGAGCATAGGTTTTCGTGAGCTACAGCTCACTTCATCGGATGCATACTGTGGAAAGTGTAGAAGATCTTTTTATACACACAAAGCATGAAAAAATACACATTGTAAGGAGAGTGATCACTTTAGATAAGCTATTACCAGCAGGAGAGTGGGGTGGAGGGAGGTATTTTTTCATGCTTTTTGTGTATAAAAAGATCTTCTACACTTTCCACAGTATGCATCTGATGAAGTGAGCTGTAGCTCATGAAAGCTTATGCTCAAATAAATTGGTTAGTCTCTAAGGTGCCACAAGTACTCCTTTTCTTTTTACCTGTAAAGGGTTAAGAAGCTAAAGGTAACCTCGGTGGCACCTGACCAAAATGACCAATGAGGAGACAAGATACTTTCAAAAGCTGGGAGGAGGGAGAAAAACAAAGGGTCTGTGTCTATCTGTATGATGCTTTGGCCGGGGACAGAACAGGAATGGAGTCTTAGAATTTAGTAAGTAATCTAGCTAGGTATGTGTTAGATTATGATTTCTTTAAATGGCTGAGAAAATAGCTGTGCTGAATAGAATGAATATTCCTGTCTGTGTGTCTTTTTTGTAACTTAAGGTTTTGCCTAGACGGATTCTCTATGTTTTGAATCTAATTACCCTGTAAGGTATCTACCATCCTGATTTTACAGAGGTGATTCCTTTACTTCTATTAAAAGTCTTCTTGTAAGAAAATTGAATGCTTTTTCATTGTTCTAAGATCCAAGGGTTTGGGTCTGTGGTCACCTATGCAAATTGGTGAGGATTTTTACCAAACCTTCCCCAAGAAGTGGGGTGCAAGGGTTGGGAGGATTTTGGGGGGAAAGACGTGTCCAAACTACATTTCCCACTAAATCCAGATAAAGTTTGATGGTGGCAGTGGAAATCCAAGGGTAAAATAATTTTGTACCTTGGGGAAGTTTTAACCTAAGCTGGTAAAAGTAAGCTTAGGAGGTTTTCATGCAGGTCCCCACATCTGTACCCTAGAGTTCAGAGTGGGGAAGGAACCTTGACATAGGTAATGCAGCTGATTGTAACAGCAGCAGGTCTGAGGCTCAGCAACAGATCTGTTGTTAGCTTCCCTGGCTTTGTGGCATACCTGGTGAAGTTACTTCACTTTTGCTGCTGATTCCTGTCAGCCCTTTGCCTGCATCTCCCATGCAATCTGTTTGTAATTGTCCATGTTTTTATGGCTGGTTCGTAGCTCTCTCTGCACAGCCTCTTCTCCCCACAGGCCCAGGGGATCCAATGCCTCTTGCCTAGTCCTGGCCTGAGTGTATCTAGTTCATGGAGCCATCACTGTTGGTTGGTAGTTGCACACAGCAAGGGAGAAGTGTGCTAGGTGTGCTCACCAATCTGGGCAATCAGGAAAAGGCATTGCAAAAATGTGGGGGGTTTAAAAGGGGTTGGTGGCTTCCAGTCTCTGTAACCCATGGGCAATGGAGTTTATAATTGTGATCACAGCAGTCACTGTTGCAGGGAATGGGTCATTGTGGGACAGCTGCTGGAGGACTGTTAGGGTCTATACATCCCATGCAGAGTCTATCCTCGCACTGTGTTAACATTAGCTCCACACTGTTCAGGGCGATGGTTACACTGCGTCACTGTAACAGGGCATTTACGTCAGCTGAAGACAAATTTGAGCATAGACACATGCACAAACAGGGCAATGCAAGGTGACTTACTTTGACCTAACTTTGTAGTGCAGATTAGGCCTGTGTGTTTGTATAGACAACCCCTAAACAAATAAAACCCTATCAGAAGTATGTTATTAACCCGTTACAAAATGTGCTAAGGTCATGGAATTGCGTTATTGCAGTTGTATATTTGGGCAATTAAGTTGTTATAAAACAAAGCACCCAAGTCTGTGAGCAAGACAAAGCATGTGAGCAGTACCAACATTTTGAGGAGAAGAATAGTTTATTTACGATGTAAACAGAACTCAAAATCATTTAGAAAGTCCTAATAATGAGGCCACAACACAACATTTCAAATGGTTTACCATACATTGTAGTGGCATAAAGTACCACAGGAACTCACAAAATGAATTGTTCACATCATTGAGTAGCATTCAGCTTAGAAGCCATAAAGAAGCATCTGTCAGCACTGAGAAGATTTCTCTATTTGGCTGGCTTTCACTCTCAGCTACATGGCTTGCTACTGGATTGACCACAAGAATGGGATCTAGAAATTCCTAAATTCTAATCCTATCTTTGTCACTGACTCACTGTGCAACATTTGGCAAGTCATTGAGACCCACATTTTCAAAGATGTACGTGCCTCAGCACAAGCATGAAACCCAGATTCTGGGACCATCAGTGCATTGGATACTCAGGCCATGTCTACACTACAAAGTTAATTTGACTTCATGTAAATCGACATCGAGCCTCCAATTTAAGTAAGTTGATCTTGCATGTCTGCATTACGCTCATCGTGTTGGCGGAGTCAGCGGCGTATTAATGCTTAGGCTGACAAGACCTAGACCTAGGGTGGCAAATTTGCAGGGGCGGCAAATTTATAACAGCAGCCAGAGGCTGCTTCCCCCGGTGCCGGTTCGCGCCCTCCGCCCTTGGCCCCGCCCCAACTTCACCCCTTCCCCACCCCCGTCCCTATTGGTCCCCTTCCCCAAATCCCTGCCCCAGCCCCGCCTCCTCTTCTGAGCGCACCGTGTTCCCCCCCTTCCCTACTGCTTTGCGAAGCTGTTTTGAGCACAAGCACTGGCAGGGAGTGGGAAGAAGCAGGACCTGGCGGCGCTCTCAGGGGAGGAGGCGGAGCAGAGGTGAGCTGCAGTGGGGGGGGGGGGCAGCAATTATTTCTGGGCCTAGGGGGCGGCAAAATCATTAATCCACCCCTGAGCAGAGTACATCCTCACTAGCGGGGCTTGCATCGACGCACAGAGCACTGTACTATCCCACAGTGCACACAGCCAAGTGGAATTTTGGAAGGGGCTTGCAATGCCTTATGGGACCAAAACATTGCTTCAGGTGGTTATGGGAACATGGCATTAGCCTCCCATGATGAACTTACCTCACTCCCTCACTCTCTCTCTCTGAAATGACCGGCAAACAAACCAAGCCTTTTCTGCGCCTTTTTTCGATAGCGTCGATTATCCATGCAGATGCCATAGCATGATAAGCATGGACCTCGCTCACCTGTACACTGTTGTTGTGAACATTGTAAACACCTCGCGCCTTATCCTGCAGTATTTCCACAGCTGAGACAGGACCCATCGCACAGAACAATGTGATGCCACACAAGCAGCCCTGCTGGAAGACATAGAGTGGAACAATTTGTAGTTGCTGTCAACAGTTGTGCATCACCTTAACATGGTTAAGCGCTGTTTCTGGTTCCAGGAAACAAGCACTGACTGCTGGGACAGCATTGTTATGCAGCTATGGGATGACGAACAGTGGCTTCACAACTTTTGAATGCATAAGGCCACTTTCCAGGAATTGTGTGAAGAGCTTTCCCCAGTCCTGAAGCACAGCAATACTAAAATGAGATCTGCTCTGACAGTGGAGAAGCGAGTGGTGATCTCTGTGTGGAAGCTTGCAATACCAGACAGCTACCAGTCAGTGGGGAATCAATTTGGAGTAGGTAAATCTACCATGAGATCTGTTTTGAGCCAAGTTTGCAGGGCCATTAACAGACTACTGCTAAGCAGGGTAGAGACTCTGGGCAAAGTGCAGGATATAGTGGATGGTTTTGCCGTGATGGGGTTCCCTAACTGTGGTGGGACAAAAGACGGAATGCATATCCCTATCTTGGCACCTGACCAACTTGCCAAAGAGTACATAAACTGAAAGGGGTACTTCTCAATGGTGTTGTAAGCGCTGGTGTATCACAGGGGCCGTTTCACTGACATCAGTGTGGGATGGTTGGGAAAGGTGCATGATGCATGCATCTTAAGGAACACAGCTTAAGGAACACAGTGGGGTGGTGTTGTTTGCTTATTAGGTTGGGCCTCAGTGAAAGCACTATCCCCGTTGTTATTGCTGCCTTCTGTGTGCTCTATAGTGTCTGTGAAACAAAGGGAGAAAAGTTTCCACTGGGGTAGGCGGTTAAGGCAGATCACCTGGCAGATAATTTTGAGTAGCCAGACACCAGGGCAATAAGAAGAGCACATCGAGGGGCTCTGCATCTCTGTGAGGCTTTGAAAACCAGTTTCAGCAATGAGCCAGAGTAATGTGACACTTACCTGTGTTGTTCCTTACCAAACTATCCCCTCTGTTGCATTTTCTCCTCTGTAAACTCCACCCCCACCAACCATCGTGTGCTGAATGAATAAAGAGCCTTTTCTCCTCAATCCGTTTAGTTTTATTATGCTCACAAACACTGAGAGACAGCAAAGGAAAGTAAGATAACCTGGGGCAAAAGGGCTGATAACACTGAGGGGGCAGAGAAAACAAGGACAGCTTGCTTACAGTTGGACTGCAATAACAATCAAAGGTGAGGGAAGGGGCACCTTTTGGTCCTTGTACCCTCCCCTGGTGTTGAGTGCAAGGGATACTGAACTTTCCCCTTTGCCCACCACCTCATAGGATGTTTCGGGGAGGAGGATTGAGAACTGGGCAATGACCGCAGCAAATTCAGCATAGGCTACAGAACAGACTCTAGCATCCAGCTGCCTTTCTTGAAGCTCAGCCAGATACCTCAACATGTCTTATTGCTCCTTCATAATCCACAGCATCTCTTCCTGTGTGGCATGCTCTTGTTTCCTGCATGCTCTTCTGTCCTCCCTGTCCATGTCCAGGGTCTCAGACAGTGTAATCTTCCATCTTCTGAGCTCCGTCTTGTCAATCTCGGAGGTGCACATTAACTCATTGCACATGTCCTCCCAAGTCTTCTTTTTCCGCCTTCTAATCTGGGGAAGTCTCTGTCCTGAAGTGGAGGATGCACCAATGGACAAGGTCTCAGCTGCGAGGAATGCAAAGCACAAGGGTAGCATTGACAGTGCATACATTGTTTCTGGTGCAAGGTTGATTTTTTTTAAATTAAAAAATCACCCCTCAATCCACTTCCCTGCAAGCCACAATGTAATCACAACTGCAAGAGTCAGTTTGCTGCTCTAGCCATGGTGAGTAAGGCCACGAGGCATGGGTGAGAGGTCTTGTGCTGCTGCTTTTGTGAAGACATCCTTGGGAGTGCAGGTTGGAACTTGAGAAATTCCCCTTTTCCCGTAGAAACTTGGACGATGCTTGAGGACAGGCACCAGTGTAAAGTCTCCCAAATAGTTTGTTTTATTACAAAAGTGGCCCTGGGTTGGGGGGGAAGGGAGACGAACCCTAAGTCACCACTCCTTTTTTTTCCAGTGCTGCTTCCAATACACAGTGATCCCTTTCAACCAGAGCCACGGCATGTTTGGGAAAGCCTGTGTGACCCAGATTTCACCAAAGGGGGGTGGATAACTTGTTGAATTGTTTGTTAGTCAAGGGCTAGCATTGAAAACTTCCCCCGTTTCCCCTAGGTGATACTGTGATATCACTCTCCTAAGGGTAACAGAGGTGGCAAGGGAGCAGATGCTGCAAGTGTCCGTGTACAGACCTAGTCTTGTGCTGCAATGATGCCAGCAGAGTTAATACTGGAGTGGTGCAGGAAAGTTTCCTACCATGGTTAGGGTGACCAGATGTCCTGATTTTATGGGGACAGTCTCAATATTTGGGGCTTTTTCTTACATAAGCTCCTATTACCCCCCACCCACATCCTGATTTTTCACACTTGCTATCTGGTCATCCTAACCGTGGTGGACAAAATAAGGCAGCCCTTCCCAGAAACCATCTGCAAAGGATTGCAGAGTACCTCCATGAATCTTCCTAGAGATCTCCTGGGAGGATTTCCGGGCAATCCCAGTGCACACAAACAGTCTCTTTCGGAGAGCACCCTCTGCATAGCTGGAGTGGCCACCAATGCCTACGTTTTTATTCAGATTAAACATAAAAATAATAGCATGTAACCCCTACAGTTTGATTGGAAATGTGCACTCACCAGAGGTGCCTTCCCCGGCATCACGCTCCACCGCCAACTGGTTCTCTGAAGGGATGGGCTCCAGGGTTAACAAGAGTTCTTGGCTGTTGGGGAGAATGGATTCTCCGCTTGCCTGCCTCACATTCTCCTCTTCCTCCTTCCCTTCCTCGTCAACAATGTCCTCCTCACTGTTGCTTGAGATCGTCCGGGGTTCCTGGGAGGTATCCATGGAGCGTTTTGGGACAGTGGTGGGGTCGCTGCCGAGAATCGCATGCAGCTCCTCATAAAAGTGGCATGTCTGTGGGGCAGAACCAGAACAATTGTTCACCTCCCTCTTCTGGTATGCTTGCCGGAGCTCGTTTATTTTCATGCGGCACTGCTGTGTGTCCCTGGTGTAGCCCTTCGCCCACATGCCTGATGCAGTCTTGGCATAGATGTTAGCGTTTCTTCTTCTGGATTGGAACTCTCCCTGCACAGACTCTTCTCCCCACACAGCAATATGATCCATCACCTCCTGTGTACTCCATGCTGGAGCGTGTTTGCAGCCTTGAGTCTCCATGATCAGCTGTGCTGGCGAGCTCTCCACGCTGATCGAAGAGGAAATGAAAAATCAAAAGTTCCTGGGGCTTTAACAGGGGAGCAACTCTTTCCTCTTTCCTAGCTGACTGATGTGCAGTTGAAAGTGCTCTCCAGAGCGGTCACAGCAGAGCACTGTGGGACACCGTCTGGAGGCCAATTCATTCAAATTACACAAAGCAGTGTCTACACTATCCCTATGTTGACCCATGGATGTCGAATCAAGCGCTATGCCTCTCGTAGAGGTGGAGTACAGAAGTCAACTTTACAAGCCACTTAGGTCGGTGGAAGGGATTTGGTAGTGTAGACACATACATTATTAGATCGACTTAACATGACATCTGTCACCCTAAGTTTGTCGTATAGACCAGGCATCAGTTTCCCCAACTATAAATGGAGGAAATAATTCTTTCCTACATCTAAGAGTCGTGTTATGATAAGGAGAAGTATGGGGTGTAGAAGCAGCGGTAGTACCTCTGAATGTCAGACAGTAGCACTCTTTGAGTGGTTCTATTGCATGGGTCCTCATTCCACAGCCAGTTGTAACCTGTGCCTCCAGGTAGACACTAGAAAGAGGCAGCAGCCACATCCTGGGACACTGCTTGGGCTGGCGGGCTAAAGCAGGTAGAGGGTAGCCATGAGGGCTAATGCTACCTCAGCCTACTAATTCTGCTTTGATGGATTGGGCAGAGGAAACCTCTTTGTCCAACAGTTGGAAAGGCACGGCAACAACTTATTGAGGACTATGGAATGCTTGACAAGGCACACAAGACATCAGTGGCTATCCTCGTCAGCTAATGAAGGCCCCAGTTGTCATGGTCTTTCATGCCCATTGCAGCTGACTTCTGCAGCCAAAAGAGTGAGACTTCCCTCATGCAATGGTCGTCTCATTTAAAAACCCTCATACTCAGGCATTTGCGCATCATGCATGTGTCATCATGATGACTATTTGTAAAGCACAGTATACAGAAAAGGCAAGGAGATATTATAGTGATTTACAGTATAAACTAGGTTTCAGAGTAACAGCCGGGTTAGTCTGTATTCGCAAAAAGAAAAGGAGTACTTGTGGCACCTTAGAGACTAACCAATTTATTTGAGTATGAGCTTTCGTGAGCTACAGCTCACTTCATCGGATGCATACCGTGGAAACTGCAGCAGACTTTATATATACACAGAGAATATGAAACAATACCTCCTCCCACCCCACTCTCCTGCTGGTAATAGCTTATCTAAAGTGGTCATCAGGTTAGGCCATTTCCAGCACAAATCCAGGTTTTCTCACCCTCCACCCCCCCCCACAAATTCACTCTCCTGCTGGTGATAGCCCATCCAAAGTGACAACTCTTTACACAATGTGCATGATAATCAAGTTAGGCCATTTCCTGCACAAATCCAGGTTCTCTCACTCCCTCACCCCCCTCCAAAAACCCACCCCCATACACACACAAACTCACTCTCCTGCTGGTAATAGCTCATCCAAACTGACCACTCTCCAAGTTTAAATCCAAGTTAAACCAGAACATCTGGGGGGGGGGGGGGGACGGGTAGGAAAAAACAAGAGGAAATAGGCTACCTTACATAATGACTTAGCCACTCCCAGTCTCTATTTAAGCCTAAATTACTACTATCCAATTTGCAAATGAATTCCAATTCAGCAGTTTCTCGCTGGAGTCTGGATTTGAAGTTTTTTTTGTTTTAAGATAGCGACCTTCATGTCTGTGATTGCGTGACCAGAGAGATTGAAGTGTTCTCCGACTGGTTTATGAATGTTATAATTCTTGACATCTGATTTGCGTCCATTTATTCTTTTACGTAGAGACTGTCCAGTTTGACCAATGTACATGGCAGAGGGGCATTGCTGGCACATGATGGCATATATCACATTGGTGGATGTGCAGGTGAACGAGCCTCTGATAGTGTGGCTGATGTTATTAGGCCCTGTGATGGTGTCCCCTGAATAGATATGTGGGCACAATTGGCAACGGGCTTTGTTGCAAGGATAAGTTCCTGGGTTAGTGGTTCTGTTGTGTGGTATGTGGTTGTTGGTGAGTATTTGCTTCAGGTTGCGGGGCTGTCTGTAGGCAAGGACTGGCCTGTCTCCCAAGATTTGTGAGAGTGTTGGGTCATCCTTTAGGATAGGTTGTAGATCCTTAATAATGCGTTGGAGGGGTTTTAGTTGGGGGCTGAAGGTGACGGCTAGTGGCGTTCTGTTATTTTCTTTGTTAGGCCTGTCCTGTAGTAGGTAACTTCTGGGAACTCTTCTGGCTCTGTCAATCTGTTTCTTTACTTCTGCAGGTGGGTATTGTAGTTGTAAGAAAGCTTGACAGAGATCTTGTAGGTGTTTGTCTCTGTCTGAGGGGTTGGAGTTTGTGTGTGTATGGGGGTGGGTTTTTGGAGGGGGGTGAGGGAGTGAGAGAACCTGGATTTGTGCAGGAAATGGCCTAACTTGATTATCATGCACATTGTGTAAAGAGTTGTCACTTTGGGTGGGCTGTCACCAGCAGGAGAGTGAATTTGTGTGGGGGGGTGGAGGGTGAGAAAACCTGGATTTGTGCTGGAAATGGCCTAACCTGACGATTACTTTAGATAAGCTATTACCAGCAGGACAGTGGGATAGGAGGAGGTATTGTTTCATATTCTCTGTGTGTATATAAAGTCTGCTGCAGTTTCCACGGTATGCATCCGATGAAGTGAGCTGTAGCTCACGAAAGCTCATGCTCAAATAAATTGGTTAGTCTCTAAGGTGCCACAAGTACTCCTAGTATAAACTAGTACACGAATCAACAGCTAGAGAGTCTGCAGGTTCGGTGAACAGGTTGAATCATTACTTAAATGTATGTAGTAACCTGACTAATTAGGTGAAATGTTGCTACAAATAACTATTTTAAAACCTGCAGTAAGAGTTTTCTTTAATGAACAGAGCTCTGATGATTAAGATACACAAAACTAAACTACTCTTTTCAGAATAGATTATCATGGTAAGGGACCAAGGTGCAGGATAAATTTGGACTCTGTGTCACAAAGCTTCATTTCCTTTGAACACCAATTAGAAAATACCCTATACTTTTTTTCTTATGGGATAAACAACACTAATTCTTTCTCAGTTACAGATCTGATTTCTAATTTCTAGAGAAACTTTGTTAACAGTAATTTTTAAATAGCCTTGTTGCAAATTAAGGATTAACCATGGGTTTGTTTAATTACAAAATAAAAAAGATTTTGAACATTTGCTTTTAAACTGGTTCTAAAGTTTGTGATTAGAAGAACTACTATAAAAAGAGCAGCTCATACTTGGGCTCAGTCTTTTGAATATGTCACAATGCTACTTTTACACATACCTTCCCTGTTGCTCACCACTTTTATTTATGCTACAATCTTGACTAGGTCTTGATTGCATGAACAAGAGTTCTTAGAATTTTACTCCTTTTGCTTACAGGATATACCTGTGTAATTGCAAACAGATACGGTATCCTTTTTCAATTCTCATGCTCAACTGCTGTGTAACATTGCTGTGCACTGTTCTAAAGCCGTTATGTTCCATTCTAGAGATGGCTGTGTTTCAATTTATCTATACATATCAATATAGTTGTTTCAGCTGTTGCTTGTGACAACTCCCAATTTTATCCCCCTCAAAATCTCTTAGAAGTTCAGAGCCCATCAGTGTATATAAGAAGTTTTGTTTATGTTGGGCATGTCCCTTACCTCCTACTTATTAACATTATATTTAATCTGCAATTTTGCCTCCCAGTCCCACAGGGTATGTAAATCCATTAGAGTTCCTCACAACTTCTCTATAGTATTTATTCAGTTCCACAAATATGTATTTTTCTGCAGATTTATCCAACTCCCTATTGACTTCTTGACATTAATGAACAGCCATTCATTACCGTCTTTTCCTATGCCTTAACAAGCTGATCAATCCTTTCCTTTTGTCCTTCCATAGGTTAAAGAATATAGATTTTCCTTTACAGAAACCTTACTGGTTTAAACTAATCAAGTTATGCTTATCCAAGTGCTATACTATTCTGTCTTTACTATTCCACCCCAGAAACTGAAAGGAGGCTTCCAGCTGGTAAATCCTGGAATCTCCCCCAGCTTTTTTGAAGATAGGAATTACATTAGCAACTTCCAATAGCCAGAAACAGTTGCTTTACATTGTACAGCCTCATCAGTAGTTCCACCCTTTCACACTCTATTTCTTTCAGAGTTCTCAGATTAATACCATCTGCTCCTGGTAATTTACTGCATGTGACTTTCTCAAGTTGTTTCATAATGTGCTCCTTAGAGACTTCAATCTCGGTTCAGGCCATAGTCTGTTTTCCCATGGAAAGTGCCTTGGAATAGAAACTCCTCAGTACCTTCCACAGCAAAGATAGATGCAGGGAACTTCTTTGACTTCTTTCTTACCCAAGCATTTATTCAATTTACTCATTGCCCGATGGCCTATGATCACACACACAGCTTTCTTATTTCTAATCAAATAAGTAATTTTGAATTCTTTATCTTGAAATCTTTCCACCTTGAAAGCTATTTGGGTTCCAGTCTATTCTATTTTGTATGGGTTCTTATACCACACTCAGCACCATCAAACTGAGTGCCTTCCAATAGTGCATTAAGCAACCTGACTGACATCTATCATGTATTGTTTGCCCTCTCATCTCTTCCCAAGGGGAAAATTGTGTGCAATGAAGCATCAGGTTTCGGTAGGATTTTAATTTTAAAACAAACATATATGTTGCTATGTATGTATGTTAGAGAAGTCAAGGTCAAAGAAATGTGCCTTACACTTGGAACAGAAGGTGGTGAGGTTTGTGATGCTCCTTAGTTTCTGGGGGAGACCATTCCACAGTCTCTAACTGCTCCCCGAGAAAATTCTGTCTTCTGCCCAGATGAGTTTCACCCTGACGGTAGAAAGTCCCATTGTGCTAGAGGAGTGTAGTTATCAACCCTGATCTCCCTCCTAGAACTTTAGGCAGTTTTTAGACTCCTTGAGACCAGGCTATGGGGCACCTTAAAATAAGGACCAAACCCTTGTACTTCATTCAATATTCTATATGAAGCCAGTGTTGAGAATAAAAGACAGGGCAGATGTCACAGAAGCCAGTGTTGCTGACGTGCTACAGTGTTCTGGACTAACTGGAACTTCCTATGTGCAAAAGCCTTTGCGCCCAGGTATATCGCATTGCTGTAGTCCAGCTGAGAAGTGACAAAGGGATTAATACCTGAGGCCAAGTCATCTCTGCCAGGATGGGATGGAGTCTCTCAGTGAACCAGAGATGGTAGAAAGCATTATTCACAGATGCTGTTATGTGAGAGCTTAGAGTCAGCAAGAAATACAAGCGTATGCCTAAACTATGGATGAATTGACAAATTGTGGGTATGTATCTTCAGGCAAAGGAAACTGCATGGTGACTGCAACCTCTTCAAAGTGCTTTCTGCTGCCCACCAATATCACCTCTGTCTTGCTCAGGTTTAGCTTCAGCCAGTTATTCTTCATCCAGGAGTTAATCTCATTGGTAGTGGTATGGTCATATGTGGTGAAGGAAGGGCCTATTTATAGAGTGTATCCAGAACATCCACTTTTAAAAGAATAGTTTCTTCTCCTCCAATACATTTATGATTTACTTTCCATTCAATATGCATTTTGATTTTCAGTCTGAAGCATGTAAACTTTCTGCACCTCCAATACAACATTCGTAAATATCCTTTAGGAAGCTGATTGGGTAGTTTTCTTTCTTTGCTCCCAATCCCCTATCCTGGGAGGCTTTGCCTTTAGTTGACTGCCCTTCAGTCTACATTTTCCTAATTTTAATTCTTTTAAAATGTATCATTTTCTTATTATTAAATAGGTTAAGTATTATTAAGTTTAACTTTCTATGCTTTAGTGCCTCAATTAACTCCTGCAATTACATGCAGAACTTCTTCCTTTCTCATAGGCTCCAGAATGAACTGACCAAATAATTCAGTCACTTACATTCTCAATAAACTGCTTATATGTGCCACTCAACTAATTAATACTGGTTTATTAAAATCATCCAGTTTTATTTCTCAACCAGACAATGCTGCAGCTTCTTTAATCCTTTTCTCAGAAACCAACAACCAACCAAACACATGTTAAGATACTTTATGATGTCCTGTATGCATAACACTGCTTCCTTCTTCTCCTCACAACCTAGCCTGTCCTTCCTGTATAATGTGTAGCCAGGGATACCATGTCCTCCATGCATAAATTGTTCTCCACTGCCCAAGCCAGGTTTTCCAGCTTGGTTTATAGCTTTGATCATGATCACAAATTCATTTTATTCCTAACAGCCTCGGTATTACTACTAACCTTATTTAGTTCATCTCTTGGTCTTGCTTATATTATCTGCAATCTAACCTAATGCCACAGCATCTACTGACTACTTAGCTGGCTTGGAATCTTGAGGGAAACACAGTGAACCATAGCATGAGACACCTGACTTTAGAAGCAATTTGTGTTGTAGAGAACCTCAGGACTCCTACTATCTGAGATGGTGGAACTTAATTTTCAAGTTCATACAGGTGTGTAATGAACATCCGCACTGGGAGCACTCTGCTAGCTCATCCTTGGAACTGTGCACTTTTAGCACACAGTGAGGTTTGTGCTGTGTTAGGTATCTTACAAGGAGATGGTTTTCTCCATGACAACGTTTTGTACCCACAGAGGGAGAAGGGTTCCCAACCCAAAAAGAAGAGCATCTTAACAAACCACAAATAAAACCATCCATACCCCACTCCCTCAAGAAAAGCTTTGGAGAACACACAGGTTTTGCAATATGGCCTGAAAGTCAAGAAACCTGGGCTCTAACAGATCAAGAGGCAGGAAGCATGTTCAAAGTCAAAGCACTCTCATCAAACTCTTTGTCACCACCAGCCATCTCTTACTTGAATTGGGGGGATGAAGGGGATGTTAGTGTTTCAACCGATCACAGCTGTAGTGGTATTAGATGGGGAGAAAACCAGTCTCCATGTTAACCAGAATTCAAGCCACTTAAAGATTTATACCATCAAATCCAATTCCTTAAAACATTACTCAAACAATTTGGAAGCCAGCAGGCACTCCAGAGAACAGGTATAGTGTGATTCCTGCAAGAAGTACCACTTAAATAGGCAGCTGAATTCTGAACTACTTCTGCTTTGCAACTACAGCAGATTAAATTAGTGAATCTTGCTCACTAATTACTATGTATTAGGTTTCACTAATTTGTATTCTTTACTTTTTAGCTAATTGAAGGCAGGATTGAATAAATACTAAGCAAAATGCAGGCAGCTACTGCCAGAAGAAAAATTAAAAAACTCAAGAAAACTGGATAATACTGAATTGAAGTAAACCATAGAAATGTAGGGCTGGAAGGGAGCTCAAGAAGTCATCTTCGCCAGTCCCCCATGCAGAGGTAGTGCCAAGTATACTTAGACCATCCCAGACAGGTATTTCTCTAACCTGTTCTTAAAATTCTCCAGTGATGGGGATTCCACAAGCTCCCTTGAAAGCCTATTCCTGTGCTTAACTCTCATTACAATTAGCAAGTTTTTTTTCCTAATATCTAACCTAAATCTCCCTTGCTGCAGATTAAGCCCATTACCTTCAGCTGACATGGACAACAACTGATCAAAGTCCTCTTTGTAACAGCCTTTAGCATAGTTGAAGACTGTTATCAGATCCCCCTACTTCTTTTCTGAAGTCTAAACATGCCCAATTTTTTAATCTTTCCTCATAAGTCAGGGTTTCTAAACCTTTTATCATTTTTGTAACTCTCTTCTGGACTGTCTCCAATTTGTCCACATCTTTCTCAGTGCGGTGTCCAGAACTGAACACACTACTCCAGCTGAGGCCTCATCAATGCTGAATAGAAAATTATCTCCTGTGTTTTACATATGACATTCCTGTTATTACACCCCAGAATGATATTAGCCTTTTTTGCTATTCTGTATTGCATTGTGGACTCATATTCAATCTGTGATCCACTATAACCCCAGATCCTTTTCAGCGGTACTACTAGCTCGCCAGCTATTCCCCGTTTTGTATGCATTTGATTTTCCTGTCTAAGTGGAGTACTTTGCACTTGGCTTTATTGAATTTCATCTTGCTGATTTCGGATCAGTTGTCCAATTTGTCAAGACCATTTTGAATTCTAATCCTGTCCTCCAAAGTGTTTGAAACCCCTCCCAGCTTGTTGTCATCCATCAATTTTATAAACATACGCTCCACTCAATAAAGGAATTATAAATTGTAGGGCTGGAGGGGATCTTGAGAGATTAGTTAGTCCAGCCTCCTGCACTGAGGCAGGAACAAGTAAACCTAGATCATCCCTGACAGGTGTTTGTCTAACCTGTTCTTATAATTCTTCAGTAACTGGGATTCCACATATCAGAGGGGTAGCCATGTTAGTCTGTATCCACAAAAACAACAAGGAGTCCAGTGGCACCTTAAAGACTAACAGATTTATTTGGGCATAAGCCCAAATTCCACAACCTCCCTTGGAAAGAGTGTGGGACAATCAAGGAATAAAAAGGCACTCAAAATAAACACAATGAATCATTTAGAGAATCTTTTTCTACAATGCTAGGCATTATTCATGACGTATTACCAATTGTACAACATTTGGGTCAAATGTGGTCCTCAATTATTCCACTGAAATTACTCCAGTGGGGTTGCATGGATCCGCTGATGATAGAATCTAGCATATAGGACTACAGTATACCCCCGACTATCCGAATAGTATGGGGGACGTGCATTTTATTTGGCTAATTGGGAGTTTGGATAATCGAGAAGGCTGGAGCAGCAGCATAGGGAGCCTGATGCAGTGTCATGGCCCTGATCACTCATTCCCGTGACAGCAGGGCCGCAGAGTGCTCCCTGTGCTGCTTCTCCTGCCCTCAATTCTTTCAGGTGCAAGATGCGGCGGGGAGGCTATGGTCCTGGCTGGGCAGAGGAGAGACTCCCAGCCAGGACTCTGCTTTGTCCCACCAAGACCACAACCTTCCTTGCACCTGGAGGAATCAGGTCTCATCAGCCCTGCAGCAGCCCAGGAAACCTTCTGCAGCGTCACAGCTCCACCCACTCACTCCCATGACCACTGAGCTGCAGAGGTTTCAGAGTAGCAGGCGTGTTAGTCTGTATTCGTAAAAAGAAAAGGAGGACTTGTGGCACCTTAGAGACTAACCAATTTATTTGAGCATATTTGCATCCGATGAAGTGAGCTGTAGCTCACGAAAGCTTATGTGCCACAAGTCCTCCTTTTCTTTTTGAGCTGCAGAGGGCTCCCTGAGCTCTGCCACAGGAGCCATTCAGCAGCAATATGGCCTCCTCAGCAGCTGTGGGGGGGGTCTCTGCTCTATTATCCGAACTTCTGCATTATCTGAATCCCTTCCTTGTCCCCAGCATGCCCCCCGAGATAACAGGGTTCAGAAAATCAGGACTAGTCTGTATACAGCGATTGCCATACAGATCATCAGCTGTCCATCTGTTCAGTATCTGATCTCAGGCACTGACCAGTACAATATGTTTCTGAGGAACATACAAGAAGCCTGGGAGGAGGCAGTTATGGCATAAATTGCCTGCACATGAATTTTTTCCCTAACTCCTACTGTTGAAAGGTTGGTTTATGCTTTGAGCTAAGAAGGGATATAAACCTTCCAAAAATCTTTTAAAAAATGTTTATTGGAGCGTTTTGGATGCTCCTGTGTCAATATAGTTATCCAAGCCTTTTCTGGATCTTGCTAAATTCTGGCTTCTGTGCTAACCTGTGGCAATAAATTTGCAGATTAATTGTGCAGGAAAAGGAATATTTTTCATGTATCATTTTGAAATATGCTCCTTTCAGTTTCATTGAATCTCCCCTTAGGCTGGTGTTATTAGTAAGGGTGAATAATAGAGCCCGAACTACCTTGTCTATTTCAGAGTAACAGCCGTGTTAGTCTGTATTCGCAAAAAGAAAAGGAGTACTTGTGGCATCTTAGAGACTAACAGATTTATTTGAGCATAAGCTTTCGTGAGTTACAGCTCACTTCATCGGATGCATACTGTGGAAAGTTTAGAAGATCTTATTATATACACACAAAGCATGAAAAAAATACCTCCTTCCACCCCACTCTCCTGCTGGTAATAGCTTATCTAAAGTGATCATTCTCCTTACAATGTGTATGATAATCAAGTTGGGCCATTTCCAGCAAAAATCCAGGTTTTATGACCCCCCTCCCACACACACACACAAACTCACTCTCCTGCTGGTAATAGCTTATCTAAAGTGACCACTCTCCTTACAATGTGTATGATAATCAAGGTGGGCCATTTCCAGCACAAATCCTGGGTTTAACAAGAACGTCGGGGGGGGGGGGGGGGGTAGGAAAAAACAAGGGGAAATAGGCTACCTTGCATAATGACTAAGCCACTCCCAGTCTCTATTCAAGTCTAAGTTAATTGTATCCAATTTGCAAATGAATTCCAATTCAGCAGTTTCTTGCTGGAGTCTGGATTTGAAGTATTTTTGTTGTAAAATAGCGACTTTCATGTCTGTAATCGCGTGACCAGAGAGATTGAAGTGTTCTCCGACTGGTTTATGAATGTTATAATTCTTGACATCTGATTTGTGTCCATTTACTCTTTTACATAGAGACTGTCCAGTTTGACCAATGTACATGGCAGAGGGGCATTGCTGGCACATGATGGCATATATCACATTGGTGGATGTGCAGGTGAACGAGCCTCTGATAATGTGGCTGATGTTATTAGGCCCTGTGATGGTGTCCCCTGAATAGATATGTGGGCACAGTTGGCAATGGGCTTTGTTGCAAGGATAGGTTCCTGGGTTAGCGGTTCTGTTGTGTGGTATGTGGTTGCTGGTGAGTATTTGCTTCAGGTTGGGGGGCTGTCTGTAGGCAAGGACTGGCCTGTCTCCCAAGATTTGTGAGAGTGTTGGGTCATCCTTCAGGATAGGTTGTAGATCCTTAATAATGCGTTGAAGGGGTTTTAGTTGGGGGCTGAAGGTGACAGCTAGTGGCATTCTGTTATTTTCTTTGTTAGGCCTGTCCTGTAGTAGGTGACTTCTGGGAACTCTTCTGGCTCTATCAATCTGTTTCTTCACTTCCGCAGGTGGGTATTGTAGTTGTAAGAATGCTTGATAGAGATCTTGTAGGTGTCTGTCTCTGTCTGAGGGGTTGGAGCAAATGCGGTTGTATCGCAGAGCTTGGCTGTAGACGATGGATCGTGTGGTGTGGTCAGGGTGAAAGCTGGAGGCATGTAGGTAGGAATAGCGGTCAGTAGGTTTCCGGTATAGGGTGGTGTTTATGTGACCATCGTTTATTAGCACTGTAGTGTCCAGGAAGTGGATCTCTTGTGTGGACTGGCCCAGGCTGAGGTTGATGGTGGGATGGAAATTGTTGAAATCATGGTGGAATTCCTCAAGGGCTTCTTTTCCATTGGTCCAGATGATGAAGATGTCATCAATATAGAGCAAGTAGAGTAGGGTCGTTAGGGGACGAGAGCTGAGGAAGCGTTGTTCTAAATCAGCCATAAAAATGTTGGCATACTGTGGGGCCATGCGGGTACCCATAGCAGTGCCACTGATCTGAAGGTATACATTGTCCCCAAATGTAAAATAGTTATGGGTAAGGACAAAGTCACAAAGTTCAGCCAACAGGTTAGCCGTGACATTATCGGGGATAGTGTTCTTGACGGCTTGTAATCCATCTTTGTGTGGAATGTTGGTGTAGAGGGCTTCTACATCCATAGTGGCCAGGATGGTGTTTTCAGGAAGATCACCAATGGATTGTAGTTTCCTCAGGAAGTCAGTGGTGTCTCGAAGGTAGCTGGGAGTGCTGGTAGTGTAGGGCCTGAGGAGGGAGTCTACATAGCCAGACAATCCTGCTGTCAGGGTGCCAATGCCTGAGATGATGGGGTGCCCAGGATTTCCAGGTTTATGGATCTTGGGTAGTAGATAGAATATCCCAGGTCGGGGTTCCAGGGGTGTGTCTGTGCGGATTTGATCTTGTGCTTTTTCAGGGAGTTTCTTGAGCAAATGCTGTAGTTGCTTTTGGTAACTCTCAGTGGGATCAGAGGGTAATGGCTTGTAGAAAGTGGTGTTGGAGAGCTGCCGAGCAGCCTCTTGTTCATATTCCGACCTATTCATGATGACAACAGCACCTCCTTTGTCAGCCTTTTTGATTGTGATGTCAGAGTTGTTTCTGAGGCTGTGGATGGCATTGTGTTCCGCACGGCTGAGGTTATGGGGCAAGTGATGCTGCTTTTCCACAATTTCAGCCCGTGCACGTCGGCGGAAGCACTCTATGTAGAAGTCCAGTCTGCTGTTTCGACCTTCAGGAGGAGTCCACCTAGAATCCTTCTTTTTGTAGTGTTGGTAGGGAGGTCTCTGTGGATTAGTATGTTGTTCAGAGGTATGTTGGAAATATTCCTTGAGTTGGAGACGTCGAAAATAGGATTCCAGAACTGTATCATGTTCGTGGGGGTGGAGGGGCAGAAGGAGAGGCCCCGAGATAGGACAGCTGCTTCTGCTGGGCTGAGAGTATAGTTGGATAGGTTAACAATATTGCTGGATGGGTTGAGGGAAGCATTGCTGTAGCCCCTTGTGGCATGTAGTAGTTTAGAAAGTTTAGTGTCCTTTTTCTTTTGTAGAGAAGCAAAGTGTGTGTTGTAAATGGCTTGTCTAGTTTTAGTAAAGTCCAGCCACCAGGAAGTTTGTGTGGAAGGGCAGGGATAGGATACAGAGGGACCTAGACAAATTGGAGGATTGGGCCAAAAGAAATCTGATGAGGTTCAATAAGGATAAGTGCAGGGTCCTGCACTTAGGACGGAAGAATCCAATGCACAGCTACAGACTAGGGACCGAATGGCTAGGCAGCAGTTCTGCGGAAAAGGACCTAGGGGTGACAGTGGATGAGAAGCTGGATATGAGTCAGCAGTGTGCCCTTATTGCCAAGAAGGCCAATGGCATTTTGGGATGTATAAGTAGGGGCATAGCGAGCAGATCGAGGAACGCGATCGTCCCCCTCTATTCGACATTGGTGAGGCCTCATCTGGAGTACTGTGTCCAGTTTTGGGCCCCACACTACAAGAAGGATGTGGATAAATTGGAGAGAGTCCAGCGAAGGGCAACAAAAATGATTAGGGGTCTGGAACACATGATTTATGAGGAGAGGCTGAGGGAACTGGGATTGTTTAGTCTGCAGAAGAGAAGAATGAGGGGGGATTTGATAGCTGCTTTCAACTACCTGAGAGGTAGTTCCAGAGAGGATGGTTCTAGACTATTCTCAGTGGTAGAAGAGGACAGGACAAGGAGTATTGGTCTCAAGTTGCAATGGGGGAGGTTTAGGTTGGATATTAGGAAAAACTTTTTCAGTAGGAGGGTGGTGAAACACTGGAATGCGTTGCCTAGGGAGGTGGTGGAATCTCCTTCCTTAGAAGTTTTTAAGGTCAGGCTTGACAAAGCCCTGGCTGGGATGATTTAATTGGGGATGGGTCCTGCTTTTGAGCAGGGGGTTGGACTAGATGACCTCCTGAGGTCCCTTCCAACCCTGATATTCTATGATTCTATGATTCTAAGGTTGTTTTTTTATGAGAGTATCCATTTTTGAGAGCTCATTCTTAATCTTTCCCTGTTTGCTGTAGAGGATGTTGATCAGGTGATTCCGCAGTTTCTTAGAGAGCGTGTGGCACAAGCTGTCAGCATAGTCTGTGTGGTATGTAGATTGTAATGGATTTTTTACCTTCAGTCCTTTTGATACGATGTCCATCTGTTTGCATTTGGAAAGGAAGAGGATGTCTGTCTGTATCTATACAAGTTTTTTCATGCAGTTGATAGATTTCCACTCCATACGGCTAAATGCAGTGCCTTGCATAATGACAGGTTTCAGAGTAACAGCCGTGTTAGTCTGTATTCGCAAAAAGAAAAGGAGTACTTGTGGCACCTTAGAGACTAACCAATTTATTTGAGCATAAGCTTTCGTGAGCTACAGCTCACTTCATCGGATGCATACTGTGGAAAGTTTAGAAGATCTTATTATATACACACAAAGCATGAAAAAAATACCTCCTCCCACCCCACTCTCCTGCTGGTAATAGCTTATCTAAAGTGATCACTCTCCTTACAATGTGTATGATAATCAAGTTGGGCCATTTCCAGCACTAATTATATACTTTTACCAAGCCCTTTCTCATTCATTTCTTTTCTCAAGTAAACAGTCAAATACTTCCAATCTCTCACCCTGTAGACTTTTCCCCATTCCTTTAATTTTTCTTGTTGTCCATCTCTGGATCTATTTCCGCTATATCCTTTTTTGAAATGGGATAACCTAAGTTGAGCACAATATTCCAGGGGAAGACATCATGCTGATTTACATAAAATGGCATTATAATATTTTCAATTTTATTCTCCATTCTGTTTCTAACATATGACTTACTTTTTGACTGTTGCTGCACACTGGGCAGAGGTCTTAATTGTGTTCTCCATAACCATGCCCAAATCTTCTCCCTGAGTGGGTAGTTCATTTAGAATCCAGCAAGGTGTATGAGTACTTCAAACTGCATTTAAGAAACAGGTATTCTTGAGGGCTCTGTATAAATACTGTATAACATACAAATAAATGTTCTGTAGAAGAACAATAACATGCCTCAACTCTCTAATTTGTAAGAATTAAGCCAAAAACTGAATATCTGCCTTTATTATGCACCTCAAACACCCTACCATAGGGCTGTATAAGAAACCTTCTCAGCTGAGAGATGCAAAATCACATTAGTAGTTAATGAGGAAATTACAGCCCTTGCTATGGGACAAACTAAAGGGCAATTACTTTAATGGTCAAGGCAACCTTTAAGGGGATAAAGCCAGGGATAATCATGTTTTATATTCCCTTCCAAAGTCAAACTGATGATGGACACAGTCATTCTGTTTTTTCCTGTTCTCTTAGAACAGAATGAAGTCTACAGATAACAAAACAGAGCTCTGAAATTAAAAGGAGTGTGAAGTTATAAATTGAAAGTTAGTGTCAAATACTTCTCCAGCATCAACCTAGACACAGACGGAGAGAAGATTAAATCCGTGGGAGAACTGGAGTATATTAATTAAGTGTCTGACATTTCAGAACATGTCTGGGGTGAATATAACCAATCTAGTCTTCACGGATTGATTTTGTGATCATGTCTTGAAATCTAGTGACCAGTATCCTAGATAAAAATCTTTACATCTATATTAGTGAGAGAAATCAGGAAATACGCATCACATAGGTCTATGCATTTGTTAGATTTAGCCAAAATGCTAAATTTTTGCTGCAAATCATGGCAAACAGCCATTCTCTTTCTGGGGTTACTGAATTTATTCTGTAATCAAATGGGAGAGCAACTGTGAAAAATCTTTACATAAACCTGACAGGATTCCATCAAAGTCAGGTGTTTCGGCAAGAGAAAATTTGTTGTCTGTTCTCTGAGTTTCCTACACCATTAGTGCCCCTTTTGATGTAAGATAGAAGGTTCAGCAGAGACAAGAACTGAGGTTTAACTTAGTAGGAATGGAAACCAGAGGTGTTCTGGGCATTGTAATACTATTTTTACAACTCTTCAAAAAGAGTATTTCTTATACATACATATAAATGATAAACATACATTCAAAAAACTATCTTAGAAGAAGCTGCGAGGTAGGGAAGTACAGTTATTCCCATTTTTACAAATGTGGAACTGAGGCATAGAAGGTCTGGCTACACAGCTGTGGGAGCAAGGCTCACAGCCCAGGCTGATAGACATGTTAGTGGGGCTCGTGCCAGCCCACTAGATATAGAAATTTGGATGTTTGGGCTCAGGGTCTGAACTCCACCAATCCTACGTCACTAGGCTTCAAATCCCAAGCCAGAATATCCACATGGACCCAAGTCCATCCACCCAGCCTTGCTCCCAGCAGCTGTATAAATATCCCCAAAGAGGCTATTTGATATGCCCAAAGTAAAACTGGAAGTCTGTGGTGGAGCAGGGAATTGTGCACGAGTCTCCCAAGTCCTAAGCTAGTGCCCTAATCACAGGCCAGTCCTTCCTTTTGATTACTCTTCAGTAAAGACATATCCTTACTGTAAGCATCTTATAGACCCATAGACTTTAAGGCCAGAAAGGACCATTATGATCATCTAGTCTGACCTCCTGCACCTTGCAGGCCACAGAACCTCACCCACCCACTCCTGTAATAGATCCCCTAGCCTCTGGCAGAGTTACTGAAGTCCTCAATCATGATTTTAAAATGTCAAATTACAGAGAATCCACCATATACATGAGTTTAAATCTGCAAGTGACCCAGGCCCCATGCTGCATAGGAAAAGGACTCCTCTTCCTCCTAGGTCTCTGCCAATGTGAGCTGGGGAAAAATTCCTTCCCAACCCCAAATATGACAGCCATAAGAATGGCCATACTGGGTCAGACCAAAGGTCCATCCAGCCCAGTATCCTGTCTACCGACAGTGGCCAATGCCAGGTGCTCTAGAGGGAGTGAACCTAACAGGTAATGATCAAGTGATCTCTCCCCTGCCATCCATCTCCACCCTCTGACAAACAGAGGCTAGGGACGCCATTCCTTACCATCCTGGCTAATAGCCATTAATGGACTTAACCTCCATGAATTTATCTAGTTCTCTTTTAAACCCTGTTATAGTCCTAGCCTTCACAACCTCCTCAGGCAAGGAGTTCCACAGGTTGACTGTGCGCTGTGTGAAGAAGAACTTCCTTTTATTTGTTTTAAACCTGCTGCCCATTAATTTCATTTGGTGGCCCCTAGTTCTTATATTATGGGAACAAGTAAATAACTTTTCCTTATTCACTTTCTCCAAAACACTCATGATTTTATATGCCTCTATCATATCCCCCTTAGTCTCCTCGTTTCCAAGCTGAAAAGTCCTAGCCTCTTTAATCTCTCCTCATATGGGACCCGTTCCAAACCTCTAATCATTTTAGTTGCCCTTTTCTGAACCTTTTCTAATGCCAGTATATCTTTTTTGAGATGAGGGGACCACATCTGTACACAGTATTCAAGATGTGGGCATACCATGGATTTATATAAGGGCAATAAGATATTCTCCATCTTATTCTCTATCCCTTTTTTAATGATTCCTAACATCCTGTTTGCTTTTTTGACTGCCGCTGCACACTGCGTGAATGTCTTTAGAGAACTATCCACGATGACTCCAAGATCTCTTTCCTGATTAGTTGTACCTAAATTAGCCCCCATCATTTTGGGGTTATTTATAGTTGGGGTTATTTTTCCCAATGTGCATTACTTTACATTTATCCACATTAAATTTAATTTGCCACTTTGTTGCCTAATCACTTAGTTTTGTGAGATCTTTTTGAAGTTCTTCACAGTCTGCTTTGGTCTTAGTTATCTTGAGCAGTTTAGTATCATCTGCAAACTTTGCCACCTCACTGTTTACCCCTTTCTCCGGATCATTTATGAATAGGTTGAATAGGATTGGTCCTTGGACTGACCCTTGGGGAACACCACTAGTTACCCCTCTCCATTCTGAAAATTTACCATTTATGCCTACCCTTTGTTCCCTGTCTTTTAACCAGTCCTCAATCCATGAAAGGATCTTCCCTCTTATCCCATGACAACTTAATTTCCGTAAGAGCCTTTGGTGAGGGACCTTGTCAAAGGCTTTCTGGAAATCTAAGTACACTATGTCCACTGGATCACCCTTGTTCACATGTTTGTTGACCCCCCTCAAAGAATTCATAGATTAGTAAGACACGATCTCCCTTTACAGAAACCATGTTGACTTTTGCGCAACAATTTATGTTCTTCTATGTGTCTGACAATTTTATTCTTGACTATTGTTTCAACTAATTTGCTCCGTACTGACATTAGACTTACCAGTCTGTAATTGCCAGAATCACCTCTAGAGCCCTTCTTAAATATTGGCATTACATTAGCTATCTTCCAGTCATTGGGTACTGTAGCTGATTTAAAGGACAGGTTACAAACCATAGTTAATAGTGCTGCAATTTCACATTTGAGTTCTTTCAGAACTCTTGGGTGAATGCCATCTGGTCCCGGTGACTTGTTACTATTAAGTTTCTCAATTAATTCCAAAACCTCCTCTAGTGTCACTTCAATCTGTGACAATTCCTCAGAGCTGTCACCTACAAAAGACGGCTCAGGTTTGGGAATCTCCCTAACATCCTCAGCAGTGAAGACTGAAGCAAAGAATTCATTTAGTTTTTCTGCAATGACTTTATCATCTTTACGTGCTCCTTTTTATCTCAATTGTCCAGGGGCCCTACTGGTTGTTTAGCAGGCTTCCTGTTTCTGATGTACTTAAAAAAAATTTTGTTATTACCTTTTGAGTTTTGGGCTAGCTGTTCTTCAAACTCCTTTTTGCTTTTCCTATTACATTTTTACATTTAATTTGGCAGTATTTATGCTTCTTTCTATTTACCTCACTAGGATTTGACTTCCACTTTTTAAAAGATGCCTTTTTATCTCTCACTGCCTTTTTTACATGGTTGTTAAGCCACAGTGGCTCTTTTTTAGTTCTTTTAGTGTGTTTTTTTAATTTGGGGTATACATTTAAGTTGAGCCTCTATTATGTTGTCTTTGAAAAGTGTCTATGCAGCTTGCGGAGATTTCACCCTCGTCACTGTACCTTTTAATTTCTGTTTTACTAACCTCCTTGTTTTTGCATAGTTCCCCTTTCTGAAATTAAAAGCCACAGTGTTGGGCTGTTGAGGTGGTCTTCCCACCACAGGAATGTTAAATGTTATTATATTATGGTTACCATTTCCAAGGGATCCTGTTATAGTTACCTCTTGGACCAGATCCTGCGCTCCACTCAGGACTAGATTGAGAGTTGTCTCTCCCCTTGTGGGTTCCTGTACCAGCTGCTCCAAGAAGCAGTCATGTAAAGTATCGAGAAATTTTGTCTCTGCAGTTAGACCTTGAGCACGTGGGCAAGCCGCACCAGCCAGACTACGGCTACTTATGTTAAGGCCACTATTGTTCACTATTTGGAAGAGTTTTATTTTCTTTGAGCCACAGCCTTGTTTGGATAGTAATTTTAGAGCCTATCTATAGTGTCTTAGATAGCTTGTCACTGACCTTGTTATAGCGTGCCTTTGGTCTTGCCCAGGTAGCAGACCTACCAACTGTCACATGCATGATACTTATATATTTGGCAGCCCTGTCATGTCTACCCACCTATGAGACAGCCTCCCTGAGCTCCCCCACCCCTGTAGAAAGGAAGCTGTGCTAGGCTGGGAGTCAGGAGTCTGTGAGTATATGTCTCCTTTCCCACTAACTGCTATCAAAATTTCTGTGCTGTTCACAGCCCTTATTACTGAATAAGGCTACATACCCATTAGCTACATACCCACTAGCTTAGATGGCAAATATCATCCACCTGTTTTACAAATAAGGTAGCTGATAGGTTACAGAAGGTCACTCCTAGCAGAACTGGGAATAGAATCAAGGTCTCTAATATGGCCCACCCAATTCTTCTCCACTTTGCTACATTGCCTTTCAAAATAAGCATTCTAAATCTGTGTGCTTGACTTTACTATCCTTAAACACTTCTCTGACAACTTAACTCTGAGAGCCAGGAACAGTAGAGAGATGGATTCCTGGTGTCTGTCTCAAAAACAGTCTTGTGGCAAAGTGTATATTGTGTTTCCTCTAGTGACTGTAGCATATTTCTATTACCAATCATTCCTTTAGCTCAGGTGGAAGAGATCTGAGATTCACCTTAGATGCTGCTGAATTCAAATTCTACCGATGACCCTTCTGGTAGAAAAAGTAGTATCTGCTCATGTAATTTAAAGACGATCATAATGCATATTTATAAAGAGGCAGAATTAAAGTACTGTTTGTGACCTGGATTTTGGCATTCTCTAATTTATTAAAAACTTTTAAGGCAAATTATAGTAAGATGGTAGCAGACTCCATTGTACATTACTTATTCAGGTTCAGGTTAATATCTTGTGTAAGTAGTTGGTGTGAAAGCTTTTTCATTACAAGGACAGTTCATATTTTACTATACCACAATTCCATAGGAGAGGAAGTCACATTTTCCCAATAATATGCAATAAAATGTCTAGTTGGTCACAATAAAGGAGAAATGAGTCTATTTAAAATGCAGATCTTTTACTGGAGCATTAAGAAAGCAAGTCAGGGGATCTCCAGGAAGATGGCATTTGTCACAAGATGAATCGCTTTAATAATTTCCTCTCCATCTAATTCCATCTAATTCCTAGACACAATAACCACATGTGCAACTATGTTCCCCTTTCCCTGCAACTCCTCCAACAGAGTGCCTCCCAAGTAGTAAAAGTATGATGCATCTTAACTGGAGCCACATGACATTTAGTCATTTAGTAATTTAGTCACATGACAAATAGTCATTTTTACATTTTTTTCTTTATGAGCTACACAATTTGAAGATGCCTATTCTCTTTCCCATATAGAGACCCACCAGATCAATTTCTTTGTCCAAATCCCTCTCCCGTCTTTTCATTTGTGTTGTTCTTGTTAACATCTTTTTTGATCAAAACTGTATATATCTTAGAAATGAAACCTTTTGTTACAGCTTACTTCTGAGTCAGCTCGTCATATGTGGGATAAAGGTCTATATAAAGCTGTTTTGGATGCAGATTTCACAAAAAAGTGTTTGACTTGAAGATATGACGTCTTTATATTATTTATGTTATTACATATCTCTTGGTATGATTTCTAATCAGGATCTAGGAATAGCTGTCCAAACTGAGTAATGTCAGCTCCTACCCACAACAAATAGTCACTTTGATATTTCCTAGGGATAAATTCCCGATTATTAATGAAAGTAGCTAAAGAAGAGGGCCTTATTGACAGGAATTTAGAAAATTTATCCAAAGCTGCTAAGGTGGTCTGGATGGAGGGGTGTTTTTATTTTATTTTTGGTGACCTAAATTGATTTTTAATCCAACAATTACTATAAATAGCTATATTTGGGCTCCAGCCTTGTTCATGTTTTACCCAGTGTTTAGCTGGTCTGTAGTTAATCCAATTGAGCACATCTTTTAATTGTAATGCATAATAAATAAATAAAATAATAATAATATAAATTAGGGAAAGCTAGTCCACCCTATTTTGTAGGTTGATACAGAACTTTAGAACACCCCCTTTGACTTTTTATATTTCCATATTGATTTTAGTAGCACATCCTGCCATGCTTTTTAATGTCATATCTGGGACACCAACGATGATGCACTGAAACAAAAACAGCAGCTTTGGAAGGATTTTTGTCTTTACTGCGGCTAGCCTAACTACCCAAGACATTTCATATTTGTTCCATTCCTCCAAGTCTTTTATTATTTTATTCCACATCTGAAGGTAATTGGTCTTAAAATATTTGTATGTTTCTCCACAATATTTATTCCTAAATATTTTAAACAGTCATTTACTCATTTAAATGTTTGTAGCAGACAACAGCTTGTTTTGATCCTTTTGGGAATATTATTTTCTAAAATTTCCAATTTATCAGTTTTTTTTGAAGCCTGATATCTGCCCAAATTCCAACATCAATTGTTCTATAATTTTTAACAAGGCTTCTTGATTTGGCTCCATTGCCAAAGCAAACATCAGGTGGCGGGGGGGGAGGGGGAATAATGAGCAACCCTGTCTTGTAACCCTGGACAAATTAAAATGAGGGTATTGATGACCACTAACCAAAGCAGATGCACAAGGATGAGTATAGAGGGCATATATGCCACTATAAAACTGATTTCCAAAACCAAACCTTTCCAAAAAATCTGTCTGATGTATTCCAACTACAGCTGGTCAAAGGCTTTCTCAATGTCCAGAGAAAGCAGTGCACAGGAAGAATTGCTAGAATTAACAAGAATTGCTAGAATTATGGTGTCCCTAGCCTCTGCTTGCCAGAATCTGGGATTGGGTGACAGAGCATGGGTCACTTGATGATAACCTGTCTGTTTATTTCCTTTGGGGCACTCCCATTGGCCACTGTCAGAGTACAGGATACTGCGCTTAATGGACCTTTGGTCTGACCCAGTATGGCCATTCTTATGTTACAGTACAGATCAGATTCAGAGTTCTTCTGATAGTATCAGATAGTTGGCTGCCAGCAATGAACCCAGAATGGTCAGGGTAAGCCTACTTGGGCAAGATGACACAGTCTATTTGTTAGCACCTTGGCATAAATTTTATTATTAGGGTTGCCAGGCACCTGTTTTTACAAAAAGGGACCCTGGCAGCTGCAGTCAGCACCACTGACTGGCCATTAAAAATCTGGTCAGTGGTTCAGTGGGGCTAAGGCAGGCTCCCTGCCTTCCCTGGCTCTGCGCAGCTCCCAGAAGCGGCCAGCTTGTCCCTGTGGCTCCAAGGCACAAGGGCAATCAGGGAGGCTCCCTGCACTGCTCCCATCCCGGGTGCCAGCTCCGCAGCTCCCATTGGTCGGGAACTGCAGCCAATGGGAGCTGTGGGAGTAGCACCTGCAAGTGTGGGTAAGTGTGCAGACATGCTGGCTGCTTCCGGGAGCCCCCTGAAGTAAGCACCGTCCAGCCAGAGTTGAACCCCTCCAGCATCCAACTCCCTGCCCCAGCTTGGAACCCACTCCTTCATCCGAGCTTCCTCATAGAGCCTGCACCCCTTCCACACCCCAACCACCTGCCCCAGCCTGGTAAAAATGAGTGAGAGTGGGGGAGAGTGAGGAAGGGAGGGAGGGGGGATGGAGTGAGCAGGGGCGGGGCCTCAGAGAAGGGGCAGGGCAGTGGCCAGGTAGGGGTTGGAGTTGGGATTGGAGTGTTCGGTTTTCCGCAATCATAAAGTTGGCAACCCTATTTATTATCCATGTTAATTGAAGAAACAGGTCTGGTTGACGCACAGTTTTTAAGCTCTTTTTCTTTTTGAGGAATGACCACAATTTTTGCCTCTTTCCACGACTTTGGAATCTCATTCCCCTGCAATACACCATTAACAATTCAGTTAAAATAGGGACCAGCACTTGCTTTGGAGCTCTGCTATACTCCCCAGAAAATCCATAGGGACCTAAAGCTTTATTGGATTTTAAATTCTTAATTACAGTTTCAACTTCCTCTGCAGCAATTTTCCTATCAAGAGCTGCCACATCATCCTCTGAGAGCTGAAGTAGTTTCACACTTCTCAAATATCTATTTTTAAGTTCAGGATTCAGCTTTTCTGAATCATTCAAAGGATGGAAAAAGTTAGCAAACATTTCAGTTACTTTGATGCCAGCTACTAAATTTCCCCTTCCTATTTCTTATTAGAGGGATGGTTGATTTTATCCTGTTTCTTTTTTAACTTTTTGACTAATAGCCTATCAGCTTTATTGCCCTTTTCATAATATAGTATATTTGTCTTTGCTCAGCTGTACCTGTTAGTAACATGTTCATCTTCCTTCTCATCTCATTTATTTTCTTCTACACGCTTTTACAGCCTGTAGGTTTAGGTCTACTTTCCAAAACAGAACGTTCTTTAACCAAACTCTCTTTCTCAAGAGCTCTCATCTTTGGTATGATGCTTTATTTATAAGGATCCCCCTTACTATTGCCTTTCCAGCATCCCAGAGAAAACTTTTATTAATTCCTTTCTTATCATTTTCTTCTATAGATGTCTGAAAATTTTCATCCAGCTCTTGGATTCTAAAGGGATCTGTGACATTATCCAGGGTACAATCTGGTACAGCTGGTGGACAGCTGTGTCCCCTCAATTCTCCAACCAGGGGTGCCTTTACCTTGCTTTGAGAACAACCACCTGGTCTGCTCACACACAGCCTCCAGCATTTAAATCACTCCCAGCTATGAGTGCTATGGCCATCCACTTGTGAATTACATTAAAGGGCAACACCAGCAAACTCCCAGTCCCAGACTTTCCCACAGAAATGTGTGTCTGGTACTGCCCAGCACCCTCCTGGTCAATACAAGCTCCTATAAAGTCTGTCATTTATTAATAGAAAATGACATGCTCTAATCTTGTTATCCTAAATGGAGTTTCCTAAACACTTCAATCCAAACACACTGGTTTGGATAAAATAATGAAACAAATGTATTCACTACAGAAAGATAGATTTTAAGTGACTACAAGTCACTGGGCAGCAGTGACCATGAAATGGTCGAATTCAGGATCCTGATACAGGGAAGAAAGGAGAGCAGTAGAATACAGACCCTGGACTTCAGAAAAGCAGACTGTGACTCCCTCAGGGAACTCATGGGCAGGATCCCCTGGGAGGCTAATATGAGGGGGGAAAAGGAGTCCAGGGGAGCTGGCTGTATTTTAAAGAAGTCTTATTGAGGGTGCAGGAACAAACCCTCCTGATGTGCAGAAAGAATAGCAAATAGGGAAGGTGACCAGCTTGGCTTAACAGAGAAATCGTCGGTGAGCTTAAACACAAAAAGGAAGGTTACAAGAAGTGGAAACTTGGACAGATGGCTAGGGAGGAGTATAAAAATATTGTGCAAGCATGCAGGGGTGTAATCAGGAAGGCCAAAGCGCAATTGGAGCTGCAGCTAGCAAGGGATGTGAAGGGTAACAAGAAGGGTTTCTACAGGTATGTTAGCAACAAGAAGGTGGTCAGGGAAAGTGTTGGACCCTAACTGAATAGGGGAGGCAACCTAGTGACAGACTGTGTGGAAAAAGCTGAAGTACTCAATGCTTATTTTTGCCTTGTCTTCACAGACAAGGGCAGCACAGCATGGGGAGGAGGTGAGCAGGCCTCAGTGATGAAAGAACAGGTTAAGGACTATTTAGAAAAGCTGGACATGCACAAGTCCATGGGGCCAGATGCAATGCTTCCAAGGGTGCTGAGGGAGTAGGCCAGTGTGATTGCAGAGCCACTGGCCATTATCTTTGAAAACTTGTGGTGATCAGGGGAGGGCCCGGAACACTGGAAAAAGGCAAATACAGTGCCCATCTTTTAAAAGAAGATGTGAAGAAGGAAGAATCCGGGGAACTACAGACCAGTCAGCCTCACCTCAGTCCCTGGAAAAATCATGGAGCAGGTCCTCAAGGAATCCCTTTTTAAGCACTTGGAGGAGAGGAAGGTAATCAGGAAGAGTCAACATGGATTCACCAAGGGCAAGTCATGCCTGACGAACCTGATTGCCCTCCATGATGAGATAACTGACTATGTGGATAAGAGGAAAGTGGTGGATGTGATACATCTTGACTTTAGCAAAGCTTTTGATATGGTACTCTTGCCAGAAAGTTAAAGAAGTATGGATTGGATGAATGGACTATAAGGTGGGTAGAAAGCTGGCTAGATCATTGGGCTCAACGGGTAGTGATCAATGGCTCAATGTGTAGTTGGCAGCCAGTACCAAGTGGAGTGCCCCAGGGGTCGGTCCTGGGGCCGGTTTTGTTCAACAGCTACATTAATGATCTGGATGATGGGATGGATGGTACTCTCAGCAAGTTCACAGATGACACTAAGCTGAGGGAAGAGGTAGATATGCTGGAAGATAGGGATAGGATACAGAGTGATCTAGACAAATTGGAGGATTGGGCCAAAAGACATCTGATGAGCTCAACAAGGACAAGTGCAGAGTCCTGCACTTAGGATGGAAGACTCCCATGCACCACTACAGGCTGGTAAACGGCAGTTCTGCAGAAAAGGACCTGGGGATTACAGTGGACAAGAAGCTGGATATGAGTCAACAGTGTGCCCTTGCTGCCAAGAAGGCTAACGCCATATTGGGCTGCATTACTAGAAGCATTGCCAGCAGATCGAGGGAAGTGATTATTCCCCTCTATTCAGCACTGGTGAGGCCACATCTGGAGTATTGCGTCCAGTTTTGGGCCCCCCACTACAGACAGGATGTGGACAAATTGGAGAGAGTCCAGTGGAGGGCAACGAAAATGATTAGGGGGCTGGGGCACATGATTTACGAGGAGAAGCTGTGGAAACTAGGCTTATTTAGTCTGCAGAAGAGAAGAGTGAGGGGGGATTTGATGGCAGCCTTCAGCTACCTGAAGGGGGTTCCAAAGAGGATGGAGCTAGGCTGTTCTCAGTGGTGGCAGATGACAGAACAAGGAGCAATGGTCTCAAAGTTGTAGTGGGGGGGTGGTGTAGTTTGGATATTAGGAAAAACTATTTCACTAGGAGGGTGGTGAAGCACTGGAATGGGTTACCTAGGGAGGTGGTGGAATCTCCATGCTTAGAGGTTTTTAAGACCTGGCTTGACAAAGGCCTGGCTGGGGTGATTTAGTAGGGGTTGGTCCTGCTTTGAGGAGGGGGTTAGATTAGATGACCTCCTGATGTCTCTTCCACCCTAATCTTCTATGATTCTAAGTAATGAGGCATATAAATCAGAATTGGTAACAAAGAAATAAAAGGTAAAATGCAACTAACACCTAATTTAAGAAGCTAAGTATATACAAAGCAAAGGTCTCTTTCGCCACATGTTCCAGCAGTCCCACTGGCTGAACCTCTTTCAGTCAGTATTTCCACCGCCAGCCAATGCTACATCCTTTGTTCTTCAGGTGTTGATGATGCTGTGGTAGAAAGCAAGGGACGGATTATTTGGTGCCTCTCCTCTTATAGCCATTTCTGTCAGGCAAGAATCACCTCCAGTTGATGTTCAGGAGACAAAAAGGTCTATGTGACCAGGAACCTTAAGCTGCTTCCTTGTCAAAATGTAAACTTTTTCCCACATCCTCTTTCCTGCGGAAGTGTGGCCATTTAATCAGGTGGTGGTCCATTTGATCTCCTTGACACCTGGCTGAGGCGTTGGCTAGCCCTTTGTCTCTGGGGAACTTGTTTGTGACTGCCCTCCGAAACGTGTTGGAACATATCTTGGTAATATTATACAGTGGAATCCTCTATCTCAAGGGTTCTCAAACTTCATTGCACCATGACCCACTTCTGACAACAAAAATTACTACATGACCCCAGGAGGCGGGGACTGAAGCCTGAGCCCATGCAAACCCTGCTGTCCAGGACTGTGGGGACAAAGACAAACCTGAGCCCCACTGCTCCGGGGCGGGGGGCGTAGAGAAGGGGGGGCAAAGCCCAAGGACTTCAGCCCTAGGCAAGCGGCCTGTAACCTGAACCTCACCATCCAGGGCTGAAGCCCTCAGGCTTCGACTTCGGCCCTGGGCGGTGGGGCTTGGGCTTCAGCCTCAAGCCCCAGCAAGTCTAACACCAGCCCTAATGACCCCATTAAAATGGGGTCATAAGCCACTTTGTGGTCCTCACCCACAGTTTGAGAACCACTGTTCTATCTTTAGAGAGAATGTTGCCACACTTATTTTACCATGATGATAATAATCAGCACATCTTGAGTTTCAAAATGATACCTTACACAGTATGCTTTGTACAAAATTTAACATAGTTTTGTAAAAGGGATGGACATATAGGTACAGACTGTCACAGGGTCATACAAAAACTTCCATTCAACTACCAGTCCCTTTGTTTTCCCAGTGAGTTCCAGTGTTTTAATCTAATATAGGCAGGGGCATGATCAAAGCAGGTAATAAGATCCCAGATTATTTTTGCCAAATTATCCAAGGTCCTAGAAATAAAAATTATATCAATCCTAGAATAAGTTCCATGAGTAGCAGAATAATATGTAAACTCCCTGGCATTTGGATTCATCTCCCACCAGGCATCCACCAGATCCTCATAAGTGATGGAACAAATTTCTACTTGCTCCTCCTGAAACCTCTTGGTGTACATTTGATTGATCCAAAGTGGGATGAAGTACCTCATTAAAATCTTCCCTCTAGAATAATATGCCCTTCCCTAATTACAAAAATTAGAAGCTTGCCCTTGACTGGGATCATGCACATTGGCTAAGGTGAGCAGTTTACCTCTCAAGGTCTCCTTAATTAAAATATACCCTCTGAATCTCTGAGTTGTGCTGAAATAATAAAACCGAAGTGTTTAGTAAAGAGTATTGCCACTTTTCTTCTATTAGATTGCCCCAGAGAGACATAAGGTAGCTGTGTCCAAGAAGTATGCAGGTATTTATCATAATTTTTCTTCAAGTGTATTTCCTGTAAATATATTACACTAGAAAAATCCTTTTTTCAGGGAGCATAAAACCCTTTTCCTCTTTGTTGGGTTATTCATCCCTTTAACATTAGCAGGCATGACATTAATAAACTCACCAACGAGTACCAAGTCTGCTCTTGCCAAGTATATTACCCTTTATTAAAAGCATTGAGACCACCCAGCCAGGTCTCCATTATATTTGTTCCTCTTTTTTTAAATAAGACATTTTTTATACAGTTCCCACCATAAGAAGAGTAATTTTAAAACGCTCACATATATTGTTTTTTCCTTCTCTTAACACCTGTATTCTTGTACACTGATGCTGAGTGTGATTTATCATAATATTTCTAATCTTGAGCCCCAACATTTTTAAATTAATATATTTTCTATGAAAAATTACAATATTTAACATCTGTTTCTGTTCTCTTATTCCCTGTTTGCCTGCCTCCTCCCTCCCTCTGCATTCCTCCATCGTCATATGGTGCCTTCTAGCTATGGGAAGCTAGGCTCTCCATACTTCCTCCATGAGCATATTTGTTCCCTGCTGGAGGGGGATTTGTTTCTTAAGAACCAAGTTTTATCTAATCTTATCAAACCTCTGTATAACATTGGGCATTATGATATTATTATATCACCTTTGGGTTCACTTATTCTTAAAGTTTTCCACCATTGGAATTAATATACATTTTGGAATGTTTGTGGTAACTCTAAAGTCAAACTTGCTTTGGTGGAGGAAATCTGGGTCTGCTGTTATTAACTTCATTTATAAAGCACAGCATTAAATTAGCTATAATGTTGTACTAATTAAGTATACTGTATCCTCATAAAGTGAAATATCTTGAGTGCTATAAAGCCCAGCTTCCATTTAATTATATCCCTTTATCATTATAACCACATGGATAGAATATCCATTATGTATTGTAATGTCTTAATCTATATACTAATCTTGTTCATCTGGCTGAAGACTGTTCCTTCTGCTCTCATCTTTGTCTTGTAGTCTTGATGATCCATCTTTTTGAGCTCTTGTGGCACTCTTTGATCTCACTGATTCCCAGTGATTTCTTAGTGACCTGTAGGAGTTGGACCTCTGCTTTTGGTACCATTCAGATTATTGTTGAGCATTCTCTAATTCTTGAGGGTTGATTTTGCAACCTTATTGTTCTTGTAACACGTTATGTTATGGATAGAAACATATAGCGCCCCTCTTAAATTAACACATTAGTTGGTGGAGTGGATACCGCTGATGATTGTTATCAGGCTAAGGAGCCTTTCATCTGTAAGTCATCAGTGCTTGACGGGGACTGAAAGTTGTTCCCATCTAATGGATGTCTGCTGTATGGGATGATATTGAAGAGACTCAGCTCTAGGTCCCACATCACCCACCCCACAATAAGCCTTGTATAAACAGACAGGCTCCACAGAGGAGCCAGAACACACACACACACTTTCTCCCCAGAGGCATTGGGTATGGGACCCTTGCCTGCTTCTGGCTTGTAGATAAACAGAGGACTTCCCTTACCAGGGCTGTCAAACCGATGCCTTTCATCCTCACTAAATCACACACATTTTCAAACTGGAGACTACGGTTGTATTCAAATTTTAAATATGCAGCTGAACTGATTTCCATAAGATGTCAGACTTGGAGCTGCAGGAATCTTGGCAGCTATGGTGTAGCTGGGAACGTGCCATGTTGTAGCGTAACGGGTTTTCCATGCCTCACTGCAGGTTGGGCATGAAGGTGGTTTGAGAGAGGCTGGGGGGAGTAGAAAGTGAATGAAACAGTATTTTGGGATGTGGTGGTGCCTGTGACCAGCTCTAGGGGAACAGACACTCCGGGAGGAAGGGGGAGGGGGCTATTAAAAAGGAATTTGGATTTAAAGACAATGAGGTCTTGTCTCCTTCATTAAGATAGCAGAGGTGGCGGTGGTGGTGAGGAGGTAGCATCCTTTGGCCATTATCATTGGCCATTATCTTTGAAAACTCGTGGCGAACCGGGGAAGTCCCGGATGACTGGAAAAAGGCTAATGTAGTGCCAATCTTTAAAAAAGGGAAGAAGGAGGATCCTGGGAACTACAGGCCAGTCAGCCTCACCTCAGTCCCTGGAAAAATCATGGAGCAGGTCCTCAAAGAATCAATCTTGAAGTACTTGCATGAAAGGAAAGTGATCAGGAACAGCCAGCATGGATTCACCAAGGGAAGGTCATGCCTGACTAATCTAATCGCCTTTTATCATGAGATTACTGGTTCTGTGGATGAAGGGAAAGCAGTGGATGTATTGTTTCTTGACTTTAGCAAAGCTTTTGACACGGTCTCCCACAGTATTCTTGTCAGCAAGTTAAGGAAGTATGGGCTGGATGAATGCACTATAGGGTGGGTAGAAAGCTGGCTAGATTGTCGGGCTCAACGGGTAGTGATCAATGGCTCCATGTCTAGTTGGCAGCCGGTGTCAAGTGGAGTGCCCCAGGGGTCGGTCCTGGGGCCGGTTTTGTTCAATATCTTCATAAATGATCTGGAGGATGGTGTGGATTGCACTCTCAGCAAATTTGCGGACGATACTAAACTGGGAGGAGTGGTAGATACGCTGGAGGGGAGGGATAGGATACAGAAGGACCTAGACAAATTGGAGGATTGGGCCAAAAGAAATCTGATGAGGTTCAATAAGGATAAGTGCAGGGTCCTGCACTTAGGACGGAAGAATCCAATGCACCGCTACAGACTAGGGACCGAATGGCTAGGCAGCAGTTCTGCGGAAAAGGACCTAGGGGTGACAGTGGACGAGAAGCTGGATATGAGTCAGCAGTGTGCCCTTGTTGCCGAGAAGGCCAATGGCATTTTGGGATGTATACGTAGGGGCATAGCGAGCAGATCGAGGGACGTGATCGTCCCCCTCTATTCGACATTGGTGAGGCCTCATCTGGAGTACTGTGTCCAGTTTTGGGCCCCACACTACAAGAAGGATGTGGATAAATTGGAGAGAGTCCAGCGAAGGGCAACAAAAATGATTAGGGGTCTAGAACACATGACTTATGAGGAGAGGCTGAGGGAGCTGGGATTGTTTAGCCTGCAGAAGAGAAGAATGAGGGGGGATTTGATAGCTGCTTTCAACTACCTGAAAGGGGGTTCCAAAGAGGATGGCTCTAGACTGTTCTCAGTGGTAGCAGATGACGGAACAAGGAGTAATGGTCTCAAGTTGCAGTGGGGAAGATTTAGGTTGGATATTAGGAAAAACTTTTTCACTAGGAGGGTGGTGAAACACTGGAATGCGTTACCTAAGGAGGTGGTGGAATCTCCTTCCTTGGAAGTTTTTAAGGTCAGGCTTGACAAAGCCCTGGCTGGGATGATTTAACTGGGAATTGGTCCTGCTTCGAGCAGGGGGTTGGACTAGATGACCTTCAGGGGTCCCTTCCAACCCTGATATTCTATGATTCTATGATTCTATGATTCCTTGCTGGTTATGGAGAAGGAAGCAGGAAGGTGTCTTGCATCTGCTGCTATCATACATTTCTGTGCAATTCTGGTGGTATTAATGTGTCAGTGATAACAACACTCGTTAATTTTGTTTACTTGGTTAAAAACACATGCGCTCTAAATGATTTAGAGTTCTGGGTGTAACGGTGGGAGAATTGTTTGTATTCAGGACCCTATATACGGATCTTCTCTCCTATGTATGCTGGAGTCCCTTTGTAACCATCTTCAAGGACTGGTGCAAGGTCTTTCTATTTGGGTCATCTCCTTCTTGGCCATTTTGTCCTTTCCTTCTTCCTTTAAGAATTGTTTTATATTTCACTTCCTTGAAGCAGAGTTGCTGCATCTCTCTGGGCCATTGGGCCCAGGATTATTTTAACGACTGTTCTGTTTAACTTTTGCAGAAATGCAAGGTGATGGGTGTTAGGTAAATGAGTGACGCAACAAAAGGGCTTTGTTTAGCATGGATGGGGAAGAAAGGGTTGCATCTGCAGGCCTGTTGCTGTGCTCTTTTCCCTGTGGTAAGACTACTGTTCCATGCTTCCATTAACAGGCATGCTCCTCTTTGCTGTTGCTGCTGCCGCCTGCCTCTCAGTGTCCACTGCTCTATTTAAAATGGTTAGGTGGTGAAAGATTGAGGATCAAGAAGATGGACTCTGTCTTCATTTGCCTGGGTTCCATTGTTCACCCTGTTACTATTAAAATGATTATTGCTTTTGATCAAAACTGCTCCCATCCTTCCTCTGCTGCTTTCTCTTCCCTGTAGCATTACATAAGTAAAGAATAATGCAAGCCACTCAGAGCATGAAGTCATCCATAAGACCTGATGGCTGATGTGATTGCAGAGCCATTGGCCATTATCTTTGAAAACGCATGGCGATTAGGGGAGCTCCCAAATGACTGGAAAAAGGCTAATGTAGTGCCCATCTTTAAAAAAGGGAAGGAGGAGGATCCAGGGAACTACAGGCCAGTCAACCTCACGTCAGTCCCTGGAAAAATCATGGAGCAGGTCCTCAAGGAATCAATTCTGAAGCACTTAGAGGAGAGAAAAGTGACCAGGAACAGTCAGCATGGATTCACCAAGGGCAAGTCATGCCTGACTAATCTAATTGCCTTCTATGATGAGATATCTGGCTCTGTGGATGAGGGGAAAGCAGTGGACGTGTTATTCCTTGACTTTAGCAAAGCTTTTGATATGGTCTCCCATGGTATTCTTCCCAGCAAGTTAAAGACGTATGGGGTGGATGAATGGACTATAAAGATGAATAGAAGGATGGCTAGATCTTCGGGCTCAATGGGCAGTGATCAATGGCTCCATGTCTAGTTGGCATCTGGTGTCAAGCAGAGTGCCCCAAAGGTCGGTCCTGGGACCGGTTTTGTTCAATATCTTCATAAATGATCTGGAGGATGACGTGGATTGCACCCTCAGCAAGTTTGCAGATGACACTAAACTGGGAGGAGCGGTAGATACGCTGGAGGGTAGGGATAGGATACAGAGGAACCAAGACAAATTAGAGGAGTGGGCCAAAAGAAATCTGATGAGGTACAACAAGGACAAGTGCAGAGTCCTGCACTTAGGACAGAAGAATCTCATGTACTGCTACAGACTAGGGACAGATCGGCTAGGCAGCAGTTCTGCAGAAAAGGACCTAGGGTTACAGTGGACGAGAAGCTGGATATGAGTCAACAGTGTACCCTTGTTGCCAAGAAGGCCAATGGCATTTTGGGCTGTATAAGTAGAAGCATTGACAGCAGATTGAGGGACGTGATCATTCCCCTCTATTCGGTATTGGTGAGGCCTCATCTGGAGTACTGTGTCCAGTTTTGGGCCCCACACTACAAGAAAGATGTGGAAAAATTGGAAAGAGTCCAGCGAAGGGCAACAAAACTGATTAGGGGGCTGGAACACATCACTTGTGAGGAGAAGCTGTGGGAACTGGGTTTATTTAGTCTTCAGAAGAGAAGAATGAGGGGGGATTTGATAGCTGCTTTCAACACCTGAAAGGGGGTTGCAAAGGAGATGGATCTAGACTGTTGTCAGTGGTACCAGATGACAGAACAAGGAGTAATGGTCTCAAGTTGCAGTGGGGGAGGTTTAGGTTGGATATTAGGAAAAACTTTCACTAGGAGGGTGGTGAAGCACTGGAATGGGTTACCTAAGGAGATGGTGGAATCTCCTTCCTTAGAGGTTTTTAAGGTCAGGCTTGACAAAGCCCTGGCTGGGATGATTTAGTTGGGGATTGGTCCTGCTTTGAGCAGAGGGTTGGACTAGATGACCTCCTGAGGTCCCTTCCAACCTTGAGATTCTATGATATTCTAAAGGCAGTGTCCAACACCTTATACGGCAGGTAATTTTTAACTATAAACTTTGTTCCAGTAGGACACAACTAATGCTAGTTGGGACGGAGTGAGGAGCTGTACCTATGAAACGTGTATCTGTTAAAAGTGCATCTTTAATTTAACACAGGAACAGCAAATTTTAATTTTAGTGATTTCACTGGTCTGTCTTTGTAAGTAAAACCAGCTTAATAGCTTATTAGCTTTCTGTTGTGAGGAGACTAAGTAGTTCCAGTTGGAGTGTTTATTGTCCCACACTGGCACAGGGGAGAGCTTTCAACAGCCCCAAAGCTTTCTCCCTGACTCCTTCCCATTCTACAATGAATAATGTCTCTTTGCTTTTACACTGATTTTATGCAGGAGAGGAGGGAGTTCAGTTCATAAAATGAATGAGGGGCAAGTTTCCAAACAAGGAGAGACCCATGATCAATACTCCAAAATGCGCATACATAAAACATCCCCCTTCGTTTGTATGCTAAGTGCAGTTGAGCATATCAATGGCTAATGATTTGCTTAACTAGTCATTTGTGCATGCAGTCATCCAACTTGACTATGCAGCTACTCATTATGTGTGCAAGTTTAAATGCACAGACATATGTATTTTACACATGGGCCTCTGTTATCCTTTAATAAAAGCAAAACCCAAACTGACCCAGAATGTCACAGAGGAGATCTCTGCTTCACCCAAATTAGTATTTCTACACATACATATGAAATTTCACTGTGGTGCAATGCAACTTTAGCAACGTTTTTTCCTGATGTAATATTAATGATGAAGTTCTATAATATTTTCCAACCATTTGTGAAAACATTCTGCTCTACACCATGACCTTTCTATAGTAATTAACAAGTCAAAAATGTTTAAAACTATCATCATAAAATGGAAGCACAAAAAGGGGGCTGATGTGCAGCACAGACTGTACAAGACACAGATGAGAATGGGGTAGGATAGTTAACTGCAGCCCTTATATTAGGGCAAAAGTGAATTTAGAATCCTAGTTAATACATAGTGGAAGCAATACAGATTAGTAAAATTATACCATGAATTCTAAGTGGCTGCCTTGTACACCTCTAGAGTCAGAGCGGACCTGAGGCTGGATACTGTCACTGCAGCACTGGTTGAATGAGCTCCATTTTGACCCTCAAGTGACAACTCCACAGGGAGTAACACTGAAAAATGCATGAAGACAGCCATTTAATGTCATTCTCTGGGACACAGGCAGACCTAATGTTTCGGTGTCACAAGAAATAAAAGCTGCATGGACTTTCTTAAAAGGCTTTGTGTGCTCAAGATAAAAGCCAAGGACCTATTTAGAAACACTTTGTGAAATAAGGGACTATAAGGGCTGCACAAAGATTGTTGGATGAGACTCCACTACTTGACTGGAACTTGCATATCAGCCACAATATCACTGTTCCTGTATTTGCGCACACAGTTCACATGTAATGTCACTTCTGAAACCTGTAATTCTGCCGGTTTTCTTCCACCCCTCCTTCACACACTGAGGCATCAGAGTTCCCCTAATCGTTGGGCTAGACACAGGTTCTGCTGCTGTACATTTCCCTGACCTCTCTGAAGATGGTGCTACACGTACCGCTACCGCTATCTTGTTCATCCTCTAGTTGGGAGAATGACAGGCACAGCCTTCTCTGAGACGGTCTGGTTTGTTAATATCTTTCCAGTTTCATGTCTCATCTTCTTGGCCCCATGCGAGAAGATGTCCTGAAGTTGCTATCAAACTCAGATCTCCAACATTGTTAAGATAACAGGATACCACTGTACCACAGAGGCAGCTCGGCAGCTTTGTTTGGTAATTCCTGTCGCTGAGTAGCCCAGTTAAACAGAAGTTGCTGATTATTTGAGCCAAAACCACTGCCACTAGAGAGCTACCTATATGTAATCAATGAGGGTCGACTCTGCCACCCTTACTTATGTCAAGTAGTACATCAGTGGTACTACTCAACATACGGAATAAAGTTGGCAGAATCTATCCTTTAATGCAGACCTTGGAAGATTTAAATGCTAGGGAACATACTTTAAAAGGGTAATGTCAATTTGACAGAACTCAGTATGCACTCTCTTTAAAAGCAGTTTCCTTTGTAGACTTGAAGAGGAGAATTCCCTTAATATGCTTTTCCCCCTTTTCCAGTCACTGCATGGGGAGAATTATTTCATATTGAAAGTGGTCATGACTTCTTTTATGACCCAGATATAAACAACTCCATGCGTAAGTGCTGTGGGAGAGAATGTGTCTGCTCAGATTTATTTGTGAATGTAACAAAAGATGACAGTTGCACTATTTTTAAAATACCTTTTTTTACTTTAATCATGTCAGAGGAATTCTCACTTTCATGGCTGCAGAGAAGATGTAGCCCCAAAATAAATCAGTGAGTTTTCAGTCATTGTTAACTGCTATGACATGAAATATATATTGCAGGACATAGGTGGCGGTGTTAGGCCCTTTGTGATAAATTTATGATGTGGCTTAATTTTTGGAAAATATCTGTAAAATGTACACAGAATGATATGCTCAATAGGTATTTTAACAGTCCTGGTTAATTTAATGGAGAATTATTTCTCTGCTTCAGAGTTCAGTAGGATGGTTTAAAATTACTTACAGAAAAGAATATTATTCTCCGTTAAAATCTGTTTTTAAAGAAATTACATGCAGCCTTACTAATTTCATCTTTAATAAATTCTAAAGTACTTTTCCATAAGGGTTTGACTGCCTCCCCTGTTTTCTGCCAACTATTCCATCTACCTCAGGACTTATTATAGAACCTTATTCCTAAGCAGCTTTGAACGGCTTTAAAAACAAACAAATAGGCAAAACTTTTGAGAAAATTCTTCCTCCTGCCTCCAAATCATAGAAGTGTAGGGCAGGAAGATACCTCCAGAGATCATCTAATCCACCCCCATCCCCTCCTCTGTGCTGAGGCAGGACCTACACCATCCCTGACAGGTGTTTGTCTAACCTGGTCTTAAAAAACTTCCAGTGACAGGGATTCTACACGCTCCCTTAGTAACCAATTCCAGTGCTTAACTATCACGATAGTTAAGGGTCTCAATATCTAACCTAACACTCCCTTGCTGCAGATTGAGCCCACAACTTCTTGCCCTAACTTCAGCTGACATGGAGAACAATTGACCGCTGTCCTCCTTATAACAGCCCTTAACATGTTTGAAGACTGTTATCAGGTCCCCCACCCAGTCTTCTTTTCTCAAGATTAAACATGAACAATTTTTTTTAGCCTTTCCTCATAAGTCAGGTTTTCTAAACCTTTTATCATTTTTGTTGCTCTTCTCTGGACTCTCTCAGTTTGTCCACATCTTTCTTATTCAATCTGTGATCTACTATAACCTTCAGATCCTTTTCAGCAGTACTGTCACCTAGCCAATTATTCCCCATTTTGTAGTTGTTCATTTTCACTTGTCTTTACTGAATTTCATTCTTCTGATTTCATAGCAATTCTCCAATATCATTTTGAATTTTAATCCTATCCTCCAAAATGCTTGCACCCCTCCCAGCGTGATGCCAACCACAAATGTTGTAAGTATACTCTCCACTCCATTATCCAAAGTATTAATAAAAATATTGACTAGTACTGGGCCAGGACAGACCCTGTAGAGTTCCCACTAGTAAAGTCCTCCCAGCTCAACAGCAAACCATTGATTACCACTTTTTGCATATGGTTTTTCAACCAGTTGCGCACACGCCTTATAGTAATTCCATCTAGAACACCTTTCCCTAGTTTGCTTCTGAGAATGTCATGTAGAACAATGTCAAAAGCCTTACTAAAATAAAAACATCTCATCTACTGCTTCCCCCCAATTCATTAGGCCAGTAACCCTGTCAAAGAAGGAAGTTAGATTGGTTTGGGGAATTATAGACCAGTATCTTTCCAGGTATCAAAGTTAGGCTGACTGGTCTATAATTTCCCACAACTTCTTTGTTCCCCTTTTTAAAGATAGGTATAAGTTTGCCCTTCTCCAGTCCTTTGCAACCTCACTCATTCTCCACGAGTTCTTGAAGAGAACCACTAATGGGTTTGAGCTTGCTTCAGCTAGTTTAAGTAACCTATGGTGAATTTCATCAGGCCCTATTGATTTGAACACATCTAATGATGCTTTAAATTGTTCCTTCCCCCTCTTAGTAATATTCATTTTGTTAAAACAATTAACCTTTTAAGTGAAGATTGAAGCAAAACAGGCATTAAACACCTCAGTTTTCTTAGTGTCCTCTGTTACTAGCTCTCCTTCCCACTGAGTAGCAGATCTACACTTTCCTTAATCTTTCTCTTGCTTCTAATGTATTTATAGAACCTCTTCTTATTGTCTTTTATGTCCTTCGCTATATGTAACTCATTTTGTGCCTTAGCCTTCCTGATTTTGTCTCTACATGCTTGTGCTATTCTTTTGAGGAAGTTCTCCCACAAAGAACACCCATCAAAGACCCAAGATGGTCCAGATTCAGTCCTGAGCTAGTAACAGACTTCCTAGATATGAAAGTGTCATAACTGTAGAGTCTGATACCATTGTGGACATCCAGGGCTAGAAAGGGAGCTTTATAAATGGGATATTCTGAGTGGAAAGCATTCACCTTTAGCCTTGGATGGTTCTGAGATAAGGTTTTAACATTTCGGCATTGAGGGTATAAAAAAAATGTATTCTAGGTCATGGTTTTAATGGCTCCTTCTGGATCAGGTACAGATGGACTCCTGGTAACTAAAGCACAAGGGTTTTCAGCCAAAGGATAAAAGAAATAATCCCATTTTAAAAATAAAAACTCCCTAAAATATTCCTTAATTTTTTTTTATAATATAGGTGATATGCGTGGAGTACATTGGATGTACTATGAAGGTTTCATTAGTATGCATTTGGATTAGCAGAATCATTCACAAGTAGCAAAACTGCAAGTGAGTTATGGAGCTCATCCCAAATGATGGAGATACTATTGCTTCACTGACTCAGAGAAGAGTGCCATCTACTAAATTACCAGTATCACTTCCTTCAGTACATAGGTATACTTTGGAGGACCCATCCTGATACTAATCTGTGAAACTGACAGGTTCATAATGCAAGGTGGAATGGGTGTAAGCCTCACTAATTTATTATTGATTCTGAATTAGCGCTGAAATAGAAATGGACTCTTTGACCAAAACAAACAGCTGTTTTTCTTGCAAGGCTATCTATTTTCTCTTTTAAATACCCCAAATGCATTCCTGTGTATTTCCCCTCATGGTCCAAAGGAGGAAGATTAGTTAGCTGTTTGTGTGAGCTGCACTGGAGTATGTTTTGACCAGAGCCTACCTGGCTATGAGATGCAGTCACATAATACATATGGGGTGAGATTCTGTGCTGCACCTCAAAGAGACACAGCATGCACCTCACAACCCCAGGAGAAGGGAGCTTTTAAGACAATTTTGTGTCCTTCTGATCCTGGGCTATTCCAGGGGCTGGAGAGGCCTCTGGTATAATTTAGATATCTCTGGGGGACTGTCTAAACTCTAGAAGCCTCCCTGGGCTGCCCTATGGGCTGCAGAGCAGCCTGGAATCTCTGCAGTGCTGTGTGATGCTGCAGCCCCACCCTTGAAACCCCCTTCCAGCCCAGCCTCCAGCAGCCTGCTACACTGGGACTTGCAAGGGACTCATCAGAGGAGCAGCTTTTGGCTGTCTTACATAATGCCTGTGCCAGGACTTGTCCCCTTTGCTGGATATGGAGTTATTAAATGGTACTCTGGCCCTCTTACATGACATATTGTTAATGTAGGTTCTGCTACACTAAATATAGAAAACAATTTGCTTACCCATAACTGCTGTTCTCTAATTGTAGCTTCTTCTCACTTGCTCCTTGCCACTTGCCAAATATCCCCAAACCTCAGAATATAATTGAGGATTCAGAACTGATTGCATATCCAGTATCATTAAATACAGTTTTTCAACTAAATATGAATATGGGAACTTAGAAGCCAGTTGTTCAGATCTATATTCCCCTCTTGGGGAATTACTGTATTTCTAAAACCAGTGAAGAGAAAGGCAAATGTTTTAGTCCCCCCCCAAGTGCACAAAGGGACCAGGATTTCATTAGTTAAAGGACTGAGAAACAGCTTTGCTGTAACAGTCATCTGGTCTGACTTGGTAATATGCTGGATGGTTGGGTGGTGATCTAAGCAAGATGAAGGAAACAGAGGGTAATGAAACTTAGGCTGAAACATACCATGTAAATGCGGCACTACTATGTCCTGAAAGATAGTGCAGGTAATATGAATAAAGTATTCTTGTAACTCACAAAAAAGAGTGAGAATTTGGAAAAGCCACCTTGAAAGACAAATTCAGAACAGTCATGCAGAGATGCAAAAAAGTGAATTCACTTACTTGTAGGTGACCTTGTTTACCTACCTTAAAGGTGACATTCCAAACTGGAGACTTGTGGTATAGAGAAACCCATGCAGAAATAATATGCAAAATGAATAAGCAAATGGTTTTTTTCCATGAATACTCATCTTCACAGATGAAGATATTCAAGTGCAGACAAGTATTTACTAGTCATTGTTTTCATCTGACATTCAGTAATCCCCTACTTTTAAAATTTTTTCATCCATTCAAGAAAGAGAAACAATAGCATGCAATTTAGCTGGTCAGTCTCACATCAAGAAAGCCAAATAGCAATCAGAATAGTCAAAGGTAAACAGTTTACAAACACTGCCTAGGCTGAAAATTATTTATATAAATTTGGTTAATACTTAGAGGTAACAAATAAATTCACAGAAGTCAGGATTGGCTAATGTTAATCATATCCCGAGGGATCTTCCTCAGATTTACGGGGAAATGACAAGAAAAATATTCAAAAGACAGAGGTGCTTCATTTGTTCTCTGCTGAGGCAAAAGCTTCACTTACAAGACAAAAAGACCACCTGCAACAAATGAAGCTATTTGCTTTGGGAGCAGTATTGCAGACCAGCTAGGTGGACCTTTTGGTTAGTTGGTAATACATGGCTGAAGATATGAAGATGGAGTCCACCATTGCAAATAATAGGTTTTAGACCAGCATTGTATACAGCCAATTAAATCTCCTTGTTGGAAAAACAGCATTCATAGCAGCATGATAGCAGCAAGCACCATATATAGCTATGGGTCATCCATGTTCTACACCATTGGTCCTGAAGTGATTTGATCAAGTATTGCAACCTTGACTAAGGTACCAAGATACTAAATGAAGAGGGTAGCACAGAAAGTGTAACTGACCCTTAAAAAAAAAAAGTGAAAACGTAGGTCCAGATCCTCAAAGGTATTTAGGTACCTAACTCTCATTGATTTCAATTGAAGGAACCTAATACCTTTGAAAATCTGGTCCTTAATTACTTAGCATATGTCCTTTCTCTGTTTTTCCCCCCAGAGCAAGCAGGCAGGAAAGAAATCATTGATGAGTCTGTGGGTGAAAATATTTCAACATAGGGTGTTATAAATACTATAACCAAAACATTAGTGAGATCAGATTAAACTTCTGTTGCAAATGCTCCCAAGAGCTACAAGAATGAGGCATGAAATAAAGAAATCAAATACACTGGCTTAATAGTCTTCAATATCATTGGAGGAAGAATTGTATCTCTCCATTGTCAGTTTCTTCAGGTTATTTTAAAGCTGAGAAGTTGGTTTTATAGTTTCACTCAGAAGGTAACAAGGAGTCCAGTGGCACCTTAAAGACTAACAGATATATTTGGGCATAAGCATTCGTCGGAGAAGTGGGTTCTTTACCCACGAAAGCTTATGCCCAATAAATCTGTTAGTCTTTAAGGTGCCACCGGACTCCTTGTTTTTTTTGTGGATACAGACTAACACGGCTACCCCCTGATACTTGACTCAGAAGGTAAGAATTCTTTGCAAATTAATCCACACAAGCCATTTCTATCATGAGTGGAAAATATGCTTTTCAAAATGAGTTTAGATCTCTGCTGTTTAAGGTTGAGCAAAGTCATTGTGCTGTGGCAGCAAAATATTTTTATTAATTTCCTATTAGCAAGGGGGGGGAATAAGGCAAATAGCAAAATTAAAAGGTAATTTTTATACTGATTTTCATTCCTTTCACTTTTACAAAAGTGTATAAAACTCATTTTGACTGTACACAAAATCTACTTCATTTCTCATTTTTGTGAAAGTAATTAGGCTTGCTGCAGTACCATAATTATTTCATATACACAAAGGAATTAGTTAGCAGTCTAATATGTGCTTTTGATAGGGGAATGACAGAATTAAACAGAATTACTATGGTCCATATTTGAAGACTTACAGATGCTGTGCGCTACATGGCACAGGAGGAAATAATTTAAAAAAAAAAAGAAATGGAATGCTTCAGAAGAGTCCTTCATTAGGGAAATGCTGCAGACCCACCGCATTAGTGATTTTGGGGCGTCTTTTCCTGGTAATGGCTATCATGCCATGAAAATCCATCTATTTGATGAAAGCAATAGCATGATATACAGCATACTTCCCTGAGGCCATATAAGTGCTGCTTATCTGGATGCATGCTCCAGATCCCAAGGCCCTGCGCATGGTTAAGCCTGAAACAGTTGATCGCTGTTTTTGCCAAGTGTGTACAAAGCACAATGGACATTGGCTTTTTATTCAAAACTTCCTTTTCTTGCATTATAATATTTTTTTTGCCTGTTTTGCATCTCTGCTTTTTCTTATTTTTGCCTCTTTACCGCATCTTCCTCCTCATGTAATATTAAAGTGAAAACACATGACTGCAGCCCAGCCCCTGTCCATTTACTCAGCTGCACCTACTTATTCAATTTAAATTGGAAGGAGAGTTTACCAACTTTTAAAAATAAATCCAGGATCAGTGCAGAGTATTGTATAAACAACGGTCTAATTTCATTTCTGCTTGGCTTTAAAGATTTTTTGGGGGGGAGGGAGGGAGGATTTACAAATGACCTTTCTGCTAGGGAAAAACAGAACATGGCTGTTCTTTACTTGGAATCTTCCCCTTCAAAAAGGCTATGATAAAATTAACAGGCCCTGAAACAAAACTGAGAGTTTAAATTAATGGCTTCTGGCAAACCGTCAGCTGATATTAACTCTATCATTCAACACGTCAGTTTAGGAAGCTTCAGGATAGGGCATTTGAATGTGAGACTCTTGATTAACAGATTAAATGAATTCCACTTTATCTTTCAATGCAGTGCTGTAAACCAGGACACCTGACTGGCTAATCCTCAATGACTTTTTGGTAACTATCCCTGGCTTTATCTTGGATTGCGAGTGCCATAAAAGTAAGGCAAACATAGTAAAGCAGATAGTTACTAGAAAATAGTAGCTAGACATCTGGTATTCCAACTGGCTAGTTTAGATTCTATTTAGGCTAATACTGGAATAGGCTCACGCCACAGAATCCTGATTTGGATTTCAATACAGCCTACATTTTGGATGTAGTTATTGTTAATATTTATATCATGGTAGAATCTAGAAGCTCAGCTGAGATTAGGGCCCCCTTGTGAGAGCAACTGTACAAACACATATTGCAGGCAGTCTCTTCCCTGAAGAGTTTACAATCTAAATAGATGAGAGGAAACAGGCATGGACAGAAAAAGGACTAAGCCTAGGCCTAGTCCTGTGCCCTAACCACTGGACCACCCTGACTCCCACTACTGTATCTGTAAATCTCAAGTGCAAGCATTTTTCCATAGTTAAAGATGCATTGAGGTTTGCAGATATCATAGGGATTAAATTTACATAGTGAGGGCCATATTTCAAAATTCAGATCTTAGTTTGGATTTTGAACACCCTAGAATTTGGCTGTGTGATTAGATATGGGAGTTTAGTACAGGTGTCTAATTCCTTGTACATCAGCACAAACAATTTACGGGCAGACTGATGTATTTTGGAGGGGCAAACATCAACTTCTCATGATTGAAATAACTATTTAATTTAATAATATTTAATAATAAATTATAATAATAAATTTAATAATAAATTTCTCATGATTGAAATTTAAAAATATTTTTGGGGGACAAAAGTCTAAATTCCTGTGTCAAAAAAATCCATGTTGCAAAACACATTTTGCAAAACACTGCTAACTAATCATTTGCTTTCATTTTCCTTTCCTTCTGTGGACTGGAATATTCTCCCAAATCACTTCATTTCTGTCTTTGGGTAATTTATCATGAACTTGCAGGATGATTGGGGATCTTTCTCTGGAGGGGGAAACAAACATTTGCTTTCTATGCTTTATTTAATATTCCCAAATGTACTACAGCCAACCTACTTCTCCCCTTCGTCTTTTCTTTCTGGCTTGATCAGTTGCACAAGACAACAGATGTATGCTTGCAGGTGTTAAATGCAGATTTGTTTTCTGCAGGTCTGGCGAGTGTGATCTTCCTTTCCATTAGACACAATGTCAGTCTTTTTGGCTTTAGTTTCTAGTGTAGAGCTCCTCTTTCAGTCACCCCTTTAAGTATTTTTATTTTCTTTCCAAGCAGGGTAATTTGTGTTGGTGAGGCCATGACAGTTCATTAACTCCTATCACAAAAAATATTCCTCTATTCCTGTTAAATCTCTTCAAGACATGTTCTAAGTGGGAAACACATCCCTTTGAAGAGCATGCCATCCTACCTCACTCCTTAGATCTCGTGACCAGATGTGATTAGAAAGTCATTTTCATGCGTTCCCCAAGAAATGTAACTCTTTTGACCATGCTTCAAACCTTAAAACATTGAATACTTTTAAGTCCCTTTGTCACTGTGTATGCACATCCCACCCCACCCTTTGGGGCAAGACAGGGTGATGATATCAGCACAGTTAGTCACCAGAGCAGCTCTTGGGGTGTCCACGGTTTGGTCCAGAAGCTGGGGTTACAGCCTAATGGCCAGAGTCAATATGGCAGGGAAAGGTGGGGGCTGCCACCAGAGGGGGGTGACGGCCCGGGCCCACCCAACTCCACCGGGCCCTGACCCAGGGCCCTAACAGTGACAGAGCGGTCCATCACTGGGTCAGCAGGGAATCCCACTGACCTTACTGGGGTGGGAAGATACGACTCGCTCACCCTCCCTGGGTCACTTCCTACCATAGCTCCAGAAGCTGCTGTCCGTGGGGTGCCAGAGTATCTAAGCTCCTCAGTGTGGATGGTCCTCTAGGGCTCCTTGGGCTCCAGGCCTCCAATCCATCTTGCAGGGTCTCTGGGTCTTGCAAGCAAGGGCTGTGGTAGGTCTTCAGCTGGAGCTTTGGCCAAAGATCCTTCCCCTCTAGCAGTCAGCCCAGAATAAGCTGGGCTGCTCTCTTTCATACTGAGGCAACAGTTGGAGCATGCCCAGCATGGTCTAAGGAGAGGGACTTCTGCCGCCCACATTGTGGGGTTAACCCTTTTTTCCTCTCCAGTGCGGGGTATGCATACTCCGTCATACCTTGCTGAGTCAAAGAGCACTGCAACACTTGGCAGTTCTGTAGTGCTTTACATTTAAGAATGTCACGACACTCTACAGACATGAATGAATGTGTGGAAGGGAAGTTACCACAGTCATTTAGAAGATGGGGCAGCAACAGAAGCAATAGGTTAAGTGAATTTCCAAAGATCACATAGCAAGTCAGCGTCAGTACAGTAACTTCAATCTGATACTAGTATTCCGAGTGCCACTCATCTTGTCTAAACCACAAAGCGTAAAGGGGCATTCCTTTGGCCTTTCCAAGAATTGATTTATCTCATAAAGATGTTTTTTTATTTATCCTCATGCACTAAATCTTGCTGCTCTGATAGGTGGTAGAAGTCTGGCAGTGCAGTGAGTTCCTGCTCATTGAATCTATGGAAAACTCGTACACTACTAAGAATAAGCTTCCTGGTAAGTCTCTCACTCCTTGCATAGAAGAGTCAGAATTAAATCATTCCATTCTGCTGGGATTCTCTCACTAATCAGTGCTGTGAATGGTTTCACAGCTCTTTGTTTCTGTCAGCTTAATTGTTATTGAATTTCAAGCTCACAGGAAAGTATTGTTGCTTTCTCAATTAAAAAAAATACTATGGGTAACCAAGCCACTACTATAGACTGTTCCAGCAACATTGTTTGGCCAGTACAAAGTAGCATGCTACTAATAGAGAAGTATAGGATAAATTGTACAGAGAGGTGACTGCATGGGCACTGTAAGACTGCGTTACGCATCTGTCAAGGTTCCTTCCCCACTCTGAACTCTAGGGTACAGATGTGGGGACCTGCATGAAAACCTCCTAAGCTTACTTTTACCAGCTTAGGTTAAAACTTCCCCAACGTATAAACTATTTTACCCTTGGACTTCCACTGCCACCACCAAACTTTATCTGGGTTCCTGAGAAAACGTAGTTTGGAAACGTCTTTCCCCCCAAAATCCTCCCAACCCTTGCACCCCACTTCCTGGGGAAGGTTTGGTAAAAATCCTCACTAATTTGCATAGGTGATCACAGACCCAAACCCTTGGATCTTAGAACAATGAAAAAGCATTCAGTTTCCTTACAAGAAGACTTTTAATAGAAGTAAAAAAGAATCACCTCTGTAAAATCAGGATGGTAGATACCTTACAGGGTAATTAGATTCAAAACATAGAGAATCCGTCTAAACAAAACCTTAAGTTACAAAAAAGACACAAAGACAGGAATATTCATTCTATTCAGCACAGCTATTTTCTCAGCCATTTAAAGAAATCATAATCTAACGCATATCTAGCTAGATTACTTACTAAATTCTAAGACTCCATTCCTGTTCTGTCCCCGGCCAAAGCATCACACAGATAGACACAGACAGACTCTTTGTTTTTCCCTCCCCCCAGCTTTTGAAAGTATCTTGTCTCCTCATTGGTCATTTTGGTCAGGTGCCAGCGAGGTTACCTTTAGCTTCTTAACCCTTTACAGGTGAGAGGATATTTCCTCTGGCCAGGAGGGATTTTAAAGGGGTTCATCCTTCCCTTTATATTTATGACAGCATCCCAAGAACAAGGGTGGAACTACAGTGCTAGTGCTTTCAGTCTATTCCAGCACTACAGTGGGTGCAGAAGGACCCAGTGCAACATACTACAGGGGTGAGCCATGCTCTGAGTAAGTGCCTTTGCAATAATGCTAATCATGCTTGTTCCCTCTTGCAAGCTCTTTTGTGTGCGTTATAAGCATGGCAGGGCCATGTGTGCTGGGCCATGACTTTAAATAAAAGCTATTCAGGCTAGAAGTATATGGTGGCTCTCTGAATATGAAAGAGCGTAACCTGCACTTGTATGCAAGGTGTGTATTGAATGGAAAAGCTCCGTTATTTTACAAGGGCCCCTAACAGGGGCACAAGAGCTCCAGTGCCTCAGGGTTGAAGCAAGGCAAGCTGGAGACAAGGTCAAGAAACAGAACAGGCTGGGCTCAGCTCAGGTAAAAGGAAAGGGCTATCAGCCAAGTGCACAGCAGCAACCAAGAAGCTCTCCTTGTGAGGAGACCTAGGTAAAATAAGGTTATCTGATGGAAAGGAGGGAGGCTACTGCCTTATAGGGAGACACCCCAATTTGTAGTGGGTATCACAGAATCAACTTCTAGAGGATTCACCAACCATTTACAATGTCCTTCTCCCACACCAGATAAGTACAACCCCGGAAGCCAGGGATTCCTTAATATGGGAGAGTAGGGGCAGGGTCAAAGGAATGAATTTTGCATTTAGTTCTGTATGGTGTGGTCCAGGCTCAGCTCTCCATTTTGCAGGATTGCAAAGGCCTCTGCAAAGGTTCTGAAGACCAAGTCGTGTGTGTGTGTGTGTGAGAGTGAGCGTGAGAGTGTACACACACACCTTCCCAGACTAGTCAACAGTCTAACAGGGGAATAGAGCTGCCACGGGAGAGGTGAACTCTCGTGTAGCCAGGGCCATTCCCAGGGAGGGCTTTGAGTACAGAACAGACACTTGAATTCTACTCTGTAAACAATAAAAAACAAACGCAGCGAGCTAAGCTAAGCGGCAGGGTGATGTGTTCACAGCCATGCAGTTTGCTAAGCAGACAGGCTGCTGCATTTTGAACCAAGTGGAGCTTTTTTAGGATGTGTGGTTTCATTCCTAGGTACAGTGAACTGTAATAATCGAGCCTGATGACCATAAATACATGGGTCACTGGGGTTAGATCTGTGTCTGATAGGACAGGTACAATCTTCTGCCCAGTCACAGGCATTTCTTAACACCGCGGTTATTTTGGGATCCAGTAACACTGAGGAGTCCACAGGAACCTAACTTAACAAACTTAGGGCAGTAGCCCTCAACAGAGGGGATTTTACAGAGGAGCTTCCCTCATGTTCCTAGCATCACCTCAAGTTCAACATTAGCCAGCTGCTCTTCATCCAGATGCTGATTTTAGCTAGGAATTGAGAGAGCTGGAGATGGTGCTATTTACATTTGATGTAAAGGAGATGAAAAGCAGGAGGGCACCCACATAATTCTGGCACTTTTACCCATATTATCTCACCAACTGCTCCAAACAGGTTGATTGCATCCATAGTGGATACTCTTTGTCAAGAATGGCAAATGCAAGAAAACCAGAAGGAGATACTAGCCACCCCCTAAACTACATATGCTGTGAGTGGGGACTACAGTGCAGGTGATGGTGGCAGAATAAGGCTCAAATAGCTCAGAGCTGGGGAAAGAGATGTGCCTGCTCAATAACCCATTTGCCACCCAGCTTGTTCTCTGCATTGACTGCTTAGTTAACATGGGAACTGCCCTTAAGAGTACTATGGGCCATGTCATTGCACAAAGGAAAGGATAGGGCCCATCGCAGGCAGCCCACTTTGGTTTCCACAGAATACAAGAGCCTGAGCATTTAGAATTAGGGGCTCGGCAGCAGCCATAGGACTGAATTATTGGCACTGACTGCCCTTCAAATTACAGTGATGACTCTTACAATTTTTCAAACTGCCTTTGATAACTAATTAAGGGTTACCTCAGCATTTGTAGTGTCCCTGAGGTATATCACTTTGCACTTCAGTGGTGCCTTCAATCTAAGGATCTCAAAGCACTTCACTTAGCCATATGGTCTGGATCCACAAAGGGACTTAGGTATTGTAATACTGAGCTGGAAAACTACTGAAATCCACAAAGCCTGATTTAGGTGCCTAGGCTCCCTATGCAGTGCATGAGGAGAAATAGGCACCTAGGATCTATATTGGGGTGGGCAAACTTTTTGGCCCTAGGGCCACAGTGGGGTTGCAAAACTGTATGGAGGACCAGGTAGGGACGCCTGTGCCTCCCCAAACAGCCTGGGGCCCCACCCCCTATCTGTCCCCTCCCATTTCCCACCCCCTTCAGAACCCCTGACCCATCCAACCCCTGCCCCCACTCCTTGTCCCCTAACCACCCCCCTGGTACCCCACCCCCTATCCAACCCCCCTGCTCCCTGACTGCCCAGACCCCTATCCACACCCCCGCCCCCTGACAGGCCCCTCCACACCTATCCAACCCCCTGTGTTCCCAGTCCCTTGACCGCCCCCCTCCCAGAACCTCCACCCCTGCTCCCTATCCCCTGACTGCTCCCTGGGACCCCTGCCCCTTATCCAACCCACCCACTCCCTACCCCCTAACCATGCTGCTCAGAGCAGCAGGAGCTCGCAGCCACACTGGCACACTGCCCAGCAGGAGCAGCGGACCAGAGCGCTGCCCACACGGTGAGGTGAGGCTGTGGAGGAGAGGGGACAGCAGGGGAGGGGCCAGGGGTTAGCATCCCTGGCCGGGATCTCAGGGGCTGGGCAGGACAGTCCTGTGGGCCGGATGTGGCCCTTGGGCCGTAGTTTGCCCACCTCTGATCTATATTCTAAAAAAGCCAACATGCTGGGGGGGGCAGAGAGTCATTTAGGCTAGCCAACGGGAGATACCAATGAGAGGAGTGTGATCTAAGCCCCACCACTCTCAGGGAGTTCAGCACGTAAGTGCAGGCTTCAGGGAGGTGCCTATTTCTGCTAGCAATCCACAATTGGGAACCCAGCTCCTGGAGTCAGGCAACTTAGGTACGTACCTAAGCCGTTCTTGTAACTACACACAAAATGAAAGAGGAGGCAGTTTCCCTTTACCCCAGTGTGTAGGGTACTCATCCAGAATGTGGGAGACCCCCTTGGTTCCCTTCCTCCCTCTGCCTGATGAGGAGAGGAGATCTGAATCTGGGTTTCACACCTCTCTCCAGGCAAGATTGATGTTGCCCTGCCTTTAAGGATCATGCTGAGGCTTGCATGTGAGATAGATGACTGCCTTAAGTGCAGGAGACATGCCCAGCGGCAGAAACTTGGGTGCTTAGGGAGCTTTTACAGCAGAAATTTAGGCGCCAAGTGAGTTCAGGTGCCTACAGGGTTAGGTTGCAGCTAAGCAGGGGTCTTGTGGAAGGCAGTGATGCTGAAACCTAGGACTTATGTGCCTACATGTGGGCTTTAGGTGGCTAAGTCTTTTCGTGAACCTGGCCCTATGTGGATCAATCCTCAAGGTATTGGACAATGTCTCTATAATGTTATTTGGCCAGTATAGTATATAGGATACTGCAAATACCTAGGTAACATTATCTACAACAGGCGTCTAAGGTAAGTAAACCTGTAAACCTTTTCCACTTTAGATATAGCCACCGTAGGTTATTGAATGAGACATAAGCAATGTAATAAAATTGCAGCTCTGGTCACTTTGAAAGCATGTGTATTTTATTTTGAACAACAGCTTTTGTGACTTTATGCACATGAGATCCGTTTTATAAGGTGCAATGCTTACAGATTTAAGGATTTTCTTGTTTATGAAAATAAACTGAATCAATTTATTTGACAAATTTATATACTGACAAATGCTATACTCATTTATTGGGTTCACATTTAAAAATGGCTTGGGACTGTATTTTGCTCATTATGGATTGCTCAGGCCACAACCCCCTTGCTTTGGGGGCCCATTCAGAGAACTAGGAGATGAGTATTCACAATACAGAGGAACTTGAAGTGATGTGTGGGAACACCCTACACAGCTACAGAGGGTCAGCTGAAATGTCATTTGCAGTGGCTCAGGTCCCTAGTGTAGACAAGTCTAGTAGCCATACATTGTAACAGTGTGGGCCTGTCTCAACTAGTAGTTAAATCATTCTCAGCACCGGGTGAAGGGGATGTGCTGCTGACAACCTCTGTCAGAAATGTGTCTGCTGCTCTCTTATATCCACGGCCATTATGAGCAACAATATGTCTAACATGGAGATTATGGATAGACTAAAACAAAAGTGGAGAGGTCAACAAATCTGCCAGTGTCTGCACAAAAGAGTGAAGAAGTCAGCAAATCCCCCCATGCATGTACAAGTTTCAGATTGCAGCTATCACTTCTTTTGGACATGAAAACCCCAGATGTTTAATATAGAGAGCAGTTTTATCCTTTCATTGCTAGCCCTCATCCTCCTATGCCATCAAATGTGCTTTATGTTGTCCATAGCACTGAACATTGTTGACTCCTAATAATGTGAGGAAAGAAAGAAGGGAAATGTGTTGCGTTTGGGGTTTTTGTTTACCCTGCAATAATGTTGATAAGGCTACTTTCATCTTTAAGCAATTTGGCTGGATGAAAGAAATTCTGACTGCATGTATGTCTGAATAACTAGCATCAGATCATAAATCTGAATAATCCCCATCCTCACCTCCTGGTTTTATGATCACTTAAATTATCTAGCCTCAAGTATTTTTCAAGTATTCCATGTTTCTAACCAGGTATTTGGTGATGGCGAAATGTCCTGTTTTTATTACAAGGAAGGCCCAGGCAGCAGTGAATGGATTTTGCTTTCCTAGGCCTATATAAGTGTAACCCTTCTGCCCATCAGAGTTGGCATCAATAAGGGCCGGGTTCAGTATCTAGGGGTTCCATTCCAATAACACAATGCAAAACTGGCTAGAGCCCCCACCCAGTGACCTGGAACAAATGCATACCAGCCCCCCGGGCACCTCTAAGAGGCAATGCTTCCCCTCATGCAAGCACAGAGTCTAAGTTCAGCAAAAGCCTTTTAATAACAGGGAGAAAACAATGTGGCATTATGTTGGGGAAACACCACAAACATGATTCGTAACACGAACCACGAACCATGAACCAGAAGAGCCACCCCAAGCAGATTGGGCCATTCTTTTCCCTTTGGTTCTTGAGTCCAGCAACCCAGAAGTCACCCAAAGTCCCAGAAGTCCAGCAACCTAAAAGTTCATCTGCAGAGCTTACCTCCCAGCCTGGGTAGAAAAGGGGGAGGTATGGGGGCACCTGACATGCTCCACTGCTTGTGTCGATGGCCAGCTGCCCTGCCTCTCCATGGGGGTCTGCTGCAGCCTTCACCATGAGCTGCTCCACTCAGCCAGCCATCCTGCAAGCCATTCCACCAGCCGTGCTGCAAGCCACTCCTCTCCAGCAGATGTCCTGCTAGTCGCTCACCAATATAGCTTCAGCCCCCCCCAACTTAACAGCACTCAGTGATTTCAGCTCTTAGTAATCTTAGCTTCTTTAGTGATTTCAGCTCATAGTGGGGAAGCCTCAGTGCTGGTACAACATTAGACCAAAGTGAAACCAGATCAACAGCTTATGACCAGACTCCTAATAGAATCAAAATTAGCTCCAATATTATACAGTAAAAAGAGAAAGAAGATGGAAGAGGGCAAACCACTAAGTACAAATACCTATCACCAGCCTCTCTCCATTCACTGGATTTTGGAACCCATGTCCCTTGCCTAGTGAGTGCTACTTAGTTGAGAGCGAGTCCCTCCATCATAAAATGCCAAGTACAGTTCTACTGTCCTTGATTCACATAACCAGGATAACAACACTGTATTCATCCTGCCCCAATAACAAAGAGACTGGGGATCCCACAGCAGCCAAAGTGACCAGGTGGGCAAGCAGTCCCATCATGCTAGGCGGGGTGGTGTGCCCATGCAAATGAGATCAGCCCCTGAAGTCTTTTTCCACAACTCACCACCAGATGTCAGAGTAGATCTCATTCTGACTCTGCTTACATCAGTAAAGATAGTTTTCACCCACTTTCTTCTAGGGCAGAAATCTGTCACATTCTGCACCCCTTCTCCTTTATATTTATAGTAATGAGTGCTTAGGATAAAATTCTCTCCTCCACAAAGGGCTTACACAATGCCTCTAAAGCAGGGAAGTACTACTTTAGCTCTAAAAATACTGAAGTGGTACATAGACCTTTGTCAGTAGACTTAATGGAGGATGACACTTCTGGTTTGCATCATCTTTTGAGGTTTCAGGATCTGTTTTTGTTCCCTGCTGGAATGAAAAAAAAACCTTTCAAATATTTTTGTGACAATTCAATTGTGTCATTGTCCATTTCCAGACCAAAACCTGTGCGAGTGCGCATCTGGGCTCTGGTGTGAAATGTGCAATACTCAAGTTTAAAGCCCTGTGCTCCCTGAATCAGAGTTTTTCTTCCCAGATTGCTCTGTATCGGGTAGAATAGGGTCTTGAACTGGGATCTCCTATATTTGAAGCCAGTGCACTATCTGCCAGGAATAGCAGGAATTCTGTCTACTGATCGAAAATGTCACCAAAATTGATATGTTTAGATGAAACAGCATATTTCAGCTAAGAAACATCATTTTATGGAAAGTTTTCAGAGTAACAGCCGTGTTAGTCTGTATTCGCAAAAAGAAAAGGAGTACTTGTGGCACCTTAGAGACTAACCAATTTATTTGAGCATAAATTGGTTAGTCTCTAAGGTGCCACAAGTACTCCTTTTCATTTTATGGAAATGTTCTGATCAGCTCTATTCGGCAGACCCTCATCATAGGATGATCTCATTCAAGTCCAGACTTTTTCGGGGGGGTGGGGGGAGAGATATTGTCTTTTGTCAGGCTCTTGGTAGAGATTCTTTATTAAACTGTATATCAATGGATAAAATTGTCAGAATTCAATAATAACTATCCTCACTTTCTTCCCATCCAATTCCTTTGTGGCCATCAATGGAGTTCTGAAGCCAGAGGGAACTAAAAAGCCACTGCTTTCAGGGTACGCTTATGTGCGAGGATGTATTGATAGTTTGTTGTGCTAGGAAGGAGAGCTTATGAGTGCCTCTGGCAACTGGCGGTGTGTCCTGATCTTATATAAATTTAAAGATAGCAATAGCAAAAAAAGGGTTTTCTTTAGCGAAGCCCTGTGGTAATAGTAGGAAAAGTAAACAGAGCCACGAATGTATAACCACAAAAGGAACCTTCATTCCTAAACAAACAAACAAATACTACAAAGCCCACCAGCTGAAGCTATTTAATAAAATGCCAGTAGTGTAACTAGAACTAGCAGTAGGAATTGTGATAGATTATTCTTGGTCAACTTTTATACTAAGCACAACCATTAAGTGAGAGGATTGGTCTGTAAGCAATAAAAGTCAGAACTTCTATTTTGATAATCCCTCCTGCTTTTTATTCCTGTTAGTCCTGCAACTAAGAGGGAGACAGTTGACATCCATCACAATAACACAAACACAAACACAAATATATTAATTTTACAAAAATAGATTTCATTTTAAGATAATATAAATAAATATTGAAGACATGAAAGTGAATTTCAGTGGAGTTATTGTGGATTAAGAGTAGTGTATCTGAGGGAAGAATCTGACCTTAGAGATTTAGCAGCTGTCCTAACCTAAGAATGGGTAAACCCACTAATAACTCTGTGGAAACCTCCCTAAATGTTGGGTTGAATTCAGATATTTTTGTAACTGTATCTCCTACCCTTTTCCCCCGCAAACAATACAGTATAAGTGGTACAACAAATAAAATTAATGTGTAACAAAGGTTTATATAAGACAAATAATTGTTAAAACAGCACATTAGATTTTGAAATTATTTATTTAGCTTTCTTCAGCTATTTAATGCCTGGGACCAACTTTATCTCTAAGGCCGCAGTCTTGGAATGAGTTCTGTGTGGAAGGATCCTGTGACAGAGATAGGTATAAAACACACATTCAATTGTTTAATCTATTAATCAGTTATCTCTAGTAGGTTTCTCACTGTTCTTTGGATTAGTTTTCCTTAGGTAAAGTATAGCCTGGAGGATTATTATAAATCAATGGGTTATCCAAAACAGCTTTTAAAGTAGAAAAAATTACAGGAAGCAAAATAAAAATAGTTAGATCATAATGTTCACATTGTCAAAAATTGAATTCAACCTGGAATATTACAGTTTTCAAGACAAAATAAATCAGTGCAACTAATTGAAGGTCTTATCGCCACCTTCTTATGGGGCAAACTTTTATCCTTCTTCTATACTAGTCATTGTAGGTGATTTTTAGGTATTAGCAAGGAACTACGGTTACTTAAATGATGCTCATTATTTATTTCCACTCCATTTTATATGCCAATGGAATTATGGGACTGTTCATAGCAGCTCAATCAAACTCTACAGTAGAATTTAGAAATTTAGGCAAGTTACTTAATTACCTTGCCCAGGTGATACTCATAGCCAAACTTTGCCACTTGTATACACACGAGACATTAAACTCAAACCATAATAATCCGGTCATTATTTTAAAGCAAGTCTAATTTCTCTGAAGTTTCAACCAGTACCATTATCTCTTATGCCACTTAAATCACACGTTCAAATAGTAGTAAAATCTTTAGTTTATGGGCCAGTTCAAAGCCCTTTTGGTCATAAGAATGGCCCTAATGGGTCAGCCCAATAGTCCAGCTAGCCTGCTAGCCTGCCTTCTGGCAGCAGCCAATGCCAGGTGCTTGAGAGGGAATGAATAAAACAGGCAATCATCCCCTGTTGTCCACTTCCAGCTTCTGGCAATCAAAGGCTAGGGACAACCAGAACATGGGGTTGCATCCCTGACCATCTTGGCTAATAGACATATGGAGGACAGGTTTGTGAATGGCTAAGAGTATATCTACACAGCCTGCAGGAGTGAGGCTCCCAGACAGTTTGATAGACAAGCAGTAGCGTGACTTGCACTAGTGTGCTAAAAATAGCTTTGTAGACAACTGTTTGAAGTTGTGGCTTGGACTGGAGTGTGGCCTCTGAAGCCCAGGCTGCAACTTCCACCCCCACCCTGCCTAGGTGCTCAGCATGACAGGATTGCTTGCCCAAATTATCACTTTTGGCTGGTGTTGGATCCACAGTCTCCTTGTTATTGGGGCATGAGTAATAAGGGGTTGTTATCCTTGTTGTGTGAATCAAGGGCAGCAGAACTGTACTTGGCATACTCTGACTGAGGGACTCACCTTCAACTAAACAGCACTCACTAGGCAGGGGACATGGGTTCCAAAGCCCAGTGAGTTGAGAGAGGGTGAGGACAGTTATTTGGTGGTGCAGGCTGTGCTTAAGGGTCATGATACCATCTGACCTTTCCTTTCTCCACTGTATAATAAAAGAGCTAATCTAGGCTCAATTGAGAATCTTGTTACACACTGCAGAGCTGAAGCCACTGATATCTAGGTCTTAGCATTAGACCTGCTTTGGGACAGTGTCTCTGATGCAAAAGACGGCCCAGTGTGCACCAGCAGTGAGGCTCCCCCACTACCAGCTGAAATCACTGAGAGCTGTGTTAAGTGGTGGGACCTGCGATCGGCTGGCAGGGCAGCCAGTGGAGAGGTGCGGCAATCAGCCAGCAAGGTGGCTGGCGGAGAGGACCAGAGCGGAGCCCGACAGGGAGGCGTGGCGATCGACCAGCAGGGCAGCTGGTGGAGGGGTGTGGCAATCGGCCAGCAGAGCAGCTGGTGGAGAGAAGCAGCACATAGGCTAGCAGAAATGTGTGGCAATCAGTTAGCAGGGTGGCTGGCGGAGGGGTGTGGCAATCGGCCAGCAGGGCAACTGGTGGAGAGGATTGGAGTGGAGCCCAGCGAAGAGGTGTGGCGCTCAGCCAGCAGGGTGGCTGGTGGAGAGGTGTGGAGCACTGATTGGCCAGCAGGGTGGCCAGTGAAGAGGAGCAGCAAGCAAGTGCCTGGGAAGCAGAGCGAGTAAGGTGCCTTCTTACCCCCGCTCCATCCAGGATGGGAAGTTAACTCTGCAGATGCACCTCTGAACTCTGGGTCTGCACTGACCAAGTGGAGTACAGAGAAGGGACGGGCACATTAAATACTTTTGTTTGCTGGACTTAAGAACCCAAGAGAAAAGGGCACTGCCCAACTTACTTGGGGGGGTGGGTCTTTTGCTCATGCTTTATGTTTACAAACCCTGTTTGCGGTCTTTTCCCAAATTAATGCCGAGTTACTTCCGTCCTTTTTTTCCTACACTTAGACTCTGTGCTTGGTCTTAGAGGCACCCAGAGGGTGGTTTGTAATTGTCCCAGGTCACTGATGGGGGCTTGAGCCAGTTTTGTGTTGTATTGTTGAAAAGGAACCCCTAGATACTGAACCCGGCCCTTGTTGCTGTCCACTCTGACTGGCAGAAGGGTTACACAAATGCACAGGCATAAAGTTTACCCACAAACTCTTGCTGAATTGCAGTCTAGGTACTTAGCTATTGACTCCACTCAATATACATCTCCTGGGTGTGAAGCACAGAAGCAGCATCAGATGTTTGACATATTTCAAAGGTTTAGGCCTAAATTATGTCCAGGATCTGGCCTATATGTGGGTGTGTATAGCAATATTATTAATAAGCTCTATATTTGCTGTGTAATCACAACAACTCATTTGCAGCATCAGGGCTTTATTTAACTGTGCCCTGTAGACTGGTAATGGATGTGTTTGAATTTTTACAACCTTCTGTAAGTTGATGGAGTATGGTCAGGTGAGTCTCTGGTCTACACATAGCAACTGTTGTTTTGTGCTAGGAGAAGAGCCACATTATCACGTCTTTTCATGTTGCTCTCTATTTCGTCATTATTTAACAAAGAATACATTATTTCAGGTCATAGAGCGATTTTATTTATAATAATTTACATGTGTTAGCATCTGATGCCAGAATCATGTTAAAGTTGAACATTCCCAGAGCATATGCAAAAGATCTCCTGTCTGTATGCATCATATCTGGCACTTAGGAGGCTCATTACGCTGGAAAGTAGCCATTCTTTTTGGGGTAATCTACATTCTATCCAGAATATTGTCGAATATTTATCTGCTTGATATTTATAAGATTGCTTGTTTTATCTTCAGTGTTTTCTCCAAAGCTACCTACTTTCTAATGAGCCCAAATGTACATTTCCTTTATTATATGGCTTAGCTAACCTGTAAAGCCATGAAATCTTTCTTTTTTTATTATTATTTTCAGTCTGAGGTGCTTGAAAGTCCAGAGTTTTTTCAGTGGATCCCTTCCAGACCTAAATATCAAATTATGTGTATCCATTCATAAACCTAAAACATGTATTTGATGATTGAAGCTCACTTTTAATCTTATTCCAAGGTTTTACATTTATTTTCAATTAAATCGCTGAATAATAAAGAATGTTCTTACTTTTTCTCTCATTTTGAATACTGCATGTTGAGGAGCTGAGTGTATTTCTGTGCTTTATCAAATTATTAACAGATTGGTTCATACATTTGGAGGGTTTCTATAATAGCAATTGATTTAGTCCAGTGATACTTAGACTGAGGCTTGCGAGCTGCAAGTGGCTCTTTAATGTGTCTCTTGCGGGGTCTTTGCAGCATGTGATATTAAAACACTGTGTAATTTAATTATTAACCAGTCTAAGTTATTAACCAATCAGGATGCTTTTATTATGTTATTAAGCAACTGTAGGTGATAAAATAATAATACTTGGTCAGTCATTTTGCTATGAGTCCTATATGTGTTTGTGTGTGTGTATGTATAGATAAACTAAATATTTCCCCTGTCATACTGTTTAAATATGAATATATAGTACTATAGTAAATGAAACAATGAATTCACACTACTGTGGCTCTTCTGTGTAATATTGATCACTAATTTGGCTCCTGAACCACTGAGGTCTGAGTTTCACTCATTTAACCCAAGTATTTGGGTCCAAATCCCAATTTTTCAAGTACAGTAAATTGTCAAGGTCATTTAGGCTTGAGTGCCTTTTCTCTAGTTTAAACACGTTATCTGCAATAAGGCCTGTAAGAACAATAACCAAATATTATGAAAGATGGATTTGTCCGTTATTTAAATCTTGGTTTAAACTTGGCTGAGATTGGGATGTGTAACCTGGGACATCATCCCATCAATATTTGAAGCACTTACAAAGTGAGCACATTTGGGCACAAAGTTGGAACACCACAGCGGCCTCTTTATGTTTCGGAATGGAACCACATTTGTCTAGCTTCTCTTTAATTTGCAGTTACTTCATAAACTACTGTACTGTATCGCTTGCCCTCCAATCGTGACCAAAAATGGCTTCCAATCTAAAATTTGGGTTTCATTGTCTTTGTTATAGTTAATATATTGAGCCCTTTTTCATTCTACAATTTTCTACATTTCTGGACATTCTTAAAACCAGTTTTGCACTCCCACAATTTCCTTAGGCACCACGGGCTCATTTACGAAGGGACTGAGGGGTTGCAATGCTGAGCAGGGAGCCACATAAGATAGCCAGTTAGAAATGCTGAGGAGTGGGGGAGGGGTCTAGCCCTTGCCCCTCAAAGGGAAATAGGTGCCTAAGTCGAGGCAAAAGGGAAGCACATATCTTTCTTTGGATTCACAGCCAGGAACCAGGTTGGTCTCCTGGACTTAGGTGCGTTAGCCAGGACAGGCTTTTGTCATGAAGAACAAAAGAGAGAGCAAGCCATGTCATGCAAAACACCTTTATTCACATAAAATTACATTAAAAACTATTAAAAATGTAATAACATTAAAATAGATACACAAAAATATATTAATAAAATGGAGCAAAACACGTCTGAAGTGAACATTAATACATAGATTACTAAAGCATCAGCATCACCAAGTTCACTCAAAATACTGTTAACACACCAAATCAACTGAAAAGGGTCCAGGTTACACATCAATTTAGAAAAGGTGTAATCAGTCCACAGCCGGATCACAAACACTGCTCTGCCCCGGCCACTCTGTTCTGGTGAGACTTCTAAGTTGACAGTTTTGCCTGACCCAGCAAAAAGTTGGCCAGGCAAGAAACCTACTGAATGCAAGCAATAAAGATTAGTCATTCTGAGAACAAACAGGGGGCTTGGAAAAAATGAGTCCCAAACTGCTGAAAAGCTGCTGTAAAATAAAAGCCAAAAAGAGGAATCAAATGGGGGCCATATAGGGGAAAAAATGAAACACCATGTCTGAACCCGACCTGAAGGGGCACACCTCAAGGATGCACAAAATAATTGGTTGCTACAGAGCTATGCAGGACCCTCCACTGTAAGTCACTGGAGTATTTAGGAAGAAGAGGTTTGCACAATGTCTTCCAAGCTGGGGACATGGAATCATCCAAGGACAGGGGCATACTCCAGGCTGCATCAGGGTAGCATGATGCTGGACCTACACACGTGCCACAGAGCTGCTTCTTGGTCATGGTTGCAAAAGGAAATCATTCCAGGACAACAATCTGCCTGGCTGCATAAGGATCTTGTCCAAAGAAAGGAAGACAACTGGTGAGGGGAACACAGGATTCCCTCTGGCAGAAAATCCCCACAACTTTCTGCAAATGCTGAACAGCTCACTGCAGGAGTGCCACCTGGAATGGTCTCAAGTTGCAGTGGGAATGGTCTCAAGCTTCAATGGTCTCAAGTTGCAGTGAGGGAGGTCTAGGTTGGATATTAGGAAACACTATTTCACTAGGAGGGTGGTGAAGCACTGGAATGGGTTACCTAGAATTTCCATCCTTAGAGTTTTTTAAGACCTGGCTTGACAAAGCCCTGGATGGGATGATTTAGTTGGTGTTGGTCCTGCTTTGAGCAGGGGGTTGGACTAGATGACCTCCTGAGGACATTACACAAAAATTGCATAGATCGGCTTCTGGTCTGAATAGCAAGAGCTTTCACCAACTTCCAGCTTGACTGACTAGGAACAACCAGGTGGGGCAACTTGGACAACCCAGCCTGCGTAAAGGCTGAAAACGGGCTCCTAGAGGTGAGAGCTTCAGCTAGAAAAAGTTGGGTAAAAAACAGTGGCTCTTCCGAGAGCCATGAATTGGAAAATGCCTGGTCTGACCCTGCATGTCACAGAAATCACCAGGCATTAAAACAACCATTATAGAATGGAAGCAAAGGTAGAGTCTGTAATCGGCCAAGTGTCAACAAAAATAGGTGACAGGTTTCAGAGTAGCAGCCGTGTTAGTCTGATTCCACAAAAAGAAAAGGAGGACTTGTGGTCTCTAAGATGCCAAAATAGGTGAGTGTCAGAGACCATCCCCCTCTCCCCACAACAGCACAATGGAAGAGAGAAAAAGAAAGGGACTTCCAGCCAGCAGGGAGTCAGAGTACAGCAACCGCTGAACAGATTGGAGGCAAAAGGCTGCCATTCTGCTGACTAAACCAATGAACCCCTGGTCTCCTTCATCTAATGGCAGGAACACCAAAGCAGGACAAAACCAGTGGTAACTGTTACAAAAATGGTTAATGCGCCTCTGAGTCCAGTCCAAAAAAACCTGGGGGAGGATCCAGACACAGTAGCCGATACCACAACATTGAGGCCATAAGGTTGTTGGCAATCCATCCCTGAAAGCATAGTCCAGGAAGGAGGCAGTGCAATTTCTGCCGGCAGCCTTGCACCTTCTCTTCTGCCCCCTCCCAGTTCCTTAACATTTTTTGGTCAGATCTGAAAAAGACCCCCAGCACTCCCCCATTGTATTTGTTGGGGCAACAAAGGGGGACCGCTACACTGCCAGGAGCCCAGTAAGATCAAACTGCTCTTAACCCAGTTAATGTGGGTAGCATATGCCTGTTCATACACTTGTAAACAAGCACAACGTGCCTGCATGTCACAGTCAGATGTGATAAAAACTATCATCAGCATAGGCCGACAAATGAACCAGGAGAGTATTCGGCACCGCAACGCAGAAACGCCAGTCAGACGGCTTTTGAGGATGTGCGGGAATGGCTCTAAACTAAGAGCATAAAGAATTCCAGACAGAGGACACGCCGATGAATGCCTCTGAGAACTGGGAAGCAGCAGGTAAGGCCTCCACATTAATCTTTGGGACAGTAAAGATTAAACAAATAACAGTAAAGTTAAACAAATATATGACGATTTTGGATATTTTTGTGGAAAGTTGAGACGGCCTTTCAGCCACTTGTTTATGGCAAAGTGAGTGCATGTGTGTCTGGTGTGGATGGCAACTACTCACTGTAAAAGACGTTTAAAATATGCTTTAAAAATGGCCACAGCAAAAACAGATGTTTGGAACTTGCGATAGACACAGTCCCCATTAAGGCCTAGGGCCCCAACTCTGCAAGGTACTTACACACATGTGCAATAAGACTAAGGAGACATTGCATTGGTGGGCCTTTATCTGCTGAACTAGGTCCTAATGGCCTTTGGCAAATCAAAGCCAATTCTTTCAGTGCAGCCCATCAACCATACCACACAGTTGTGACATGACCGGTGGGGCATAGCACCCAAAGATCAACTGCTGCAATTCTATTTCTGTGGATGGACTCCTCCCTTGGGCAGAGCCTCACTGTCACCATCTGGGCACAGGATCTGTGTGCGCAAGATCAGGGCCATGATACGAAAGAATTTTGAGCTGCTCTATTTTGTTTCCAAGCACAGCACTGGAAAACATTGCTCCGCCAACATTAACTGAAAAAAAGAGCAAAAACTGAAATAAACTTAATGAAATTGGTAAGAAATGTGGTGGCAGTGGTAGACCATAATATTAAGATGCATAAGTTAACAAATAAGTATATATTAAAGAAATAAGGTCATTGTTTATAGTTTAAAAGTTTGGTAATCGTAAGTGTGCCTACAATGTTGGCACACAGCCAAGGACAGTAACTTGGCAGTTTAAGCAGTTTAGCCTGTGGCTGGTATGTTGGTAGGCAAAGCGTGTACTGCAGTCAGATAAAGGTCACTTCAGCACTGCAGGGAGGGGTTGGGCAGGCATGCTCAGTAAATTTGTTGTGCAACAACTTTGATTGACCGCTAGAGTTAGCAGCTATGATTGTCCTATAAGAATGGACCAATCAGAGAGGGTCTGAAGGTGATGGGATGATAGGTATGCTAATACTAGGATTGAAAAATAAGCCAACCAAAACAGGCCAAAACATTTATATAAGGCAGAGAGCAGGCAGGGAAAAGTCAGGTTAGGAGCAGGAGAAGGAAAAGGTGAAGATCAGAGAAACCTAAAAGAGCAAAGAACAGCAAGGCAGTTGCAGGGTGATAGCAGCAGCAGTGGGCTGCTGGGATGAGCAGAAAAGGATCCTGAGACAGAGCAGACGGATCCTTGAGACAGAGCAGAAAGAAAGAAAACTACAGAGAGGAAGCATGTGAGCCATAGTATAGGCTATAGAATAGAAATAGGATTAATGAATGTTTATGATTGGGATAATAAATGTGTGTGTTTGTGTTATCAATGTTTCATTGTACTATATATATATATATATATATATATATATATATATATATATATATATATATATATAAAGGATAGGGTTTGTTAAGATTATCCTGCATATGACTGATCACCATGTGCAGAAAATATCATTCCAACTGTATGACATTATGGTCTTGGGTACTTTTAACTTATATACCTTTGCTAAGGGATTCATGTTTATATTTTAATTTAGGTTTAGATTAATTGTATGAGGAAAGGTTGGTTATACTAAATAAAGAAAATACCTTCTTTTGGAAAAGTACTGCATTGATGTCAATCCTTTAAAGGGAGGGCTGTATCTGTGTCCTCCTGCGGTGAACAGATCTAGTCTGTTCTAGGGAGTTTCCTGAAGGGCATAAGGAAATCCTTGGGCAGGCCCCCTCCTTTCACCTTGCAGGAACAGATTAATATGTCAACATCTTGGAAACCCAGAATTAAGCAAAAGGAGGGCTACTCTGGGATCCTCGAATCTGTTCTTGGGGTAACAGCCACATAATGTAATTTTTACAAGACAACTATCTCCCGTTTTTTCATTCACCCTCAAATCTTGGAAATTAAATGTAAAAGTTGCAAAATTGGGCATGAAAAAGTTTGGACATTCTGTTAACTCTGCTACATTACACATATGTAATAACTGTAATTCCTCTTTCCTTTGTTAAAGTGTAAGCCTAAGTTTTATCCAGTACATATATTACTATTAAACTATATAATATATATAGTTTTCAATGTTTGTTAATACTGAATAATACTCTAATGTTCTGAATATCAGCAATGGGGCTACAATTAGTGTATTGAAAAATGTGGGTGTAAATCACATAGCGAGGCTGTTAATTAAAACTCATGTGCATGAATCTCCTTTACCTTATTTATATGTACTAGTTTTCTTGTAACAGGAGAAGGTTCTCTTGATATTATCAAAAGTCAGCCCTTATCTTGATGTGTCTGTTCCAGATGCTGTTATCCCTGGCAGTCTGAGGGCTTGCTTGAAACATCCTGCTTTCTTGTCAGCAGGGCTGAGGCAGTATATTGTAACAAGCATTCTCCATAACAACTGTTCACAGGCCGTGTTTTTGGCTTTACAAGCACAGTTTGTGAGAATCTCTGTCAGGATAATGTTTATTCATCCAAAGTGCTTTCAATAAATTGGGTCTAGCTAGTCTTTCCAAGGGTTAAAAAATGAGGTGTCTTCATTTTCTTCTCCCCTTACTGGCTTAAGGGAAATAGATAGCATGCTTCTGTAACTGCCCCAGCCCTGGTAAGGTCTGCACAAAGGGTCTAATTCTGTTAGCTATTGCACCACTCACTAGCTACAACTTTCTTTTATAATCTGAATCCTTTGTCTAATTACAATATCTAATGTCAGAAATTTAGCCAATTTTGTAATAGATTGCTTGTGGTTAGTATACTAACTACATCTTTCTGTACACAACACCCCTCTCACCTGAGAGACAGTCGTGCCCAGTCACACGGACCCAGAGTCTCAAAGGTATTTTGGTGCCTAACTCCCATGGAAAAAAACAGTTACCTGCCTTCCGATGAAGTGAGCTGTAGCTCACGAAAGCTTATGCTCAAATAAATTGGTTAGTCTCTAAGGTGCCACAAGTCCTCCTTTTCTTTCTACCTTCCACTGTAGGTGTATGCAAGCCTCGTGCATGGTTGTTGGATTTTACTCTCAGCTGCATCCGTTAAGGCAGCGTGAGTGCCCCCTGGTGCCTCACACTGCTGCACACAGGTATAAAAGGCCTCACTGCCCCGACCCCCGCTCCTCCCCGCCAGCTCCTTCCTACTGGAGAGGCTCTGATAGAAAGGGGAAGGAGGGTGGGTCATGGAATGGACACAAGCAACACATCTCGAAGAACAACAATTCTGGAAAGGTAGGTATCCATTTTTTTTTGTTTGAGTGATAGCACATGTATGTCCATTCTACTATAGGTGACTCACAAGCAGTTTGAACCGGAGGCAGGTTCAGTGTCTACTTGAACAGGGATTGTAGGACTACCCATCCAAATCTGGCATCATCTCTAGACTGATGAGTGATGGCATAGTGGGAGGTAAATGTGTGGATCGAAGACCAGGTTGCCACTTATAAATGTCCAGGATGTGCACCCAGCCCAGAAAGGCCACAGAAGCTGACTGTGAGCTGCTTATGTGAGCCACTACTTTTTATGGAGGTTCCATATCTGCCAAAGGGTAGCATAGATTAATACAGCCCGTAATCCACAAGGAGATTTTCTGCATGGACACCAGGTGGTCTTTTATTCTGTCTGAATAGCTACAGAATGACCTGAATAATTTACTCCGATCCATATAAAAGGCCAAAGTCCTTCTAATGTCTAGAAGATGTAAGGAGAAACTACATTCATTTGAATGAGGTTTCAGAAAGAAGGTAGGTAAGTAAATTTCTTGATTGATGTGAAAACCGGAAGCCATCTTAGTCAGGGACTTAGGGTGAAGCCAAAGGAAGACCTCATCCTTGGGGTATACTGCGTAGGGCGCTTCCAACACCAGGGCTCCCTGCTCTCCTACTCTCTTGAGGTAATCGTGACCAAGAAGGTCACTCCCATAGATATGTGTAATATAGAACAAGTTGCCAATGGCACAAAGGCAGGACCCATCAACTTTGTTCAATCTAAATTCAAACTTCATTGTGGAACAGGACTGTGAACCTGTGCGTATAATCTGTTTAAACCCTTTAGAAATCTAATGGTCATAGGGTTAGAAAAGATCAATCTTTTATCAGCCAGAAGGTGGAAAGCTGAGATAGCCACCAGGTGAATGTTGATGGATCTACCAGGAAGCTCTTGTTATTTCAGGAATAGGAGATTGATTCCGCATATCCTAGCCTAAGTTTGCGCAGGGTGAAAGCCTCTTTGTACAGATCAAATGGAGAATCTCTTCCATTTTGCAAGGTAAGTAGATCTGGTTGAAGGCATTCTGCTCTTAAGGAGAATTTATTGTACTCCTTTAGAGCAAAGATGTGCCAAGGAAGTTAGCCACATAGCATCCACACAGTCAGGTGGGGAGGGCCTGTAGATTGTGATGGAGGAGGTCCAATTGCCTATTGTCCTGGGAGATCACATCCACATCTCTTGGGAGTGGCATAGGGGGTCTGACTGATAAGGCTAGTAGTGATGAGACCCAATGTTGGCAAGGCCATGCTGAAGTTATTAGTATGATGTGAGCCCCATCTTGTTTGATTTTGAGCAGGAGCAGAACTGAAGGGAAGGCATACAGCAGGCCTTTTGATCAATTCAGGAGGAACGCATACAACAGTGACCCCTGGACTATGACCCACCAGGGAACAAAAAAGATGACATTTCTTGTTTTCTTTGGTGCAAACATGGCCACTTGGGAAGTATCCCACAGTAGGAAAAAGGCATTGGACACATCCAGAGACATGCACATAATCTGCCCTCTGGAAGGTAGATTTGAGGTTAATGGACCTAGCTATGCAAAAGATCCAGAGTGAGACTGTCTCTTGTTATAACCTCATTGACTGGGCTCCCTGATCAGTTTACATGAAACACAGCTGTTGTGTTTTCTGTGAGTTCTAACAAACTCTGCCCCCAGTATGCAGGAGGAATGCCATACAAGCTGAAAGGATGGCCGAACTTTCTTTGATATTTATGTGGAGAGCGAAGTCTTGGGACAACCAAACCTCCTGAGTCTGATGGGGGCCAAACTGAGCTCCCCAACCAAGATCTGATGCATCTGTGACTAGGGTGATTGTTTTCTGAGGAGGAGCAAAGGGAACTCCTGTGCAAACATTTGATGGGTGTGTCCACAGGTCCCAGGAGGACAAGACTTGAGCTGATACCTGACCTACCCTGTCCACGTGATGGTGGGCTGGAGCATAGGCTGAGGTCACTTCTACTCTCTGACATGCAGCCTGGCATTCTGGACCATGCAGGTGTATGCCACATGTGCCCTAGAAGTGTGAGGCACTTTTGAGACATAGTGAGAGGATGCAGCTTTAGCGCAATGATCCGCAGTGCATCGAACCTTTTTGCAGCAGGAATGCCCGGGTTTGTGCGGAGCCTAGCATTGTCCCAACGAACTCTATTCTCTGAAGTAGTGTCAGGATAGATTTTTCTGTATTGATTAGGAGCCCTAGTGAGTGAAAGGCTGACTGGATAGCAGCTATGCAGGAGAGCACTTGAGATCTGGATCGGCCCCTAACTTACCCATCGTCCAGTAAGAGAATACATGGATTCCTGACCTGTGCTGGAAAGCTGCCACTACCACCATGCATTTCATAAAAACGAGGGGCTGCTGCAAGTCTGAAGGGGAGAACTGCAAACTAATAGCGTGAATTGTTGCCCATGAATCTGAGGAACTTTCTGTGGCTGCGATGAATTGCCACATGGAAGTAAGTGTCCTTTAAGTCAAGAGCAGTGCACCAGTCCCCACTCTCTAAGGAAGGGATAATGGAAGCAAGAGTAACCATCCAGAATTTCATTTTCTTCAGAAACTTGTTTAGTTGCCTTAGATCTAAAATAGGGCTGAGGCTCCCCTTTTGCCTTTGGGACTAGGAAGTATCGGCAATAGAATCCCTCTCTTTGGAAATGCAGCAATGAAGAGGAGGAGGCCAGTGGTTGCTGAGGATGGCCCTTGTCCAATTCTCGCAAAGGAAAGTCCCGAGTAACTGATTTCTCTTATATAGTACTGGTACTGGCAGAGCAGGAATGCAACCATGGTGCTCATGCCCCCCTCTTACCCCCCGTATCTACTAGATGCTGTAGGGTGTGGGGTAAAGCCCCAAGGGCTCCCAGATGGGTACTGGAACGATGGTGGGACCAAGCTGTGCACCATCCATTGATCCTTAGGTTGAGATCTGGACCAAGGTGGGTAGACAACCAACTGGGTTTGCTGCGGTTACTCTGTCCTGGCAGGGTAAGATCTGACCTTAGAATCTGAAGCAGCAGATGAGTCTACTTCCTTCGACCATCGAAGAGCTGACCCCCACAATACTGGGGACACCGGTTGCAAATCAATGGCAGAGGCAGTGTTGAACTCACTGCAGTCTTTCCCCTTGATGGACTCTGCTGAGATGCTTCAACTGTAGAAGCCACCAGCACTAACTGGTGCACCAGAACGGGAGGAGGCACCAGTGGGTCCAGCACACCCATTCCTGGCGCTAGGCAGGAATTTTGTCTCACCGCTGAAACCAATACAGACACGTTCAGTAGTTCCTGCACTGCCTCGACTGCTTTGAGCGTATACAGTACCGTCAAAGGCTCCTGGGCCTGTGGTACTTGGAGTTCTGCTGATCCTGGGATCAGGCTCAATGGGCTCTTCGAAGGCTATGGAGTCAGCAACCCCGCTTTGCTGTGCGGTTACGCTTGGGGTCCCTCTTCTTTGAGTGCTCCTCTGTGCCCTTTGCAGCACCCAGTTCCTTGCTTACAGATCACGATAGCCTGTGGTACTGAGGCCTTTGAAGACTTATGAAGCCTTATAGTTGATACCAGTGAGGCTGGCTTGCCTGACGACTCAGCTACAGTGGGCAGAGCACTCCTGACCAACTTGGACGTGTTCAGGAGCCATTCAGCGTTGGAAGGTTCCAATGGAGGGCAAAGCACAGAGTCCATGAGCAAATATTTCAGCCTGGCTACCCTGTGAATGGGACTTGATCCCTGTACAGATGTGACATTTGTCACCTACATGTGCTTCCCCAAGACATTTCAGGCATCTGGGGGTTGCTGACTGGCATTGGCTTGCCACAGGCCTTGAAGCCAAGAGAGCACAGCATGAGTCCTGTACTGGACCCACTGCTCAAATGAGCACCGGAGAGCAGGCTACACTAAGAACTAGACTAGACTTATGATAAGCTAAACTACCGCAAGAGGGCCTACGTACATAACAAGGTGAAGATGATTTTTGAACCACAAAGCTCACAGCTACTATAACTGTCACTGGTGGTAGGCTGGAATAGAAGGGGGTTGGGGCATGGGGAGGCCCTTTATATCTATGTGCGGTGGTGCCAGGCACCAGGGGGTGTTCACGTTGTCCCAACAGTAATGCGGAGGGAAGAAAAGCTCTGACAATTGTTCATGAGGCACGCACACACCTACAATGGTATGGACATGCACAAACACTTGAAGAACCAAAGCCTCCTCATCTTCCAGGGAGCAGCTATGGTTAGCCAGCTATACGGGCCCCTCAGTGATGTCAATAACACCTCTTTTTATTAAATGAAAAGTAAGACTTTCCTAATGGGATGGGGGAGATTGTGGCCCATGAACCCAAGGAAAGGCATTGGTGAGAGAAAATGGGGATCTGTTTGTGTTTGCTTAATAAGTGTTTGTGGGAGGCAGTGGCATAATGTAATTGTAAGCCATGGTCTGAATGAGCTCTCTCTCCTGACATCTCATGATGAACCAGGGGAAAAGACATCAGGAGCAGACTGTATTTGCCTAGACACACCTATGCTACCTAGGTGTTCAGGAAACAGATCTGCTTTGCAAAAGTGATCAATTTTGGCTAGTTTTGGGTTCCAATTCACTTAGTGTTGAATGCAGGAGTAATTAAATGTTATCCTTATTATATGAGTAAAGGGCAGCAGAAATATTCTTAGCATGCCCTGATTGAGGCACTCACCCTAAACTGAACCTCAATTCCTAAGCACAGGCTTGCACTTCCAAATGCCAGGGGAAGGAGGAATCAGTATTTCTAGGTGAGGATATGGATTTTTAAAGAATTTCAGATTCCATTTGACCATCTCCTTTGCAGTATTTAAAGGCACAACTGATTGGATTCAGTTGAGTCTTTGGTTTTTTTTTTTTAAGTGCTTTTTACAACTGAAATCACTGATGACCGGGGCTGTGGGCTAAGTCTTAAATGTGGTATGGGGACAGTGCTGCAGTGAAAGAAAATGAAGAGGCAGCAGCAGAGAAGTTCCCCCTGCTCAGTGAAATCACGAAGAGCTGAGTAAAGTAGTGAGTATTCAGAGTGAAGCATTGCAGAGAGTGACCATAGCAGAGATAGCAACAGTGAACCAGTCGCTGAGGCAGCGGCAGAGACATTGCTTGATGTGCCCCTCCCACCTTTCATAGCTGGGAGGTGAATCCACATGAACTCACCTCTGAATTCTGGGTCCTCGCTGACCAAGGACAACAAACTGTGTGGGATGCAGCAGAGGGAAAGGGGAGTGGTGTGTGTTAAAGGGACATTCAGACATTGGACTTTTACACTGCAATGTGGGAAAGTGAGGCAGCAAAGGAAACTGCCCAATGTCCCGTGGGATGGATGTTTGCTTATGGTTACATGATTGTGATGTTTTCACAAATTAATGATGGGCTCCCTTTCCCTTTTAATAAGACGTTTTCTTTTGTTATCCACAGACTCACTTCTTCCCCACTTCTTGTGAGTGGGGAACAGTTGCCTCTAATCTGGTTAGAGGCAATTCTAGAGGGGTAACTAGTGGTGTTCCCCAAGGGTCAGTCCTAGGACCAATCCTATTCAACTAATTCATAAATGATCCGGAGAAAGAGGTAAACAGTGAGGTGGCAAAGTTTGCAGACAATACTAAACTGCTCAAGATAGTTAAGTCCAAAGCAGACTGTGAAGAACTTCAAAAAGATCTCAAAACTAAGTGATTGGGCAACAAAATGGCAAATGAGATTTAATGTGGATAAATGTAAAGTAATGCACATTGGAAAAAAATAACCCCAACTATACATGCAATATGATGGGGGCTAATTTAGCTACAACTAATCAGGAAAGAGATCTTGGAGTCATTGTGGATAGTTCTCTGAAGACGCCCATGCAGTGTGTAGCGGCAGTCAAAAAAGCAAACAGGATGTTAGGAATCATTAAAAAAGGGACAGAGAATAGAAGGCGAATATCTTATTGCCCTTATGTAAATCCATGGTATGCCCACATCTTGAATACTGTGTACAGGTGTGGTCTCATCTCAAAAAAGGCATACTGGCATTAGAAAAGGTTCAGAGAAGGGAAACTAAAATGATTAGGGATTGGGAACGGGTCCCATATGAGGAGAGATTAAAGAGGCTAGGACTTTTCAGCTTTGAAATGAGGAGACTAAGCGGAGATATGATAGAGGTATATAAAATCATGAGTGGTGTGGAGAAAGTGAATAAGGAAAAGTTATTTACTTGTTTCCATAATATAGGAGCTAGGGGCCACCAAATGAAATTAATGGGCAGCAGGTTTAAAACAAATAAAAGGAAGTTCTTCTTCACACAGCGCACAGTCAACCTGTGGAACCCCTTGCCTGAGGAGGTTGTGAAGGCTAGGACTATAACAGGGTTTAAAAGAGAACTGGATAAATTCATGGAGGTTAAGTCCATTAGTGGCTATTAGCCAGGATGGGTAAGGAATGGTGTCCCTAGCCTCTGTTTGTCAGAGGGTGGAGATGGATGGCAGGAGAGAGATCACTTGATCGTTACCTGTTCACACCCTCTGGAGCACTTGGCATTGGCCACTGTCGGTAGACAGGACACTGGGCTGGATGGACCTTTGGTCTAACCCAGTATAGCCATTCTTATGTTCTTATGGTTTTGTTTTGCATTGTTAAGAGGAACCCCTAAATAGAGAACCTGGCCTTTGTTGTTGCCAACACCACCTGGCAGAAGGGTTACATGATGTAAAATGTGGGTGTGCATTAAAAAATACAAAGCAGCAGGAGCAGGGAAAATCTTCAGTGATAAAGGAAAGCTTTTTTTTTTAAAGAAATAATATATAAAAGTTAAGAAACAAAACAACCCAAACATTTAACCAGAAATCCCGTAACTTCATAATTTTGTTAGTATTACCCATTTCCCCTTCTCCCACTTTTTGTGAAACCCACTTGTGTCTGGTCTCATTTGGATGGTTTTTCAGGACAGGAAGTTCCATTCTGTATTTGCACATAGCATAGCACAGTAGGGTTTCTAGGCACTACTATAACTGTAAGAATTATTGTTAAATGGTTTTTTGTTTTATCACTCACCTCTTAATGACACACAGTTAGCTCTCTGAACATGCAAATGATTTTTTTCAAATAAATCTCACCTAATCTAATGCGGATAGTCTTCATGTAACAACAACACAGGAAATCATTAAATCGGAATGTCGAGTAGCTGTAAAGCTACAGTATATTTTCCAAGGACTCATCTTAACAAACAAAATACAAAATTGCAGTTGACTTTTTTTACTTGATGGCATGCTGAGGTTGTGATTTTGGGTACTTTTTTGTGTTCATGTAACCAGAAGGTTACCACACTTAAAATTTTTTTTATATATCCAGCCTCAGAAAGGCCTAGCATCTTTTTAAAGGGTTGATAAATGAAGACAACTACCACTAATGTGTACTATATTTTAATAAGGTTTTTGACATGACTCTAGTTTAGATAGATCGGGGTTCTCATAGATCGGGGTTGTACCGGGACCCTCCTTCTGACAATAAAGTTACTACATGATCCCTGGGTGGGGGTGTGTTGGAGCCCGAGCCCCCCCACCCTGGCTGGGGAAAAAGGGAGCTGCAGCCCAAACCCTCTGCCCCAGGTGGGGGCAGAGCTCGGGCTTCAGTTTCAGCCCTGGGTCCCAGCAAGTCTAATGCTGGCCCTGGCGACCCCATTAAAATTGGGTCCTGACCCACAGTTTGAGAACCACTGAAATAGATAATTGCTTGCCAGATATTTCTACAAAGGGAGATGTTAAAGCTATGGATTACTAACTAAACTGAAAATATTAACTATTACAGTTGTGTATTGTTTTTATGCTAATTTCAGGTATTGAGAGATGCCAGCATGGCCTTGATCAGACCTTCACACCTGAACAGAGGTCCATCAAAATGCATGCTATCTGCTCACAAGGATCCAAATGAAAGGACTGCAGCCATAGGCAGATTTTTAAACCATAAGTTTACTTTCTTCAAACTTTACTATTTCTTCTTTTTGCTGTTCAGAACAACTTTAGTATTTTCTCTTTATGTGTTGATAATTTACAGGATTAGAAATCAAACTGTGTATCAAGAGTTCTTTCATTCCCTTCAGGGACTGAGAACACAACCTCCAAGATATCCATTTTTATACACACTGATTATAACAGAGAACATTTCTTAAAACTATTATTTATTTCCAGTGACAATGTGGATGTTTCGGTGAAAAGTTCAATGAAATAAAAAACAATCACTGAATTCTTTGCATATTTTATTTTTCTTTTTTGGATTTCCAACTCACACACATCTGGCATATTTTACATCTTTGCAATAAAACATGGTTACAATAGCTTAAGGAATTTATATATCCAAAATATTTCACCATGATCTCAAGATGAAATGAACTGGTCTTCCAGATGTTCAGTATTCTCCCAATTCTAAGCTACAAACTCAAGATATTGCTTACAGACTGGTGATGAATAACTTAATCATTACGTTGATTCCCCATGATTTCAGAATCTTTTAAATACAAACAACAATGAAGAAGGAATTCAGTGCTAAAACTTACTAATACAAGGTGGATAACAAATAAGTAATCACATCAATAAATAATGATATGTTTCTGGTGCAAAGTGCCAATACAAAGAATCCATTATCATTTTAAATAAATGACTGCAAGTGAGTGTAAAGTCTGAGAAAATTACATTCCTGTTACATGCCTCATAGCCCTACCGACACAATATGTACATCTATGACAATACAGTCACCAAATATACAAAGAAGAAACATGAAGTAAAGTGTATATACCCCTGGGTGTGTAATTTGATTAGTACAATGTGTGGGAAATTATTCTGATGGTCATCATTACAGTATTGTAACACATGAAGTGCCTTAGGCTGAGAATGTGACTTCCGGTGAGATTTTCAGAAGAACCTAAAAGAATAACTTATTTTTGCAATAAAAGCTAAGGTTGTTAAACAAACCAAGCTATTCAGAGGAAAAATAAGAGAAAAATGTAACTGAGGCTCTCTTCTCTCAGTGGCCCGTATGCCAAATGTGATGAATCCAGAAGTATAGCACTCTTGCCGTGTGGGAGTCATTAAGCGCTATAGAGCATTACAAGACTCTTGATGATATAATGAAAATCAGAACCTTTCCACTATGCTCCCTTTCTGACTTGTCTATAAGTTTAAAAGGGAAGAATTTAACTTTCAATGTATAAGTATGGCAAATGATGGCTTCTTATCCAAATGCTTCATGAGCAAAACTCCACTTGGAAGAGAATGAGTTTAGATTTAAAAAGTGAAAAACATATTTTGGTGAAAATGTCAAAATTACTGATTGCACCCAAATTCAACCCTTTAATGCAAGCTGTACCCTTAGACAGATCTCCAGTTTGATTTGCGTGAATACCCCTGTTCCATCAAGACATCAGGTTTAAAGTACATGCAAGTTGTAACTCCACAATAAAATTAAGAAACATTTTTGTTCTTTATACAAGGTTTTACTTTTACAAAAGTATCCCTTCAAAGTTAAGATGTGCATCTGATGTACAAAGTATCAAACATATTTTTTTTTCTCAGCTTGAAAAGAGACTGGAAATGGGATGCATGTTAGATTCACAGACTAAACATTGTAACAACTGGACACAAGGTTCCTCAGAATTTTCAAAAGTCTCTTGTGGCGCATCCTACTACCTTTTCTCAATAAACAAAGATATATGAAATAATTACCAAAACATCTCCTAATTCATATAATTTACATGATACAAGCTTGCTTTTCAGCAGCTGGTGTTCAGTTGTGAAAAAACACACAAAATAAAATGGTTGCTGACTACAATGTACAGCTATTGCTGGGTGTAATGGAATGTACAACGGAGGTCAATGCAGACGTGTTTTTCCACCAGAGATTACGCCTTTCATTGTAGCACTTGTGCTCTCAGCTTTACCTTGGCTTTCAGTTCTTCATTAAGCTTCAGTATCTGTTCTGATGCTCATAATGCCACCGATTAAAATCTATATTAAAAGCTACAATGCTACCAGAAGCCATGCCAGTAATCAGAGTTCTGAAAAAGGTGAAAAGATAGATACTGTACTTGTTACATTTTTTACCCACATAGTAGTCATCTTTTAACTTTCAGAAACTTCAGGTTACGCTGAATATTAAAAATAGTAACAGAACGGGGGCTTCTCTTTGACAGTTACATATAAATGCATATTGTGCTAATTAGGTGTTCTTAAAAAGTTTCATACTGAATATGCTCCTAGTTTCTTTCTTTAGCAGAAATAATTATGACGGATTTCTAGTTACAACTGACCCCTTTAATTGTGAGTCTGAGTTTTTCTTATCTGCCTCCTACAACTGGATCTTGGATGTCAACCAATTGCTGATACCAAACAATACAAAATGCATTTTATCAGTCCCCACTTAAATGAGAGTAATCATGTGCTGAAAGTAAGCCTGTGCTTAGGTGCATTGCTGAAATGGGGTTTCAGAACCCAGCATTAGAATCAGAAGATAGACAAAGTAGTGTAGTAAATAGAATGTGCTATATTTCCTTATTGTAAACAAGAAGCTATAGAACGCAGTTCAGCACTGTAACATAAAATGGCAGAATTCCAAGAGTAAATAAGCCTTGTTCTGTAAGTTAGTTTTGATTTGGCTGAGACAGAAATCTTGTTTCAGATCATCAAATGATACACAAATAAACTGAGTAGGTATTTGATTATGGATATTTTTGGTGCTGCATCAAACAGTGGTACATAGTATAAAAATTCTAAAACGTGTAAATAAAGTAAGCTGAAATGAATACTAAAGGATTTTTAAAAATCCTTCACATTTCCTGAGTGTGAGTTTTGCTGACAAACACCATATTGGCAAATGATGCAAAAACTAAAGCCACTCACAACCCGGTATAAATACATCATTAGACTTACATTTTAATCACACTAAAACAGGAGATTCAGAGATCAGGCTCATGCATCCCTGCACTGGCCAGTGATAATACAATACTCACGCAGGCCCCAATCCTGCAAACACTTATGCATATGCAATCAAGCCAGATCCTTAGCAACCATAAATCAGCATACGAAGTCAATGTAATTTTCCTGATTTACACTAAGGGAGAAAATGGTGCATGGGACTGGGACTATGTGTCTGCTTAAAGTTAAGCAAATGTATAAGTGCCTATAGGATTAGAGCCTAAACTGTCAATTCGGCTAGATCAACAGGAAATAACAGAGCATAGTTGTATCACATATTTTAAATGAAGTATAACAGTCATTCAACATACTAACATCAAAGAGACAGTATTTAATAGTTTTGTTTAATATTTACCGGGTGATTTTAATTCTAATGCTGCAACTCACCTCTGATCATGAGACAAGTCCATTGCTCTTATGCCAGCATCACAGCCAGGGTAAATATAGAGCTGTTTAAAATCACAAGCCTGCCACACTTCCACTACTCCATTGTCCCCCCCAGTCACCAGGTTCTGTCCATCACTGCTCAGGAGGATGGCCTTGAGAAGAGACAACCAAAACCAGTAACTTTAGTTAATAGTGGGGGAAAGTGACAAACAGCCCCACAAACAGCTCTCACCAATGGAGTGTATGTTTGTGTTTCTGCCCACATTTAAAGGTGAAGAGAAATACTTAAAAATAACAAAACCTGTTTAGGGACCCCAAATCTTCAGTAAGTTACCTGTGTGCCTTTAAAATGACAAATAAATACATTTCACCTGTGACCTACAAAGCTTTTAATTGCCAAGACTTGAGTTCAGCATGCAAAACTTGGGTTTGCCCTGCAGTATTTGATGCCATCACTAACACCTAAGGCAGAGTAGAGACCTGCATTCCTTACACTGCTTCAAGTGCTACTGGTAGAACAGGTCCTGAAGTCACGTAGTTGCTAATAAGTGAAGAAGGAACTAATTTCAAACAATTTTGTTTTAAAGACATATTTCCCGCTGAAATTTAAGTCTAAACTTAAATTCCAGGAATCATCTAGTATCATAAACAATTTGTTCTTATTTATTTTGAAAAAAGCATGAGTTCACTGCTGACTTGATTCAGAGTGGTAGTTAGTCTGTATCAGTAAAAAGAACCGGAGGACTTTTGGCACCTTAGAGGCTAACAAATTTACTTGAGCATAAGCTTTCGTGGGCTAAAACCGACTTCACTGGATGCATGCAATGGAAAATACAGTAGGAAGATATATATATATACACACACGCAGAGAACATGAAAAAATGGGCGTTATCACTACAAAAGGTTGGTTTTTTTCTCTCCTGCTGATAAGAGCTCACCTTAACTAATCACTCTCATAGTGAGTATGGCAACACCCATTTTTCCATGTTCTCTGTGTGTATATATATATCTTCCTACTGTATTTTCCACTGCATGCATCTAATGAAGTGGGTTTTAGCTTAAATTTGTTAGTCTCTAAGGTGCCACAAGTACTCCTCATTCTTTTTGCTGACTTGAGGTGGACATAAAAGGGTATCTATTTGAACATTACATTTTCTGAGAACAGCAATTTTATACATGTTATTTTCTCAGGGGTGAAAGTAAGATAAAAGACTTACCAATATGGGGTCCCAGCTCCGGGTCCCCAGAAGAGGCAGGGCTGGGGGTCAGCCTCCCCCAGCCAGCCCTTCCACGCTGCCTGGCCTGCGCCGCCCAGGGCTCCAGCAGCGATTTAAAAGGCCTGGGGCTCCAGCTGCTGCCACGGTAGGGGAGGCGGCAGCCAGGAGCGCAGAGCCCTTTTAAATCGCCAGGCCACGGGGAAGCTGCCCCTTTTGTGCTCTCCTGTCGGCAGCCCTGCTTGTAGGGTGCCTACCCATCGGTGCTTTAATGTGGGCTGTGTATGGGCTGGTACTGGCGGCCACTTCTTACCAGTACGCTGTGCCAGCCCATACCGGCCCACTTTCACCCTTGTATTTTCTCTAAGTAACATTGCAAACACATTTCATTTATTTTAAAAAAGGAGTGCAGTGTCAAACGGTTGTTTGCGTTTAGATTTACCCTGGTTGAGTCATTGATCTCCATCTGAGCTAAGAGTTTGCCATTAATGCTGAAATTGCTGAACCGTCCTCGCTCATAGTAGATGATGCAGTGGCCTTCACTAGATACTGAAATTAAGCGAGGGTACAAGCAGTTTTCAGTCCCTTCAAGTGCTCTCAGCAAATCTCCAGTAATTGTGTGTACCAGACAAGGACCTTCTGTACATTGAAAACAATAAAATATATTATATAGATGCTTGTTTCACAAACTATATGCAGTATGCATACAGACAATATGTATAGACATAGGAAGACATAGTCCTTGACCTAAAATATTACAGTCTACTACAACAACAACAACAACAACAACGCAGGTGGCAGACGGAGGAAAAGGATACAGCATATCAGCAGAGTGGTATGTTTTTTAATTTACTTTAACTGTTAACTGCTTTCAGTTGTGAGTATTTTTAACTTGAAATACTTGAGAAATACTTGGGAAGCTTGAGAAGAGGAATCAGTGAGAAAACATAAGATGGGAGAACTTGAATGTATAAACCTTAGGGGCTGGCGTAACTAAGGGAAGAGACGTGGGAGAGACAGCTCAGGAGAGCAGCATTTGATGGTGGGTTTCTGGGACTAACAGTGTAGGCCCCAATTCCTCTTAATCATTCAGGGATGTATTCTTTATTTGATATGTAGGTCTTTAGTTGTCCAGCACCCAGTGCCTCTATAAAGAGCTGCATTACTAAAGCCTTACATTTCCATTAGTGTCTAATGCAGCTGTGGATAGTCTACCAGAGATCTCAGCCATAATAATAGAAGGTAGTTTGCAACAATACAGTTCAAAAGGGTACAGTCCTATTGCATTAAAGTAATATGAAACTGGCTTATGGGCTAAGAATTAACATCACTGCAAGAAAAGCTTCAGGGTAGGTTCCTAGTTACTGTGCTTTATCTCATGAATTTCTTGACCTAGCCTACCCTTCTTATATAATATGTCATTATTAGAATTAATAATTAGCATTTCCTGTTAGAATCTGCAGAATTCAGAGGTTTCAAAGTCAGCTATGAAAATAAATGATGAGCTCAAAGTTATCATAAAATGTATCAGTCCAACAAGCTTAACTGTGAATGTATGGGGCAGAGTAATCAACCTGGCCTTTTTGCCCTCAGAAGCAACAACCCTTCTTAGGAATTAGTGGAAGAATAAATTCCTATGAGGAGACATGGATGAAAGAGGCATCATCATGAGGAGAAGAGGAAGAGGGTTGGATCTGTGGGAGAAGCAATATATTGGAATTCCAGGAGGAGGAGATGGGACAGAAAGAGAAATGAGGGAGAAGGGACCATGAAGAGTCAGTAGAATAATGTGGAGAAGAGAAGAAGAAAGATCAGAAGAAGGGAAGTAAGGGAGAACACATAAAATAACAGAGGTGAATAGGAAAGGATAAGAAGAAAAAATACGCTCCTTTTCAAATCAAGAAAAGGAGCTAAATGAGAGAGAGCTGTGCAAAAAAGATTGTAGATGGAAATAAGAAAGCAAGAAAAGAAACAGAGATGAATGGAATGAACCAAATGGAAAGAGTGAAAAATAAAGGAATCCAATAATGAATGGTCAAGCTAAAACACTCAACATTTAGATTGGAATGTTTATTCAATTGAATTACTATAATTCTTTGGCAGACATCTCTACAAGGATGGGGGAAAAGGATGGGATGGCTATTTTGAGAACTTATATTAGTAATTGTTGGGTACTCTGGATTCTACAGACAAATAATTGGAGAAATAGGCAAACAACTGATAATTCAGCAGATGGCTCAAAACTTTCTAGTGGAAGATGGCAAATAACAGCATCCAGGCTCCTGCTTCTTTGGAGAACTGCCCACTGAAAAAAACAACATTCTACGTGTTGGCATCTGTGCACGGACCCATGCACAATCCAACAGGCTCTACTTCTCTTGCCCAAGAGAATGGGGACAACCCAAATATGCCTAATCTTTATTTAAAATGTGACAGCTAACTTGGGGATAGGGGCATTCCTAGCTGGCTCTCCCCACAATCCTATGTTTCCATCTGATGGTTTTTATCATGATACCATTGTGTACAGTGCTGCTACTGGTGAGTAATGTTTTCTGATATACTAAGTGTGTTTGTGTCTAAGTGTCATAGGTATTGATAGAAAGTATTATGTTCAGAGTTAGCAACTGCTGAGACTATCAGAATTAAAATATTTCTTGGTTGAGGAGACTTAGGATAATTAAATTGCACTTGGCTCAAGGGAACACTGAAAAACAGTCACTGAAGGAGACTTTGAAATTTTTAAAACTTAAACTATAAAATGACTTCTGACCTTTAGCACCGCTGATAACAAGTCCCAGCTCTGCACAGACCGATACACAGACAACTTCATGGTCATGACCAGTTAGAACAGCTCTAGGAGCAGGATAATCACCTGTAAGAAAACAACAATAGTAAGAAATTACAAACCAAACATGTTTCAGCAACGAAGGAGGAGTTTTGCTGCAATTTGTTTTAATTCAGTAAGCATCAGAGGAAGGTGCAATCTGCATAAACGTCTCATTCTTGGGTTTTCTGTGCGGAACTGCATTTAAACCTTATCAAGGCTCTCATAAAGCAACACTTCAATGCTCACTTGTTCACATAAATATACCTCTCTTATTTAGTAACAGTGGGAGATATGCTGCGTATCCTGCACAGGATGACAATAAGATACTGGAAATCTGTGCTGTGTGTTCTAACTATACTGAAAAGAGACATGCATTCCACAGAACACATGGAGTATGACACTATTAAAGATAAAAGTAACACAGTGATATGCAGTGTAACATAGCACATACTTCTAGAAAAAAGAAACTTAGAAAATTATGGTGGTTTTTTGAATCCCTTCATCATTCTGGAATCTACGTATTTCTGAATGCCTATTACATCAAGATTTAAAATATGGGAAAACAAACAGCTGGACATGTAATTATGAATTTATTTACAGATGTGTGTGTATATGACACAGGTACTTCATGCACTGACAGTCAGCTACACATGTTAAAAAAGAGGTCACTTACCTGTACAGTAACTGGAGTTCTTTGAGATGTTTTGTCTCTGTGGGACCTACACCTCAGGAACTGCGAAGATTTTTTTGTCAGTAGTGCCCACAAGTTCATGCCTGCCCCCTGCATATTCTCATGCTCCAGTGTGAGGGGATATAGGGATGGGCAGACCCATTGCTGCTCAAGTTTATTCTCAACCATGAAGCCCAGAAAAAAGAGTCTGCAGCAGAGGGGAAGAGGAGCAGATGAGGAGCACCCATAAGGACAAAACATCTTAAAGAACTCCAGTTACTGAACTGGTTAAGTAATCTCTCTTTCTTCTTCCAGTTGTTGTTCCTATGGGTGCTCCACCTCATAAGCAGAGGAGGCAGATTCAGTAGATCGAAGAACAACTTTGCTACAGGTCACATCCACCCTGGAAGCAGTTACGATAGTGTAGTGCTGGGAAAACGTGTGAACAGATGACCAGGTGGTGGCTGTGCATATGTCCATGATGGGTATATTCTGAAGTAGGGCTCTGGAGGTGGATTGAGCCCTAGTGGAATGAGCAGTCACTTTAAGTGGGGGGTGCATTCCAGAAGCTTCATAAACTAAAATGCACCCGGAAACCCATTTTTAGTAGAAATGGGCTGTTCCATCATTCTTTCTGTGAAAGAGACAAAGTCTGGGAAAGCCGTGAAAGACTGAGTGCTATCAAGGTAGAAGGCAAGAGCCCTACACACATCCAGGGTATGAAGACAAGGCTCCTTTCTTGAAGAGGGAGGCTTGAGGTAAAATACTGTCAATTGAATGTGCTGACTGATGTGGAATTCTGATGAGACCTTAGGCAGGAAATGAGGATGGGGACATAGAGTCACTTTATCCTAGTAGAAAATTGTGTAAGGAGGGTCAGCCATGAATGCCTCAAGCTCTCTTGGCCTCCTGGCCAAAATTATGGTTATAAGAAATGACTTCTTGAAGGATAAATGAAGGAGTGAACAGCTCCCCACGGGTTCAGAGGTTTTTTTAAGGCACTGAGAACTAGGCTAAGGTCCCAAGGTGAAATAGGCTGTTTGAGGTGAGGAAAAAGGTTAGACAAACTCTTAAGGAATCTAAGAGTGCTAGGGTGTGCAAAAACAGAAACCCCTTGACCTGTCATTGAAAACGGCTGTGGATGAAAGTAATGGCAGCTAGATGTACCTTAATGGAGCTAATTAACAAACCCTGTGTTTTTTAATTCAGCTGGTAATCAAGTATGTTCCCGAGGAGAGACTTGTGAAGGAGATAGAGATTGACTGGCACATCAGGCTTGGAAACGCCTCCACTTTTGCAGGTAGTTTTTCCTCCTGGTGGGTGTTGCTCAGAAGTGCAGTCTTAACTTTCAGAGAACAGTCGAATTCTCTGCCTGTGAACGATTGAGGAGCCAGACCTTGAGGTGCTGTGATAAGAGACTAGGGTGGGTTATGGTGCTTGATTCCTGTGCTAGGAGATCTGCTGTCAGAGGAAGGTGAAGAGGCAAAACAGATATGGGAACCATGCTTGCCTCAGTCTTGATGGTGCTATGAGGATAGCTAATGATCCCTCTTGTTTTAGAGCTATGAGGATCGATGGAGAGTAAGTGCACCACAAGGTGTGATGTCAAGGAACGAGGAGGCTGTCCCCTATCAGGTTGCAACTGTAATCTGCCCTCGAGCAGAACCATTGGCACTTTGCGTTGGATGCAAAGAGAGCTATCTCTGGGACGCTCCAAAACTAACAAATTGTCTGAAAGACCAAATTGCTGCGTTCCCACTCAGGGTCATGGCAGAAGTATTTTCTCAGGGAGTCTGCCATGCTGTTTTGCAGTCCCATCAGATAAACTGCTGAGATGTTTATGTGCTGGGACATGCACCAGTTCCATAGCCTTATTAACTCTGCACATAGGCACTGGTATCTTGGTCCTCCCTGATGATTTATATAGTACATGGCCACTCTGTTGTCCAACATTATTTTGGCTCAGTGGCCCCTGATGCAAACACATAGCAAACTGCTCTGAGTTTGAGAATGATGATGTGAAGTGACAACCATTAGGGAATCCAATTGCCTTGGGTTGTGAAATCCTGGAGATTTCTAAGGATGGGATTAGGACTGTTAGAGTTTCCATCCTGAATTGCTGTGTAAAGATGTACGTGTTCAGAGCCTGAGGTCCAGGACTGGTCTTCAACCTCCTTTTTTTCTTGGGGAACAGGAATGCACTTTTCTTCCTTGGCTGGAAATTATACCTGGAACAGTCAGTCTCTGTAATGTGATTCTTTATGAAATGGGTTTAAAATGCAAAAAAAAAAAAAAGTTACAAGTAAAGTATAAACTCACCCTCCACAGCATTAACCTCTCCTATCAAAGGGGGAGGTGTACAAAACTGGCAGATGATCTGGCTTTTCAGCTAGGGAGAGCAGAAAGCTGCGAGAAGCAGAAAGAGACATGTGCTGTGTGTATCTGACCAGGGATTTGCTAGAGATTGAGTTTGACTTTTGGTGGTTTCTTTGTCTATGTGGCTTTTATATATCCAAGGGTATGATGTGTGGGGTAGAATAATCTGAGGAGATGATGCAACAATCTTATGGATTTTCCAGTCTGTGTTCCCATTCTGTGGGTTCTTCTGTGAAAGGGGACTGTGACAATTTGGGAAATCAGTATATGTACAATTCATGAATTTTGTTTGAGATTATGAACTGTGGCCCAGATTCTCAAAGGTATTTAGGTTCCTAACTTCCACTGATTTCAATGGCTCCTAACTTCTACAGATTGATTTAAATGGAAGTTAGAAGCATAAATATCTTTGACGATCTGGCCTTCTGTATATAGCTGTGTCAGACTGCAAACTCTATTTTGAACTTGGGCTTTGTCTGCCTTCTGTCTTTGTACCTCCAGGTTGGACTGGACTTCTGACTCAGGGCTAACCACAAAAAAAGTCATTATATCTTGATAGTCTTCTATTCCAGTGCAAACAGATTTAGACAAAGAAGGTGGCCTTACCAAGAAAACTGGTCCGCCAAGGTAGATGGTAACTGAGCAACAGACCACCTAGTGGGTGACTTTGATTACCTGACAAGACTGATTATTGGGGTCACCCTCACAGTGGGGACTGGAACTGCATAAAAGGAAGACTCTCACAAGCTGAGAGAGAGAGAAAAGAACAAGTGAGTGCGTCCACGTGCACAACCCAATGATTCAGAGAAGTCAAGTGAAGGAGATGGGATCCTGGACACCGTAAAGGACACTGACCAAATCCCAAGGAACACCCAACAGCGGTGAAGAAACTAAATCAGGGAAGGGCATATAGCATATTTATTTCTGGACCTGTATATCTCTTGTGCTCTCTAAAGAAAAGAGTAATTGCTTTAGAATTCTTTTAGCAAAGTCTGTCTATTATGTGCTTCAACAATCATATGTCCATGGAGAAATTAAATGTAAACCAGAGTGATCACAAGGATGGAACTCTGCAAAAGGGTGTACTTAAACTACCGGAGAGTCTGAGAGATCAGCACTTGTCCTGGATGCAAGATCCCACATCTGTCAGGGAGTAACAGACAGAGTCTGTTCCCATGAAGTGTGCCATAGAGCCAAAGACACAGCAGCTGGAGCCTACTAAGATCAAGGAAAGTTTAAAAGCATGCGAGCCCAGTGTGTGGGACCCACACACAGCAGCCAGGTGAGTGTCCTGCAGGGGAAGCTTTCCCAGGGCTCTGATGGGGACAATCTAGGTCCAAGTGTTTATTTGGTTGAACAGTTACTGTGAGTCAGTATTGCCAACTCTTGCGATTTCATCGTGATGCTAGTGATTTCAGGTGTTTTTTACCCGTCTCTTGAAAACATGATGAAAGGATGCCAACTCATGAATTTTCGTTATTCAAGAGGGCCACCATCTCCTATTACTGTCAATGTGGCTAAAGCCAGCAAGATGTCCACCATTTCCCGATAATTTATGTGGGAGTCCAGCTGCCTTTAATAAAGTTGGCTGCTACTTCCTACTACAGTATTTGCAATGAAATTGAAGCCATGCCCACATGGCTTCCATGCTATGATTCAGGGGGCTAGACAGGACACAGACTGTGAGGAGTGCAGAGACACTATGGAAGGTAGATGAGGAGAGTGAGGGAGAGCAAGGCCCAGGGGGAGCAGAAGGGAGGCTGAGGATGTGGGAGGCAGGAGGGACACTGAGGAAGGAGCGGGGCAGAAGGAAGGCTGAGGATGTGGGAGACTGAAGAAGGAGCGGGGCAGAAGGGAGGCTGAGGATGTGGGAGGCAGGAGGATGACTGAGGAAGGAGCAGGGCAGAAGGGAGGCTGAGGATGTGGGAGGCAGGAGGGAGACTGAGGCAGGTGCAGATGACAGTGGTGGGGTAAGAGATGGACAGGACAGAGTGGCAGTTCCCCAAGTCCAGGGGTAGTGGTAAGTAAAGGGAGTACCCTCCGAGCAGCCAGGGTAGGCCGTCTAGAACAGACTGTGAGTCACAGGATTTTGGCATCTGCAAGAGGAGCTCTTGCAATGATATAAGAAGCAGCTCTGATCCCACAATTTCTCCTCTACTTGGGATCCAGGTAGAGATGAAGCCCCAGGAAGCAGTGAGGCAGGGAAGTGGAGGAAGTGCTACTGGGTCTGGGGAAAGGGATAAGCCCTGGAGAGCAGCAAGACAGGGGATCGAGGGAGTCAAGACAGCAACAGGAAGTGTATGGCAGTTCCCCTGTCTTAGAGATGAGGAGAGGGTAAGTGGAGTCTCCATCTGAAGAACCAGGGAGAGGTGTGCAGTTTGTGTGCATTAAAGGTTGACTTTCAACATGAAATTATCACACACACAGAGCCAGAAGAGCAGAAGAAAGTTAAAAAGCCAAAAGACAGACTAAAAATATTGCTTGGTGATGTTTTTAGACTGTTTTATGATTTGTGGGGCCAATCTCATGGGTTTTTGGGGATCCAACTCATGGTTTTTGATCTCTTGATCAAATTATTATAAAGTATTAAAGATAAGATAAATTACACAGTGTCATTAGACTATGAGCAAACTAATAAATGATTAAGTTAAATGATCTCATGTGCTTTTAAATCCTGAAAGAAAAGCAGAACATAATTTGTAACAAGATTTTTTCCTCATACTTTGCCAAAGACAACCGTATACTATCTGTAACATGTTATTCTGGAATAGCAAAACACAAGAACGTATTGAAGCTGCAAACATTTAATTTTAAATCAGCAAAGACAGAGTTAATGTAGAAAAACAAACATTTTTATAATTAAACTGGATGTTAACTATGATCCTTTTGATATGCAAACATTAAAGCCTATATATACAGACTGACGGTGTTCCTTACTACAGATTTTTAAAAATCCTATTTTTGAATATACTTCATAAATCTGTAAAATGTAGTCACAGAATTTGATTATTTGGAGTAACAGTTAAATGGTTACAAAACTTACATTATTTCCCCTTAGTGCTCAAAGAAAGAAAATAAAATTATAGTCAGTGATATTTTTCTACTGGGAAAACTGCAGCATGGGGAAGAGAACCTCACCCACATTACACTTCATCACAAAGAACAGATGTCATGAACCTCAGCAATCATTCAAAATCTAGCAAAATATTCCGTCACTGTCACATCACAACTGATAGATGCAGCTAGAGGTTAAAGGCTATGGCACAGAGGGAGCTGTAGGTGAAACTACCTCACTATGAATTGAAACACCATCACTATAAGCTCATAGTAATTTTCCCAATATGGCACCTCTGCAAAAAAATCATTACAGGGTAAACAAAGAGAAAATGCACATAAGACTTAGTCCTTTCTTCAGGCAACTGAGTTCTTCAGCAAGGTTTAAAATAAAAGATCTTCTGATCTCTGTGACAAAAATGCAATGCATAATGCATCTGTAAAGCTCTTCTGTGGAAGATGCCATGCTTTTATAATAAAAAAAGAAATATGAACAATGTCATTATTTGTTCTGATGCACTGGATTTTCTTGCCATTAAAATACCACTTAGAGGAAGTAACATATACCTATTGCTATGGGGAAATGTCTCCTAGGCTTCTTTTGGAAAAAAAGGCCTGATTTAGACATAGGGTCAAATTCTGTTCCCATTTCATCCCAGACTTTGATGGGAACAAGAACAGGCCTATAACTGAGCTATAGACGTTGAATTCAATAAATACGTGTATGATACAGAAGCATCTTATCACTGACACCTTTAGAAAAAAAAACACATAAAATAAACGCATCAGAGGTGCTTTGTTTTGGATGTTGATACAAATAATCATCTTTAGTTTTTATAGTCATAAAACATGCACACATTTTGTCAAAATTACCAGGCTACATCTGAAAATAATGCAGCTATCGAGTTAGGGAAAGTTGCCCAATTACAATGAGTTGATGTTTTACGAAGAAAGATTATTGATAGTATTAAGTTCAAGACAAGCTTCACAGTATCTTATCTTGGCAGAACTGTTCCATTATTTGTTCAGAAACATGAATATTGTGGAGCTTTAGACACCCACAAAAATCACAATAGGCAATGGACTGTGAATCTTGCATAGATGGAAGAAAGCTAAAAAGAGGAATGTAGTGTGCTCCAATACAGAGGGCCCAGGTCTCGGAGTCAGGACAGTTGGCTTCTGATCCCAGCTGTGCCACTAACTTGATAAGTGAGTTTGGGCAAATCACTGTATTGACCCCATCTTTAAAATGAGAGGTAGTGATACCCTGCTTTGAGATCTATTGATGCAATATTATATAAATGCTAAGTACTTTTTATTGCATTACTTCCGATGTGTGAGATGGAGCACTGAAATTAGTGTCTTATCTCAACATGAGAGCCCCAAAAGGGCTCACTTCCCATAGAATATAGGACAATGGTGGAGGCATATTTTGGTCACCAGGCAAATAGGTGAAGGTAGGGCAAATAGCTTCATGCCAACTTTCTTTGGATTGACACAGTGGAACACTGAATGGACCTGATTTACAATGAGGTTCTGAAACCTAGTGCCTGTTATAGCCACATTTTGGATGAACACAAGAAAAAGCCAAGTTCAAAAACTGGGATTTAAATTGCACTAACACGTAATGGTTTAAATAAACATCTACACATGCAAGCAGACAATACTGTGACAAAGTTCCTCCTCTGCCTTGGTGGCTCCTGTGCTTTTTGGTGGTTCACGGCAGCCCTCAGTTTGGCCGCTTCTGCTAGAGGCTCAAACCTGCTGTTCACTCAGCTAACCTCATCACTGGCCAGCATGAGGGAAACGGAGAACAATTCGCGCAGACTCTGTGTCCCACCTAGTGGGTCGGGGACAGGCCAGATTCCTTTCCAAATTGGACCTTCCCTTCTGGTGTTTCTCACAGACCAGGTCAACTCCTCCTGTGCCCGATCAGGAGTGGGGGGGATCGGGGTATAGAGGGTCAGCCTGGGTTCCAGCCCAGGGCCCTGTGGATAGCAGCTCTCTACAACGTTCCCTGTATCAGCTGTGTGACAACTACAGCTCCCTGGGCTACTTCCCGATGGCCTTCCCCCAGCACCTTCTTTATCCTCACTGCAGGATCTTCTTCCTGAAGCCTGATCACGCTTGTACTCTTCAGTCCTCCAGCAGCACACCTTCTCACTACCTGCTCCTTGCACACCCCCCAATAACTGATGGGAGGTCCTTTTTAAACCTGGTGTCCTGATTAGCCTGCCTGCCATAATTGATTCTAGTAAATTCTTAATTGGCTCTAGGTGTCTTAATTAGCTTGCCTGTCTTAATTGGTTCTAGCAGGTTCCTGATTGCTCTAGGGCAGCCCTGCTCTGGTCACTCAGGGAACAGAAAACTATGCATCCAGTGGCCAGTATATCTGCCTTCTACTAGACTCCTGTACCCCACTGGTCTGGGTCTGTCACAATACATATGCAAACATATCTGTGCAGGCATCTACCTATTTGTGTCCACATGGTGCAAAATATTTTGGGATATGTTTTTTTTTTAAATTTTGCCCTTTCAAGGTTTAAACTTTGCAAATATAGGGTATTAAAAGAATCAAAATATAAAGGAAAGTTTTAGTGGCTCTTCTGAGTCTAAAATAATTCTTCTTTCAGATATAAATTCACAGAACCTTTTTAATCTGGAATGTTAACCTAGAAAGAGTTTAACATTTCCATTTGTGTATTAAATCAAATCAATTTGGTGCACAAATGGAAAATTAAAAACTCTCCAGTTTGCAGCTGTGGTCACCCAGAACAGACCATGGAACATATAACAACTCAGTGCCCAATTCACAAATATGAAGGAAGCATCACAGCGATACACTCCGCTACTCCTGGCACAATTACCTGGCTTAACCACCGAAATGTGAAATTATAGTTGCTGCTCTACATCTACATCAGCCATATGAAGAAGTTGTTTAAAATTGTTGCAGAAACATTAGTTCTAAAGTCAAAGATTATAGTTTGAGGAATTCTCTATCAACCTAAACAAGAGTGCAGGATAATTTGCCTAAGCTCCTTTATTGAAGTTCCCAGCATCCCTTTCAAGCATATGTACAGATACAATGTACATTTAGCACTTCTAAGAACTATACATTATAAGAGGTGCACAAATTGAGCTCTGGGTTGATCGACAAAACGTATTTATAATGGTCAGTGCAACCACAGTTAGAAAAAGCTGTGTTAACTCACACTTCTTGTAACTATCCTGTTGGAAGCTATGGTATGTAATGAAAAATGTCAAGTCCCAAGATCAATAAAATTTCAGGCTCTAGGGACAAAACAGGAATAGCATTGATCCTTTTAAAGAACACCAGTCAGAGGCTGAATGTAATATATTGCATAGAGAGGCTCAGGAGGATAAGCGGCCAAGTCCAACATACCTACCTGACAAAAAATTCAATCAGCTTTTAGCACTAACTGCCTGCTCCGCTCTCCTTTCTTTCATGCAAGAGGCTGGTTCCAATTAAAGTGTGCAAATTAATTTTTATCACTTCCAAATTAGTGTTTGAATTTGTGTCTGTTTCAGATGAAATCATCTGTCCCTCACTCTTCTGCAGTTCTATCATCTACTTAGGTCTCTATTCAAAGATAGAGATAATTTTCTAGTTTCAAAATCACCTGTTTGAAAGAGCCATTCAATAAAGCCATCATAGCATATACAAATAAAACAGCTGTAACAATACATATTGAACATTAGTGCATATCACATAGTTTTTGGTATGCCTTTTATGAGGAATAATACAGTTACAGTAGCAATAAGCCAAACAAGTGCCCAAAAAATGTTAAAAGAGAAAAAAAGGACAAACTGGTAATTGGATTTAATGCTGTCTTACAACACTCTGCAGTTATGAGAGACTAAACACAAGAGGGTCACATTTGTTCTTCATGTTTTTAAAACATGAATATCTCTGCTGTATTATGAATTGTACATATAAACAAACTTTTACCCTTAAATTAACTGTACCTTTACAAATGAAAACTTAATGAATAGATTTCTCAACCCTAATACAAAACATTAATGGAGAAGATTTTCAAAGGCAGTTAGGTGTCCACCTCATATTTGTGCCTTTGAAAATCTCCCCTATTTGACATATATCGGGCCTGATCTTGCAAATACTTAACACTCAGTGTAGTAATGAGTAATTTTAATGAGGTCATTGAGATTGCTCCACTTACCTTGGAATAAGTGTATTCATAATTTGGCCCATATTGGACCATAGTTGGCTTTCACTCAAACCCACAGACAGACTCCCACTGAGTTCAGTGGCAGATGGATAGCCCATAATGAGTGTTTCAGACCCATTTGAAAACAGTTTGGAAATATTTCAGACTGTCCTGAATCAATTTTCTTCTACCCACAGACATATATAATGTGGTGATCCTTAAAAACTTGCTACTTGCCTCAAATAACTAAATAAAGTTACTTAGCATTTATAGTATTCACTATTGTAATTTTAGGGAGGGATAGGGAATTATTCAGATACTGAGGCAAATTTATTTCTCTAAGTCTATTTTTATGGGAAACCACTGCATTTTAAAACTTTGTAAAATTTCATTCTCCTCACATCACAGAAAATAACTAACAAATGGCAATTTAAAGCAAAAAAACCCTTTTTGTTATGGATTGCAGCAACGTATTCTAAGTTATAAATTACTTAATACATTTTGTGTAGAGAAATCCTTGTAAAATTGTAACAGAGATCCCCATCCTTCTTTCCAAGTGAGCAAGTTCTTAATCACTGAGCTGGAGCAGCACATTTCAAGACTCTTACCCAAACCAATTATTTCCCATTCCTCTGATTTAAACCAGAGCTGATCTACTAGTTCCCACACAGACAATCATGAACTGAGGTCATCTGCTAAGCACAATGTCTATACAGATTGTTTAGTAAAGAGTTCTGCATGAGTTTGACAGGTTTGACTATTGACATATGTGATGTTTAGTCAGGATTCCAACTAATATATTAGATTCTCATGAACTGTAGCCAAACCAGTAAGGAGTTCATCCTGACAATCTTTTCTCACAATACATTTGAAAATAATTTATTAATTGCCACAGCTATGTTTTCTTTAAGTCAAAACACGGTTTATGTTTTATACGTAAGTACACATACAATGTTTTAAAATACAGAATTGAAAATATGAAATAAAGTATGGTGATTTAGAAAAGAATGTTTTCTGAACCAACTAAAGTTCCTTTTGGTAATTGGATGCACTAAAGCTGAAATTGATAATTAACTGTCTTTCAGTTTAAGAGATCATTATAAAGTCAAGCACCCAGCCCACATAATTACTATAGCCTTACATTTTTCTTTGAATTCTTCACCTCCTTACAGTCTGTGATATAAAATATCTTATCTGTGTCTCCAGATGACAGCTCTTAAGAAACTAATCCTTTTCTGAAAATATCATCTGCATCTTTCTAGGGAGCCATTCTAAAGATATTAACTAATTGGATTTAACCTACACAGAACATTTTACTTTCATTTTTCCTACAAGATAAGTCCTAATCTACTAGCAATAAATGCATAAGAAATGTAGCTGCAACAAAGAAATATTTCCTAACAGAACTATTTCATTAACTTAACCCTTGTATCTCCAATAACAACAATCTTTGTGAGGACTGTAAAATGTGTACAAAACACACCATTTCATCTTTGTGAAAATGATTAGTGTGAAACAGTCACTATGAAGTCATGACTATAAGGGATAAAATCTTTCTTGCTATCTCTGCTATCAGACCTCTACTGCGACATTCCCTGGATGAGAATGTGTATATATTATATATGTACATACTAGCCTCCCCTATAGTTCCAAATCTGTGATAATTAATTCCTTCCTTCTATGTAACATAACTGTGTAAAACTTTTTAAAAACTCAGCAAATAATGCAAGCAGAATAAAAGTCTCGGAAATGCATAAATATTGTAAATATTTGCACTTTGGGCTCTTACCACATTCAGCAAAATGTCTACAAAATTCTATAGAACACTCACAGAACTGTTCTACAATTTTACAAATTGCATCTCGGAGTCCATTAGTTTTTAGCTGACAGAACAGTAAACACTTTTACTCCAATATTGAAAGACAATAGCAAACATCTTGATTACCTCAATGATCAACAAAAAATTCCTCTAATTGCATTCTTAGTGCATTTTAGCCTTTTACTATCTATTTTCTCAATAGGGACTCAGGAAATGATTACCGAATATTTATATCTATCTGATTTACTCTTGTCCCAAGCTGTTCTGGTGCACTGTTAGAAAGCTGCCCTTTTCCACCACAGAGGAATAACATAATACTAATAATAATAATAATAATAAATAATAATAAATCTAGCCTTCCCTCACAAATGACATGGAAACTTTTACTGACATTTTATTTTTCCCTATTTTTATTCCAACACACCACTTCTATACCAATATTGTACTCCCCTTTAAGACTGTTCCTCAAAGTTACTCATTTGATTCCCTGATACGTGTGACACCTTTGTTTGTGCAGGTTAACATCTGCAATACAGCATAAAAAGAAAAAAAAATGGATGGGAGAGGAGATGACCTTACAAAATAACAAAAGTTAATGAATTAAAATGGAATGGAAACAGTTACGGGGAAGGAGAAATCAAAATATGGAGTTACATATCCTGACTCTTGAGGGTACAAAGCCAAGCCTTTTTGTTCTAGTATGTTGCAACAGGATGATAGAGGTGATAGGAATAATTATGAATTTAAGAAAAGGCTCTCAAGTTATGATTAGGCCTTGAAATGATTTATCAAAAATATTTTTACCACACATAAGCCATTTAAATATCTATATTCACTTTTTTTCTGAACTAATTTCTCATCATTATTATACTGTACCTGCAATTCACAAGAATAATGTATACATTTTATAATTTTTATTGATGTTAATGGAATGGATTTAAAAATCAAGATACAGAATATAAAGTTAGTAGGTGTTTATCACAATATATACTTACTGCTATTCGGATTATCTCCTATAATATGGTGTCGGCCACTCCAGTACCAAAGAAGCAATGTAGCATCACGAGATCCAGAGACAATATAGCAATCACCACCAATATAGGATTCTGATCTGGCAAGGCAAGTAACTACATCCCAGTGGCCAAAAACAATCTGAGTTAATTTTCCTGCAGTAGAAGAAATTACAAGTTTGATTTCTGTATGTATTCGCATTCTTTTTTATACAAGTGACAACAAGCACATTTAAAAAACAGTGAAACCAAATACATTTAATTCAACATGTTTTTGGCCCTTTTGGGCATTTGTAGCCAGCAGTAATTTGAACAGCCCAAAGGCTCCTCTAACTTGATGTAGGACAGATGGTCCTGTACAGAGGCTGCTCAAGGATCAGGGAAGTGCAAAGGTGGGCTTTAAACTATTCACCTTTGCACTTCCTGGACCTGTGCTCTGTGCAGATCAGCCACACCCCAAGCCCTGACCTTAAATGTTAAAAGAACATAAGAACGGCCATACAGGGTCAGACCAAAGATCCATATAGCTCACTATCTGTCTTCCAACAGTGGCCAATGCCAGGTGCCCCAGAGGGAATGAACAGAACAAGTAATCATCAAGTGATCCATTTCCTGTCACTCATTCCCAGCTTCTGGCAAACAGAGGCTAGGGACACCATCCCTGCCCAACAGTCATTTCTCCATGGATTTTAACTTCCTGCTCTGCAAAATGATTTTACATAACAACTGGCTCTGTGGATGAGGGGAAAGCAGTGGATGTGTTGTTCCTTGACTTTCGCAAAGCTTTTGACATGGTCTCCCACAGTATTCTTGCCAGCAAGTTAAAGAAGTATGGGCTGGATGAATTGACTATAAGGTAGATAGAAAGCTGGCTAGATTGTCGGGCTCAACAGGTAGTGATCAATGGCTCCATGTCTAGTTGGCAGCCAGTATCAAGTGGAGTGCCCCAAGGGTCGGTCCTCGGGCCAGTTTTGTTCAATATATTAATTAATGAACTGGAGGATGGTGTGGATTGCACCCTCAGCAAGTTTGCAGATGAAACTAAACTGGGAGGAGAGGTAGATATACTGGAAGGTAGGGATAGGATACAGAGGGACCTAGACAAATTAGAGGATTGGGCCAAAAGAAATCTGATGACGTTCAACAAGGACAAGTGTAGAGTCCTGCACTTAGGACGGAAGAGTCCCATGCACCGCTACAGACTAGGGACCGAATGGCTGGGCAGCAGTTCTGCAGAAAAGGACCCAGGGGTTACAGTGGACCAGAAGCTGGATGTGAGTCAACAGTGTGCCCTGGTTGCCAAGAAGGCCAATGGCATTTTGGGATGTATAAGTAGGGCATTGCCAGCAGATCAAGAGACGTGATCATTCTCCTCTATTCAGCATTGGTGAGGCCTCATCTGGAGTACAGTGTCCAGTTTTGGGCCCCACACTACAAGAAGGATGTGGAAAAATTGGAAAACGTCCAGCAGAGGGCAACAAAAATGATTCGGGGCGTGGAACGCATGACTTATGAGGAGAGGCTGAGGGAACTGGGATTGTTTAATCTGCAGAAAAGAATGAGGGGGGATTTGATAGTTGCTTTCAACTACCTGAAAGGGGGATCCAAAGAGGATGGATCTAGACTGTTCTCAGTGGTACCAGATGACAGAATGAGAAGTAATGGTCTCAAGTTGCAGTGGGGGAGGTTTAGGTTGGATATTAGGAAAAACTTTTTCACTAGGAGGGTGGTGAAGCATTGGAATGCGTTACCTAGGGAGGTGGTGGAATCTCCATCCTTAGAAGTTTTTAAGGTCAGGCTTGACAAAGCCCTGGCTGGGATGATTTAGTTGGGAATTTGTCTTGCTTTGAGCAGGGGGTTGAACTAGATGACCTCCTGAGGTCCCTTCCAACCCTGATATTCTATGATTCTACATAGGCTCATGAATGATTGTCAATATATAAAATCAAATGAACTGTTCCATAACGATATTACATTATTATACTGAAAGAACATATATTTGTCCCACATTAACATCAACGGCAGACCTACAATGTTAGTCATCTTTTTCTAATACTCCAATCAATTTTTAAGTAATATGGGCTCCAAATATCTTACAGTGGAAATTTGATCAGAACACAAAACAAAAACAAAGAAACAAAAAATCCTACTGACTATGGGTAGTATATTGTGTAAATTTGCTTTCACATTAGATCAACCAAACAAAGAACCACACACTATCACTAAAACTAAACAACTGAATGTAGAGTCCATGTAAAACAAATCAACCCACAAAATCAAAAAGATTGTAATTGAATAAATAGCTTTGGTTCACCTTTTTACACAAGGAATCAATTAATTAATATCACAATGGTTTGTATAGCTTTCATTAGCAAAACAGTAAACTTTTTGGTTTTCTATTACACCCATTATCTTCAAAATAACATCCGTAAACTATTACAAGCAGATATTTATAAAGAAGAATTTCTATAATTTCTTGGGTGATAAGTAAGCACTCTACATTAAATACTGTTACTATGATTAAGCCATATAGTGACATAAGAGCCCATAAGAAACAGGCTATTGTGTTTACGGTCACCTGTTTCTGTAGAATAAACCCGAAAGCTCTTGTCCCAGAAGCCACAGATAAGAATGTAGCGATTATCTGCTGTGACCACGAAACAATGTGCATTGATCTGGATGCTCTGATCCACAAGGTCTGTGATCTGCCGTTTGTTCACACCAGAGTTATTGGCTGTAAAGAAATGCAAAACACATTTATGAATAAGCCATTCCAACACCTTCCTGTCATGCACTTAAGGGAGAAAATGAATACATTTAACTTTCAATGAACTGTGAATTTGTTGTTCAGTAAGCATTTTGAATATAAACATTTGGAGCTGTCTATACTGGATGTCAGAAATATAAAATTATTGTGAGTCTTCAGGTTTCCCTTTGAATAAGGCAAAAGATTTTATATGCTGTGACAATTCTTGATAAACAGCCTAACACGTATAATATGTGATAATATTTTAAGTATTTTGCTGAAGTATTCTCCGATAAAAAAGCTACATACTGAACTTATGGAAAAATGAACGAGGTCCATTTATAATCCCAGTCCTAACATAAACAAACTGTATGGAGTCAATTCTTGGTGGTGTACCATCTGCGGTGAAGATCCCATCTTGTGTTATGTGGCCTTGATGTAACCCACACCTCCAGAGACTTAATTGGATCATAGGGTTGACAGACCCAATCAGATGCAGCTATTTAAATCCTATGTGCATTCTTAAAATATGCCTGCTCATCAGGTATGGAGCCGGCACTGAACACAGTGTCAGGAGAGGCAATACCAGCAGGAAATCCCCCAGGTGGAGGAAGTCTGAATGGGCTATCGAGCTCAGATCCAACACTTCTAGCTGCCAGCTCTGAAATGGAGTTGTTAGTCAGGAAAGATTGGAAGTAAGGGGCTAATACGCCCAGGACATGTTTCTCCTATCAATGGGCACAGGAACTATGCAGATATTTCTCAGTAATCCAAAAATTCCTATTATCGCTAATTGGGGTTATTATGTTTAAATCCTTCACTCTTTGATGAGATAACATCTGAGAAAACAATCTTGTTTCAAACTTGGTTATAAAAATGAATATACAGAATGAGAAAGTGAAGGATAAATCCCCTGAACTACTACTTCTACACCAAGCCTTTCAGCAATTAATTAGTACAAAGAAAAGGGAACCTTTCGCTTTGAGACACTTCATATTACCGTCTTGCTTTCACTGATACTTCCAAAAAGTGCTATTAAAAGACCCTCCCACACACACAATTTCTATTGAAAATTTTTTATTAGAAAATCCCACAGCAAGGTTTTACAGTTAAAGCAAAACAATGACCATTAAAAACATAGGCCCCAACAATCCATTCTAACAGAGCTACAACATGGGGCCAAGCACAGAGGAAGTGGGAAAGGTGGTTTGCAAATAAATGAAAAACAGGTGCTGGCATCATGGGAACTGCATCCTCAAGCGCCCCATCAAAATGCCTGCTTAAAACACCCTGGATATCTATGTGGGATGGGAATTAATGCAGTTGTAGGAGAAGGTGGTCTACGCCTATAATCCCTATTCGTTTTTCTCTGCAGGTCCTGACGGGTAGCCAGGGCAGAGTAATAGAGGGATTATTGGCCTGTAGTGTTTCCTGGAAAGCGCTGCGATATACAACTTAAGGGACTTCAGAGTCATCCTTGAGTCCTTTAGCCTATGGAGCTTTATCTTTCTCTGTTCCGAAAAGAATGAGGATCACTCAGAGGGCAGGTCCTGGACAGTCTGTTGGACCTTGTGTGGGAGCCCAAGGACTGTAACCAGGAACTCCTATGCATGGTCATTGCTGAAGCCATGGACCTGGCAGCCATATCAGCCGCATCCAGAGCAGCTTATAATGAGACCTTTGCCACCGATTTTTCCTCATCCACTAGGGAGGAGAACTCTTGCCTAGCATCTTGTGGCAGCAAGTCTTTAAATTTCTGAATGGAGTCCCATGTATTAAAATCACGTCTGCCCAACAACATCTGCTGATTTACAATTCTGAGTTGTAACCCCCACCCACAGAATAAACTCCTCTACCAAAGAGGTCTAATCTTATTGAGTCCTTTGATTTTGAGGTTGCATCCTGATGTCCCTGCCTTTCTCTCTCGTCGGCAGCCAATACTATTAGGGACCTGGAGGTGAGGGGATGGGTATAAAGGAGCTGATAACTTTATGCAGGTACGTAGCACTTTTGCTCAGCCCTTTTTGAAGTGGGGGGAGAGGATGCAGGAGTCTGCCACAGACTCTTAACCAAGCTCTATAATGGCCTCATTGAGAGGAAAGACTTTAGAAGGACCTGCAGCCTCTATAATGGCCTCATTGAGAGGACCTGCAGTGGCTAAAATATCAAGGCTGTGGGAGGACTGTTTTACTGCCTCAGTCTGTATGCCCAGATTTAAGGCCATTCCCTTGAACAATTCCTGGTGAACCTTATAGTCATCTGGAGGAGGTAACATGCCACCTCCTGAGACTGCCTTGTCAGGGCAGGAGGATGAGGAGGCCAGCACTGGTTTCTGTTGCTTTTCCTCCCTTTCTTGATCTATGGGATCCTGTTGTGTCTGCTCCTGGAATCTGGTAGCAGGCTCACTACCGGAGTTGGGAAGAGGTGCCCACCTGGTGGGAAGGTGCAGGACGCCTTTTTTGAAGCCACTGAATAGGAGCACCTGGAATATGCCCTGGAAACTGGGGAAAAACACCACAAATTCCAAAAGGGCCACAGGATCAGTGTAAAACACCGGTGACCTCCTGGCCCACCACTTGATGGTATTCCTGTGACTGGATCCATGGAAGGGTGGGAAGGTCTGGAGATGTAACGAGTGCAGATTCGAGGACAAGAGACCCAATCTCCTACTCAGAAGAGGATGTCTCTTTTTCAAGTGACCACAGGGGTGCAGCCCCGATGGGGCCAGTGATTGGTGCATAGGTGGAGAGGTTTGTAGTGAGGCCAGCATCGCAGGTTTCCCCTTTGATGGTAGTGTTGGGCGAGCTGTCATGGGTAGGTGAAGTTTGTCCGATACTGAGAGTTGTAATGATCCAGCTGGTTCCCCTATGCCTGCTGACACCAATAGCAATAGCTGTTTTACTGCCAGCGACACAAGTACCAACAGCAAGAGGAAATCCCTGGCAGTCGCAAACACCTCGAGCATGGTGAGTACCAAAATAGTGTTGGTACAATGCAGTGCCGCAGATCTGAGAGCTTCTTCTGGCTCTGGACTCAACAGTACCTTGCATAGGTGCCGGAGTCAACAGTGCCAGCTTCTGCAATTCTGAGGCAGAGGAGTCCTGGGGATCATCCTCTTTTGGTAGTCTGCTTTTTATGACCCTTCCTAGGCACTGGGGATCAGGATCAGTGCTGGGACTCTGACACAGTAGAAGCAGCTCTCCTTACTGACATTGCGGCACTCGGTGCTAAGTCTGACCAGCCTGGCTCAGATGGAAATCTCAGTCCCACCTTCATGAGCAGAAACTTTAACCTGGCCTTCCCATCTTTTTCTATGTGAGGCTTAAGTTCTTGCAAATTTGGCAATGGTCCCCAGTATGAGCTTCCCCAACACACTTGAGTGTGGGTTATTCAGGAGCATAGCCTTATTACAGGAAACGCAGGGCTTGAAGCCTAGTGACTGAGGCATTCCTTGGCACCAGCGATCAACAAAAAAGCAGATAAACACAGAAAATCTACCCCAAGGGGTACCACTGAGAAATAAATATTTCTGGTGATTGTGAGTGCAGTGCGCACACACCAATAGTAGAATGCACATGTGCACGCACTGGAAAAAGAATTAATATTTGCCTATTTTCTGTGTAAAATGAAGCACAACATACAAATATAGCTTAATCAATAATTTTTGAAAATACTGTTTTCAACTATATAACCATACTTTCATCCTTGACATACCAATCAATGGATCCATTTCAATGGGAAGATGATGGGCTTGATCCAAAGAATATCCTGGGGCTCCCCTGAGGCCTACAGATGAAAGAAGGAATAAAACAAATATGGAACTAGCTTATGAAATTTTTACATTCTTTTTCCAGTATTAGAATTGTAAAATGATTATACCCCATATAAATGCTTAATTTCTTCCCATTTCTTGTTATATCAGTTTTTAAGATTCCTTTTTCCATGTGACAAAATATATAAGTTATTTACTCAAATAAATAAAATTAAATACAAATATATATGCTAACTTTGAGCCAACACCTGCTGTTGCTCACTTCAGCAAATCAACTCCTGATTTACAATGGTGTAACAGACCACCATGTTATATACAAATACTGGGACAGAGCCTCAGCGCCATTACAGTGGTACAAAAGGGGAGGGAAACTGGCTTAAACAGCCAACCGGGGATTCCTTTTCTGGAGGGAAATCCATGAGTGGTGTAAAGCTCTAATCCAGCCACTGCTAGTATAAGGAATATTTCAGGGGCCTAGCCAGGAAAATGCCACATTTAGCAATCCTAGTCCACACAAGTGCTACTATAGAGTCATTACTGTTGGTGCAATGTAGAGCTATAATAAAAAAGTCATTATTTGCCAAGAGTCACCATACAGTGTATTGCACCAGAGTTTCCTCCTATGCTTAGAAACACATATCTTGAATAAGTGTGGTTAACTGTTGGTTGTTGTTGGCTTTTACAATGATGACCCCTATATGTGTGTGAAGAAGATAACATTGACACATTTCTCTGAACTGAATGTTCAATAATGAGTGATGGAGATAGTTATAAGATGCAGCCCCTCTCCCATCACACATGGATAGTTTATATTAACTTACTATTCTGACAGAACAGATCTATCTTAAATGGCAGTATAATAGTACAAGTGCATAAATTCCGTCCATTTGGGGAATAACGTTCTAAATCCACTTCGGGTGGAAATGTTCTGCTCATTGAAACGGCTTCATTATTTTTTCAGTTTACTTAAAAAAACCCCATAATTAAAAAGAAAATGGTATCTAATTTGCTTTGTGCTGCAAACTGACATTGTGTAAAGTGAGAAGCACTTCTTATTGTCCATAATCTGTGATGTTTTAGTCAGAATTGACATTTCAGAGTTTTCTACTAGTTGTGGCCAACTTACTGAAAATACATTTATCAAATCCTCTAACAAGTACAACTCTGGACCCAGCGAATCAGTCATGTTGCAAGATCTCACGCATGGTATCCATAAATGATTGGGAGAGGGGACTAAGATTTAAATTGGGCTCGGGACATAGCATGACAATCTTTTCCATGCCGGGCCACTAGACTGTTTGCCCTTACAATGTATGTAATTTATATATATATATATATATATATATATATATAAATATAAAATGTCTGGAAAGTGATGCTTATATTTATTTATTTCCTTTCCTTCCCAAGTCTCCATAAAAGGAAATGTAGACTACTGCAGAATATGAATACACACACATATATGGTCTAGGTATACTTAATCCTGTTTTAGCATTGGGGACTGGACTGAGTCACCTCTTAATTCCCCTTCGATACCTACATTTCTATGACAGGTTTCAGAGTAACAGCCGTGTTAGTCTGTATTCGCAAAAAGAAAAGGAGTACTTGTGGCACCTTAGAGACTAACCAATTTATTTGAGCATGAGCTTTCGTGAACTACAGCTCACTTCTCACGAAAGCTTATGCTCAAATAAATTGGTTAGTCTCTAAGGTGCTACAACTACTCCTTTTCTTTCTACATTTCTATGATTCTGCATAAGACTCAGAATATTGTGCCCCAAGCCCCTGATTGTTTTAGCTTGGGCTTCTCTAGATGCATTGTCATTGTGAAGTGTATTTGCCTTGGAGAAGTAGATATAGTGAGGTAGTTTCAGATAATGTACCAGTAGTAGTATATTGCTGTGGAGTCTCTTAATATAGAGTGAGTTGCAACGGTCTAGTCCTGAGGACACTTCAGTGGTAAAGTCCTAATCTGATAGGGAGAGGAAAAGTCCCCTGGTCAACCAAAGATGTCAGAAAACACTATCTGTTACTGTTGTGATATGTGTATCCAGGAGCATGGTATATCAATGCCAGACAAATCATCCTTCTTTCTTATACAGGAGTTTGCTATACTAGGCTGTAAACATTAATGATTTTTTCTTTTCTATATTACTGAGCCACAACTTTTAGCCCCCATTTATCACTGCGAGTAATCCTCACAAAAGGGGTGGGATGGAGAGGGAAAATTGGTGGAGCAAGCACTTGTGAGGGAGGTAGCACAATTTCGGTGCAGGATAGTTGGGGGGGGGGGAGGCAAATGACTCTTTCCACAGGTCAGAAGACAAACCCAATCTTTTGTAATGTCACCAGACATCTGAAACTTACTTTCACCATACCTCTTAAATTAAGAATCTTCCACTGACAATCCTTATATTTAGTAATAACATAGTCAGTTTCGACTGATGAAATAAATGTCTAGAGTAGCATGTCATTAAAGTAAAGAGGGTCCTCAATGAACCTTGTAAAATCAGTTTTACAAATCAGTAATTTAACATCTCACCTTCGAAAGCCAGAGACTTAGTGTGCACAAGCTATTATGGAAAAATTAAGCTGTGTTTACATCTTATGATGGTACCTGAGTATCTCTGTGCACAGTTTTATGTTCATGAACCTATCCTAAATGCTAGATTGTTGGATTATTATTGTTGGAATAATTAAGTAAAAAACACTACAATTAAATAATGCCACAGTTTTATAATAGAATATACACCTTTAAAAGTTCTTGTATAATTTAAACCTAAGTAGGCAAGAGAGACCTTTTAAGACTGTAAACCAAACCAGCAAGAATTAGAAAATTCAGCATTAAGACTGATACTGTGTTCTAAATTATACTGTTGTGAAGTAACAGAAAATGGCACATACAGTGTAAAAGCTAAGAACAGTGTAGAATTTATTTTGAATTTCTTGATTGTTTTGCTTACCCTTCTCTTTTGCCTTATTTATCCAAAAAGCATTGTGGTATTTTAGATAACTACCAGGTCGCACAAAGGTGCATGGTTTAGTTCACATATGATTTGTGAACTGAATTCTGCATGTTGGCAAAGAGGTTCATATTTTACATGTATGTAAGTGAACAAAATAGTTACATGAACCTCAAGGAAATATCAAGGCCTATAAGGCTTCACTTAACTAAAGCATGGTTGCTAGGGAACACCTGAGGTTTCCTTAGCTACTGCACCAGCTATTATTTACCTTTGTCTCACTAAAGTGGTGGGAGTGGGTGCGTTTCACTACTCCCACTGCTCTACTGCCCACTAAAAGATCCTTTTAAGAAATGGAGGAGACAGTAACACATACTAGGAGGTTCCCCAAGAAGCCTGCTAATGGTCAAGGATGGTTAGCCAATGTCCCCAGAAGACCTGAAAAATTTACAAAAGACTAACAGAACAATATTATTAAAACTAGTATTAAAGTACTGTAGGAGACTGACTTGTTTATGGTATCTTACATTGGGTTCCTCAACTGCCAGTGTCACAAATGACTGTAAGCAAATGACTCTTTTAGTCACATGGCCACTACCTGTAGCAGGCTCAGATTACTAATTCCGAACAGAAAACATTTTTCAAATACATTTCCATTTCACAGTTTATATATGCCAATGACTACTTCTTGCCCTTCAAGCTTTCAGGCTATGGGGATGAGCAAAATTAATATAATTCTCTTTTAAAAAGAGATGTGTAAAACTCTGGATAAACTTTGGGTACCTCTAAATGTGGAGGTACCTGATATAATACTCAAAGGTAATGATAAATCAGATACCTGGATTTGTTTAAACTACCTTTAACCAGATAGCTGTGCATCACCATTGACATGTGTATTGCACAGTGACAGAGCACAGAAACATTTAGAATAGAAGGGAATGTTGAAATAGATCGATGACCACTTAGTTGTTCACAGGGGTAATCATTAAGTTCTTCTACTTCACCCATACCGGACACACTGTAAGTGGAGCCAAGGAATATAGTCCTTTAGTTTTTGCTTGTACTATTGGCTCTTGTGACAGACATCTGAATATAGCTGACACTCCCTCACACAGTGAACAGTGATACACACATACTAGCTAGGCTAGTATTATGTATTCCTGAAAATTGTGGCATTATATATGTGGCATCAAGAATAATAGTACTGTCCCAAAAATGTTACATCAAAGATTGATACCGATGTAGCACAAAGCAATTGGCTGCCAAGCTCACGTGGTGGCTTTAGGGAGGGTGCTTCTTGGAATGATACCATGGAAAATGGACACTGTGAGTATTCAATATACACATGGATAAATGGGTAAAAATTTGCCGCCTATCTGTAGATGAGTGGGATTAACCCAGCTACTCCACTTGAAACTAAATAAGATCCACTGCGTACAGAACATTTAAATAAGAGATCTATCTATGAGCACATACCTACTGTGTTGTGCCATCTATTCACTGCAAAAAGTCTGCTGCAAGTCACAGTTACCACTGCAGGAATGGTAAGGTGGGGAAGTGTGTTGGCTGCCACATGTGTGACAGGAGAATTTGATGGAAATTTCAGCACCATTATAACATCCTGCTGCATCTGATCTTTAAACATGAGTGGACTCTGTGGAAGGAAACACTGTTGAGTAGAAAGGAGAAGAGAGCAGAAGAAAACAGAAGGGATAACACAATTAGTGAGGAGGTCTGAGGGAAAACAAGGTTAAAGTGAGTAGGCAAACACGTGTACATACAGGGAAAACAATGCTATTCTGCACTAGCAATATAGGAGGGAAAACTATTGCTGGATCATTACATGAGGACAAATAGAGAAGAGGTATGGTTAAGGTCCATTAGGTTATCATTACAGGTTGTAAAATGATAAATCAACATTAATTCAAAAAATCAAAATACAAAACGATCAGAACAGTTAATATTCATACACTGTAGATAGGAGTCAAATAGAAGAGTCAGTTAACCCATTATTACATCAAAAACATAAAATTGTATAAAGTCCAATGGCTGAAACAAGAATTTTTAGAGGAGGAACTCAGAAATCCCACAGATGATTAGTTATATTTCTAACGTATTATAGATTTAAGTTAATCCTTTAGAGAAAACTACATGAATTGACTTTACTTTTTAATTTCTTACAAATCATATTTAAAAGTATAAATGATTATAAAATCAGGGTCATGATTCTGTAGGTAGAACATAATTTTTTTTCATGGCTAGTAACATTTTTATTATCAGTGAGATTATATGAATCATAGAATCATAGAACTGGAAGGGACCTCAAGAGGTCATCTACTCCAGTCCCCTGCACTGGTGGCTGTACTAATTATCTAGACCACCCCGACAGGTGTTTGTCCAACCTGCTCTTAAAAGTCCCCAATGATGGAAATTCCTAGGCAATTTATTCCAGTACTTAACCACCCTCACAGTTAAGAAGTTTTTCTTAATGTACAACTGCTGCAATTGAAGTTCATTGCTTCTTGAAGCCCGGTTTGAATGTATTAGATGTCTTCATAAAATAACTGCTGTATCAACTAGGATGAATTCTAGGAAGTTTAAGTAATCTTTTGCTTTTCTGAATCTATTGATTTAAACTGCTGTCTAAAATACATTATCTACATTTTTAAGATCTAAAATATCTAGCTATCATGTAAATTTGCAGATACTGTTTAATTTAAAAAAGAGCAAAACTAAAATTTCCAGAGGAACTGCCATTTGCACAATGTGATTTTCCTTATGTGTAATGGAAACTATGAAAGCTAATGAAAATATTATGATCTATTTACTGAAACTTCATAGGAAGTTTCTTGCCCTCAGCTGTTTACACCAAAGACGCTAATACAGACAGATATCAGTATTTTTCACTTTGGCTACATAATATAATTCTCTAATGAGCACATAAAAGAGTGCGTTGGTAATGAATGCTGAAGTTCAAATTGAAATTACAAGGACATGATGTGTTCTTTCACAGGAATGGACAGAAGGGTTCCATCATGATTTGAACTACATTTCTTCATTCATGACAAGCAGCCAATGTTCATAAGTCACTCTGGAACGTTTCTCTCTTTTTTTGAAACAAAATGTTTAATATGAGAAAAGCATGCAGTCATTTTTATTTCATGCGGTTATAATCAGCAAATACATATTTATGAAGATAGCAGTTTTTAAATCCAAGATTGGGCAACAGAAGTCAGTGACTGTAGGAAGTTAGAGCTATTCCAACTTCCACCTTGCTGTTCAAGAGCCTGCATGCAATTTCTGCACAGAGTAAGGGCTATGGCATTGTAGGCAACTCAGGGCATGAAAAGAAAGTGTTACTTAAATAGGTATTTTATGACCTATAAAGGATCCTCAGGTTGAAAGGAAATAAATTCCCAACCAGCAGTTATATCTCACCAGGTGCATGGCAGAGCTCCGAGGCGGATGTGGCTCAATAAGCAACTGAGATGGCGTCTGTCCAAAGTTCTGTATCTGTGCCTCCATGGCCTGCAGGGAAAGGAGAGTGATTGTCATAATCAATATGCATCAAAGAGATAGGTCAACACACTATTTGACAATGCAAGCAAATCCTAAGTCAGCCATGAAAAAAGTCCAGAAAATTCACCGGGTGCTCTTCTCTCAGGCTGCAGACTCATCCAAGTGTTAGTATTTTGTAGACAAGCTTTGCTTCTCCTTTCAAGCATGCTTCAGTTAACCAAATAACCATTCTTATTTCCAGTAGCTGGGGTTACATGTGAAAATGTTAACCTGTGAGGACATGCAGTTAAGGTCTTGAGAGATTTCTTTGCACCAAATACAACACATATACCTTAATAAAGTCCTTTGTAAGGAGGAAAGTATGAGGATCTCTAATAAAATACGCCTCTGGGATCTTAAAGGAGGGGGAAAGCAAATTGAGAAATAAAATTCATGGATAATGTATAAGGAAAAAACAATCACAATTTCACTAACACAGCAGTTAAAAATAAAAAAATAATGGAAATATATTGTTTCAAGATACACTATAGCTACAGGAGTTACAATAAAAGTCTTTAGATAATCATCTAACTTCTTGGTAGTATTCTTTTACCAGATAAGACAATATTTAGTTTTTGTATTTATTTTGGATCAGTTTTCATACCACAGAATATTGATGGTTGTAAAACCATGAAATATATAATTAGTAATTTCAACTTTAAATTTCGGGACCAAATTCTGCTCCCAGTATATGACACTGAGTAACTCCATAAACAGTAGAAACTGGCCCACAGACCGAAATGTTTCAACCACTTACACAACCCACTCAGACATATAACTGTTTTTAAGCTATATTTAAAACAATTGCTGGCAATTTTTTTTACTGCTGTCTCCACTAATGATACTATTTAAGAACTCTATATGCCTTTCAGATACACAGGCTGCATTTCAGTGGATTTCAGAAAATCCAGAACTACACTTTAAGTTAAGCAGCTGATTTTAAAAAATACTAAGTAGTATATACCCATATATTTGAAAGGACTGTGCCCTAAATAATTTTCTTGTTTGCGTCAATGATTTTCTCACCTTAGCATGCAAAGAAAACAGCACCTGAAAAAGCCCCCTAAAACATAAACCCCACTGATAAATTATATTATTTCTTCTAAAACAATTTAAGAGGCAGTAGAACCTCTTCAATGTGCAGTCTGATAAAATGTACTCTTTATAGTCCACACAAAACAACTGTTGGCCTCTCCCCATTTCTCAAAAAAGAGGCTGTAATAGATGCCATAGAGACATTAAAAATTTTGGTAATATTTACAAAATATTATTGCAATATATTTCTAATATTCAATGAATTATCATAAATAATATACTGACAAAATAAGAATCTAAGACAAAGTCTAACTGATGTCAGTTGATGACTTTCCATTGACTTCAGTGGGCTTTGGATCAGGCCCTGAGTGAATAAAGTCCATTTTGTGATGCATTATTCATGTTTTTATAATAATTGCTTACTCACTCATTAATTCACAAAACAAGCTAGTTTGCAGCGGGTCTCCTGAGGCCTTATCTTGCAAGGTGCTGAGTATCACCTAGAAACTGAGGAGCACATTCAGTTTCTATTGACTTCATCTCCTAATAGGAGCTCAGCATCTTGCAGGATCACAGATGGGTGCAAACTGGCAAATTTCCATTGTAGCTGTATTTTAAATACACAGAAACTTGATTCAATTCAACACAGACATAGTATTTTATATTATGCACGTTATTCTGTCACAACACTTTTTATTTTTTGCTTTAATTTGTGTGAATTTGGTGTTCATAAGTGCAAACAAGGACTAATAGCAACAGTTAATGCCAGACATAGTGGGATATGCAGGCTTCCATGCAACTCTGGTAATAATCAGTTGAAGCAAATAACTCCCACTTATCAGTGGTTCAGACAATTATCAAAGTTATTACAATAGTGCTTTTTAAGAATCATATTTTGAAATACAAATGTGAGTTGTTATATTTACTAGCAATATTGATCACAAAACATACATTCCTCTACCAGCTTTTATAATGGTTGCAGTACTGATAGTTTCCTCCTCTTGTAGAAGCACTGCAATTAATTATTACATTTTGTAAACTAATGCCCAGTTCTGATTCACTCATTTGGTCTCATGTTGCCCGGTCTCAGGAATATTCTGATTGTTCAGCTATAAAGACAATTTACATAAACGTTTTTGACTTTGCCTGGCAGTTCAAGAAGATTTATGATAGCAGAGGAGGGAGAAAGGAAGAATACCATGGAAAACCAGGATGACTTGTTCAGATGACAAGAGATGGACACTTAAAACTTACCTGTCAACAGTATCCATTATTTTACAACTAAAGATGTTCTAGTAAATGTTCACTACCTTTACTTTATGCTACTGATCTTGAAAACAATGAAGTTACTGGTAATCCTGGCAGTGAATTGAACGAGTACCAGGATCAAGGTCTTAATCTGTAAACAGGCAATACTGGGTATTGTTGTCAGCTTCTACTCACAAAGATACTAAATACAAAAACCCCAAACAATCCTAAATCCCTCTGTGAATGATAAGTATTATCTTTTTCTTGTGAAAATGTCTTTTTTTAAAACAATGTTTGGAACTTTTTAAGGAAATGAAACTATATAAATAGCTTTTGTTAAAATGCATCTAACATTACTATGCTACTGCACAAGGGGCACCATAAATAATAAGAATTTGCAGGTCTAGCTCTTCTTCTTCCACACAGCTCAAAATACTTTAGAAAGGTAGATAAGTCTTATCATTCCCATTTTATATATGAGGTGAAAACTGAGACACAGAGAGGTTAAATGACTTGCCTAAGGATGCATAGCATACCTGCAGCAAATTTGGGAATAGATCACAGTTCTCCTGATTCCTAGCCCTGGGCTCAGTATACTAGATCATAGCATACACAGATCAAAAGCAGATTCCCCAGAACACCTCTAGTAATTCAAGCAACAGGCAGGAATAGGAAATAGCTATTATAAACAATTTTTATATAACTGGCAGTGCACTTACAGTATTTCAAATTAATCACAGGACCTGTAGAGGCATAGAATTGTTTTTTCTAAATAATTACATCTCTTGCTTTGTATAATGTTCCTTAAAATTCTATTCCAATGCATCATTTTCCTTTCTCCCATCCATCAAGCCCTCAGTACTAATGTACAAAGCACTACCATCACTCCTTGAAACACACAATCATTCTAGCTACTTTAATATTTTTCTTATCGAATTACATTTACTTTTATTTCACCTTCAAAATGTCCTCAATGGAGAAAGAGCATTAGCTCTGAAAGCACTAGCTTACCAAATTTAAAGCCTTTGAAACAGTGAAACAGCAAAACTACAATTATATTAGTGTTAGCTTACTTAGTAAGGCATTGCAGGAAAGTAATTTGAGGAACTGAATAGAGACTCCCTGCTGTTCTACCATACATAAAACAAGATTTGTACTCAAACACTTTAGGGAGCATTTGGTAGTGTATGGTCAAGCTTTTATATCACAGAAAGATAAAACAAGGTCTTAAGGGAAGGAATTAGGGGATACCTGTCCCAAAGCTGTTAGTTGTATTTCACAGGTCCGACTGAGGAAACAAAATGAATCTGCTAAATTACTGGCTGTTTGCAAGTTGAAAAGGACATCCAGCTCAAAGATCCTCATTTATATAACCAGGAGAAATATAACTTTATAATGTTCAAAATAAAAATATTGTTTCTCCTAGAGTAGATAATGGATAAACATGTTGTACATAGCCCTGGATGCACATCAATATAGACACATCTTGGTTACAATAAGTAATACTCTAAAAATGATGTATTTTGCTCATGAGCAATAGATGCTTGTGTTTATATTTTCACATTTACAGATATGCTTGACATACGCCAGGCCACTGGGAAGCTGAAGGTGCTTGCACCTTTCAGGATCAAGCCCTATTGTCATCCTGAAGAATGAACATGCAGCTATGTTTGTCTCTCTCTTAGTGTGACCTGACTTTGGCATTTTGGGTGAGTATTTTATTTTCACATAAAAGAAACAGAAATCAATTCTTCCATTAAATGACAGAGGGAATCTTTGTTTCTACGAGGGTAGTAGGTAAAAAGGGCACATTTATTAAATGTCAAAAAACCCAAAAAATTAATGACAGGTTTCAGAGTAACAGCCGTGTTAGTCTGTATTCGCAAAAAGAAAAGGAGTACTTGTGGCACCTTAGAGACTAACCAATTTATTTGAGCATGAGCTTTCGTGAGCTACAGCTCACTTCATCAGATGCATACTGTGGAAACTGTATGCATCCGATGAAGTGAGCTGTAGCTCACGAAAGCTCATGCTCAAATAAATTGGTTAGTCTCTAAGGTGCCACAAGTACTCCTTTTCTTTTTCCAAAAAATTAAGTTTCTTCATTACTGACTGAACTTGTAAACACAAACAGAAACATTTTATGGTATAATGGCTTTTTATTATTTATTTTCCTCCAATATATTTTCAAGATGAACATGGAGAAACACAGGGACTATTATTGAGGAAGAAGCCTCTGGTCCATCTAATCCAACTAGCCCCTCTTTGATAATAATGACCAACGCTGCCTATGTAAAACATGAAGCATAAATCACTTTAATGCATGTAATTACAGACAACTAAATAGCATGGAAGGAGTGGGAGGATTTCTTAAAATTACTTATATTTTTATTTACAAATAATAAAACAATGACGTTACTGGCTACAGAGCTACTTCATTTTCTTCCCATTTGTCAATTATTCTAATGTCAGAAAAAACTACTGCCAGGTTCAGTTAAGCTTTCTAGGATATCTTATTTCACCAAAGCTTCATTACGTTTGACTTAATTTTTCTGCACTTCTTTAATTGTTAATTCCTATGATACTGGTGAGTCCACTGAAATTTTGTCCTACATGAGCCATCTGCTCCTATTGCAAAGTGCCTCCAGCTATGCCAAAATCCAGTGCTCAGTTTGCATGGGTGGAGACTGAGCCCTAACTTGGTGAGCTGAGGGAGGATTATTAATTAACTATTATTATTAATAGTTTGTATCACTATCTATTGCATAGAGAAAGGGAAGGAATGAGGGGATATCTGTCCCAAAGGTAACTTGAAAAGGCTACTTGTCCTTAAGCACTATTTGTTGGTTAGTTATGTATGTTAATAAAATGGCATCCGATTGAATGATTGGGATTCTGTGACTTCAATTAATAAATTTGAGCAAACCACTAATAATGCAGTGAAATTAATCTGTAATTAATCTGTAATCTGAAATTAATCCTACCAACACTATAAGAAGAATTCTGTGTGGACTCCTCCTGAAGGTTGAAACAACAGACTGGACTTCTACATAGAGTGATTCTGCAGACGTGCACCGGCTGAAATTGTGAACAAACAGCATCACTTGCCCCATAACCTCAGCCGTACAGAACGCAATGCCATCCACAGCTTCAAGAAACAACTCTTATATTATAATCAAAGGGGCTGACAAAGGAGGTGCTGTAGTCATAATGAACAGGTCGGATTATGAACAGGAGGCTGCCAGGCAACTCTCCAACACCACATTCTACAGGCCACTATCCTCCGATCCCACTGAGGAGTACCAAAAGAAACTACACCATCTCCTCAAGAAACTCCCTGGTATAGCACAGGAACAAATCTAAACGGACGCACCCCGGGATCCCCGACCAGGGGTATTTTATTTGCTACCCAAGATCCATAAACCTGGAAACCCTGGATGCCCCATCATCTCAGGCATTGGCACTCTTACAGCAGGATTATCTGGCTATTTGGACTCTCTCCTCAGACCCTACGCTTCCAGCACTCCTAGCTATCTTCGAGACACCACCGACTTCCTGAGGAAACTACAATGCATTGGTGATCTTCCTGAAAACACCATCTTGGACACCATGGATGTAGAAGCTCTTTATACCAATATTCCACACAAGGATGGACTGCAAGCTGTCAGGAACGGTATCCCTGATGAGGACACAGCACACCTGGTGGCTGAGCTTTGTGACTTTGTCCTCTCGCACAACCATTTCAGATTTAGGGAAAACTTATACCTTCAAGTCAGTGGCACTTCTATGGGTACCTGCATGGCCCCACAGTATGCCAACATTTTTATGGCTGACTTAGAACAGCGCTTCCTCAGCTCTTGTCCCCTAGTACCCCTTCTTTACTTGTGCTACATTGTGACATCATCATAATGTGGACCCACGGGAAGGATGCCCTTGAAGAATTCCACCATGATTTCAACAATTTCCACCCCATCATCAACCTCAGCCTGGACCAGTCCACACAAGAGATCCATTTCCTGGATACTACAGTGCAAATAAGTGACAGTCACATAAACACCACCCTATACTGGAAACCCACTGACAGATTACCTACATGCCTCCAGCTTCCATCACATGATCCATTGTCTACAGCCAAGCCCCAAGATACAACTGCATTTGCTCCACAGTCAGAGACAAACACTTACAAGATCTTTATCAAGCATTCTTAAAACTACAATACCCACCTGGGGAAGTGAGGAAACAGATTGACAGAGCGAGTACCCAGAAATCACCTACTACAGGACAGGCCCAACAAGGAAAACAACAGAACACCACTGCCCATCATGTACAGCCCCCAGCTAAAACCTCTCCAGCACATCATCAACGATCTACAACCTATCCTGGAAAACGATCCCTCACTCTCACAGACCTTGGGAGGCAGGCCAGTCCTCGCTTACAGTCAGCCCCCCAACCTGAGGCATATACTCACCAGCAACTACACACCACACCACAGAAACACTAACCCAGGAACCAAGCCATGTAACAAACCTCATTGCCTCCTCTGTTCCCATATCTCTAGCGACACCATCAGAGGACCCAACCACATCAGCCACGCCACCAGGGGCTCATTCACCTGCACAACTACTAATGTGATATATGCCATCATGTGCCAGCAATGCCTCTCTGCCATGTACATTGGCCAAACTGGACAGTCTCTACGTAAAAGAATAAATGGACACAAATCAGACATCAGGAAAAGGTAACATAAAGCCAGTAGGAGAACACTTCAATCTCCTTGGACATTCCATAACAGATTTAAAAGTAGCCATACTTCAACAAAAAAAAACTTCAAAAACAGACTTCAATGAGAAAATGCAGAACTAAAATTCATTTGCAAATTTAACACCATTAATTTGGGCTTGAATAGGGACTGGGAGTGGCTGACTCACTACAAAAGCAACTTTCCCTCTCTTGGTATTGACACCTCCTCATTATTGGGAGTCGACTACATCCACCATGATTGAATTGGCCCTGTCAACACTGGTTCTCCACTTGTAAGGTAACTCCCTACTCTTCATGTATAATAATGCCTGCGTCTGTAATTTTCACTCCATGTACCTGAAGAAGTGGGTTTTTTACCCACGAAAGCTTATGCCCAAATAAATCTGTTAGTCTTTAAGGTGCCACTGGATTCCTCATTGTTTTAATCTGAATTTGTTTTTGTATATGTTTATCTTTGTATTCAGTGAATAGTGGCACAGTGTTTCTTAATGTGTTCTCTCACACAGCCAGCATGATTAACAGCCCCTAAGCACTCTGTTCTTCAGAGCAAACATGATTGACAGCCCATTGGTGGATAGCATACACAGCCTGAAAATGTTATTGTTTTGTACTAATGGTGTGAGATATTGCTTTTTTATTTGTGTCTACAGCTGTTAAATGGCATCAGTATCTTCAGGACGTTTGATAAATTAGGTTAAGAATATTGATTTCTGTTTTATTATTGCACATTTGGAGGGGAAGAAGGGTTGCATTTTACAAACAAGCAGTGACTCAGCTAGTCTGGATTCTTCAGTGCAGTTGGTTATTTGATCAAGTGAATGAAACATGGGCTCAGGGGTGGATTTAAGTGATAGGCCACAACTTTAATAATTTAACAGTGGGGAGGGGCCCAGGTATTTTACTGGATAGAGTGTGAGATTAAATGGCCTCAAACCAAATAACTGATAATTTGGGATTGAGCCATTTCAGCCTAACCTGTACGGCTCAGTCCACCACTAAATCCTCTTTATCCACTAAATTCCACCCTTTTGTGAGTGGAAAAGAGGGTACAAAGAGGGACCTCTGTCTGTGAAGATTAAAGTCCTTACAGGCAAAAGGTCCAACAGCCGCATCCTGAGTCTCTGGAAGCTGATCCTTACCACCTTTATCTCCACTGGGATACTGGCATAGGCGGTGGGTGGCTAAGGTTATAGGGGGCTCAGACCCCCGTCTCAGGAGCACGTGCTCCAAGAGTGTTCTGGAGTGCCATTCATGCACTTGGAATCCAGGATGGTGCTATGCCCTGGCACTTTGGGAAGTGGCCATTCCCCACAATACACACATGGGCAGTGAAGCCCAAAGACATTTCTCCCTCCCGCTCATATTAACTTGCCAACAAGGTAAAGGGTAAGGCTAGAACACCACCTTAAAATGTTCGTCACTCTTCCTCCCCCTCCATGTGATGCTGGAGACCTTGAGTGAAGCCAATAGGACTGTTCTGAGCTCTCAGGTGAATAAATCACTATCTGCCCCCAAAGGGCAGTCCTCTTCATCCTGATTGCTCCATGTGGAGCGAAGGCAACCTCATGAGAGGGGGACTTGGGAGAGGGTTCCTCTTCCTGACAGCTCTAAGGGGGTGGGAATAGTTCCACGGAGGTGCTCTTCTTCCTGACTACTCCATGAGGGCTCCCCTTCAGAAGAAATGGCATGTTCATACTCTGATAATAATCATATCCCACTATTCCCTCCACTACATCATCCCCCTGCTTCCTCAGACCCTATCATCCCCTGCTACATCAACCCCTCTGCTTCCACCAAACCATGTTCCCATCAGCCCCCTGATTACCCCATCAGCCTCCGGCAAGAAATGGGATGGGGTGGGGCATCATATGGGGAGGGCGCTGTCTGCATACACATAGATGCATCAAGTGATGCTGTGGTGGGTTCCTCCAAATCTGTGAGCAGTGAGAGCCCACAGGCTGGAGCAGGGAGCAGTGCAGACCCACAGGACAGAAGAAATGGCTGTGGGGTGAGTGGGGGGGGGGAAGGTTTAACTCCTCCCAAGAATATTTTCACCAGCTGCCTATGGATACCGTGGCAAGTTACAACAAATTTAACATTCCTATATGTCTTTCCTACTATTAAAATTCCCATTCTTACTCCTTTTAAACTAGAAGGTGCCATCATGATGCTGCAAAGAAGGTGAAATACCTTCTGGACACCCTACAATTAGGCCCACTGGAAAAAATTCCCTCCTAATGCAGAAGAACAGTGATTGGTCAGATCCACAGCATCCTAGAAACATAGGTCAACATACCTGAATTACAAGGAGAGAGAGAGTGAGGCAGCAATGGCAGCAAGATGCCCCCTGGGCACCCAGGATGGCTTTTAATTGAGATGGTGAGGCCGGGTGAGAGCCATTTAGCTCTCCCAACTTTCCATTCTTGAGGATCACTACTCCACACACTTTGAGATAGGAGGAAGAGCTAGGCTCCACCATGTCTGTGGCCAGCTATACAAGTCATCAGAGACTCCACCCCTACAAAGGGGGCAGATTTGGCTGGAAGTGCAATGTTAAAACACACATTATGTAACTACTTCTGAGGAACCAGGGCCTACACAGAACATGGTGCAGTCTCAGCTCTCATGCAACCATAGCCTCTCAATGGGTAGACCATCCATGAGGCTTGTGGACTCATTGCCGCTCAGCCACTATGAGGGCAAATTTGAGCTGGATAAAGTTGTTCAAAATTTTGAAGAATTCTATTCAATTTTTTAAAAAAATTCCTCTCCAAAGCAAAAGCAATTTGCTCCTTATTGTAATTTTATACAATATGATTTTCTACAAATGTTACAGAATTATATATTTAGTGGGTGCTATAAAAAATCTAAAGCCATAATTTATATTATGCTCATGTATAATTCCTGTCCCATGATAAAATTTACTGAAACACTTTTCTGTTCATTGCAGCTGTGCCAAATGAAAAAAACCTGATCTTTCAACATCCACCCGAATGTGTAGTAAGTTTATAAAGGAAAACCTTACTTTCTTTGACCATTCGATGGCTGAGTACAGAACATTAGAAGAGGATTTCTCTGCTAACTCTAATACAAGCCAGATAAAATAATTCATTAATGGTATATCTTAGTGTCAAGAACAGGTAAGATTGTGAAAGTTGGTCAATCAGAATATTCCGTTTTCAGATAATCGATAATTTTACCCCAAAATCACTTTCCTCTTGTTACTCAAATTAGAAAGGGGGGATTACCCTGGAATTTGATTTTAGATGAATGTAGGTGGCAGTTTCTCATCACCCAGCCTGCACCCACATCAGATAACAGACGTCAAAGTCCTCCTCATTGCCCAGGCTCCAAAACTTATGGTTATATTCCTGGGGCTCGATGCAGGAATTACTAGGGGAAGCTCTATGTTCCATGTTGTGCAGGTGGTCAGACTATATGATCTTTCCCTTCAGGTGTTTAATTCTATTAATCAGCTCCTCTTAAAGGTCCTCATCCTTCAATGCAATCTACACACATGGACATTGTTTCACTGATGTGGATTGAGAATGGGGCTTATTATTTTTTGTGACTGTAATGAAGGGCAGAAGGCTCCTACAACTACAGAAAAGCATCTTTTTGTATTTAGAAATCAAAATAAAATAAAATAAAAATATTCTCTGTGGGCTCCCTGCTGTACAATTCCTGCAAGTTACCACTTGAGTCACTTGTTCATTAAAAGATGCTACTTAGAACATCATCCTCCCTGGATGCTCTGATTACTTCTGCCTTTTCTGCAATTCCACATCACCTTCAAGTTCCTCATCTTTAATTCCAAAGCCCTGCATAACATTGTCCCTGCCTATCTCTCTCCTCTTTCATTTTCTCCCTTTCTCCCCGTAGCTTCTTAGGTTCATCGCACTACTTACTCCTAGCGACACCCTTTTTCACCTGCTTCTATTTGCTGAACGACTGATGAGATACATGGCTAGTAGTCTGGAATGGGGTGAGGAGGTCTTAAAAATGTCTGTTGCCACACTGTTCTCAAAGCCACTTCCTCCACTTTGTCTTCCAAGAGGGGGACTTGCAGGTCAGTGAAGTCTAAAAAAAAACGGCTGTGCTGGAGCTGCCCCCTCCCCACTTGTTCCATCCTCCCCGCACATTTTTGGACAAGAAAGAGGAAGGAGCAGAACTGAGTGCCACTTTCCCTTCTCCACTCACTTGAGAAAGCAGCAGCATCCATCTTTGATTACACATTGCTGGATGCTGGTCCAAATGCGGCAAGTAGTTGAAAAGATGGCCACAGATGAAATGGGAGAGTTGCAGTCTTTTTAAAGACTTCCCCTGATCCTGCAAGATGGGTGACTGAATGCCTCCGCACTCCTAAGGCCCAGAAGTTCACAGAAGCAGTGAAAGCCTACCCCTGCTGTTCCCTCACTTGTTGCATCAGCAAGAGCCAGGAAGATGAAGAACTCTAAGTCCCCTGACCTTGTTTCATTGCCTTAATGAATGGTGGGAGTGAAGCCAAGGCTTTGGCATGGTGTTGCCTCTGCCGGTTTGAATGGAGTGTGATGTTACCAAAATTGTCTAACCCCCTAGATTTGTACTAATCTGAACCAGAGATCCCTCCCCATGCTGCAGATTGGTGAGGTTTTTCTGTATGCTGTCTGAGAGCTCTTTAATTGTATGTTTGGGGCTGAGTTAGAGGGAGGAGTTTTGTTTTTGGTGTCTGCACCAATTTTAGTACCATTTGATAGACCCTATTGCCTTTGGTTTTGCTTAAGACTGTTTTTAGGTGCTCTGAGGCCTTTGGGAAGGGGCACCCTACCCATAAAAACACAATATTATTACAGTAATACCAGCAGGAGGTTTCAATTAGACTGTGAAACTTTACCCACTCTTTTCTAATTAAAAATGTTTTTCAGTGGCTGTGAGATTTAACAGTGCTTGCTTATAGCTGTCCTAACTATTTTTATATTTTAAAAGCATAAATGTGAGCTTTAAAAATTATTTAAAATTAACAATAAAAAGATGAAAAGTTTCTGCAGGACACATTTGGAGAGGGAGTCATTTTCTTTATTTAATTAAAACATATTAAATGTCTCCATATCTTTCTTTGATCTTATCTCCATCAACTCTGTTCTTTATTCTCCTTTTCCTTTTCCACTATGTCTCCAATTCAGTTTCCCCCATGCCATTTCAATGTTCTATTTCCCTTTCAATCTTCTTTCCTCTCCTGCCCATCCTTTCCTCTCCCCTTCCCACTTTTGAAGATGGTCACGAACTTGAGTTAATAAGCACTAATTAGTATTTCCAAAAAGAATAAAAGACAGGACAGGTGTAGGTGATATAAGAAAAAAAAGAGACGGGTGAGTATTGCTGCCATTATCTGTTTAACATCTGTGACAAGCTCTAAATTCCATGCCAGCTGTTGTGGTAGCAAAACTGCAATAAACGAAGGCCCCTGATAATAATACATAAATAATGATTGCTGAGCATACCTATTAACAGCATTTGCATCATATTTTTATGGACTCCAGTCCATTCAAATCAGTAGAGGAACCTGAATGTATCAGATTTTCCAGACAGACTACAACAATGATGATCTTCTAAGGAACCAATCTGGCCATAATGAAAATTTTCCCCTGATAATGAATTAAGTTTTTAATGTAGTCCTCTTAATAAACTGCTAATTTAAGTTTATACACAAAAAAGTCATTGGCCTGAAAGCTAAGGACAAGTTATAAAAAAAGAAAAAACAATTTTAAAAATGCAATGGATCATGATGGGAGCCAATCTAATTAGAACAGTAAACTCATCACACAGACTGACATTGTGACAGAGTTACTGCCAGTACATTTGGATTCACACTATGGTCATTACAGGCTTGGCAGTGTTACACCGCAGAATAGACATTACTGGTGGAAAAGTTTTAGATCATCCAGTCTATCTTCCTGCCAATGCAAGATTGTTCCCTATATTTTCTAGTGGTTGTTCATTCTCGTTTTAAAAGACCCAAATAATGGGGATTCCATAATTTACTCTGGAAACTATTTTATAGCCTAATTACATCTGCCAGGAAGTTTTTCCTGAAGTTCAGCCTACATTTTCCTTTTGTGAATATCCTTCCAGACTGTGATAGATATACACTTCTGGTGACACACTAAATAATTCCTCTACCTTACTTCGTTATAGTAACCTTCAGATATTTCTAGATTTTTACTATGGCCCCTCTTTACTCAGTCACCACTTGTCAAGCTCTTTAAATCTTGCCCGTAAATCAATCTTTCCTGTCCTCTCAACATTTTGACGCTCATCGATGAACTCCCTCCAATCTTTCTAATAAGGATACATCCAAAACTTCATAAAATATTACAGATGCCGTTGCACCAAAGCAGGAGAGAGAGATGGACTATTAACTAATAGGGACTTATTCTCCATTGGCTAGGGCAGCCAAAGAGGGCACCAATGCTACAGCTCTCTTTAAAGAGCCCTGTTGGTAGAGTTTGCATGGAGTCCCAGCAGAGAGGATAATAGAGCCGCAATTGTGAGTAAACGATAGGGACTGATTTTTGTGCTAGAGCTTTTCTGGTAATTTCTATAGGGAATGGAATATTTTGTTCAAATCGGAGTAATCTCATTTTACATAGTTTAATTTTACTTCAGGTGGTCACAGGCCAAGTGCATCTTTGAATTTTTGGTATATTATAATCTTCAGATGTAGATACATAAATAAATGAAGCTATAGTGTCAAATCTAGAGAATGCTTCCTTGTGGGATAAAAAAGATTAATCGAATATCTAAACTAATGAGTAATGTCTCCCGTCATGAGTTAGGTAACGTATATACTTCGGAAAGCTGAATCGAATGAGATATACACTATATTTTATTCCACTTGCTTTACAATTAAGAACATACTCTGTGGGGAAAGCCAAGAAAAAAGCAAGAAAATAGAGAAACAAATAACAGAGCAGGCCTTTTGAGAGTTTGCAGGAATACAAAAGAAATGGTATTTAATCATGAAGGAATGCATTTTAACCGTGATTTTTTCTCTTCCGGTTTATTATTGAAATAAAACATGATCACCATAAGGCATTATTTTTTAATGCTTGGAATACACAAACAGACACAGTTAGTAAATCAAAGTATATAATAGCCATATTTTAGTATTTTTTTGGTTTATAAAAATAAAACTATATAAAAAATTAAAATGTGATGTCATGTTCAACTGCTTCTAGTTGCTTGTTGAAAGAATAGTAGTAAAACCCATGACTGAAAACTTTTTCTTGCTAATGAAATCCAGTAAATCACAATAAAAAATGTGGCTCTTCTACTCTACTGTTTTTCTAATCTTTCCTCTCCATTTTGGTGACAGTAAACTGGAGTGAAGATATTCTATAGTGAACTTTTGGAGTATCAATATTTGCTGTAGGTATATGGTATAAACTGAAGGAAAGGAGAATATTAGAGCATTCTTGTGCGTCCCATCCTCTCACTAGTGTTTTTCTCCCACAAGTCTCATCAATCTTTCCTAACACATCTCTTAAATCTTGCCTTTGCCTTTCTCTCTGACCAAAGTGCAGAGACTGTGTCAGATCCTACTGTTTCATGTTATACTGGCAGAAACATCCAAAATCTGGTAGTGCTGGTAAGGCATGAGTCAGCCCCGAGCCTTCAACTCATGTACCACAGGCCACAAAAGCTATCTTAGAAAACAGGAAAGGAATACTTGTGGCACCTTAGAGACTAACCAATTTATTTGAGCATGAGCTTTCGTGAGCTACAGCTCACTTCATCGGATGCATACCGTGGAAACTGCAGCAGACTTTATATATACACAGAGAATATGAAACAATACCTCCTCCCACCCCACTGTCCTGCTGGTAATAGCTTATCTAAAGTGATCATCAGGTTAGGCCATTTCCAGCACAAATCCAGGTTTTCTCAGGGTGGAGGGTGAGAAAACCTGGATTTGTGCTGGAAATGGCCTAACCTGATGATCACTTTAGATAAGCTATTACCAGCAGGACAGTGGGGTGGGAGGAGGTATTGTTTCATATTCTCTGTGTATATATAAAGTCTGCTGCAGTTTCCACGGTATGCATCCGATGAAGTGAGCTATAGCTCACGAAAGCTCATGCTCAAATAAATTGGTTAGTCTCTAAGGTGCCACAAGTACTCCTTTTCTTTTTGCGAATACAGACTAACACGGCTGTTACTCTGAAACCTTAGAAAACAGGAAAACCTTCACAACAAAAAGCCGAAAAGGGACTAACTGGGATGTGCTGCAGAGTTACAAATGCTGAAAGATAAGTCTTAAATATACGATCTGTGAGGCCAGAACTGTAACTTGTCTGTATATTTGTTATAGTTTTATGGTTTCACTTTTTAAAGTAGGTTATACTGTTGTTTAAAAAAATAAAAGCAGACACAGTAATGTTCAGGGAGCTTAAAGAAATAATTACATTTGGATTATTTCCAACAAAATATTCTTTAAAAATCCACTCTCTGTTCTTGACATAAATTGAAAACTATAATATAAATATGCTCTACCCAGGCTTCAAAATGGCATTAAAAAGGCACATTATCAATATGTTTAAAATGTTTTAAAAGTTTGGTTTTACAGCTCCATAACTGACACTGCTATACACTTACACTGAGTAATATCTACTCCAACAAATTAATATATGCAAAATGTGTTGAATAATAGTTAATTTATGCTGTGGTAATGACTGTGTAATATATCTGAAATCTGCTAATCAAGAAAGAGGAGCCTCTTCTAGCTATTTCCACTATAATCATCAGCCAGTAATTTTCACCCCTCCCACCTTGAGTAAAATATGACTTGAAGTGTCTGGTAAAGTATTTGCTGCTAATTTTTCAAATCAATAATTAGTACCTCTCAACAGCATGCAATAAAAATTCTGAAGATGAAGGAACAGTTTTTATATATAAGCTCTGAATTGTTCAGATTTTTGTAGTAAAAGCTGGACAGTAGTGGAATTATCTGTTTCATGAATTGTACTGATTACAAATCTAATTTTGAGATAACACTTTAAGATGGCTCCAGAGAGGTATAAGAAGTGAAGGATCAATTTGCTCTCTAGAAGTGGTCATTTGTTACATGACTATTCATTACAAATAATATTCATTATAAATTAAGCCTTCTTTTTGGTTAGTGAAGAACTCTTTTCTTCACTTCTTAATTCAAGAACTTTCCTGATTTTCTGCATTAATTCATCTACAAATAACTATCAGCTATATGAGTTATGTGCAAATTCTTCACTTGGAACATTTCTGTGTTATTTGTGTTGTGTGGTGGGTCATCTAAGTCAGATAGCATTGCTCACCTTCCTCCTCTGTGTGGATGACAAACTTTTTAAACAGGGGAATAATGAGTAGCAAATAAATTCCACACTTTTGGTTTTATTTTTTGGATAAAATCATTTGTGTTACAATTTGTCAAAGTATTAGGAATCATATATTTTCATGACTACCTCAGTTCTTTGAATACTTTGGAACAACAAATAATAGGATTCAGGAATTACAGTGAATTGGGCTCAGTGCTTTTATTCATGAAAATAGTCACAAATCAGTATTTTTCATTATTTGATCAGTTCTAATGTACTCACTTAATAAAGGCACAATGGAGAGTCACTAATTAGTGTGAAATAATGTATTCATACTAGAATAATATTTTGGTTTTAAGGTTATTTTGTGTTGTGAACTCTATGGATCAGATTCTGATTTCTGATTCACTGGTGTAAATGGCCTATATGTTACTTATACTGACTCCCCATTGAACACAGAGACTGGTTTGAGGAATCTGTCCTGAATTCAAAGTCTTCTATGGGACTGTGCCTAGCAACAAGAGCAAATGCCACTCCCTCTGAGATCACGATCCGTTTAACCAGTGAAGTTCCACCAAAACAACGTAACTGTGGATTGATTAATAAGAGAAGGCTCATAAGTGGAAAAGGCAGATCTTTCACTGGAGCTGGACCTAAACTTTGGAACTCACTCCCTGAAGAGATAAGAATGATCACAGACACAACCACTTTTATAACTAAAGGCAAAACTAATTTGTTCAAGTTGGCTTTCCCAGGATAATTTCTTCATACTCACATGCAAACACACAGAAAACACCCTGAACTAATAAAGGTATTTCTCCGACAATCTGGATGTGTGGTGAAAGAAGGAAATGTCTATTCCGGGTGCTAGGAAGACACAAATTCACAGTGGTGAGGACGTGGAGCTCCTGCTAAAGTCAACAGGATCATGTATACATTCCTCAAAGCAGAGCTTAGCCCTTAGTGAGTAACAAATAATTGCCATTTTCATTATTGCTTTTGCATGTATAAGGGTTTTTGCTGTACATCTTCCTTCAATTAAGTTGGAAAAAAGTGGATACTGACAATCTCTCAGTTATTTCACAACTTTTCATAATCATTTCGAACAATGACTACTCCCAGAGAGGAAGCCAGGAGCATCCCTTGTATGGAGGCAATTAGGCAACACTGAACATGTAAGTGGCCAGTATTGTGGGTACAATTCAATGAAGCAGATCCAGAGGGGTGGTTTTGATATTCTGTCAGATCAAAGAAAGAGATCACAGAAGAAAAAAGAAAAGAAATAAGAATAACTCAGAGCAAGAGTAAGAACAAGCACATGCTTGCAAGGGTTAGCAGTGGGTGTCATTATGTAAGTCTTTTATTCTATTTGAATGGTAAGTGTGTTAATTTTTTCCTCATAATTTTTCTAGGTTCAGCCAGCAGAAAAGGCTCCCATTCCAACTCTTTGTTAAAGATATATCTATCTTGATGGTTCTTGACAACCCTATCATGTCAGCCCTCTGTAGTAGCAAAGAGTGTTTCAGCAAGAAAGAAAAAAGTGAAAACTCTGCTTCCTGTGGGCATATTTCACTGTAGCAGATCCAGAGGGATGCTTTGTTGTTCCTGTCAGATCAAAGAAAGATAAGAGAAGAAAATATCATCTAAAATATAAAACCCAGAAAGGAGGGTAACTGAAAAGCACTGCAAGACCACCACATCATTATGACTTTTTAAATCATTTAAATATGCTGACTATAAAGTCCACAGTAAAGAAATAAAATATTGTATAGGCTGCATGCGCTACTAGCTGCCTGCAAAACTGTCCTCCTAGGATTAGTTTACGGGCATGGAGACTGACTGTCAAATGCTAGTCATTTTAATCATTTTTCAATTTGGCTGTGTGGGCTGCAGGTATGCTCAGGTATTTTGACGGGTGACTGCTCAGAACAAATATCTGAACCCAGTCTTCTTCATATTCCTTTGTTTTTTCTGCAAACATACAATTCATCTTTTGCTGAACATGCCGTACATACAAAGGCTAGCAGTTGTAATGCACTGCCTCTCTACATTTCCGACTGAGTATGAAAAAAAAGAAAAGTCAGCTAGAATGTGCATACAAACCAAAAACTGTACAGTATAATGCTTCACTTGGTTTTTTAAACACTACTAATGATGAACAAATTGTGTGCTATCAAAGTAGATGGAGATCTGGCAATAGCTTTAAACAAAAAAATAAACAGTAAGCCAAAAATATTGACTTTCTGTGAGTTTATACAAAAAATGTGCTTTCAATGTTACATGTGACTAGTTTAATTACATTTTTAGTCATCAAAATGAGTATCTCCTCTTAATCATTTTCAGTTTAATCCACAAGGCAGTACTGAAAAATTATTCACATGGTTATGTTCATTCTTTTTTAAATGAAACGTATATTAGTGTGCTGTTCATGCTTCAATCACACAATAATTTATGAAGTGGAAGAATAAGGCCCTGGCTTTTCAAAAATAACTACTGAGTTTAAGTTCTCCCATGTCCGGGTACCAAACTTGAGACACATGTTTTCAAAATAATGGGTGCTAGGAACTTCTGAAAAATCATTTCCTTTCAAAGTTTCTCAAGTTGCGCACCCAAAAATATAGGCACCGAAAACCCCTAGTCACTTTTGAAAATTTAGGCCATGAGATGTATATTGAGTAGCCTGTGAAATGCTCATTCCTCAGAGAATATAGGTGGACAAATAATACAGTTACAATTTTACCTAGTGTGCTTTAGATATCATTGTTTTATGCATTAGCATTTTTAACATCAGCTCTTTGAAATCAGCTGAACCTGCCCAGAAAAAAAGGGTTTGGATTATGATGTAAACCAACAGTAAAGACAATTCCAAATAACATCTAATGTCCAATATAACTGCTGTTTACATATTAAAAAGAGATACAGACTTTGTACCAGAGATGTTCTGTCATGTTTCTCCACAGGAGAAGGCTGTCACAGTAAATTGTTCATTATCAATTACAGCTTTACATGTACAAGATGAGTTAAGCTGTCATAATTTTCTCAGCAAGAGATCCTGTGCTGTCAAAGAATGTCAATTTTTAATCTGACACAAGGAAGAAAATTATCTGTTATTCTGACCCCTAATTTCTTGACATTTTAATGCCATAATTGCTGTGGTTAGTGCTGCAACCATGATTTCACCTGTCAAGTAAGAATGAATCAATATCCTTAAACTGTTCTTCAAATTTTAGCATTTATTTCACAATGTATGTTTTTTTAATACAATAGACACCAGTGATATACAGACACACCTGCAACTGAGAAATATTAAGATTGTAACAACAAAAAATTTCCGCTTAATTTGGGCCTGACAATGTTAATTTTTACTACTTAGTTCTTCCTCTTCTTTTATTATAATATGAATACAATTTTGCAATGCGCAGAATAAAAGAGAAGCTACTCATATTGCTAAAAAGACTCTCTTTCAAGTATTTTTATATTTTAAAAATGGAAGACTTCCCACTTCAAATTCAGCAGGGCCTAAGCCAGAAATTTAGGACTTGGATTCACTTTGGGGCACCCAGAGACACAGTTTTGGTTTGAGCTAACTACTACTTGTAATGCATTAGGGTGATTTTCTCCCTCTAGATATAAATATATATTTGGTGACACCATGAAATCTGAAGAATAAGTTTCAGTAAATATAGCATGTATATTATTGATTAGTAATTCTTCTAATTTAGTGCAGATCTCAAGTTCGCAAAGGCTTATTTCAATGAAGAGACACATCTTGACATATACAGTTATTGTTAATTTAAATTTTAAAAATCAGAGGTGGGCCACACCCATCATGATATTAGGGTGACCACCTTTTCAAAAGGCAAAAGCGGGACACATGCAGGATACCTGCCCACTCTCTGTGACCCCACTTTCTGCTCCTCCTCTTCTCCTGTGGCCTGCCCCCAGCTCCTCCTCTTCCACCCAAGGCCTCACACCTTGGCCAGGCTGGAAGTCAGAGCCGAGCCCTGGTAAGAGCTTCCCAGGGAGCCTGGGCTGCTGTGGGGAGCCCTGGAGCCTCCACCTGCCCTGGATGGGGTGATGGGGTGCCTAAGAGTAGCCCCAGTCCATGTTCGCAAGGCCCAGGGCAGGTGGATGGTCCAGGACTTGAGGGCTCCTCACTGCAGCCCAGGCTCTCTGGGTGGCTCTTACTACTACCCACCTCTGGCCTTGCCAGGGGGCGAGGCCTCAGGGAGAAAGGAGGAGCAGGGGGTGGAGCATCATGGCAAGGGGAGGCTAAGGTCCACCTCCACTCCCCCACCGGAAAGAGGCTGGCGCCACCTCTGAGACTCGGGCAAGTGCTGGGCAGTGCCGCAGGGAATTGAGGACAAATACTGTCCTGAAGTCATTCAGCCCAGGACCAGGATTTGAATTCTGCATTTTGGGACTGTCCCACCTAATTCAGGATGGGTGGCCACCCTACATGATATTCATAAAGAGGGAGATGGAGGAACCACTAATAACAGGGCCAGGGAGGTTCTTCTGCACTAGATGGTGATATAATATGGGGAAGATGCAGAAGTCATTTAGGTGACACTGGGATTCACAAAACCCCAGCTGAGCAGCTGCCTAATTTCCCCAGGGATCTAATAGTTTCTGCTATTAAAGTCCCTGAGCAGACTAAATTTCAGCACCTGGATATGCACACAGCCACCTCAGTTTTGATGCTACCCAGCAGCTCAGTGCCTAACTCACACCTACGCCCCTCTCAGTTTACCTCTGGGGCCCCATCTGGTAGATGTGCTCAGAACATGCTTAAACCTACATAAAATGTCCAGAATGAGGAATAAGAAGTGGTGGTGGCCCAGTAATTAGAACATTTACCTAGGAGACCTGGGGTTCAATTCACCTCTTTACCTGATGTACAGCAGAGATGTTAACATTGGTTCTTTCACCACTGAGCAGAGGCTACAGCAAGGCGACAGACGCATTTTAATTCTCTCTCTGGCTCAGTTACTACTGAAGCATTTATACACAGTGGAAAAAACTCAACTGGAGAGATTTAGAGAGCCCTGTCATAAAATTCTCCATAGGCCAGTGGTTAGAGCACTCCCCTAGGAAAAGGGAGATTTGAGTTCAAATCCCTGCTCCGTAAAAGGGGAATTGAACACAGGTCTTTCAAGTCCTGAGTAAGTGGTCTAACCACTAGGCTAAAAATTATTAAAGGGGTAGGGGGTGCCAGTTCCCCCACCTTTGCTTTTCTTGCAAAAGTGCTGGCCTGTCTTAGGCACCTAACTCCAGGAAAGGGTTCATAGCTGAATCCCAAGTGGAGAAAAGCACCTCCCTTTGACCCAGAGTTAGGCACCCAGCATCCTTTGATGGATGGGGTATAGGCCTCACCCCTTTCCTTGGCATTTCCTATGTGTTAGCTCAGGCAGCTCTCCTCTCAGCATGACGTCTTTTGTGAATCCCATGCTTAGGCACCTAACTCTCCTCTTGCCTTATATACATAGGTGCTGGAACTAGGGTATGTGTGTGCTGCCACACCCCCGGCTCCAAATGGTTTCCATCATATATAGGGTTTACATTTTGGTTCAACGGCTATCAGCACCCCCACTATAAAAATTGCTCCCGCATCCTGCTTGTTTAGGGGGCCTGGGCACCTCAGGTTTGTGAATTCCACTTGGTGTCAGGTCCTCTAAAAGTTAGATGCTGCAATGCTGATCGTGGCAGCACCTAAGTCCCCCTTGTGAATTCCAACCCCAGTGTTCAACTGAGGCACTCAAGCTGGGTCCTAAGCCAGGATTTCTGCAAAATAGTGAATATTTGAAACTAGTGTGCCTCAGTTGTGTGCACAAACCGGCAACTATATGGTCAGTTAGGACACTAATGTACTTTCATAAGAGTGAACATTGTCAAAAGGTGACAGAGTGCTAACTTTGTTGTGTTCCCGAACGACAGAGAGGGTTGTGGATTTGGGTCTGGATCTTGAACCCTCCTCTGAAATTGGAGGTGTTCAAATCTGAGGCATTGGGCCATCTATACTGAAAGATAGCACCAGAATAATTAGTTAGGTGTGAGGATCTGGTTCTCTCTTGCTGGGCACAAGTGTTTTTACCTAGAAAATATTTTTTTCCTAAACAAAAGCAGGAGCTGGGGATGCAGGGCAAATAATGATTTAAACCCACAGCCAGGATGGAGGGGAAGAATTCCCTTTTATGACTAGGAAGTTTTTATCTTATCCCATCAATCTGCTGATTTGCTGTTCTCACCTTTTATTTGTGGACAAACTGACATCAGCGGTTGGGGAAGGCAGTAACGAATGATCTTTTATTCAGCCTACCTGTGTTGATTATGTTGCTTTGTGATCAATGGAAGCCCCACTGGCTAAAGTTTCTGGTAGACCTGAGGTCCGAGACATCCACCATGCATCCTTTCATGCTCTGGTTTTGGCTGATCACCACCTGGCGTGAGGAACTGTTTCTATTTGGGGTTGGATGGGGACTTGACTTTTACAATGATAAAGATTAGAGATTCATGCCCAATTCTTCTCATGAGTTGGGAGCTTGGCTAAGGGACAGTTATTTGGAGCCACATTTCATTGGGAAAAGAGTGCTGGGTTCCTTGTCTGTTTTGAGACCTGTTATGGCCACTGTTGGAGGAGGCAACCACAATAATCTAGCCTGTTTCCCTGATAACAGGTGATGGGATTTCAAGCTAAAAGTAACGGTCATTTGCTTAAATCATAGCCTATGCTAAAATCTGTTCACCAACCTCCTAGTTGCAGCACAAAAACTCACTATTTTCCTTTATTTAGAAAAATGAAATAAGAGTATTTCAGATATTGTGGGGTAGGAATTGCTGGTATATCCTGACTTTTAACAGCAGACATCGTATTGAGATTGTATTGTATTGATATTGTAATGTTCAACTTTTCTTTAAAAAGATCTTTTACATTCAACTATTACCAAGTTAAAATATCAAACACAACAGTTCACAACGTGTGATATAATACATGTGATATAATGTGATATAATACATATGACAAAAAGGAATTTAATTTTCTAGTGTTTATATATTTATATTTTATGGGATTTAAAACACATTTAAAATGACCTTCTTGCTTATATATTGTTCGGTGGACTATCTGCTAAAATCAATTATAAAAATAAGAGAAAAGTATTTAGAAACCTAAAAAGTCCATTTTTTTCAGAAGAATGCAAATCATAACTAAAATATGCAGTTGTAATAAAAACATATCATCCATGCCTGAACCACTAATAAATACTGATCCAGATATCAAACACCTTTTTTATTGGACAGAGAACCTATATACCAATTTATTTGAGCATAAGCTTTCGTGAGCTACAGCTCACTTCATCGGATGCATTCAGTGGAAAATACAGTGGGGAGATTTACATACACAGAGAACATGAAACAATGGGTGTTACCATACACACTATAAGGAGAGTGATCACTTAAGGTGAGCTATTACCAGCAGGAGTACCAACATTCCACACAAAAATGGACTACAAGCCGTCAGGAACAGTATCCCCGATAATGTCACGGCAAACCTGGTGGCTGAACTTTGTGACTTTGTCCTCACCCATAACTATTTCACATTTGGGGACAATGTATACCTTCAAATCAGCGGCACTGCTATGGGTACCCGCATGGCCCCACAGTGTGCCAACATTTTTATGGCTGACTTAGAACAACGCTTACTCAGCTCTCGTCCCCTAATGCCCCTACTCTACTTGCACTACATTGATGACATCTTCATAATCTGGACCCATTGAAAAGAAGCCTTTGAGGAATTCCATCATGATTTCAACAATTTCCATCCCACCATCAACCTCAGCCTGGACCAGTCCACACAAAAGATCCACTTCCTGGACACTACGGTGCTAAATACGTGATGGTCATATAAACACCACCCTATACCGGAAACCTACTGACTGCTATGCCTACCTACATGCCTCCAGCTTTCACCCAGACCACACCACACAATCCATTGTCTACAGCCAAGCTCTATGATACAACTGCATTTGCTCCAACCCCTCAGACAGAGACAAACATCTACAAGATCTCTATCAAGCATTCTTACAACTACAATACTCACCTGGTGAAGTGAAGAAACAGATTGACAGAGCCAGAAGAGTACCCAGAAGTCACCTACTACAGGACAGGCCCAACAAAGAAAATAACAGAACGCCACTAGCCATCACCTTCAGCCCCAAAGCATCATCAAGGATCTACAACCTATCCTGAAGGACGACCCATCACTCTCACAGATCTTGGGAGACAGGCCAGTCCTTGCTTACAGACAGCCCCCCAACCTGAAGCAAATACTCACCAGCAACCACACACCACACAACAAAAACACTAACCCAGGAACCTATCCTTGCAACAAAGCCCGTTGCCAACTGTGTTCACATATCTATTCAGGGGACACCATCATAGGGCCTAATCACATCAGCCACAATATCAGAGGCTCGTTCACCTGCACATCTACCAATGTGATATATGCCATCATGTGCCAGCAATGCCCCTCTGCCATGTACGTTGGTCAAACTGGACAGTCTCTACGTAAAAGAATAAAGGGACACAAATCAGACGTCAAGAATTATAACATTCATAAACCAGTTCGAGAACACTTCAATCTCTCTGGTCACTCGATTACAGACCTAGAAGTGGCAATACTTCAACAAAAAACTTCAAAAACAGACTCCAATGAGAGACTGCTGAATTGGAATTAATTTGCAAACTGGATACAATTAACTTAGGCTTGAATAGAGACTGGGAGTGGATGAGTCATTACACAAAGTAAAACTATTTCCCCATGTTTATCCCCCACTCCCCACCCCACCCCCCACTGTTCCTCAGATGTTCTTGTTAACTGCTGGAAATGGCCCACCTTGATTATCACTACAAAAGGTTCCCTTCCCCCCCCAACCCCACCAACCGCTCTCCTGCTGGTAATAGCTCACCTTAAGTGATCACTCTGGTTACAGTGTGTATGGTAACACCCATTGTTTCATGTTCTTTGTGTATATAAATCTCCCCGCTGTATTTTACACTGAATGCATCCGATGAAGTGGGCTGTAGTTCACAAAAGCTTATGCTCAAATGAATTGGTTAGTCTCTAAGGTGCCACAAGTCCTCCTTTTCTTTTTTTGCGAATACAGACTAACACGGCTGCTACTCTGAAACCTATATACCATTTATAATTATAGTTCAAATAAATCTGAAAAGACTCCAAATCTGCCTGTATAAATCCATATGATCTTGTATGTGTGATCACATATGGACAAAAAATGAACAAGAAGGTATTTTTATTCTGCAAAGAACACAGAGCAGGATTAGTGTTTGAAGTCTTTCAGGGGAACAAGTATATTATGTGTCTAGGTATGACAAACTATTTATGAGGAAATGAAGGGGATTCAGATTTCTTTTCTATTTTAAATTGAACATTTTGCTCTCAGTATCACTAAAAATAAGCTAAAAATAAATTTTCTTCGTGTGTGGAACGAAGAAGAAAATGGAGCTGTGAGAAGTGGTTTAGAATGCAAAGGGAAGCACGAGAAAGAAGAGACATATATGTTAATGACTAAGGGGGCATAGGTTAGACGTGCATGTGGGAGCACAAAAACATCTCCCTGATTTTTTAAAAAAATCCTGACAATAAGTTGTGCATGTAACTAAGCTCACAAGAGAGCTGAAGATGCTCATCATGTCACAAGATGTTAAGCAAAGCACACTGACCTCAATCCTACAAGCCACCCTTTGAGGAGAGGCCCTTGAAGTCAGACACGGAGGTCTGTCCATGCAAATCAGGGCCTTAAGTATTGCATTACCTCTATTATTGCAAAGTTACTAGTCGTATTGAACTACTAGGTATAGCATGCCTTTGCTTTCATTGCATAAGCACCTCACTTATACTTTCAAAAATTATTCTTATTTTGTGCATGCAAATCTGCATTTTATTGCCTCTAATTATGCTCTAAGTCTCTGGAACCTGCAAACCATTATGCACGTACTTAATTTTAAGCACTTGAGTAGTCCCATTGGAATCAATGGGTCTCATCAAATGCTTAAAATGGGGTATTAGAATAAATGTTTGCAGGATCTGAACCTTAAAATACACCTTCTGAAATTCTAGCCCTAAGAATCTAATGATCAGATTTTTTTTAGTCTCTCTATTTTTGGTTAGCAATCTAAATGGTAAAAAGACATTAAAATGCATTATTCCAAAATAAAAAATTAGCCTCACTGAATCCAAATGTTTCTTTGATAGCTGTTTCTTTTTCACAATCTACTAGTTTTCTGTCTTCAAAATTAAAACAAAAAAAGCGCCAAACAAAACACTCCTCCAAGAAACAAAAAACCACAAAACAAAACAAAACTCATCCTCCTCCCTCCCCCCTCCCCAGAAAAAAACAATTCCAAAGCCTGGTAGTGTATAAATTATTACTGTTTTGCATACAACAGATGGTAGATATCTGGGGGAATGGACGATTGTGTGTATAGCTTCATCACAGCAGCACTCATCTAGCAGCTGTTGTATCTTCACACTTTTCACCTAATTTTTAATCATTTTACCCAATGCATGAATGGTATTTATAGAAATAATTCTTAATAATTTTACTAAAAACAAGCACATTGACTGTAAATAAAACACATATGAGGATAGCAACATGATTCTGCCCAGATGGCTAGTGTAAACATATTTGAACAAAACACCCGCACAAAAAATCCCACAAAACAACCCAACACACACAAAAAATTAAACCTAAAAACCTCCTTTAATGGTAACATTTGATTGCACATTACAGAAAGAAAAACTACAGTAATTTGAACTAATTCTATTTGTCAGCCTGTAAAGTATGATTCTATTGATGCACATAATTGGTATTGCATTATCTGGAAATGTTACATGTTTTCCTCTGACTCATGACCACAATGCAAAGTAATCTTTTTATTTCAGCTTTCCAGTTTTACTAAGTGTATCTATCAGATGCTAATTGTAAAGATGGTTCATTTTGTAGAACATAACTTGCACTATAATAAATGGAGTGCGTATTAATTGTATTATATATGACAGTGCTTCCTAGCAAAGAAAATACTGCCCAGCATCTAGACCTCTTTGACTTTTAAACATATTTGACTTTCCCTTTTTGGAATCACCTCGTATCCCAAGTTCTGAATAAAGTCAATAGAATCAAACCAAAAAGTTTTTTTTTTAAACTAAAAAAAGATGATACATTAATGATGCCTGGGAGATGACGGCAGTTTTTAGAATGAAATGATAGTAAATGCTTACCTCCCTGAGGACAGGATCAGTGATACTGTCCAGATTCACAGAGCCTTCATACGTTAGGTAGTGGAAAACATTGAGTGCACGCACTGCTTCTGGTCCTCGTTGCTTGTAGCCAAATATAAGGTCAATCCACTGATGAAGTTGGCATGATACAAACTCACTTTCCAGCGCCTGGAAATGAAATTCAAAGTCAGGGGACAAATACTGTTTCTCATATTTACATGCTTAAATTCTGTCTTCACTTTTCTTATTGCCTAAAGGAACTGTACTGTACAGCACTACAATTCTTGTTCATACTTACAGTATATATCTGAAGTCCTTCAAACAAACATTAAACAACCACTCAACTAATTATATGGTGAAAAAAATTAAAGGACATTACTCTTATTTTGTTCAGTTGTTAATTTCCTTTTCAAAAACAGGATTTGGCTAACTATGATTGTTTTAATTAATTCTAGAGCTGTCCGATAAATTTATTGCCCAATCTGTCTAAAAATTGATGAAAAATGGGGGAAATGAGCAAAAATATCCTGATCTGCTGCTCATTTTCCAACCAGCTCTAATTAATTTTAAATCCAAAATGGAAAAGACAGGAATACAGTATTAGTTTTAAACAGCTGTATAGAGAAAATAAGATGTTTTTGAACTCCAACCGGGGGTTGTGGCTCACTGAGAAAGGGCCAATGTTTGTCTAACCCCCCTGTGTAACACAAGTGGTGAGGAGAAGGTACTAAACTGCAGCCATAGAAGTGATGATAGCAATAAAGGTTGAGCTTGGCCTCTCCATTATAGAGAAAGATCTACCTACCTTTAGATGTCACTGCCTGCATTGGGAGCTTTGAAAGGCTCAGAGAAGGCGAAGATCTACCTACCTTTAGATGTCACTGCCCTTAACTTCCTTCCACTATAAACCACTTATCTTGCTTGCCCACAGGCTATTATCTGGAAAACATATACAGTTCTCCTCTACAGGTTCTTAGTATGTATGTAAGCATTAAAGGTTACATTAATGGATTTTCTATACCAGTTACTAGGACTGGGCGAAAATTTTCCAATAAAATTATTTTTTGAGGGAAAATTGTATTCAACTAAATAAATTTGGATATCCTGTCATGGTGCCTCCTTGGAGTTATATTTCGGTTTCCTCAATACGAGTGTAACCATCCTGAACTTTGATTTTAGAATAAAATGTTCAGTTGTTGAAGGTACAGAAGGGGTCTCCGTCCTTTTGGGGGACCAAGAAGTAAGGGGAATAGAAACCTCTTCCTTGATATTGAGGTGGCATTCACTCTATTGCCACTCACAGGAGAACGGAGTCTGTCTCCTGGCGAAGAATCACCTTATGACAGTGATCCCTGAAGGGGATCCAGGAAGGAAGTTTGCATGATGGATGGAGGGAAAGAAACTCTATGTAGTATCCTGATGGATAATTTATAAGACCCAACTGTCTGTCATTATGGAGTCAAATTATGTGCAAAACCTACAAGGCATCCCAATTATGTGCAAAACCTACAAGGCATCCCACAGAATAATGTGGGTAGATTGGATGGCACCAACAGTGGTGGGTGGATCTTGACCACGACATCAAAAAGCAGCCCTTAGCAAGTGGCTGGGAATGGGAAGAGTGCATGGCAGCAGAGGTGGCTGAAAACAGAGGCCTCTGAATCCTTTGTGGTTTACATAGTAAGTTGACTGGGCGTTGCTGGCAGAATGCCCAAGTCCCCGGTAAGGGGAGAAAAACCACCTATATTAATTATACTAAAACTTTAACTATGCTAATATGTACTATAAACTATTTACAAATTTGTTTACAGAGTAATAATACTAAAAGCTGGAGAAATGTGTGGATGTAGGGATTCTGACTCAGGCCATACGGCGGTAAGAAGGAACTGGAGAGGCGTTGGTCTGCATTGCCTCTTATGCTCTCGGTCTGGAGTATGAGGTGAATTACTGTGCATGTGCAGGCCAACCGTCACTGCTTGCTAGAATTTCCGGACTCGCATACATGGCACGCTCACGCACCTACGTGTGGAATACACATAGAACTCAAAGAAGAAGGTTAAGTTTGGATACAGATGCAAACTTCTAAAAAATTCAGATCAAGTGTTCTGTTTCAGGCCCATTTTATAAGAACATGCCTGAGTACGGTTGCTAACCTTCCAGGATTGCCCTGGAGTCTCCAGGAATTAAAAATTAATGAAAGATGATGTCATGTGATGAAACCTCCAGGAATACATCCAACAAAAATTGGCAACCCTATGCCTGAGCCACAAAATCCAGAACTGGAAAGTTTTTGGAGATTTGGATCTGATGATCCAGTTCATAACCATTCTTCTTTGATACATATGTGATCCACATTCACTACTGTAGCTCCCCGTAAAGGCCACTGGCTTGTCCTTGCCAAGAATGTTAATGGACATAGTCTTATGAAATTGTTATCCAATACCAAAACTGCCAAAACATAGGTTAAACGCAAAAGGAAAGTGAAAGTCATACAAAAAAGCTCAACAAGTCTATATGTGAAAGAGTGGTTGATGCTAGAATTGGCCATGGTTTGAACAAACATAGCTGCTAACTGTCATTCGGTGCTCGGGAACCTTTTGTGCAATGTCATAGCCCTGATCCAGGTCAAGCAATCCTGGGTGCTTGGGTGTTGGAAACCCATTGATCTGAAGCAACTGCTTGTTAGGCCTGGAGCTCTACAGGACATGGCAAATAAGATTATTAGTGGTATGACAAAGGTTGTGGTTCTTTTATTCAAGCAAGCACATCTGTTTCATGATGACTGTTGTGCTCTATGTTGGCACTATACATTCTCTTTCTCTCGCTCTGCCAAAACCTAGATATGGAGCTCTAGAGCAGTTAGAAATATAAACCATTGCGATAAGGCTGTTGCATATGTTAAATGCTGCACTGATTTATGCTGATAATCTGTAAATGTTTTGAGGATAGCATTTTTTCACTGTATATTTTGTTCCTGCTTCAGCCTTTTCATTATTCCATATACAGGGCAAGAACATAATAGTTTTAGGCCCAGCTTATCAAAATGCCACATTAGTATGGCCACATTAAACAATTTTTTGATATATAGCTGCAATTCAATGAATTGTGTCATTATCTGGCAGAATGTGTCTGGCTAGCTTTAAAAGTGAAGATATTTACTTATCTGGAGTTTAAAGTAAAGGAATTAGGCTCTTAAATTAGCACTTCTAATAAACGTATAATCATCTTTAATTTCTTGAAAATAAAACCAGCATCAACATAATTTGTTAACTAACACTTAAATCAGGTTTTCAGTTAATCACTAATTATAGGGGGAGCTGGCAGCAACCCCCTATATTTAGGTTGCTTAACATTTTCCTTTGTCTGGCTATGCCGGAAAAGGGACAGGAAGCACCAGATGTGGTTTTAATCAGGACACAAATTTATTCTTAAAAACCTGCCAATACTCAGCAGATAAAAGTGTACAGTGCAGGTAATTCCACATACATTTCTATATACTCAAGGGGCTGCTGTCAGCCCGCCGTCTTTCCAATCCTCGTCCCACTCATCCTGCTGCTGGGACCCTGCCACCACTCCCCTCCCTTATGAGGGTTAAGGGGGCTATAAAAGAGGGGTGTTTGAATTTACGTACATCAGAAGCAGGAAGCCTGCCACAGAATCACTGGGACCACTGGATGATAGAGGTGCTAAAGGAGCACTCAGGGAAGATAAGGCCATTGCGAGAAACTAAATGACTTCTTTGCATCGGTCTTCACTGCAGAGGGTGAGGGAGATTTCCACATCTGAGCCATTTCTTTTAGGTGACAAATATGAAGAACTGTCCAAGATTAAGGTGTCAATAGAGGAGGTTTTAGAAAAAATGACAAAAGAAACAGTAATAAGTCACTAGGACTAGATGGTATTCACCCAAATGTTCTGAAGGAACTAAAATATGAAATTGCAGAACTACCAATTCTGGTATGTAACCTATCATCTAAATCATCCTCTGTATCAGATGATTGGAGGATAGCTAATGTGACACAGATTTTTTAAAAAGGCTCCAGAGGTGATTCTGGCATTTACAGGCCAGTAAACCTCACTTCAGTACCAGGCAAATGGTTGAAACTATCGTAAAGAACAGAATTATCAGACACATAGATTAACACAATTTTTTGGGTGAAGAGTCAACATGGTTTTTGTAAAGGGAAATCATGCTTCACCAATCTACTAGAATTCTTTGAGGGGGTCAACAAGCATGTGGACAAGGGTGATCCAGTAGATACAGTGTACTGGGACTTTCAGAAAGCCTTTGACAAGGTCTCTCACAAAAGGCTCTTAAGCAAGGTAAAATGTCATGGGATAAGAGGAAGGTCCTCTCATGAATTGGTAACTGGTGTAAAGATAGGAAACAAAGGGTAGGAATAAATAGTCAGTTTTCAGAATGGAGAGAGGTAAATAGTGGTGTCCCCCAAGTATCTGTACTGGGTCCGGTGCTGTTTAACATATTCATAAATGATCTTGGAAAGGGGGTAAACAGTGAGGTGGAAAAATTTGAAGACAATACAAAATTACTCAAAATAGCTAAATCCAAAACAGATTGCAAAGAGTTACAACTGGATCTCACAAAACTGGGTGACTGGTGAAGAACATGGCAGATGAAATTCAATGTTGGTAAATGCAAAGTAAGTCACATTAGGAAACATAATCCCAACTATACATACAAAATGATGGGATCTAAATTAGCCGTTACCGCTCAAGAAAGAGATCTTGGAGTCATTGTGGATAGTCCTCTGAAAACATCCACTCAATGTGCAGCAAAAAAAGCTAATGCAATATTAGGAACCATTAGGAAAGAGAGAGATAATAAGGCATAAAATATCATAATGCCACTATATAAATTCATGGTGCACCCACACCTTGAATACTGCATGCAGTTCCAGTCACCCCATCTCAAAAAAGATATATTAGAATTGGAAAAGGTACAGAGACGGACAACAAAAATGATTAAGGGTATGGAACAGCTTCCATATGAAGGGCGATTAAAAAGACTGGGAATATTCAGCTTGGAAAAGCGGGGAGAAAAGGTAGAGATCTATAAAATCCTGACTGGTGTGAAGAAAAGGAATAAGGAAGTGTTATTTATTCCTTCACATAACACAAGGATTAGGGGTCATCCAATGAAATTAACAGGCAGCAGGTTTAAAACAAAGATAAGGAAGTATTTTTTCACACAACGCAGTCAAGCTGTGGAACTCATTGCCAGAGGATGTTTTCAAAACTATAATGGGGCTTAAAAAAAATAAGTTAAGTTCATGGAGGATAGGCCCATCAATGGCTATTATCCAAGATGGTCAGGGATGCAACCCTGTGCTCTGGGTGTCCCTAGCCTCTGACTGCCAGAAGAAGGGAATGGACAACAGGGGATGGATCACTCGATGATTGCCTGCTCTTTCATTCCCTGTGATGCATCTGGCATTGGCCACTGTTGGAAGACAGAATACTGGGCTAGATGGCCCATTGATCTGACCCAAAATGGCCATTCTTATTTTCCCTGATGTACCAATCAAAGGAGACCCAAGCCTCCTTTTCTCTGCTCCTTTAAAGGATGCCTCCTTTAAATCTTTTACCAATTAGTTTTATCTGATAACTGTATGTGTGCCGTATGGAGTACCTGCACTGGATATCTGCCACAAGCATAAGAAGTTGCGACATTAAAGCCTAACCACCCTTTCTTAACCTAACAGGTCCCTAACCTGCCGTGAGTTAATATTCAGCAGGGGGACTGTTCCTGAGCTAGAGAATTGTCTTTTGTCTGTCCTAAGAAATTTTGTTCACATTTTACTGAGAAACTTTGGAAAATCATCACTTGTCTTCTCTCATTTGCGTTCCTCAGGAAAATGGTGGCAGCCTGCAAAATAAGAAACTGAATACAAACATTCTGAACTGCTGTGCTTGTGTTTCTGTCAAACCAGTCACAGCAGCCCCACCACCACAAACCGTAGTAGCCAGATCAGCTATAGCAGGGGGAAGGGGAAGAAACCGGGGCCAGGCTCTCCATGACCACCCCACAGACTCAGTACATGGCCCTAACAGCCCATCTCCCCTTTGGTGCACCACGTGGGGTAGGAGCTCTCCCATCTCCTGGAGAGAGGGAAAAGGAGAGAGAGGTGATCCCGCTTCCTCCAACCCAGCATTTCACCCCACAAGTTCAGTATTCTAAAGCAGGTCTTACTGACAATGCCAGTTTTGAAGAGATACTATTTTCATGTGGATGAATTGTTCTTTAATAACTTCTACATCATATTAAGCATAAATGAGCTTCTTTTTAACAGGATAACCACCTTCTACAGCAGCCAGCTAATGTACTTAATCCTGGAGCTCAAGTTGCAGAAGTCTGTGCTGCAGTGCAGAAAGTTCAGGGTTCAAATCAAGCTAAGGATGCAAGATGGGAGAGTTGTTGTAGCTAAACAAGAGAATTTTGTTTTTACCTCTTTCATTTAAAAAAAAATCCTAGAAGCGACGTAGAAAAATACATTAAACTAATGTTATTTAGGCTGCAAAGTAAAGCAACAAAAAATCAGATTGTCTATGCAACTTTAATTCTGTCTGCTTGTTTGTAGGCAGTATGATAATACACTATTTTTTCCACAAGTCCCTTGCCTCACTCAGTGCAGAGGATGGATGCACAACAGGACAAAATTAAGTTTGCACAGGCATCCATAAATCTGGCATTTCATAATGCTGAGTGCTTGACTTCAAAACATAGATAACATTCTTTTAACTTTTTTTGTGTTTAATTATATTTCAGTCACACATTTCCCTAATTCTTTTCTATTTGCTAGTTCTACATATTTACATTTTTCAAAAAGGTTGTGTTGTGTCTGTATCTGCACCTTACATATTTAATAACAAAATAATTTACACAAAAAAGTGATAATAGGAGTCTGTTTTATTCACAGTAAACTGAAACTAGGAGTGCTGGGGTTGCAGCAACACTCCTAGCTTGAAGTGGCTTCCATCATATACAGGGTTGACAGTTTTGTTCAATGGCTCTCAGCATCCCCACTATACAAACTGTTCCAATGCGCCTGTGATCATCTCAGGCGAATTGGCAGGGTTTGAGAAAGTAGCAGCAACTGTTTAAAAAGGGGACAGTAAAATTATAAAAAAGAAAGAACTTTTAAATAAGCAAATAAGCATATTTGACATACAGTACTACAATCTCTAATATTTTCCCCTCCCCCATCATTGCTGGATGAGTTGGGTGTGTATGTTCATAGTTGCCCTGAGGCAGTTTTATCTTGCATGGCCAAGACTTATTCAGCAGCTCATCATTCCAGAGTAAGTCTTACATCCGATGAAGTGAGCTATAGCTTACGAAAGCTTATGCTCAAATAAATTTGTTAGTCTCTAAGGTGCCACAAGTCCTCCTTTTCTTACTAACACTGGCAGTTTTGATGAGGTCATATTTTCACATGTATGAACTGTTCTTTAATAACTTCTCTATTTTATGAAGCACAAATGAGCTTCATTTTAGAAGTAGAATTTCATATCTTTTGTCTGCTTTTTAAAAATTCAACAAGCATATTTATTATACTGAGTATGTGAAAAATCCCATTAAAGTGCTGTATGACTAAATGTGGTAGGAGCTTGTGGGAGTTTTGTGAGGACTTGACTGTTTCATTATTTTGAATTTGAGACTTTAGAGTTCCCAAAGGATTGTAAGTTTTCAAACAATTCCTAATACTATTGGCCTTGGATATATCTGTGTCCCTAAATTACAACACCTCATATACATTTGAATTATAGTAATATAATACTACTACTAATTGGAGATTGACAAAACATTGATTTTTTGGTTTGGTGACCAACCTGAAAAATCAGAAACAAAAATTTGTGTTGAACCAAAATAGCAAAATTTTTAAATGAAACATTGTTAGGTGTTTTCAGAATTACCTCTCCTCCCCGTTTTTTTTTTTTTTTATTCAGATGAAACTATTTGCTGAATTTGACCTGAATACACAAACATTTTGATCAAACTGAAACTGGATTTTTTGGCAAATAAACTATTTTTTCAAAAAAAAATATCATTCAGCTTTACTACTACTATCTTTAAGTTAGAAAAGTACGGCAGCGATTAATTCCAAATACATGACACTATCAGTGTGAAGAATTTTGAGACTTCTGTGCCCTAAGAGTCAGCCCTTGCGTAAGTAGCTCATTTAGATATTTTTGTGGTAGCAGATCAATATCTGGAAAGGACAATACGAGGCTAGATTCTGAGAATTCTGTCCAGTTTTCCTCAGTGAAGTTCTAGAGACGCTGTGTGGTGGTAACTTCAACCTGTATTCATGTATAATATAATCAAGTGGGGAAGTATTGGGTCCAGTGTTGACTGACATTAGTAATGCCCTCCTATGGGAGGGCAGGGTCTCAATTTCCCTTGAACAAGCAGACGTTAGGGTCTTGCTCAACAAATGTACTATTGGCTGACAATTTCACCAGTTATTGTCCTGACTACAGTCTTCCCTTTTTGGTACAGATTATTGAAATGGCTGTGATAAAGCAACAGAGGTATTCTTTGGAAACATCAGATATCCTTTCAACCTTTTACAATCTGGATTTGGCCTATGTTTGACTTTTTCCACTGTCAGTCTTGATGCCCTGTTTCTCTACCTCTCTTTGTACTGTATCTTTACTCACGCTATTCACTACACAGACTCTTCTTCCCTAATTTGGTCTACCAAACCCACTACCCTTTTCTCTTTTGAAAATCCACTACTTATATAATACCAATGATGTGTGTATCGGTTTCCTGGAGGATATGTGAAGTAGTGTCAGGAAAATGGGGTGTGGGAATTTTTTGTGTTATCATTAATTTCCAGGAACAATTGTAACATAACACACATATTGGTAATAAAATATCTTTAAGATATGTCAGGCTTATTATTATAAAACACAATTTTCAAGGGCCATTTCAGCATAATCGTTCTTTTATGGCTGGCACTGCCATGCATGTTTCCAGCCTGAAATACAAGTAAATACATTTTTTAAAATAAATAAATAAAATGTTCATGATTTTTGTCTAAAGGAAGCACAGCAATAATTAATAACTATTATAGATGTTTATTCTTAAATGGCAACCAGCTATTACCCAGTGTGTTCTCTGTCCATAATTCAAAAATACACAGAAACAAATATTTGAGGGAGGTGTGGAATTAGATTTGTTTGGGGCACTGCTACATATGATGGAAACTTCATCTTCAAATGGAGACATTCTACCGCCAAGTCACATTTTTTCCTTCATGTTTTTTTCTTTTTGGTAAAAAGATTTTAATTATTTTTTAAAAGGTACTACACCCAAATGGTGCATAAATTGTGCTGGTTCCTCCTAGTCAATGTTTTTAAGACCCAAACTTTTCTCTCTTCAACACAGATAAGACTCTAGGTTCAGACACCAACCATTTCCTGTCTTGATTACTATTATAACCTCTTCTTCTCTGGCCTTAAAACATTAAACATATTGCAATTTGAAAAAGAATTGGTTGTTTAAGGAAGGTGATTGTCTAATAACGGTTGAGTAGAATTGTATTCAATGCATTTGGGATATTTTGGGGTCATCTCTTTCCACAGGAAGATGTTTCCTGAATGGGGTTCTCTACATAGTAAGGTTAATCAGGCTTCTTTTGCTATGTAAACTGTGTTTTCTCAATAATAATTGTGTACAACTGCAGCTGTCATATTTAGATTTAAATTGCTCTGAATTAAATGTGTTTATATTGTGTTAAGTAAGAATCCTGACAATCATACAAAATAATACCAAACAAAAAATTACCACCAACACATCAAAATGAAATTTTCTCATGTTGTGTTTACTCAGTGCAAAACATTGTCAACTCCTATCAATAGATGAAAAATAGGCACTCAACCACCCTATCTACCAAAACCAAGGTTTCAATTTATATATTAAATGTTTGTTAACCAGGAAATATTACCCAACCTTCTGAGTAGTCATGAAATGATTAAAAAATGTAAATATTAGCTAAAAATTGTGTATATAAATCATTCTACAGAAAGGATGAAAATTCATCCTTAATAACAAATATAGAAGAGCAACAAAATAGGAATTACAAAAACCAGAAACCGAGTGGTCTTTCTAAAAATATCATTTATAGTAAATGCATTTTATGCAACACTATAATTTGTAATATAATACATGCATGTTCAACCATCAGAATATCATTATAATTAATGTAAATTACAGCAGATCACATCTTTTGTTTTTAAACTATGGAATGCTTACTAAAAAGGCTTTGCTTCAATGTTTCACAGTAGAGTTCTTTGCCTCAATTTAACATGCCTGACTTACTGGCTGAATATGTTCTATTTCTGGCTCTCAGAACCCCCAGAAGTCTGCTGGGATTGAGAGGCTGAGTAAGACTACAGATGCACATCTGTGGAAGTTTTTTTTTTTTAAATGGTAGATTATGATTGATGAACACAGCATTAGGGTAATGTTATCAGGGACACTTACTGCTTCTGTCCTCTGTGACATCACTGAGGTCAGACCATAATCATGTTAGCATTGAACACAATGCTTTATTAATGTTTCATGAGTAAGTCAGTAGTAATCAGTCTAGCTATGTATGGATAAATTAAACTGGTACAACAATCCCTGATGTATAAATCGAGTGCTTTTAGAATGTACCACAACAGCTCTTAAAAGTAACCTGACAATCACTTTTCCAAGCTTTCTGATTAGACCAATTTTTACAAGTTTCATGGCATTTATTTTAATGGACAGCCATTTCCACCACAGTGCACATATTTATTAAGTATGAAAAAACCCTACAAAAACCCCTCATTTCCCAATTCTAAAAAGCCTATTAACCAATAGATTAGATGGGAGCCATCTCTCTAAGTCAAATCTGTGCGTAATGCTGAAACTCTTGATTTGTTTATTTCTATTTATTTTAACAGTCTATGAATGCATAAGCAAGATGTAAATAAGTGTTTCTGTCCACATACATAGAATTATAATTTATATATGGCTATGGTGAGCAAAATGTACATGAATATCTGTCAACTAGAAAATACTGAATACCCACACTATGGTTTGTGGTATCACATACGGCTCAATCCAACATAATGGAAAGACTCCCATTGACTTCAATGGGCTCTGGATCAGGATCACAGTGTCTTGAAATAGCCTCCAGATTTCTGTGGCTTCCCTGTAAATATGTACAGTACCCATTTTGCTAAGCCTGCTGAACAAATTCCAGCTCTTGGGGCAAGCTCACCTCATTTTAGAGATATCGGTACCACTCTCATGCTATATTTTTCTTTAGATAGATTTTTGTAAGACAAGCCAAAGTTTTGGACTAGAGATGGGCAATTTGAATAATAAATCTGCTGAACAATCCAAATACATGTAGAATCAGACATTAAAAATGGGTACGATCTATTAGGACATCTCCTTCCACTCCTCTCACAGTTCAGAAATGTTTTCTACAGTACAGTTTCTTGTATATTGTCTAATCTAGTTTTATAAATGCGAAGTGATGGGGCATTAGAAATCTATTCCATAATCTAATAGATTTCAATATCAAGTTTTTCTGATAAATCCATGTTTTTTCCCCTTTCTAAGCTCAATCCTATTATTCCAAGTTCCTTGGTGTTTAACATTTTTGCAGATGTTTTCCCTACCTTAGCTATCAGTTAGCCCACTACACACATTTAGCTTAAAAAAAACCCTCCTTATTCTCTTTAAATAGTCCCCCCCTCATTTACATTATTTCTCTTCTCTGAACTCACTCTAATTTGTCAATATCCTTCTGCCTTTTAGTTGCCCAGAAATGAATGCAGTATTCCAGGTGCAATCTCACCAGAGTCATATAAAGGGACTATCTATATGCTCTATTCCATATACAGGGCTCAAAATTGCACTTGCCATTTTTGGTGCTGAATGAAATTGCATATCAAATTTGCTGTTCATTATCACCCCCAACTCCCTTTTGGCATTACTACTTACCAGATTTTTTCTTCCTATTGCATATCTATTTATCCCTTTCAAGAAGAATGTCAAATGTATTTTCTGCCCATTATTCAAACTTCTCTATCCCCCTTTTTATTCTTTTCTTACATCTCCCAATGTAGCATTATTTGTAAATTTCATTAATATGCTGTCCTGCTACTTCTGGCTTACTGAACCATATATGCTGGGGCTTGAGAAACCCCAGGCTCACTAAAGATTCTTCTCCATTAGCATTGGCAATCCAAGACTATTTTCTGCCGTACTATTGCCAAATAAGGACGAGGAAGGACTGGCGGCCTGCTATCTGAAAAACTGTATGGATTTGTGGAGGACTGGACTTAATATTCAACAACTATTAAACCACTCACTGTGGAAGAGATGTTGGGATGAATAAAGGTCATCCAGAAAATATCTCCCATCAAGAATTGGATAAAAACAGTAGGCTGCTAAAGTCAGGGGACTTAGGTAGGTTAGGATGATATGTGAATTGGATAATTCTTGGATTTAAGAGTCTGATAAATATTCAATCAATTTAAGTCCCTAATTCAACTAATCCATGAATCCTAAAATTAGCCTATCTAGTATTCTGAGCATACCTATGGGTATACAGAGTTCATTTTTTCCCTCTGCAAGCCTAACATTTGGATGGTGTTTCCAACTTTTAGCTCCAATCCTTTATTAAATGCATAGCATTGTAAATGGCATACATACCATACTTTAAATTCATACAAACAGCTATTTTCTCCAACAACCATAAATATCGCAGCACAAAACCTCTACAGACAGAACCCTTTAAGGTATTTTTCCAAAATCAGAAACAAAATGGCAGCATAGAAATCACAGATTAGCACATCATGCATACATTCAAACTGTTTCTCATCACATATTGTCTTTGTTCCCTATTTAAAATTTTACACCTTTAAACATAAAATGAGAGACCGACTTTAGTATAAAAGAATAAAAAATATTTCTAAAATTTCATGTCGGAATTGAATTGTGTGTGTGTTTAATTATTTTCTCCAAAAGTGGTGGTTTGTTTATTTTATTTCAGTAAGCAATAAAAGAAAACGGACCTGCAGCTACTCTCATTGAAGTCAACAGTAACCCTCTTATTGACTTCGGTGAGATTAACATTGGGACCCATACGTTGCCATTGTCTCTGGTAACTATTAACTTTTTAAAATAATGTTAAAATAACTATGTCTGTAAAACAAAAAATTCACAGTCAGATATTTTAGAAGGAAAATACCATTTACTGTCTCCCTAACAGTGCAAGACTCCTCTTTCATATGTGTCTAGTGTTTTATTATAAGATAGGGTAGGCGTTTTAATATTCAGTTATTCTTTTGAACTTTAGAGGGCTGTTTTTATGTGAATCCCAGAAGCACTGTTCCCTAAAAGATATATTTCTAGGAATTAAATTGCAGCATTGCTAATGTCAATATGCTGATGATTCAGATCCATTTCAGGAAAATAGTAATTAAGTTGTTGAGAACTGTGATATAGTGTATGAAATACCTTCCTTTTTCTAAAAATGTTAAAAATATATCTTATTATTAATTTTATCATGAACAAATATTAACATATGTAAGAAAACTTGCCAATATAGGCAGATGAAATAAATATAAATAATTTTTACTTAAGATAGATTTTAATTCTAGGAGAAAATGTGTGTCAAAGGTCAGACTATCTTTAAAAAGCTCAGTTTATTATGAACAACCTTGCAAAATATAAACAAGTTTTGATCATGTATGCAGAGAAAACACAGATCTAGGTAATGGAAAACACTACTGAATATGCTCCACTAAAATTCTATTCTAATTTTACGAAAAAGCATAAATACACATATCAATACTACTAATCAAGCCACTTTGTCACCAACGTAATTTGACAGACGCCCAGAAGGTGAAATACCATGGCTGAAAACAGAGAAGAAGAGACAGTCTCCTCTTAAAACCTCTATATCTTTTCCTTTGAAAGTATATTAATTTATTGAAAAATACTTTATTTATGCAAAAAAGTATACATTACAGATTAAGGTGTTTCATAGTGACAATTCTGTACACTTGGTAGTGATTTGAGTTGGAAGGTTACTTTTGCAAAACCCGTTCAGAAAATATAGTACTTGGCACAGTAGCTCAGTATCCCTGCACAAACAATTAATTCCTTTTGAATGGAAACTGAATAGCGTCATGCAAGGAGCTGAATACTTCCTGCAAACTCCCTTTGTGTTTATTTGCAGCAAATGTTCAGTATTTTGCAGGACTGGGCTCTTAATTCTTCAGGATATTTTACATTGTCCAACTGAGACCCATCAAATTGCTTGCTCCTGAGGGAGCAAATAACTGAATTTACAATTCCATTATTGGTCCTCATTGAAGAAAAATCATTGTACAATAAAGAGTCCTGTTAAATAAGAGCTGAATGGAAACTCCTCCCCCACTTTTTCTTCTTACATTTTAACCCTAATTCTGAAGAGGTGAAAAGCCAGTGATATATTAGCTTGTTAAAACACTGAACTTGTTACTAAAGCTTAACTAAAATCCCTCTTACCATCCTGTTGATCCGGACAAAGTCTTCAGGCTTCTTTGCCCAAGGGGGAAGCTCAACATCATTTACAACAACTTCATCCTCTCTGACACCTAGATTATATCCGTTACTGTTGACAAACATCTCTGGTAGGTAGTAAAACTCTGGAATTAACTCCTGGCAGAGAGAAAGCATAGTGTGTTACCTTGCACATGTACAGAACAGCTGCATGATACTTAAAGTTTTCAGAATTTCTGTTTCTCATACAATAACCTTATAAGAAAAACAAACAATCTTTCCCATTTGCACAAAATCATACTTGCATTATTTTTTATTTCTGTGGACAAGAGATGTTTAAGGAAGAATTTTTATAATATTTTTCTTATACTTAACTTTGAGCAGATATTTTGTTATAATATATTAAACAGTTTTTGTCTTCCTCAATCTTGTTTCAATAAATGATACCAGTTAGGAAGAGCACTACCTTCTCACCCTTTGTTAAATTAAATATGTTTAAATAACAGAGATCTTCCAACTGCTGTTTAACAAAACTATTTAAAAAAGGAAGAACCTGTGAAATCTTCATGGAAAAGAAGGTTATATTTTAATCCTAATTTTTCTTTGCTTTTTTTTTCATATTATCCATTGCATTAACAGATATAACACAATTTTATGAATAAAAAGATGGCACGTGATGATAAACAAAAACAGTTTCAGGTGAGTGGACTTTTCTGTAGTCAGCAACATTCAAATATGGAAAGGAAGCTAGCAGAATGGCAAAATGTCTTTAAAATTTAAATACATGCAACTTGAATTATGAAAGCTCAGTAAACAGGAAGCAAATCTGAGCTGGTATTAATATTTAGTAGTGCCCACTGTGAAGTTTATCACAGTTTAAAGGAAGTCCTAAGCTGAAATTCAATGATTTTGACACCATAAATATCACAATTTGTAGGTTTCTATTACTGAAGCAGCTGGTACTGAACTGCAATAATAGAAAAAGCTACAGCTTTAAACCCACCATCTTTTCTCTAATATCTAGATAGGGATTAAATTCACTAAATTACCTTATTAAAAGCATTAGGGCATTCTGTTGTGTAACATGATCAAAACTGATGACACAGCACCTGAAACCTTAATCTCTTTGTGGTCTTTTCAAAGGCTGCAGACACACAGAGCATAAAAAATCACTGCAGACACTAAAGTATCTAATTAAATCTGATCCACAACTCTACAGAGAATAGAGCAGTTAAAGCACAGAAGGCCCTTTCAAGTTTTACCATTAAAAAACAAATATATGAATATTTACATACAAATTTTAAGTATTTTTAGTGGAGCAATTTATTTGGTTCTCTTATACCATTCATGCTGTATGACAAACACTATGATTCAAATTAGACTAAAAAACACAACACTAATTAATATTTAGCCAACGTAAAATAGTAATTAAATGAGACATGCCTGAACATGCATTATGCTCATTATATAGCTTGTAACTACATAAAACAATAACATTTACAAAAAATTTTCACACAGTAAACAGTAAAACAATGTAATGTAAAAAAGATAAAAACCCTGCATATCATACTGGGTTAAACACAGACTGTTTGGCTGGGAATCCTAACTTGTTATATTACCACCTCTAGTTTGTTTACCTGAGGAGTTTTCTAAAAATTCACTCTGATATGGCTGAAAACAACCTGTCCATTCCCCCTCTGACTCTCATCCCATGAGTTCTTAGATTCTTGAAGAACCCCTATTTGTCCATTCTCACAGGGACAGCACAGGGTCTGATTATCTTTCCAGAGCTCAGCAAAACTACCCCTAACTGTGGAATAATGAGTTGCTGCAAAGCAACACATGCTGTAGTGCAAATCACAGCCCTCAGAGGTCTTTCAGTTGCCTGCTGGCCTAAGAGTGGTGAGCGTATGTCATCTCAAAATAATTCAAATGAAATGGAATACAACAATGGAAAAACTGACTTCTAATTTACAAAATCTTCATTTAAATTTTGAACAAAATCCATGCAGTGAATATTGCTGATTTTTTGACTGGCTATAACATTTTTACACAGTCGGCTGTTCTTGTAACATATAAGAAGACATATAGTCTCTGCAGTTTCTCAGTTGTAGAGCCAGACTGTGAAACTCCTGCAGCTGATGTAACTGTACATTTTGCATTATCCAAATAACTGTCCAATCTTTTTTTGAACCCTACTAACCTCTGGCCCTCAATGATACCTTGTGGCAAAGAGTTCTACACAATTACATATTAATAAATTACCAATTTAAAATTTGATGCCATTCATACAAATTCAATGTTTCTTTGTTCCTATAGGGTGAGAAAGGAGCATCTTATTTACCCTTTATACAATTTATTATTTTGTAGTCATTTAGCATGACCTCTCTTACTCATCTTCTCCGGAAAGTAAGCAGTCCCAGTCTTTTAATCTTTCCTCATATGGCACTCTCTCCAGGCTGCTAATCCCTTTTTGTTGCTCATCTCTGAACACCCTGTATTCCTGATAAATCCTTTTTTGAAACAAGGTGAGCAGACTGATCATAGTATTTCAGGTGAGGGAATAATATCCATTTATGTAAAAACAGTATGATATTTCCAGAATTATTTTCATTCCTATTCATTATTAATCTTAACATTTTGTTTGCTTTCTTGACCACTACCTTGTGGCATCCCACTCTTAGCTTTCTGCCGTTTTGAAAACTGACCATTTATTCCTACTCGTGTGTTTTTTACCTCTTCATCAGTTTCTAATTAGGACAATATTTTACCTCTCACCATATGACTATTTAGTTTCCTTCAAAGCATCTTCTGAGAAATCTTATCAAAGGTTCTTTGAAAGGCCAAATGAATGCGAGCTGGTTTTCCTTTGCTATTTTGTTGACATGGTTATAGAATTCTAGTAGATTAGAGAGGTAAGATTTTTCTTTACAGATGTATTGCTGGTTTGTCCTTATCATGTTATGTTCATTTATGTGTTTTATAATTCCATTTTTAAATGTTAAAAAGAGAAGGAGTACTTGTGGCACCTTAGAGACTGAGCTTAAGTTTATCTGAGCATAAACTTTCGTGAGCTGCAGCTCACCTCATCGGATGCATCCGATGAAGTGAGCTGCAGCTCACGAAAGCTTATACTCAAATAAATTGATTAGTCTCTAAGATGCCACAAATACTCCTTTTCTTTTTGAGAATACAGACTAACACGGTTGTTACTCTGAAACCTGTCATTTTTAAATGTTGTTTCAACCAATTTTCCTGATAGAGAAGTCTGGTCTGTAATTCTCAAAGTCACCCCTAACATCTTTTTTAAAGACAGATGCAACATTTGTTACACTTCAGTCCAGTTCTTTGTTATTTGGATACTAGACATATTCTAAAAAGTCTTCTATCCTTTGTGATAAGTACTTTCTATATTGTCTACCATGCAGCTAAAGATAAATCCTAGCTAAATTTATCAAATGCTTCATCCCAAATGTCTAAATAGTTTTCATCTCTGGATGCTGGTAAATTTGTAAGGAGAGAACAACTTGGAACTCAGAGAAACTTCTGAATTTTTATTTCAGGCCCAATCATATGTTCCACTTTAATACAGTGTTCTTCAGTGCTATATTGTACACATTCAGCTTGAACTGTTAATTGTCATACTTGGTCAAAAGCTTTTAACTGTCCTTCCCCATTTGAAATTATAATTCTGCTTGTAATTCTCAATAATTGTTGAGGACTAAATAGAAACTCCATTTGGAGTTTGTCAAGATTAAATAAGATCATGGCCAGAAAGCAAAATCAAGTATACCATTCAATTAAGATAAGCACATCACCCTGAAGGACATGCCGTAATCTGCTAAACCCAAGTCTTGCATGTGGTAGTACAGAGTACTATCTACTTGAGTTGTCCAGTGTCAGACCAGGATATATGCTTTTAGTTTATTGCATGTGGATATTGGAAGCAGATTATTTCCAAGATGTGCATATCAAACTTTACAATCACATGGTTTAGACCTATTGAGCCCTGTTACATTTTGTCAAATATATATCACCCAGAAAGAAACTAAATATGAGCATCTTCATTGACTTCAAAGGGCTTTTGATGGAACACTAAAACCTTAGCTAAATCAACAGTATCTCCTGCTTCTCATTCATTTGTATGGATTCTGCAATTTTCCATAAAATAATGGACTGCTACAAACCCCAAATTTCTGCCCAGTAGAAAGGGAGCACTGGTGAAGAAGTTCATGTTTAAAGCATCTTGGAATACTAGTCAAAAGCATCTGGCAGTTCAGCAATGGTGTATCTACTGGAAGTTGGCACGCACAGCTCTAAATACCCTAGGACGTATTGTCTGTTGATGCTTTCTATAAACAGATTGCTTCAATCCAAGCTATGAAGTTTCTCACTGTTCGAAGTGGCCATGGTTTAAGAAGTTGATCTTCTCAGAAAAGCCACCAATATAGGGTAAAAATGCTGATGAGAGCAAATCTAAAAGTATTTTCTTCCTAAACCACAGCAACTTCAAAGAGGATGAAATGGCAAACATGATATACCAGGGGTGGCCAACCTGAGCCTGAGAAGGAGCCAGAATTTAACAATGAATATTGCCAAAGAGCCACAGTAATATGTCAGCAGCCCCACATTCGCTACCCGCCTCCAGCCCGCAGTGCCTCCTGCCCACCGGCAGCCCTGCCAGTCAGCGCCTCCCCCTCCCTTCCCATGTCTCCCGCCTGCCCCAATCAGCTGTTTTGCAGTATGCAGGAGGCTCTGGTGGGGAGGTGGGAGGAGCAAGGGCATGGTATGCTTGGGGGAAGGGGTGGAGTGGTGGCAGGACCTGGGGCAGAGCAGGGGGTTGAGTAGTGAGCACCCCACAGCACACTGGAAGTTAGCATCTGTAGCTCCAGCCTCGGAGTCAGCGCCTATACAAGGAGCCGCATATTAACCTCTGAAAAGCTGCATGTGGACCCGGAGCCACAGGCTGGCCACCCCTGTGATATACTGTAACAGAAAAAGCTTCCCTAAGACCTATACCGGCTTGTAAGTATCAAATGGGGCAATGGGGGGAAAACATTCACAAATCATAAATATTAAATAAAAACTGACTTCTTAAAAGTATCTATATACCTACGTATTTTCTTTACAAATATATTCTTTATTGTATTTTGTTCAACTGAAGTATACTTTTGCATAGACTAACATATGCAGGATAGTTACTGGCTTCTTGACTATTGCCAAAATGTAAAAGGGTCCAAACAATTTATTTCAGATGGCATAATCTGTCACGTATTATTACTTCTTACCAAAATAAATATCTAGCGTTCAAAGAGTTAATAAAACTAGGGATTCTACTGATCTAAATCCATTTGAGATAATTTCTATCTAGTATGCCTTTACATCTCAGAAACTGGTAACCTCCTCTGCTCCTCTTTCATTCACACATCTAATAAGACAGGTTAGTTTTCCATCACTTAATAGCCAGCTACCTTTCAAGCAGCTCTAGTACCTTAGATTTTCTCAAATGAAGAATGATGCAGTAAAGCTATGAAGGAGTATAAAAATGGTCAAATGAATTTTATAACAAACATTTCATGTCTGTAAATGTGATCTCTAGTTTATTTTAATAGCTATACTAAAACCCCAAGGTATATTTAATAGTATTATATGCCTTGTTTCTTTGTATGAGAAAGCATCCCCAAACACATTTTCTAATTTACTAGCGCGTGACAAATCCGAGGTGCCTAGGAATTAAACTTTAAAAGTACATCTTGGGGTGATAGAAGACCACTATTAACACTACCATAATTGTATGCCACTTGCATCAAATCTGACATTTCATTTTAATATGTTTTGCTAAGAGTATACCATTTTATGGCCTACTAGTAAAATCAAATCCAACACAGACATTTTCACTTTTCTAATACAATTCACTTCAAGATTTTAAGCTGCTATTTCTTTCTTTCTTCCTTTCTTTCTTTTCCTAAATGGTTGATCCCCTGGCATCCATTAATTCCACAACCACCTCGTATTGGGTCAATGAGTCAGTCATGAGTATCTCCATTAACTGTATTAATTTACACTATGTCACCTTAATGACATTTTGTCATAGCTACCTTTTCTGACACCTACATACTCTATTCAAAAAGTAAAATAACAAGTTTGAGAGGCAGTAGGAAACATTACTGTTTGAACAGTAAGTTCTTTGGATGTCAGTGTTACCAAAAACTCGAGGGGAGGAGGGAAGGGGGAAAAAAAAAGATGTGAAAGCTGACTGGCCAACTTATGGTCATTTCCGGGTGACTTGTTTCCTGAAAGGTCATTCTACTAACATTCATTCTTCTTCCAGCTTGCACTGATTACCACAGGAGAAGGTCGACATTAATAAATAGAGACACAATAAAATAAACTATTTTATCCAGGTTCTCCCTTGTGTATTACCATGCTAATATAGCACATGCTGTATTAATTCTATTCTATTCAAGTCAGGTGAATGGGTTTCTTTGAAAATGAACCCAAACAGTTCAAATACACTGAGCAAAAAATGTATAAATAAATCTTTAATCACGCATTTCACATAATTCTATAATATGTTAGAGTTTTCAAAGGTATTGCACCTAATCCAAGGGATAGCATTAAGTGCAAATTAGGGTTTGCTTTTTACAAACTGATCAAACTACCACAGCCTTATTTTCATTATCTCAATGTGAAACAATTTAGCTATTGAAGAAACTGCAAGAAAGAAAGTGTGTCATAACAGCAGTTTTTCAAATAAATACACATTGACAGGTAAATGTCAGATGGTTATTTGGTGTGATTTAAGCACTACATTTTTAAAAAGAGATTAAAATATATTTAAAAGTATTAAGGTTGCAGCTGGAAAAGTAGAGCAGGCTAATGTTGTGGGTTTTCTTTGTTTATTCAGCTTTAGAATTTCAATTTACAAAACTACATTGTCAATTAAAAATTACCTGATTCATCCTCTCTCTCAAAATAAATCTCAATATCCTATCAACATATTCATAATATAAACTGTTAAGACTTTTTATCAGACAGTGTGATAAAGAATTTTTAAAAGTATGAATTTTCCTGAATGTAAGTACATTACATGAAAGCCAAAGCTATGGTAACATTCAGCACATAATACTACTAATTTTAAAAAATATATGTGCATATATGTGTTATTTTTGAAGGATTTTGTAATCTCTGCAATTTTAAATTGCTCAGACCAATAGGTTTTCAGCACAGATTCATTTAAAAAAATGAAACTGGTGCATTTAATGTTTACATTACATTTAATGTTACTATCAATTTTCAAAGATTTTACTGGTTTGAGTGGTATTTTATATCTAATACACATAATGGTGAATATCAGTAGAATTAGTAAAACTTTTATAGTGTACCCCTTGTATGGTAAATGGGATTACATTAACAAGTAATCTCCTCCAAAGAGCCACATGTGGAACTACAGGGATCATCGGTGGGGCTAGAATGAAGTTTTAGAGAAATTTGTTGCAAACTCTGATATAGTACACACATTAAGCATCATATTTATTGTATATGCAGATGCATTCACAAAGAATTTTTGCCTCTGTACACGATATTTATTTTCTTCCCACCTTAGTCCAATGACTTTCAGACCTACTGTGTAAAGAGTGGAAATTATGAAGCAAGAGAATGTGGATGTTTAGATATTTCAAATTGAGAGAGCTCCAATTACTTTTAATTAACCTAGTTTACTTCTACTAGAAATCTTCAGTCTCCATCTCCCACCTGCCCCACAATATATGAAGACTAAAAATCAGCATCTTAAGAATGTGACAGTAAGACTAACAATCTAAATTAAAGAATAAAAATTCTGCAAGAGTACTTGACAACATGGGTCAAAAGTATGCAAAGAGATCCAAGCAGCAACAAACGGATCTCAAGAAATGGGATATTTCTATAATTAATAACAGTTCAACTTCCTTTCTTTTCGTAGAATACACTCTGAGTCGTCAGGAGAAATTCATCCTGATGTCATGGCATTGAGAAATGCACCTCATGAAGATCTTAAGCCATAAGCAACAGCAACAATTAGCTGCTACATTCACTCTTGATTTATCACTAAGAAACAGACTTTAGAGATGGAAAGGTCCTAGAAGATCCATCCTCTTGCCAAGTCATGATTGCTCTAGAATATATTTCCTAGTGCTTTGCCCAGTCTCTTAAGAAATAGGGCTTTGTACTACTTCCATTGAGAGGCTGTGGCACAATCAAATAATTTTCACTGTCAGCAAGTTCTCATATTATGTGGCCAAATATTCCTTTTATAAATTTCATCCCATTACTCTTACTTATATCTCTTTGTCCATGAGAAATTCCTCTTCTTCTCTGAAGTTTTCACTCTTCATCTGAAATATTTGTATACTTGTCCTGTCCTTTAGAATCATTTAGCCAAACCATATACATTTCTTTTAATTTTTCTCTGTAAATCAATTTGTCCAGCTCCTTAATCATTTTGCTGCTCGTCTTAGTACTCTCTGCAGTTTGTCTACATAATTAAAGTAATGAGTTGTCCAGCAATGAAAGCATAACAGTTGCTTTATTTGGCATCTGTAAAAAGCCATTTTCTCTAGAAACATAATATCTGTGTAACAGAACTGAAAGAAGAACAGACCATTTAAAGTGAAATTTTGATACAGTGATATGTTAGCTATTATAATGCTAGTCTTATAACTTGTCTTAATTAAAAGTCCTCCTATTGAACTGGACAAAGTCTTCGGACCAGGAAGCTCAATATCATATAAGAAGGAATTTATACACTACAAAAAGAAGGATTCTGCGTGGACTCCTCCTGAAGGTCGAAACAACAGACTGGACTTCTACACAGAGTGCTTCTGTCGACGTGCACGAGCTGAAATAGTGGAAAAGCAGCATCACTTGCCCCATAACCTCAGCAATGCAGAACACAACGCCATACACGGTCTCGGAAACAACTCTGACATCATAATAAAAAAGGCTGACAAAGGAGGTGCTGTAGTCATCATGAATAGGTCAGAATATGAACAAGAGGCTGCTAGACAACTCTCTGACACCACGTTCTACAGGCCATTACCCTCTGACCCCACTGAGGAGTATCAAAAGAAACTACATCATCTGCTCAAGAAATTCCCTAAAGAAGCACAGGAACAAATCCACACTGACACACCCCTAGAGCCCTGACCAGGGGTATTCTACCTGCTACCCAAAATCCATAAACCTGGGAATCCTGGATGCCCCATCATCTCAGGCATTGGCACCCTGACAGCAGGATTATCTGGCTATGTAGACTCTCTCCTCAGGCCCTACGCTACCAGCACTCCCAGCTATCTTCTAGACACCACTGACTTCCTGAGGAAATTACAATCCTTTGGTGATCTTCCTGAAAACACCATCCTAGCCACTATAGATGTACAAGCCCTCTACACCAACATTCCACACAAAGATGGACTACAAGCCATCAGGAATAGCATCCCCGATACCATCACAGCAAACCTGGTGGCTGAACTTTGTCTTCGTCCACAACTATTTCAGATTTGGGGACAATTTATACCTTCAAGTCAACAGAACTGCTATGGGTACCCACATGGCCCCACAGTATGCCAACATTTTTATGGCTGACTTAGAACAATGCTTCCTCAGCTCTTGTCCCCTTAGAGCTCCCCGCAGCTCCTATTTGCTGGGAGAGAGGGACAGAGATACCATCACTAGTCGCTGGGCAGAGTCAGCCATGGAGGCAGCATCATTAGTCATCGGGCAGAGTCAGCCATGGAGGCAGTGTCACTTTTTTCCACAATGAATATAAACAAGTCAAAGTACCGAACACAACTATCTGATGCACACCTTGCTGCAATCCTGAAGGTTTCAACTGCTCAGTCACTGAGGCCAAACATCAACAAACTGATAGAACTGAAGCGTTGCCCGGTGTCTGGAAAACACCAAAAACTCTCTGGCAGGCGAAGAATTGTATAAAGTTGTATGACAGTTTTATTATTTCTAAGAAATTCAAAATAAAAAATACAAAACAAATGTTTTCTTTTCTGAACACCATCTTCAGTGACATTATTGGCCCACTGGGAGGATTTGAGGACTGGCTCTGGCCCTAAGGTAAATTGAGTTTGAGACCCCTGGTGTAAGTATTCTATAAATACATTAGGTAAAGCAGTATACTGAATAGTGGTACCAAATATGCCAGCAAGTTTGGCCCAAAGTATGTCTAATCTCACTGTAAAAGCCTTTTATCACTACACTATCAAACTAGTGTATTTTCGTTTACTAAATATGCTCCTCTTAAAGTATCATCATATTCACAAACTATGTGAAAAACACCCCATGTCAATATGTACTTTTAATATAATTTGAATACTTACCGGGCAATTCTACTTAAACTAAAGATGGAAAAAAGCAGAACTCCAGGTCTGAAAACCTTGAATTTTGAGCAAGTTTTGGTCTTCACTTCACAGAATTGGCTATCATCTCTGTAATGGGTGGAGGGAAATCCCCAGCTCCAACTCCCCTCCCCCTTCCCAGATTCTTGGGGAAATTTTATATTGAGTCCAAATTCAAACTTTGCAACTCACTGGACCATCTCTTCTTTAAAATACATAAATAGGATTCCCAAAATGTAGTGACAGTGTGTAAGCAATATTTGGCACAAGCATTAATAATACATTCTCATAAGGGCACGCTAGCAGTAATAGTTTAACCATAAATTTACCAGAAACTAAAGAGGATTTAATAGTAAAAGAAAAAACTGAATGTTAAACATTAAATTTTCAAAGCACCTTTATGGGATTTTACCCACAGTTTCCATTTGCCTTTAATTTGGGAATTGTATAGCTAAACCTCTGAGCAACTCTATGACATTTTAGGTGTTAATCCCTAATTTGAAACTGCATTATGTTTTCTATAAATTATAAGAAAAGGTTACTCACCCTGTGCAGTAACTGTGGTTCTCTGAAACTTGTAACTTTGTGGGAACTCAAATTCAGGTGCAGATGCGTCTCTCGAGTCCTTGATTACAGATTTTTTGTTGAGCGTGTATTGGGCCTGAACATGCATCCTATACATCCTCATACTGTGCACCGACACGATACATGGTTGCACAGGTGAATCACCCTCAGTTTCTTCTCTTCCAAATCTCCCACAGAGAACAGTCCAAAGCAGAGGGGAAGGAGGGCAGGTAGTGGAGCACCCACACAGACACACATCTTGAAGAAAATCAGTTATTGCACAGGGGGAGGAATTTGTCTTCTTTGAGTAGTGGGCCTATGGCTGCTCCATTTCAGGTGACTCCCAAACAGTATCCCCACAGGAAGGAGGGAGCTTCAGAATTGAGTCCAGAATGGATGATAGAACCAGAATTCCCAGTGCCACCTCAGATCTAGCAGCACGGATCAAGGAACATTGCTTAGAAAGTGTATTTATTGAAGCCCATGAAGGGGCCTTACATATCTCAGATACTGGAATATTTTTGAGTAATGCCATGGATGTTGCTTGTGACCTGGTAGAGTGCACTATCACCCTGTGGGAGCATTGAGCACTGGCTTCATCATAACAAGCAACAACAGACCCAGAGTTCAACATAGACAGTCTCTGGGTGGAGATTGTGAACTTTTTGGATCTGTCTGCGATGGAAACAAACAGTCTAGATGACTTCTGAAATTGCTTGGCTCTATCTGGACAGGAGGCCAAGGAGTGTCTGAAATCTAAGGTATGAAAAGAGGTCTCCTGTTGAGACTTATGTGGTTTGGGGAAAAACATCAGTAGATGAATGGTTTGATTAAGATGAAAGTCCAATAATACCTTAGGTAAAAATTCAGGATGTGATCATAAAGAAACCTGGTCTTTGAAGAACACCATAAAGGGGGATCTGCCATTAAGACCTCAATTTCTCTGACTCTATGGGCCAACATTTAGCCACTATAAAAGCTGTCTACATCGATAAGCGAAGCAAAGAATACATTGCCATCAGTTTGAATGGAGGTCTCATGAGGCATCTAAGTACAAATTTGTACTTAGAAATGTCAGGTGGTAGGGGTCTTTGACTTGGGGGTAGAGGTTTGCCAAATCTTGAAGACACAGGGTAAGCAAATACAGAAAACCCTTTTTATCTGGAACATGAAAAGCTAATGTTGAGATCAAATGAACCTTGATCAAGCTAACTGATAATGCTGATTTCTTTAGGTCCAACAAGTTAACCCATGCTGAGAGAGAAGAGAATCTGGATACAAGCTGTTGTCATTGACACCAGTGGCTGCATCTCTTCCACTTCTACAGGTAAATGACCTGGGTTGACTCCTTTCTACTGAGCAGTAACACTTGTACTTCCATAGAACAGATAGATTCTAACTCCACACATCATCAAGGAACCATGCTCTGAGGTGGAGGAGCCCCTAAGTTGGGGTGACGTAACTGACTTGTGTTTTGGGAGAGGAGATGGGAAATGATCAGAAGTTTGATTGCCGGGTGGATGGATAGGTGAAGCAGATAAGCATATCCAGCTTGTCTTGGCCAAGTTGGAACTATAAGAATAACCCTGGCCTTATCTTGTTCATCACTCTCAGTATTAGCAGAGTTGGAACAAGTGCATAGATTAGGTCTACAAGACAGTAGAAAGGCATCTCTCAGAGAGTGATGGCCTAGACTTCCTTTTGAACAGAACAGATGATACTTCTCGTTCCTGGAGATGGTGGAGAGATCCACCTCTGGTAGTCCCTAAGTTTGGAATATGGAGAATTTGAGAGTCCAATTACCACTCATAGTTCTGGAAGAAACATCTGATGAGTGTATCAGCTGTGGTATTCTGAGCTTCATGGAGACAGACAGCCAAAATATGGATCTGATGGGTTATATACCAGCTCCATAGCTTTATTGCTTTGATGGACAAGGAGGTAGATCCTGCTCTCTGTGCTTGTTAATATAGAACATGCAGGCTACATTGTCCATCGTGATTCTGACTGATTTGCCCCTGATGAGGGGTAGAAAATGAAGGCAGGCATTCCTGACTGCCCAGAGTTCTAACAAGTTGATGTGGAGACTGGTTTTCTGAGGTCACCATCTGCTCTGAGCTGTGAGTACTGAGGTGAGATCCCCATTTCAACAGTCATGCATCCACTGTCATGGTGATTGTCAGAGTTAGACGAAGGAAAGGAATGCCTGCACCAACACTGAGTTGATCTTTCCACCATTCTAGGGAGTTCTTTACATGACGGGGAACCGAGACTTGTTTGTCTAAGCTGTTGCTGATCAGTGAACAGACCTTTTTGACAGTTCCTTACTGAGGTACAAGTTTTAACTAGTTTCAGCCAGTCCCTGATTGGCTTCAGGTGTCCCAATCAACTTAGCGTTCTCCCTGCCTTCTGGAAAGTTCTTAATTGACCCCAGGTGTCTTAATTGAACTGGAGAAGCTGCCATTTAACTTATCCTGGTACCAGGGATACAAGGGCTCCCTTAAATGGTCCTGACCAGATTTAATAATGTTATGAATCTGTCCCTGGAGAGGTAGGCTCTGGCTGTCAATGTCCCTATAAACTGTATTTTCTATACAGGGTTTAACATGGATTTTCTTACATTGAGCAGAAGACCCAATTTCAGGAAAAGAGAAAGGGCTATCTGAGTGGTTGACAGTACTGCTTCATATGATCGGCCCTTGATCAGCCAGTCAACAAATTATGGGAAAACTAAAATTGCCTCCTGATAAAGGTAAGCAGCTACTACCGCTAAGACCTTTGAGAACACCCATGGAGCTGAGGAGAGGCCAAAGGGAAGTACTCGGTATTGAAAATGATCTTAGCCTATCGCAAAGTGTAGCTATTTTCTGTGAGATGTGTGTATCACTATATGGAAATGGGCATCTTGTAGGTTGAGGGCCAAAACCCAATCTCCTGCCTCTCATGAAGGGATGATAGCTGTCAACATCACCATCCTGAAGTTTTGAGACTTTATAAATTCGTTTAGTAGTCTTATATCCAAAATTGGTCTCCACTGTATCTCTTTCTTTGGCAAAAGAAAATACCTTGAATAGAACTCCTTTCCCTTTTGAAGAGCTTGGACCAACTCTAATGGTCCTAATTGAAGCAGGGAGTCTATTTCTTGTCTCAGTGAAAGCTCGTGAGAAAGGTCCCTGAAGGGGGATGGAATGGAGAGAGGGACATAAAGTGGATGGTGTACCCTAATGTTATGACCTCTATGTCTCTGGTGATCCACTTCCATGCCTGATGGAAATGGGAAAGTCAGTCTCTATACTGGGGGAGGTAGGCAAAAAGGTGCAGCTGTTGAACTAGAGATGTGGGAGGATTTGAACCCTTGGCTGATGAATCAAAACTTTTTGATGGTACCTGGGTACTTGAAGGAGGATGGGCAGCTCTCTTCCTCTGGAACTTGTGTCTCTTGTACGGGGATTCGGTGGGTCTATGAAACCCAGAGAATGAAACCAAGCAAGATATCTGGGCAGTTTGTGACCTGCTAAATCTTCTTTTATTCTTAGGTGTGTAGAAAACCAGAGATAGTACATTTTAATGTGTGAAAAAATTAATTCATGGTCTCTGAAAATAGCTTCAGACCATTGAAGGGGAGGTCTTCTACAGTGTTCTGAACTTCTCTCAAGAACTCTGGGAGTTGGAGCCATGATGTCCTGCACATAACTACCACATAGAAATGAATCAGGCTGCAGTGCTTGCAGCATGTAAGGATGCTTGAAGCAACGATCTGGCTAGTAACTGATCCTCAGTGATGATGGCCTAAAATTGTTCCCTTTGCTCCTGTGGAAGATGATCAATAAAAGCTAAAAATTTACTGTAATTTGTGAAATTGTGTTTAGCCAAGATCACTTGATAATTTGTGATCTAGCATAGCGAGGTCATGGACTTTTGTTCAAAGAGGTACAAGCACTTTTGGTCATAGTCATATGGGATAGACTTGCTTACCTTATTCGTTAATTGCATCCATCGCTATAGAATTAAGTGGAGGTGGGAGAATAAGAATTTGGAGTTCTTGGATGGGACAAAATATTTTTATCCACCTGTTCTCAAGTAGGCAGAACCATAACAGGTGTTTGACTAACAGTCTTTGCGAGTCTTTGCCAGGACAGCCTCGTTAATAGGTAATGCAGCTCCAGATGGTGCTTCTCATTGTAAAATGTCAAGCAACTTGTATTGCAAATCCTTGATTCTTGCTATTCAAAGACTGTCTGCAACCCATTTAATGAGGTCCTGAAATGGCTGGAAATCACTGGCCATAACTGGTGGTGGAGGCATGACCACCTCAAATTGTGATGATGATGATCAGACAGGAATCTGAGGGGTGGCCTCTTTATCTGCCCTAGCCTCTTGCTCCTCAAATGTCTCCTTGTGCTGTGATCTCTATTGAGGAGAAGAGGATTGAATGTCTCTGTTGGAGCTGGTGGTCTGGCAAATTGTCTGCACATATCTCAGGGACACCTATATGGCCATGCAGGGGCCCATATGGGAGATGGGGTGGCATCCTTGGTTGATCTCACCACCCATGCTGTTGTCCACAAGTCTTTTCCATTGGTATCAAAGAGTGGGTTCCAATGTAGATGTGTAGGGGAACCCTGCACAACAATAGACAAGACTGAAGGGAGGTCTCCTTCCTCTTCCTCAGTATCTTCAAACGGGAAGGAGAGGCACCGGCAGAAAATGCTGGTGAATCCGGTGGTACCAAAGAGTGATGGTAGCCTCGGAACTAGAATCTTCGTACTAGGAAGTGTTTGGTACCTACAAACCATGGAAATTCCGGTTCATCTGCCAATTTCAAGTCTTTCAAGCACCTAAATTCCAGTTGTACCATATGGAGGACTGGTACTAACATAGTCGTCTACTTGGTTATTGCAGCAGACACTGCCGTAGATTTACAGCATACTAAAGTTGGTACCGATGGTGTCTGATGTTTCTGTTTGCATGATACCAAGGGCCCTGACTTGGCAGGTACTGATGATGGAGCTGTGCTCAATGGTTCTGGTCGAGTTCTTATCCCTACCTTCCCTGTAATGTGTAGATGGTACTGAGGCTCAGTTGGAGCTCTGTTTGTCCTTCAAGCTCCAGAACCTTCCAGCCCCATCAGTACCAAGAGAAATCATTTTCCTCTATGGTACTGAGCTGAGAGGTCAAGGCTTCTGAGCCCATCAAGCTAGCGGGGGACTGAGGTCTTCTGGAAACAGGCTCCTTATGAAGGGAGTCAGAGCTCCTCTTCTTGAGAGCCTGTGCTGGTATCTCTAGAGTCTTCCCCTTCATAGGGGAGACTGGAGGTGAGGTCAAAGGAGCGCTTGATCTGCCCAAAAACAGGTGTTCAGGGGGTCTCCTGCCATGATTCTGAAGCAGGGTGAAGGGAACTTTCCATCAGTAGCAGCCCCAACTTGATCTCCCAGTTCTTTCTTTCTGTGGATTTAAGGGCCAGGTGGAAGTTACACTTCTGGGACATGTGAGACTCTCTCAGGCAGCAGACACAATTAGAGTGGCCATTGCTTACTGAGATAGCCTCCCAGTAAGAGAAGGCAGTGTTTGAAACTTGGAGAGCTGGGCATGTCCTGCCAGGCAGGTAAGGATCCCTGAAGGGAGGGAGACGAACAAAGTTAATTCTCTCACTATTTAACTATCCACTAACTATTAATTATCTTATGCTAAATTAATACTATAAACAAGAACTCTAGCCAAGGCACACTTAAGGCAGACACGCTAAGACTTCATATCTGACTAAGGCAGTTCAGAAGAACCTGAGAATGATTCACCTGCAAAGCCCAATACAGCCTTGGTGCATGGCTCAAGGATGTATAGGATGCATGCGTGAGCCAAAGAGACTCTGCTAACAAAAAAAATTCTGATCAGGAGAGGCACATGCACATATGAAGGGGAGCACCCCAGGAACACTGCTCAAAGAAGAGAGCTTGATCATCGGTTCTCGTGAAGAGTCTGGCTGCAGCTTCACAATCTGGATGCAAACTACTACCACGGCCAGGTAGCTCTCATCTTGGTGGCAAAGTCTCTTGGACTTAGCCTTCTGACTGTCATATACATTAGAGGTACTAAGATGACATTATGGGAAGCATTCCTTCTACAGTGATCTAGTGGGATGGATTCCTCCATAACTGAATGACAGCCAGATTGCTGGGGACAAGACTGAATGACTTGTGTGGCCCAAACTCATCAGTTCAGACTGACATCTCTCAAATCTTGTGAAGTAACCTGAATCTCAAAACATAGCAAAGTTTATTCCCTGAACTTCCTGAGAAGAGAACTGATTGGAATGCCCCAGTACAATGGTGTACCAAAGTGGAAGTTATATATACATTATATACCCTGTTCCTGCTCTTTACAGGGATGAAAACATCTGGTCAGTTTTGATAATAACTTAAATGAATAGGCAAATATAAACTCATGCTTCAGGACAGTACCATAAAAGTATTTTAAGTGTTTCTGACCTCAACATGTTTCAGGTCTCTATCACCAATCACAAGTGGGGAAACAGAGACACAGAAAATATCTTGCCCAAGGTTACACACAAAGAACAAGAAACATAACTGTGCAAAGTGAAATATTTGAGAACTTAGTCAACTTAGGCCGGGTTTAGTTGAAAAGACAAAAGCAAAACACACTTTAAATTTGAAGAAACTGCTACACATTTTTATACAGAAGAAGCTCATTTGAAATTCCAACCCAACAGGCACTGAGTTCCTCACTTTGTACTATACAGTATGTAAAACATCACAGATGTCCATGGAACACACATAAATAAACTAAGCCTCTTCCATCTCATTGTATATTTGTTTCCTCAAGTTAAGGCAGAAATCCAATTAATAAATAATGTTGTAGTACCTAGATGTGCAGAACAAATGGTATATAAGATCACAAACTCTTCTGAGACACTTGTAATGTTCACACAAAGAGAAACCCAGAATAAAAAAAGAATAGCAACTCTATAGTCCCTTTGTTTTGTCAGGTCAATTCAGATTCCTAATGTTAATGTAATCTTGGTGTTTATACTTAATAATCTCAGTGGCAGTAATGGAACAATAAAACCTCTTTTAAAATTGCTTTAAAAAGAAAAGCATGCACAATTAATATGGATGCTCCAGCTTTTGAATGCAACCTTATTACTAGAGAAAATGAGAATCAGGAAAGGATCTTTATTGTTTAACATATTGGAAGATATGGGCTTCCTTTTGACAAGGTCCCATGTATATGTACAATAACCCTTTGTATTTAACAATAGGTAAGTAATAACAACAGTAAAATTACCCTGCTCTCCAGCTGTTTCTGTATATTGTGTAGATGTTGGTTAATCTAATGCGTATTGTTGCATAATATCCCCAGGCACAGTCAAGTAAAAGCTAAAGCTGTACAAAAAAGCCTACATTTTAAATGGGTCTTGTCATTAATGCTTTATTAATTGCCCCAGGCAATGCAAACCCAGAGCTAGGCAAGCTATAACAATATGACACTTTAAGGTCAAATCCAATTTCTGCTGCGTTTTATGGACTGGGCCAAATATTGAGTTAACAGCAGGAAAGAACAATTTATTGGGCTTTTTTCATATTCTGAATTAGATCAGTTTTTTTGTGGAAACAAAACAACTTTTAAACCCTCAACATCATATAATCGTTGACTGTTTTCTATTATGGCAACAGTATTTTCTAACAGTCACCTACTTAAAGTATGTATAATATATGGGGTTTTTATATAAAGGGACTAAATAAAAAAGCCTCTATAAGCCTATGTGAAACAAAACATCATTAATGAAAATGCATAAACTACAGCTCCACATTATGTAACACAACACATTACATGAATTAATATATGTAAAATTAAACCTACCTTCACATCTGAGGTATCTCTTTGGCTGTTTCTCCAAGATCTTGCCACTGAAGAGAAGGTTCGATCTGGATGGTCAAATTTTGCATCATTTGCATTAAGAAAGAATGTTGTGAAGGGCTCCTATGACCAAACAAATTAATACACATGTAACACAACAGTACAGCAGAATGGATCACACAGCAGTTTCCTAATGAGATATGAGAAATTTTAAAGTTTAAAATGAAAACATAAGAGTAGAATAATATTTGGCATCTCATTTTACACACAAACACACACACACACACACAATTATTTTGGTAATGAATTTTGCACCATACAAATCTGATTGCTGGAATGGAAGGATACAATATTGCATACTCTGTCATAAGACTACTGTTGCCATGATAATTGGCAGGTAGGTATGCTCTGGTATGACTTCCATTGAAATCACCATAAACACTCTCTTTGTTACATATATTACTATGCCTGGTCTGAACAGCACAAGACTGTGCATTCAAATTAGATCACATGAAAGCACCTACACAATTTTTATTTTCATATAATGCCACAGTCTACGCCTATTTTCTTCTCAGTTGGTAGGATTGGGGGTGGAGATATGGTGACGCTTTTGACAGGTTACGAAGATGGGCGGGGGTCTGGCTTTATTGTTATTTTTGGGGCAGCTGATTGAATGAGGTATGGATTTTATTTTGTTCTATGAAATATTGATTCTTTGTTCATGGTAATGAGTGAAATATAAAGATAAATAACTCAGAGCCAAGGAAGGACACTAACAATCAAAATAAATGAATGAATGCCATCATTTTTTTATATTATGTTATTCTGAACAGCTATGATACACTCTACCAAACTAGGATTCTGTATCTTCAAGAAATATGCTACGAAGGGTTTAGCTCAGAGGTGGGCAAACTACGGCCCGCAGGCCACATCCTGCCCACAGGACCCTCCTGCCTGGCCCCTGAGCTCCTGGCCTGGGAGGCTAGCCCCCTCCCCTGCAGCCTAGGCTCACTGTGCTGCTGGCGCAATGCTCTGGGCGGCGGGGCGGGGCTGGGAGCTCCTGGGGCAGTGCAGCTGCAGAGCCCGGGCTGACCCGGTGCTCTGTGCTGCATGGTGGCGTGGCTGGCTCCAGCTGGGTGGCGCCGCCAGCCACCAGTGCTCCAGGCAGCACGGTAAGGGGGCAGGGGGCGGTTGGATAGAGCGCAGGGAGTTCAGGGTGGTGGTCAGGGGGTGGGGGTGTGGATAGGGGTTGGGGCAGCCAGAGGTCAGGAAACAGGGAGGTTGAATGGGGGCAGGGGTCCCGGGGGGGCAGTCAGGAAGGAGAGAGTGGGTTGGATGGGATGGCGGGGGCCAGTCAGGGGCAGGGATTCCAGGGGTGGGCAGGGGCCAGGGAGAAGGGGTGGTTGGATGGGGCAGGGATCCCAGGGGGCAATCAGGAATGAGAGGAGGGGTTGGATGGGGTGGCGGGGGAGGGCAGTCAGGGGACAGGGAGTAGGGGGGTGGATGGGGGAGGGGTCCTGGGGGGGGCCATCAGGGAACTGGGAGGGTTGGATGGGGCATGAGTCCTGGGGATCCATCAGGGCGAAAGAAGCAAGGGGGGTGGATAGGGGGCAGGAGCTGAGCCACACCTGGCTGTTTGGGGAGGCACAGCCTCCCCTAACCTGCCCTCCATACAATTTCCGAAACCCAATGCGGCCCTCAGGCCAAAACGTTTGCCTGCCCCTGGTTTAGCTCTATTTGTTATCAGTACATAATCTATGCTGTGGAACATGCATCAGAACAAGTCTTGTGTATAACTAAGTCACTGTGTAACCTAACCTTCCTAATTCCCCACTTATTGTTTGTGCCTCTGATTTGTGTCATATCAACCATCAGATAAAATAGCAACTATTAAATTTAAACACTTTTACAAAAAAGGACTGTAACCCAGAAAGCACTAATTCTCAAAAGGTGTGATAGTAGATAACTGTTAGGGGGCTCAAATTCAACATGACATCCCAGTGTGATGCTACAGCTACAAGGATGAAGATTTCCTTACTTGTTCTCAGCCTGGGAGCCTGGCCTTACTCCTCAGTGTCTGTGAAGATGAGTATATTAACCCATTATACTGTATAGGATACGATATTCTTCCTGCTGTCTAGCAAATAATTCCAAATGATGGAATTTTAATTCTATCCTTTTCTCTTTTTAAATGCCTAGGAAATTATGCACACACAAAAAGACATTAAAAGAATGCAGGTTGCAGAGCAAAGGCACTCTAAACCCTAGTAATGGCAAGTTTACCCATGCATATTTGTCCATGCAACTTTGAAGCTCCCAATAAAGTCTGAATTAAAATAATCACATACTGTTTTGGTTTCAGGACCCTAATACATGTTGCACAGTAAATAGTCCAGAGGATTTCCCACCTCGTTACTGTGGGAGTCAGACAGGAAGCGACAATGAGGCAGAGAACCACATATTAAAGCAGGGGTAGCCAAAGGGCCAAATATGAAGTGCCAGATACTTTTGAACGGACCCTGAAATCTTTTTATTTACTTATTATTTTCATTATTATTTTTGTATTTTCTCTGGAGTCTGGACCTTGACTACACCTTGACCAAAAAATTTGGACCTTGACAAAATTGACTCCCACATATTAAAGTGAGGATAAAAAATATTCAACACTGGCACATTTGCTGAGCATTGTCATAACACCAGACAATCAGAATGCAGATAGGAACAGAGTTAAACTTGGGAGGGCAACTTCAACTTTGATGTGTCCATCAGAGCACTTTGGATTGCTTTACCTGGAGACCTTCATGTATGAAATAAGTACCCAGTGGATTCACATTACATGTTTTAATTAAAGACCATTCTTATTTTGGTTTACAATTGAAAAAGCATTCTGTAATACTTACAATGGCAAGTTTTGCAAACTATGCCACTTTCCATCCTATTGACCCTGTGAACTTTAGATCTTATTAACCCTGCTTTCTAAAAGCCCCAGCCTATTTTTTTTTTTTTACATTTATACTTTAATTTGATTTGAAGACCATTGGGAAACAGTTTACTGATGGATGCTGAAATCCGAAGCAGTTGATGGATTAAAAAAAAAAAAGCAGAAGCCAGAAATATGATATAGTTACAGTAAATTATGTAAAAACATTAATCCAAAATTCCATGACATTATTTTAAGCATCTGAGACAAATATACAAAAGCAAGAAAATTCACAGTCAAGGATTAAACCTGTAATAGTTGAGCACTACAGGGTGACCTGTTATGTTATTCTGCTATGAATATTCTGTTGTACCTATCTTTGTGAATGCCTGAGAGCTGCCAGAGCAGCTGTGGTGTGGGGGTAGGAAGAAAACAGCCAGGGTGGGCTTCCTTCAATGACATCACCCCTTCCCTGGATCCAGCATCCCATCTCATGTGGCATGCACTTTCACAATTCCCGGGGATGAGGAGATGAGAGAGAGAGAGAGCTGGGGCAGGTTACCCGATCATCCCCCAGACCCAGGCATTGCCCAAGTGTCCTATCTCCCACACAGGGACATGATTTGGGACAGATGTTCCTCCACTCCTGGTTGGAAGGAGGTAAGAGAGCCACACCAGGATCCCCTGTATCCCCATATCTCTCAGATCCAGTACATGGTCCCAGTAACTCATACCCACCTCTGAGGGCAGCACAAGGACTAGAGCCCCCATGTCTGGGAATGGGAGAAAAAGAGGCAGGCCGAGCTCCCCCTGTCCACCCTCTGAACCTAGCATATGGCACCAGTGCTCCAACCCCCTATGCTAGGATAACAGCTTCTTCATGCTGCCAGCTAATGTAGTAAGTCCTGAAGCTCAAGTGGTAGAAGTCTGCCACAGTGCTGAAGGCTCAAAGTTCAAACCACACTGATAATAAAGGGCGCTGAGGGACTGTTACAGTCATACATAATAGAAATTATTTTTACCTAGGAAATTACATGTAAAAAAGTATGTTAAAAGAATATTATTTAGGCTGCAACATAAAGTACTCAAAAATTAGGAAATTGCAGGTTTGTGGTGACCACTACAACCTAAATTCAGCTCACGCTTTAAGTACATGATCATATGCTATTTTTTCCACAGGTCCCCGGCCTCATTCAGTGCACAGACTGGACACACAAAAGGGCCAAATTAAGGTTGCATCAGCAACCATTAATCTGGCATTTCCTAATTGTTTAGTGCTTGACTCTGCAACCTCAGTAACACTCCTTTAACACAGTTCCTCACAGCATCATGGAGGTACAGTTGGGGCAAAGAAGACTAGGATTTGTAGTTATTGCTTGTATGGTGGGAGTCCCATAAAACTCCATTGGACACAGTTACATGTCTAGTGTGAGAGTTGGGTGAGTGTACATCACCTGTATCTTGCGTTAAGGTAATAAAGTTGTGGCCCGCCATTTAAAATCCATTCTAATGTCAGCCTTTCAGTTACCTGCATATCCTGAGCAATTCTGTGGAGCTCAACAAAATTTACTTTCAAAATCCTATATCTCCCTTTCTAACACAGTGCAACCCATTTTAATGTACTAAGGTTGCAAATCTATACACACAAACATCAGGACATTAAAAAGTTAACGTATATTGTCCACATCACACATATGCACTCTTTTTGATTATTGAATAGGCTATTGTTGTACACTTTCTACTGTGAGTACAATATGAGGAATTTAAAGATGCTCTTACTGACTTAGGGCCTGATTCAATATCCACTCAGTTTAACTGAAAGCCTATTAGCTTCAATGGATATTGGATCAGATCTTTAACTTTTTCAAATACCCTGTCTTATTTGTTTACTAGTAAGAATCAACTATTATAAAGCAGAAATTTAAAATTTTAATGTCTACATCTGTTCTACTGCATTACATATTGAAGGCGAGATCACTATCTGGGGAGTCTCTGTGTGTTAAAGCTAACTTGCACCATTGTATTATACCAATGACACCATAGGTGCACATATTCTAAGATAGACTCACACAAACTGGCACTTTTCCACCACAGTCAGATATGAAAAGAACATGCAGGTTAAAGATCAGCTCCAATGAGAACAACAGGGCTGTGGACCTGGGAAAGGAAAACTTTTTATCTCATCATCTCAATGGTCATCACAATGTATTTCCTACTGAGTAATGGATTTTATTGAAATGTGTCCATAAATTGTGTTAACTTGGGCTGATTTTTATTATACTATTAGTATGTACCTGTAAAGCTGGTGGGTTGTTTTTTTCTGAAATCTATTGTCAGGTTAGTTAACTCTCTATTCAAGATCACCTAACTACAGCATATATTTACATTTTAATGAAAACAACACAAAAAAGAAGCCAGGAGACTTCAAAAATCAGCTGAAGGAACAAAACAGGAAGATCTAGTATCACAGGATAGAAGTTTGAAAACAAATGTCCTGCACTTCCTTTGTTTTTACGTTACTGTACATTTTTATTGAAGCAGATAACTTATATGGCACAAAGTCTATGAAAATATTTAGACAGAGGTCTCACAAAAACAAACAACTGAATTAGGCTGTAGGACAGTCTGGCTTCAAATACAGTGCTGGAAACTCTTAGCTGATAACTTTGTGGTGCTTGGCGTACTATAAATATCAATACTTCTGTGATGGAGATTTGTACCAGCTTTGTTTCAGTTTTTGGAGAATGACAGACTGAGGAGGAACATAGTAACAGGGAAAGAGTTACCCACGCAAACCTATGAGTTTTTTTTCATGCCCCTTAGTAGTTGGGATGCATGTGCTCCTAACGAAGTGCACTTTATAGATTTAATCATAATCATATCATCTGGAAATATCTTCAAAATGGCCAAACATTTCTTCTATGAAACCATAAATTTCTTCCATGAAACCAACCAAACCTACCTTCCATCGCAAACCAGCAGACAAAAAGAACCAAGGCTACACTTGAAATTCATGGCCACACTGAAGACTCTCAGGATGTATGTAAAATGCATGCTCTACTATGTCTGATTTTTTGTTTTGGTGAACATCACGATTGTTGTTCCTCAAGGCCAATAGATCTCAGGCAATATCATCTTGACATTCAACCCAACAGAAGTCTGGATATTTCAGATTTTCATATTGGGTAATATTGCTATTTCTCACAACCACTTTAGGCTGTGCTTTTTTCCCCTTTGAATAACAAATGCTTCTTAAGTTAACTAATAATTTCATATATAAAGATATGAACTAATTTTGTCACTGTGGTCCAATAGTCTCCATTAAACTGAACAATACTACAGTAATTCACTTTGTAATTACTAGAAAGTTTACTAATTTAATCATTTTATTTTAATAGTTGCTTTTGAAAAACGATATTTTATTACGCTCTATAGTGTTGACTAATGTATGATGGTTAGCATACATACATATTATGCTGTTAACACTACCCACAATATATATTCCAAGCATTTAAGTAAACATATTATGATGCATTAGTATAGCAGTTATAAAGCCCATATTGGCCTGTACCTTTGTTATAATCCTGTATACTTATACTAAGTATCCCATAACACCTTGCATTAGCTGAAGTAAGCCTTGGCTTGAGTAGATAGGAAAACTCTAGGTTATTATCAGAATGCAGTCTAAAATGTACAATGTATTAGTTTAAATAGAGGTTAACTAGACATTAACTGCTTTTATTCTGTTTAGCATTAACAATTCTTAATTGTATAACTTTTATTCTATATTATCTTGGCCTGGGAGAGTTTCTGGGTCAGCTGTACCACTCTCGTGAGTGGATGTCCACATCTGATGAGGTCTCATCATGCTGAACTGACCTTTAAGCTGTATCAATTTTTAGAGTGTTCTTGGGAGATGAGATGACGTGTCCCAGAGTTCATACCAAAAGATTTTAAGACGTACCCGGGGCAGTTGTTTTCACTGTAATATGTTCCGCTTATTAGCAACCCCTTGGTTTCCAGCAAAAAGTTGCCATTATCTGACAGTTGCCCAATAAGTGCAAGACAGGCTTGCGGGGCTGCAGCCAGGGAAGGAAGCACCGGGACTTGCCTTCATGGGCTGCCTGTGGGTGGGGCAGCAGTGAGGAAGAGGCTGCAGCTTGGATGACAGGGCCTTTCCACAAGAAGGAGAGACTGTCCAGGGCAGCAGCAGTGTCACTGGGAGTTTATAGAGCTGCACAGTGCCTCTCCCTGTGGGTAGGACAACAGTGGGGAGAAATACTGTGCAGCTCTGCAGGCTCCCAGCAACCCCATGCCCTGTGGAAAGCCCTGACACCCAGGCTATAGCCACTTTCCCCATTGCTGCACTGCCCAGAGCCTCCCCTCCCAGCCCACAATGCCAAGATTCTGTCCAGGGCTCCCTCATTGGGCAGGAGGTGGGTGCTCCAGCGCCTTATCTCCTGTGCAGTCCCAGGGCACAGGCAGGTTTGCAGGGCTGTAGCCAGGGAAAGCACATCCCACCGCTTCCTTTCCTGGCTGCAAACCTGCCTGCAGCTGGGGCCTTTCTTCCTCCAAAACTTCCCATAAGCTGCATGCTATTGCCAATATCTGTATGCCATTAACACTAAAGTCACTAAAGATGGGATTAGTTCACAACAAAATGCTGGTATTGACTGGAAGTTGTTAATATCAGGGTTGCTCTTAAGTGGCATCTAATGAAGGTTCGGATCAGTAGCAGAATGGAGGTGAAAGCTACTGACACCATAAGAGTGGATAGAGTCAGGGACAAGATCTGAAAGGCACTGAAAGTAAGAAAAGTCCAATGTATTAGAGAAGGGTGAACCAGTGGTGGAATGCAGAGAGGGGTGATTGTCACAGTGATGAGCTAGAGAGATTTTTTTAACAACATTGTTTTGAATTGACTTGAGGGGAGCATGATTGCTACTGTCAGTGCCAGAAAGGAAGAAGTTATAATAGACAGGACACAAGTAGAACACTTACCATTTCAAAAAATGAATTAAGAATAATACCTAAAAAGAATAAATAAAACCCAAACTATTATGTTCTGCATGCAAATTGCTAAGACCAGAAGTCCCAATACATATCTGAAGCCCACAAATCACAGTTTCACGGTAGTAATTACCTGCTTCTTTATACACGCCCTCCTCAACCTCTCATACAGTCTTTGATACGGTGGATCTATCCCTCTTCTCTTTTCTTTCTTTCCTTTTATTTCCCTAGGTTTCTTCTACTCTGTACCATTTTTGTTCTCTTCCTACTTTGACCACCTAGCTCCCAGCACACTTTGGTAATTCCTCTTCCTCCTCCTTCCCCCCCTCATTTGTTTCTTCTTTTTCTCACAGTACCCATTCCTTGGGCAACTCATTCTGCTCCATGGATTTAGCTACCACATTCACTGGTCTCTCTCTCTCTCTCCCCTTTGTCTGCATCCGATGAAGTGAGCTGTAGCTCACGAAAGCTTATGCTCAAATAAATTGGTTAGTCTCTAAGGTGCCACAAGTACTCCTTTTCTTTTTGTCCCTTCTGTGTAATCCTGTATCTCCAACATCTCCGCCTGGTGCCCTGCCAATTTCTCAATCTACAAATTGAGCTCAACTTTACTCCCTTTGACCACAGACAACTCATTTACACTCCTTGACCTAAGACTGCAAACTCCTTGGTATATTTCACTCTTACCTAGTCTTCTTGCCTCACAAACTCTTGTCAAATCTTATCACCAGCTCCCAAATCCACCATTTCCTCTATGTCCTAACTAGTAAACCTTTGTTTTATCCCTTATCTATCAACTTACAGCTCTTCTTCCTTGGTTCTTTGCTACAGCCAAAATCATCTTCTGCAATTACCATTCTGACCATATTACCCCCCATAGTCCTAATGCCCTTTTACTATCTCTTTACACAACTGTTCCAAAGTCTTTATTCTTGCTTTCCACACTATAGAGAACTCTGATCACAGTTTGAGTTTCTTCCTTCTCTTCTCCCTTTTCACTTTGCCCCCTCTCTCCTTCACTTCCTTTGTTTCCTTCCATTCATGACTGCTTTTTTTTTTCTTTTTTTGGCATGCCATTCCCTGTGCTGGGAATACTCTATCATCCCTATGTGCTCTCTCTTCTCTAAATACTTCTCAAAATTCACTTATTTTGGCTATATTGCCATCACTGGTCTCCTCTTTGGCACTATCTACCCCCTCTCTAACATATAACTACATTGAAGTATTTTAAAACAAGAGAAAATCATGAAACAAAATAATTATCTTAATCCTTGAAAATAACACTATCCTGCAAGCAGTTTTTTTTTCATTCTTTCTCCTTGTTTCATCTTTCTCTTCCCTATGGTCTTATTATTTCTCACTATGTTACTTGTCAGATTTATATGGCAAGACCATCAAGGCAGGTACCTGGCCCTCTTCTTTCTTGGTTAGTGCTAAATAAACAACAACTATAATAATAATGACTAGATAGTAGCTTAATATAAGAAGTGAGTACTTCTTTGTGTATTGTACATTCAGTCAATAAGAGGAAGTTACTCATGTTATGCAGTGATGATGGTTCTTCGAGATGTGTATCCCTATAGGTGCTCCATTGTAGGAGTATCAGCGCCCCTTTGCCTCTAATCGGAGATTTTTGGTAGCAGTGTCCGTTGAGCCGGCACATGTGCTCTCCCTCCCTCATGGTCTGCCTAGAGGCTATCGGGTGCTGCATGGGCGAACTCCCCTCAAATCCTTCTCTGTTGCAGAGCCCTTATGGAGAATTCTGAAGTAAAGGGGAGGAGGGCAGGTACACACACCTCAAAGAACCATTGTTACTGCACAAGGTAACTAACTTCCTCTTTTTCTTCAAGTAGTGTCTCTACGGGTGCTCCTCTGTTGATGATTCCCGAGCAGAACCACCACTGGCGGCTGGGACTTCGGAGTGGAGTCTGTTACTACAGAGAGTATTGTAGAGTTGAAGATGCCATCAGATTCTGAATTTCCAGTGATCGCATAATGTTCTGCGAAAGTGTGGGTAGAGGCCCAAGTTGCTGCTCTCCAGATTTCCATAATAGGGACATCTTTAAGAAATGTGACCAAGGTAGAAATTGATCTCATGGAGTGCATACAGACTCTGGATGGAGGCAGCAGGTTGTGCCCTTGATAACAATGATTAATGCAACCAGAGACCCATTTAGATAGTGTTTGAGCCAATACTGTGCAGTGCTTGAATCTTTCCACAAGTGAAAGGAAGAGTTTAAGGGACTTCCTGAAGTCCTTAGTCCTGTCCAAGTAGAATGCTAGTGTTCTTCTAACAGCTAGCATATGCAGAATCACCTCCCTGATGTCACAATGAGGTTTTGGGGAAAAAAAACAGGAAGATAGATCTGTTGATTCATATGGGAAATGGAGGCAACTTTAAGGAGAAACTTGGGTTCAGCCTCAGAGTTACTTTGTCTTTAAAAAAGACTGCACGGTAGGTGTGCCATCAGGGTTGCTATTTCTCCTATGCGGCTAGCTGAGGTGATGGCAATAAGAAATGCTGTATTCATGGACAGGTATAAGAGAAAGAAAGCTGCCATTGACTAAAAGGGAGGTCTAGTCAAAGCCCTGAGAACTAGGTTAGGATCACAGGCTGGAGCGCATGGTCTTACAAGCAGGCAGAGATTTCCAATGCCCTTAAGGAATCTATGTGTCAGTGGGTGAGCAAACACAGAGCATCCATCTACCTGGTGGTGGAAAGCCATTTTCTCCACAAGATGTACCTTAAGGGAGCTGACTGAGAGTTTTGATCTCTTGAGTCTAAAATGTAGTGTAAAATCAGAGGGAGAGAAGATGAGGTTGGGTCTATGTGCTTAGGATGACAACAGACTTGGAATTGTTTCAATATTGTAGGTAAGTACACTGAGTGGTCAACTCTGGGCTGTATAGCAACATGTCTTTCACCTCACCAGAGCATTCTGCCTCTAAGCCTTAGAACCAAGAAGAAGCCAAGCCTTGAGGTGGACTCGCAGGTTGGGGTGAAGGATCATCTCATGGTTTTGAGAGGAATGGGCCAAAGAGGAACTGGAGGGCATATTGCCTTTTGTGTCAGGTAAGGGAACCAGACTTGTCTTGGCCAGGAGGGGCAATCAGAATAACTCTTGCTTTGTCTCACTGAATTTTCAACAGATAGAAGAGGAAACTAGATAGAATAGGAAACTGGGGAAAGGCATATAAGAGGTCCCCATCCGATGGGAGGATGAGGGCATCTCCCAATGAATGTTTCCGCAAGCTGGCCCTGGAGCAGTAATGAGGACATTTCTTGTTCCAATAAGTAGTGAAGAGATCTGTAAGTCACGGTTCCCCAAAGGGTGAATATATCTTGAAGCACTTCTGAGTTCAGTTCCCATTCATGGTCATGAGAAAAATTCCAACTGAGACTGTCAGCTGTCACTTTCTGTATCCCTGGCAAATAGACAGCTGAGATGAGCACATTTTGATGGTTACACCAATTCCAAAATTTGAGTGCTTCCATGCAGAGGGAGGGAGATCTGGCACCCCACTGCCAATTTATGTACAATATACAGGTTATATTGTCCATCATGACTTTTGTGTGGGTGTTCTTGATGAAAGGCAGAAAGGTGCACAGATGTTCCTTAGCTCCAAAAGATTGATATGGAGGGTCACTTCTGTGGAAGGCCACTTGCCCTGAACCTTGTGGTTGTGTAGATAAGCTCCCCAGCCTATTAGGGAGGCATCCATCTATGAGTCTGTGTAATGGAAGGAATGCTCTCACTTGTACTGCATCGAGGTTGACGCTGATAAACTCCAGTCGCTGTACTGGGGTTAATGCACTGCTATGATGGAGAAGACCTTGGAGAACATCCTGACTGGAGCAGTCTGTACTGATAATGGTCCTGCCCAAAGGTTAACTGTAGGAATCTCCTGTACTATGGTTGTATCGAGATATGGAAGTCGACATCTTGTAGGTTGAGGGCTGGAAATCACTCTCCTTGCTCTAGAGCTGGAATAATGGCTGCTAACATGACCATCTTGAATGTCTCTGCCTATCCATTTTTGTTTAATGCTCTTAGATCTAGAATGGGCCTCCAATCTCCTTTCGCCTTGGGGATCAGGAAATAATGGGAGTAAAACCCCTTGCTCCTGAGCTGCACCAGGACTGGTTCTATGGTCCCTAGGTATAAAAAATGATCTATTTCCTGATGAAGTAAGTTATCATGAGAATGGTCTCTGAAGAGGGATGGGGAAGGAGGGTTGGGATGGGGGAGGGACATGAATTGAACACCATAACCCTTCAAAATAATCTCTAGGACTCATCTGTCAGAGGTGATATTCTCCCAACCGCTGTGAAAGAGGGCCAGGCGACTTCTGAAAGGGCGTGACAGTTCTGTAGATGGCAGCTGTGTTGCAAGGAATAATTGTTCGGGCCCTCAACCAATCCGTTAAAAGAGCTCAGAAAAGGTGGTCTGAAAGGTTGCAGATTGGAGTGCTGACTGCTTTTGCTTTTGAGCCCCAGTTCTAAGTAATGGGGATTGCGGTTTTTCCCCAACCATCAGGTCTCCAGAGTACCAGAGATCATGTGGAACCATAGGTTCACTCGGTACCACAGAGGAGTGTCAGTGGTACTTTGTCGGTACTGATGGTTGAGAAGTGCAGAGCACTCTCTAGATGAGAGTTTTGTCGCACTCAGTAGCAAAAGTTTTCTTAGTGCCTCTTTTTTAGAGACGGTAAGGTAATTGCCTTCCCCTGGTTACTGCGGCCCTGGAACTGAGTAACGGGGATTGTGGTTCTTCCCCAACCATCAGGTCTCCAGGATACTGGAGCTCATGCAGTACTGTGGCTCACTCAGTACCGTAGAGAGTGTCTGTGGTACGTTGTCAGTACCGAAGGTTGAGAAGGGGCAGAGTACTCCCTAGATGGGAGTTTTGTCACAGCCGGTACTGAAATTTCTCTCTGTGACTTTCATTTAGAGATGGCATGCTAATTGTCTTTGTCTGTGGGGGAGTGGTACAGCTGCCTCAGAGCCTGAGCCCCTGGCTTCTCTAGGCAGTGCAGCAGAGCTCACAATGGAGGCCCCCTTCTGGGAACCATGCTTCAGAGCTGCTGGTGTCATCGGTACCAAGGTGGCCAACTGGGGAATCCCTCTGGCTGGCCAACGACTCAGAGCCCATTTTTTCTAGCCTTTACAGGGGGAGAGTGTTGAGTTTTTTTCCATGACTCTAACCCATTTGAAGTTAAAGGTTCTAGGGATGATCCGGGGTCAGCACTGGAGACTGAAGTGCCTTCTCCATAAGAGGAGTTTTAACTCCAGCTCCCAGTTCCTGAGAGCTGCTTTAGCTTTAGCAGCTTTAGCTTGGCAGGGGAAGCATTTCTGAGGGATATGGGAGTCTCCCAGACACCAGCCACAGTGAGAGTGCCTGGCTCACAGGCGCCAACTTTTGTTGGCGCCGGTGGGTGCTCGCGCCCCCCCCCGCTCCAGGCCCTGCCCCTGCCCCTATTGGACGTCTCCCCAAATCCCCGCCCCACCCCTGCCTCTTCCCCTAGTGCGCTGCATTCCTTCTCCTCCCCCCTTCCCCCCAGCGCTTGCAGCACAAAACAGCTGTTTCGTGGCACAATCGCTGGGAGGGACAGGGGAGAAGCAGGAAGTGGCGGCGTGCTCAGGGGAGGAGGCGGAGGTGAGCTGGGATGGGGAGCTGCCGGTGCGTACAGAGCACCCACCAATTTTTCCCCATGGGTGCTCCAGCCCCGGAACACCCATGGAGTCGGTGCCTATGGCCTGGCTATTACAGGAATTGACTCCTTGCAGGAGAAACATCTCTTGGAGCCAGGAGAGCCAGGTATGCCCCTGGGTGCGGGTCTGTCACCTTCTAGCAGTGAGGAATGCAGAAGAAAGTCTTCTTTTCCTCTTTTTTTGTTAACTGAAAAAACTTAAGAGCCTTTTAAATGCCACCCCTTCCCCCCAGACACAGCAGGCAATTTAAACAAAAGTTCTTTTTTTCCCTCTTTAATCCCAATGGAACAAAAAGAAAACACTAACTTTTAAGGAGAACAAAAGAAACAAAAACAACTACTACTTATGCTAATGATGCAGATAAGGAAGGGACAACTGCTTGCTCTGTTTGAGGCCAAAGGTGGTTGAGAAGGAACTGAGGGGGGGTCGCCTGTACAGTGCTAGATAGCTTGTAGGCAGACCATGAGGGAGGGGAGAATGCATGTGCCGGCTTAACGGTCACTACTACCAAAAATCTCTGATTAGAGGTGCAGGGGCGCAGATACACCTACAGTGGAGCACCCATAGGGACACTACTCGAAGAAGAAGCAGAGTCTTCATATTAAGAACTTTCAAACAAACAAAAAGAAAAGGAGTACTTGTGGCACCTTAGAGACTAACCAATTTATTTGAGCATGAGCTTTCGTGAGCTACAGCTCACTTCATCAGATGCATACCGTGGAAACTGCAGCGGACTTTATATATACACAGAGAATATGAAACAATACCTCCTCCCACCCCACTGTCCTGCTGGTAATAGCTTATCTAAAAGCCATTTCCAGCACAAATCCAGGTTTTCTCACCCTCCACCCCCCCACACAAATTCACTCTCCTGCTGGTGATAGCCCATCCAAAGTGACAACTCTTTACACAATGTGCATGATAATGAAGTTAGGCCATTTCCTGCACAAATCCAGGTTCTCTCACTCCCTCACCCCCCTCCAAAAACCCACCCCCATACACACACAAACTCACTCTCCTGCTGGTAATAGCTCATCCAAACTGACCACTCTCCAAGTTTAAATCCAAGTTAAACCAGAACATCGGGGGGGGGGGGTAGGAAAAAACAAGAGGAAATAGGCTACCTTGCATAATGACTTAGCCACTCCCAGTCTCTATTTAAGCCTAAATTAATAGTATCCAATTTGCAAATGAATTCCAATTCAGCAGTTTCTCGCTGGAGTCTGGATTTGAAGTTTTTTTGTTTTAAGATAGCGACCTTCATGTCTGTGATTGCGTGACCAGAGAGATTGAAGTGTTCTCCGACTGGTTTATGAATGTTATAATTCTTGACATCTGATTTGTGTCCATTTATTCTTTTACATAGAGACTGTCCAGTTTGACCAATGTACATGGCAGAGGGGCATTGCTGGCACATTGCTGGCCGTGACCTGGTGGCTGAACTTTGTGACTTTGTCCTTACCCATAACTATTTCACATTTGGGGACAATGTATACCTTCAGATCAGCGGCACTGCTATGGGTACCCGCATGGCCCCACAGTATGCCAACATTTTTATGGCTGATTTAGAACAACGCTTCCTCAGCTCTCGTCCCCTAAAGCCCCTACTCTACTTGCGCTATATTGATGACATCTTCATCATCTGGACCCATGGAAAAGAAGCCCTTGAGGAATTCCACCATGATTTCAACAATTTCCATCCCACCACCAACCTCAGCCTGGTCCAGTCCACACAAGAGATACACTTCCTGGACACTACAGTGCTAATAAATAATGGTCACATAAACACCACCCTATACCGGAAACCTACTGACCGCTATTCCTACCTACATGCCTCCAGCTTTCACCCTGACCACACCACACGATCCATCGTCTACAGCCAAGCTCTGCGATACAACCGCATTTGCTCCAACCCCTCAGACAGAGACAAACACCTACAAGATCTCTGTCAAGCTTTCTTACAACTACAATACCCACCTGCGGAAGTAAAGAAACAGATTGATAGAGCCAGAAGAGTTCCCAGAAGTTACCTACTACAGGACAGGCCTAACAAAGAAAATAACAGAACGCCACTAGCCGTCACCTTCAGCCCCCAACTAAAACCCCTCCAACGCATTATTAAGGATCTACAACCTATCCTAAAGGATGACCCAACACTCTCACAAATCTTGGGAGACAGGCCAGTCCTTGCCTACAGACAGCCCCGCAACCTGAAGCAAATACTCACCAACAACCACATACCACACAACAGAACCACTAACCCAGGAACTTATTCTTGCAACAAAGCCCGTTGCCAATTGTGCCCACATATCTATTCAGGGGACACCATCACAGGGCCTAATAACATCAGCCACACTATCAGAGGCTCGTTCACCTGCACATCCACCAATGTGATTTATGCCATCATGTGCCAGCAATGCCCCTCTGCCATGTACATTGGTCAAACTGGACAGTCTCTACGTAAAAGAATAAATGGACACAAATCAGATGTCAAGAATTATAACATTCATAAACCAGTCGGAGAACACTTCAATCTCTCTGGTCACGCAATCACAGACATGAAGGTCGCTATCTTAAAACAAAAAAACTTCAAATCCAGACTCCAGCGAGAAACTGCTGAATTGGAATTCATTTGCAAATTGACAGGTTTCAGAGTAACAGCCGTGTTAGTCTGTATTCGCAAAAAGAAATGGAGTACTTGTGGCACCTTAGAGACTAACCAATTTATTTGAGCATGAGCTTTCGTGAGCCACAGCTCACTTCATCAGATGCATACTGTGGAAACTGCAGCAGACTTTATATATACACAGAGAATATGAAACAATACCTCCTCCCACCCCACTGTCCTGCTGGTAATAGCTTATCTAAAGTAATCGTCAGGTTAGGCCATTTCCAGCACCTGACGATTACTTTAGATAAGCTATTACCAGCAGGACAGTGGGGTGGGAGGAGGTATTGTTTCATATTCTCTGTGTATATATAAAGTCTGCTGCAGTTTCCACAGTATGCATCTGATGAAGTGAGCTGTGGCTCACGAAAGCTCATGCTCAAATAAATTGGTTAGTCTCTAAGGTGCCACAAGTACTCCATTTCTATTTGCAAATTGGATACTATTAATTTAGGCTTAAATAGAGACTGGGAGTGGCTAAGTCATTATGCAAGGTAGCCTATTTCCTCTTGTTTTTTCCTACCCCCCCCCCCCGATGTTCTGGTTTAACTTGGATTTAAACTTGGAGAGTGGTCAGTTTGGATGAGCTATTACCAGCAGGAGAGTGAGTTTGTGTGTGTATGGGGGTGGGTTTTTGGAGGGGGGTGAGGGAGTGAGAGAACCTGGATTTGTGCAGGAAATGGCCTAACTTCATTATCATGCACATTGTGTAAAGAGTTGTCACTTTGGATGGGCTATCACCAGCAGGAGAGTGAATTTGTGTGGGGGGGTGGAGGGTGAGAAAACCTGGATTTGTGCTGGAAATGGCTTTTAGATAAGCTATTACCAGCAGGACAGTGGGGTGGGAGGAGGTATTGTTTCATATTCTCTGTGTATATATAAAGTCTGCTGCAGTTTCCACGGTATGCATCTGATGAAGTGAGCTGTAGCTCACGAAAGCTCATGCTCAAATAAATTGGTTAGTCTCTAAGGTGCCACAAGTACTCCTTTTCTTTTTGCGAATACAGACTAACACGGCTGTTACTCTCAAACAAACAAAAGGCGCTCTTTTCTTGAATACAGGCCAAAATTAGTAGGCAAATATGCAAATGAAATCGCTCTTTTAAAAACACTGGAGGAAGACAGTGTACAGGAACCATATGTGAATCACACAATGTATTCAGAGTACATGAATAATTTAGCAACATTTAAGAAGAATATAGCAATCATCAAATACAGCAGTTTAATAGCCAACAAGTTCTTTCCCTGGGGTTTGGGAGAACTATACCCTGAATTTGTAGTGAGATGAACTCTTTGATCTAATATATATTAGGATTTTAATTTAAGATATATTAAAGAGGTTATTTGGTAAAATAACACTCAAGACTGGCCTCAGGTTAATGGCTTTACCCTAAGCAAAGATAGATTTTGTATTTTCCCTACTAATTGCTCCCTGTATTCCTCTTCCCACCAGCTCACTCAGAAACTTACGAGGTCATCTGTCATCATTTCCTTCTCAGAACAATATCTCAGCTTCTGACCAGTCACGTGTAAGAAGTACTCTTAAAGATCTTGAACAAACGCCAGAAAGCTAAAGATTCTTGGGCATATGAGAGGTGGACACTCATAGCTCATGACTAAGCAGAAACCGGGACAACACCTTTTAGAAGGGAGTTGGTGGAGTTGACCACCACCAGAAAAAAGGATGTTGGAGCTGGCCCAACCGCAATAGCTGGTGCAGTCCGAGCACTATTCTAGTGTTTCTTCCCCAGACACATTGCCTTAAGTACCTGACTACTTAGCCTATGCATAAGGCTACTCTTGATTATAATGATAAATGAAGTATGAAAAATGTTCAAGAAACCCTGTCATCACAAGCAAATGAAAAAAATATAAAACAAAAATACCATTATTTTCTGATCACTGCATATAATGTATTAGTTACTCCCGTCTTAACTCCCTCCAGCACAAAAATGATAACATTTAGAAAAAGTAGCAGTACAAGGAGAAAGAGAATAATGTTTCAAAGATTGTATATTTTTTAAAAGTATAATAGTGGTCATCTTGAAAAAAGTATAGCTTTTAGGTTTTTTTCTTCTGTAGACTGAGATTGTGGGACAAGAGTGTATATTAAAAGTTCTACAATCAATTAATAATTTACTGCTAAAATGGCACAAGGAAGTGGGTGTTTGTTTTTAAATAGAACAGTATGTGTGCATTGGGTGTTTATGACTTGAGTGTGGGTAACTGCACTGACTAAAACAGTACATAGAGCAGACAGGCCAGTGCAAGTGTCTCAGGCAGCTCTCCAATGCACCTCAGTCTCAACATGCAACAATCCACTGTTTTCTTCCTCACTCTCATTTGAACAGAGGCTGCCAAACATGCAAACTCATGTGATGGTTTGGGGAAAATATAAAATTGACTACACAGCTTATGAACATTGGTTGATCACATCCAATGTCCTGATTATGACAAAGAGGTCAATGCAGCATCCAAAGTTTCAGAAGAAGGTGCAACTTCCCCAGATTGCATCAAGTCAACTGTGCTGTTCTCTCTACAGGGTGAAGGTGGGGAGGGGATATATTTCCTGACCCTTTCAGAAAATTATCTCAAGTCACAGAATTTGATTATTGTAGTTTTCATAACTACACGTTATACTCATAAAATTATCCAACCCTTTAAAAAAATCCAGTTAAAGTTTCTCTCAATTAGAAGGGTTTCAGAGTAGCAGCCATCTTACTCTGTATTCACAAAAAGAAAAGGAGTATTTGTGGCACCTTAGAGACTAACCAATTTATTTGAGCATAAGCTTTCGTGAGCTACAGCTCACTTCATCGGATGCAGTAGAAGGGCATTTAATCTCACGGGCTTATTATGTGCTATGTCAAATAACATTTATTTGTTCTAAATTTGCCAGCTATTAATTTCATTGAGTAACTCCTTGCTGGTAATATCACTGGCCAGGGAAAAAGGAAGGCCAGTGGTTTTTTTACGATTGCTTTTGTAATTTGGAACACAATTCTTTTTAAACTAGAAAATCCCAGTTTTAAAGCTACCATATTTTAATCTTGCCATATCTCTATTTCTGCCGCTCTTCAACATTTTACTTACTGTAGAATTTTCTTAGGGCCAGAGGACCAAAACTAGACCAGCACTCCTGAAAGCAGCATGCCATTATCCAATGGAATTTCACTGTTCCCTTTTCTATCCAGTGAGCATTCTATTTGCTTTATTAACTGCTAATGAACATTGGATACAGAGCTTCATTGAGTGATCCCCAATGATATCTAAATCTTTTTCCTTAGGGGATCTGGCAAGTTCATGGCCCATAAGTATAGACAATAGAAAGTTTAGAATATTTTTGCTAAAGTGCATTTCATTGCATTTATCCAATTTGAACTTCATTTGCTGTTGTGCCGCCCAATCTCCCACAGCATTTATGCCTATCTGGAATTTTGCACACTCCTTCACATTTTTTATTAATCAAAACAGTTTCGTGTCATCTGCAAATTTCAACAAACTTGTGTCCAATTCTCTAGTCAAATTAATTGACACTACTTCCAAAGCTGAACCCTGGAGAAGCAGGCATTAGAGGAAAGATAATAAATATTTTCACTTGTAACCTAAGCAGGGATGAGTCCGTAAGATATAACCGCAGATCTGAACACCCTATCATTGCCAATATGGGAAATGCACACTCTAGTCAGCAGGGTTGGATTTTGATGGTGACAGGAGCAATAGAGGCACCCCTTTGGTTTAGGGAGGTCTTTGGGTCAGGGAAGCATCCTCATCCTGTTTCTTCCCCCCACCCCGAACTCTGCTGCTTGGATTTGGGTTGTGTTGGGTGGCGAGGGAAATAGGGTGTATATCGTAGTAGTCTCTGGGATGGGGCAAACTTTGGGCCATGGTCCTGACTGATTGGCTCCCACCACCCCATTTTGGACAATTTAGGGGGCTTCCTGGATTTGAACTGCCAGCTTCTGATGCCCTTAAGTTGCTCCACCCTTTCCTTGCTTCAGATAGATTCACTGGATCTCCTAGGATGTCAAGGGCTCAACTAATCACTTTTTTCGGGCCTTCAAGAGTTTTTCCCACAAGGTAGAACTTGCAAACTGTTTTGTGGGTGTTTTCACCTTGTTCTTGACACAAAAGAGGCCTGGCTGGTTCAGTCAGAGTACTGATTAATGCAAATTGTGGCTAGTTTCTAGTGAAGATTGCAGGGTAGCAAGGGTCATTTTGGGGACCTTCCAATTGTGGAATAACCAGGCATTGTTCTGGGGTATTGGCATGGAATGGCAGATATGTGCAGTCTTCAATGTTTGTGCATCTTGAAGCTCCTCTCAACTCACGTCTCCAATTTCCTTCAAGGAAATGGGGGAGGAGTCTGGCTTTCCATGTCAGGTCCCATTGGCTGGCTGTGAGACAGGGGTGGCAGTGTCTCATTATTGATACATCGTACGCAATCTGTTTTTGTTGGAGTAGAGTGCTGTTTTAACTCAAGTTCAGTAATTCTATAATAATTTAATTTTATAGTAATTCCATAAAGTTGAAGCATTTAATCCATATTTCTATGTCTATGCCTCATTGATCTGGTGTTCAGGCTGGATCCAAACTTTGTAGTTTGGACCCATTGCTTAATCCATTTATAAAGATTTATTTAATTTATTTAATGCCAGATTTCCAGAAATGAAAGAACATTTCAGTACCCTAATGTGCTGTGCACATTTCAAAATATCTGAAAATACACACTTGTCTTTGATTCATTTGGAAACATACATTCTATTTTTCTGTCAGTGGGAATAAACCTTCAATTTCAGTGGCCCATAATTTTGTGTCTGTTTCAGTATAAAACTTGAGTTCTATAATGACTGCATCACAACTAAGGCGGGGCAGAGTTTGTCTGGGCCTTACCCAGGAAGGACAGCTCTGCTTTATGTGGGGGGCAAGGAGGTCAGAAACTGCTATAAACAAGGTGCTCAGTAGTCAGCTTTGCAGCAATGACTCTCCCTGTCCCCCAGAGTGTGAGGTCCAAAGGGCATAAAGGTATGAAACCTGGGTGGGGCAAGTCTCTTTGTTCACCTATACGGCCCTCCATGGAGGGCGGTTGTTGCAGTACCGGCTCAAGAACAATGCAGCTGCTGGTGCCCCTTGATGATCACACATGGGACAATGGGTTCTTTCTCCCCAATAGGGCTGCTAGGCAAGAGGCCATTTGGAGATGTCTGGGAACCTGGCTTGGTTGTGGGGGAGGCAGCCAAGCACATTGCTGGTGCCTCCTTGTGGTAGATGTTCAGTGCAGGTACTCCATAGGGAAGGCAGCCAGTGATCAGATAAATGGCCTGGTAAAGGACTTAAAAGGAGATACTGGAAAAAGGAACAGAATGGGGGAAGGGGTTGGGGACTCCTTTGACTGGTACGGCAGGGAGCCAACCCCCATTCTCACAGCCCACCTTAACTCTCTTACGAGGGTGGTGGATGGCAAGGTCCAAGCCATGGGTCGGCTGGGGGACCTGGATGGAAACAAAGGAGGGCTAGTGGAAGTCCCAGAGAATTTATTTGAATGAGCATGGATTTGCCTGCACTGTACACGTTATCTGCCGGGTAGTCCCAGACATCTATATAATAAAGTTGCAGCCTGATTGAAATCCATAATAAGTTTCTCCTGTCCTTCTTGCGGTGTACCCAGACAATTCCCCCACTGGTCTGATAAAGCCTAAGGTGTTTGCTGTTGTTGGGTATTTTTTGTTTACTTTATTTTTTAAACTTCATGACATTGCAAAGCCCACCAGTACCTCAGATATTAAACTGAGAGGGTAGCTTGAGTGGGTTGAACGTCTTTTACTGTTTAGGAACTTTTCTTTGAGTTGACTTTTCTTTGTTAAGTTAGTTACTTGTCCTAGTTTCCTCCACACTTCAAGTTCTAAGCATGCCTCTGATTCTTAGGGCAGTAGGACCCTCCCCCCACCCCAGTGGCTAGGGATTAGTAGACAGAGTGCAGATGGAAAATTTGTGAGGCTTTTAAATGACTAGACATTCATTGGGAGGTTCTGATTGGAATGTATTTATATAACTTGAAATATAGGTACATATATACTAGAGAAAGAAACACAAGTAAACATATTAAATGAAAAGCAGGATCCAAAAAACTACTTACAATACGAACAAGCCAGGACAGTGTAGAAGTAGATGTTGAATAATGGGTGTTGTAGTGATAAGGTGGAGTCTGATCATCTTCCCAAGTATCGTAGCGCTCAGCATAGAACACCGCTCTCTTTGGGTTCAAAGCACCAATGGGCTGCAAAGACATGAAAAAATGAATAATTATAACAGATGAAGGGTAGTACGCTTTGGATCTGTGTGTCACTTTTATTCTGCATACATTAGCTAAGATTCACTATATATGAAATTCAGCAGCCAAGTGTAGATAATTTATTCCACATTGTGCTAATCCATTTAGATTACTGAGATGGATTTGGAATTTTATTTCAAAGGCTGGATCTACTAAAACTCTCATAACTTTTCTTTTCTTTTCCTTTTTTAATTGACAAATATATGTGATCCACATCTGCAAAGTTTCAAAGACTTTCTTGAAGTTAGAGTTGTTTCCCAATTAATGCAGTAACATTGTTCTGGAAATACACTTTTAAACAGCATTTAAAATGCATTAAGACCAAACTAATATTTCTGTTATTGTCATTCACCATAATGATACAGCTAATGAAAAGCGACTTTTGCTCACACGGGATACTTTGTAATGCACATTTCATGATGAAAAGATTTCACGCAGAACTGGCGGTGGTGTTTGGTGATCCTAAGCAGAAATACTTGAAAACATTCATAGTCCTACAAGACAGCATCTACATCTGACTGAATAAAAACCAGGTTTCACAGACAGAAACCAACAATCTTCTTACTTAAAAGAAATATGAATACTTTGTGAGTTTTAATTTCTGTCATAATCCTTTGTAAAATGTACTTGTTATGGCTGCCTGTCTACATTATGTGGCTATTGTGGGAAAATATAGAAAGGTCCTGGGATAAAGAAAATACATTGGGAAGGAATATATATCAAACTGAGAGATAATACATGTAAAGTGATCTTAAATATGTATTTTTCAGGTAAGATATTACTAAATTATTTATCTAGTATTAACAACTGTAACAACAAAAGGAATAGTAATCTGCTAAGAACCGTCAAGGATTAATTTTAGTATTAAAATTAATAAAATGTGGTTTCATGTTCAGAGGAACTCACATTACTACACACTAGAATGAATAGTTCAAAAATGTATTGATATTTTTATTTATTAGAATCCCAAAAGACTACTTCATGTACATTACAATGATACAAATAGTTAAGAGTTTTGGTGTTTTTATAATAAACCCCTATTAATCAGGGGTTTACAACTTGAACATAAGCATTTACTCATGGATTTTGTAATATTTTTCTCAAAATACTAGAAGTTGTTCAACATTATTTTGACCCAATCAGCACATTTCAATATATACTCAATATCCAATATTCTATATCAAAGCTATAACCTCAAACTTATTTTACTTTATTATTACACTTGTATCTTTTATAGAAAATTGGTCTGGCCATTGGAAAAATGAAAAATGTGTGCTCCAAATTTCATTCTGGAGCATATTTTTCATGGTTAGTTTAAACTCATCTTACATTTGGAAATAGTAGACTATCAAACCAGTACGAATGCCATCATCATTATATTATTTATATCACTAAAAGGTATTACTAGCAGAGTTTTAATCTACTGTTTCTGAATTTCCCTGGTCTTTTGATATGTCTGCGTGTTAATAAGACTGAAGTAGAGCACATTTGTTTCGCAATTTAAATAGTGTAACTAACTTCTAAGATAGTTAATATTGTTCAATTCTGTGAATAATTATACTTCAAGTCAATGCTGTACCAGCATTTTGATTTACCCTAACCATTGAGTGCTTAATATTTTGCTGTGTCATGGGTATGCTAATAGCTTTCTCATATGTGTAAAATGTCTGAGTAATCCCTAAGGATCAGCCTTATCTGATACAGATTGCACTGCAAGGCCTCACAAAACATTCTTGAAAGAGAAGCATGAGCCATTCCCTAATCTCTTCCAGGCATCTTCTCAACCACTGAAAAAAGAATAAAATAAATATTTACATTTTTATTTTACTCATGTGTCATCAGTTATTCAATCTCTTCAGTCTTTTACAGTTTAGCTCTTGTGTCTACAGAAAATGCTCAGACATTGTTACAGTACATAATTTGCAAAAATCTTTCCTTAAACAATTAATATCTAGGAAGAGTAACTTATTAAATGACTATTTTCTTTTCGTATTGATCTGACATACTATACATACTATACAAATACACTTCCAGTCACCACAGAATTCACACTAATGTCTGGGGTCACTTTGTGATTAACTGAATTCTGCAAAAGGGTGAAGGAAATAAAAATGTACTGACCAGGAGCAATCTCACTGCTGCCAGTTAGGGTTCACTTCCCAAATCCCTATGGTTATTTGAAAGTTTTAAAAGCTTTATTTTCAATTGCAAGGGTATAGTTGATGATGCTTGTTAACAATCAATGCTCATTCCTTTTGAGAAGCAAATACAGAATGAGTTCGCGTGACAGGATTTTGTATCTTCCATAATGTAAAAGCCAGTGAGAGTTCTTAGTCCACTGTAACAGCACTGGCAAATATTGGGAGCTTCAAATGACAAAGATGTGACTATCAAGGTTTTATTATAAATATGTGCAAGATGGCCTAGTTGGGAGTGAATGTGTCTAATGGTTAGAGTAGGTTGGGAATCAAAGCTCTAGAGTTCTAATCCTATATTTAAAACTGATTTGCTGTTGCATGGCCTTCACCAAATGAATCACAACCTCTTTTGCCTCAATTTCTCCATCTGCAAAATGGGTATAAACGCAAGGGGACTTTTGTGAGATTTAAATGATGCTTGAAAAGTATTTTGAAATATTTTAATGGAAAAAGTTATACTCTAGCAAGATGCTGTTATTCTCTTTAATGGAGATTTACAACTATATTTCAAAGATATATTTCTGATGTGAGCTTCTATGCTTTTGTCACATTTAATGTAAAACGTACTGATGCTTCTGTTTCTCTCAAGCAGCTGACAATATGATTTCCAAGAATCATAGAAAACATTGATGCAAACACCACTGTGCTTCCGAGGTCTTTTAGGCTGAAGAAATGATATTTCAGTTTAGCAATCTGATATTAGATATAAGATTATACACTATTATTTTCATGTCATAAAGAGACAAGCTACTGCTTCTAAAAGATACATGTTCAATCTACTTCATTAAACTAAAAAGTTATGTTCTGAAGACTACACTTATTCTCATGAATATTCTTTTCAGACTTAGAATTCAGCTTTCTTTCAATTACCTTAGGATTCATTGCGAAGGGGGGATCTGAATCACACATAATGTGTTTGCTGAATAAAATGGATAATTTAGGCAAAACCAATTGTCACTTCCTGCATGAAAAACCATGGAAGAGAACTCATGTAGGAATCTCCATGAGGAATCCCTTGTCCCAGAGAGGGAACAAAAAGGATGGAGAGAGAGATATGAGGTTTGCTTCCATGTGGAAGGTGTCAACTTGACTCTCACCCTCTACCCTTTACAGGTCACAGACTGCATGGTGAAAGTATGGGTAAGTAGCTGGGGAACTAGCCTGGTACTCTGAAGACCCATCTTCAATTTCCCACTGCATCACAGACTTCTTGTATGGCTATGGATGAGTCACTTCGTCTTTTTCTTTGCCTCAGTTCTCCATCTGTAAAATGGGGATAGTACTTGCCTACCTCAGTTGGTGGTGCAAAGATAAGTCCATAAATACTTGGGAAGCATACAGATTTTGCAGGGGGCCATAAAAGAACCTTGACAGTTGACTTTCTGTGTTGACAATGCCTCCATGAGCTCCGGGGAATATGGCCAACCACCCTATACCTTTTGAATGACTGTAGCATAAGCTTCTCACTCTCACAAGGCTATTTCTGCTGACCAGTGGAGAAGGCACAGCGAGGGCATGGTCTTGCCCATACCCCTCTCATTATTTCCCTCTTTGGGGATGCTAGCACTGCTGTGAAAACTAGCCTTGAGAAGTTCTAATGCTTGCTGAGTGTAAGAACTGGATAGTTACTAGACTAGATGATCTGTGCAAAGGGTACAGTTCGGAATCAACTTGGAATATGTTTCAGGTTAGGAATCTGCCATTTATTTAAACAAATTTTCTCTTGAAGTAAGTTTCTTGATTTTGCTAACACAAGCTAAAATTTTCAGATGAATCTGCAGAACACTTAATGAAACAAAAAAATATGATTTAACTCCACCTCCATCCTTAGATTTCCTGCCCCAACATGTCTAATAGTCATGCAGAGAGAGATTACACCCCATAGCCAAACATGTGGAGAGGTCCTCCGGACATGGATCTCCCCTCACCGCACAAGAAATGAAGTGAATGGGATCAGAAACTTCCTAGGCATTGTCCCCACCCCAGATTTCACAGAGAGTATCTATACAGCCCCCATTATCATAGCATCTGAGCATCTCACAGCATTTAATCAATTTATCACTAACACCATCCCAGTGAGTTAGGGAAGTACTGTCTCCATTTCACTTATAGGTCATTGAGGCACAAAGGGATTAAATGACTTTCCCACAGTCACACAGGAAGTGTAAGGCAAAGCTGGTCACCCATATATCCTGAGTCCCAGTCCAGAGCCTTAGATGCAAGTCTAATTTATTAGAGGCTAATTCATTGTTCTGACACTTCATGTTAAAAAATTTATTATGGGAATTGTTACAAAACGGCCATTTAATCTAAATATATTGTTTCCTTTGTTTTATAAAAAGAGTATCTTCATATTTCTTTAACTTCCTATGTTTAACAAACCTCTTCTGCATAGGCTCAGATCAAATAATATCTAATTATTCACTCTACATGAAGAGTTTCTAAAATCTACCAACAAGGTAATTAACTATTTTACTACAGCCAAACACTTATCTCTACAAGTTTGTAAAACAACAGATTCTATAGCCAACCATTTTACTTTTAATGTACTATACTGCACAAAAAACAGGTTGTTACAACCTATTTTAGTCAACACAATTTGTGCTGAATTTTTTCCATTAAAAACAAAGTTAGTATTTGGTTTAATTTAACAACAGAAAATTGCTATTATTTCCTCCATGGCATGTTATCTGGATAATTGACTAATCTCTTTTGGTTTCCAGTCTTTCAACCAGAGTATTGCTGATAAATTTAGTGCTTTTATCCATTGGACATGTTATGCTAGCTCATGTGGTATTTGCCATTCTACTGGCTGTATTTATAGAAGTACATTCCTCACTACAGTAGTGCCAAATTTATCCTCCTATTGGTTTGGTCACTAAAATACTGCTATTATATGGTCCTGACCTACACAGTATCTATTTTACTTATTTATCTGCAGTTCTAATGCATGCAACAATGTGGTATTTGATTGCCAAGGAAATAATACCATGTGTAGATTTAATTTGGCTCAGTCTAAACAGTTGATTTTTTTTAATTGATGTAAAACAACACTTTAAGGTAGAAAATTTTAAAACTTAATTGAAGAATTCAAATGCTAAAAACTACTTTAAATTTATCCAAAAATATAAGCTGTTTTATGACTAGTAGATTAATATATACTTTTCTTACTCCATTAACAACTCATTCAGATTCTGAAGTATAGGAGTTTTGTTCAATACATTAATTTTTAAAGTAAGAAAAGTAAATGCTTAATTTTGTGGCTTATACCAGACTGAAATTTAACTCATTTCCCTGTTGGTGGTATATTTACATGTGGTAAGGGGCAAAATTAAAAATAAAATGAAGAAATTTGTGCAGCTTATGTCTGGTTAGAAAGGCTTTGGCTAACCACATAAACTCCATTACATAGTATACAGACATTTGGCAGTATTAAGTGTGGTTTTCCTTGAAATACTCACACTTTGGTGCGTTCATTTGCATTATTGCATTTAGAAGCCTTGAGGCATTATCACTTCCTTTTCTTAAAGTGGCACAGTAATATGGGAAAGTGGTTATGCTTATCATCATCTGTCAGTCAAACACCTTCCGCATTAACAAAATATAATTTTTCCACTCAATGAATGGGCGTGTGATGGCTCATACACATGTCAATATTAGTAGGACTTTGCCTTACGAAGAAACCATTTTACTTAACAGGATGCATGACTGGAAGTAAATGAGGAAAAATTCCCATTTACACTTTAATGAGCAGGGACAATGTAGCTTGTCAAACTCATGCACTCACTGTAATTTAGGAATAAACATCATATAATTTTACACAAACAAATCACATTAAATTCTAAGTGCTATCCTTAAAGACATTCAGTGTACAATATGACCTGAACACACATTTTCTCATGTGAATACTCACTGCCACTGGTATTTTTGCATGGGAAATCTCAATAAATGAGAAAATAAACAGATCACCTGATGGTTTGGTAGTGAAAAGATAATCTATGTATCTATGACAGCCTCTTTCATTAGCTTTTCATCCTGTCAAACAATAAATATAACCTTTAACCTTGTATATGTAATGAATAAAACTTGAGCCTACACTGTCTAATCAAATGAGGGATCCAATATATCTTACAGCTACAGCACCTTGATTGCTCCCGTGCCCTTTTTTATAAATCTCCAATTAAGCATATAAGGGGGGAAAAAACCAAGGGATAGAAAATTTGACAAAATACTATGAACAAAGAGAATGTGCTTATTTTTAAACTAGTATTTAAATTTAATTGTTTGTGACTGGACAAGCAGTTCTTTAAACGTATGAAGATAATATAATGATAGGCGCCGTATAGCAACCTGAACAATACAGAATGGAAACACTACCATAGCATGTAGGCTCAAAATTATTTTGTTTTCTGGAAATGTAAATATTTAACTATGGTACTAAATAAATGTCAAAAGGAACATGACTTACTATAATACTATTTATACTTGTCACTTATATGGTGAGCAAATTACCCAAATAAAAATTATTTCCCACAAAATATAAAACATTAATATTATATAACATACCTGACTCAAAGTAAACAAAGATATGGAAATGTAAGGTAGCTGAATTTTTATTTCCTTGCTTTTGTGGGTTTGTGTCATATATGTTAAGTGTGTAGCAACCCTAAGTGCTTCCGGAAGAAAATTTTAGGGTATTAATTTCCTACAGGTTTTTTTTTTTTTTAAAGGATGGGGACTTGGGCAAGAGGGTTGAAGGCAGACCTCTGAGGAGGCAGAAGTGCAGCAGCTAACAGAGAAGATTTTATCTATCAGTGGCTATGCAGGAAGTCCTTATGTGCCAGCAGGAGTGCAGGAACATTTGTTCGTTGTAGATTAAAATCTAACAGAAAGGGATAGCTCCTGATGGAGAAGATTTTACATGTGCCCATCTCCCCATCCATCTGACCTCCCCATCCATGCATAACACATAACCTTTCAGCTGTAATGTGAATAATGACTAAAAACAGCAACTCCATTTTTTTTAAACCCTACCCATTGCACTAGACCTACACAGGATCCATCTCTCTACCAAATTTTGTGGAGACAGACAATGAAAGTAGGATTGCCAAGAAAAAATTTCAGCCACAGTCCAATGACAAAGACTTCCTATTGAAAATGTATGAAGAGGAACCAGACAAAAACTACACAGAATAGTCAAAAGGCCCCAAAACTAACCATGTGTGAAATTTCACATTGGCTAGTCAACTACCTTTAGAGAAAAATAAAAATCTATGCTCCATTTAAAGACCATTTTGAAATGCAACCTATTTAGTTGCTACTAGGCGCCACCAGAATAATGTGTTAATGAAAGCTTATAACTACTTTCCTTTTATCCATAAGAACCCCAACATGGTTTGCACAATACATATAGGGATGACTTTTCTACCACTGAATACACCCCACATCTTGGTTGCAATGCAGCAGCCATTCCGCTGCAGTAACTCTATATACAACAACAGGTTTCAGAGTAGCAGCCGTGTTAGTCTGTATCCGCAAAAAGAAAAGGAGGACTTGTGGCACTTTAGAGACTAACAAATGTATAGTCTAAGATGCTACAAGTCCTCCTTTTCTTTTTACTATATACAATGGATTTCAACAGAGGAACTGCTGAGCACTCCGAGCTTTCCCAGTTTGAACTATAGGGTAATTTTAGATTAACAAAGTAAAATTACCCAAATTGGGCAGTATAGGATTCTGAGGTAAAGTATTATTGTAAAAGTGGCATAAGATTCTTTAATGAACACAAGTAGTCAGGGACTTGCTTTTGAATCTCCTCTAAAAGAACAGCACAGCACTCCTTAATACCACAATTCTAATTCACTGATGAGTCACTACTGACTCAGAAAGACAGAAAGAAAAATGAACCTTCTAAATCTGTAAGCTACTCCCTGTAACAACTATGTTCCTTGATTGGATCCCATCCAAATATGGACTCAATCAGACCTAAATTGTTTAAAAAAAATCTCTTGAAACCACACTCTGGAGTAATTTCAGTGCATTGTCCTATGCAGGCTGCTGCATGCCAATGCAAGTATCAGGAAAGCAAACTTAGAGATTTTGAAGAGATGAAGATTCTTATTCATATATTTTATCATCATCATAAACAATACTGAAAAGTGAAAAACATTTTCACTTGCTTGGGAAGGAACTGACAAACTGGTACTATCAATGCTGATATCCTAATATTGTAGATTTTGTTGTCACTCGTGATATAAATTACAGTCTCATTATATACTTGCAGAGAATTACTTTGGAAATTTTTAAATAATATTGTAAAAGAGCAGAGTGCCCTGCATAACCTAAGACTAGACCTCAACCAGTTCATTTAGATCTGGCTTTTTTTAATTTAATTTAGGTATTTATGTTTTTAAAGAAAAAATGGGATTATATGCGGGTTTACCATTGAATAGGTCCCTCCAGCTGCTTTATCTATCCATACATGCCAAGTGCAAAATTAGTCTAGACATGTCATGAGAGAAGGCTTCCCAACAAGATTACAGTATTTCTGGCTTCTAGAGGTACTGCAAGGAAAGTCCTTCTAGCATTTATGCTTCCAATCCCCTCTTTATCAAGGAAATTCAGAGATGCATGGAAATGAAATAAATATTTAAGAGTTAACTACATGTGTGTCTAGAGATGTTTATTTCTATTTATCTTTCTCTCATTTTGTAAAATTGCTAATAAAATATCTTTTGTTTACAACTATTTGGACGAGATCTTGATATCTAGGAATACACAGAGCTACCCTCCTGTAGTCAATCAAAAAAGGATATAAAAACACCACAATATAAAGATTCAGTATAAAACAGAAAAGGCTTATCTAGGTGACATCCTAAAAGAACAAATTTTGTGCCATAGAAATTGCCTTCTACTTAGGAAATTATTTTGTCATTTATTCTTTTAGTGTGCCATGTAATGGCAGCCAAGGTAAAGAAATCTATCTTTATAAATCCGAACCTAAAATAACACAACTGCAAAAATAGTTCTGACATAGGTGCCAAATTTTGTCTTTAACAGGGCGTGTTGGGGATTTGATGCTTGCTTTCCTAAACCTACATTTGAATTTTTACCCAAGTCCATTAGGCTGAAAACCACTTTCTTTTTATATTTACAGAGGTTTAATATGTCTCAAACTAGTTTTGCCACTGCTCTCATAAAATACCCCAGACACCTTAAAAAAAAGTTCCCATTTAAAACGTATTTGATATAACAAAACAATACCAATCTTCCACAAGAAAAAATATCAAAATAACTTCATGAGCCTTTATAAAATAATTATCTTTTCCTGCCAAACATATTAATTCCACCTATTTAATAACAAAAATTAAAAATATTCTATTTCATTAAGAAGGTTGGCTAGATTTCTTTAACATAAATGCTTGAAAAATACCTTTGAAAGATCCCTGAAGTTGCCTGGTAAGGTCAGGTCCAACTCTTCTGATTCATAGTTCGTTAACACCCATGGAAATACAGGGTATTGGTTTAGATCATTGTACGTTCGTCCTAATGGAGAAAAAACAATCTTGTAAAAGTTATGAAATATTGCCCATCTATGCTACTGATAAACAATCTAGTAGTAAATTATCTTTATATTTTTTGCATCTCCTAATTATCTGCTATTATATTAATACAGTTATCACCTGAAGGCAAAAACATGTTCCCAGTTGCATGTGTGTGAATGAAAATTCAGAAGACAGCAGCCACATAGGTTATATATAGGAAGAAGAGAATAATGTTCAGAGGTGGCAAAAAAACAAAAATCACATGCCACTTAATCCTATTTGATAGCCTCCATTAATGACATTCTACAACATTCTTAAACATCTGTTGAAATTTAAAGTTGGAAGACTCATTTTTGTTTTCACATACGTGTATCAGTTATGAGGAGTATGATACAGATAGTAAGTAACAAACAAAAGAAATGGGTCCAAGCTGCAAAGTTCAGAACTGGATCTAGTCTTTTCCAAAGTTTGGGCGTTTGAATCTCAGATTTTGAGGTTTGGGCCTATCTCTCCTAATCTTGTTTTACCCTAAGGTTTAACTACACTCCATCTCCCACGATAGTGGAGGGTGCCCTTCCTGAGAAACAGGTGAAATTCCACTGCAGTGGTGGGACTGGGACTGGAGGTAAGTGTGGTACACTGCCTGCCCAGCCTGAAGCCCTGTTCTCATGAGTTTTTTACATAGTAGCTCAAAGGGAGTAGGAAATCTGCAAAGGGCCAGGAGGATCTGCTACTATGCAGATTCTCTTATCTTCCCACCACTAGGTGTGCATCTAAGCCCCATGGAGGCTCCTGCAGCCAGCAGGCTTAAGTAGCTTCTGCAAGGCAGCTCTGTGCTTGCTTCTCAATTCAGGGACAACTGCACGCCACTCCTTGACCCCAATATATGTCCAGCATCCAGCCCATCTACTCAGGCTGGGTATTAGGCTTGTGATGTGAGCCTTAATAAATTATATATTATCCTCTACACGTTGGACTTAAAATCATGGAAGAACATTGTGGAGAACTATCTGGACTACATACACAAAGTAATGTCAATACCATAAACTATAGTTTAATCTAAAGTATTGAATGGAAGGAGGGAAGGAAGGCGGGAGGGAAGGAGGATATGTATGGGTGTGCATGAGCGTGTTGTAATCCAAGGTATCAACCAAACTTGTATTACAATAATGTTGATCTGGGCACGGTGGCAAATGAGAACAGACACAGGAATGGATTTTAAGCAGCAGCCCACATCTTCATTAATCTTAATGCAGGGGAGGAGTCCTATCCTCCCTGTCACATGTACTCACACCCCAGGCACTTTAAGTGGTTCCAGTGTGGGGGTTACAGGTACATATAACCCATAATTCAGAATAGCTTCTCATCTGCCTATCCCAGGACTCAGCTCGCTCATCTGAGACCTACCACCCTCACCCCCAATTTCACGAGTGGGACAGAGGGTATTAAGGGGGACCTCATCTTGTGAAGATCAAGATTTCCCCATAATCCACAAGCATGAGGCCGAACAGCAAAATCCCAGGTCTTTTACTTTTGGGAATCATTTAATCATCACACTAGAAACTGACCACAAGTTGCGACGAACTGACGCTGCTACCACGAATTACTAAATCTTTATTTCTATTTAACTTAACTGCTCCTCATGGATGCTGAGGGAGAGTGGTTACTGAAACAGAGCAAAAAAAAAAAAAAAGACTCCACATGGCCAGGGTTAGGGTTTAAACTAATGAAAGGAGAGAGCCAGGGGCCAATCAGCTCCCTTTCTCCCCCAGCTGGTCAAGGAATAGCTAGAACCTCTGGAGGAAGAGGGTTCCTGGGTTCTCCCCAGCATGTATTCTCCTCCTCCCATCGTCTGGAGCTGTCACCACCGGCCCCATCAAGTTTCCCATCTGTTGAGATGGGTGGGTGGAATTTGTTTTAATGTTGCTTCCTAACTATTGTCAAGATTAAAAATCTCCTAAAAAAGACTGAACTTAACTCGAACTCCAAGGCATCTCCCCCAAATCTGAGAAACAAATCCCCATTACCACAAGTAAGTAGTTCAAATTAGCAAAAGCACTTTATAGATCCAATTCATAAAAATAATTTGCAGTTAAAATCCATCAATTGAAAATTCTGAATGAATTGCCAACTAGAAGATGGTAAATAGGAAAGAACCTTATATCCACATCAACTAGTAGTTAGTAGTAGTAAAAAATACCCCTCAATTATAAGAAACATTAAAAAAACAAGTCCCTTAATCCTGCACCAGCTACCATATTGACTTACTGAGAATCACATAATATGCAACGTGATTCTTTAAAAAAAAAATCATGTAATAAATATGTGTGTGTGTGTTTATATTAAACTGACAGACTGAAATAACCTACGTTAACAATTCCCAGTCCCGCTGCAGATTTACAGCCCTGTCTCACTAACTGCTTCCTTCCAGATTCTGGACAGATTCCTGGGGTACAAAACCCGGCACAGGGAAACACAGGCTTCCTTGTTCTGGGCAGTTCTGCAGAAAAATCATGTCTGCTTTAGTGAAATATAAAACTTTCATTGCTCCACAAACACCCTATTTTTTCATGGATGTTGATGAACAACAAGCATTTCTCTATTTTTACATACAGTCTCATTGATACCAGTAAACGTTGGCAGTATTAACAGGTTTTGTGTTATTTTGTACCTTTAATGAATCAGTGTTATATCAGCAAATATCCAATTAATTTAGCCACAAATAGAAATTGGAAGGGAATATTGATCTAATACCTATATATGGGCAATGTATAAATAAAGAAGAAATAAATGCAAATATAATTCTCACATAATCTCAACAATTACTATATCAGTGAATATATGCTCTGATAAGACTCCTAGAGCAGATGAACATTTATCAAACATATGATTCAAGGAGCATACAAGAATTTACCAGCATAAAGGAGAGAGGGGAAAGGTGTTCATTGGCTAAAGCACAGGAGTGAGTATTAATAGTTTTAGGTTTTTCCCCCCTGTCTTTGCCAAAGTTTTGAAGTAACACCCTGGTATAGTTGCTTAACTTTACTGTGCCTTCATTTTCCCCATTTGTAAAATGGGGATATTAATTAATAAAAAAGGTTTAATTAATATTTGTAAAGCTCTTGGAGATCCTTAAATGAGAACACAGGAACATAAGAGTGGCTATACTGGGTCAGACCAATGGTCCATCTAGCCCAGTGTCCTGTCTTCCAACAGTGGCCAATGCCAGATGCTTCAGAGGGAATGAACAGAACAGGCAATCATTGAGTGATCCATCCCCTGTTGTCCACTCCCAGCTCTTGGTAAAGCAAACAGAGGCGAGGGACACTGAGAGAATGGGGATGCCATTGATGGACCTATCCTCCATGAACTTATCTAGTCTTTTTGGAAACTAGTTATAGTTCTTTTAAAAAAACTTTTTGGAAACTAGTTATAGTTTTTTTAAAAAGGTGCTGTAGAACTGCAAAGAATTTTATTATTTTAAAATAAATGCGCTGATGTTGCTTTCCCATATCATAATATTGATTGAAGCCAATGGGACTACTTGCATGACATAGTTAGCAGTTTGAGCCTGATGTTGGGCCATCACAGGAATCTTTCTCCCTGCTTTCCTCTGAAATCTCTGTACTTCAATACTACTGTACAGGTTGTTCTTTCATAAATGAAGAAGAGCATAATAATGCCACTTCATAAAGCAACTCAAGGAGCAAGACTACAATAAATTATAAAATATTCAAAATAAAATAATGTAACTATTGAATACATAAATCACTCGTATAATTTATTCTAACATTTATTTATACATATTCACTGAGAGGTAGTATGGCCTGGTGGATTAAGCAAACAATCGTAAATCAGGAGACCTGGGTTATGACTTGCCGTGTGGTTTTGGGCAAGCTACTTAATCTTTTTTTGTTTGTTTCTGATCTATAAAACGGGGAGGATAATATTTCTCTCTCACCCTCTCGCTGGTGTATCGTATTAATTAGTTAATATTTGTAAAGTAGTTGATTATATAAAATACTATATAAACACTAACCATGGCTGGTATAAATGTTGTTATTTATAAAAGGTTATTCAATATTCATTCAACAATTTTATACTATTAACATATAAAATAAATTGGGTAAATGAATGTTAATATACATTGTGAATGTAGACATAGTATGTACAGGATGTTATAAGGTACTGTATTTATGAATATCTGGATGGACAACAGTGATTTAGTGGTATTATGGGATTATATATCTTAATTCTAAACATGCATAAATATCACTGTTTTAACTCCACAAGGAACAGTTTCCTGATTGGTTTTGATTCTCCTATGATCATTTACTGACTATAAAGAGCAGACAGTGTTTCATCATAATACCACTTGTTCGGTGTTTGTACACAAGCATTGCCACTGTTTCATTCCTTAGTAGAATAATTATAAAACATAAACCTGTACTGCTTTTGGTAGACATTGTACCTTTTCAGCAGCTGCAGATTTTTCACTAGCTAAGCTTTTAGAGATTAATGTTAAAGACTGAATATTAAATATTGCAAGCCTATGACACTAATCTACTTGAACAATAAAACTGAGGCACAGTAAATGAGATCTCAGAAATACTGGATATGTTTCTTCATTAAAAAAAACTTTTTAATTAAACCATCCAATTTAATGTTTTTATATGGCACTTTAGTTTTGAAGGTAAAGTGATCTAGAGACAGCTGACAAAGAAATTATAACTGCAATTCCATGGTGAAAATGTTAATGACAGCAAAATATTGTTTAATTAGATGATTGCAGCATCTGGATTAACACTCTTTAAGAGCGATGTTCCTGTGCTTGTCTGCTTCTTCACACTTTACAGACATTTTGTCATCTCTAGGTCATTAGGAAAGAATTTTTAATGATTTTTCTAGAAGCAAGCAGTTCGAGTTACATCTAATTAGATGACAATAATAAGCCCAGCACATGCAGTATCTAAATATATACATAATTAACCAGTGAGGGCTTGTACATCACAGGGTAAAAAAGTGGAAAATGCTAAACAGGAGAAAAAGAGGAAGGAGGTAGAAGTTGGTCTATGTTCATTACCTGAATGTACCATTTCCCCCCACCAACTTTCAAAAAAGAATAATCCCCAGCCCTTACAGGAAATCATTTAAAAGAAACTCTGTACATAATTACTCCGCATATTTGTTAGAAGCCATGGCATACAGGGATTTTTTTTTTAAATGTAAGGTAATTTACATATCTCAAAAAAAGCAGAAATCAGTTAAAAGTCTGGGAATTAGATCTCAAATTTAACACGTTAAAATCTGGGCACCACAGAGAGACCTCAGCACAGATTTGTAGATATAACACTCGTTCTCCCCAATTCTGATTATTGTATCTGACTGTTTTTTGATTATTTTAAAGGTTCCCCCCACCTATATTCTTACCAAGTGAGAATAGTAAGAAAAGACCTTTTTTGTATCACCTAGAGTGTTCAGTTTACCCACATTCTGTTAATATATCACACGGCCTTTTTTCTGTGAATCTGGAGAAAGAACACCAAGTCAATTAGTATAGTTACTACTCCTTCTACAGCTTCAAAACTAAGGAATCCTTGAGAAGGGGGTAGAGGGAGTTTGGCCAGGAAGGCTTATGTCTACAAGACTAGGACAAAAACCAGGGGCACAGAGAGTATAAAACTGAGATTGATTGATAAATAACAGAGTGCAGTGTTTACCTTTGGGGAAAAAAATCCAAACTCCCTCAAAAAAAAAAAAAAAAAACCCAAAAACCAGAGCTGTAAGGATGATGAAATATGCTCTCAAGTCAGAAGAGAGGGCAGAGAAGAGGTGAAGACCTTAAAAATAGAATAAAAAGGCATGAAAATAGAAGGCTTGGAGGTTACAAAGACAGGTTGAAACAAGCCTTTGGAGATTTTAGAAAATGAAGAGGGCAATTTTGAATTGAATTTCCAGAGGGACAGAAAGCCAGAGAAAGTTATGGAAATCACATGTCCTTGAATGCGAGTGTTCTGGACTACTTAGGCTTAGAGAACAGTGATTTAGGAAGAAAGCACTACAATAGTTGACACAGACTGTGATTAAGGTCTGGCTAAAGATTGTAAGAGAAGCAGAGTGAAAGATGAAAGTGGACAGTGTTTCAGAGGAGGTGATAGGCAGACTTACAGATAAGAAATAAAGTGGCACAATGAAGGCTTTTCAATGAGGAGTAATCAGTATATGAAGGATTGATTAGGGAATTATGCAATAGCTAGGAACTGAGAATGTGAAGACAGGCATATTGTTTCATCAGGGAAAGAGTTGAGGATCAAGTTGTAGATTTTGGTGTTTGGTTCAGTGATTCTGTTGCAGAGACAGCAACCAATTATCCAAAGCTAACAGTATTACCAGTGGGCAAAGGAGATCTTATGTGAAAGGACAGAGTCACAGATGTCAAGAGAAAGGAAATGGGTTTGAGTCAGAAATCCCACTGGTGAATGTATCCAGCAGTTCCCAAGGCTACTGTGTTTGAATGATTACAATGAAGGATAACATGAGAACATGTGGATGATTTCTTAAGGTTTCATAAAGTGCTAGATGCCAAAATTGGTATAATGGCAGGAAGGAGGATAAGCGACAAAAGAATGGACAAAAGAAGTAACAAAAATATTTGTGAGTTGAAATCTACTGTTTTTGAGAAGAGGAAATATAACCAAAAGAGCTGTGAACTATTTACCAGGATACAATTTGGCAAACATCCATGCTACTTAAGTGGCTAACGTGTGATTCAGATGAAATGAACAAGTCAGTTAGCAGATGCACAGTGACAGAAAAAAAAAAGAATTAATGGGGGGGTATATCTCTCCGTGGTTAAAGATGAGGATATTAAACAGGATGGTGCCATTTAAACAAACAGCTAATGGTCTAAAACTAGCCCATCACTTGTCTGCATGAACATTCTTGGTAAAAAAGCTTACACCTTTAAAACAAATATTTCATATTTGTTCCCACTGTGAAGGACTATAAATCTAAAAGTAAAAGAGAGTGTTAGAAATCACACTTTCAGAGAGAAAGCAAATAAAATATGTAATGTCTCTATTGAGTAAGAACTCATTTTTACCACAAGATTTTATAATTATATTAAATGTTCCAAAGTTGCCTATGAAATTGCACACACCACATTTTGTTTTAATTGACTGACTCACATAGTTTATTGAAGGTGTTCTCCTGCCAGCAGTGGATATACCTTTTGCTTGAAACTTGTGCATTTGGACGGTTATCATCTCTACTGTTTTCAATATAGGGAAAATGTTTTGTAGGCAAGTGCATTCCCATATCCTTTTAAGTCTATAGTTTCTTTTTGAACTGAGCAGTTGATTAGGCTGTCAATGATAAATTTTATTCTCCCTTTCAAAACAAAACATTGAGAACATTCTATGAGCAGCAGAAGAGAAGGCAGAGAATATAACAGCTTTTGGAACTGAAATGTATTCTGTAAATTAACAGTTTTGCTGCTTACTAAATGAACTTTCAAAAGGTAAGAAAGCAAGATAAATATGATTTCACGATGATGAAGATGCATTTGTGGTTTTTCATATGCACTTTGCATGGAAGGCCATGCCTATTTCATAATAATTTTGCACCATTTGACAGGTTAAGAAGATTTATCGTGTCGCAAGAGTTATAGGACTATTGGAAGAGGTGATAGGACTACAGTGTATGAGGGCTGGAATGAGCCATTTTCAACAGTGTTTGCTCCCAGCCCCGTAGGAGGGATCTGGCCTTTTCTTAGGTATCTTTGTAGGGGCGTTTTAGGAGATGGTATGGTGGTACCGCATTTTCAACACAGCACAAACTTTGAAAAGTGAAAAGTGATTAGAGAATTTGTAGATCATTAAGGAAGAATCTGGCAGTAGTTCCAAGCAATGCAGACTGGTTTCAGAGAAGGAGCAGCTTTAATTAATGTTCTGCATGATACAGGAAAGCTCTTCAAACATTAATTGCTTAACACCCTATTCACATCCTACTCTGGGTAGCGTGCACAGGAGCTAATGAATGGAACTCATTTAACATAACATGCATTATGGTCTTTGAATCCTTTACTAATCAGCACATTGGTTCCCCACATAGAAAAGACAAATTGTGTTAACGTGTGTGGCATCAAGACATCATCAGCAAGGGTGAGAGAGTTAAGAAATACATTAGTCAATCTAAGATTGACCAAAAGGATCAGGGAACATAGCTTATCTTCTTCTGATGACCTAGATCTTTACACAGGTTAGGCAATATTACATGCGGATGAAACGTCCCTTATCTAAATTTTAGTTTGAATGTCTATTAAGAAAGGCTTCATTAAAGTTGGATATTAATCAGCAAAACGTGGGAAACATTTGGTTAGGCAAGGCGCACTGCATCCATTGCACAGTGAGATTGTGAAGCCATGTCTACACTGGCAATTGAACCACAAAACTTTTGTCTTTCAGAGGTGTTAACACTCCCCCCGCCAAAAGTCAAAAGTTTTGCCATGACAAATGCCAGTGTGAACAGTGCATTGTTGACCGGGGCGCTTTCCTGCTGACAACACAAACTCGGCTAGTTGGGGATGGACGTTTTTTGTCTGCAGAAGAGCAGACAAACAGCGCCTACACTGCACGACTTTTAGTGGCATGGCTGAAGCGACACAGCCATGTCGCTAAAAGCTGTGTAGTGTAGACATAGCCTGAGGCAGATGGAATTTGCAAGCTTTCCGAAATTTGATGAGCTCTCAGCTGGGTGAATACAGGTGAGTCAGTTCACAAAAACACACCATCAAGGTAGCGATCAATTCTGTGTTCAAAAAAAGGAAAGAAGAAGATAACAGAAGCACACAGACAAGCAAAAATAAGAAAAAACAAGCCAGTATTTCTTCAAATCTTGCATTCGATAGCAGCTGGGTATCTAGAGTGTATATGTAGGGTCACACCGTTACAAGAGAGTTGAACGATGTGAAACCTATAGCAGAGAAACCTTCCTGAGGTCCCCACCCAAATGAGTAATAAAAAAAGCCTGTCTAGCAGAGATAGTCTTTAACTATAGGTTAAATAACAACTTTACTGGAAACTTTTGGGATACTTTAAAGAGGTCTTTGAAGTTTGGAGCTTGTCTATTGAGGGAGACAACTGTCAGCGTAAATATCATTGTAATTTCTATACCACTTCAGACATAAGAATGTCTTTCAAGTCTGGATGTGTTGGTGATATCTGTAGGCATAAATGAGTGGGCATTTCAAAACTGATTAATAATGTACAGTGATTTATCAAGAATATGCTTTAAAAAGGAGCTTTGGAGTGTGTCCACTATCATTCTTTGACAGGGTAACAACCCTTGGGGATGGGGGGAAGCAGTAGACATGGTACATCTTGACTTTAGAAAGCTTTTGATTCTCGCATGACCTTCTCAGAAACAAACCAAGGAAATGCAACCTAGATGGAGCTCCTATAAGATGGGTGCAAAAACTGGTTGGAAAATCATTCCCAGAGAGCAGTTATCAGTGGTTCACAGTCATGCTGGAAGGACATAATGAGTGGGGTCCTGCAGGGATCAGTTCTAAGTCCAGTTCTGTTCAATATTTTCATCAGTGATTTAGATAATGGCACAGAGAGTATACATATAAAGTTTGTGGACAATACCAAGCTGGGAGGGCTTGCAAGTGCTTTGGAGGATAGGATTAAAATTCAAAATGATCTGGACAAACTGGAGAAATAGGCTGAAGAAAATAGGATGAAATTCAATAAGGACAAATGCAAAGTACTCCACTTAGGAAGGAACAATCAGTTGCACACATACAAAATGGGAAATGACTTTCTAGGAAGCAAGTATCAGAGTGGTAGCCATGTTAGTCTGTATCCACAAAACCAATGAGGAGTCCGGTGGCACCTTAAAGACTAACTGATTTATTTGGGCATAAGCTTTCGTGGGTAAAAAATCCACTTCTTCAGATGCATAGAGTGAAAATTACAGATACAAGCAGAAATATATATTGGCACATGGAGAGAAGGGAGTTACCTTACAAGTAGAGAACCAATGCTGAAGGCCAATTCAGTCAGGGTGGATGTGGTCTACCCCCAATAATTAATGAGGAGGTGTCAATACCAAGAGAGGGAAAATTGCTTTTCTAGTGAGCCAGCCACTCCCAGTCCCTATTCAAACCCAAACTGATGGTGTTAAGTTTGCAAATGAATTGTAGCTCTGCAGTTTCTCTTTGAAGTCTGTTTCTGAAGTTTTTTTGTTGAAGAATGACTACTTTTAAATCTGTTATTGAATGTTTAGGGAGATTGGCTCACTACAAAAGCAATTTGAAATTTAAACAGTGTAACGCTGTTGCAAAAAAAGTGAACATCATTCTGGGATGTGTTAGCAGTAGTGTTGTAAGCAAGACACAAGAAGTACTTCTTCCGCTCTACTCTGTGATGATTAGGCGTCAACTGGAATATTGTGTCCGGTTCTGGGTACCACATTTCACGAAGGATGTGGACAAATTTGAGAGAATCCAGAGAAGAGCAACAAAAATGATTAAAGGTCTAGAACATGACCTGTGAGTGAAGATTGAAAAAAATGGGTTTATTTAGGCCAGAAAAGAGAAGCCTGAGAGGGGCTATCATAACCTTTTTCAAGTACGTAAAGGTTGTTACAAGGAGGAGGGAGAAAAATTGTTCTTCTTAACCTCTGATGATAGGACAAGAAGCAATGGGTTTAAATTGCAGCAAGGGAGGTTTAGTTTGGATATTAGGAAAAACTTCCTAACTGTCTGGGTGGTTAAGCACTGGAATAAATTGCTTGGAAGGTTATAGAATCTCCATCACTGGAGATTTTTAAGAGCAGGTTAGACAAACACCTGTCAAGAATAGTCTAGATAATACTTAGTACTGTCATGAGTGCAGGAGACTGGACGAGTTGACCTCTCAAGGTCCCTCCTAGTCCTATGATTCTATGATTCAAAGGGGCTAGAAACAGATGTTATTTACAAGAGCTGCTGACAGAATTATATTAAAAACATAATAAGGAAATTATGGAGGAAGGATGGTTTTGTGGTTAATGCACTGGACTCAGGATATCTGAGTTAGATTCTCAGTTCTACAACAGACCTCCTTGTGTGGCACAGAGCAAGTCACTTACACTCTGTGTCTCAGTTTTCCAGCTATATCATGATAACACTTCAATAGCTCACAGGGGCCCCTCAGTCTCTTCTGTTGGAGCTGGTGTACTTTGTATATATAATTTAATATTTATTGAATCATAGAGAGACTGAATGACTCTAGAGCCTGGTGGTTAGGGAACCCACCTGGGAAAGGGGACACGCAGGTTCCATTCCTTGCTCCAGTTAATATTTAATTATTATACAAAGAAAGTAGAACGATTTCAACAGAAAAGATTGAGATCTACTCCAGAATATCTTCCTATAGCCTAGTGGTTAGGGCAATCACTTAGAAGGTGGAAGATCTGGGTTCTAGTCTCTGACTCACATCTAGCAGAACTGGGATTTGATCCTGGGATTCCTGGATAAGTGCTCTAATCACTGATCTATTGGGCAAAAGGGGTTCACAGCAGAAGCGCCATATTTCCTTCTTTCTTCTCCAGTGGTTTTGTGAATCTATTCCCCTCGCCCCATCTCGTCCCCCCAAAAATGAAAAATAAAAAATTGTGGCGCCAAAATTATTTGGTGAATTATTTGGCATTTTTTGGCAAATAGATTATTGGTGTGAAAAAATTCACCCAGTTCCAGTCAGAGTAAATGAACAGGTGAGGTGTTAAACCTGGTTTTGGATACATGAGTTCCTTCAGCTCTCTGGCCTGAGGAACATATTAGGGAGGACCATCTCAAGCATGAAAATGAAAACTAAGTCAAGCGGTGTGTCAACTGTAACACTGGAGTACAAAGTGATGTTGATATGCTTGGTGGAGTTAGTTTTATTCACAATTAGAGCTCATTGGTGTGGGACACATGAGAAAGTTTTCCTATGGTGAGATTCATGAGCAATTTATATGCTGTGCTGCTGGAGAAACAACAGTAACTGGTGTTCGGTACATTTTTTGTACATCATACAGAAAGCTGCATCTTTTTACATTTCAAATCACTCCTGTTACCAATATATAGAAAACAGGAAGATGGAAGTGGGATTGCCACTATTACTGTTTAATTAGTGACAACTGCCAGAAAAACTCTTCTTTTACTAATAAAGAATGGATATCTATAGAAGTTATTTCTCATTTTAAATACCTAATCTGATATTATAATTCAGTACAAAGAACTAAAAGAGAAAAGACGCTGTAATCTAATCATACCACAATCCAGGTGACAACCGTACTAGGCAGAATACTGTTGTTATTCTGCTGTCTAGTTGCTGTTGCTGAGAATGACAAAGTAGCGAAATTACATTTTCCCATTATTATTTCCAGACACACTCTGGCAATGGTTTGTTGACTCTAATAAAGCTTCAGACAAAGCTGTCAGCAGAGGAAATGGCAGAAGCAGAGCAAGGAACTACCTTCACAACAATAAATGAATCTAAAGCCTCAGTGATAGGTTGTGCGTTTTCTGATAAAATTTAATGTGAGTGTTTCAGAATCTATCATAAAACTGCAGCTGAATTCCAGAGGGATAAATATATTCTATCAAGTCACGGTACTCAAGATTTTGACAAACATAAACATATTACGAGGGATTAAAAAAGAGTTAGAACCTTACCGGCTATAGTATTGAGGAACATCAAGTATTCAAAGTTAGAAATCTCCCGTCGCTGCCAGCGCTGAGTCATGTTGGAGGACTTATAAAGCTGTCTGGGAGTGGCCAGAGATATTCTCCTGGGAATTAAATGTAAAGAATGTTTATTTTAAGAGACTTGTTAAATTTTAAAATACAGAGCAAACGTATTGGTGTGATTTACTTGACGGTGTCTCAAAGCCTTTTTATTTTGTTTAATGAAGTCAACAAAACACTACCACTCTTATTTGAACAAAGAAATATTTCTTATACAGAAATCTCTCTATATTTTATTTTAGCAGTGCTATAGCACTGCTAAAAATGCTAAATCCTCTGTGCCTTGGTTTTCCAGTTTTAAAATAGGATAACACTATTTCCATACATCACAGGGTTGTTTTGAGGATAAATACATTAAGGGGAATGAAAGATGGCTTTGAGTGCAATATATTCCAGAATCACAGATGGAGGATATTTACACACCAATGAAGTTAGTGAATCCCCTCCCTGCAGCCTGCCTCCCCTGCTTTCAACTCCAACAAGCTCCAACACCAGAGACTTTACCTTATATTTACTGTAATGAGGGCAGGGTTTGTTGAGGAAAGAAAAGAGGGTGGTGTGGAAAAAGGCAGGAATTATTCCCTTTAGCTGTTGGCGTTAACTGTATTCAAAATTAAGAGTGGCGTTTGCTTGCAAATCCTGAGAACTGAACTTCAGGGCAGGCATTTATTATTTATTTATTAATAATCAATTAATAATAATAATAAACTTTTATGCTGTGGTAGCATCCACAGTCCAATGAAGGATCAGGGTCCTATTATACAACACATTGTACAAACAGAGTTAGACACAGTCACTGTCCCAAACAGAGTTACCAAAGTACACATTTTAGCTCCAATACACAGCCATAATAACCCCATATTTATGGACTTCCAGACTTTATTACTGAGATTCCTATCTAGTAATGAAGCTACACCTCATAAAGCTCTGTTGGTATGTCTATAGTCGGAACTCTGGTGTGGTTCCCACCTCCAGAAGAAATATGCTCGCACTCATTGCCAAAAACTGTAGTGTAGCCATGGTAGCAAAGGCAGCTACCCAAGTACATACTCACGGTGTCTGGACAGGTTTGTACTCAGAGCCGCTACTCCCTCCTGCTGCTGCTTGTGCTACTACAGCTACACTATCTTGAGTGCACTAGCTCAATGTGCGCTAATACGTATATGTCTCTTCAAGCTGCGAATCGCACCCCCAGCACCTAGTGGAGACATACTCTAAACATTATAAAACATAGCAGCCCATCATCTTAGCAACACATACAGGTTGCTAAGTCTATAATCTCCGTCCCTCCATAGGAATAATGCTAGCAGTCTAAGAGATCGCGTTGAGCTCCATGAGCATGAACGCCCACAACAGCTACATTTCAATGGAAAAATATAACTGTTGACTAAAAAGGGGAGATTTGAGTCTGCAGGAAACAGAACTTTCACAGCAGCTTGACCAAGTCTCTGGAATTTATTCCTACAAAAGAGTGCCTGTGTACCTCACCACTTTCAAAATTAATTCAGTACTCCTTTCTTTGACTTAATTTGTCCTGAATAAGTTCTTTACATACACATATACACACTCTCTTTCACACAGAAACAAATACATCCAATAAACTAAGCAAGCTATGTCCCCTACAAGCTAGAAAGGAAGAATGAGATTGTTATTTCTATTCTTAAATACTTTGGAAATGCTCAGATATTACAGTTCTAAGGCCCATATTAATACCCACATATATAAAAATATTGTGTACATATATCTATGAGTGAAAAATATAATTATGTATTTACAGATCTCTAAAATGAAGATATTGCTATTTGAAAAAGATACCTTTTAGAAATACAGTATGATCACATTTATGATAGACCGTATTCTGGTACTGACCTCAACCTTAGCTATATTAGCCCCTGGCTTTATGGGTGTTTGTATAAATTTATACTTAGGGACTTTTATATTACAATTTGTGACATCTAGGCCCTTTTGGACACAGTTTGGTATATGGATTCTTGACTCAAACACTAATATCTCTGCTGTTGTAAAGAGTCCTGCTCAGAGATTTCTCAGTCCGTAGATGGCTGAAATAATAGTCCATAATGGCTCCAAAGGAACCAGTCAGATCTAAAGATGTTAATTTAGCTGACGTGTATTCAGGCTTATGTGTATGCTGCCCTTTTAAAGAAACAAAAGACAAAAAATTTAATGCTGCAAAGTCACCAGAACATCTATTATTTGAGTTTCTGTGGCTGAGGTTTCAGATCCACCTTTCTGCCAAATAGCGTTAAATCCCTGCTTTCTAGTTTCTACTGTGTGCCTTATTCTTGTCCAATCCACAATTTTCCCAATCACATTTTATTAGTGAAAAATAACATAAAACATTATAGTAACTGCAACTTTTATTATAAGTAAAATAAACAATATGCAATTAAAATGGGAGGATCTGAAAAGTTTGACCAACTATGAATAAATATATATAAATTTTATTTAATTATTTGTGGCCTACATTTTCAACAGTGACTAGTGATCTGATGTTTCACAAATTCTGGATGCCCACCTTAAGACACTTTTAAGTGGCTGATTTTCAGAAGATGGTTGCTCAGCACTTTCTGAATATCCGGCCCCTTTAAAAGTGTCTAGTTGGGCAAAAACATTAGTCATTATTGAAAATGTGAGCCATATATTTGCACACACAGATGTTTACATACCTGCATATAGAGTGGGACTCAATTTACAGATCAGAGAATGAACATTTGTATGCTTAATTTGAACACACAGTTACCTTGACTTGTGGATATAAATTACCAGTGATTTGCGAAAAATAGTGATGCTTACTACCTGCACACTTATTTGAAAACCTTAGCATCCATCTCTCTTCAACAGCTGCTGAACTGTTGCCAGTTTTTATATTCTTATTTCTCTACAAAATCTAGGGAATCCAATGGTACAATACATCTGACAAATATGCAGCATACAACGCTCAGATTAATTTACAAGAGATTTCCATTATGTTGTATGTCCCCCCCCCCCACAGCCTTCTGAAACAATGTGAAGAACTGACTAAGCATATTAGTAACTTATATAAATTATACATAGATTAACAATTAGTTTGTAAAGTGTAAGCTCTTCCCCTAAGACACTGTGTGTACTATCAGATACAAAAAATACATTCATTAATTAAAATAAATAAATAAAATACTACTACTAATAATAAATAAAGATCAGTACAATCTACTAATTTATTTTAACTTGACCCAAAGTCTCCAAGGGATTCTCACAAATCTACAAAATGTCCATGAGTGCTACATTTTGCATTTGAATATCTGATTTAACTTAAACACATAGGAAAGCAAATGTACCCAGAAAGCTCCCTACTGACTATATATCTAAGGAATTTCAAAGAGTGTAAGTTATTTCAGCAGCGGCTGAAATAAATTATGCACAATAAATTGGTTCCATACCTACTTGTTTCAGGTAGCACAGGAAGAATCTACTGCTGTATGTTTTGCTAAATCCTCCCATCTTTGATCAAACTACACCTCTTTTCGGAAATGCTACCACAAATGTGGAGATGTTCATATGGATCTGCTATCCTGGCTTTTTGGAAGATAGTAAATTCCCATCAGATCAATACCTTATTGTGCAGATTGCAGGCAGACCGCTGATATACAGTAAGATATTCCAACTTGTAGAGCGGTACAGTGTTCTAGATAGATTTACTAAATATCCTTATGACACTTTGTAGGAAAAAAGTTACTACATAAGTGTGGAAGAAGCTCTTTTATTACATTCATTTTCCATTTAATTATCCCCAAAGCTGTCTGATACAAAATCTCCATTAGTACCTCACTAAAAAGACAACACCTGGGAAGAAAAGGCTTGGAAATGTCACAGGCTCTTTCTGACTGAGGAATAGTCAATGTTCACTCTTAATCAAAGCCGTAAAAGGCTCTTTATGCTAAAATGACATCCAATTTGATTTTCTCCACCTCTCCTTTCACCAAGAGCAATGTCTACAACTAGCTTGACTGAGGTTTGGAAATCCGTAACTAAGTCACTGATACAGAACAAGGGGCAGTACTGAGCTGACAGTGAATTGAGTCACCATGCCAGCTGAAAGAGATGTTGTTCTTCATCAAGTGACTTCATCATTTGTATTTTCCCCCCTAATAACTTGAGGTATTGTTTTATATTATGGACGATGGCCCGCACAATTTCAACTTAAGGTGCAAGGACATCTTTAACAGTGAAGCACAATAAAGCATCTTTTACCAATTCACTTTGATTTTTGCACTCTTACAAATTAAAAATCACTAAATCAAGTATTTTAATTCTGAATTAAGGTATGCAGGGATTCATCCATTTTTTCCACAAACAACTTCAATCTGTCAAAAGAAAGGTCCTCAACTGTATTTTGGACTTCCCTTAGAAAACTAGAGAGCTGAAGCCAGGAGGCCCTCCTCATGACTATCACCAAGGTCATAGAATCAGCAGATATATCAGCGGCACCCAGAGAGAGGCCTGGAGAGATGTTCTTGTGAGCAGTTGACCCTCTACGACAGGGGTGGCCAACCTGAGCCTGAGAAGGAGCCAGAGTTTACCAATGAACATTGCTAAAGAGCCACAGTAGTATGTCAGCAGTCCCCCATCCACTACCCCGTCCATCCCCCAGCGCCTCCTGCCCACCGGCAATCCCACCAATCAGCGCCTACGGGTTCCTCCCCATGCCTCCCGCCCACCGCGATCAGCTGTTTTTCAGTGCGCAGGAGGCTCTGGTGGTGAGGGGGGAGGAGTGAGGGCATGGCAGGCTTGGGGGAAGGGGCAGAGTGGTGGCAGGACCTGGGCCTGAGCAGGGGGTTGAGCAGTGAGCACACTGGAAAGTTAGTATCTGTAGCTTCAGCCTCAGAGTCAGTGCCTATGCCAGGAGCCACATATTAACCTCTGAAGAGCCATATGCGGCTCCGGAGCCACAGGTTGGCCACCCCTGCTCTACGATGACCCCCTGGAACTGCTCCTGCTGGTCTGTTGGAAGATGCTCAATATATGCATTCGACTTTGAATAGTCTGTATGGCTGTATTTCACTACTAGGGCTTGATAATTGGCAATCTTTAATGGTTACATAGCCAGTGAAAATGACTTACACCCAAACAAATCAAGATGCTTTAAGTCTCTATTGTATGGAGTCGATTTAGCATCATGCTCTCTGCCATGTTCATTCTCAGCATCAACCACAAATTCAGAGTTCTTGGAGAGGCCATAATATTTTTTATCTGCCTTCTTACAGGTGGGTGGTACTGTACCCGGGCTATGTCAAATTATTTTTGCAGGGTCTATCAATTCCTCGTGAATAGGTAGTGCGATGCGGGCAGATGATGAAGTGTACAGAATGTCAAGTAATTTATACTGCGACGTCCTCCAGTGGAATTTGTAAAGAATCCGCTATCTTTTTAATGAGGTCCTGGAACTGTTTATAATCATCAGATAAGGACAGTGGAGCAGGCATGACAGCTTCATCTGAGAAGGGGGAAGAGATATTAGTTGCAGAGGTATTCTCTTTGTCCAATCTCATTTCCTGCTCCTCAAAGGTCTCCTCTTGTGGATTAGGAACCCTAGAGAGGGAGGCAGGTGAGGACTGTCTGCTCTTCTCCTGGTGAGAAACATTAGGGGCCCTTGAGAAAAGCTGTCCAATGGTCCTAGTACTGCCACTGATCAAGCGTGGAGGCACCCAAAGGTGGCCATATCAGCCAGGTGGAGCATGACTCTCACAAGGATCACCCAACTCCTTAGAGGTCTCAGGATAGAGAGTTCAATGATAATGGAAGGGAGAGTGCTGGACAGAAATGTGGGAGACTGAGGAAAAGTCCCCATTGTCTTCCTCATTAACATCACTTAGTAGAGGTGGAGAAATCATAAAGAAAGGCAGAAACTCAGTTGGTACTGGGAAAATCTTCAGAGATTAAGAGGTGGGTCAATACTGAGAGTGGGTCGGTACCGAATGAGAGATTCAGGTGTTTCTATTACTGCCAAGTCCTGAGGAAATTGAAACTCTTGAGGTACTGGAACAGTGGATGGTACTAATGAGACAAGCTGGGCAGAGGTAACGGTGGCAGATGGTGCTGATGGTACCAAAGGTCTCATGCACTATGATGAATAATCAGTAGGTGTCAGTCTGGTCTTTTGCAGAGCCAAAGGGCTGCATACTGAGGTCCTAGTAGAGACTTTTGGTACTGATTTAGAAGAGCTGGTCTTCTTCTCTGCACCAGTCCAATCACCTGATAATACTGATTTTTCAGAGCCAGAACCTTTAGAATTCTAGGCTTGCTGGTGGTCACAGTAGCTGAGGAACCTGCAGCCTCGTGGGTACCAAGTCGGAGATCAGTAGGTGCCAAAGCAAGACTGCTTTCTGGAGTCCTTTTGAGAGGATTCCAGGGATTTCCTCTTTGATGCTCTAAAGGAGTGTTGCACCAAGGAGGTAGAAGCAGTCGACCTGTTTGGAAATCATTATACCAGGGGAGTACCCTGGCTGGGGTCAGAGGCTGATCAAAGCAAACTCTCCATCATAAGGAGATGTAGTTTTAGTTCCCAGTTCTTTCTAGCCCTCAACTTTAATTGCAGACAGAAATTACACTTTTGGGGAATATGTGACACCCCAAGGCAGTGAACTCACTGGGAGTGTCCGTCACTGATTGGGATAGTCTCTCAGCATGAAAGGCAACATTTAAACCAGGAGAACGGTGGACTTTAAATTTAAAGGGTTTAATTTCTCCTGAGGGGGAGAAACAAAGAAAATGGATGGAGGACAATGGTCCTTATCCTAAAAGTATAAGTAAAATCTTTTATTTAAAGTTTTTTTAAATTATAAAATTACTTCTGCTAACTAACACAAAGGAAACTTGAAGAACTAACACTAACTATTAAGAATGATAGAAAATTACAGTTAAGGTAAGCTCAACTCAAAGGCTGCTGAAGCTCCGTCTCAGGCTGAGACAGTTGAGAAGGAACTGAGAATGGTTCGCCCACACAACTCTACATAATCTTGGTGGAGGGCACAAGGCTGCGGGGGCTCCATGCATGGGCCAAACAGACACTGCTACTTAAAATCTCTGATCTGACACACATGGGGCACAAGTGGACCTAGAGTGGAACACCCATAGGGACACTACTCAAAGAAGAAGGAAGAACTTCTTCACACAATGCACAGTCAACCTGTGGAACTCACTGCCAGGGGATATTGTGAAGAAGTTACTCACCTTGTGCCGTAACAATGGTTCTTCAAGATGTGTGTCCCTGTGGCTGCTCCACTGTAGGTGTATCTTTGTTGGGCACGGGGTGCAGATACAACTACAGTGGAGCACGAATAGGGACACTACTTGAAGAAGAATACCAAAAGTATAACTGGGTTCTAAATAGAATTAGATAAGGAGGATAGGTCCATGAATAGCTATTCATCAAGATGGTCTGGGATGCAATTCTATACTCTGGGAGAAATAACAGGATCCAAAATTTTAAAAAGTGACTTCTCTTTTATCCTCAATTAACAGGTGCCCAACTTGAGACACTTTAATGGAACCAGATTTTCCAAGGTGGGTGCTCAATACTTTCTCAAAATCAGGCCCCAATAAGGTGTTTCAAGCTGGGCACCCAGAAATTCAGGCACCTGAAATCACTAGTCACTTTTGTCCTAGTCATAGTTAGGAATGTGTGAGGAAGGAAGAGTATTCATCTTGTTCATTCCTATGGCTGTTGGGATTTTTGTTTTTAATTATCTTATTAACACTATAATCCCTGCTCTGGAGGTGAGGACCTTAATGACTGGGCTATTGGCTGTTCTGGAATGGGCTCTATTTCACTTCAGCCACTGGAAAAGGCAAAAAATCCAAGCAAAACTGTTTGGCAAAATCAAAATATGCCTGACCTCAGTTCATGTCTTTAGTTTTAATACTCAAAGCAGCATGTCAATCTTTGCAAAAATGTCACCTCAAAAACAAACAAGCACACTGTTCTTTCAGTGTTTAAATAACAAACAATTTCAATCAGCTGTATTCTGTTTGCTCATTGGAGTGTGCTCGTTTGCTAAAATGGTAAAAATAATTGCTGATTTAAAATACTTTTACATAATGCTGGTTTTCTATAACAGCATAACACATAATTAAGTTAAAAATATTGTTGCTCAAGAGATCCTGAAGTGATGGGAATTCCAGACCCCGTGCAGGAGTGATATTTTAATATTCACAAATATCAACCATTCTGAGTTTGCAAGCATATAAACACAATACGGCATGAAATATTTTAATGACAATTACCTTGCTTGTGGCAAACCATAGCTGGTCCCCACTCCAACACGAGGTAAGCTGTACACAACCTTTTTTACTGTTGCTTGGTCAGGAAAATTAAACATAACCGAAGCTGTGGTAAGAAGAAAAAACATGACTTAAAACACCACAAAAGTACAGAACTCTGTTTCTCTACCAGATAATTCACAATATATTTTCAAAAGGCTTCTCAGAATTTATTTGGAAAGATAATCCAGCTAACACATTTATCTTCCTGTGAACCAAGGGTCTTTAAAACTTTCAGTATCATCAAGGTTGGAGAATGGGTGCTTCTGAAAATGTTCTGTGTTCTGAGTAATACAGTGTTAAGCTAATTATCTTATTTTGCATTAATGTGTATCCCCATCTTGCAGGAAATATAGATTGTGTGTTGCAGGGGAAGGGTGGTATGTCACACATTCAAGTCTATCGTTAGGTTGTAGAGCCTTCCAATGGGTTGTATGGAATTTAGTCCAGTGACTAGTGCAGTCAAAACCTGCCAGATCAGGGACTGGCTGAATACCTCCCCTCTTCAGCTGAAGGAAAGAACTTACATCACTGCTCCCACATACTGACTAGACTTTCAACTCTTTTACTATTTTTGAATTATTCATGAACAGAACTACAAATATTTCAAATTAATTCATTATTCAAAATTATTCACTTTTTTCAACAAATAAATTCTAGCTCAGAAGATCTTTCATTAACAGTTCATTGTGAATAGTCAACATTTGTGCTGTTATTGATTAGCTTTGTTAACTAAATAGGCAACTTGGACAAATAACAGTACAAATTTCAAACTGTATTTTGAAATATAAAATTTGAAAATTTCACTTGGTTAATTAAGCTATTAAAAAATCACTTTTGGCATATATCAGCCACTCAGGCTTAAACCCTCCCTCCCATTGTTGTTGTTGAGTATGTGCGGTAGTAAAGCTATTTCACTAGAATATTTTCAGAAAATGAAAGCAAAGAGTATGAGGACATAGCAGAAGCAAATCTGTTTAAAGTTCTGGACAATAATGCATGTGTGACAGAGTGCATGGAGTGAACAGATGAGCCTGCACTCTGATCACTCAGCTGTTAATTAGGTGCCCCTCCAGAGGAAGCTGACTGGGGTAATCAGACTGGCAGGTTGGGTGGGATAAACATTCAATTAGCCATCAGCCCAAGTCTCATAAAGAGGTACAGGAAGGAAGTGCCAGGGGAGGGGGAAAGACAGAAAGGAACAGAGCTAGTTAAGCTCAGTCACATAAAAGCTTCAGAAAAGGGACACCTCTGTTCTCCCCAAGTCCTGAGGAGAGGGCCAAAAGCACTGCATATATTGTAAACAGATTGTTGTATGGGGACTAAAGTGATATTGGTGGAGGGAACTTGAAATAAAAGGTCACTGACTGCACACCTCATGCAGTCTGTGCAGTTTCTGCTGGGAAATAGATAGGAGAGGATCCGTGCCCTGTGACAGCATGGAAAATAGTAGCAGCATTTACCAACTTCAGTGTGTGGTCTTTATTCATCAAACTTGCTGTCAGAGTGCCAAATTAAAATCCATATTAATGGCCTATTGGCAAATATTTTCTATATCAGATGTAGTGAATAAATACAAGTGTGAGGGATTACTGAAGGAAAATAGCATTTTTCAAAACAAATGACAAAGTTTTAATTTGGGGATGAATGGACACCATCCATAAAAACTACAAGCAGATACCTTATACCAAATGAATGAACAACATAAAGACATACTTCTATTTGCCATAAACACTTCCAAAGCAGTGTTCTGGAGAAGATAACGTCTTGAAAAAACAGCTCGAATCTCGCTGAACATCCATTTTCCATGAAGGCCTTCTGTGTAGGCAAGAACCTAAAATAAATAAGGGAAAACAGACACTTATTAGAAGATGTTTTGACAGTACCACAAGTTTTATGCTTCAACAAAGTCAGGGTAAGCTTATCTTGTTGAACTTTATGGCACTCAAAAACATTAAGTTCAAAGGTGGACTGAAATGTTTTTAAAAGATAAAGCCTGGTTATAGTCAGAGATGTGGCTGTAAACATGGCACCTTCATAATGTGTATATATGCTTCTCATGTGTCATATCAACTTATTTTACTTAAAAAAATTAAAGTAAAGATTAAAGATTAAAAAAAAGTCCTGCAGTCAAGCACAGGGGAGTGAATAAAGGTCACTTGCAGATAAGCAAGCTATAGTCTATTTTGCCACATGCATGAGACAGAATTGCCTGTTAAGTTCTGAATCCACAGTTTTATTGTTGATGATGTGTTGTATAAAGTAAAGAAATAATATGACTTGATGGTCAAATCTCTAATTTGAGTTTACAGGGCTGTGAGTTAGAAAAATCCGTGAACCAATATATGAGAATAATTGAAGTGCAAGATGTCATTGTTACAATAATTTTTCTAAGATGAACCACATTTTATTATTCCAAATCATTACAAAGATATGGTGACATATATTTCTCTATAATTTTAAACATAATATGAAGATATTTTAAAACATGAGCTGGAAAGTAGCACTGCTTTTCTAACTTGCAAGTCCTAAATTTAAGGTTCCGTTTGCTGTAACACTTATTGACAAGATACCTAGACCATTTCACTTTTTGTCATTCCTCAAACTGCTTGAAGTGATGTCTCTTCATATTAGTGCTTAGGTATTAATGATGCATGTTCATATATACAAAGCTGCTTAGTTCAGTTTTAGAATATTCCATTTATGTTCAAGTTACATATATTTTGTTAGAATACCAGAAACTTAATAAATTTTTGTTAAGCACTTCTTTTCTTCTTTGCATAATAAAAATGACAATCCATTTCAGAAGGAATAATAATAATAATTGTAAATCAGCTTCTGAAACAGTCTCAGATATTAGCTGTTTCTTAGAAGAAAGCGGGACAGGAAGAGCAGTGAACTATGATGTTCTTCATGGTCTGTGTAGGGTTGATCTGGAGACAACACCAAGTGCTGATGGTACTGTTCTATTTTAGCTCAGCTGTGCACAATTCCTAACACTCAAGATTCACAGAGTGTTGGAGCAGTGGCTTGTTGGGCTGACTTTGCTTGGCAATTCCCTGGATGGATGCCAGGGGCTCCTTGCCCCTTCCAACCAATAACAGTTTTGCTTGGTGTCAAGCCGCATGGTAAACTTCCAATGGTTAATTACATTCAGTGTTAAAAATTTGCATTTGATTTATACTTTGAACTTCATTGACTTCAACTTCCAGCCACTGGCCTGTCTAACTCCTTTGTCCGCTAGATTATAGAGCCCTCTAGTATCAGATATCTCCTTCCTGTATAGGAGTTAGAGACTGATTAAGTTGTCTCTTAACCTTCTCTTTGATAAGCTCAATAGACTGTGCTCTCCTTTTGTCTTTCATTGAGATCAGATGCTAGGGTACACTTGACATCATGTATGTGGTAGCTAAGGTCACCAAGAACAATACACCTCAAAGATTCCAGCACCACACTCATTTGCATTTACTTGCATCTACCACCCTATAATACACACTTTGTGATAAATGTGTGTGTACTCAAGATGCTGGGAGGCGATAAGGAGGCAAATCTTTGGATTTAAAAAGCTAAAAGTAGCTAATGGACAGTAGCTAATATAACTGGACTTTTTTTAATCAGGTGTGTAAAATGTGTACAGTTCTAATGAGGGTCCCGTATATGCTGCAGCTAGTGGCTTTGCCACAGAACTCATCCCTTAACAGAAAAATTGTGCTCCAGTACTTCAGCTTTCATTAAAACAATAAATATTTCTTACCCTCACATGAGACTTGTGATGGGGTGGAGTTAGGAAAAATATTTTATTTACTGATATTACCGGTCATTTACAATAAAATATTTCAGTTACGGTGTCTTTGCATATATACGTATTGAAAATATTACAATATTTTGTAGAATAGTAACAATATTTACAAGCATATTATATATTGACCATAGTTTGATATCTCATTACTTCTTTTCTCCCCCCTCCAAATTATTCAAACAACCACACAACTATAACTGGATATACATATATTTAACCATTCCTATTTACTTTTTTACTGGGAAGATGAATGTTCTCTTGGGGCAAAGGTGTTGAGTGTCAGGAGACAGAAAGCATGGGAAATTAGAGGAAAGCAGGATGTATTCAATTATTGCCCTCTATTTCCTTCCTGACTATCTATTGTTATTATAAACATAAGATTATTGTGTCCATATCATAGCATCTCAATTATTTAATAGACAAAATCCCACCACACATCATCAGTCCTGTTTGGAGTTCTAGCTAGCATTTTATTTATTTATTTCAGCATAGATTTCCAAAACATTTTTACCATCCAGCATTCCCATATCATGTGTAGGAAACAGGTTCTGGCTCTTTTGCATTTCATACAAATAGCTGGGGCAATACTGTATTTTTTTATATATAGATGGAGAAGCATAGATTCCATGTACCAGATAGTACTGAACGTGTACTTTCTGATTAGTGCTGGATCCACTACTTACTGTCTGCATTATATCATTCCAGCCATTCTTTTGTTATTTCACATTTACAGTCTGCACTCCATAACTTAACAGATTCATGCAGTTTGTCTCCTAAAAAGAGAGTCATGAAGTTGGAGAGACAAGGTGGGTGAGGTAACATCTTTTATTGGATCAACTTCTGTTGGTGAGAAACACAAGCTTTCATGTGTCACAGAGTGCTTGTCTCTCTCACCAACAGAAGTTGGTCCAATAAAAGATATTATTTTACCCACCTTGTCTCTCCAATTTCCTTGGACCAATACTACTACAACAATACTGCAGAGTCATGAAGTCGTATATTCTAGATAGACATGTTGGTTACTGAAACTTCAAGCTCTTGTATGAAATTTTCAAATGAAGAATACTTTGTTCCTTTCTTTTCTGAAAATGTTTTAAATACGGTAAACAATCAGAATAAACTCATAGTGCTTTTTTTTTTTTTAATATCTCCTACATCAATTTGTTTTAAGGGTAGTCCATCCCTGAAGAAATCATAGACCTATAGCCTATATAAGGTCAGAAGAGACCATCATGATCATTTAGTCTGACCTCCTGCACATTGCCACAGGAGGCCACAGAACCTCACCCACCCACTCCTGTAATAGTCCCCAAACCTCTGGCTGAGTTACTGAAATCCTCAAATCATGATTTAAAGACTTCAAGTTACAGAGAATCCACCTTTTACAGTAGTTTAAACCTGCAAATGACCTATGCCCCATGCTGCAGAGGAAGGCGAAAAAAAACCAGGGTGACCCGGGGGAAGATTTCTTCCTGACCCCAAATATAGCAGTTAGACCCTGAGCATATGGGCAAGACCCACCAGCCAAACACCTGGGAAAGAATTCTCAATAACAACTCAGAGCCCTCCTCATCTAGTATCTCATTTTTCCTTCCTTTATGTGATATTTGTCTCAATTTTAAAATAATTCCTTATGTAGACCATGTTTGAAAGCACTATTTTTTTATTTTTGATATTACTGAGATCTGCTCTTCTCATCTGGTTAAGTTTAGGCTTTTAAAGATTTTTTTATCTCTGTATCGATTTCACTGTACACACAAACTGACAAAAAGTATTTCCATCAATAATAACTGAAATTTACAGAAAGTCAAAGTAGAAAAATCCTGCTTGGGAACTCACTAGAGTTTCATTTAAGGGTATTTACTTTATATATTTTGACAAGTGATGTTGAAAATGTGTCTTTTAATGGTTATAAAGCTTTATCTTTTTGAATCTCAATGTCTGTTGCCATTAAATAATTGTCAGATTCCGCCCCCCCCGAATAATTTCCTACAACTGTGTAAATTTAAACCAATAAAAAGAGAAAAAAGACTTAAAAATAAACTTCAATATTATCTACAGAAATTATTTTAAAAAATTTAATTCTGCCAACCCTACATACGTTCAATTACTATGTACATTTTAAAATAACAGGTATTGTTTTATGGGTGCTGGAATTTTGAAATATGGAACAGAATTATATACTGAGATTGTGTTTGTCAGTTTCAGTTCTTACACCCAATGGTTTCTCTTGATTAGAGATCCATTCTAGTTCTGCCTTGATTTATGCTGCCCGTAGTATCTCTTGAAATTTAGTAGCACCAGACCTCCCATCTCACTTGGTCATCCCAATCATTCCATTTTGATTCATGGTTTCTGGTATAACCATCAAAATCTCTGCATAATTTTTAATTTTGTGGTAAAAATTTTTTTCCAGTCTGTAAAGGGAATCATGGAAAATGTACACAGAACCATGGGTAGGACATTCATTTTAAGTACTTTAATTCTACCAATCAATGTCGTTGGTAATCATGTCCCTTTGCCTATGTCATAGTAAATAATTTTCATTAATGGCTCAATATTTAGTTTCAACAGCTCCATCACTTTAAGTGATACATTAATGCCTAAATATCTAATTTTATTATCCACTATTTTCAGTGGATATTATTCATTTCAGTATCTCTGATTTAGAATAGTTTAGTCTGTACCTTGATTCCTGACCAAACACTTCAATTATTTCTAGTAATACTGGAAATGTATATCTTGTATGAAAAGCATAAGATTGTCAGCGTATAATGAAACTTTGTTTGCTATTCACAATACATTTATTACCTGAATTTCTTCTGTGCCCCTGAACTTTTGCGCTAATGGTTCAATAATTAAGTGAAATAAGGTTGATCAGAGACATCCTTGTCTTGTTCCCCTGCGTAATGGTATCAGCTCAATCTTTGTAACACTTCCCCAGATATATGACAGAGGGTTTTTATAGACTATTTTAATGTACTCCTGAAAGTATAAAACATTTCTCTTACATTCTTAATAAAAATGGACATTCTACTGTTAGTCCCATAACATTCTGGGGGCACCAGATTGTCTCTGACTCTATTTTACCCATTTTTCAGAATATTCAGTACTGTCTTTCCCTTGTAATACCTTTCCCATCTTTTCCCACCATAACCCCCAGATATCTGTATCTATACAGTATTTGTTTATCAGCTACCCTTCAATTACATTCAATATCACCCCTAATTATAACAACCTTGATTTATACATTTCAAACAATCTAGTTTCCATTTTCTCTTTATATGTTGTGCTATATTTTCTGATATCCTTAATAATTACAAACATTAACTTTTGTACCATTATTTGTTGAAAACTCTTACCTAACAATACTCCTTCTAATACATGTAATATAAAAAATACTCTATATATGTTTGCCATCAAGGCAGTACTTTTCTTACAACACATAAACCACTGTATTTTACCATATTCAAAAATCATTCCAGTTCCCCTTCCCCGATATTTAGCAAGTCCTCACTTGAGATATACTTATCCTGAATCTAATCAGTTCCCTCTACTACTTCATCTACCACATTTGGCTCTGAGACTGAGGTCAGGAACTTTTGGGCTTCCCCATGTGTAGAAAATATGGGTTTGACCCAGCTGACATATTTTTGAGATTGCTGGAAACATCAGGCAAATTTAAGCTTTTCCTTGGGAGCTCTTTGCAGACTTTTGTAAATTAAGCCATTGTCCGCCATATATCCATACAATAATCTTCACAGAAGAATCCTCTCCACTCTTAATTCTGTCAACTTCCTGGCTGTATGTGAAGAATCAAAACCAGGTCTTCTGAAGTTGTGTAGTCATACTATGACTGGATGTAGTCTAGCTGGATTTCTGTTGTGTGCTGGTATGTCGATCCAGTGTACCCTTTCAATCAAAGCTTTAAGGAGCCATGTTTCTAAGTATCATAGGGAGTATTTGCCTTTGGTCCTCATTGGCAGTCCTCGAATCCGATTTCCCATATCATCTGTTTTTTCGGCCAGTGTTTTAACGTGAGATTCCAGACCACAATTCTCTCCACCCAACCTTGCACGTTTCTCCTCAGTGTTGATAATTTGAGAGTCCATGTCTGTAATGGCTACCACTAGATCATTTTACTACCCACCGTGGACACTTTGTCATTTAACTTTTCTTTGAACTTGCTGAAACAGGTTTCTAGCACAACATTTAATCTGAAAGTAATCTGTACTACTATTTTACTAGCTATCCCCACAACTGCTGATTCTTCTGACTCCTACTCCTTGGCTTTTTGTTGCCCTCTTTTCTTTTAATCTCTCTCTCCCTTCTTTGTGTTTTTCATCCAGAGCTCCCACCCATTACCCAAATTTCTGGGATACACACATTAACTACAAGTTTAGGAAGAAGGATGGGGAGAGACAGCCCTCAGTTCCTGTTCATTCATCTTCTCAGCTTCCTGGCAAAAGAGACAAACTTGTCTCCTGCTGCCATGTTACCAGTGTGCTTGGTTGGGGGAGAGGAGTGGGGGTTAGATGGCCTCAGGCCTGCAGCTTTGACATCTTCTGGCAAGGGAGGAGGATGGGCCGCTGTAACAGAATGCCTCCCTATAGTCACACACTACACATCTTTGTAATAATCTTTGTATAAAATATGCCTTGTAAGGTATCATCTGAAAACTAATAACTCCCTGGTCTATAATATCAGGATGGAATGTGCATAACAACATTATATGGAAAGTTATAGACTCCCCTTGAATGATGTTGGTAGCACATGTTCAAACCCATGTAACTCCAGTTAAGCAGGATGGGGCAAACAGGTCTTAAAGAAAGGACTGTGTGTTTACCTCAATTCACATATAAGTTAAAAACAGGGTCCTCAGAAAGTGAAAGGGGGAAGACAGAAGACAAGGAAAATCCACATTTCAGCAAACAGAGGTGAGACAAAACAGTGTGCAACCTCTTTCACCACCACAGACCATTGTTGCCTTCTTTACTGTTTGAATGAACTTTAACGAGGGGTAATCCTCAGGAAAATGCATTTCAAAGGGTGACTGAACTATAGAAGTGAGGGGAAAAACACCCCAAGTTAGCTTGCCCTGTCCATCTCTCTCTTTTTCACCTAAGATGACAAAAGAAACAGACAATGGACTTTAGGAGCAGATTCTGACCTGGGAGCATGTGATCAGAATTTTATGTGAACCAAGTCTAGTTTGATAAATTTAACACTAGAAAACATTCTACCTTTATTTCTCTAGAAACCATTTCTGACTTTAACACCCTATACTTGCACTCACTTTGTAGTTAAATAAACTTGTTTTATTCTTCAATTAAAACTAATCCAGTGTTGTTAATTGTTTGGGTAACTCCATTTAGGATAACAGACTGTTGTATACTGATCCCCTTAGAGGTGCAACTGGCTTAATATATCTGGACTGTCCAGAAGAGGGTTCCCAAACCTGAGCCGTCTTTTGAGGGTGACAGATCTGAGGAATTGTCACAGATTGAAGTGTCAGTAGAGGAGGTTTTGGAATTAATTGAGAAACTTAACAGTAACAAGTCACCAGGACCAGATGGCATTCACCCAAGAGTTCTGAAAGAACTCAAATGTGAAATTGCAGAACTATTAACTATAGTTTGTAACCTGTCCTTTAAATCAGCTACTGTACCCAATGACTGGAAGATAGCTAATGTAACAGCAATATTTAAGTCTAACGTCAGTACCAGGCAAACTAGTTGAAACAACAGTAAAGAATAAAATTGTCAGACACATAGAAGAACATAAATTGTTGCGCAAAAGTCAACATGGTTTCTGTAAAAGGAGATCATGTCTTACTAATCTATTGGAGTTCATTGAGGAGGTCAACAAACATGTGGACAACGGTGATCCAGTGGACATAGTGTACTTAGATCTCCAGAAAGCCTTTGACAAGCTCCCTCACCAAAGGCTCTTATGTAAATTAAGTTGTCATGGGATAAGAGGGAAGATCCTTTCATGGATTGAGAACTGGTTAAAAGACAGGGAACAAAGGATAGGAATAAACGGTAAATTTTCAGATGGAGAGGGGTAACTAGTGGTGTTCCCCAAGGGTCAGTCCTAGGACCAATCCTATTCAACTTATTCATAAATGATCTGGGAAAAGGGGTAAACAGTGAGGTGGCAAAGTTTGCAGACAACACTAAACTGCTCAAGATAGTTAAGACCAAAGCAGACTGTGAAGAACTTCAAAAAGATCTCACAAAACTAAGTGATTGGGCAACAAAATGGCAAATGAAATTTAATGTGGATAAATGTAAAGTAATGCACATTGGAAAAAATAACCCCAACTACACATACAATATGATGGGGGCTAATTTAGCTACAGCTAATCAGGAAAGAGATCTTGGAGTCGTCATGGATAGTTCTCTGAAGATGTCCACGCAGTGTGCAGCAGCAGTCAAAAAAGCAAACAGGATGTTAGGAATCATTAAAAAAGGGACAGAGAATAAGATGGAGAATAACTTATTGCCTTTATATAAATCCATGGTACGCCCACATCTTGAATACTGAGTGCAGATGTGGTCCCCTCATCTCAAAAAAGATATACTGGCATTAGAAAAGCTTCAGAGAAGGGCAACTAAAATGATTAGGGGGTTGGAACGGGTCCCATGTGAGGAGAGATTAAAGAGGCTAGGACTTTTCAGCTTGGAAAAGAGGAGACTAAGCAGGGATATGATAGAGGTATATAAAATTATGAGTGGTGAATATTGGAACTAGGGGCCACCAAGTGAAATTAATGGGTAGCAGGTTCAAAACAAATAAAAGGAAGTTCTTCACACAGTGCACAGTCAACCTGTGGAACTCCTTGCCTGAGGAGGTTGTGAAGGCTAGGACTATAACAGGGTTTAAAAGAGAACTGGATAAATTCATGGAGGTTAAGTCCATTCATGGCTATTGGCCAGGGTGGGTAAGGAATGGTGTCCCTAGCCTCTGTTTGTCAGAGGGAGGAGATGGATGGCAGGAGAGAAATCACTAGATCGTTACCTGTTAGGTTCACTCCCTCTGAGGCACCTGGCATTGGCTGCTGTCGGTAGACAGGATGTTGGGCTGAATGGACCTTTGGTCTGACCCAGTATGGCCATTCTTATGTTCTGATGACAGTGCAGAACACATGTTTTGGGGGGAAATCTGGGACTGGGAGTGTGTTGAGGTCACCCTGCAAGTAGTAACTAAGGCTGCTGGAAGTCAGAATGTGGCTGGTATTTACTAACAGGTTGCTGGGGTCAGAGTTGCTAGATCAGGGAGGTAGCTTTACACAGATACTTAGGGTGTGACCTGCATGCTGTTTGGCTGTTTGGGAGGTGCCCAGGTTGAGAGCTACAACAAAGCATGGTGAGGCACCTCAGGCAGCAGAGCAAGAGCGACATAGCCCCTCACTGGTCTGGATTGCACCCATTCCTTTTCTCGTCTTCCCAACAAATGAAGTTTGTCTCCAGCAACTGTGCTACCAGTGAGTTCAGAGAGAGAAAGAGAGGTGTGTGCAACCACTGCCTTTCACGCTATATACACCGGCAATGAGGCAATGACCTCTCACTCACCTCTCCAACAATACTGATGCCATTCCGCCAGTGGGTGGGGCAGGGAGTCCCTCAGTCCACTCTCATTGTCATATCCACTCTTGCCACTTTCTGCCCTATTCTCACTTGCCCCCTGTTCTTCTGGGCTCCTCCAGGTCTTAAGCTTAGGTATAGGATCTAGTGGGAGGCTTTGCTGAGAATGCTACTGGTAATTAGGGAAGGGACGAATGCGAGCTCATCAAGTGTGCTTCCTCACTTGGCCATGACAGGCATATCACCTCCTAGCCCTCATGGTTGTGAAGATAACCTTGAAAATATTAATGTGGTGTAAACTAATGCAGCAAAGTTTGCCTGAGTCTGAAACAATAGCTCTGATAGGTGGGAATTGCATCATGCATTTCAACTAGGGCCCCATGGACCAGTGAGCCAGAGAATTTGGCATTTTTCCAAGTTGACACAGAATTTAGCACTTTTGCTGTGGAATTTGCTATTTTTCTGTAGCCAGGTGGCTATCATTTCCCCCAACCTCTCTGCCTTGTTAGGACCTGCTTGCAGCTGCCTCTTTCTCTTCACATTTGTCCATAAGAGTGAGTTAAATCTGACTACAGTGCCTGAAGCCAGAACCAGAGTCCACAACTCAAAAACACCTTTTTTTGTGCATGCATAAGCAGAAGGGGAACAAGGGGAAACCATCACAATCACTCAATGTCATGGCCTGACTCCTATCTTCTTGGTACAACAGGAAACCATAGACAACAATGCTTTTCAGTCACAGAAGCAACAAGCCAGAGTTAATCATTTCTTAAGTTGCTGGGAGGCCTAGTGGGACCAAAATGGCCAGCTGACTCTAATCTAAAACCAGAAGACCATTCATAACTAACAAATATGACCAACTCCAAGGAAGACTATAACCCAGACCGGAACCTACCTAATAAATCACTAATGATGAACTGTATCTGGAATTGAATAGATACTGCTTCTCAATCTCCTGCTCCGGAAAGAGAAGTTTGTGACTTGGTGGTAATTGACATGAATAATGTTTTTTCTAAAAGATATGCTCCAGGAATTATTTTAGGGAAGTTCTCTAGCCTGTTGTACACAGGAGGTCAGACTGCATAATCAATGGTATATGGTTGCCAATTTTCTAACTGCACAAACCGAACACCCCTGCTCACCCCCACGCCACATCCCTTCCCTGAGGACATGCTCCTGCCCCAGCCCCTCTCTGAGGCCCTGCCCCCAACTCACTCCAGCCCACCTCCTACCCTCACTCACTTTCACTGGGTTGGGGCATGGAGTTGTGGTGAGGGCTCTAGCTGGGGATGAGGTCCCCAGGATGGGGCCATAAATGAGGTGTTCGGAGTGTGGGAGGGGGCTCTGGACTGAGGCAGGGGGGTGGTGTGAAAGGGGGTGAGGACTTTGGCTGGAGGTGGGAGGGCAGGGGTGCGGGCTCCGACTGGGGCTGTGGGCTTGGGGGTGGAACTGGGGATGTGGGGTTTGGGGTGCAGGAGGAGTCTCTGGGCTAGAGCCGAAGGGTTTGGAGTGCGGGAGGGGATTGGGGGGGGTGGACAGGGGGTTGGAATGCGGGCTCTGGGATGAAGTTTGGGCTCCAGGAGGAGGCTCAGGGCTGGGGTAGGGGGTTGGGGTACAGGCTCCAGGGGGGAGTTTAGGTGTAGGAGAGGGTTCTGACCTGGGGCAGGGGGTTGCGGTGTGGGTGGGTGTGCGGGGTCTGGGAGAGAGTTAGGGTGAGGGAAGGGATTACGACTTGGGGTAGGGGTGCGGGATCTGAGAGGGAGTTAGGGTGTAGGAGGGGGTTCCGACCTGGGGCAGAGGGTTCAGGTGTGGGCTCCGTCTGGGCGGCACTTACCCCGGGCGGCTTCCAGTTGGCAGCACAGTGGGGCTCTACCTTGGCTCTGTGTTGCTCCTGCACCCCAGCAGCTCCCATTGACCATGGTTCCTGGCCAGTGGGAGCTGCAGAGCCAGCGCTCGCGGTGGGGGCAGAGCACGGAACTTCCCTGGCAGGCCCTGCGGCCTTGGAGCCACAGGGACATGCCGGACACTTCCGGGAGCTGCGCGGAGCCAGGGCAGGAAGGGTAGCCTGCCTTAGCCCCGCTGTGCCACTGACCAGACTTTTAACAGTTGAAAACCAGATGCCTGGCGACCCTACAATGGTCCCTCCCGGCCTTAGAAACTATGAATCATTCCAGAGTCAAGAGTTTTTCTTGAAGAGAAAGAATATTTAAGGACCACTGACATTCTCCCCTGGTTGAGAGACATTAGTAATGCCTGTCAATAATGACATCACATCTACACTAATGGTTTTCATAAACAGTTTAAGATCCTAAATATTGTATATACTCTTAAAAATTAGAAACAAACATAGGCAAAATAGCTGAAAATCATTTTCTCCATCATCTCCCAAGACACTGAAGAGACTTAAGTCTTTAGGTCTAGCAAGAAAAATACAAATACTGTAACTAAACAGGTAAAACAACTGTACTAATATATGTAAACATATAAGGGAAGCAAAATATATATTTTTAAAAGACAAAAATAATTGCTCAAAAGATGAAAACATCATGTGTATAAATTCCCGGAAAAAGGGAAAATACAAATGCAAACAGCCAGTAACCACACAGCTTAAATGAAACTAGTAAAATGCTCTTTATTATCCAGAACGTTTTCATTGCCATTTCTGGATTTTCCAGGATTATAAAATGTATTCGGGCCATTTTGGTATCATCCATTCTTTTGCTTCAGTTCCCAGCCACAATAAAAATAACCATTTGTAAGATCTCACCCATTATATTGTTTTATTTTCTGTACATTTTTTAAAGTTCACAACTGTTTTATATCTTCATATATTGACCTCACTTCCTTTTGGTTAGATTGTGTTTTTGCCTTTCTGAACTGCTTCGGTTTAAGGTTTTTTATTAGTAGTAAACCTTAATAGCTTTACTCAAATAGTCTTGGAGAACTGTGATCTCCAGGATGAGCATAGAAAGTATGTACTATTGCAATTCCTCAGTCCACATCAGTTTTTAAAACCTCTCTCAGAACGTTTTTAAACAAATATTGGCACTGTTGCTTCATTTTTCTCCTCCTCTTTGGGGTTTTCAAAAATGCAGATATTTTTGTGGTTTTGGTTCTCTTTTTCCTTGCCAAATTTTACTCAGCTTGTTTTTCTCCTTCCAACACTATTTTTTTAAACTTTTTTTAAACTTTCAAGAGGTCACCTCCCAATGTTAAAATATGAGGCTCTGCTCATTCCATTCTTTTATAAGTTTAGATTGCCATGTTCAGAGTACTTATCCTTTTATATCCACAAAAACAATGCCCACTTGTCTGATAAATTCAGTACTGATGACTGACTTTCTCTAATTCCCACATTCATTTTTCAGTGAGTCTGCGAGCTACTACAACATTGGACATTTTTATCTCAGCCTTATTTCCTCCTTTTGTGAGCAAGGTGTTTTTGCTACACCTTATGATTGTATGTTCTGTGGAAACATTGGCTAGGATATGATTGGGAAGCAGCAGCAGCATGTAACTAAGTAGATTGCCCTCATTTGAATTATTAGAATAAAAGGCTATTTATAGATGTGCAAACAGTCTTCTTGAACAATATAATCCTGGTCAAAATAGTTCACTCACATATCACTAAAAAGAAGATCCTAATTATTCTAAAGCCATAATTTCTAACTTAGCTGTCATTGTGAAACATTGATGTAGGGTACAAAACAAGTGAATAATTGTTACTGACTTTGGGTGTTACTGTCCTTTCAAATACTGTGGATTCTAAAGAATGATTTTATAGTTTAATTTGTGGGCATTACACATCTGTGTGCATATGGAGCTTTTCCCCTCTGTATGATCAACACACATATCACTAGTGCAGATAATTCTTGGAATGCTGGGTATGGTATGAAATTCCTGGAAACTCTTAGTATCACCAGGAAAAGATGGAACAGTATTGGACACCACTACCTCAGGGAAGGTAAACACGTGGTGTTTTTGTCTCCTTTTCCAAATCAAATTCTAACAGTAAATCCTTCAGACAGACCTTTAGGAGGATCTTCAGCTTAAGAATTCTGGAGGAGGCTATGTGATAACAGCACATGTGAAGAAGGAGAGGACAACTGGACCCAGATAATGGCATAAAAGGCTATATGGCGCATGGTCAAACTTTCAACAGAGGGGTTGAGGGAAAGGGCTGTCATTGACAAAGTGCAAAACAGAGAGGGTTGAGGAGGATTAGCTCAAAACGAAGCAAGTTGTGTTCACACCCCAAAAGGATCTTGTACTGGGGTCAAGAGTACAACATTAAGTTGGACTCAATTCTGGTCAGAAATTTGAAAAGATCAGACATTTCAGTTGTCACTAAACATTCAGTGCTGTGAGGATGACTTCAACGGGCTAGTGGTAGGTGCTAGAGTTGGTATCAGTAAGGCTGCATGTCTGTCACAGACGTCACGGATTCCATGACTTTCCACAGCCTCCATGACTTCCGTAGCTACAGCAGACAGTGTGGCTGACCCTGGGAGCCGGCTGCTCACGTGGCCTTGAGGAAAGCCACATAGACCGCTGCTGGAGCAGCCCTGCAACCAGCCGCTCGGACGGCCCCACAGTCAGGCACATCGGCCACTGCTGGAGTGCCCCAGGGCCAGCCGCACCAGCCGCTGCTTGGGCGGCCCCGGGCAGTTGGCCCCAGCCGCTGGCCCCGGAGACAGCCTGAGTAGCAGTTCTGGAGGCAGCTGGAGCAGCATCCATGGGGGAGGCCAGAGCAGCCGCTGCTCGAGCGGCCCCAGACAGCTTGCCCTGGGCACTGCCTGAGCAGCAGCCAATGTGACTGGCCCTGGGAACCACCTGAGCAGCGGTTCCGGGGGTGGCCGGAGCAGCGGTTGGTAGGCGGCCTCAGAGGTGGCCAGAGCAGCAGCCTCGGAGTAACCGCACCAGCTGCTGCTCGGTGGTTCCTGGCAGCTGGCCCTGGGGTCCGCCTGAGCAGCAGCCGGTGGGGCCAGTACCAGGGCCCCCCACAGCAGCGGCGCCCCTGGGCAGCTAACATTGAGTCAGGGGTATTTATAGTAAAGGTCATGGACAGGTCACAGGCCTGTGAATTTTTGTTTATTGCCTGTGACCTGTCCATGACTTTTACTAAAAATATCCCATGACTAAATTGTAGCCTTAGGTATCAGTCCACACCATGCAACTCAACTACACTGAACACTTCTGCTTCAGCATCACATTTTATGAATCACACCTGATGTTATTTCCAGATCCTTCCCAAGGATTTATTTTTCTTTTATCCCTTAGATAATATTGTGTCCAAGTGGGAATTTGCAGTAATATTTTTATTAATGATATGCATGGCAGTGACTTACTTGCCTAGGGATTGCTACTCAGCAGATGCAAAAGGGTTTAAAAGCTGCTCTTGGGGCAGAGCAGGATACATGAGATGTGTGTGTCATGTAGCTCTACTGTCTGGGGCAGTATGATTGGGTCATTAAAGGACTGGCTGACATGAAGGATCCAGAAAGACAATGGGAACCCCAAGGACTGAACAATTGACACCTAACAACAGTAAATTTCAGCAGGCCGAACTTGTGAACTTGGCACAGATCCTGCAGGAGAACAATGAACTGAAAGTCGTCAGATGACTGTGTTAAGAGTTGGCCTTTGGAGAGACACAGAAGCTCTCACCTGGGACTGAGACACAGCAAGGGTGCATGCCAAAATGGATTCCACTTCACTGTAGCTGGTTAGAGCCCTGACAATGGATATCTGTCTTAACCTTTGCTTCTCTGTGCTAACCTAAGGACTTTCCAATGCTGCATTCCAGTTGACTAAGTGTGTCCACACTGCAATGTAAGCTCAGGCTCGGACTTGGGCTTACACTCAAACTGTAACCCCTCTTCTGTCAACACACAAATTTCTTGGACTCGGGATTATACCCAGGTCCTAGGATACTGCCAGGGTCCAAGCCCAAGTCAAGGTGGGACCCAGGGATTAAACCCTATCGTTTTGCAGTACAGACACATCTCCCACGGACTCAGGTCTTTGGAGTCCGCCAAAAATATCCCAGACTGCTATGGGCCAACTTCCTTTGTCCCCTCTCTCCCAAGAATCATCAATAGACTCCGGGGAAACAGAAGCACCCTCTGCCTTTCTAGAACAGCAGTTTGGCATTTAATCCTTCCATTTTATTCTGACTGCTGAGCTGCAAACACACCTTAGGAGAACCTTCTGCGTTTGCAATGGATTGCAACCAGAAAAAAATCCTTTAGAAAGCATGTTGCATCATGGTCGTGGGAGCACAGCCAGATTTTGGTTAATCTCTGGTGCAAGGTCAGCCAAACAATTGATTTTAGTAAGAGTACCAGGAATGACCATGCACACCAGAAAACAGTGAAGAAACTGACAGTGTTGGAAATTTACCAGGCTGATGACTAGTGCAGGGAATGGGTTAAGCAACTCAGGACTGAGTATCAGAAAACCAAAAACCGGAATCACACTTCTGGCAACTCACCAATACCATGCTCATTTTATGACAGGGTGCTGGGGGCTGCACCGAACATGAGCTGGTGGTACACAATGACTTGGTCAGCCGCAATGGCAACCTGCTGGCTCCAGAAGCCAGTATGGGAACAAATGGTAGCCAGCAGCAGGCACTGAAAGAGGCAAATGAAGTGAGTCTGCTGATGAAAACAGATCCAGAGGAGGCTTTGCCTCAGGAGCAGCTGCAGTACACCCCAAGGCCCTACTTGGAAGAGCTTTTTGATGCACCCCTGGAAGAACAGCCCACTGTGAAACCAGCAGCAGAAATGGAACAGGAAGAAGCTGCCCTGGACCCTGATAAGTTTCTAGTTCCCATTTCTGGGTTTACTAATAGGAATGGGAGGGATTTCCATGCTATGCTCCAATACAAAAGACATTATATAAACCCCAGGCAGCAGTGTGTATCTGCTAATGGATAACAGGAAATGCAAACAGTAAAACAAGCATGTAAAAGTGAATTTTTTTAATGGCAAGGTTCACATTTTTGCTACTATATTCCAGTCTATTAAAATAAGAACCTTACATTACCTTCTCTGTACATATGCTGCTAAAAGGTTCAAATATAGTCATTTTCAAATGCAGTCCATTTCTGTTAAATGTAGTCCATGCATTCCATGGGTGGCAAAATCATTAATCCAGAATATAACCAGTCCCTTGAATTCAGTCTAGAAATTTGCCAGCGGGGCAAGGGAAAGGGAAATGGCAATGGAGTTCTGTGTGTTTGCATGCAGTCCTAAAGGCTGCATCGTAAGCTGTGGAGAAGCACTAAGCCATGTGGATTATCATGTTGATTCCCTCATGAATTCTGACCAAATCCTGGGTGCTGAAAGCTTCAAACTCTTCCAGTAGCAGGAACTCCAGATAGGTAGGCACATTTCAGGAATGGGCTTATTTTTCAGGGCCACCTCAGTAGCTCATTAACCCACTGCACTTGTAGATGTTCTGTTTAGTCACCAATTGGGCACCATAAGAACTGTTATGGTCTCCAACATATGCAATGCCTGAAATGATAGAAAAAGCTTAGGTAGCACAGTGTGGCCACCAACCTACACCCAAACTCAATTTTTGGTGGCGAACCCTTCAAAGTTGTAATTTTTAACTTACCATTCTCTCAGCACTTCCTTCACTGTGATTAACCTGGCTGTGTCCAGGGAGCTTCTGTGGTCTGAAGCAGCCGTCTGCCAACATAGTGAAGTTCAGTTGTAAAAAGTAATGTTTTCTGTCCTTGAAATTCCAGAATGACTTTTTTCTGTGCTCCTGCACTGAGCTACTTTAGACAATAACCCTTTGTGTCTTGTTCTACTCCAGGCTCCTTCATCTCTACAAGCTGCAATACCTCCAAAGCTTGCCCACACTGCAGAAATCTGGCTCCCCGTACCTTTGTGGACTGTTCCAAGAGGGAGTGTTTTGTGGTTAACTTATTGCTGAAGTTCTGGACAGGGCCACCAAGCAAGCTGAGTACCAAAAGCAGAGGGACTTGTGGTGAGAGGAAAGACATGCCGAGCAGAAAGGCTAAGGCTGGCTTCACAGCTTGAGGACAGAGTAGCAGTGTGGAGTAAACACTTGCTTCACAGTTTCTGGAACAGTAGCGGCAATTAAGGGAGGAAGATATAGCGCAACAGAGAGAACAGTTAGAGCAGCAGCTGTCTCTTATGACCACAAGAATGCAGATTCCTGCTGTGCTTGCACCATGGGCTGCATCCCCTCTGCAGTACGCTGCATTCCAGGAACAGCTTGGACAACTCCATGGCTGGGAGGCCCATACAATCAGGCCCTATAAGCAACCTCATGCAGGTCTCAGTGCTGAAGACCTCTAGTGTGGGTGCCACCACCCACCTGCCCCAGCACCAAGTACATGGCAAACATGGAAAGAAGGGAAAGGAGAATGCAATAGTAGGGGGGGGCTTGTACATAGTGTCACTGTTTTCATTTATTTTATGCACTTTGTTCTTGGTTATGTTTAAAGCTTTTGGTGTTTTGGTGTGCTAATGGCAGCTAGCCTGCCAGGCAATGGTTTCATATTGTACTTTTCCAATAAATGTGTAAAAATAAAGGTTTTTATTTTATAAAGAAATATTACTGCCATCACTGCAATACATCATATAGGTGTATTTCAGATAATAAAGGTATACACATGATCAGGGACAACTGGGAAGTTGTATGCAAAATCCATGTCTCAATATAGCTGTATATATCAATCCACACATTAATTACTGACATCAGTCCATACTGTTTCTGCCACCCGCCCCTCATTTCATAAGTGGTCATGTCATTCATAAGTACAATGCATGGCAATCAACTTCCCATCCCCCCCTCAAGGAATCAACGCCCCCTCCCAAACACACACATTCATAAAGGTAGTATTCTCCCTTTTCTGTTGGCCCATGCAAGTCCATAACATGGGAGCACAAAACATCCCTGATTTCTGTTGCCTGGGGGCATCCAGCTCCAGGTGTCGTGGGTGTACTTTCTGGTTGAGTGTACCAGTTCAGTGGCCTCTCACTGATAGGTCCAATCAGGGGGAAATGGGTCACTTTTGGCTTCACAAAGATTGTGAAGAGCACATGGTGCTGTGGAGAGCATTAATGACATTAGAATCCAAATGGGTGTGTAGACATTGCCAGTGGGATTTCAATCTACCAAATTCACATTCAACCACCATTCCACACCTGCTGATAGTGTAATTAAACCTTCTTTTGCCAGGGCCTCTGAGATCAGGGTACAGTTTCAGAAGCCAAGGCAAAGAGGGTACATGGTGTCCCTCAGTATAATAGTAGGGACAGTAACTCCATTTATGACAATGTCATGTGATGGGAATAGTGTCCCAGCCTGTCCATGAATGTAGACTTCTGGTTGGCAGAAAACCTTGGCATCATGAACTTTTCCATTGACATTCATAAATTGGCCTCTTTGGTCCACAGGGGCCTGCATAAGTACAGAGTCAACCCTGTGGTTTATGTACTCATGTTCTTCTTGAAGAGGGCAAACTATGGGCACATGGGTCCCATCCATCACCCCAGAGCAGCTTGGAAACCCCATTCTCGCCGCAGTTACTTCGGGAATATCTTTTATGTCTGCCACCTTGGGGTAAACCACATGCCTGATTGCCTCAGAAACCTTCGCCACCACTTTACCCACAGTCGTCTTTCCAAAACCAAACTGGTTGGCAATGGGCCTATAGCAGTCTAGGGTAGCCACTTTCCAGATGGATATAGCAACCTGCTTCTGGACCAGCATGGTCACCCTCATGCTGTGTCTTTACACTGGGAAGGGTTGGGGTAAGCTGCTCACAAAGCTCCAGAAATGTATCTTTCTTCATGTGTAAGTTCTGGACATACTGCTGGTCATCCCCTTGTAGCCCTGCTCCAGGAGCATCAGGCCATATTGGGGGCATCAGCCACTATACCAAGTCTCATAAGCAGCATCAGCCACTTTGAGTCTGCAATGTCTGTGTCCTCCTCCTGTTCCACCATTAGCTCTGTCAGGTGCCTTTGGTGGGTCAGAGGACACCACCAAACTGTCCACTAGCATCCCACAGAAGTTCTGCCTGTCTCCTGAAACAGGTGTGAAAGCCCAAGGCAAGAGAAATTCTTGAAGTGTTGACTCCTCCATGTTGCTAGCTCCAGTTGCCGGAAGCACACAGACCAAAATGACGTGTTGACGGGCCAGTCAAACTTTCTGTAATATGCAACATGGATAGTCAAGTTTTCACACACTGCACCATAAACAAAGGGATAAAGCAGCCATATTTCAGGAGGGTGCCGGAACGTCTGGGGTCTGGCTGGCTGGACTCAGGCCTGTGTACTACACTGTTGACACCAGAGCCCTGGGTTTGGGCCCAGGTAAAAAAAATTCTTAACCTAGGGTTGGCAATATGTGTAGATGCTCAAGCCCTGGGTTCTCAAAGCCAGGGTTCGTTGACTTGAGTTCCACTAACCTTGGGCTTACATTGCAGTGAAGACATACCCTAATAAACCTTACTCAGTTTTGAAAGGCTGCCTGGTGTCACTGCATGTACTTGCTGAGGTGCATAGATCCCTGAAGAGGGCAAAAGGTCTCTGGAAAGGAGTCTACCTCAGTTGAGCTGGCTGGGTAGAGCTCATGGTATCAAACAGGAGTGTTGGAACCCAGAGCCTCTGTCTTGGAAGTGTTAAGGCTATATGGCCTACCATTAAGGAAGAGAGGGCTCTGTTAGGGATCTGGCACACTGAGGGGGTTTTCTCCAAGGGACTGTTTAAAAGTTGGGGCATAGCAAAAAAAAAAAAAAAAAAAAAAGCATTGTGGAGCTGTCAAATGCCAAGAGTACAAAAGGAGCAGACACAGATATACTTGTGCAGAGGGTGAAGATACCAAGGTAGTTATAAAATCTGGCATAAAAGCACTCCCAACTAGCAGCTGTAACTTGAGGATTAAGGAGGTATGTGATTCTCAGAATGTTCCTCTCCCAAACACAGCAACTACAATGAATGCTGGTCTTAGAGGAACAATGTATTCTACATTTTTGCAGAACTTGAGTGCTAATTTATCTCCTTTGGGGACCAACATGATAAAGAAATTTCTGAAAACCCAGAAGTTTACAATTATGCAAAATTTTAAAAATTATAATAAAATAGGACAATCAAACTTATGAATAAATATAAGAAAAATGTGAAAACTGAGTTTGGTGAAATATTAGCAGTTTCAAATAAAGACAGATAGTAAAAAAAGGAATTGAGGAATCAGGGTTCTTTCCGTCCTTCTATAGTTGTGGTCTTGATGCTGCACAGCAGATACATGGAGACTTGTAGCTTGAGCCAGGCTTATCGTATTTTAAGTCAGATTTAATCAGTGCAAGGCCCCCAAGAGCTATGATCTATGGAAGCAATTTGGAAGCAAGCTGAAGACAGCAATTTTTCTACTGCATAGGCTAACTTTTTCTAAATTATGCTGATACCATCCTTGCCTATATAATGTTTGACACCCGCCTCCCCCCAAAAAACCCCAACTAATTCTCTGTTGTGTTGACTAACTTCATGTATAAAAGTAAATGCACTTGCTTCACTAATCCCAAAATTTAGGACTACCTTTTGATCAATTTATTTCTTTGAGATTTTAGCTGTTTTTAAAACTATCACATTTGTTGTACAAAAATAAATGTAATACCTAATTTATAAAGACACATGATGTTAGATACCACATATATGAGATCATCCTTACCAATCCCTGATCCACAAAACTACTTCCTCCAATGCAATGTAGCCAAATGCATGAATGGGTAAAAAATTAAGGTTATGCATAATGTTTCATAATTGAGATCCACAAAACTCAGAAAATTCAAAGTTCTGTGGTTAGAACTTCAATTACACCACAGATCTGCTCATCTGAGAGTGGAGAGGGCAAAGATGGCCTTTGCTCTACTACCAGGAGCTGTTGGAGGTCTATTTGTGTCCAGTGTAATTCAGAGCTGTTTCAGAGCTGCTCTAAATTATGCCAGCTTGTAATGGACCCCAACAAACCATTATGATGACCAGAAATCATTGGAATGAAGGGCATTCCAGCTATACCTCCTTCCCCTGACTTATCCTTTAGTTGCCCATTTAAAACAACTCCATAGCCCATTTTGCACTGCTGGAGGAGTACAAAGAATGTCTAGCATGGGAAGAAAGCTGGACCATGGTTCCTACAGCAAAACTCAGTGGTATTTTCTGTTACTGTATATGCTAATTATTTTCATGCCTTATTGAATTGTGTGCAAGAAGACAAAGCAATGGATATTTTGAGACTCTGAGTATTCTGACATAAGTGCTAGTAAATTTCCAAACCATAACTAACACATAACTATATTTTGCATTTCATTTTCCTTGTTTTGCTTACAAGGGAAATAAAAATACGCATACATACACCTTTTAACACACATTTACCATATAAAGCACCTATCACACTGCAACTAAGCACTGCACAGTAAAATCAATGTAAAACATTATAACCACAATATGCAGAAATCAATATAGAATATAGAACCAAATGATTAACATGTGGAAACACCACATGATTTTATTTCAATGTTCTCAGTATGTAATCAGTCAAATAAATCACTCAAATAAACACAGCTGTATTTATGTATTTGTCCAACAGGGTCCTGGGCATGATTAGGCACTATCGTAATATAAATAATAATAATTGTATGTACAGATATTCAGATATACGGTTTGTACACTCATATTAATTTATCAGCTTCGTGTTTAATCTGAACCACTGTAAAGTCCAGGCTGCCTGGATCCGTGAACATTTTCTTAAGGTCCAATCCTGAGCCAGGCTTTACTCATGAAAACTACAAGGGAGTGATGGAAGGCTGGTGATAAGGGTGGAAGGAATCCTCAGTCTTAAACCAGAAAAAATTGCAGGGCATCCATCCAGCCCAGCCATGTTCAGCTACTTATAGGTATGGATGGGCAGTAGTACACATTACCTATTACTCTCGCCTGTATGCATTTGTAGCCATGTGGAAGTGTGCTATGTGCAGACCCACAGGCCATAACCTTCGGCATACTCATGACCTTCCCTGTGGTGAGCTGTGGAGCTTCAAATGTGCAGATTACTGCAGCACCTGTCAGGATGCAGAATTACTTTGCATGATCTCTTCTCTGTTTATTCCCACTCTCAGCCCCTCCAACACAGCAGAGATTCAGCTTCTTAGCAGCTGTTGGCTCTTACATGCCTGTGAGCAGGTGTGCTGTTCCCAAACTTCTTTCAAACATAATCCCTACATGATGTATGGTACAAATTCACCCTTTCCTAGGGTTTGATTTTATAAACACAGAAATTAGCAAAACAAAGTTCAGCTCAAACCTTCTCCTGGGCTTGGTTATTCCTAGCATTCCAACCTTGGGACTGTTGAAATCCACAGCCTAAATTCTCTCTCACTGGCCTAGATTCCCACCTTCCTTATACCCATGAGGGTAACAAGCCAACTGGTTCAGTGAGTTAACAAAACCCCTAAAATTGTATGGGAAAATATACTGTCTGCAGAATGACTAGTTCTAGCTATTGATATTAAGTCTCTGACTTTGATGAGCATTACATTCACTCTAAGAAAAGAATAAAAATGTACTATGCAATAATTTACATACTGTAGACCCAATTCTGAAAGGTGCTGAGCATCTTGTGTGTGCTGCTGAGCATCGTCAACTCCTACTGACTTCAATGGGAGCTGAGGGTGCTCAGAAACTCAGAGAAAGAACTCAGAATCTTGCAGGATTAGGCTGTGTTACTGAAAGACAAAGAAATCTGAACACACAAAAAATATTAAAATGTTTTGGTTATGTCAGAAGTTAAGAAACAAGAAAATTGATCTGTAGTGAAACGTCTTATACCCTTCAACATATGAGGGTATGCGCCTCTAAACTATTTGTGCCTAGGTGTTTGAGGACACACAGCATTTTCATTTTGTGATGATCTTTGCTTTTGTTTTATTACAGTAATGTTATTCTATTCTAAGTTTTATTTGTATGTGTGAATGTCAGTATTACTAATGGAATACTCTAATACAGGTCAGCTACATAAGGAAAATCTATCATAACTAAAGAGATTTGAATCAATTATTTGAATGTTTACAATCTATTAAAGAGCTTCTATTCTGTCTCCCATACACGTGCATTTTTTAAACACAATTCTGATTGCTAATTGCCATTCTCATGTGACTATTCTCAATCACTATACTCTATACACAAAAGTCTTGCTGTGCATGTGGCTCTGGATAAAATGTATTTTTGTTCATAAAGTCTGTCTTCAAATAAATGCCTATCCACTCATGCATAAAAAGAAATCCATGATAAGTCCAAGCTAAAAATAATTACCACTTCCCCCTCAACATTTTAGCACCAGGACAGGTTACTTTCATAGCAGTCTTTAAAAGAAAATCCAACACATGCCAGCTGACAATTGCAAACTAATCCCTAGCCTGCTTTCTATTTCTTTTTATGAACTGCAAAGCAAGGTCCAACAGACAGCCTCTGATGCATCTCAGGTCCAGTACATGCTTTTCAAACCTAATCAAGGGGGTGTAAAAATGTATATAAAAAGATGAAAGTGCCTTTGCCGTTATACATATGGCAAAAAAACAGGGAAAGGCTGAAAAAGAAGTGAGATGTTTCATAGGGGAAGGTTAAGTCTGATGCTAATGCTTATTTAAAATGGTGACAGTCTGGAGTAGTGAAGCCTTGCTGGGCTGCTTTAATTTCTCCCTGGAATAGCTCTCTCCCAACCTTCTGCAGCACATCAAAGTCTCTGGAGCTCAATTAAAATTGGATTATATTGAAATGCTCTATCTATGGGACTGTGTGCTCACTAACACTTTTCTCTCAGTAATACTCCAGATGACAGTTGCCCATCCCAATTTAAACAGTTGTCATAGAGACCATGAACTAAAGCAGCAGTAACTAACGATACAAAGGAAAGGTAAGTAGTAGGATTTCTGTGAATGAAAGGCTTGGTTTTCAGCAGCACTGTTTACACCATAAATGGCTAAATACACCAAATATAAAAGGCTGTAACACTCTAAGCAGAGAAGCAAAATAAATGAAATAGCACAGATTTTCATTTGTTCAACCCCCGCCCCCAATAACTAGACAAGTGTCTTGAATATGGACATATTTTAACTATTTAAAATATCCAGAATTAAATGACTCTCTCTAAGGAAAGCAGCAATCAGCAGGTAAGGTTGTAGACCGACTACTGACAATGGTCTGTAAATTAAAGATGCCAATAGCTACTTTCTAATTACAGGATCAACATGATAAGAATAATTACTAGGTAAAGTATTTAGGTTTTTTCAATAATTATAAAAGATTATTCATTTTTTAAGAAGTACAAAGGCTTTGTTTCCATGACTAAGTATAAAATTGGTAAACCTTTGATACAAATGTATAAAAATTATAAACACAGTTTGAATCCATTTAATTAATTTTGTTAGTAACACACAGAGAGCTATTCAAAATACAGCAACTACTGATAAAGTCTAGTGTTTTCAGATTACAGATCACAAAACAATTAAACCCAATTAGAAAGATATTCTAGTTGCATTTTGTTACATTCTATCAAAGACTGTCAATGCCACCAGCAAACTCTGGAAGCTTCCAAAAAGCAAAATAATGAAGACAGTTTAAATTTCTGGCAGCACCAGAGAGCAAGGTATTTAACAGTCTAGATTTCTTGTAATTATACTATTTTCTCATGTAGATGGCATGTTTCTGGCACTATAAAAGTCTTAACTTTTCTTGTAATTAGTTTACTGAGAGTCCCAAGGTTGTTTTTTTACTCCCATTGTTGTTGATCACAATGGAAATGAACAATTATTGGTATTTTTCTGTATTGCTCTATTTTTCTTTCAAGCCCTCAGTAAGCATGTTTCTTGCTCTCTTGGGAAGACAGTGTTAGGATTTTGAAGCTGCAACAAGGCAGAGTGCAAAGAGTGCAGGCCAAAGGGGATGAAAACAAAAATATGTCAGAAAATCTAAAAACTGCACAGATCAAAATTTGTCAAAACAAGGCCTTGGTTTAAACCAACAAGAAGGCCCCTTCAGCTTGGGCCTTGACAAAGCGCAGCCTTTCTTATTTTATTTTTATTATTATTTTTAGACCAGCTGCAGAAAACACCATCTAATGAACCTGTCTGGGGCTGCTGTCCCCATCCTGTCAGGCATGTCAGAAAATGACAAGCACTGGGGACAGGCCGCCGCCAGTCATAGACAGGTCTGCCAGCTGGAGAGTTCAGCCCCAATCTAATCACACCACCAGAAAATAACTTTCACGCTTTCAGCCTGACAGGATGGGCTCAAGAAAAATAATAATAAAAATTACAACAGAAATAATGCTTTTTGTTTCAATTACATACCTTTTCCACAAAGAAATTAAACAGAAGATACTACGAACCAGCATTTATATGGTATTAGGATTAGCAATTGAAAAACACAGAACAACTACATCAGACCCCAAAGTAACGGGCATATTTGGTAACACTCTGAAACAAGGCTGCACAGCATAGAGATGTCAGGGGTACAGGGCATTTATATGGTATTATACTAGAACCAGCCAACATTCATGCTGGTTCATATTAATGGAACCGTGTGCTCATGTCTTTATTAAAACAGAAGCACATGTACAAAAGTTAACCATAACTATCATACAAGAAGTCAAGATAAGACTATATATACTGTACCTATACCTACAATTGCCTCTCCCTCTCTTTACATGCACATGTGCATGTGTGTGAATGAAAACACACACGTGCTGTCACTGGTGAAGCTCAACTTTTGAAAATCTGAGACGACTCATATTTTTATAATTTCACCTTCTACAGACAATGTTTCTCCAAAAGCAAGGGTTCCTACCAGGAATGATGGCTTTTTGAGTATATTGCCACTGCAGATCCACACTCTGGGATGCAAATGCCCACAATGCCATTGATCAAAACATTCTGGAAAGTAATGGTTGAAAGGACCGTTTGAACTCCCCAAGTGGAACTGAACATTTACGCCTAGTAGTAAAAATGGGAGCAGAGTCCCTACCCTGAACATTCTCAGCTCTTTCCCACTCATTCAAAGATTCATTCAAAGACTCTGAAGAATTGAGGAATGAAGGTGGAGCATATCTCTTTAAGGTAATATACTCAGAGAACCACAGTTACAGGTAAGTAATGTTTCTTTCTACTTCAAAAATTGCCTCTGCTGATCACCATTCTGGGAGATTAATGAGCAGTAAACCCCCAAGAGGAAGAGCTGACAATTGTTAATTTAACAAAAATTACAGAAATGCTCTGTGCAAACAAGCCTTAGACTGAAATGCTGAATAAAAAGTGTAGTGCCTCAAACTATATGAACAGAGCAACATGCAGCCGTCTTGCAAATCTCTACTAAAGACATGTTGCAGACGTGCCACAGAAGCTTGCCTTGGAACTGGTGAAGCAGGGGTCTCAAAGAAAGAGACCAGCTAAAAAGCAACAGGTCAAATAAAATAATCCAGTTCGAAAATCTGTAGATGGAGATAGCTTCCAGTAGTCTTTAAACACAAAAAAAAATCTAGAGATTACTGAGTGTTCCCACTCTCAAACAGTAACTATATGCTCATTTAACATCTAATTCTATATATTTTAGCTTTTTCAATTTAGCAAGTTGGTTACATGGTTTTGAAAAGAGAACTGGGAGAGAAACTCACTGGTTCAAATGAAATTCAATAACGACCTGAGGAAGAAATATTGAGTGAGGCGATAGGACCTCACTACCTTTCACGTCGGGTGGAAAAGGGAAACATACTGCCTTTAAAATCTGTGACTCAAGTTGTCTGTCAAACAAGTAACGTCTTAAAGATTCTGGCATGACATCCATCTTCAAAAAGATGCAACACTATGGCATTATGTGTTTTCCACAAAAGTCAGCTGTGTGTCTTCTATTTCGTTTATGAGAAAAACCTTATTAAGAGATGTCATTCTAATAATCTTGAGTGCGAGGAGGAGTTTGCCTTTCTTCTTCTCAGGAAAATAAGATGAGAGAGCCTGTGCTTTTTAAATTGTTATGACTTTATCTGATCAGTTTTGCTATTCAGATCTTTTGGGCAGGCCCTCAGAACCTCCAGTCCTGTTATTGATAGTCTAGATCGGTTGTCTCCGAATCATAGCAAGATTGCAGTCCAGTCATGAAGGGTGTCCATTTAGCTGCTTGGATTCTTGAACTTCTGAGGTATGGGTACTGAATGGTCTACAGAGATACAGTAGATCCTTCTTCAGATATACAAACTATTGAGAAGAAAATCTTATGCATTAGTGGAAGACATTTTCTGACTTGTCGTCAAGTGAAAATATATTGCCATTTCTACTTGGTTTCCTAAAATTTTGAATTATCTCCTTGTAGCGGGGCAGCCATCCTGCTCTGGTGTGGAAGGGGTTAAAAACAGCCCTGGGAAAGGCTGCCCCAGGGAGCCAATCAGGGCTGGGCTGGGAGTATAAGAAGGTCATGGTCTGGGTCATGGTCTCTCTCCAGCTTTGGAGGGAGAAGGACTTATCTACCTGGGAACAGAGTACTTGAAACAGAACAGAGCAAGGCTGGGGAAAGGCAAGAGGAGCTGGGGAGCTCCAGCCTGGCAACTCCCCAGGCTGAGGCCTTGATAAAGGCCTATGCAGGTACTAGGGCTGGGAGGTGCAGCCTGGGAATAGGCAGAGGCAGCTGGTCCAACCTCCTTGCCAATGATGAGGTTACAGACTGCAGTTTGCCCCAGTGAGAGGGGGCTAGATGACGACTGGCAGTAGTCACTGAGGCAAGGTGGATGTAGAGGGTTGGGAGTTCCCCTGGGAGGGGAGACGCAGCGTGTGAGGTTACTGCAGTGGGCAGAACCCCAGGGTAAGGAGCACCGGGGTCCAGGAGACACTCAGAGTACTGGACGAGCTAATTCCCAAATGGACAGCAGGAGGTGCGCGCTGGTGAGTCTTCGCTCTGTTACACTCCTACACTACTGAAGAGCATTATTAGCCATTTTTTCAGTATGTGTATATACAGCAGCTGATTCTACATACCTCTCTCTCTCCTGGGTCATGTTTTTTGTTAGAGGAGTTAAGCATGCCTTTCCTCCAATTCATTACTCTCTATTCCAACTTGGTATCTAAACTAAAGTTTAACAAGATTATTATAGCCTCTGTTTCAGTCCAGGAAACAGAGGTGTTATAGACAGCAAGCTTTAAAAGTGGCCTTTCTGGTAGCTATCCCATCAGATAAGAGAGTGAGTGAACTACAGGCTCTGATGGTTGATCCTTGCCTTACATTATTTTATGAATAAGTCTGTCAGACAGTAGGTGACACTTACCTTTCTGGTGAAGGCTATAATACAAGGTAAGAAATGAACTGGCCTTTAAGAATGATACAGGAGAACAAGCATGGGATCCCAAGTCCTGAGACCTCTCTTCCAGAGGGGACAAAACCCTGTCTGTACCAGGAAGCCACAGGCAGACAAAGTAAAAACTCAACCGGGAATGGTTATCCTCAATTTAAAATATGAGGTACAGTCTGTGAGCAGTCTAGAGGGAACTGTGGAATTATGCTTCGTTTTGGGTGAAAGTGCCAACCACACATGAGAACCCAGAGAACGGACAACAGAAGATTTTCAGTCTTTGGATGGGTATGTTCAAGTTTTCGAAAATCCTGATCGAGGAAAAAAACTTCCTTTTGGAGATTAGGAAGTAAAGAAAGAAGAAAGCTGGATACTTCAGAGGAACTCCTTTATATCGATCTCAGCTGAAGAGGACAGCAGCTAAAAAGTTGCCCACTTAATATTTTTAGGAGATAAAATGATGTCGTACTAGAAAGGATGACATGGAAATCAGATGACCTGCTGTACATGTTGGTGCATCTTGACATGCTGAGGGCTAGCAAAGTGGCGGATTTCAAAACTGCTGTACACACACAGATATTCTCCTGTGACTAGATGTAGAGTAATAATAGTACTTTGCATTACTGTTTAATCACACACAGAAATCACCACTTATTCACCGATGAAACGCGTTCACCACTGGGGTAGAATGCAGCAGCTGCTGAACAGTGTAACACCACTACACAACAGTGTGGGTCACAAAGTGATAAAGAATATTATATCCTTCTGAAAAGACAAACTTTAAGTACTCAGAATATAATTACTAAAATTAGAATTTGGCCAGAACATCAGAATAACACCTCTGTAGTTGTGAAGGGTACCATGGGAACTTTAATGTCCGCAAGTGGTCAGAATATCCATTTTATGTTCTATCTGAAAAACAGATGAGACATAAAAAGGCATTAGTTTGTAATCACATTTATAGACACAATATATTTTTCCAGTACACTGTATCTTTATCTAAAACTTCCATGTACTGATTTGTCATTAGCTTCCGTGCTGCTGCATTATGGTAGCATTATTTAATTCATTTCATTCATCCAGAAGAAAAGAGAGCTCTGGCCTCCTGACCCCAATTTTCACTTAAAGAAACAAATTTCTTTTTTGCAAACTAACTCAATTTTTCTCCTGTCAACCTTTAGCCTCGCTTTAAAATAGTAACCTTTTTTTCAGCTTGATAAGCATTCAAGTTTCTACTATCCAAATTTAATGTTAATGTTATTTTCAATGTTAGCTACCTCTCTCAAGCACTCTGAAGTAATATAAAAAATAAACGTCCCTTTGGAACTTAATATTTCAGCATTTTTGTACACATTCAAAATATGTAAATCTAATTTAATGAATAGTATTTCTTTTGAGCTTTATTGCTTTTTTATATTTTGTACTCCACAAAGTAAGCTAGAAGATATGCCATTGCTATGAAGGAGGAAAACAGACAAGTGGAGTCAAAGTCTGAGGACATGTTTCCAAATGGATGGTTCTGCAGTGAAAATAACTCAACAGCATGGGAAAACAACATCCTTACTTTCCTGCCCTTATGCCTGCAGTCATTACCCAAAATAAGCATATAGTTGTATAAAGGGAGCAGGCATAGCTGGAGGAAGACTGAAGAAGTAAAGCAGCCATTAAATCAGTGAGCCAGTTTTCTTCTCACTCTCATACTGGTGCTGCCCTACTGATTCATTAGATGAGCATAAGCAGTATAACAGAGGAGAATTCAGCCCATGTTATTGCTATGCTTAAATTATTTAATCTATGCTCATTTAAGTCCACAGGTAACAGATATAACAGCAATTTTCTCTAAATCTCTCACAAATGAACAACTCCTTAATATGCCATATCAATTACTGCAAATATTAGCGCTGATTTAGGGTTTGATCCTGAAAAGTGCAGAGCGCTCTCAAATCCCATTGATTTTGGTGAAAGATGAGAGTACCTTGCAGGGTATATACTAAATAATACTGTAACAGGAACACTTCGATTTGGAGAAAATGCCCAGTGCTAGAAATGTGATAGAGGCAATTGTGTTTTGCCTTTCGACAGCCCAGAGAGAACTGCTGAGCAATACACCCATTTGCTTCAGAAGGCAGGGCTATGCAAATTTCTCTTTATTAGCAGTAGCCTTTTACCCTTAAAAACCAACATTAACATGTAGCTTAAAGATTATAGCTCATAATCAAAAAGGCGACCTAATAATTAATTTATGAAATAGCTCACTGAGTCAAAATGGAGACTCACTGTTTGGACAGCTTAATCTTCCAATGTATGTGTACAAATGAAAAACACATGTGCCACAACAACGATTGTAATGCATTTACCAAGAAACGTGGCAAACTGTATTTTAAAAATAAATGACATTAAAGAGATTATTTTTAGAAAACTTTAAAAAAAATCATGTTGTTTGCCATTGGAGCTACTTAAACAAACAGTAAAAAGAAGGGGGGAAGGGAATTTGTACAAATTTTTAATGAAAAATGTTCAAGTTTCATTTTTTTCTTATTGTTGAAAACTTTCAATCACCTCAGTAAAAGACCTGAACTTTTTTGATGATCTTTTTATCAATTTTAAGGGTATTTTCCATCAAAGATTGAATATTTGAAGGAAAAATTCGTTCAAACTCAAAATTCAGGAAGCTTCAATAAGGTCTAGTTGTAATCTTTCTTTATGGTCTTGAGGAGGACAACATTCCCTGGACAGTTTCTAAACTTTTATATCTTTCTGTTGCAAGATCCCACACATAGCGATCTGTCTTTATGCAGCAACAAAGGCAGCTAAATAAACCTAGGTGAATGTAAATAATGCCCTTATACACACTTTAAATGAAAACAATACTTCTCATGCTGTAAAAATGATCATGAGGAATTCCTGTGGATGAGCTGTATCTTCACAGAAAGCTGAAATAACCCATTTGTCCATTTGGGAGGTAGAAGTGCTCTTCACATGGGAAAAAATTATGAACTGAAACATCAGCAATATACACAAATATCATAATATAAAAATATTCTATTTTAAAAATTAACACAAAATGTGAAAATTGAAATAAGGCTAGGAGAAACCTGGCAGCAGTATGATCTTGAACAGGTTTTTGGAGACAAAGTCAATGGAAGGAGATGATGGTATGGCAGACAATCAGTATGCCCAAGGTGTGAAACTAAGGGATTTGTAGTCACAAAGGATGGGAACATTTTCTGTGAGTGACAACTGTTCAGATTCGAACAATGATACTCAGCTTGTGGCTTCAGTTTCTGGGCATTATACTTAGCTCTGCATGAGTTCATGGTTTTGATCAAAATTCTTAGCCTACTTGACTTCTGTCATAAAAGGCCTGATCCAAAGTCCACTAAAGTCAATGGGAGTACTTCCAGTAACTTCCATAAACTTTGCATTAGACCCAATGAGGGGAAAGTTGATGACAAAAACAACCCCTAACACAAATAAAGCAAAAGTGTGGGATGTAGCATTAAGATCCCTACCTGCCTTTCTAAGCAGAGACTGAGAAAAAGAAAATACATCCACTCATCCTGTTCAGTAATCAGCAGGGCTAGGAGGAGGAAAGGGACAATTTTGTAGTATTGAATGGAGATGCAAAGCAATATTAATACAATATGCTGATCAGGCCTCAGTGTTTCTGTGATTTATATCAGATAAAGTGCCCTCAGTTTACAAGTAAAGGATGAGTTTTTTTCTAAAGACATGCAAACTCAACGAGGAATCTGAAAGTCAAACTGGATTCTTTCTTGCTTGCAGATCATCATGAGTAACTATGATCCAACTGACACGTATGACACATGTACCTGTGGTATAGTGGAGGTGCACAGAACATACAGTAAATTCTTAGGGATGACAATTATGGGGAAATAGTTTATTGATGTTTTATTTTACTTGTAAGCTGAGTAAATTTACTTCTCTGTGACTCCAGGTCAAAGAGACAAACATGGAACTCCATGATGCTATTTTGAGTGTCCCTTTTCTTAGTAGAAGGGGGAAAATCCTTCCCTCCCTACCAACTCACAGGCCTGGACGATTTTCTTTGAAGTCAGACAAGTGTGGTTCTGCTGGGTGGTGGTGGGAAGAATGAAGCAGGATTTGGGGAGTCCATGCAGCAGGTGCTCACCCTCTGCATCTTCTAGAGTTTCCTATGCAGGGGCTCCCTGCAAGTCAATGTGCTGTAGGGCTTTGAGGATTGGGTGAGGTAGGCCATGGGAGGGGCCTGAGTGATTAATCCACTAGCATCTTTCTTTCCTGAAGAGTTGGAGACATCCACTGGCTTCTCTCTTTCATGAGAGTTATGATTGAGGAGGAAGATTCCTTCCCACCCAGCCCCAAGGAGATCTGCTGGGCACAGCCAAATACTCAGGATGTGTGCCGGGAAAAGGTTTTAGAGATTTCTGCAGCCTAACCTCCTTGGTAAAACTAGCAGGAGAGACATTAATTTGGCTTTAAAAATCTGGCATGTCTCTCCAGTTTGAATCTGTTTCTGCTATTTAGCTTCAGAGTAAAATGAATTCTTGCTAGGCTTAGAAGGGTTGTTTGATTGTGCACTCGGGATGCATGTAGTTTTCAGCCTTTCAAATGTGGAAACAGAATTGCAAACTATGAACAAGTAACTGAACATAATCTTAACTACTTAGCACAAAGGGACAACTTGTCTGAAGGAGGGCCCAGTTTCTAAATGAAAGAAAGAATGGTTTCAGCAAGGTGTTTTGATTGATGTCTGAGCGTGTGACCTTGTGGACTCTAAGGAAACCAATCAAGTGATGGAATTTGAGCCTTCTGGTCCTGTCTGGACCTCATTTGGTTCCTTGACTGGTCTAGTCTGCTAGGACTACCTGCCCATAGACTCCTACTAGTTTAATTATATGGAATGGTAATACTGAATACGGTTTCTGTCTAGTCTTTCCAACAGTGTCTGTCCTCGTTCAAACATGTCCTGAGCAATATAATGTTAAAAGAATCCAAGAGCTAGCTTATTTTCCTTTTTAAAATTATTTATTTATTAGTGTTTGCCCTGCTATTATGAAAGCTGTTTCTGAATAAAAGCCTCCTTCTTTACCTCCCCTAAAAGCTTCTCCTACAGTCTCATTCAGTGAATGTGGTGTTGGATGCTGGAAATCACATATTTTGCTCTGATTTCTAGGGTGGATGCTGTACTCTAGATTTGCCCATTACTACACATGAACAGAGTGCTATTTGTAAAGGTGCATAACTTGATCAAATCAAAAACAGGTTTCATCAAAGAAACCCCCGAAAAGGCACTTTCTTCATCAAGGGCTGTTTCCCTATCAAATTTCAACTTTCCACTTGCAGCAGTTCCAGTGCTGAAGCTCATTGAAAAATGTCATTTTTTAAATAGTGGGGAAATACATTTTCACTCCACTCTCCTTATACTCCAAAATGTCAGAATCATTCTTAATCAAACTTCCCAACTGCCCCGCCCCCCAAATCCACAACCCCCTCCTCTCCTGCCCCACAAAAATAGCACTCCATCAAACACATCTTAGGAAGAGACCAAGTCTGTAAAATTTCAGCTTGAAAGATGAAAGTTTTGGAAAGTTATGAATGTTTAAAAATAGTATCATGGAGTGGAAACAGTTATGTAACCTTAACTAAAGTGCTCACTGCCATTCTAAAGAGAACCTTCTTTACTAGAAAAAATATGTATTTGCATTGAGCAAAAATTTAAGTTTCATAATATGCCCAAACATTTCAAACAGCAGTCAAAATACTTGGTGGGTTTTTTATTCTGTGACAAACAGTTGCTATTTTGTTAGAAATACGCATACCGAAATTAAGAAGGACAACTGAATCTATTGGTCTAATGCTGGCAACTCTTACTTAAACAACAATTTTCACAGACCTCAGTGGAAATTTTATGTAAGTAAGGATTGTAGACGCAGAATCATTTTCTGCCTCTTCATTTTTACAGTAATAGAAAATGCTTGATTCTTTGACACAATTTTGTCTTTCATAGCACTACCATCACTAACACTACAAGAGGTCCCAGACTACCTTTTTGTTCAGAAGAAGGTCTTCTACACACAACTATTATAAATACCGGTGTTACATTTAGAAGGGTGCAAATGCAAACACTTTGTACAGGACAACCAATACATTTCCCTCCTATCAGCCAATAGAGGCGTCTAGTTTGAAAGGCTGGGAAAAAAAAAAAAACCACCAGTAGCTCCAAAGAACGAACCTACCACTGGTTTCACGTTGTGGCTGCTGGAACACTCAAGGAGTAATAGCCATTGTGTGTTTATGGAAACTGGGAGTTGACTAAAAAGTGCCCTGTCAGTTTTCTGCTCATTCTTGCCAGCTGCATTAAAATGCAGCCCTGAGCAATTTTTTTTTGTCTGGAATTTCAGGAGCATAGAGTACAAAAGAGCTGATGAGCAATGAATGCTTCACCCTTCCTCAATTAATCTTGTCTCCCTACCTTTGCTTTTGCTTTCCCTCTACATGAAGGTAATAATGACACCCTCATCCATTATCCTTTTATCCCTGTTATTCTCGTGAAATTGCTTAATAATATGTTACAGATTCGTCTTCACTCACATAATTCTTCCTGTCATTTGCAGTATATCATCCTGCAAACATACAGCCCACTTTCACTGGCCGTTCTTTGAAGATTATTGTCAGTGACATCTTCAGGATGCGTTTGGAATCTGGAGCATCATTTCCGTTGCGATGGGGAATTACACTGACTTATCTGTCATTGCCAAAAGCACAACAAGCAATTCAGTGTTAATGCAAAGGTAACACAGGTTTTTATCATGCCGCCAGAACAAGAGCGCTTGTAAATTTATGCTAATATGGCCCTTTTATAGTTTAATAACCTTCTTCTCTACTGGAAAAAGGCACATACACGTGCATGCATGCACGCTGGTAGTTTAATAATCTGTGTCAGAGTGTAGTAGGTAATTTGTAGCTGATCCTCTTGTAATTATTTATTTTAAATCTTTTTATGAAGGCTAATCTCATAGCACAGCAGATCCCGAGTTTTGTTATAGAGAAGTAGTAAGAACCAACAGAACAGTCTCTATTTCTAGAGGCAGAAATTAACTGTAAATTGTTCCTGGAGCATGAATTCTTTATCTCTTAGTAAAATAATGACAGATCTGGAAGGGAAAAAAGTGTGTATGGCTGCTAATTCAGTTTGCTTTCCTCACCAAAAGATCAGCAATACTACAAACGAGCAGTTTTCCCTGATCCAGGGTGGCATTCCAGAGGGACCCAGGCTATCCTGCATGCATGCCAAATCTGACAACACATGACAAGCCGGTCGGCGTGCAGTAATTTGACTAATTATACCGGATTAGAGCATATTAATGCAAGCTGTTTTCTCCAGAGTTAATGACCTGCTGACTGGGTTCTGTAAGGCCTCACTAGGTCTACAGACAGCTAAAAAACAAAACCCTGCTTTCTAAGCCCTCGTCATTTCACATCAGCAAATGAGTATATCAAACTACTGAGCAGCAAAATTCAAGCGACATTTTGTCTGCTACAGACCCATGCCGTCTTCCCTAACTTTCCACCTCAAGGGTTTCTTTGATATAAAATTAAAATCAGCTTTTGTGGGGTGAGGGCTCTGCAAAGCAGAGTCCAGAAACTGAGGAAGAAATGCCTTTCTAGATTTTTTTTTTAAAGGAGTAGGAGTGGACTCTGGATATAGTGAGATAAAAATAACTATCAGCCCATATTGCATAGCCATGTGATTTCACTATGATGTTAAAGTCTACACTTTTCCTCATATAACTCAGTACTTCAGAAAAAAATTAACTATATAATATAGTGTTGTCACCACAAGATATTAGTGATGGCTCTGGAGACCCTTTCATTAAAAGTCACTTTTTTCTTGTAACTTTTGGAAAAAAATAATCTTTGGGCTGTCTTTTTTATTTGCTTGTTTTTTCTGAGTGCATAGTGTGTTTTTAAATTGTTTAGCCATTCTGAAGAATTGAATATGAATTAAATACATTTTCCATATTTGACTGGATCATTTGAAAAAAGTTTCATTGTAACATTTAAAACTTGCAATGCATTTAGATCTTAATGGTGACGAGAACTTTTGACATGTCTGAAATAATATGATTTAAAATGATCACTTTTTTCAAGAATCACATACTGTGCGTGCACACTAACTGATTTTTCAAAAACTCAGTAACACAGTTAAGTGCAAAGTCCTAGTTATGCACCTACAATAAGGAACATCACATACTGAAATAAAGAAATGTGCCATGCATGATTAGACTTAAAATAAACATTTGACTCTATCTTATGTATACATGTGAAAACAAATCTGAATCTCACATAATGCACAGTGAAAAGCTATTGTATTTATATTCAGAGTTTTGAATATTTTAATCTTATATTGCATATTGAAAAGATGGATGTACAATATGAGAGTGCAATTGAGTTTGTTGGGAGGATTATGCTTACATCCCATACTAAAATAAATGTATGTATCATCACTCGCTGTTTTACTTTTCTTTAAGTAAAAAAAGAGGCTGTAACCTATTAATGCAACATTATGCATTAGACTATACATGCGCAAAAGTAAGGAAAATGAATTGCAACACAGACACATTAAACATATATTCATGGCATAAATTTAACTGTATATTCATTGATACAAAATATGGCATGTACATGTGTGCAAAGAACCATAACTATGAAATTCCTGACTTTTACATATTTAAATTCACATCTCTCACATTGCATGAACGAGTAAATAGTGTAAAATAATTAATCAGCTGTTTAAAGGTAACATGTTGGACACAGTAGGCCAAATTCTGCTCTCATTTGTACACATGTAAATCCACTGTAATGGAGTCAATGGAGTTACTCCAGATTTATACTGGCATAAATGAGATCAGAACTTATCTAAGGATTTGAGTTATGCCATTGAAAGCCTTTCAGTCAAAGTCTCTCCTGTTTTAAACCTATTGCAACTCCCACTAAAATTAGAGTAGCTTTGCACTGCATAAGCCAGAGGAGAAATTGACCATTTATGACTTCCATTTAGAAAAGGCACTGAGCTATTCTCTGCTTTTAGTGTGTGACAGAAGAGGGGTCATGGAACATCTGAAAAAAGTCCTAAGAAAATTAGATGGTTTGGGAGACTGATACTTGGGTAGGGAATTTCACATTTAACTTACTAATTAAAAAAAAGCCAGGGAGCCAAATCCTGATCTTGCCACTGACCACAATAAGACCTATTGGCTTTGAGCTGTAGTGACTGAACATCATCACCATCTGATTGGTGTTGAATAGTCTGTGTAAAATGAGTTGGTGAATACACTTCACTTTACAGTAGACAGGTGTCCACAACACTAAAAGTACCACCACAACTGGCACTTTTCTGCACTCTGAGCAGTGAGCCCAAGGATTGAATAGGTATGAAGACTACTAAACTCTTACTGCCGAGGGGGTTCCTTCAGATCAGCGGTGAAGCACATTGGCAGAGCAGTGCGGGAAAGCTTGCTCTGCTGCTGCTCAGGCATAAATAAAGGACACTGGTCTTCGGCGCTGTCAATCCAGCACCTTTCAAGAGAACTAAATTAGCTGTACACACAAAGTGTACATATTCCTTCCAAAACGAATAAAAAAAATTACTCATCCAAAGCAGACATTTAACACTCCTCTACATAACTATGTAATCAATTTTATATGTAAGTTACTATGACAGAAATAAATTGTAATTACTTTTTAACATCTGATTCTGTTTATTTAGAAAGAAAAAATACTGCAAAGGGACAAGATACATGGTGGCTAAAAATGAAAAAAAAATTCAAATATCATAAGATCTAAAAAGAACATGTATAAACTTATAAGAAAGTATCAGTATTAGATACCATTAAACATTACTATAAAATCAGACACGGTAAAAACAGGATGTTTATAAAAGTTCTGAATGTGAAGGCACTGTTCATCTAAAATTCCAAGCTTTGTAACTTACAGAAATTTGGTGTCTGCACCCATGCAGCCTGATTACCACTGATACCTTCAAATCTGTGTCACATTGGCCCCAGATGATCTTCCTGAAACTGGCACAGAGGCATAAATCATGTTGTTGTCTTTCCTCCTGTACTGTTATATAAAGTCTGGCAGAGGGACCCAATGTTTGTGACACTATGGGCTGCACTGACAACTTGCCAAGAGCCCAGTGGCTGAGACTAATTTACATATAAATTTCCAAGTTTTACTTACATACATTTTTTCTTTTCTTTTAATCTTCCTTGATACATAAATAGAAATTACTTGCTGTTTTACTTCACCAGAAAAAAAAATGCAGATTAGCTTTGTTCCTAACATGGAGTGGCTGTGGAACCCACTTTTTTCCCTGCAAAATGCATGTGGTCCAAAGGAGAGACACTGCATAGACTTGGAATACGAGGATCTCTCTGGAAGTCAGTGATATGCATGGAGCATGTCTGGGAAATCCATTATTTCATCTGAGGATAAGTTATGTTCATAAGACACCATGATATCTTGAAATTGATAAACTGCAGAAGGTGATAAAATTTTTCTGTAAAAGACTAACTTATGAGTACTTTTGCCTTTGAGTTTACTGATATTTTGCCAGAAGCACAGCCAGCTCATAAGCTGCAGGTCCTGAAATCTTAGAATTGGGTTACCATTCGAAATTTAAAAAGAGCCTCCATATTCAGAACAACATTTTGGGCCATCGTGAACATGGCGGAAGGTTCCTTTAACAGGCAAATGTCTGGAACCAGTCTGTTCCACAGTAAAGTTGATTTTTTAAAACAGGCCTACTGAAGTGCAAAAGACCTGGTTAATGGGAAAGAAAATATTGTTCCTGGTGTAGCAGTTCTAATGTAGCATCTGGCAAAGTGGACCTTTAAAATCTCTATCAAAAAATAAAATACATAAAAGTAGAAAGAGACCAAAAGATTTTCCAGAACTTAATTTCAAGAGACATCACAAATGTAACAATCAAAACAGAAAATCAAATCCCTTTTTGAATGAGAAGTTGACAGATTGAGTTTAAAGTTATTTCTTGTCAGTTCAGAGTACATTAATACTTCACAGACAGTTGAGTATTTAAAAAACAACATAGATTATTTAAGGATGTTCAAGGCCCTGGAGCTACCCCTGTCCAAATATAAACAAAGATCTGATTGACTACACATACAGCCAACATTAAAGCATAATCACCATTTATTATGCAGAGTTTACTATTGGAGCTAAACTCTCATCAAATTAGATTAATAAAACAGGTAAAGGACTTAAAAATTAGCGTTCTGAGTGAGACTTTCAAAAACATGAATTCAGTGGACAAACACCACATGTAGAGTTTATCTGGCTTACTAATGAGGGCAATAAATAAAAACCACTAGAAAGCTATAGCATCTGAAAGACAACAAAAAAGGCTCACAGCAGAGACTCCATTAAACATTTAGCTGGTATTTTCCATACACTGATCCAGTGAAAAAGGGTAAGCTGTAAAAATGTGCTTCTGAGAGTTTCAAACCATATTGTACAGAAGTCACATCAAATTAATACTGAGGACCATTTAAAGCTTTTATTCTGAAAAGCTTTTGAAAAAGGATTAAACTATGAAAACTCGCATGATACTAAAGTACCTATTAATGGGTTTAGGGGGGGGAGGAACAATGAAAGTGTTATTTTTAGATAAATCGTTACTTTGTATGTAGCAGCACAAAGCATTTGCTAAAGAGATACTGCAACAGCTCTCTAGCAATATCCCACACATCTAAATACTAGTTAAAAAAGGGAATTTTTGTCATTATTAGGAATAATCTTAAATGGAAAACAGTGTCATATCTTTTTTTAAACAATAACATAAAAATATCAACACTTCATTTATTAAATTCACTAGCACTCATGTTCAAAACTTGCACAAGCAAAACCAGTATAGTGTGACCTTTATACAATTACATATTTATGTAGAAAATACTACTGAATGTTTGTAGTCTCGAGTACACACGATATTCTCAAGACTTCTAACAAACTAGTCTTTAAAAAGTCCATACTGTACAATACACTTGACATGCAGAAAATTATGTTTTCAAAAATACAACAGGAAACAGCATGAGCAGTGAGAAGAAGGAGCTGGGTAGTTGTCATCTCATCAAAAATAATGAATGCTCAAGAGGTTTCTAACTTAATGTCTTCCCAGTCATTTGTCCAATAACAATGGGCTACCAGGAAAGAAAAGAGTAGGCGTAGAACACACTTCTTCTTCATCAGCTCTAGCTAGCACCTGTAACCTCTAAACAACTATGTACCAGCTGAAATCTACATCACAACATCCCCAAAAGACAACTGGAAATGTTGTTCCTAGCCTGCTGTGCCTCCATTCAGTTAAGGGATGCACCACATGGTGGATGACAGCTTTGTGTCTGCCCCATCTTGCAGCCTCCCCTCCTCTCTCGACACACAGTCATGCACACAAAACAGTCTTATGGCTAATGATGCAAACATGAAGTGTAAAGTCTCCTTAATTTGACCCTTGTTAAACTCCTAATTGGATTGAGGCGGGCTCAGAGTGGAAAGCAACCCTGGATTATTCAAGAAAGCTTTTACAAAATGAAGACCAAATTACAAAAGGCTTCCACTCTGGCTGCAGGACACCACAAAGAACAGGCGATGAATTGCAGCTGTCACTTAAGTTAAAAATCTAATCAATTGCCTTTTTTAAACAGGTAACTTTTTGAACAGGTTCTTCATTGTGATACTCTTCAGAGTGTGCTTGACCCAAATTTAATAAGCTGCTATTAAAAGCAGAAGAGCAGCTGTAGAGCAAACACTGTAGAGTGATACTCTGCATTCAGAGTCTTAATGATTTTAAAATGACTACAACCACTGCTTCATTCAGGAGGAACAAAGCTCAGGGCTCTTTGCTCAACAATGTCTTAACACAAACTGTCTGAACAGACAGCATTCATTTGTCCTTCATGAACCCAAAAGGTCAGCTGCATTGCTGAGAACATCTCAACAGTTTAATTGTTTCTTCTGTAGGAAGACAGAGGAGAAACTTGGAATTCCTTATATATGAAAACTAGCCTTTTTTTCCCAAGGAAATATACAGCTTAAGTACAGAGACAAGGGGTGCATGATATGCAGACAGGTGTAAAACATGAAGTAATTATAGAAGCTCAAATTAGTTCCTAGGCCTGAGGCAAAAAAGAGAACAGTGCCTTGACAAAAGAGAATAGCAAATAAGGATAGCAAACAAAAAATGGCTTGAGTGTGTAAATTAGCAAGAAAAATGAGACCGAAAAGCAGCTTTACTCTACTATTATTCACCACATGAGAACAGAGCAGCTGAACATGATCAAGAGGGCTTTGGAGGAGAGAGGCAGGCATCAACACTGAAACGAAGCCAAAGAGTGGCAGGCCCGCACTTTCTAGTCAGTCACTCATTATGTGGTGAAGTGCTCTTGAGAAGTGCCTCTTATACTTGACCTATCATATTACTTCTTCTGTAAACACATAATCCCTGCTTGTTAGGTGGTGTCAACACTAGCATTCATTCACTGTGGTAGTCCTTTTGTGTAGAGACACTTTAGAAGTGCTGCCAAAACCAAAGAATTGACACCATAATAAAACAATTTGAATTTCAACCAGGTAAACAGATCCTATGCGTTTCTGTAAAAAGCTGTGTGTAGAGCAGTACATCAATTTTCCCTTATTTGAGACCAAGCTGTTTTCTTTTCGCAAGACTATTTTCTCTGTGTGTCTTTTTAGAAGTGATAATGAGTGCCTAGAAATTAAGATGATTTAATGAATAGATCTAAGGCCAAGAATAATATCCAGTGCAATTTATTTATATTGTGTATGTAAATAAAAAGAATTTAAATATTTTCAATGGGGGAGAAATGTGGAAAACCCCAAGAAAGACAAACTCAATGAGTTTGTGAAGAACTTAATGCCATCAACATGATGTATGTGGCCGGCATGAAAATTATGAGAAAAGCAGAAAAGTGACTGAGATTTTGTCACATTATAATTTCATCAGATCAGCCATATATCATTTAAACTTAAACTTAGATTTAAACTTCCATGCAATGAATGAATCATTATAAATAGGTATATAATGCAATATTGTGCCGTTACGATTATTTTGTTTCTTGCTACAGAACCACATTCAGATTTAAATATCAGTTCAATTTCTTCTTACTTAACTAATTTAAAATTATAAATGATCAGTTCTGTTTCTCTAACATAGGATAGGATACTACAGACAGGGTAGTGCCTTTGAGTGAAGTGCCCAGCACACTTTTGGGTACCATATAAATAAGGCCGCAAGTCTGTCGCAGAAGTCATGGATTCCATGACTTTCCAGGACCTCTGAGACTTCTGTAGCCCTGGTGCGGCTGATCCCAGGGCTGCCCAGCTGGGGCAGTCCCGAGACCTGCTGCACCTGCCGCTGCTTGGGCAGCCTCAGGCAGCTTGACCCGGGGGAGGCTGGTGCAGCAGTGGTTCTAGAGCAGCTGCAGGACCCTGGGGAGCCCCCCTCACCCCAGAGCTGCCTCGGCACCCCAGGCAGCCCTGCTCCGCCCAGGAGCAGCCATGCCACCCCCGGCAGCTCCCTCCCCCCAGAGCAGCAGCAGGGCCTAGGGCCGCCCCCCACAGGACTAGCAGCCGGGCCAAGGAGCCCCTGCCCCGAGCAGCAGCAGTGCCCTGGAGGCTCCCAGAGCACCTAAGATTTAGTCAAAGGTATTTATTAGTACAAGTCATGGACAGGTCACAGGGCCATGAATTTTTCTTTATTGCCCGTGACCTGTCCATGACCTTTACTAAAAATATCTGTGATTAAAACGTAGCCTTACATATGACTAATCAAATCATCACTACCTTTCACGCAACATATGATAAAAATGAGTAAATTCTTTTGTGATAGAATAGCAATGAAAAACACTGTTACAATAGAAGAATCTGGTTTTATACAGAGCCTTTTACAAGAGATCCCAAAAAGATTGACAAAAGGGTAATGTAAATCAATGGTACTCTATTTTTCACAGCCACTTCATCACTGAATGCATCTGCACAGAGCCACAAAATAATCACACAATTGTTCCAACTTGCATCAGTCTGGTATGATGCGCTGTTATATCATTATAGAATAATATATCATGTGTTGAATAAATGCCATCACCCCCTCTCCTGTCCCCCACCCCACCTCGCCCACACCACCACGGCAGGGGGAAACTATGCATCCTCCACTCTTATCTGCAGGTGGATTTAACAAGTATATTTCTTTATGCACATCCACTTAGGTACGCATTTGAAGGGAACTTCAACAACTCCAGCACTACCAATCTGTTTGGTTAACGTATTTATCAGGCAACACAGAAAGCTTTTCTGTGTTTGGTCTTCAGTTTGCCCTGCCTGAGGTCCACAAAAGCGCACGGAATGTCAGTGAGATGTGCACACTCTTCAGTAGCTTCTGCGTCTTGTTCAAATATCTTTGACCAAATACTCTGCTGGCATAACTCCACTGACTGGAATGAAGTCATGCCAGCAGAGAGTTGAACCATTAGCTTCGCTTCCAAGATAGCTGTGCCGATCCCTGCCTCGTCCAACATCTGTTGTTATTACTTCCTACCTTCCACCTCGCAACCTAGGCCGTTCTTATCTTGTGGCTATTTCTCATTTCCTCCCCATTCTTCCTATTTTCTTCTTTTCTGAAACCACCTGACATGGACCTTCCTTTTTGTATTCATCAAGCATCTTCACTTTCCTCCCACTTTTCTGCTAGCTTTCTACTCTGGCATTCACTTCAGCATCAGGATGTACAAGCTTCCATATGTATGTACATAACATAATACCAATCACATTATTTACTGTAGGTCCTGTCCCTTCCCCAATGCCCTTCATTCATCTGTTGTCATGATTTCTTGCATTTGTCTAAATTTGACTAAAAACTACTCAAGATTGGGGATTGTGTCTTTTTATTTCTGTGCAACATTGCAGAAATGCATGCTATTCTATAAAATTAAACAAGGACAAAAATAAATAATGTAGGCTTGAGAGTGGATGGCTCTCTAAACAAGCGGTATATTTAGTAACACTAGCTTAAGTACCTGGTATTGTCATGCAATACAGGCAAATACAGCAATTTACGGACTTGGCAATAGCTTACTCATTATTGAGCATTAGAACCCATTTTAGTGAGGCAGGGACTGTTGTCAGTTTTATCCTCTACCTTTTTTGTGTGTGTTTCTTTCTAAGAAGTGACAGGACATTTTTCCCTGTCATTAATCTTGTCCCTTCCCACCTGCCCCTCATTTCAGCCCCCTTTTTTCACCTCTCTCCACTTTCAAACACATTATTTTCCCCCATTTTGATAAAGTCTTCCCCTACATTTCTCTCTCATAACTCTTCCCTATATTTCCTTCCCCAATTTTGTGCTTTGAGTTCACTTTCACACATACGCTCCAACCTAAAATTGGAACAGTCATCTTTGGCATGCTGCCAAATGCTTTTCTCCTCCTTCAAACACACATATCTCATTAGGTGCTCCCATCTTGATTTTATTGACAATGTTTCCATAATTTCCCACTCTGCAGTTATCATCTCATGTATGTCTGACTGACCCTGTAAGCTGGTTGGGGTACAAACCTTATAACAAATTTTATAAAGTGCATTCTATACAGTGCCTCATAATTAACAACCACTATTTAACTTCTACCTGCACAGTCTGCAGACATGGACAGATGGGGGTCTCAGCTTAACATCTTCTCTGAAGTACTGGTCTCTGGCAAGCAGCAGGTAGCCACTTGAATTTTAACTAAACCAATTTAACAGGTGCAACTTGTGTGTGTGAACTTTTTGTATTGGTTTAAGACTAGTTATATTGGTTTAACTTGTGCCTGTAAATTTACCAGCATAAGCTACATTAATGGAAGCCTGGTTTAAACTGATCTAAGAGTATCCACACATAGAAGTTGCACCAGTTTAAACTAAATAAGTATAAAATCATACCTTTGGTTAAACTGATATGTTATGTGCACACCAGGCCTTAAAACGGCATTGCAGAGTCAGTTCTAGATGGGAGTTCAAATAGCAGTATGCATTTTGAACTTACTACATGCTGTCCAAGAAACAAGCATGCCACTGCCAAGTTCTGTTTAATCACAGTAGGTGGATGATCATCTAACTATTTTTACATTTAACGACTTGTATATAAAAACTATTTTACATGAAGGTAAGTTATAGAGTAAATTATATGCACTGGCCTAAATGCAGCATGGTATAAGTGGTGCATCTCCCATGTAAACCTCTGGGTTAAATTAAGCAGAGACATAAAAAGGGTTCAATAAATGTTAGGTGTATGTTGGTCATAGAATAGATGTAAAGTGGTAAATTAGTGCAGGTGCACAAAATTATTATTATTATTACAAAATAAGAAAAGCAGGAAAAGGACTACAGAGTCATTCAAACTCTCCCTCGTGTTTAATGATTTATCTACAATGGAATGTGGGGGGTGGGGTGGGGAGAGACAGAGAGTGAATGACTCTTTAGTCCAGTCACTAGGGCACCTACTGAGAGAAGGAAGATGAGAGTCTAGTTATACTGCTCCAATCAGTCTTTCACAGAATCATAGACTTTAAGGTCAGAAGGGACCATTATGATCGTCTAGTCTGACCTCCTGCACAAAGCAGGCCACAGAATCTCACCCACCAACTTCTGTAACAAACCTCTAACCTATGTCTGAGCTATTTAAGTTCTCAAATCATGGTTTAACGACGTCGAGGTGCAGAGAATCCTCCATCAAGTGATCCATGCTCCACGCTGCAGAGGAAGGTGAAAAATCCCCAGGGCCTCTGCCAATCTCCCCTGGAGAATAATTCCTTCCCGACTCCAAATATGGCCATCAGCTAAACCCTGAGCATGTGGGCAAAACTCACCAGTCAGACACCCAGGAAAGAATTCTCTCTAGTAACTCATACCCCACCCCATCTAACATCCCATCACAGGCCATACTACTAATAGTTGAAGCTCAATTAATTGCCAGAATTAGGCTATCCCATCATATCATCCCTTCCATAAACTTATCAAGCTTAGTCTTGAAGCCAGATATGTCTTTTGCCCCCACTGCTTCCCTTGGAAGGCTGTTCCAGCACTTCACTCCTCTGATGGTTAGAAACCTTCATCTAATTTCAAGTCTAAACTTCCTGATGGCCAGTTTATATCCATTTGTTGTGTCCACACTGGTACTGAGCTTAAATAATTCTTTTCCCTCCCTCTGATATATTTATAGAGAGCAATCATATCTCCCCTCAGCCTTCTTTTGGTTAGGCTAAACAAGCCAAGCTCTTTGAGTCTCCTTTCATAAGACAGGTTTTCCATTCCTCCGATCATCCTAGTAGCCCTTCTCTGTACCTGTTCCAGTTTGAATTCATCTTTCTTAAACATGGGAGACCAGAACTGCACACAATATTCCAGATGAGGTCTCACCAGTGTCTTATATAATGGTACTAACACCTCCTTATCTCTACCGGAAATACCTCTCCTGATGCATCCCAAGACCGCATTAGCTTTTTTCACGGCCATATCACATTGGCAGCTCATAGTCATCCTGTGATCAACCAATAGTTATTTCATTATTAATCCAACTGGAATAGCTTCAACAGGAGAGCTAGATGGAGCCCCATCAGAATAACCCATAGTTCAGAGCATTCTCCTGAGGTGTTCAAATCCCTTTCCCCCCAAGCTGGTGGGGAAGAGTTGAACTGGGGTCTCCCACATCCCAGATAAAGGCTCTAACCACTGAGTTAAATGTTATAAACTAGGAGATGGTTGTACCACCACCTCTTTCTCTAGCCATACTTTGAATAGGTCCCAATCTGGTATGCAGGCTCTGAGCACCCCTAATGGATCAGGCCCCACATGCAAATTAGGTGGAAAATGCCTATCTTCCCCCAGTTTATGAATTGCACTGGGGCAATGATTCCCGGCCAATGGAAGCTGCGGGGGCGGTGCTTGGGGTGGGGGCTGCGTGCAGAGCCCCCTGGCTGCCCTACGTGTAGGAGCTGGAGCGGGAACGTGCCACTACTTCTGGGAGCCACATGGAAAGCCCCTGACCCTGCTCCCCAGTGGGAGCTCGAGGGCCGGATTCCGGACATGGCCTGCAGGCTGTAGTTTTCCCACCCCTGCTCTGGGGCTTATGCAGGAGTTAAGCATCCATATGCCTAGAATGAGGCAGTGGTGCACATGCCCAGAAGCAGACACTTAGGCACCAAATGAATTCAGGTGCCTACAGTGTTCAGTGACGGTTTTATGGATTGCAGTGGAGCCCATAACTAGGATTTAGATTAGGCACTTAAGTATCTTTGTGGATCCTGTCCTTAATCCCTTAACTATTCCTAACACAGAGGACCACCAAATTCAGCCTTCACATAAACAGGTGCAGTTCCCACTAATTTTAATTGTACTGACTTAAATAAGAGTTTAATTCAATTGATTAAAATTTGGTCTGCACAAAATATTAAATTGGTATAAGTTGCACTGACCAATTTACACCTGAAGTAAATGAACCCCCCACCATTTAAGCTGCTGCTAAATGTGGCCCTTTGACATATCACTTTTTCAAAATGAAATATTTGTAACTGTAGAAATATTTTATAAAATGTTTAACTCCTGATATATTTAACAGCTGAAATACAAGTAAACAAGAGAAGATTATTAAAAACACAAAATTATATTACATTATTTTAATGAGGACCAGAATCTCTAATTGCAATTATTTTTAAATATGTAAAGTTCTCTTTCCAACTAAAAAAAACCTGATCTGTCCTAAGCATTTCTAACACACCCATTGTTCTAGTATTACATGCCATGTTCTTTTAACACAGGAAAACACAAAAATGTTAAAGAACTCCCATAATGGACCTTATGAAATCTGCAAATATTGGTTTTATCTGTGAAATGAAATGAAGTTCTGAGGAATTCAATGTCAAGTATGTACTGCTGATCAAATGAACCTGCTGTAATACAACCTACTTTACCTTTTAAACACTGTTCCAGGCATCAGTTTAAGAAGGTAATATGAGTCTGATCCCCAAAAATAAAAACCTATTACATTTGTTTTGCCAGTGAAGGTCAGATTTCACACCAATCATTGTACCAATGATCTTGTAGAGAATGTATTCAGAACAGAGTTTTATAAATGGATGAAAATCAGAAAGTGCCATCAACCAAAATATCCCCTGCTACCATAGCCAGAAAACAAAATCTACCTATTGTAAACCTTTTAGTAGACCTTTTAAAGTATATTTGTGAGCTAATACAATAAATCAGTCAATCAGCTTTTATATATATATATACACACACACACACACATATACATACACTTACTACAGCTTTGATTCCCAGCTATCCAATCTATCTAAAGGTTTTATGCTGCCACGCAGCATCTTAGTATCTAAGCACTTTCCACATACCATCAACAGCAATAGTGAAGTCTGGACTCCCATGCGTCTCTGGACTTCATGGAGTCTGTAACAATTCTCTCAAGGACAATCTCTGCTCGGGGTAGGAAAGTTTTGTTTGCTTTTGGGGGCGAGGACCACCTTGGGAATGGAATGGGATGTTTATACTGTGAGTCTCACTTACAGTGGAAAGGCAAGGCCATGACGAGACTGGAGATTTGTTAGAGAGATACCCCGTGAAGGGGTAGCTTAGGAAAGCCCTCTTCTACAATGCACTTGTGATCTAAAGATTTCTCGTCACCCATGATGAGCTAGCATGATCCTGTGACTGTTCATGTGCTCAAAAAAGTTTAGATGAGAACCATTCTTATTGTGGTTATACATGTAATAATAAGAATATGAGGTATATTTCTTTAACAGCAGGTTTACTTTCCTGTCTGAGTAACAGTGTTCATGAAGTGCATACTGAAATGAATTTTTGGTTCACTTCCCCCAATCCCCTCTTTCCTATATACAGAATTATAACTTTCAGACTCGCATCCGCCACATCAGGTAAGCTTTGCAGGAGCATCTGTTTAAGCACTGAGGTGGCAAGATTTAATAGATTCGTCAGTTATAAAACCAGAAGGGTCCACTGTGATGATCTAGTCCGATCTCCTGTATAATGCAGGCCGCAGAACTTCCATGAATTAATTCCTGTTGGAACTACCACATATCTTTTAGAAAAAAACATCCAATCTTGATTTATAAATTGGCAGTGATGAAAAAGCCACCACAACCCTTGGTAAGTTGTTCCATTGGTTAATTATACTCTCTGTTAACAATTTTGGACCTTATTTCTAATCTGAATTTGTCTAGCTTCAGTTTTTAAACCTTTCAATGTGTGCCATGTTTATTTTGTATCATTATTATTTCTTAATCAAAATGTGTGGTACCAACTCAACTGCCTTACAGAAGTATATTACACACTGTTACCTTTATCAACCTCAGCAAATGTACTTTGATGTAAAACCACAGCAGTTAGTTTGATAGGGTCTATTTCTATAAATCTGGGTTGACCAGCATAAAATATATTACCTTCCTTAAATTCTTTTAATCAAGTCCCATATCAGCTCTTATTATTATTTTGCTGAGGATCAAGGTCAAGCTGTCAGGCTGAGTTGTTCTGTTTACCCTTTTTAAATATTAGCATAACATTAGCTTTTTTCAGTCTTCTGGAACTTCTCTAGTGTTCCAAGAGTTACTGAAAATCAACAATGAAGATCTAGTGAGTTCTTCAGTCAGTTCTTGTAAAGGTCTTGGATGCAAGTTATATAGATCTGCTGATTTAAAAATATCTAACTTTGGTAACTGCTGTTTAATATCCTCCTGAGTTACTACTGGAATTGAAAGCATTTCATCATCATCACTATATGATGAGACTACATAAAATGGTCACTCACCTTCTCGTAACTGTTGTTCTTTGAGATGTGTTGTTCACGTCCCTTCCAATCAGGCGTGTGCATGCGCATGTGCAGAGTAGCTGGAGAATTTTTCCCTTAGCAGTATCTGTGGGTCGGCCTGGTTGCTCCCTGGAGTCGCGCCTTCATGGCACTCAATATAGGACACTACCAATCTGCCAGCTCCTCAGTTCCTTCTTGCTGGCTACTCCGACAGAGTGGTAGGAGAGTGGGTATTGGAATGGACATGAACAACACATCTCGAAGAACAAAATTACGAGAAGGTGACTAACGTTTTTTTTTTCTTCGAGTGCTTGTTCACCTCAATTCCAACCAATTCCAATTCACATGCCCAAGTTCAGGAGGCGGGGTCAGAGTCTTCCACGGATTGGAGCACTGCTCGTTTGAAGGCTGCATCACCTCTGGCCTGTTGGGTAATTGCATAGTGCGTGGTGAAAGTGTGGATGGAGGACCACATCGCCGCTCTGCAGATTTCCTGAGCGGGGACCTGTGCCAGGAACGTTGTTGATGAAGCCTGCGCCCTGGTACAGTGCGCAGTGATTGGGGGTGCGGAAACCCCTGCCAGCTTGCAGCACTCATGAATACAGGACGTGATCCATGAGGAGATGCATTGTAACAACACAGGCAGAACTTTCATTCTGTCCGCCACTGCCACGAATAACTGGACTGATTTTCTGAAAGGCTTCATTCTCTCGATGTAAAAGGCTAGAGCCCTGCGGACATCCAGTGACTGAAGTCTCTGCTCCCTGCCACTGGAGTGTGGCTTAGGGTAGAATACGGGGAGAAAGATGTGCTGGTTAATGTGAAACTGCGACACAGCCTTCGGGAGGAAAACAGGGTGAGGTCTGAGCTGAACTTTGTCCTTATAGAACACAGTGTAAGGAGGCTCTGATGTTAGGGCCTTGAGCTCAGACACCCTCCTGGCCGAGGTTATCGCTACCAGGAATGCCACCTTGTAAGAGAGTTAGAACATGAAGCACATTGCCAAGGGCTCAAAGAGTGTTCCCATGAATCGGGTCAGGACCAGGTTGAGGTCCCAAGCTGGAACAGGCTGACGGATGTGAGGGTATAGGCTGTCAAGCCCTTTTAAAAACTGCCTAACCATGGGGTTAGCAAACACTGAAAGGCCCTCCTGGCCCGGGTGGAAGGCCGAGATGGCAGCTAAATGTATCCTTATTGAGAATATAGAAAGTCCCTGCTGCTTCAGATGGAGGAGATAGTCGAGAATGAGCGGTACTGAGGCAAACGTTGGGACAAACGGTGCTCAATCTACCAGATTGAAAATCTCTTCTACTTGGCAAGACAGGTGGTTCTCGTAGAGGGTTTTCTGCTGCCAAGGGAGGACCTGTCTAACGTGGTCTGAACAGAAAAGCTCCATCAGGTTCAACCATGGAGTTTCCACACCATGAGGTGAAGCAACTCGAGGCTTGGATGTTGAAGACAATCGTGATCTTGTGTCAGAAGGTCCGGGAAGAGTGACAGGGTGACTGGAGCTTCCATGGACATGTCTAGCAGAGATGTGTACCAGTGCTGGCAGGGCCAGGCTGGAGCTATGAGTATGACCTGAGATCGTTCCCTTCTGATCTTGAGGAGTACCTCGTGAATGAGCAGTATGGGAGGAAATGCGTATAGAAGACTGCCTCCCCAGTGGAGGAGGAATGTGTCCGCTCTGGAGCCTGGGCTGTGATTTTGGAAGGAGCAGAACTGCTGGCACTTCCTGTTGTGCAACATGGCGAACAGGTCTATGTGGGGAAGGTCCCAGTTCTGGAAGATTAAGTCATGACATCCGGGTGAAGGGACCACTCGTGGCCATGAAAGGACCTGCTGAGGTGATCCGCCAGCTCGTTCTATACCCTGGGGAGGTACAACGCTTGTAGGCATATTGAATGTTCTACACAGAAGTCCCAGAGAATAAGGGCTTCCTGGCACAGGGGAGAGGAGCGTGCATCCTCCTGTTTGCTGATATAGAACATTGCTGTTGTGTTGTCCATCAGGACTGATACACACTGTCCCGTTAAGTATGCCTGGAAGGTCTGGCATGCCAGGCACACTGCTGTCAGCTCTCTGACGTTGATGTGGAGAGCCAGGTCCACCTGAGATCAAAGACCTTGAGTCCTGCGGTCTCCTAGATGTGCTCCCCAAGTCTGATGCGTCCGTCACTAGTGAAAGAGATGGTTGTGGACTGGCAAAGGGGACCCCTGAGCATACCTCCTGTGGGTCGAGCCACCACAGAAGAGAGTCAAGGACCAGGCAAGCCAGGGTCACTATCCTGTCCAAGTTGTCCCAGGCTGGGCTATACACTGAAGCGAGCCACGACTGAAGAGGTCGAAGCCTGAGTCTGGTGTGCTGTACCACATAGGTACAGGCAGCCATGTGTCCCAGAAGCTTCAGGCAGTTTCTTGCTGTGGTGGTGGGAAACTGTCTGAGGCCTTGAATTATGTTGACCAGGGCCTGAACCCTTGCTTCCGGCAGCTTTGCCCTGGCTTGGGTCGAGTCCTGTAGTGCCCCTATAAACTCTATCCTCTGGACAGGAGTCAGAGTCGATTTTGCTTCGTTTAGAAGAAGACCCAGGCTGTCAAAGGTGGCTCTGATGAATTTGACATGAGTTTCCACTTGGGTCCTGGAATGGTCCTTGATCAGCCAGTTGTCGAGGTACGGGAACATCTGTACCTGGTGCCTGCGCAAGAACGCATCGACGATTGCCATGCACTTGGTGAAGACTTGAGATGCTGCTGACAGGCCAAATGGAAGGACTGCTAATTGGTAGTATTGTTCACCACAAACCTGAGGTACTTTCTATAGGGCTGAGTGATTGCGATACGAAAATGTGTCCTTCAAGTCGAAGGCAGCCTACCAGTCTGCTGGATCCAATGAGGGGACGATGGATGCCAAAGAGACCATGCAGAACTTGAGTTTCTTCACAAACTTGTTGAGTTCTCACAGGTCCAAGATGGGCCTGAGGTCACCCTTGACTTTCAGTGTTAGGAAATACTGGGAATAGAAGCCCTGGCCCTTCTGCTCCTGAGGAACCTCCTCCACTTCCCCTAGCAATAGGAGTGAGTGCAGCTCCTGTATAAGGAGATGCCCATCAGAGGGGTCCCTAAAGAGGAATGGGGAAGAAGGGTGGAAGGGCGGGAGGCACAGAATTGGATGGAGCATCCCCTCTCTACCGTGTGGAGCACCAAGCGGTCCAAAGTACTACGGGACCATGCACAGTAGAAGGGGGATAGTAGGGAGGAAAAGGTAAGATGGGGTGAATCCAGATCTCGCTCTGGTGCACCATCCTTGGCCTCACCTTCAAAAGGCTGGTTTGGCCCCTGAAGATGGCTTGGATTGTCCCGAACTCTGGCCAGAGGGTTGATGCAGCCTTCTCCTGACACCCTGATTCCTCCTTCTGGAGCCATCTTGGTGGTTCTGATGACTGAACTGCTGAGGAGGCTGCAGACGGAAGTGTCTCCGCTGCATTACAGCGGTTTAGAGGCCCCGGGACCTAAGGGTGGCTCTGAAGTCTTTAAGGCTGTTTAGCCTTTTCTCAGTTTTCTCTGAGAAGAGAGTTTCACCATTGAAAGGCAGGTCCTGAATGGTTTGCTGTACCTCATAGGGAAGGCCAGAAACCTATAGCCATGAGCCCCTTCTCATAGCTACTCCTGTGACCATAACCCTCGTGGCCATATCTGCTCCATCAAGTGCCGCCGTAAGGGATGCCCTTGAGAACAGTCTCCCTTCCTCAACCAACGCCGAAAATTTGGCACAGGAGGGGAGCAACTCCATGAATTTAGCCATCGCCCAACAGGGGTGTTTTCGGAGTACCTGCATAAGATGGCCTGCTGCTTGGATATTCAGAGTTGTAATTCCCCCGTGGAGTAAACCTTTCGTCCGAACAGGTCTAACTTTTTTGCGTCCCTATTCTTGTGGGAAGGGCCCTGGAAACCTTGTTTCCCCTGCTGATTAGCAGCATCCACCACAAGAGAGTCAAGCTGGGGGTGGGAATAGAGATGTTCATAACCCTTGGAGGGCACAAAGTACCAGCACTCATTAAGCTTTGTGGTAGGTGGCAGAGGCCGGGGTCTGCCACAGGGTCTTATTCATGTCTGTAATTGTTTTAATTAATGGCAAGGTGATATGGGAAGAGCCAGAGGGGGCCTGGATGTTGACCGTAGGGTCTGCACTGTCTGCAACTTCCTCCGCCCTAATGCCCAACCCCTGGGTGACCTAGTGCAGCAACTGCTGCAGCACCCTGGAGTCTTCCCAAGCTAGGGCCACTGAAGTGCCCGCCAGGGCCTCATCTGGTGAGAAGGAGGCCACCGGGGAGGTGGTTGCTCCCTACCATCCCCACCCGAGGGATCTCGTGAACCTGGGGGGACTGCAATAGGCTGGCCTGGTCCCGGTGCTGCAAGAGACATGGGGGCTGGTACCGGCGCTGGGCCCCATGCCAGTGCTGGTGTTGGTGCCTGGTGCAGCACGTGCATCAGGGTTGTCGTAGGTGTTGATAATGGAGGCAGTGCCGGAACATTGTGCAACAAAGTTGCTATCTGGGTTGTTGCCGCCTCTGGTGCTGAAGCTGTGGTCGAGGTAGGCGCTGCGGTCAGTGCCAATGCTGAGGATGGCAAAGCAGCTGTCAGTGTTAATGACACGAGGCAATGGCTCCATCACTTATCATGGCAGAACGAAAGTCGTGGACGCCACTGATGGTGCTCCCGAGTGGGACCCATGGCTCTGACCTTGGGCTTAATGAAAGGCCCAAGGAGTCCAAAAGGGCCACTGAGCCAGATTTTGACAATGAGAAGGCCACTGCATAGGGTGGGACCTCCTATGGTGGTGAGAGGTGGATCTTCTGCTCGTTCTATAGGCAGAGTGGTATGAGTCAGACTCCGATTCAGAATAGGAGGACCAGCATGGCACAGCTCCTCTCGATGTAGAGCGTTGAAAACTGGGGGACCGACTGCTCTCCTGTAATGGAGGTGCGCTGAGGTGATGGGAATCGGCATGCCGTCATCGCTGGCTTCTCTTTAGACCGTCCAGGGTGCCAGGATGGAGCCTGCGGTGCCATCGTGCCCTCCTGTCTTGGCAGCAAGAACAGTGCGTGAGGCTGAGCAGGTCCTGTGCCGCCACTAAAACCTCTGGGGTGGACGGGAGCGGCAGGTGCTCCGATGGGTTCGGTGAGTAAGATGGGCCCGTACTCAACTGCCTCGCCTGAGCAGGAGTCAACGTAGCCCTACTCTGAGCCTCGGAGCTGTGGTCCGACTGAGGTGCCACTGATGGCTGGTCACTGCGTCTTGATGAGGGGAATCTGCCTCTCTCTGACCTCTTTTTCTTTTGCGCTGGTGATTGGGACCAGTGCTGAAGGCTGGAGTGGCCCGGAGGGGCTCCATGATGGTGCTGAGCTTCCCTGCTGGTGTCTTTCTTTGACACCAGAACTTTCAAGGATGGCACCAGCGTGCTTCTTGCCGAAGACGATGTGATGGGAGCAGGATCCCTGGTGCCTGCGTCCAACTGAGGTCAGAGAGCTGCCTCCCTGAGGAGAATTTTTAGACACTGCTCCCTCTCTTTAAGGGTTCTTGGTCAGAATTCCTGACAAATCTTGCAGCAGTCTTTTTGGTGCCTCACCCAGGCACTATAAACAAGAGGTGTGGAGGTCACTTTTTGGCATGCGCTTCATGCAGATCTGGCAAGTCTTAAAGCCTGGGGATCACAGCATTCCCTGTAACAAAAGGGGGCAAAACGGGGGGAAATCCCCCCGGAACAAACTTATGGAAGAACTAATATACTATACTAAGTAACTATGTACAGCATAAGTAATTAAGGAACTGCTAAGCCACTTGCTGAAGCAAGAGCCAGGGAAGTTCCAGCTACCGTCACTGGCGGTAAGAAGGAACTGAGGGGGTGGTGGGTGGTCAGGGCTCTATATTGAGCACCATGAAGGTGCGACTCCGGGGGCGCCCAGGACAACCCAAGGATGCTGCTATGGGAAAAATTCTCTGGCTACTGTGCACATGCGCTCGCACACACCTGACTGGAATTGGCATGAACAAGCACTGGAAGAAAAACATCTGTTTTCTCCCGAAATACAGAACAGAAATATTTAACAAAACTTCTGCTTTTTCTGCATTATTGACAAATCTACCATTTCAATCTAGTAAAAGACCAATACTATTGTTTTTGTTCCTAATATTCTTTAAAAGTTCTTATTGTCCTTAACTCTGCTGGCCGTAGATTGCTTTTGTGCTTTCCTTATCAATCTTGAGAAATCCCAGCTTTTGATTTATATTCAATACTATCAACTTTCCCTTTCTTCCATTTCTTATTATTTTTATAACTGCCTCACTTCCCCTCCAGCCCAGGTTGGTTCTTTAACCAGTGCAGTCTTCTCTCTCGATTGTAGCTTTTTGGGTATACAATACAAAGTTCTTAAACACTTCCCAATAATCATTCACATTTTTTGTAAAAAGTCTTTCTCCCAACTGATCTGGCTCATAATTGTTTTCAGCTTTGTGCAATTGGTCCTTTTAAAGCTGCAAGTATATATATGTTATTGGTTCACATTTTATTCTATTTGCACTCTGTCATCAGTCCAGGCTTCTCCCCAACTTCAAAGTGTACACTGCCACACTCAGTCTTTTGCAAGGAGGTTTATTTTCTTAACAGAGGTTAACGAACAAAGAGAATGACCTAGACTCATAGATATTAAGGTCAGAAGGGACCATTATGATCATCTAGTCTGACCTCCTGCACAATGCAGGAAACAGAATCTCACCCACCCACTCCTGCAATAAACTTCTCACCTATGTCTGAGCTATTGAAGTCCTCAAATCATGGTTTAAAGACTTCAAGGTGCAGAGAATTCTCCAGAAGTGACCCATGCCCCATGCTACAGAGGAAAGTGAAAAACTCCCAGGGCCTCTTCCAATCTGCCCTGAAGGAAAATTCCTTCCTGACCCCAAATATGGCAATCAGCTGAAACTCTGAGCATGTGGGCAAAATTCACCAGCCAGATACCCAGGAAAGAATTCTCTGTAGTAACTCAGATCCCACCCCATCTAACATCCCATCACAGGCCATTGGGCCTATTTACCATGAATAGTTAAAGATCAATTAATTGCCAAAATCATGTAATCCCATCATACCATCTCCTCCATAAATGTATCGAGTACTCCTTCCTTAGCCTCATGCTTCAGGGCCACCCTTTCCAGGGGTCTCTCGCACTCCTGCTCCTGGCACCTTCCCAGTTTCAGTCAGCTCTGCTCTATTCCTGGAATGGCAGCCCCAGAACGGCTTCTCTGAGCCCTGGCCCTTGCTCCAGGGACCCACCACAGGAGGTAGCTCCATTCCAGTGTGGTTTTCCATCCCTAGGGTGCAGGCTATCTCTGTCCATCTTCTCCAAATGCCTACTAGCAGCCCTTTATAGACTTCAGGGACTAAATCAGGGAGCCCAGATAATCTTTATCCAAGAATATTAAAGGAGCTGGCACATGAAATTGCAAGCCCATTAGCAAAAAAATTTAATGAATCTGTAAACTCAGGGGTTGTACCATATGACTGGAGAATTGCTAACATAGTTCCTATTTTTAAGAAAGGGAAAAAAAGTGATCCGGGTAACTACAGGCCTGTTAGTTTGACATCTGTAGTATGCAAGGTCTTGGGAAAAAAATGTGAAGGAGAAAGTAGTTAAGGACATTGAGGTCAATGATAATAGGGACAAAATACAACATGGTTTTACAAAAGGTAGATTGTGTCAAACCAACCTGATCTCCTCCTCCGCAGTGGATCTAATTTACCTCAATTTCAGTAAGGCATTTGATACAGTTCCACATGGGGAATTATTAGCTAAATTGGAAAAGATGGGGATCAATATGAAAATTGAAAGGTGGATAAGGAACTGGTTAAAGGGGAGACTACAATGGGTCACACTGAAAGGTGAACTGTCAGGCTGGAGGGAGGTTACTAGTGGAATTCCTCACGGATTGGTTTTGGGACCAATCTTATTTAATCTTTTTATTACTGACTTTGGCAAAAAAAGTGGGAATGTGCTAATAAAGTTTGCAGATGACATGAAGCTGAGAGGTATTGCCAATACAGAGAAGGGATATCATACAGGAAGATCTGGATGACCGTGTAAACTGGAGTAATAGTAACAGGATTAAATTTAATAGTGAAAAGTGCATGGTCATGCATTTAGGGGTGAATAACAAGAATTTTTGTTATAAACTGGGGACGCATCACTTGGAAGTAACAGAGGAGGAGAAGGACCCCAGAGTATTGGTTGATCACAGGATGATTATGAGCCGCCAATGTGAAATGGCCGTGAAAAAAGCTAATGCGGTCTTAGGATGCATCAGGAGAGGTATTTCCAGTAGAGATAAGGAGGTGTTAGTACTGTTATATAAGGCACTGGTGAGACCTCATCTGGAATATTGTGTGCAGTTCTGGTCTCCCATGTTTAAGAAAGATGAATTCAAACTGGAACAGGTACAGAGAAGGGCTACTAGGATGATCGGAGGAATGGAAAACCTGTCTTATGAAAGGAGATTCAAAGAGCTTGGCTTGTTTAGCCTAACCAAAAGAAGGCTGAGGGGAGATATGATTGCTCTCTATAAATATATCAGAGGGAGGGAAAAGAATTATTTAAACTCAGTACCAATGTGGACACAAGAACAAACGGATATAAACTGGCCATCAGGAAGTTTAGACTTGAAATTAGATGAAGGTTTCTAACCATCAGAGGAATGAAGTTCTGAAACAGCCTTCCAAGGAAAGCAGTGGGAGAAAAAGACATATCTGGCTTCAAAACTAAGCTTGATAAGTTTATGGAAGGGATGGTATGATGGGATAGCCTAATTCTGGCAATTAATTGAGCTTCAACTATTAGCAGTGGATATGCCCAATGGGATGTTAGATGGGGTGGGACCTGAGTTACTACAGAAAATTCTTTCCTGGGTGTCTGACTGGTGAGTCTTGCCCACATGCTCAGGGTTTAGCTAATCACCATATTTGGAGTCGGGAAGGAATTTTCCTCCAGGGGAGATTGGCAGAAGCCCTGGGGGTTTTTCGCCTTCCTCTGCAGCGAGGGCACGGGTCACTTGCTGGAGCATTCTCTGCACTTTAAATTCTTTAAATCACGATTTGAGGACTTAATAGCTCAGACGTAGGTTAGAGGTTTGTTACAGGAGTGGGTGGGTGAGATTCTGTGGCCTGCGTTGTGCAGGAGGTCAGTCTAGATGATCATAATTGTCCCTTCTGACCTTAAAGTCTATGATTCTATGAACTAGAGATGTGTGGCAAGTGGTTCTCTCTCGAACTTGAAGTTCTGTAATTCACTCTCCACTGACTTGAGATGGTCTGCAAGCTTGCTGGCCCTTAGGAGGGGAGCCATAAAATAAGTCCATGTTATTGCTTTCCCTGCATTGGAGTCTTGTTTCCCACTTCTGTCCCTTATCTGGGCCTCCACTTGTTGCGGTGGTCATATTTAAGTCTCCAGGCTCGCTTGTTTAACATATAGTTCTGCCTGGGTTCCCACAGTACTGAGTTAAATTTGGGATTCTGTTTAGGTGCCAACAATATCCTGTGCGGTTTGAGATTTCATTTGGTTTCTCATGATGTCCTGACAAGCCAGGGACTCTGTCTGGCTCTCCAGTTGGAGTTGAGCCAACCCTGAAGGCATCTCATGTACAGCCTGGTGTATCTGACCATGAAGGTGGTTGCTGCCATTTGACCAAGAAGCTGAAGGCGGTCCATGCCTGTATTCTGGGGTGAACAGAGATTATGCTTATGAGATGCGTAACAGTGAGGAATCGCAGGAAGTGTCTGTGTGCTGGATGAATGGATATATGGAAAGAGGCGTCTTGTAGTGCGAGGGCTGTGAACCAGTCCCCTTGTTCCAGCGTGGGTATTATTGTACCCAATGTGACCATCTTGAATTTTTGTACACGTACAAATTTGTTCAGTCGGCGTAGGTCCAATATAGGTCTCCGAGCAATGGCGCCGGGACGTACTGTCACCGTACTCGGTTTGTTTTCCTTATCTGGGCCTGGGCCAATTATTCCTGCATGGCCAAACACTGTTGCTTCTCCCCCTCAACCTCCACCCAAACCTATGCTAACTCTTGAGCTAATATAACCAGTTAGTTGATGATTTTCCCTTATGAGGTGCTTAGGTCACCCAACTGATGTTGGCACTTCCTAAACTGATCCTTCAGTCCTTGGAGAAGGTCATGATTTCCCTCTCAGTCTCCATTTGACATCCTTATTCCAGTTACTAGCCCTTCTTACTTCCTGTCCTAGTTGATTCTGGACCTTCTCAGTCTTGGACAGTTGTTCTATGATATATGCCGTCTATGTTCTGTGATATATGCCATCATATGCCAGCAATGGCCCTCTGCCATGTACATTGGCCAAACCAGACTGTCTCTACGTAAAAGAATAAATGGACACAAATCAGACGTCAGGAATTATAACATTCAAAAACCAGTCGGAAAACACTTCAATCTCTCTGGTCACTCAATTACAGACATACAAGTTGCAATTCTTCAACAAAAAACCTTCAAAATCAGACTCTATTGAGAGACTGCTGAATTGGAATTAATTTGCAAACTGGACACCATTACATTAGGCCTGAATAAAGACTGGGAGTGGATGTGTCATTACACAAAGTAAAACTATTTCCCCATGTTTATATCCCCCCCCCCCCCCACACACACACTGTTCCTCACACGTTCTTGTCAACTGCTGGAAATGGCCCACCTTGATTATCCCTACAAAAGGTCTTTTCCCCCCAAAAGGTCTTTTCTCCTGCTGATAATAGCTCATCTTACCTCTTTCAGAGTAGCAGCCGTGTTAGTCTGTATCTGCAAAAAGAAAAGGAGGACTTGTGGCACGTTAGTCTCTAAGGTGCCACAAGTTCACCTTACCTGATCACTCTCTTTACAGTGTGTATGGTAACTCCCATTGTTTCATGTTCTCTGTGTATATAAAATCTCCCCATTGTATTTTCCACTGCATGCATTCAATGAAGTGAGCTGTAGCTCACGAAAGCTTATGCTCAAATAAATTTGTTAGTCTCTAAGGTGCCACAAGTCCTCCTTTTCTTTTTGCGGATACAGACTAACACGGCTGCTACTCTTAAACCTGTCATTATGCAAGGCACTGCATTTAGCCGTATGGAATAGAAATCCATCAACTTCATGAAAAAACTCTTACAGATACAGACAGACATCCTCTTCCTTTCCAAATGCAAACAGATGGACATCATACCAAAAGGACTGAAGGTAAAAAATCCATTACAATCTACATACCACGCAGACTATGCTGACAGCTTGTGCCACACGCTCTCAAAGAAACTGCAGAACCACCTGATCAACATCCTATACAGCAAACAGGGAAAGATTAAGAATGAGCTCTCAAAACTGGATACCCTCATAAAAAAACAGCCCTCCACACAAACTTCCTCGTGGCTGGACTTTACAAAAACTAGACAAGCCATTTACAACACACACTTTGCTTCTCTACAAAAGAAAAAGGACACTAAACTATCTAAACTACAACTTGCCACAAGGGGCCACAACAGTGGTTCCCTTAACCCACCCAGCAATATTGTTAATCTATCCAGCTATACTCTGAGCCCAGCAGAAGAATCTGTCCTATCTCGGGGCCTCTCCTCCTGCCCCTCCACCTCCACGAACATGATACAGTTCTGTGGTGATCTAGAATCATACTATTTTCGACAACTCAAGGAACATTTCCAACACACCTCTGAACAGTATACTAACCCACAGAGACCTTCCTACCAACACTACAAAAAGAAGGATTCTGGGTGGACTCTTCCTAAAGGTCAAAACAACAGACTGGACTTCTACATGGATTGCTTCCGCTGACGTACACAGGCTGAAATTGTGGAAAAGCAGCATCACTTGCCCCATACCCTCAGCCGTGCAGAACACAATGCCATCCACAGCCTCAGAAACAACTCTGCATCATAATCAAAAAGGCTGACAAAGGAGGTGCTGTCTTTATCATGAACAGGTCAGAATATGAACAAGAGGCTGCTAGGCAGCTCTCCAACACCACATTCTACAAGTCATTACCCACCGAGGGTTACCAAAAGAAACTACACCATCTGCTCAAGAAACTCCCTGAAAAAGCACAAGAACAAATCCGCACAGACTCACCCCTAGAACCCCGACCTGGGGTATTCTATCTGCTACCCAAGATCCATAAACCTGGAAATCCTGGCCACCCCCATCATCTCAGGCATTGGCACCTGTTAGAGGGCTTATTCCTTCGCTCTCCCACTTCCCTGGTCCTTCTCACATGAACAGAGAGCAACAATACCCGAAGTCCGAAGGTGCAAACAATTCAACGTTTATTGGGGTGAACTTTCAGCAAGCTTAAATCCAAGTTCCTTTTTTCCTTATTTTCGAATCCCAACTTACTTCCTGTTTGCCTCTAATTTATATAGTAATATTCTTAGCTATACCTTAACCAGTCATTCTACTGAAATTTACCTAACCAATCCTAACATATTGTAACATGATTAGCTAAACAATTATATCCCACCACCTTAATTAGTTTACACCCAGCAAAATTAATTATACAGCAGACAGAAACAATCACAGAACCAGACGGAGACCATGCAAATAAACAACAGCAAAGTGGGAACTATAATGACAAAACAATACAGAAGTCAGGATTTCACAACTACATCTATAAAGACCTAAGGGTTTCCCAGCTGTGTCTGTTGATAAGTGAGCTCTTACCAGACAGAAAACTATCAACCTAAATTTCCTTTTACATCTTCTAGGCTCTTCCCTTTCTCTGGAGGTGATAGATCGGATCACCTTCCTAACAACCCCGATATTGACTAGTTTGGAATGTGAGGATGTGACCGTTCTCTTCTCAGCTTATGGCTGTCTCTGCTGCTTAGCCAAAGGCATTGGCCTAAGAACAGGGCCTCAGACTGTCACAGTGAGAAAAGGCCCTTACACAGATTCTTTCTTGTATACCTCTATTACTAGCTAAATGATAAACATATACCTACATTCTTAAACTACAGGCCTTTACAGACAGGCCTGAATATCTATATCCTAATAGCACCCTGACAGCAGAATTGTCTAGCTATGTAGACTCCCTCCTCAGGCCCTACGCTACCAGCACTCCTAGCTATCTTCGAGACACCACTGACTTCCTGAGGAAACTACAATCCATCGGTGATCTTCCTGAAAACAACATCCTAGCCACTATGGATGTAGAAGTCCTCTACACCAACATTTCACACAAAGATGGACTACAAGCTGTCAGGAACACTATCCCCAATAATGTCACAGCAAACCTGGTAACTGAACTTTGTCCTCACCCACAACTATTTCAGATTTGGGGACAATTTATACCTTCAAGTCAACAGGACTGCTATGGGTACCCGCATGGCCTCACAGTATGCCAACATTTTTATGGCTGATTTAGAACAACGCTTCCTCAGCTCTCATCCCCTAATGACCCTACTCTACTTGTGCTACATCAATGACAACTTCATCATCTGGACCCATGGAAAAGAAGCCCTTGAGGAACTCCACCATGATTTCAACAATTTCCAACCTACCATCAGCCTCAGCCTGGACCAGTTCACACAAGAGATCCACTTCCTGGACACTACGGTGCTAATAAGCAATGGTCACATAAACACCACCCTATACCAGAAACCTACTGACCGCTATACTTACCTACATGCCTCCAGCTTTCATCCAGACCATATCACACGATCCACTGTCTACAGCCAAGCTCTACGATACAACCGCATTTGCTCCAACCCCTCAGACCTACAAGATCTCTATCAAGCGTTCTTACAACTACAATACCCACCTGCTGAAGTGAAGAAACAGACTGACAGAGCCAGAAGAGTACCCAGAAGTTACCTACTACAGGACAGGCCCAACAAAGAAAACAACAGAACTCCACTAGCCATCACCTTCAGCCTGTTGAATGAAACTCTTCTTGAGTTAGGAAATTGTCACCTATAAAATTTAGAAATTCTGAAGAAACTCTAATACTGACAGCATAAGACCTTCAGCATATGTCACTCATATTGAAGTCCCCCATGATCATGCAGCTTTTTTCCTACAATGTATAGATACTTATGTCAGGAGCCAGTCACCCTATGCCCTAGTGTGGTCCCTAGGAGATATCAACTAGTACCTCATTGTATGCTTCATCTGTAAGGACGTAGATCTATAAACAGTCAGATAATTTTCTTCTGAGTTGTCAGTGACTGAGAAACAGTAAAGTAATTTTTGACATAGAGGGTCACTCCTCCTCCCCTTTTGCCCCTCCAGCCTTCCTAAATAGGTTATAATAATTGATTTTAACTTTCCAAATGTGCAAATCATAGCAGCAGGTTTCAGTAATACCAACTAGATCAATTTTTTGTTAATAATGAGCAATTCCAATTTCCCTTGTTTGTTACTCAGGCGCTTAGCATTGGTGAATAAGCAATTAAAAAGCATGTCCTTTGTTTTCTTGATTAACTTTCTTCTCAGTATCTCAATTTTGTGCTAAATGAATTTTCATTTGACCACTCTTTTCACCTTCACCCTTCTGTTATTGGTTTAACATCCTTCTGACTAGTCTATCCAGCCCATTCCTGAAGAAATTGGTCCCCCTTCCCCATCCAAATTGTATATCCCCTGCTCCTCACAGAAGGTGGACTTTTGTTCCAAAAAACACAAAGCCTTACACCACTAACCTTGCCAGTGATTCACTTCCAGAATCTTCTACCTTCGGTCTTCCTTCATTCATGGGACAGGAAGTATTTTGGAGATCACAACGCAGTTCCATTAGTACTGATATGCACCATCATCAGTGGATCCTGGCCTGTCGACTTCAGAAGCCTATCCCAGCCTTAGAGTGACATCCTGTGTCTTGGCTCTGGGAAGACATCAGCCTGTTGTCCGCCTGTTCCTTGAAGAATGTTCTTTCCGTTCTTCTGAGCATTGACTCGCCAACAAGGATCATCTGTATTCCTTGGATAGTTGGAGGTCTCTTTGTGGACAATCTTGATTTTCTTACAGGCTGGGATGAGCAGTCTTCTACAGGTGCACCCCAAACACCTTTCTGTTCCTTTCAAACATCTGGATCTTCACATATTTTCTGTAGTTTCCACACTGAGGACCTGGTATTGATTGGATGCTCATAGCTCTGTGCAATTCCTCCTGGTCCTCTCCTCTCTCGACTTACAACCTGTACATACTTATCTGCCTCCAGCCATGTAAAATGCGCCCTCATCCTTTTTCTGGTGGTTACAAACTGAGAAGCCTCCTCTCCGATTTCTTCTCGCTTTGATTCTTTGGTGGCCAGTTCCTGTCTTCCTTGAATCTGGGGCAGCAGCACTTCCCAAATCTGACTGTCCTGGAATTCTTCAGCTTCTCTGATGCTTTTCAGTGTCTGTACTTGCCCTTCCAAGCCAAGAATCTTTTCTACCAGAACAACCATACACAGGAAGTCCCTTCTGGCTTCAGGGAGGAAAGAAAACATTGAACTTGGGTTGCAGGTCACAACCACTGTTCCCACACTGGCCATCCCAGCATTGAGCATAGTACTGTAACTAAAAGGACAGCTTCTCACACTCCCTCTCCAAACTCTCTCTGAAACTCTCCAGTTTACTATCCCTGTTCAGAGCCCCTGAATAAGCACCTGAGACAGGTTTGTTTGTTGGTGTCTTGGTAAGAACCATGTGGCTCAGACCCTCAGATTTTTGATCAGTTCCCTTGTTTGACGTCTAAGTGGTTAATCTCTCCCTTGTCATGGAGAGGTGGAGCTGAGCAGGGAGGTTTAGAAAAAAAAAGGTCAGTTGCTTGGTGAATCTGTGAGCTGTAAACAGGGGCAAGAATCAGGAGTTCTGGAAGGAGTCAAAAACTTCCAAATCTGAGTACAGAGTTTGGAGGTGAAGAAAGGGGAAGCAAGCACTTAGTTCAGTGACTGAGTACCAATGATAGTGTTCCAGCAGGAGTGACTAGTCTGTTACTGCAATAAATGGTGGTTCAGGCAGACTATTTGAAAGGCCCTGGGGCTAGTGTACTTTATAGTCTCATGACTGTGGAGGCACCTCGGGGTCTTTGAGAAGAGGCTTAGAACCATTCCTGAAAACTTAAATACAGCTTACAAGAGTAGTCCCAATGAACTACTTGCATAAGGGACTGATAAATGAAGATCTTAATTAGGATGGGTGTGGAATCAGATCAGTTTGACACTGGATAGAACCCAGGCTTCAAGAAATGGTTGTTTGTGTGTAAAATTGCAGGATATTTTTCTTCCAACCAATAGATCTGTCCTCACTGAACATACAATCAGGTATCAGAACTTAGCCTGCCCAGTAAAAGTACCATTCACTAAAAGAGCTATAAAAGGAAACCAAACCAAACTGGTGAAATTCAGAGCGACCTTGAGGTACTGAACCAGTAAAGCTGATTAGATCACTGCAAAGCCCATGACAGCATGCAAGAACCACAGTAAGGAAAAAAATACCCCATTACATTACAGAGTTTATTTGTAATTAATATTTTATTTATTTTAATTTATTTTGAAAATTCACTACAAACAGAAAATGTTTCTCACTTTACTACTTACAAGTTTTACACAAGAATTTCTTCAGTGATTTAAAGATGAGTGATACACTTCTATTCCTTCCCTAAAAGTTTACCAACATAAAATTCAATTATTTACAAACAACTTCCTTATAAATGGGGCTTTCATGAATTCCTGCCAATTGTATTACACAACTCTGGAGAATCAATGCTGTAAAGTGACATTCCGCTCCATTTTGGGAAATGGCAACAAATTTTACTTTCCTGAATTTTTCTTTTTTTACAGGCATGCCTACCCAGCCTCTTCAGCCTCATAACTAGTTTATGATACACTGAAAATCAAGTTGACTCAATCTGTCTAAGAAAACTGAAATAACGTCAGATACCCCCACACTTGTCCAAAATGGTGTGCATCATATAACCGTTTTACAGAAATCTCAAGAATCAGACAGGAGCAGAATAAATCATGTTGTGAACAAGCTGTGTTCCAGGCTTCATTAGTTATAATTACCCCCAAAATATGCTCAGCAGAATGCACACGTGTCATCTGGGAGTGACACACAATAGAACGGGCAACTTATAAACTCCTCCAAGCACAGAAACAGTCCATAAAACAACTGGCTTGTGCATTTGGATTCATGTGATAACACCTCCTATTGCATAAACCACCAGATGACACAGATGGGGCAAATCCAAACATGCAAACATTTCTTTTGTATAGACACTGGACTTCATTTTAATCCATTCAAGCACAAACTGCACAAAGCTGTGTATGAAACACTACATCTTTGTCCTTTTTATTCCCCAGATTGTTCCACAGTTGCACAAAATATATGCAACATGTATAGTTACTAAATATTTAAAACATAACAATTATTATAAAAAAATTAAGAACAGCTAAATATCCTTACGTGGCAACAAAAACATCCTAAAAAGGAAAACATTTCTAGTATCTATTAAACAGCATACATATTTAATTTAAAAAAATTACCAAAACAGTTAAGGAAAGTACCAAAAAGTAAAGCTAATTGACAATATTCATAAGCAGTGTTTTCTCCTCCTACCCAAAAAAGAAATGGAAGTGAAGAAATATAGACTGGTATATGGTTTTACAATTACTTAAAGTACTATTATGGGGACAAACTTACTAAAACACTGCAACAGTAATTTCATTTTCAAAGCACAACATAATCCAGTTCAAATTTCCCTGCCTGTTTATATATTTATCCACTGCCTTGTGCTCCAGTCTACCTTAGAGACCTCCCATTCCTTATCATCTGGCACATGACTTTTCTCACATACATTTTGGCCACTGTTTGTGTGAAAGTCTTCTCTACAGCTCTTACCATTTCTAGCAGAGGTGGGCAAACTACAGCCAGTGGCTTGGCACTGCTTCAGCGCTCCAGCCAGTGTGCTGGGTCAGGGACAGGGAGGGAGGGCTGCACCACGTGGCTCCCGGAAGCCACGGCATGGCCCTGCTCCACCTCCTACGCGCTCCAATGGGCACCGCAGCGGAGGTGCCTGCGCATGGGGCAGCGTGCAGACCCGCCTGGGCACACTCCGGCTGGGCCACACCATGCCGCTCAGCCCCACTCTGGCTGTGGCGCTGGGTCGAGGGTCGCACCACGCCACCCCCACTCCAGCCAGGGCACAGGAAGAGGAGCCGCACCACACAGCTCCCGGAAGCCATGGCATGGCCCCGCTCCGGCTCCTATGTGCTCCAATGGGAGCTGCCTGCAGATGGGGCAGTGTGCAGACCCACCGGGGCGCACTCTGGACGGGGCGCTGGGTTGGGGCCACACCATGCGGCTTGGGCCCGCTCCAGCTGGGGCACAGGGCGGGGGAACAACACGCACGCACCACGTGGCTCACGGAAGCCGCAACATGGCCCCCCTCCAGCTCCTATGCACGCCAATGGGAGCAGCAGGAGAGGTGCCTGGGGATGGGGCAGCTTGCAGACCCGCCTGGCCGCGCCTCCGCATAGGAGCCAGAGAAGGGACATGCGACTGCTTCCAGGAGCCACTTGAGGTAAGCGCTGCTCGGAGCCTGCACCCCGAGCCTCTCCCCAGGTCCCAACTCCCTGCCCCAGCCCTGATCCCCCTCCCACTCTCCAAACCCCTCGATCCCAGCCTGAAGTACCCATCTGCACCTCAAACTCCTCATCCCCAGCCACACCACAGAACCCGCACTGCAACCCCAATTTTGTGAGCATTCATGGCCCGCCATACAATTTCTATTCCCCGATGTGGCCCTTGGGCCAAAAAGTTTGCCCACCCCTGATTTATAGTATCCTTTTTCAGCATCCCCATCTCATTTACTTTCCAGGTTTATTCCAAAGTCACACTGAACACACATTTGCTTTCTCTCTCGCTTATGTCTCAGTTTCTCTAACCTGTCCCTTTTCCTGTTATTGTTCTTATTACTAAATGCTTCAACAAAACTGTTTACTGTAATTCCCCATATACTGTCCACTGTTTCATAATTTTAATAATGTAAAGATTTTCTAAAAAAAAATTCTTAAATATTTTTACTACAGTAGGTTAACACATTTTCAGAGTATTCGTGACAATTCAGAGATAATTTAATATTCTCATGCAAATACAGTTCACAACACAAATTGATTTTACCGCAAAAGAAATGCGCACATTAAAGAATTTTCCAATAAATTTTAATTGTTTTAATAGAAAGTAAACTAGAAAAATACAAATGTTTATACATATATCTGTGGGTGCACACATTCACTCCTATATACAAATCCATATACACCCCAGTATGCAAATATATGGATATATATATGCACACACTCATATAAAGACATGGGAATGTATGCATGTGTACATACACACACACACAGAAATATATAAATAGATATAGATATTATTTTTGCCTATAGTGTGTTATTCATTCATTCTATAGCACTGTGAACTCATTTCCCCGTAACATAAATTATAAAATTTCAAGACATTTTAGAGATAATTGATATTAATTCTTTCATGTTCATTTCCATTAAGAACATTCAGGTTTACACTGGAAAATTAAGCTCTAAAACTTCAGTTCAAAAAGGTACATATACATATGCTTAACTTTAAGTACATGAGTAGTCCAACTGAATTCAACAACACTACTCAGGTCCTTAAAGTCAGACACTTGCTTAAGTACCTTGCTGATGTGGGTCCTAAATCAGAATCATATGTTTAGAAATGGTCACATGAAATACTTATTAGAGAAATAAGTATTCCCATACCTTTTCATAATATGTAAGCACAATCAAGGTTTATTTAAAATATCTAGGGCTAAATTCTGCCCTCAGTCACATCTGTGCATCAAAGGGGTTATACAGGTATAAACAATGGCAGAGTATTGGCCCTCTATATCCATTTAACAGTACAACTGAAGGGTCAGTTTAAGAACTCATGCACTCATTCTGGCAAACTGCATATTATGTTCACAGCAGAATGGTGTCAATTTCCTACTTTTAAAGCAGCAGAGAAGCATGAACAATTTATAACTATGAGCTTCTATGGCACTATTTGAAATTTTAGCTCTCCCCCCCCTCCTTTTTTTAATAAAAGAAACAGATATTGAAACTCTCCTAGCTAATAATTTCATTCTGACACTTGAGTTTAAAAGGTTAAGTTACTATCTGAAGAAAGGTAATCTGGCTGCCTTCATAGCAGCCTACAAGATCTGCAATCTGCATAGAGAGGGGCATTTGTCATCATTAGCTGAGCAGTGACAGCTGGCACCCAGGGTGTCCCAGATTCAAGGAGTGGCAAAGAAAAGGCACTCTCTTAGTTTAAGTTGCCATTAAGTATAGCATGCTTCATAAGGAGCAAGACTTCCTTTTTGTAATACACCATGATGTAACAACAGTGATACAGCTGCATTTTCTTCAGCACCGGGAATACACTGATATCATACAATCACCAGATGCCTTTAAACAATAAGATACAAGGTTTTAATATGAACGAACATGAAAATGGCTAAATCTTTTTCAAAATTAGGATAGTATGCTTTTCTTCAAAGATGTTTTAGACTGGTTTATAAATTCCATCTACAGGAATAATAAATTATGAATAAAAAACCCAGTTTTCAGAGAGATGTATATAAATGTGTCTTGAAACCACTAATGGCCAGTCACTTAAGTCAGACAGTTTAGAATGTATGAAAAAAAAAATTGGTCTCACACTTGGAGTGAATACAAAGCTGATCGCTTTTATGAATATGTGATCAAGCACCATTTTAATAGCATTATTAGAAACTAAAAACATCTTCTTAGTGTCTATTTAACAACTTGCAACAAGATTTTTATCAAAACGGTTACATGAGATTTTGGAAATATACTCGTGTTTAAGATTATTTTACTCACAAATGTATGGATGTAAGCTCTAAAAGAGAAGTCCAATTCATGCCAGCATCAATAATTAAAGTTATGAAAGCCTAGAGAAAAAGGTACATAAACATTAAATGTTCCTGAACTGATGATTTTTTAAAAGTAAAGCTACATAAAGTAAAACCTACACACTAAAACACCTTAAAAATATCTTTGCAAGAAAAAGAAAATTACAATGCTCTACAGTTTTCTAGGTTTGGCAACATAATCCATAATGCTAGGTTTTGCATTATTATGTAAACTAGTTTTTCACAAATAAAACTAATTTTTGTGTTAATGTAAAATCTATGCAAATACATGCAGTCATTTATCAGGAAAGCTGACAAGCATTCCATATTGGAGAGGGAAAACAAAACTGCCTCAAGAATAGAGGCAATTAATTATTTCTGTATTTTCTCTTCCTCTGTCTTGAGGCACAAAAGTTATCCATCCAGTTAAAACAGCAAATGAAATAAAGAGATTTTTTATATTTAAAACACATATGGCTTTTGCCTGCAATACTGATCACCACAAGGTCTACAGATGCCCGTGGCTAAATTGTACACTGGCAGATGCACACAGGGGAGAACTGTGCTAATGCAGCGTGGTGAGCAAAACAAATGAAGTACTGAATTTTCTGGAAAAAAAAAAACTTTTTTTTCCATTGAGATATGCAGTTTGCCTACCAAGTGTAGATTAAGTTAGCAATAAATTTAACCTGAAAAACACTCTCTTAGTCTAGTACACCAAAACAGCTAAAAGAAACCTAGCAAAAAAGTGTGTGTGAAATGAAATAAAATACACATACACACACCAGTTGTAAGGAAGGTACAGTCTCTACGTAATGAGTTTGCCAAGATAAACAGTTATGCAGTTTTATTCTCACAATTAAAGACTAATAACACATAATGAACACACTCAAAGAATACAATGAGACAACTGTTGTCGTACATATTTGCCGTTATTTTTACTTATTTGAGGAGCAATCTCTTGAGGTGCTGTTGAAAATTGCAAGCATTAAGGCACAATCTAGCTGATGTGATATTACTTACATACACTTCCTAGTGCCAATAAGAATTCTGTATTTATTAGCTGTTTCCTTTTACAAGTTTATTAAAAAAACATGCACGGGTCAAAGTTAGTCTTTCTATACCTGAGAAATTACTTGCACAAGAGAACAAAAAAGCATGGATGGTAAAACATTTACTGGAAATTACTCAGAATCATTTAGACTGCCATAATTTTGCTCCTAATAGGCCTGTAAACATGCATAACATTAAAATTACTGTTGCAATTACCAAGCAAAAACTTCAGTAAAGACTGTTATTTACATTTTATTTTTGTTTAATGAGAAAAAAATGTACGAGTACCCATGCCACATTACATAAGAGAAGCAAATTCAACCCAAAAATTAGTTTTAAGAAATGAGATTCAATTAATAAGTGTTTCTCTTTTAATTTGTATAAATTAATTTTTTTAGATCAACTGAAAATATTATGTTTCTGAAAAACAAGGAAGCAACATTAACATCCACACCGACAAAAGAGAAAAAATTACTTCACAATGTGTGAGTATAAACAAAAGATAAAAATGTAAAACAATAAAAGTAATATTCACAGCACCATTTAAATCTTAATGAGATGGTTATTTTTGTTTGTTTGTTTAGTTTATGAAGAAAATTTTGTCAGTACTATCTTTTTCTTACTTTGGAATGTACTAATACATTATACTACTATTGTACATTCATACTAATATAGCCTACTTTTTTTTCCAGTAACAAAGTGCAGAAATTTCTGTAGCTGGGTAATACCACACACTTCAAGAACTGTATGTTTAATTTCTGAATTAATAGCATACATTTTACCTCTACATAAATTCTCATCTTTGTTATTTTTGGTGATGTTTAGATTTGTCGTCGTGTGTGATGAAATATCATGGATTGTGTCTTGCCACAAAAGGCCTGATTTGGTAGACCTCACTCCAGTACCGTGCTGACAATGGACATGGGGATTTCTAGTACTCCAGTTAAAATTCCACTCCCAATTTTAAAGAAGGGTTGGAGTAATTTCACTGCTCCTAATAGAATTTACCTCCTCTCCAAATACTAAATCATACCTTCTAGAGAGACTTTTACTCCACTAGTTCAGAAGTAATTGCGGGTTTGTTTTGTTTTGGGGTTATTTTGCCTTCAGAACGCAGCAGATTACAAGTGTCAGGTATTTTCTAATGAAACCTTTAACCTCATAGCTATTCAAATTACATAAACTGTTATACAACCAATATACTCAGCATATTTTTCAGGAACAGAGTATACATGTTTCCAACAATCACATCAAGTTGTTCATATCTATGTTTGTCAAGAGGCGCTGCTTCTTTTTAATTTGTGTTTATGAAACCACACCCCTCAATCCTATTTGTGACAGTGTGTGCATGCATGCGCACACACACACTCACGTCCTCTAGTACATGGGGCTTATGACAGGCTAAGGAAGAAATTTTGTGGGAGCATCTTGCTAAAACATGGGCAACATGGCACTGTCTTTTTTAGGCAAAACTCCTCAATGACATCGTTAGAGATTAATTACATCAACGGGAGTTCTTCTTGAGAAAGGAGAGGACTGGGCACAACATACTTTTTCCACAACAATGATCACATATGAATGTAAAAGCTTTTCAAGACAAATATAAGACACAGGTAAATTTTTAGATATGGTGCATTTCATATTTTATGTGGAATTAACTCTCAAAAATTATTCCACTTAAGCACGGAATTCTGTGTGGGATCAAGGCCTAACTGTAAAGCTTGAGAAGGCCCATTGGATTTCAATGAGAATAATCATATATTGACTGTTAAGCAAGTGTGTGTGCAGAATCAGGGTCTTTCTAAGGTTCAATTAAACGTATTTATCATTCATGACCAATTCACTCAGCCATCTGCATCCACATTATTCTGGAGGAAAAAACTGTGGAAGCTATACACTAAATTCTACAATGAATTACCAGTTTCTCAAGGCTATACTAAAATATGTAAAGCATGTATTCTTATGCCTAAATCTAGATTAAGTGACATGCACAGATGGTTACCATACTTGACCTCCATAATGCAAGGTGAGGGAGAACAGGTTGGTTCTCCAGGTAGAATGACTTGGTATGCACATATTATTGATGGCATTAAAAATATCAATGAACACAGGCTATGAAAAAATGTATGTGAAGAGATAAAGCACTAATAGCCGTTCTGTCTGATTTTTAGGGATGTTGAGCACCTGCAGTTTCCATTGGCCTCTACACAGGAGTTGCAGATTCTTAGCACCTAAGAAAAATAAGTCATTTATGTTTGCTAGCCAATGTAAAAACTATTTTACAAAATACCTATGACAAGGTATTTATGTTCCTGTAACACTGTTCTCTTATTTGGGTTAGACTAATAGATGTTGAGCAAACCACAGAAGGTGAATACACAAGCAGAGTAATGTCATAATTTACACAAATATACATCTTTAAATGTTACTGCACTTTGGTTTTGATTTACTTACATTCTCTACTCCTTTGGTCCTTCCATCACACAGTAAATTTCAGAAATATAAGTTATCAAGAGGAAAGGTTATTTTAGACATGCAGTCATTGGAAGCTGCTCATCCAACACATACAGCTTTATTCTCAAGGTCAGTGTTGAATTCTTTCAGTTGCTTAATCATATACAGCATGAAACAGTAATGAGAATTCTGCAGTGTTGGATGACCCACTACAGATGTAGTAGATTAAAAGGCGCTAATCCCTACTGATTCCATATTCCTCCCTGGGTTCAGCAGAAAAGAGCATTCTTAAAGTAGGAAACCTTTAAAAAAAAATCAGTGTTGGATTACTTAAATAAAATCCTGTGTATGAGAAATGTCTGGTTTTGATGAAGCTGATATAGAAGTGAACCAAATGAATAATACAATGCATTTCTCCTGTATGAAAGTTTCTGCAGTTTCCAGCAAAAAGTGCAATTTGCAGTTGTGCAAAATGTGTGTTTGCTCTTGAAATGTAAAATGATAGAGAAAACAAATTAATAGTTGTTTTTACATAAGAACATACAAAACAGGGACATTTTAAATTAAAAAAAAATTCGGTACTTTCCAGGATGACAAAGTCCAATACTGACACGTGATAATTTATATTAATTTTTAATATTTATTTTTAGTGAGGGGACTAATCCATCAAATTGTGCAATTAAGATTCTTTAGCAGTCACATTTGTAATAACTTATACTGTAAACATCTGAATCTGATTATTTTTCATCTCAAAAGATAATTATAAGGCTCTGCACAAAACTGCATACCATTTAATATAATCAAAGAAAATATTTTTAAAATTATAAATAAGTATTCATTCATTCATATATAAAACTTATTTGCTATATAATGAGTATTAATGTCACTAACATGAAACTTTTGGGGGAAACTGTATGAACTTCTTTACTTTTTAAATTTACTCTTGTTTTATTAATTCCTATGTTTGAAAAAGAAGTCAACAGTAAATAAATAAATAAAAAATAAAGTACCTTCAAGTTATATTACAAGAAAAGATTCTTCCTATCTGCTTTTATATAAAATGGCATCTAAAGCAAACCCTCTAAAAATGTGTGTCCAATTTCTCTAGTGTCAAAACATAAATGTATTGTGGCTGGCAGGATGATACAGATAAAATAGCCAGAGTGCACTAAAAAAAAAAAATTAAGATCCAAGAAATCAGATATGTTCAATCAGCCTTCAAACCTTCTCCAGCAGCAGGGATAAATAATTTAATAAACTCAACTTCATATTCTTTTTCTTTCTCTAACACAATAAACAGATATTAAAAAAAATAAAATTTTACATTCATGAATAGTTGTGTGTAGAATCACAACTATTATATAAGAAGAGATACAAAGAAATATCAATATAAGCACTTAACATATGTGCTTATATATTCTAGCTAACTTATACTTTCTTTCCACATGAAAGAACAGTATTGCTTAAATTTATGATCTGGCAACTGAAATTTTCAAATTAGGTTTACTGAAACACAGAATCCCTGTATTCGCACATTTTTCAACACAATTGGGCTTTTTGGCTAATAAGACGACTGCTTAAGCAACACATTTTGAAATGACTAAATGTAAAATGTGTTTCCGGCAGATGTGGTAGCAGTGGGTAGACCTAAATAATTAGGAAAAAATACCTAGAAAACAGTAATTTGGGAAAACTTACCTCTCTCTATTTCATAGGCCTCCAACTCCTAACATCACAAATGATCAATCATCATTTTAATGAGATGATTTTAATCTCACTCTTCCAGTATAAATCATTATCTCTAAACATGAAACTGAATGACAGAAAAACCCACTCTATAGTTTTATAATTTACTAAAACCACAGCATTTTAAATATAGGATTGCAAAGTGAACAAACTCAGATAAATGCTCAGAAAACATTCCTAAAATGAACAGATTTTACCATGCCAACAATTAAAGGGTTCATTCCTTCATTCATGGATAAAACTTTAAACGGGTGCAATGAAATTAATGGCAGGCTTTAATAATAAATGCAACATATGTAACATTAAATTTTATATTTTTGCATATTTGCATTAATCATCAAAATGTAACAACTAAACATAATTATCTACATTGCTCACTTGCTTTTAGGTAAACCTTTACATTTTATTCTAAAGCTTTTGATTCAGGAAAGATACAACCTTAATTTTCTATTTTAACATATTGTACTAATAAATAATTAGCAAATTAGCACACCCGCTGAAAGTTCAAGAAATTATTTTGTTTTTAGAAATAGCAAAAATCTCTCTCTCTCTCTAAAATACAACTTTAATGTAACTGAAAATTAGTTGGCAGACGAACTAAATTAAATGTAAGGACTTTGGAGTATGTGTCATCTCCCCAGAAAGCAGCAGTTACCATGACAAGGATGGAGGAAAACACATGCCTTTGTCTGAAGTTCCAGAGTAGCAGCCGTATTAGTCTGTATTCCCAAAAAGAACAGGAGTACTTGTGGCACCTTAGAGACTAACAAATTTATGTAAGCATAAGCTTTCGTGAACTACAGCTCAAATTTGTTAGTCTCTTAGGTGCCACAAGTACTCCTGTTCTTTTTGTCTGAAGAGTTTCACTTTCGGTTTTAAACAACGATGCTGTCTAAACTCCACCGGAAGGATTTATTTTTCAGTTGTGTGGAAACAGAGGCAAACAAAAACGAAGTTAATTATTTTTACATTTTCAATGTCTAAAGGAAGCCACGGTGCCCCACGCCGCCTAGGACTAATATTTTGGGGCAGCCACTTAGTAACAGTGATAAGGTATCTGCCTGTGTCCTTTTGTGCTGGTTATTGTCAGATCCAGATGCCCAATGGGGGAACGAGATGGAGTTAGAAAACAATTCAGCAAGTTCATTTTTCTTACTAAGGAAACCTCCGGGAGCTGACTTCACTTTGTCGGAATAGGTCGACTTGGCCTACAAATTTCCCTGCAGCTTCGCACCGGGCTTTCTTCCCCGCAAGTACCAGATTCAGTTAAAGAGCACTCAAATGCACCCAAAACGCCTACCTAAGGTTTCACTTAGGACCCGTTCCCCCTCCGATTCAAGTCAGATTGGCCAACGTCCTCAACGGAGCTGGATCGGGCCTTTGGAAGCAATTAGGGGCGTCTGGGACTCTCCCCCATCCCCAAGCATGCCTGCGCCTGTTCCCGCTGCGGCCTCTGTTCACAAGAAGCTCTCCTGGGACCCGATGGGGGCTTGACCTGAGCAAGGTGGGTAGGATGGGGTCCTCCATCCGCGCAGCCGGCTCCACCTGGCCACATGTGGGTTGTCGAGGCAATACACGTGGGGGTGGCGATCGCGGCACACGCGTTACCCTTCCTGTGCCCAAGGACCTCGGGGCGGCTTCTTGGTAGAGCGGGGTGTTCTCTCGCTCCTCTCGCCCACGCACACAGCTGCGAGTGACACGGGCGCCTGGAAGCTGGAGCGGCACGGATTAGTGGAGGGGCTAGTAGCGCTGCGGGCAGAGGCGAAGACGCGGCCACCGCCCCCAGGATGCGAAAAGGGGGGAACTAAAGATAATCGCAGCAGGCGACAGCGATGATCAGAAAGCATCTTCTGCCCCCTGAATTAGGAGAGGGCATGTACAGGGGTGTGGGCAGGGCAGAGGGGCGACCGCGCGTGTGGAGACGAGGAGCGATGCGCTGGTTTGTGATGTGGGGGATGAACGCGGGCAGCTGAACGCCCCACTCCCGGGGCTGCAGCCGGCGGCAGCTCCGCTCCCGCCTCCTCCTTGCAGAAGGAGCTGCGCGCCCCGCCTGCCCAGGCCAACGAGCCGCAGCAGCGTCGGGGTCTCGGACCCGGGAGCGTGGCCTCTTGGGGATTTCTGATTTTCAAAGCGCAGTTGTTGAGAGAGCACCGGGCCAAAGCATTTTGCTCCCAAGCTATATGGCTAAATCTGGAAATAATACCCAGCCCGTTCAGCAGAGGGTCAGAGCCTGTCTGCTCACCAGCCTGGTTTTCGTCCCCTGGACATGACACTTTGGATGAAGCGAAGAAAGCTAAAGACTATGGAAAGTAGCTATTCCTTATAAAAAAATACCAAGAACGTGCTGCGGGCACATTAGGATGCGATTGAGGAGGGGAAAGCTCCTTAAGGGTGAGCTGATGTCTGCAGTTCCTGGGTTAGGAGTCTAAAGACAACCCCGGTTTCATTTTATTCATGAGTAGAAAGTTACAGACGCCCATCAAATTCTTCATGTGGATCAACAGTCCCCGAAATACAGGAGCGTCTGCACTAACGCTACGTCGAGCAAGCAAAGCACAAAATAAACTCTTCCACACCTTGAATGTTGCCGCATTAATAGGCTAGTGACAGGAAAACGTTAATGGCATAAGACATCCCTGTGCAAGCCGATAGATGTTTCTCAGAAAATAATTTCAAGGGACAGTAAATTTAAAAATTAAGAATCTGAGTCATAAATTAAAATTTCTTAAAGACACTAGAGGAAAAAGCGCGTGCTATGGATATAAATCACGTTTATTCTTAAACAAAGCACGGAAGATGCTGCGAAATATGTTTGTCGTACCAATCTTTGCAAACAGGAGGACCGATTACTGACACTTAAGATACTAAAGAAGAAATTTGTTTAATTATATATCACACACACGAAAATCCAAACTGTCAGATTAGTTGTCTGCCAGCATGTCTGCACTCGCTAATGTCCCTCCCGTGTGCACATTTATTAAAACACAGCTTGCAAATAGAGTTCACATTAAAATAAACTGTCCAGATAAGGAGATTAATAGATATTTATTTTGCAACGATGTCCTGAAAGGCATCTGAACATATATGGCGTTGCAATATCTTGGTGACATATACCGAATATAAAAATGAAGCTAAGCACTAGCAAATAAGATTTACACTAAGTATCTGCTGCTTCTGAGACTGAATATGAAAATAAACTGTTAGATGCGTTTAGCAAATGGTATTTCCTTCATACGTTACAAATATATATATTAAAAAACAGGCAGAGAGAATGCAATATCTGCGTAACCTTAAAATCGATTATACCTCGTCAGAACATGCTTTAAAACAATTTAATTAGCGGATGCTGTGTAATATTTTATTCCTGCAAACATTACATTGCCGAGAATCTATGGCCTTATACTCTGGCCAGTTCATGAGGGGAAAACTTCTGACCTGCAATTACAGACAACTTATCAGGAGAAAGGCACACCATGATTTGACGCCAAGAGCGAGTTAGTGAATTTACGTATCTGTTCTTTAAAGAGTGAATCCCCGTATATAGCTCAGTAGTTGATGGCTCTCCATTAATACACCTGCATTCACATTTCAGCCTTAAGGAGACAAACAGGGATTTAGTGCAGAACACCACAGTTTTGCCAAGTCCTTTCAAAACATCAGTACGCTTCAAATTACACCAAAAGCCGAGAGATTCTTCTTGATTTCCAAATATATAGGTGGCCTGGATGCTTTTCTGCCAGCAGCCGCCTACCTTTAGTTTGTGTATACATATATACGTGTATATATAGCCAAGAGACGGATTAATTAGCCGGGTTTGAGCTGAAGGAGGCTGCAGTGACGAGACCAGTGGCGATTGGCCGCCCGCCTGCCTGGCCCTGCCTTTATAATTTCCACACGAGAGCATCTGGGCTCTTATACTAACCAACAGCCAGCTTCTCCTGACACATACACACACACAACACACCGACACCCAGCACTTTTCCCACCATCTGATTAACAACCCTGCACACACACACACACACACACACACACACACACAGTGATTACTACAGGAAAACATAAATACATACGAAGAGGGTTTGTTATTTTGACTACTGGAAGCCTTGCTGTGTCTCAGTTCAACTTTTGTTTTTATTGCTGCTGGGGAATTGCCGATCTCAAGGCTTTGCTCTCACTCAATGATCCTTTAAAAAAAGAAAGGAAAGGAAAGAAAAATATCGCTCCCCCCTTCGAGACGGCTGCTCTGAAAAGGCAGGAAGAGAGCATCTGAGCAGCAGTTGCCACAGCGTATTTTGAAAGACATTTGTTACGTTTCAGAGCGCTGCAGCCTGTTTCCCCTCTGAAGTTGGCTCCAGCCTTAGCAGCCGCATTGGATCCCACAGCCTATTGCGAGACTCCGGTATACAATCCGGATCTCTGCCCCAATATGATCGCGGCCCAGGCCAAGCTGGTGTATCATCTGAATAAATACTACAACGAGAAATGCCAAGCCAGGAAAGCCGCCATCGCCAAAACTATCCGAGAAGTCTGCAAAGTGGTTTCGGACGTACTAAAGGAAGTGGAGGTGCAGGAGCCCCGGTTCATCAGCTCTTTGAACGAGATGGACAACCGCTATGAGGGCCTGGAGGTCATTTCTCCCACTGAGTTTGAAGTGGTCCTTTATCTGAACCAAATGGGAGTTTTCAACTTCGTGGACGACGGCTCTTTGCCGGGCTGCGCCGTGTTAAAGTTAAGCGATGGGCGCAAGAGGAGCATGTCCCTTTGGGTGGAGTTCATCACGGCTTCTGGTTATCTTTCTGCTCGCAAAATCCGGTCCAGATTTCAGACTCTGGTGGCCCAAGCCGTGGATAAATGCAGTTACAGAGATGTGGTAAAGATGGTGGCTGACACGAGTGAAGTGAAACTGAGAATCAGAGATAGATATGTCGTGCAGATCACTCCAGCTTTTAAATGCACAGGGATCTGGCCAAGGAGTGCTGCCCACTGGCCACTTCCCCACATCCCCTGGCCGGGACCCAACAGGGTAGCAGAGGTCAAAGCTGAAGGATTCAACCTTTTATCCAAGGAGTGTCACTCTCTAGCAGGCAAGCAGAGTTCAGCCGAGAGTGATGCCTGGGTGTTGCAGTTCGCAGAAGCGGAGAACAGACTGCAGATGGGCGGCTGCAGAAAGAAATGCCTCTCTATTCTCAAAACCTTACGGGATCGTCATCTGGAACTGCCGGGCCAGCCCCTGAATAATTATCACATGAAGACTCTGGTTTCATACGAGTGTGAAAAGCATCCCCGGGAATCGGACTGGGACGAGTCTTGTCTGGGCGACCGGCTCAACGGGATTTTACTGCAACTCATCTCCTGCCTTCAGTGCAGGAGGTGCCCACATTACTTCTTGCCCAACTTAGACCTGTTTCAGGGAAAACCTCATTCAGCCCTGGAAAATGCAGCCAAACAAACTTGGCGACTGGCTAGGGAAATACTCACCAACCCGAAAAGTTTGGAAAAACTTTAGAGGACAATTAAAATATGGGCCTAACTGATCAGTCTTCTTATTTTCAGATAAAGTTTAAACTTCCTGTTCGAAAAGTCAAATATTTCCACTTGAGAATGCTAATAATATTCTCTTTAAAAGGAATATTGCTTAGGCTCCTCACACACACTCACAACAGCAAACACTATGACATATCTTCATCACAGTTTTGAAATTCCCCCTGAAAAATGTATCTTAACACCCGGAAACAAATTCGGCTGTAATTTAACATGATTGTGACCATTCTGCCTAGAAACGGCACCAATGGATTATAACAAACCCCAGTATTTTTGTGTAAATCCCTCTGTGAGTAAAAGCTATTTGGATATGCCATCTGAACAAAACCCTAATGTACATTTTAATTTGTATCAAATATTGTGATCGCACATTGTCTTTGAAATTGTGGATGTTGGTGTTTTGTGATTTGGTGAACAGAAGTTAAATTGCCATTTCGGATACTTCAGGACATTTTCTGCTAAAGAAGATACCATTTAAAAAGGTAGATTTTATCATGGTACTTTTGTTAATTGTCTTTTGAAGTGTCTGAACTTAAAAGTTTACATTTTTCGTTTCATATATATTGCTTGTTCTATTTCTAACATTCCATAAATATACTTGAAATGTTATTTAAATATATTCAAAAGAAATTTGGATTCTGCTTATATAATAACGCTTGAATATTGGAATTATATATTTGAAAAATGCACTTGAAATACACTGGATAATGACTTTTTGTGATTTAGATTTTAATTTCTGTTGCTGATTTTATTTAATTACAAGCTAATAAATGAAGTAAAATAAATATTGTTAAGCGTTTCAAAACTGGATCAAGTTTTCTATTTGAAAATATGGCCAATGTAATGTTTTGCAAATCATAAGGGAGCAGCCCTTTTCCTACTGACTAGTTTTGTAGGAGAAGAAAATATTGGTGTATTATATGCACCACAAATTCGTGTGGTAATTAACAGAGCAACACTTTCTTCAGGCATCAGAAAATAAATTTACTTTTGAAAGATTCGCTATACCAGGTTAATGTTTCTGCATGGTTTTGAACAGTACTGAGGAAACAAAACACAGCACTGAAGGAGAGGCTACTGAATGAGCAATGAGTCTGATTCCTGACAAAAATCAATATTTTGGAGCAAGTAGTAATAAAGAAGAAAGCAAAATTTACAGGTGAAGAGGTCAAGCCAGTAGCAATAAAATGAAGAACAATATAACTTCCGACCTACAGATCCACTATGGATGTAACAAGATTGCAAGTTGCATCTGTAGAAATCAACTCCCTGTGTTCAAAGGGCATTCAAAGAGAATAGCATGTGCACATCCATAAAACTGTAAGTGATCACAAACTATCTGTTCATACTCCAACATATGATTATTCAGAACGTATATTTCCTTAAAATATTTTAAGATTAAAATGCAAAATAATATACACCCAAAATAACAACGTATATCATTTATTTAGTAACTTAATAGTCAACAAGTGCTGAACTAAGCAAATTGCCTATATAATAATGTCCAGTTGAAAGAACTCATAGTGGGTGGGTATTTGTGATACCATTACAATGGCTATTGTGCAAGAATCTTTTTTATTTAATGCTACGAGCATGTTCTGAATGTCAGACATTATTCCTCAATAGAAAACCTGCTTTATTAAAACACACCTTTTCAAAAGCGATAACTGCGTTTTTAAAAAGTTATCACTGAAAAGCATTTACAGTGAAGGTCTTTTTACAAGAAACAATATTGGAGTGACTTTTAAAAGTATCTCCTGTATTTTTCTCCCCTACTTAAGAAACTTGTAAAATTGTTTTGTGAATGTATAGAGAATAAAACAATAATAAGAAGAATAAACTACATGTCAGAAAGGTGCCCTATAGATAGATCCCTATAACAATCCCCCACCACATCCCCCACCACATGTATGCTCGACTTTAAAAAAAAATCGGATTCAAATTTTTATTCTCAACGCTAATACAGGTCAAATATATGTAAATCGCTCTTAAATTGATTGGATCTACTTCTCTTGCAGATGTCAAGGTGTTTTGTAATATTAAACAATGCAAAAAATTAGATATTTGCCAAGAATTAGCTCTTGTGCTCAGGCCCACATGATAGCCATTTTCTTTTTCAGAAAGAGAACATTAATTTCAGTATTTGAACAGATAACATTTATTAAAACGTGCAGCTTTTTCCTATTTAGAAACTAACATTCTTGAAATAAAGGGATTCTATAAAATCCACTGCAAGAGAAAAGCCCATCACTGTGTCTTAGGGGACCGCAGTCTGGGACCGCTGTTACCTCAAGGGATTTCAGAGCAATTGGCTTAACTGCTAAATCTGCCCATGTTCATACAGAGGCATTCAGAGAAAGATTGTTAAAAATGTGCACGCTGTAAGTAATAGAGGATTTGCCATCATTAATACATTTCGCTTTTTAATAAAACACAGTAAAAGCCCACAGGAGTAAGAGGCGTTTGGGGGGAGGAGGGGACCTTCCGCACTCTAGGCTGTGCGTTCCGATTGTGTTCTCCGGGCAGTGTTTTAACATACAAATCGCGTCCAGACAATGCGTACTGTAAACACACCCAGCCCACGAGGAAACGCACTCTACTCACTTTGGGGTCAATCTTCTTGAAGGCCGGATCATCCTCATCCACCTCGAAGTAGATTTCCGTGGTGGTGATGGAGAGGGTCCCTTTGGCCACTACCACAGGGGCGATGAGCTGTGCCGGCGTGCTGAGAACCACCGGGCCTGCAAGACAAGGGCAGGGGCGTCAGGCCGTAGCAACTCCAGCCGGCCCTCCCCCCTTCCTTACTGAATGCAGGCACCTAACAATCCGCCTAATAAAGTCCATTTGTAAGTTGCTTTGTATCTTTCTTGCCAGGGCTCACCACTCTGCTCTCTCGTGAGTAGTCTGACAAGAGTTTGTGAGCGGTAGGGTGAGACTCCGAGATGAATCAATGACCAAAATTCAGGGGGGCTAGAATGAAAAATTACTGCCCTTCTCCTTTCGTGACCTTCTTATTCCTGATTAACACTAACACTGTTTAGATACAGGAGGTTGCAAGTAGCAGTGACACGTTACATATAGTTCTCAATAAATAGGGTCAGCCGGTTCAGGCGAAGGGAGTCCCAAAAGCTCATGGTTTGCACAAAGTCTGGGGATTCATCTCTAGATATCGGCGCTTTCCTGGGAAAAGCAAATACAGCCGTCTGTACTTTCATAGAAGCCGAAAACATTCCCTTTCATTAGTGTTAACTCCGAGTCTACAGCTTAAATCAGAAGACATCACAAAAGAAAAACAAATAGCCACATGTGATGTCTCAGAAAGCGGCACCCAACGTTTTATACCTTTCCAGAAAGATTTTTATTTCAATGTCTCACCGCTAAGAACTTTAAAAAATAATTTTACCATAACATTTTACACAAAATATAATTCTTTGCCACCCATGTGTGTGTATTGAGGAACGGGGGTGGCGTAATTTGTATTTAACTGCCAGTCTTTAGGGCGCATTGTGGGAGGTTTTAATTTTAGGAAACCATTTCTGCTTTAATACAAAGAGGCGCTGATCTTTAATCCGAATTCAGTAAATCTGCCGTTAAACTGCTAATGTGATTTAGGAAGCTCACTTATTTTAAACAAAAATAGATTAAATATAAAATTCTCTTACAAGTCCACAACTAACTTGCACGAAGAAATCTATACCTAGACACATGAAGTATAAGTAATAAAGGCTTACTCGACATTTTGGAAACTCAGTGAAACCAAGATATTTTATATATACCCCTTTTAAAAGCTATTCATCTCAATGTACAAAAAAGAGAGATCCTGTTCATATTTATGCAGTTAAAATGTTCTGTACAAAAATCCGGATCGCGCGCAAGGTGACCATCAGACCGGTGGATCTCCAGTTGCAATCCGCAGGCACTGCCGAGACTCTCTGTGGTGGGTGAGTGGTGTTTCACACCGGCACGGGCAGGACAAGCTTTGGGCTTGCTCTGCACAACCGCACCAAGGCTAATAGGCACCGGTACAATCTTCTCCTCCTCCCACAATATTTTACATACACACGCACACTTTACAATCGGATGGTGTAGCAACACTTCAAATTACACACTTAGCCCAACTTAGTCGTGTATCAGCGCATCTAGCTGTCAGGTGAAACACCCAATTTGAGACTGTGTTGCACAACGTATTGTCATTTCCTTTGCAAAATAAACGAAGGGAAAGGCACGGATTATTATGTGTACAAGAGGGAATCTAAAACTCACTGTTTCACTGACAGCTTTCAGCAGCCCAGTGTGGCAGGCTAGATAATATTGATACAAACTCTAGTATTCCTTCATTTTATTGTTTTCTATCTCCTAATAAACCAGTGTAGCCTCTTGAATCCAGTCAGCTGATCTGAATCACATGCCGAGGGTTTGCTTTGCTCCTGTCCCCTTTAGCCTCCATCTTCTCTCCGTTATTCTGCTGTGGGAGCCGAGCCCAGCCGAGCCGCGCCGCTAGGAAACCTGGCCTCTCTGCAAAGGGCAGGGTGATCGATCTGCAACGGCGCTTTAAAGGCTCATCAATCTTAATCTAGGTTGCTCAAGTAATTATGCCCGATTCTGTTGTACGATTACAAGTGGATTTGGGTTTCTATTCCCTAGGCCCCTCTCCTTTGTGTTTATAGGAGGAGGATCTATCTATACGGACAGCAGCTCCCTGCCCTGCAGAACCACTTGCCCTCTTAAGCAGACCATTCCAGCCCCTCTTTTAACCCTTACCCAACAGTAGCCCCAGAGCAGCCGTGTTGCCCTCCCTACTCATTATGCTGTACACACAGCAATGGGTTTACGGGCCTTTGTGCTAAAAGAAAACTGCGTTAAGATGATGCATATTGGAAACAACTTGATATTCTATCATTTTAAGGAGGCGTTAGTGGGCCTTACTGAATCCCAGAAGGAAGATCATCTGTTTAATCCAATTACCTCTCTTTCCCTTGTGTTATGCGAATAAAATAAAAACAAAGTTACTAGTATTTAATGGTCAAACAGCCAAAGCCTATCACCAGAAATCTACAAGGACAATAGGGGAACATAGTGAGTAGATTCCTATGGGTACCTGTGTGACTGGGATAGACAAGGCAGGAGGGGTTCACTTCCAAGACTGTGATTTAACTCCGGGATCAGTGAATTTCAGATCCCGCCCCCCCGAGAAAGTCTCAAAGCGCCTTAAACAGTAAAGTGATTTTGACCAAAAAATAGTGCCCCTGTATTCAAACGACATTCTAAATGTGTAGAAACGTAATACAAGCGAGCTATGGAAATACCGTTACGAATAACCTTTATTGTACTTTCTAAGGAAAACGGATAATCTTTATGAAATATTTTTCCTTCCAATGAGGGCGTCCTCTGAATAAGGTGTAAGGGATTTCTTATTTTGTTACAGGGAAAATAGATTTTATAATTCCTGCCGCCGTCTCTCCTCCCTCCCCCCGAAGACGACACAAAATGAAATATTCAGTCTTATTAGTGTGTCATTTTTACACTAGTCCTTTGGAAATCTCCAATTACAACTTCCAATTCCATAGCACGTTTAAGGAGCACTGAGTCTTTTTGTTGTAGCCTTCAGGGAGCAAACCAGCCACTGAGAGAATACGAAATTAATCCACTACAGCTATAGAGAGAGAGGATTATGTTTTAATCCCCTTTGGGACAGTCTCTGGATTTTAAGGATCCGATATTAAAATGTTTACATAAGGCATAATCAAAATACTGCAGATTTTCCATATGGTACCCAGTTATCTGGAAGCTTTGGGTTCTTTTCCAAAACACAGCCGACCGTCTAGTGAAGCAATAGCGCGGCACACCTGACGCCGGAAAGAGTCCGATGGGCTCGTTCGGTTTTGGAAAGATAACGAGCTACGGCGACCAATCCAACCCACTCACCTTTGGGGCTGGAGAACAGCGCTTTTGGCTTGGAAGCAAATATTCACTTCAAGCACAGTCATAGTAATAAAAACGTGCATAGTAATGAACCCTCCCAGCACATACCAGTATGATATGTGGGGCATTAGGAGGCGGTTAAAAAATGAATATTGCTTATATCTGCTCCTAATGCACGTATATTCAACTGCAACTAAAAATCCGATGCTCCCACCTGAGCTCTAGAAAGACTGGACCTGTTTTCCTGCACTATTTCACTATACAATTTGGGGTTTGGTTGTGGGTTGACAGGCCACCACGCCCTGTTACTTCTAGAAAAGGAGACAAAAAGAAGAGTGGAAATGCTTGTCAGGAATTTGGACGCTTAGAAAGAGAATATCTTTTCCAGTATAATTTGGTTGAACATTTCCAACCATTTTGAAGTAGACCAGGGGGCCAACAGTGTAACGGAGGAAACGCAACGAACACTTACAGTTAAGAATTCACTTTAGATCCACAGGTTTTTTAATCGGCTCACGTGTAGGACTTTCCGCCTGGTGTCCCCTGTGGTAGGCACACGTGATTTACATTTCTAAAACAAACGATGTAGCGAATAGACACTTTTAAAAAGTAATATTTGTTTTTTCAAAAGTAAATACTTGTGGGATTGGGCGGTTCTACTGAAAACGCAGAAATCAGTATCTGTTTTTTCCCTTCATTAACATTTTGATATACAGGGAGTTGGTTTCTTGTATTATAAGGATAGCAAAGAAGGTCAATGCAAATGAAAAGTTTTACGAGCTGAGGGACAGCTTACAATTTACAAAACCAACATCGATAAAATTACTTCTCTGGAATCTGGCCTTTTATGAAAGCCCAAAGAGTAACATTCTGAAATATTATCTTAAAGACTTCAGCTTTCTCAGAAGTGCTTTGAGGTGGTTGTTTTTAATGGTAAGAGCTAAAAAGAAGTTGGTGTTTACATTGCAGGTGTATTTGCTAAAACGAGAGTGCCCAATAATTCTTAAATGGAAATATGTTTTTAGTGCACCTGTTGGATTATGAAAAAATATTTTCATAGCTGGCACAGTTTTACAATATAAACCTCAACAGGAACATTTGAGAGTTGAAAACAGTAGATAAAGGAAATTTAATTTGTATGTGGGTAGTTTAAATGGAAAACCTGGTTTTGCATAACTTCAAAAAGCACACCTTTTTGTGTGCCATTTTAATTTGATGACCTGCAGTGCTACATATATAGTATACAATAAAAAAGAGTTCTGGTATCAACAACAGAGAGAGATTTTATATATATGAAGTAGATTTTGCTATTTTAAAATAAAAACCCAACCTGTTTTTTCAAACATTGTGCTGAGTTGAAAGATGGCATCAGAAACAGTCATGTATCTGAACTGTAAATCTACTATGCTGCTCATCATTTAATTTCTTTAAATCTAAATGCGCACTTGATCTACACCTCTCAGAAATGAACTAAAATTTATAAATACAAATAATAATAATTAATGCTTTAATTGTAAAGAGCAAGGAGAGCAAATTGACAATGTTACACTTTAAAATAGTTCTAAAACTAGATATCTGAAATGGGTTCACATTTTAAAATAACTGGTTTAAAATGTGCACTGAAACTTTTTTTAAATTTAAAAAGTAAAAAATCCAAACCCAACTATATAATCACAGAGTAAAGACAGAAGCAGAAGTAGCTTTAGGCACCAGATAAAAAAGAAGGGAAAGGGATTTGGAGTCAAGGGAACCAAAAATAATGAGAAGGATATAGATAGAGATAGCTAATTAAGCTGTACAAATATAAGGAAATTTATAGTACTGATGTGCAGAATTCAAAGATTTAGCCATCTTTGTTCCTATGACTTTTATAAATCTGACCCCAAAAAGCATTATCAGAAAAATTCTTCAGTCAATATCCTGAAATTTCTCACATCAGGAGGTCAGACCTCATTTATTATAAGGTCAGGAAGAAGTGGTAGTTAACTTCCATTCAATGATACATCTTAAAAAGCTAAGGCCAGCTTATAGCACAATGTAAATTCAGCATCCATTAAACAGTGTTACTAACAGATTTCAACACACACTAGTATTGACAAACTTGTTGATTGTAAATATAACGAGATTCTAAATTTGACTACTGTGCTTTCTTCTTATCTCTTAATCACCAGTAAACATCAGTTTAATCCTGCCTCCGCACTACAACCCACTAGTGTTTGTCCTTGCCTGCTAACTGACATTTTTTATATTAAGGGTGAGGAAAATTTTATGGTGTTTCTTTTTAATGGACATTATCAAACTGAACAGATAGACTCCAAATTCTAAAATTTGACCCAAGCTTTTTTCCATTTTTGCACTATTCATGTACTTTAAAAAAATAAAGAACTGCTTTTTATGATCTTTCCAAAGGCAACAATGAAACAATTTCAGCAGCTCAGCTCTCATGAGTAGTGTCATAACAACAAACAAATGTATTTGCATGAAGGGTAAAAAAAAATTGAAAAAAAAGGTTTAAATATTTCTATAGTGAATGACATAAACAGCAAGTAAATAATCTTATTTCAATTATAAAAAATACTTAGCATCTCTTTGAAACATGATGGGACAAATGCTTCCATATGGTGTATATGTATGTAGCTCCCATTTCAGTGAGAGCCACATGCATACATCCGAAGGAAGATTTTTGTCTGAATTATATATCTTCTGGGTATTGTTTAGAGAGAAATGTAAAAGAATGCTATTTTTTCTCTGAAAATGTTGTGCTTTACGATATTCATAGAAGTATTGTCCTGTTTGTATTGTTCAAAATATGGCGTAAGGCATCCATGATATAAGGTTTGATCCAGCTCCCATTTAAGTCGATGGAAAAACTCCATGATTTGATGGTGCAGGATCAAGCTATTGATGAATGAGGTCCTAGAACAGGGAAAATACATTATGAAAACATGCCGAACCATGCACCTGCTGGTAACTGTCCATCACCTGACAAAACTCATGGCTGCAAACCCAGGGATGAGCACTGATCCTCCATTACCCAAGGAAGTATGAAGGCCATCCAAAAGCTATGTAATGGATATTCTGCTGGGTTTGATGGTATTCCACCCAAGCTGCTCAAAGGTGCCTTGGAACCAGTGAACATCAGCCTGCATCAACTATTGTTAAAAGTGTGGGCAACAGAAAGTACCAGCTGAATGGAAAGACAGCATCCTAATGTCCCTGTATAAGGGCAAAGTATCTTGCACCAAGTATGGCAACTATAGGCTGATCTCATTATCAGTCCCTGGAAGGGTCTTTGCTCCCCTTCAACTTGGTAGGATTCAGCCACTCTAACAGCCATTGGTGTCCACAGCAATCAGATTTCACCGTTGTGCAATCGACAATGGATACCCTCTAGCTTCTGGGTGAGCTGCACCAAGAATTTAATTGCTTGCTTCATGTAGCATATACCAACATCAAACAGGCTTTTGATCTGGTCATCAGGGCAGCACTTTGGCTTGCACTGAAGTAACTGGCATTCCAGATGTTCTGCTAAATCTGGTGTATGATCTTTACACTGGTACCTGTGCAAGAGTGTGCACCGGTTTGTGGCTTTTGCTGTGTTTCTACACAACCTCACTATTCTCACCCCGGCACTATTCTGTTGAGCTATCAACTGGTTATTAGGACTTGCCACTCCACATGTTGGAATCAAGATTGTCCAAGGAGTGTTCACCAACCATGACTACACTGATGACACTGCCCTGCTTGTGGAGACATAAGAGAATTTCAGCCTTGCCCTCAAGGTCTCCAATATGCCACCTAAACTATGGGATTAAAGTCTCATGGCAGAAGATCAAATTTCAGAATCTTTGGGGTGGGCCAGCAGACCCTCCAATGCACAAAGGGATGAGTATCATGGAGAGCACTGTTGAGTTCATCTACCTAAGCTGCAAACAGAGTTCAAATGCTCATAGCAAACCTGATGTTTTTCGAGGAACAGGTCTCACCGCCACCTGCATGAAGTCCAGGTCTTGCTTATGGATGCAAAAATATTTTCATTGAAACCATGGGCGGCGGGTGAACCAGCCATTGGGACAGGCTAGCTCCCGGCCCCTTCCCTTCTTCCCAAGGCCCCTCCCCCTCTCCTTCTGCCCCTTCTCCACCACCGGAGCCCAGATCACCTCCACTGCGGCCGCTAGCTCCCTTGCCCGAGCCCTGGGCCACCCGAACACCCCCAGAGCCCACAGTGCCAGGCAGGCGGGGCTCAGCCTCCCCCAGTCTATGATACCCACTGCCCATGGCTGAGACAAAGTTCAGGATCTATCAAATCTTTCTATTATCTGCACTGCTAGATGGCTAAGAACCTGGATCTTCTTATAGACAGACATGGAGCGGCTAGAAATTCCATATGTGCTGCCAGCACCAAATCCTGAGCATAAAGTGGTTTGACTTTGTGCAAAATTTCAGAATCTCACAGAGATCTGACCTTCCCTCAATCATTCATTATATTCAAAAGCAGCATTGCATGCTTGTCAGCCATGTCACCAGAATGGACAAAAACACCCCAGACACATCAGACTCTAGAACTCTCTAATGATTCGCGAAGGGTTGTGTGCCCTGACCCCACCTGGTTCTGCCCATGCAGCTGTCTCAGAGATTTGTGGATTTGCAGGATTGTGCCAGATCTGAGAACTTCACTACAAGATGCCTGGTGCAGCACCTTCAACCATGGTCACTCTGGCTAGCGCAGTGGTTCTCAGTAGACTGTGTGTGTTTGATGATCATGCCTATTGTGTGCTGGGCTCACTTCAGTCAAGCACTTTTTCCCCACCATAGCGGAAACAACCAATGGCCTGTCTAAAGGACCACCACTTCAACAATTTATGGGGCCAAGCTGAAGTATGTTTTGTCCCACTGATGCAGTTAAAGCATGGTTCCAATTTGCGTGTAGATGAGATCTTAACAATGTCCTTGAACTGAGCAAAAGCCTTGAACAGTTCACATGGACTTAGCACAGTTCAGGGACATGGTTAAGATTCTGTTTCAACTGCTGCCAGATGATCCTGTATCAGTGATTGCCAGGACTGTACTTAATCATTTGCATCTGGCCAGAAGCTTGTAACTATTCAAGATTTGGAGCTCACTGTCATGATTCATGCATTTATCACCTCGAGATTAGACTAATACAGTGTGCTTTGCATGAAACTTCACCTTCAAACCCTACGGAGACTGAGGCTGGGACAAAAAAGAGCAGCTTGCTCGTTGAGCAGTATGACACCAATGTTCCATGCTGACTGCTGGCTTCCAGGGAGAGTTGAGGATGTTGTTTTTGAACTTGAAAGCCGTAAATGATCTGGGATCTACCTATCTGAGAAACAATTTCTCTTTTTTTGTGATACTATTACAATTCTCTGTGAGGAATAATAAAAGATGCTCATCAAAAAGTGACAAGGAAAAACTTCACCTGTGTCTGGGAAAAGGGAGCATGGCAGCCAAGGTGGCATTATGCTACATGGCAACCTGCCCTGGATCAGAAACTGAGTCTAACAACAAATGGACACAGGATCAAACACCTAACATACCATGTGGCAATAACTTTGATGGGTTGTACCTGCTTCTGAAGAGCTATCTGTGGGGTCTATCTTTTACTTTGGCAACAGTAGTATAGCTTGTCATGCCAATACATTTACTGAATTGAATCAAATTGTGAGGACTTCAACTTTGGAGTTGTGAAAGAGCCCATTCCACTACCTTCAGGCCATGTGCAAGGTTCTTATTTCCTCCAGTTGTGAAGAAAGAAAGGGTAAGATGGCAGAGGGATAGTAAGCTCAGGGAGTGTGGGGTAATTTGACTGCTTACTTGCTGTGTGCATGTTGAATTTTGGGGGAGGAAATAAGCTGTAGAATGTGTATGTTATATATTATGTACATGTTTGTAAAAGGTGTCCAGGGTATAGTAGAGTCACTATTTCAAATTTATTTTAAACGGAAAAAGTTGTAAAAGGGCACACCATTTCCCCGTGGCAGACTAACTTTAGGGGACTGTCCACGCAGCAGATGAAACTTTACTGACAGTTGTTTTTGAACACAGTTGATGCTTGCATGATTTCCTTGACCAGTGAGAACAAAGATTTTGTTGGAGACCTGTTGCAGGCAGACTGTGCTGCTACCTCCTTGACTACTTTGTATAAAACAATGTTCAGAAAGAAATTCCTGTGCATACTGGTCAGTAAAACTGCGAATATAGTAACTTAACTACCTTTTAAACACAATTGTTGCTAGGATAATTTCAGATTTAGGTCACAGCCCTGCAATCTAATCTGTGTAGGTAGATTCTTACACCTGCATGGAGCCCAATGAAGTTGTTGGGGCATTGCCTGTGCAGATCAGAGTGCATGAGGCAAGGCTATAGTTTGGATAGGGCCTAGATCAGGGATTGGCAACCTTTGGCACATGGCCCATCAGGGAATTCCGCTGGCAGGCCAGGACAGTTTGTTTACCTGCAGTGTCCACAGGTTCAGCCAATCGCGGCTCCCACTGGCAGCAGTTTGCCGTTCCAGGCCAATCGGGGCTGCGGGAAGCGGCGTGGGCCGCATGCCAAAGGTTGCCGATCCCTGGCCTAGACAATGCAATGACATAATGAGTGCCCTGAGACAGTGATTCTTGGGGAGCTGAGAGGCTTTGCTTGCTCATTTGCAGAGACAGTATTAAAACAACCCATCAGAAGAAGGAGAATGGTGTCCTCTAGAATCCTGGCGATCTACGAAGGATGGGAGAGCCTTAAGGACATGAAAAGCTGTCTCAGTATCCTAACCCTGAAAATAAGCCCAGAGTAGCCGGCTAGTCAGTTGGAAGTCAGGTATAGCAAGAAATCCAGCTGCCATTTTAGGAGTTAGGGAACCCAGCTGCCCAGACATCAGTCCACGAGGGAGCTCAGTATCCAACATGGGTGGATAAGAATACACACTTTTAGGGACAGGGTGGAGGAGAAAGGCATGTTAAGAGGAGCTCTTCAAAGTTGTGCTTGGGAGTTCATTCATATATGACTTTGAAAGGATATTTTGGATAATGTGAAACCAAATTGTTTAAAATGCTGAAATGCCTAAAAATAGGATGTTTCTGAAATTGTTGCTTTTGACATTTTCAATGTAGGAAATGACTATACAGCAGAAGTTCTGTCTGTTTGTGTGTGTGTGTGTTTGTGTAGTTTATGCCTGAATTTAAATTAAACTCATGTACACAAATGATTTCCTTCTTTACATGTTGATTTAAGGATCAAAATTTGAATATATAGCTGTCACAGTCTGAAAATCTGGCTCAGTAAATTTTCTATATTTGGAACCACAAGACTAAGATGGCTATATGCCCCTACAATAAAGTAAAGGGCCAATGAAAACTCTGGCAGACTAGACTGTAAAGAATGAATGAAGAGATGCAATCTGCACTGGTCAGAGTGAGAAGTTGATGAAACTGAGGAAAGGGGAAATCAAAAGATGTCCTATAGTATTCGTTAAAATTCGTCAACTATATACAGTGGCACAACTTACTAGAAGATCTGTATAGTTGAGTCCTTGTAAAGAAAATTCAGTTGCAGATTTTGGGCACAAGAGATGCTCCTGACATTGAATACATTTTAAAATACATTTCCCTCTCCAAATTCAGTTTACAACTATATAAAAGACAGAGATTCAGTAAAAATCACACTCAGGTTCTCTACCACCTACGTTTTATTTTTTTAACAAGGCTTTGTAATCTTGCAATTGTATCCCTAGTGTGGAAGCAAGACAGTTTTTACAACAGAATCTGGCCCTATGTAAGGCTCCTAAAATCGTGTCAGAAATGTAAATGAAGCTCTTGTTAGAAATTGTAATTGAAAATATCCCTTAAGGGCTAAATGATTTACTTGTTTATTTAAGATTACGTTACATAGTTTTAATATACTATAACTTTTGGAACTGTTCCAATTTTCTCTCAACAAAAACATTCAAAACCAATTTTCATTGGAAATTGCTCAAAATTGTATTGATTTCTGTGATTGTGACTGAAACGAGACAAACAAGTAATTTTGCATAGGCAACCAAATAGATGTTGGTAACTTTTGCTTGCTATCAATCTTGTCTGGATTTGAACAGATGATCTGGAAATGAAAGGTCCTGTATCTCATTAATACTACTACAAGCTGTCCAATTCCCATGATCCAACTTATTTTTCATAGCCCAGGGCAGGAAGTCAGTGCATCCACTATGGGTATGTCTACACAGCAAATGAAAACCTGCGACTGGCCCATCCCTGCTGACTTTTCCCTCTGCAAATATTTTTGGAGCCTCATCTACTCCCGTCTTTATTTCCTTTCTCTCATTCATGTCCAGATATTAGTCACTATTTAGAGACTGATCAAAAATATTGCCTGGACTACTTTGTCTGTCTGGTCCTAACCGTAAGTTCTGAAAGATTACAAATGCCACATTACGGTGCAGATGACATGTATGCACATCATGGGACAACTCCCATGACTGGAGTACCAGCATTGAGGGGTATAGCTTGTTCTGAAAGGATAGGTATGGGAAAAAAGGGAGAAGTGTTGTGCAGTACGTCAAGAATGTATACTCTTGCTCTGAGGTACAAGAGGAAGTGAGGGACAGACCTACTGAGAATCTCTGGGTGAGGATAAGAAGGGAAAAGAACAGTAGCAATGTTATGGTGGGGGTCTGGGGGGTACAGACCATCAAATCAGAAAGAGGAAGTGTTACAAGCAGGTAATAAGATTAGCTAACATACATGAGCTAGTATTAATGGGGGATTTTAACTGCCATGATATCTGTTGGAAGATTAGCACAGCAAAACATAATATGTCCTGCAAATTCTTAGCATGTGTAGGGGGCAACTTTCTGATTCAGAAAGTTGAAGAAACAACTAAGAGATCATCCATTTTGGATCTGGTTTTGACCAACAGGGATGAATTAGTTGCGAATGTGAAGGCGGTTGGGAACTTGGGAGGAAGTGATTATGATTGGATAGAATTCAAGATCCTTTGGAAAGGAGGACATGGGAACAGAAAAACAAGGATGCTGAACATCAGAAAGGTAGATTTTAACCGACTCAGAGAAATACTAAGCAAGGTCCCATGGAAATACCAATTAGGAAGAAAAGGAGTCGACAGGGGCTGGCAGTTCTTAAAAGATGTAATGCTAAAGCTCAACATCAAGCTAGTCTGATGCAGAGGAAAGATAAAAAGAGCCACAGGAAGCCAATGTGGCTGCACACGCAGCTTTTTAGCTATCTAAAACCCCAAAGGGATATATACAGGAAATGGAAGGAGAAGCATATCACCAAGGAAGTATACATGGGAATACTGCAAGCATGTAGGGACATAATCAGGAAAGCCAAGGCAAAGAATGAGTTTCAGCTGGAAAGAAATATTAGAGACACCAAGAAGGGGTTCTTCAAGTATGTCAGACAAAAAAGATTAAGGATGGTGTGGGTCTGCTACTCAATGGAGAAGGTGATCTGGTAATGGAAGATGACAGGAAGGCAGAGCTGCTCAATTCCTACTTTGCGTCAGTCTTCTCACAAAAAATAATATGTGACTGGATGACTGGCAAAGTTATTATAGACAATAAGGGGGAAGAAATGCAGATTGGGGTAAGTTAAGAACACATCACAGATCTTCTGACCAATTTGAATGAATTCAAATCAGCTGGGCCCAATGCTATTCACCCGAGGGTACTGAAGGAATTAACTGAAGAAATCTCGGAGCCATTGGCAATAATATTTAAAAACTCATGGATGAAACGGGAGGTCCTGGAAAACTGGAGAAGAGCTAACGTAGTGTTCATCTTTAAAAAGGAGGAGCTGGGGAAATATAGACCAGTCAGCTTGATTTCGACACCTGGGAAGCTACTAGAACAATGTATAAAACATTCATAGATTCATAGATATTTAAGTCAGAAGGGACCATTATGATCACCCAGTCTGACCTCCTGCACAACGCAGGCCACAGAATTTCACCCACCACTCCTACAAAAACAAAAACCTCACACCTATATCTGTGCTATTGAAGTCTTCAAATCGTAGTTTAAAGTCTCAAATCAAGGAGCAGAGAATCCTCCAGCAAGTGACCCGTGCCCCATGCTACAGGGGAAGGCGAAAAACCTCCAGGCCCCTGCCAATCTGCCCTGGAGGAAAATTCCTTCCCGACCTCAAATATGGCGATCAGCTAAACCCTGAGCATATGGGCAAGATTCATCAGCCAGATACTACAGAAAATTCTTTCCTGGGTAACTCGGATCTCACCCCATCTAATAGCCCATCACAGGCCATTGGGCCTATTTACCATGAATATTTAATTACCAAAACCATGTTATCCCATCATACCATCTCCTCCATAAACTTATCGAGTTTAATCTTAAAGCCAGATAGATCTTTTGCCCCCACTGCTTCCCTTAGAAGGCTATTCCAAAACTTCACTCCTCTGATGGTTAAAAACCTTCGTCTAATTTCTAGTCTAAATTTCCTGGTGGCAGTTTATATCCATTTGTTCTTGTGTCCACATTGGTACTGAGCTTAAATAATTCCTCTCCCTCTCCGGTATTTATCCCTCTGATATATTTATAGAGAGCAATCATATCTCCCCTCAACCTTCTTTTAGTTAGGCTAAACAAACCAAGCTCCCTGAGTCTCTTTTCATAAGACAAGTTTTCCATTCCTTGGATCATCCTAGTAGCCCTTCTCTGTACCTGTTCCAGTTTGAATTCATCCTTCTTAAACATGGGAGACCAGAACTGCACACAGTGCCTTGTGTAACAGTACTAAAACCTCCTTATCCCTACTCGAAATACCTCTCCTGATGCATCCCAAGACCGCATTAGCTTTTTTCACAGCCATATCACATTGGCGGCTCATAGTCATCCTATGATCAACCAATACTCCAAGGTCCTTTTCTTCCTCCGTTACTTCTAATTGATGCGTCCCTAGCTTATAACTAAAATTCTTGTTATTAATCCCTAAATGCATGACCTTACACTTCTCACTATTAAATTTCATTCTATTACTATTACTCCAGTTTACAAGGTCATCCAGATCCTCTGGTAGGGTACCCCTGTCCTTCTCTAAATTGGCAATACCTCCCAGCTTTGTATCATCCGCAAACTTTATTAGCACACTCCCACTTTTTGTGCCAAGGTCAGTAATAAAAAGATTAAATAAAATTGGTCCCAAAACCGATCCTTGAGGAACTCCACTGGTAACCTCCCTCCAGCCTGACAGTTCACCTTTCAGTAGGACCCGCTGTAGTCTCCCCTTTAACCAATTCCTTATCCACCTTTCAATTTTCCTATTGATCCCCATCTTATGCAATTTAACTAATAATTCCCCATGTGGCACGGTATCAAATGCCTTACTAAAATCTAGGTAAATTAGATCCACTGCGTTTCCTTTGTCTAAAAAATCTGTTATTTTCTCAAAGAAGGAGATCAGGTTGGTTTGGCACGATCTACCTTTTGTAAAACCATGTTGTATTTTGTCCCATTTACCACTGACTTCAATGTCCTTAACTACCTTCTCCTTCAAAATTTTTTCCAAGACCTTGCATACAACAGATGTCAAACTAACAGGCCTATAATTACCCGGATCACTTTTTTTCCCTTTCTTAAAAATAGGAACTATGTTAGCAATTCTCCAATCATATGGTACCACCCCGAGTTTACAGATTCACTAAAAATTCTTGCTAATGGGCTTGCAATTTCATGTGCCAATTCAATTTTTGAATACCTGGAGAATGAATGGGTGATCACGAGCAGCCAACATGGATTTACCAAGAACTAAGCATGCCAACCCAGCTTGATTTCATTCTTTGACGGGGTAATTGGATTGATGGATGGGAGAATGTGATGGACATAATATACCTGGACTTCACAGGGCTTTTGACACAGTCCCCCTTGACATTCTGATAAGTAAGCAGGAGAAATGGGGGCTTAGTAGAACTATCAAGTCAATACATAATTGGTTAAACAACCACAAACAAAGAGTAACTATTCATTGAATGATGTTGGACTGGAGGGAGGTCTCAAGGGGGGTTTCATGGAGATCTGTCCTGGGTCTGGTGTTGTTTAACCTCTTTATTAATGACCTGGATGTAGGAATAGAGAGCACACTGATCAAGTTTACAGATGACACAAAGCTGGGAGAGGGGAATGTTTGCCAACACATTGGAGGACAGAGCTAGAATTCAGAGGGATCTTGATAAATTGGAGAACTGGGCTATAGACAACAAAATGAAATTAAGCCAAGACAAAAGTAAGGTGCTACACTTAAGAAAGAAAAATGAAATGCACAAATACATAAAGGGGAAAAACTGGCTTGGGAGCAGCACTGCTGAGAAGGATCTTGGAGTTGTGGTAGCTAACAACTTCAACACGAGTCAGCAATGTGATGCTGTTGCCAAAAAAAAAAAAAAAAAAAAAGGGGCAACCTAAAATTGCTTTTCGTTTAACAGAGGCATAGAATGCAAGTCACGGGAGGGGATAGTACTGTTCTACTCGGTGCTAGTTAGGCCTCAGCTGGAGTACTGTGTTCAATTTTGGTCACCAACGTATAGAAAGGATGTAGAGAAACTAGAAAGGATCCAGAGGAAAGAGACAAAGATGATCAAAAGGATGGAATGCAAGCCATATGAGCAAAGGCTGAAGAAAGTGGGTATGTTTAGTTCAGAAAAGAAGAGAGCAAGAAAGGATAGGATAGTGATCTTCAAACACTTGAAAGACTGCCATAAAAAATGGAGAAAAGTTGTTCTTTTGCCATAGAGGGCAGAACAAGAGGCTTTGGGTTCAACCTACAGCATAGCAGATTTAATCTCAGGAAAAAATTACTAACTGTAAAAACAGTAGAACAATGGAACATACTGCCTAGGGAGGTTGTGGAATCTCCTTCACTGAAGGTTTACAAACAGAGGCTGGATAGCTATCTGTCTTGGATGGTTTAGACACAACAAATCCTGCACCTTGGCAATGGGTTAGACTAGATGACCCTTATGGTTCCTTCTAACTCTATTATTTGTGGGACACAGAATCTTTCCAAAGGTTCACCAAGGCCAAATTCTGCCCTCAGATCTGTGCACACAGCTCTTATTGAAGTCAATGGGAATTGTATACATGCAGCAGAGGTCTGAATGTATTCCTAAAACTTTCAGCCCATGTAATCCAAGTGGTTTGAAATTTATTTTAATCTGTTCTCCAGTTTAGCTTGATTTTTTTTTTTAAAAAAAAAGGTTGTAAAGACAATACTAATGATCAGTTAATACATATTCCACATTGGAAGTATAAACTTATCATGAAATAACATACCAATATATTTTTCATTATGAAAAAAATAATTTACTTAGAGTAAAACAAATTATTAGTAAATTTGCATATTTAGACTCCTAAATGAAATCACAACATTAGAAAATGGAAAAGAAAAAAAACAGTAAGGATACAGAAGAGTTAGGGATTATCTCTGAACTACAACTGGTTTGATTGCAATACCATTGATTAACAATTTATTGTTAAAAACTGGCTACAATAGACTGGGCTATCTTAGTCATTAGTTCTCACAAACATGTGACTTGCCTCTTGAAGTGAATGGCCTGGGAAGGAAAAGAGCTAAAATTGAAACAGAAAATGGTAAAATTTTTAATATGTAAATACTAAGAAAATAAAACCAAAAGTTTTTATAATTGACCACACCACAAAATCCTGTTAAAATACTCCTGCAATTGAAAATATTGAGAGTAAACACAAATTTTCTTTGAATCCATCACACACACAAAAATGAAGTAATTCTGTGTGAGCAATGAAATTCACTACATCACTACTATTAACTAAAACCAAAACCAAATATTCTGAATAGATTAAAACTAAATTATCCTCATTATGACATGGAATACTAGGATTATCTAATGACAAAAAAGATCCAGAATGCAATTATTTAAAAAATATGACATGTCATATGTAATTTATAGAAGTATGTTCTACAATGATTTGTGCCGTATGGTTGATGAAAACCTATGAAGGAAAGTCTTTGGAATGAAAGATACTTAAGGTCCACTCATGTGGGCGTTTGCAAGATTGGGCCCATAGTCTTTTTCAAATTTCCTTAGAATTTTTCAGTTTTGTTTTAACTTTGCAAATCAAGGTATTACAATATTTATATTTTCTGAGTGAAAAGTTTTCGAACAACTAATATCCCTCTATATTTAGAGTTGCATTGTTTTAATAAAATGTGTTTTTAAAGACTGATTGAGTTAAATGTGTCCAAAACCCTGTGTGGGCACTCTTAAATCTATTTTTACTTGATTTACATTGATTTAGTTTAACTTAATTCTTTAGTGAGTCAAGCTAAATCAATATAAACCAGGTTTGAATTGAATTCAGAGTGTCTACATAGGGTTATGGACCTATTTAAGTAACTGGTTTTTTTAAACTGAGCAAGTTAAACCAGTACATCTTTGAATACAGACAGGCCTAAGTGTGGTCTTCTCTGAAAAATAGAAGTAAATGGCATTGTGGAATCCTATATTTACTGTGTTTCAACAACTTCCAGATCAAATGTGTTCAGTTTACAAATAAACATGTTATTTTCAGTGGTAAATCCTGAAAACTGAACCTGAGATCTGAAAGTCAAGCTGGGTTCTTTATTTCTCACTCCACCACCAGTTCTAAAGAATCAACAGTCCCAATCTGGTCCTTAATGAGACTTTGTGCAAATCCATGGCCTTCAATGACTACTTCACAGAGTTAAACTCTTCAAGGCAGGGTCTGTCAGTATTTGTATAGTGCCAAGCACAATGGGGTCCTAGGGTTGTCAACAGTCCCTTATTGCAAGGGACATCCCTTATTTTTTCATCTCTATACAAGATTGGGAGTGGTTGAGTGCTGTAAAAGCAGCAAGAAATACCCCTGGTGAATGTAGGAGAGTACTACTTATTATTATTAATACTAATGATTATGATGATAATAATCATATCAAGAGGAGTAGTGAGCCACAAGTGCTAATAAATCAGCCCCTTATTTTTAAAATACAGTGTTGGCAACCCTAGTCCTCATCATGATAGGTTTCAAATATTACTGTAATATAAATAATAATCATAATAAGGGATTGTTCCTGTACTTTGAACTTTGTACAACTCTGTGCATAGTTAAGAGCTAAGTGAAATTCAGAATTCTTATCCACTGGGAAATTCCTATATTTCAGTATTTGTTTTCATCCCAATTTGGGAGAAAAAAAATTTCAACATTTTTCATGGAATGGAATTCCAAACAAATTCCAATTCAGAAAGTCAAAACATTTCATTTTGACATTTTTGATCAAAACAAAACATTTTGACATTCCCTATGTTAGAATGTTTTGGGTTGTTGAACTGATTTTAAATGCTTCATTTTGAGTCAGTTCAGTATTAAACTGCACTTTCCCACAGGGGTGCATTACCTCATGGCAGTTGTGGCTTGGAAGTCTGATGTCCCCATTTTCCCTTATGGGCCAGGAGTCCTAGCTTGACTGCATATCTCATAATGCATCCAGAGTCATGGGTCCCACAATGCACCATGAAGCTTCATCAGAGGGAAATCTGAATTGCATTATGGGAGATTTAGTTCTCTGGGGAGCACAGCCAACAGGAGAGAATGGGGGCCCAAACGACAACTCCCATAAAACAATGCACTGACAGGGAAATGTAGTTTAATATTTGGTTGAACGGATTTGAAACAAAACATTTCAGGTTACTTCAGAAAATGAAATATTCTGATGTGTGTCAAACCAGAACACTTAGATTTGGCAGAAACTGCATTTCCCATCAGAAAATCATTTGTATGGACAATTCCCAATCAGCTCTTTCCATAACATATGAACTTATGAAGAGAAAGATAATTTACTCCACTCTTAACTGTGTTTGCTCTGCTAACAGGAATAAAAGGTAGTAAACTTACTTTAGGGTATGTCTACCCTGCAATAAAACACTTGTGGCTGGTCCTGAATGTAAATGTTCAGTCTTGGGCTCGACCCCTGGCTCTGGGAACCTCTAGATTTGCCAACTTTCTAACTGCAGAAAACCGAACATCCTTGTCCTGCCTCTGCCCCACCCCACGGCTCACTCCATCCCTCTCCCTCCGCTGCTCATTTTCACTGGGCTGGGACAGGGTGAGGGAGGGGATGAGAGCTCCGGCTGGCGGTGTGGGGATGAGGGGGCTCTGGGCTGCGGTGGGGAGGGAAGAAGGGGTTTGGAGTGTGGGAGAGGGCTCTGGGCTGTGGCAGGTGGTTGGAGTGAAGGAGGGGAAGGGGATGCAGGCTCTGGAAGGGAGTTTGGGTGTGGGAGAGGGTTCCGGGCTGGGGTAGGGGGTTGGGCTGTGGGGTGGAGGCGAGGAGTTTTGAGTGTGGGAGGGGGCTCTGGGCTGTAGCAGGGGGTTGTGGTGCAGGAGGTGTGGGCTCCAGAAGGGAGTTTGGGTGCAGGAGGGGGTTCCGAGCTGGGGTAAGGGATTGGGGTGCAGGAGGGGGCTCAGGCCTGGGGGTTGGGGCGTGGGAGGGGGTTCGGGCTCCAGGTGGCGCTTACCTCAAGCAGCTCCCAGGAAGCTGCCACAAGTCTCTCCAGCTCCTAGGTCGAGGGGCGGCCAGGGGGCTCTGCGCGTTGCCACCACCTGCAGGCACTGCCCCCACAGCTCCCATTGGCCACGGTTCCTGGCCAATGGAAGCTGCGGAGCTGGCACTTGGGATGGGGGCAGCACATGGAGCCTCTGTGGCTCCCCCTGAGCTGGAGGGACATGCTGGCCACTTCTTGGGAGCCCTGCTGCGGCCAACCAGACTTTTACGGCCCAGTCAGCAGTGATGACCAGAGCCACTAGGATTCCTTTTCGACCAGGTGTTCTGGTTGAAAACTGGACATCTGGCAAACCTAGAACTCTCCCCCTTGTGGGGTCTCATATCCCAGACTCTAGCCCAAGCCCAAATGTCTACACTTTAATTTTACAGCCCCACAGTTACCTCACCTGGGCCAACCATAGATGGTTTCTTGCACTGTAGATATACCCTAAGTCACTAACGCAAGCAGATATGTCTCTGGGTACATTTCGGTGACAGGTGTAGAAAAGGTATAGACAAGGTGTAGAATTTTTACAGAAGAGAACCATACTTCAGTTTTTTCGAATTATAGAAAGAATGACTGGCCTTGCTTCTGTGGGGTCTGCTCTTGGCAGGGCTGTGGGTTATAATTTTTCTCATGCAGAAGAATAGCTAACTGTTGTCTTTTTTATTTAGGTTGCTAGGACTTGTGTTTTGGAATCACCCTGTGAGCATGAAGATCTTTGGAAAATAGCTTTCTTATCCAGTGTAAAATCATGCAGTAAATAATTCTAGGGATTGGAGGAGCTGACACAGCCCCAGGAGGATGTTTTCTGACAATTAACTCCTACATTTATTTTCTCTCCACTTCCCTCGCCCCACCCCTCCTACCCTTAACTTAGTTTCAAGGATTTGGGTTAGTTTGAGGGTAAAAATGAAATTATGGGAGTTTTTTTGGTTGGTGTGTGCACATGCATGTACTGCTGACGCATTTCTTGCCACTATTTTCATACGGTCAGAAAGCCTCCCCTATAGTACATGGTACAGCAGCATTTGTCCTACTAGAAGTGGCAATTGCAGGAAGGAGACTAACCAGGAGGTAGTAATACTTCTGAAGTCCCTTGATGGTGCAGCTGAGACACTACCTGATATTATACAAGAGGCCAAAGATGATGGGATCCACTTTTTAGAAATGGCACTGACGTGTGTTTGTGACATTCAGATTTACTTATGGAAGTGTCTTGCCAGCATTCAGGCAAATTTCTGACATTCCTAAAGCAGATTTCCTGGCAGTGTTTAAGATGTTAATTTTTACCAATATCCATAATCCAGATTTGAATTATATAGGGCAGGGGTTCTCAAACTTCATTGCACTATGACCCTATTCTGACAACAAAAATTACTACTCAGCTCCAGAAGGGAGGACTGAAGCCTCAGCCTGTCTGAGCCCCGCCTCCCTGGGAATGGGCAAAGTCAAAGCCCCAGGGATTCAGCCCCAGACAGGGGGCCTGTAACCTGAACTGTGTCACCCAGGGCTGAAGCCCTCGGGCTTTGGTCCCAGAAGGTCTAAGACAGCATTGTCGACCCCATTAAAATGGGGTTGCGACTCACTTTGGGTTCCCAACCCACAGTTTGAGAACAGCTGATATAGGGAAAGAGCTAAACTCTTAGGGAGGAGGGTCATACTCATCTGCATCTCAGAGACCAGAAACACAGGACCCCCTCTGAAGTGTCAGTTTCTTAAAGAAGGATAGGACCATGAGGCATTCCTTGCATCTCAGTGTTTTGACTAGTAGGGCAGTGTCAAGTATGTACAAGAGCCTACAGTTTGCAGAGGGATTATAGGGACTTTCAAGATGCATAACAGCTTTATCAGATTACCATGCAGGTTCAATCAACATTTCAGTATAGCTAAGTACTGTAGCCTTTAAACCATAGAAATTGTATATAAGTATTTATCTGGGGTGTATGTCAAAGGTGGAGCTTGATAGAGAGGTCTCCGACCTTTCTCTGCTTTTAAATGAAACCTACCAAAGGAATCTAGATTAAGCTATCACATTAGTTGTCTAAACTTACTATTTTACCAACGTGAGACAGCAAGGTGTTCAGTGATGGGCACAAAAATGGACATCTCTAAACAGATAAATATTGAATTGCCATACTGACTGTTGATGATTATATTGTTTATTAGTTGGTCCCAACATGAGTGCTTTTTTATAATTTAATATCAAACCGCTAGACTAACTTCATTCATTATTTTTTGTCATTCATGCATGATCTAATTTCTGACTTCAAATTTCCACTGCCTGTGACATCAGAAGGAAGTACTGGAGTAAGGAGAACTTAACCTTAAACCCAGTGATGTTTCAAGTTTCCTTCAATGCATCACAAAATCCACATTTCCCCAGTCATAGCGCAAATTAACAAATATATCTTCCATAGTAAAATTAATCGTTTAATACCCATACCTCATTCCAGACACATTTCTCATATTTTCATTTCACGTGAGACAACACACTGGAGCATGTATTAACTCCCAAAGTGTCATTATTTCATATCTCTTCCACAACAAGTAACATGGTGCTTCAATGCAGAACATACAAGAACTCACTGGAACACAATTCTAGGAATAAATCTAAGACCTGACCATTCACCACCACTCCAATGGAATGTGTTGATAAGAAAAGTTCTACTCACTCCCAACTTGCATTCTGACTAACAATGTTCATTCTCCAGTTGCAGCTTCACCCCTTTTCAATCTCTGCTTAGTGCTTGCAGCCAGGAGGCCTCCCCTTTCCCATCCTATTACTGTGGCAGACAGTATATGCTGCTCTACAGTCCCTCTGGTTTCACTGAGAGGTGGCTGCAGGGTAGAGTGCAGGAGCAGAGAGACCTCAACAACCTCCCTTGACGTAATGAGAGAAGTGACTGTGAAAACTGGGGAAATGTAAATACACTGACTTAAAAAAACAAATTCTTTCTTCCTTGTTTCAACCGTTGTGGTCTTCTAGCAATTCAACAAGGTGCAGTAGGAACAATGCCCAGGGCTTTGCTTAACCCACACTGCACTAACAGAAGACCATTGTAGAAGGACTTATAACTTAATTACCACTAGTTACCCTAAATCACAGTAATAGAACATCTACTGGACCCAGAATATAAGTAATCTGTTCTCATTGTAATTGTGGGCACTATTAGAAGTCCATTAAATTACTGTCAACACAGGGCACTGGTTACAGGAGTTAGAAGTTAAGATTTTTACATCATCTATTTATTGATACCATGTTAGTGATAAAAAAAAAATTACCTGCAAGGTTGTCAATCTCTTTCTCTTGGAGCAGACTGACAGCATCATCATCCCCTTCCAGCATGAGCTCGGTTTCTGCATTCTGATTCACCACAGTCTGACTTCGGAAAGTTTTCTTTGACTTTACCACATCCTCTTCAGTGCCTAAATACAAGTTAAAAATATTGTGAACTTAGTTGAGTGTTTATTTTTTGTATAACACACCAATACATCAACTATAGTACTACCATAAGTCCTGTATATTAAAAAGAAAATAATAACGTTTTTTAAAAGTACTTATTTTAAAAGGTAGGACATTTGAAAGAGATAAATTGTATGAAACTTTTAGCAAGGATTATGGAAAGTGCATCTTCAGTCTGTCTTTCTGAATAAACTGTGACTTTGAAACAGGTTTTGCTTTTTAAATACTCTTTTCTTCTTTTCAATAATTGATATTTTGTTTGTCTTCTATATTTCTCCTTCAGCTTCTCCGAGTGGGGGTGCACACAGCAGGAGCTGTTCTTTCACTTCTAGAGTCCTGCCTCCCAGTACCTCCCAAATACAGTACTGACCAGTTCCTCTCTGAGTGAAGAGATGCTGTTAGGCATTTGGAACTTCAAGGGTTTCTTCTGATTTGTCTGTAATTATTTCACTAAGTCATAAGCAAAGGAGGGACAGGATGGAGGAGTGAGAAACAAAGAGGAAACATTCAGCATGGGGTAGCAATGAGAAGTGACCATTTCAAGTGTCCAAGAGAGAGACAAAAAAGGAAAGGTGAAAGGGGATGATTTTCTTAAATTAAAAAACAAAACAAAAAAGCCCAGCAAAAATCTTGGTACCAAGAAGACACATACCAATTACAGATTGTGTGTTTCATCCCTTCTTCCCTGTCTACATCCATTTTTGTCTACTTAAATTGGCAGCTTTTCAGAGCATCTTACACTTTAGAGAGGCACATAGTAATTTTATATAGTGCTCAAAAGTGTGCTAACTAATAATAGCTTGGTTTAAATGACAAAATTATAAAGGTGATTAACTCTTCTCAAAACAAATATAGAGATATTAATAAAATTTACTTGAAAGAACTGGAGATGGCTAGTCCAGACAAAGCATGCTTTACTCTGGTACCCTGTACATAACATTGTGAGGCCAGCAAAACAATTCTTTCACAATTTGAGACAAATCATAAGTCTTTTTTCCCCCCAGAGATAACAGACCTCATAGCAGGTTTCAGAGTAACAGCCGTGTTAGTCTGTATTCGCAAAAAGAAAAGGAGTACTTGTGGCACCTTAGAGACTAACCAATTTATTTGAGCATGAGCTTTCGTGAGCTACAGCTCACTTCATCGGATGCTCATGCTCAAATAAATTGGTTAGTCTCTAAGGTGCCACAAGTACTCCTTTTCTTTTTTTAGACCTCATAGCAGTTCTCAATGCCAGTATGCTTTCTGTTACTATCCCCCACTTTTTCACAGGAAAATTAATAAGAAGGTTATATATCATATACATCCTCACTTATCTTTATGCATCTCCACCTTGGACTCCTAGATATTAATCTTAGTAATGAACCTACTGTTATTGATGGAGACACGGGAGATACTAGCTTCCTTTTGAGTGTTTAGCTCTGAAAATGTAACCTCTTCTTTGGGGTTTTCTATCTAAGGATTATGGCACCCAAAACAGTTATTAATATTAATGTACTGTATATCAATCTAGAATTTAGCATTTCCTAATTTGGTTGTCAGAACTAAGAACCAACTCTAAATTTCTCTAGGTGTAGTATAATTTAGACATTTGTTTCCTATTTGGCTGGATCTTTTCACCCATGGCACTGACTTTAGTGGGCTCAAGATTTCACCTTATAATTACTGGTATTATTTTAAAGTAGATGTAAGGTGATGGGATGAGAATCTTGAAGACTGAAGTCCACTGTTCATCCACAGAACAGATACAGACCAGGCACCAGAAGCATGTTGCCTCACCCTAGATTAGAGAACAGCATCTCTAGTTTCCATGTTCTTTCAATTGCTGCCATTTCTGCTGAGATTGTACAAAAGGGTCTCAATTAGCATCTACTACAGTGATAGTTTTTATGATGTCGCCAGAGCAACTGGAGCAAGACCGTCAACTCATTTTGCATAGGCCACTTAACATCTACCAGATGGCAACAACTTGCTGTTACTGCTGACCTGGTTTAAATTTGAATCAATGATCAAAAGGTGAAAGGCTTCAAATATCCAGCCACATACTACAATTTTAAAAATAAAAGTCCACAAAAAATGACTAGAGACAGAGTTTGGAAAGAGGGAGTAATGTAATACAGTAGCCTATCTAGTTTAGGTCACAAGTGCACTGAGTGTTAAGAGCTAAATTAGAACTTTGTGTATATTTGACCCTATCATAAGACACACAATTTAGCATCACTTGCCACAAGTAGTCTCTGCTTTGAAACATCTTAGTACTGGCGTAGTGACAGTGCTGTAGACCATTCCTGAGATGAACTGACAGCATGGCTGGAGGAAGTGTGCACAGATTGTTCCTCCCACCCCCCCCCCGCTCTTCCTGGCTCTAGTTTATGTTATAAAAGCCTCTCACTTTCATAAGAACGGAAATTCTCCAAAAGTAATAGTTGGGTATAATTGCAGAATAATTCCAGTTCACCAAAATCACTTATTTATGTGTGAAATTATCATCTCATAAATCAGCAAAAGTGTACTGCTGGTACCACGAGAACCTGAAGGCAAACCTCAGAAGCGGAGGCTGAAATCTAGCTTATTTTAACTTGCCTGTCACACTGCTGGCAGTTATCTTGTTACAGAAATACTACAATACATCAACATAAGAAATGTAATGTAGTAGAAGGCACTAAGTTAGTCTGGCAAATTTGGATCTCAGCAATTCAGATAAATCTTTCTAAAATCAATTTTGTTTTACAATATTAAACATACATTTATCTATAAGAAATATAGCAAACTGAGCTGCTTTGGTTTGATAGAAGCTGCTTTGGATTGTCTGTTCTTTAAATTTATCACTTTGTTGAGTGCACCTTAGTTTTGCTGTACTGTACCAAACATTTATCTAAATGAAACTATATGAGACCCAAAATTGCCCTTCAATCACTATATCCTTTATGAATTAGAGTTCCATTTATCAAAATTACAGCAAGAAGAGGTAAGGTCTCGGAGGGCTGTCTCATTACAAGGCTTGTAAACACTGTCCTTACAAAGAAATGGTTTAACACCTAACAAATCAAAAACTGATTGGGAATAGAATTTATTTGAGATCATCTATCTTCAGAAGACTTGCCGTCTTGAGAGCACTTCTTGGCCTTTCTACCCATTCATCAAGAAATTAACAAGCGAATACCACAGACCACCAGATCTCCTTGGATCCTGAAATGTAAAATATGTTTAAAACAGATCTGTCACAGATGTTCTATTTTTATATTCCTGGGATGACTTCAAAAGGCCCTAAAAATAAGAGAGTCTCTCAAACTAGGAGTAAGAAGGAAAACAGCTTATCTTTAAAAGGAAACAACAAACTGAATAAAAAATTACTTGGCATGAAACTATGTTTCATATAGTTAGCAATGATATAAAAAGAGTGAGGAACAAATGAATAGTTTATATATTATATGTCAGCATTTTAGTAAAAATTCTAAATATTTTTATCATAACTTTTTTCAAGCCACAACAAAACTACTGTGTAAAGAAACTAACTATAGTATTCCCTCATTATAAGACAGTTCTCAGGAGACAAAGAATTTGTGTTCTAAAGATACTCTTTGAATGAGTAGGTAGCTACAATGCAAAGACTTTATATTAAAGTAACTTTTTAATGAGGTTCCATTGGAAAACAGATAATAAAACAAATTAATAAAACAAACTGTTTTAAAGTATGGCAAGAATTTTAAAATGTGGATGCCCAGAACTGAAGTCAACAAAAGTTATGGGTGCTCAAAACCTTGGGTAATCAGAGGGCTAATTTAGGGACTAAATATCAGTTTACATTGCAATTTTCAATGACGCCAAAGGAAAGGAGGTACTCAGCTCTCACTGAAGTTTAGTGAGAGTTGGATGATGTACGTTCTTAGGCCAGGTCTACATTTTATTGCATGTCAAATGTGGGTGTGAATGTGAAGCGCATCAGCACAGACACTGTTATAGAGCAGTGAAAGTTTTGGAGTGCCACAAAGAATATTATTGCAAAGCAAGTTGTTGTGCTGTATTTTCATACAGTGGCTTGCTATGCAACAACTCACCATGTAGACAAGCCCTTAAGCTCCTTTGAAAATTCCAGCCACAGGATTCTGGATTCAGCAGAGCATTTAATCTTATGTTTAACTTGAAGCACTTGAGTAATCTCATCCCTATTCAGAAAAACACTTAGACATGTCTTTAAGAATACGCTTAAAGTCCACTGGCTTTATGTGCCCAAATATTCTGTTGAATAAAGATGGAAATACTAAAGTACTTCAAGTTAAACATGCACTTAAGTGCTTTGCTGTACTGAAGCCTGGGTACCTATCTCTAGGCACCTAAGTTTTAAAATTTTGGCCTAAATCCTTATATTTAAATCCTTACATGAGGTTACTGCAGTTTCATGTTTGCATAAAGTGGATATCTTAAGAATCATACCACTCAAAGAAAAATGAAAATTAATTTACAAAATCAGTTTTTCAGACAGCTATTATTTAACCAAAAATCCATTTTTGTCATCCCAATTACCATCTTGGGCACTGTTCATAAATGTAGAAAATTAACATTGTTAAAACAACAAAAGGTGGCTTCCTATAGTAGTTACACTATACATAAAAACAAGCAGAAAGCTCATTTTTTTAAAAAAAATCAAGAATATGGAATCTCCCCCACTCCCATGAAAATATACATGCTTTATATTTCTGAAAAGCTGCAAAACTACAAACTGCAAAGTCAAGAAAGTTTTTTTTTTTTAGGTTTTTTTCATTATTAAGAATGGGGATCAACAACTTGGGAATCCCCTCAAAATAAACATCTAAAAAATTCTAATGAATGGGAAGACATGAATGTCATAAAATAGATACAGCCTCTATAAACATTCCATGTAAACAATGAAATGTAAAATATCATATCTTTCTTCCTTTAGTAAATCATCTATTTTGTTTGGTTGCAGAGATTTTTATTGTTGTAACATCTGTATTTTCCTGTTCCATTTTCAATAAAACTAGTAAATTCCAAGTTGGATTATTCCAGTCACAGCAGATATTACATATTAAGTTAACTTGCTGAGTTCCAAGCCTACAAACAATGTCTTTCTGGAATAGGGTTGTCAATCCTCCAGGATTGCCCTGGAGTCTCCAGAAATTAAAGATTAATCTTGAATTAAAGATTATGTCATGTGATGAAATCAGCCAAAATTGGCAACCCTATTCTTGAATAAGATTTAAACATGTTTGTGAACATAATTTGTGGTTCGTTACAGGGAGTACTATAATGTTCAGGATAAATGCAAAAGAAAAAATTCTGAACTACATATATCACCCGCTGCTTATTATCTATTAAAACAGAGTATTTTTAAACAGACCTAATTTTATTTTAAATATAAAGGGAAATATTATTAATTTTAAGAGAATTTTGCTTGGTAGCTATGGTACTAGCAAAAGGAAACTACTGCTTCTTACAAAGTTGATTCCACAGTTTACTTCAGTGAATTACAGATAAGACAATTTATGCAGAGAACTCTCTTTCATCTTTGAAGAGGGTTGGCAGAATGGAAAGTTAACCCCATTTTAATGTTACCTAAATGTACTGACAGGAAATTCTAATGTTTCCAAACATCTGGAAATCAGCTTCATGGGATGGTGCTCTTCTTTTATTTAAGAATGTTTTTTCATATATTGTCTTTTACAGCTTTATGTGGCTTCTAAAGAGCATTTTGACAGAAGTAGTCTGTCCACTTTACAGCAAAATGCTGCATTTAATTAAAAAAATTCTCTTTTATAGAAGGTAAAGAAAAGTTTTTGTGAACTTCAGCTCCCCTGGGAAACTTTCTAAAAAAAGGGTGGTTTTCCTCCTCAAAGTGCACTGACATGTAATGCTTTGTAAAACACTGCTTTTTGTTGTTGCATTTTTATTCTCTAAAATGGTTTTTAATTTCTAATTAAACAAGGGAACTAAGGAATTAGTTCCTCTCAAGGGATTATGTCATATGTGATGACATAACCATGACATGATATCATGAGTAAAATATAACAAATCTCATAAGTTTGAAAGACTTTGGCAGGTACATTGTAAGATTATTTCAAAAGCAGATAACATAAAAATGGTAGGTTTCAGAGTAACAGCCGTGTTAGTCTGTATTCGCAAAAAGAAAAGGAGTACTTGTGGCACCTTAGAGACTAACCAATTTATTTGAGCATGAGCTTTAAGTCATGCTCTGCAAGATACATGAACATATTACAGGAAAAGCTTCAGAGTGTCAGTGCACAAGTGCATTTTTTTCCTGATTTATATATTACATAGTTGAGAATCCTGCCTTCAGTAACCATATTCAAGAGATTAGCTAGGCATTGGGGATCATTGTGGGGTCCAGGCTGTGGAGCATAGCTACTTAATAGCCCATTTGCTCCACTTTGCCAAGACCAGTAGGACTGGCGAATCTCCATGCTCACTATCTCCCATACATATTAAACCCTGCTGTGCATTTATATGCCTGGAGCCCCTGGGGAGCTGGATTCATTGCATGTAAAGGGTGTGACGTGCACTCGGGTGCATGGTCACAAAATTTGCCCTCCTCTTTTTCCTCAGCAGATCACCACTTGTTGTGCTACAATAGGGCCCTCCATACTGGCAGAGAGGGTTAGGATTTGCCCATTAGAGTTATTATATTATCATAATGTGTTTCTGAAACTTCGTAGCACTGACTGACATAGAATTATTTCCTGGGAAGACCATAATGGTAACTATTCTCAAGGGAAGCCTGTATCTTAATAGGCTGAAGTTAAGTATTGCCACAGGAACTTAAATTATATTACACTTTAATGATTAAACATATCTGAAGAAATGAGGGAGAAAAACTATCTGGACATGAAAAATTATTGTATACTTATTATAGATACTGCACTCTTAACAAAAAGATAAATTTAAAAATATCAAATTGTTTAAAAAAACCCACACACACAAAAACTGGTTTTAGGATACCACAACAGACAAAACCAGAAGGTTTCACAAAAAAGTTTGTCCTGCTTTTTTATAGCTAATAGCTTATGTTTTCCTCTTGTCCTCTAACAGTAATATACTATACTCTTTGACATTGTGTAGTTTGTAAATTAATACTTTATTCTTACTGTAGCGGGGTGGTTACTCACTCTGACCCTGATAGAGTTGAGGCCACCGCTGGGAGAGGGCTGGGGCTGTGGGGAAAAACCCAGGCTGATTAAGGGAGCAGCCGCAGCTGTGGCCAGTTCAGTCAGGCCCAGCTGGCCCCTATAAGAGGCTGTAAGCCAGGAGCCCAGCTAGTATGCCTCTGCAGGGAGAAGGGCCTGGCTGCAAGGTGCCGAGCAGGACACCTAGATTAGAGCAGGGCTGGGGAAAGGCCAGAGGAACTGGGAGCTCCGGCCTGGAAAGCCTCAGGCTGAATAGGTGCAGGGTTGCAGAGGTGCAGCCCATAGGTAGGCGGAGTCCAAAACCCCCTTGCCTGTGATGAGTGGTGTGTACACTGCAGTCTGCCCCCGATACAAGGGGCTAAGTAGGGACTGGCAGTAGCCCAGACTGAGGGGAGGTGGGGTTAGAGGGAGGGGGTCCCTCTGGGTGGGGAGACCCAGAACCTAAGAGTGTGGGGGTACTGCTGGGGGAGGCAGCACCCCAGGGAAAGGGGCACTGGGTCCTGGGAGGGACATGGGGGCCAGAGGTAAGGCGGCTCACCGGCCTGCAGAGGGTGCTCCGGTGGCTGGACAAGCTAATTCCTGATGACTACCAGCAGGAGGCACTGCTGGGTGAGTCCAAACACTTACTTATATACCACTTTTTCTTCTGTCAAACTCAAAACCTTTTACTTTAGTAAGTACATATCACCATTGTAATTGTTACTCTTGGGAAACAGAGCTGCAGAAGTTAAACAACTTGCCCAAGGTCAAAATCAGTGACTTGTGTACTCAAATGTAGTAGATTATTATTTATTGTAAAAATTATCATAAGGAAAGTCATAACATTTGTATGCAGTGTTATAGCTGTGATGTTTCCAAGACATTACAGAGAGAGAGAGAGAAGGAGGTTGAGGGAATGTCTTTTATTAGATCAGCTTCTGTTTGTGAGAAGACAAGCTTTTCAGCTCCACAAAGCTCTTCTTCGGGTCTCTGTGTAAGCTCAAAAGCTTCTCTCTCACACTAAGAGAAGTTGGTCCAATAAAAGATATAACTTCCATCACCTTGTCTTCATAATAATATTTAGCATTTACATAGCACTTCTGTCCACAGATTTTAAAGCACATTACAAAAATCGGAAGGCATTTTTATCCTATTTTACTGATGAATAAACTGAGGTATAACTGAGGTTATGGGCCTGCTTTGCAGAAGTGATAAGTATTCACAGCTTCCATTAACTTTAGCTCAGATTGCAAGTGTTCCACACCTCTGAAAATGAAGCCCTTACTGACTTGTTTATGACTGTATAGTTGAGTAATGACATCTGGAAATACCCAATTCAGCGCATGCTGCAACGCATTCTCAGATATAAGAGAGCAGAGCCCCTTATTCTACTTCCTGGATTTCTTTCAAGATCATCCAATATTTGGATTGGGCATAGAATGTAGTTTGTCACTGGAACTTCCACAGATGGTATGGCTGAAGAATAAGCCCATATTGTACGTAACTCGTGTCAGTTACAAACTAATATAATGTCTTACATAACGTAAGAACGGCCATACTCTGTCAGACCAAAGTTTTATCTAGTTCAGTATCCTGTCTTCAGATAGTGGCCAATGCCAGGTGCTCCAGAAGGGATGAACTGAACAGGTAATCATAAAGTAATCCATCCCCTGTTTCTCATTCCCAGCTTCTGGCAAACAGAGGCTAGGGACACCATCCTTGCTCATCCTGGCTAATAGCCATTGATGGACCTCAATGAATTTATCTAGTTCTTTTTTGAATCCTGTTATAGTCTTGGGCTTCTCAATATCCTCTGGCAATGAGTTCCACAGGTTGACAGTGCATTGTGTGAAGAAATATTTCCGTTTGCTTTAAACCTCGACTGTCAATTTCATTTGGTGACCCACCTAGCTTTTGTGTTATGAGGAGAAGTAAATAACACTTCCTTATTTACTTTCTCCATACCAGTGATGGATTTTATAGATCTCTATCATATCCCACCTTAGTTGTCTCTTTTTTCCAAGCTGAAAAGTCCCAATCTTAATAATCTCTCATCATATGGAAGCTGATCCATACCCCTAATCAGTTTTGTTTTTGTCTTAAAATTAAACCACTTTGTGTACACTGTAGTCTAGTAAATTAGATAGCATTAATTTTTTCTGCTATTTTAGGGATCACTTAGAATTGTCTTAAATTATTAAATATTACACGTAAGAAAATTAATTTCAAGCAATAGAAACAATATCCCTAATTGTGCTTGCAACCATTTTACGAAAACTACAGTAACAACTAAGAGGAAAATAACTACATAAAACTAACAGTTATTGCTCAGTGGAAAGGACACCAAGGACACTTGCAAGTAAGAGAATTGGATCAATATTAACACGATTTTCATTTCATGCTTCCCCAACTCCAGTAAGCTGACAATATACTCTGATTATGTGAACTGCCTGCAAGTAACACAGAAAAGGTTATTAGAGCAAGAGGTGGAAATGAAATGCACTTTTTATATTGACAGGTCTGCTAATAGAGTGTACTGATTTTCAAAGCCATGCAATGCATTTTCATAATTTGGTTTTGACAGCAAAAAAGGAATTTCATTTATTCCTAATTCAAAATATTCCTATGTAAGCAAAGATTTCTTAAGAAAGACCACCAAAGAGGGTATTCATAAATAGCAAAATACAATTAAAAAGTTAAGAGAAAATGTGACTGAATTTAAATGTGGTACTACATAAGTATGAGAGGTAAATATACTAATCCTCTTAATGTGAGTACTGAAAAATGCATTCCATGCTTTTGAAAGAGAATTTGATAAAATGGGTTTTCTAAGATTAAAGATAAATGGCAGATGTGCAATCCTTCAAAAACTAAGTTTGGATTTTGCCTTGATGGGCTTTAGTTTAAATATTCCAAACTCAAAAACAAGCACACCAGCACATGTGCTACAGAAAAAATGTGCATTCTGTATCTTTATCTGCCTTCAGAACATAGGGACTCCAGGTCAAAGTCACCAGAGTTGTACCCATTTATGCCAGCAGTTAATGTGACTTGCTGTTAACAAAGTTTATAAATGAAAAGGAAAAGTTGCTCAACTTGGGAGATATAAAATTTAATATAAATAACTTCAACCCCCCATTTTAGAAATATCAAAACTTAGTACAGACAAATAACTTCATGATAGTACTGGTCATAGGGTTGCCAGGTGTCCGGTTTTCGACCGGAAAGTCGGGTCAGAAAGGGTACCTGGCAGTGTCCAGTCAGCACTGCTGACCCGATACTGAAAGTCGGGTTACCTGCAGTAACCAACCTCCACCACTGGAGGGGCAGTAAGCACAGTAGCTACTGCTGGAGCCTGGAAGAGCGCACAGGAATGGCTCTGGTGGAGAGAGGTAGTGGCAACACCCTCACCCTGCCCCACTCACCCCTCCATCCCCAGTGTGCATGCCTCTTCCTCCCCCATCCTGCCCCACTCACCCCTCCATCCCCTGAGCATGGTTCTCCTTGTCCCATCCTCCCCATCACCCCCCACCCCTGAAGTGTGGCTCTCCCTCCCCTGCACTGCACCATTCACCCCACCCCTGGAGCCCTGCTCAGCGGGCAGGGGGAGGGGGATAGAGAGGGCACCATATGACACTGTGGGGGGGGGATGTAAGAGGAATGGGGGGAAGGGCCTCGGGGGAAGAGACAGAATAGGGGGCAGGGGAGGTTCTGCAGCTCAGTGTCCAATTTTCACAAATTAGAAAGTTGGCTATCCTAGCTGTGCAGTGCCATGTGAGAAACATGTTTTGGTTTCAGTCCTGGAATCTCCCACTTTTCCAGTACTACCGATCCCCAAAGTTCAAGAATTGAGTGCCCCACCCCCCCAAAATGAGACTGCCCCAAAATAATGATGATAAAGATTCAACTATTTTTCCACTGTCTTCTACAGTTTTTTCGCATCCCCAGTGCATGTGTGACAATTACTGCCAGCTCTAACAAATGTTTAGTATGGCAATTTTCACCTTTACTACAGGAGATGTGTCTGAGATCCCATCAAGATCAGGGCCCCATTGTGCAGCACAGAGAAAGGGACAGTCCCTGACCCAAAGAATTTATAATGCACCGCAAAAAATGGTGGTGACTTTATGATGTGAGAGCAGGAACTGGAACTCACCAAACATCTCACATAGATACTAGTAAATATCCATGAGATGGGAACAACTTTTAAGCTCTACTGTGGGTAGGATTCAAATTGGTGATCTACAGGTGAAAGGTGCTCTAGCTCATCAGCAATGCCTAGTGGCATCCAATAATTGCAAATGTTGCACCTTCAAGAATGAGGTTTGCTCTCTGGAAAGATAAGTTTATCCAAGTGAGTTCTGACCTTCTGGGAACTTACACAAGCAGGGTCTCTGCTCTTTGGACATACACAAAATCTCTTAGTCAGCTACACTTATTCTTAAAGGGACAGCTTCCATTAAACAAATGCAAATAATAAAATTAGAATAGTAAAGCAAACAGCTCAATATGCAGATTCACTTTTAAATATGTTTTGCAATATAAAATCATTCCAACAATAATTCTATGGTCCTTGCACTAACTTTTATACATAGATGCAAATTTTATTTTCACTCTCACATAGGTCATCATTAAGGTTTGACTCCACAACCTTCTGAATCCACAGTACAGTTCATTTTCACTTCAACTACAGCAGTAGCTTCTGGGAGAAAGCCTGTTCTTAGCCTCTGCATGGGCCAGCACATACAGGGATGCACACACAGAGCCAGTGCTGTTGTGAGACAACAGAAGAATGCTGAGCATCAGGATTCATGGTTTCTATTCCTGGCTCTGAAAGCAGTTTTCTAGAAGTTAAAGAGAGCATGGACAAATATAAAATGTCCCTGTCTGGGACTGAACCCAGGACCTCTGTAAAGGCATGAGCTTCTAAAGAACGAGGGCTGAAATCATACCTCACCGCACTCAAGCAGTGTTTTGCTATTGACTTCATTGGGACCAGGATTTTAATCCAGATCTCTTAGCACAGAAACAGCAGCAGAGTCATAAACCTCTCTATGTGGTCTAGTTGCTAATGGGTCACACTGTGTTAGCATGAATTATAAAATCACCTAATTTGATATGTTCTTTGAAATGATGTGTGGCAAGTGTACAAGATTTGGCTCAGTTGTATTATAGCCCTGGGTTCTATTCCCAGCTCTGCCTGAAGTGACCTTTTGCACAGTCTTGGTTTCACAGTCACCTGTGAAATTGGTGAATGGTAGCTACCTTACAAGGTTTGAATCCTGGGCTCATAACAAAGATTAACCACAAAAATCTTAACCGCACAGAAGTCTTAGTAGCAGTCAGAATTGGGATTAGGGGTTTGATTTACGATATCTTCTCCTAAACTATAGAACATTGTTTGAGTTTCTCTCTGATTCTCTAGTTTTGCTTTCCAGGAATGCAAGAAAGATTCAAACTTCTCATGTTATTGTGAAACATCCTTAAAAATCTCATTATTCACATTATATTCACAGGAGTTGGCAAGACCACTTTCCAGGCTGGCTGGAAGTGAGATGCTGTTGAGACAGCATGCTCAGCTGTTTGAAGAGAGGGATTGAGTGCTTTCTTGGGTGGCAAAAGGAAAACCAATGAAAAACTCTTCAAGAGTTGAACACAGTTCTCTAGCTAGAAAAGAATGACTATTATAAAGTCCAGGGCCCTATATAAATAATGGGTAAGAGGATCCCTAGGTATATAAGGATAGAGCAGAACTGCTGTAGAAAAAGCCAAATCTTAATATAATGTGCATCATATTAAAATAAATATATTATGTGTTTTGAAATATGCATGAGATGTTGGCTGATAGATCTCTGTAATAAAGTCTCTTTCCAAACACGTTGGCTAGTGGTGTGTTTCAGAATGTTTCCTTAGAAATAGGCATTCCTTTTAGTAAGTACAGAACATTGATAACCCCTGGGTGCTTCTGAATACCATAAGCTTATAATCTCAGCTGAAGAAAAGCACTTTGCTGAAACACATAAGCATCTGATTTGTCCCACAACACTGCTGGCTTTTTGTGAACCAAACGTAATACCATAATACAAGTGGTACATGAAGTAAGGTACAGATCTTGAAACTCACTCACTTGTGTAGGTATGCAGTGCCCAATGAGCATATATGTGAGCATGTGTTCCAAACAGCAAGATGGTATTTCCTATGTACTTTTATGTTCAAATCCTACTACTTTTAGTATCCCATAAATATAATTTGAACTGGTATGGGTTTTGAAGTAACAGAGTGGAAACGTTTAGGGTGGGAGGGAGGGGCAGAACAACAACAAAACAAACAAAAGTCACTTCTTTCTTTGTTGAAAATAAATATATTAGCCCTGATTCACAGTTCCTCCATTTCTTCATTCTGTGCAGAGTTGTTCTGTTAGTTTTTTGTCAGCTGAGAAATCTCATTATCCAGGAGATATTTCCCAGGGACTGTTACAGTCCACTAAAGTGTGTGTGTTGTGTTTTTTTGTTTTTTTTTATGCTACTGGAGCAATGTAAATGGGAAATTAGGACTTGTAACCTGAAACCACTGAGTAGACATCCATACTGTGCCTCTTAGAAGCAAAATGCAAAACTCACAGCCCAAGAGGAGTGGGGAACTAAGGTATTTTTAAGCCATTATTATATGCCCTCCTGATTCTAAGTAGCTGTGAGAGCTGCAGTCCCACCAATGACATACTCCTCCTTCCCCTGCCTATCCTCTCTAAACCAGGGTTTGTGATGATGTCCTCTGAGGACAGCCTGCTGTGGTCTTCCTCTGTTCCTGTGCCAAGGGAATTCTTTCTCACTCGGGTCCCTTTTTATACTCTGGCCCCTTTAACTGGCATAAAAGGGCTAAATTTTTCTGTAATGCTGTATGCATCAAGAGCATGGTATAGGGAGCAGGGAATGGAGCTAGTAACCTTACATTTTTTGTCTATACCAGCAGGCTAGAAATACATTCATGAGACCCCACGAGCTCCCTCTGATACTAACTGTATTTGATGGGCTTTGTTCTCTGTTATTAAAATCAAAACCTTTGGGGATGATTTAGGCCCAAATAGTGCTTGCTTAATCTTCCTCCACTCAATCCAGCTAATTCAGCCCCTGTGTCCTGTTAACACACCCATTCATATAAAGCACTTCTCTACAGGAAAACCCCTCTAGGTGCAGAGTTTTCATCCTCCATCTGAAGCAACAGCAAAGGTAAAACCACAAACAGGCAAGAAAACAAACAAAACCCACCTAAAGAGCAACTGAAACATTGCAGCCAACTCGTTACTAGAGTGAAAGACTCCTGCAACCAAGTGGAGGAGGAGATGAAGAAATGGGGGTGGGGAAAGGAATTTTAAAAATTGTTAAAACTGAGTAGGGGTGCTCCTATTCTACCATCAAACTGAGTTTTTAAGCAGAAAGATGGGAGGTGTGAAGGGCAGATGGAAATCAGACTCTGAAGTGCTACTCAGAGCCAGCTGTGAGAAGTGTGCAGGATGTCAAACTCCCACTTCCAGAACACTCTCCTAAAGCATCTCTATGGAGTGCTTTGTGCACAGAACCTTCTCCCCAGGCTTAATGACTTCTATATTTGCTATTCAGCAATACAACTGAATGCAAAGAACAAGAGTACACCCCATACAATTTTAAACACGTTTTAAATCACAATGCCTTATTCTTTTCCTTGGCACACAAGCGATCCATGTTGAAAAGAATGGAAGGTGTCATGGGTGTGTTTGTGCATACACAGTGGATGTGGAAGGAAAAGGATAAAGCAGCAGCTAGAAGAACGATGAGGCTGTTCATTGTTATTGGTAGTTTTGGTCCTTTAAGAAGTTTCACATATTTATATTTGCTTTTGGGTATTTTTTTGTTCCTTTTGCACATTTTGGAGTTGACTTGATTCAGCTGAAGGAAGTCAGAAGCAGAGGTGGCCATATCATATGCTGGCAAAAAGAATGAACATTCTACAAAGTGACATCTATTATAGAAGCCATGGGATAGGTTAAGGCAGAAGGTATCAAAAGGTATAAATTTCAGAAGATATCAGAGGAAAGGCATTTGAAACATAAAATCAAGATATTTCAAAAGTGATTTGCAGTTTTGACATAAATTTTGGATATCTGACAAGACCTGAACTTTGGATAACAGATTCTGATACACAAAGCTTGGAAAATCATTAATGAAATTTGCAGATTTGCTGGACATTTAGTAATGGGCAGATATAACTTCCTGATTCAAGGGATGCAGTATATTATACTGCTGATGGGGCATTGACCATCTGCACCAGCATCCTCTGTCCTTGCACTGCAAACCTAATCCTTGCCCACTAAGGAGGGAGAAGCCTGAAGAGTGAGCCTGTCCCACACTTACCCTGTATCAGTGGATCTTGTCCCACAGGTCTGGGCTTCCCACTCCTGGTCTATGGGGTCACAGCACTATTCAGGATTCACCCCAAGGTCAATAGAATCATAGAATATCAGGGTTGGAAGGGACCTCAAGAGGTCATTTAGTCCAACCCCCTGCTCAAAGCAGGACCAATCCCCAACTAAATCATCCCAGCCAGGGCTTTCTCAAGCCTGACCCTAAAAACCTCAAAGGAAGGAGATTCCACCACCGCCCTAGGTAACGCATTCCAGTGCTTCACCACCCTCCTAGTGAAAAAGTTTTTCCAAATATCCAACCTAAACCTCCCCCACTGCAACTTGAGACCATTACTCCTTGTTCTGTCATCTGCTATCACTGAGAACAGTCTAGATCCATCCTCTTTGGAACCCCCTTTCAGGTAGTTGAAAGAAGCTATCAAATCCCCCCTCATTCTTCTCTTCCTCAGACTAAACAATCCCAGTTCCCTCAGCCTCTCCTCATAACTCCTGTGTTCCAGTCCCCTAATCATTTTTGTTGCCCTCCGCTGGACACTTTCCAGTTTTCCCACATCCTTCTTGTAGCGTGGGGTTCAAAACTGGACACAGTATTCCACATGAGGCCTCACCATAGAGGTGTCTAATAGAGGGGAAGGATCACATCCCTCAATCTGCTGGCAATGCCCCTACTTATACAGCCCAAAATGCTGTTAGCCTTCTTGGCAATAAGGGCACACTATTGACTCATATCCCGCTTCTTGGCCACTGTAACCCCTAGGTCCTTTTCTGCAGAACTGCTGCCAAGCCATTCGGTCCCTAGGCTGTAGCAGTGCATGGGATTCTTCCATCCTAAGTGCAGGTCTCTGCACTTGTCTTTGTTGAACCACATCAGATTTCTTTTGGCCCAATCCTCTAATTTGTCTAGGTCCCTCTGTATCCTATCCCTACCCTCCAGCGTATCTACCACTCCTCCCAGTTTAGTGTCATCTGCAAATTTGCTGAGGGTGCAGTTCACGCCATCCTCCAGATCATTTATGAAGATATTGATCAAAACCGGCCTGAGGACCCACCTTTGGGGTACTCTGCTTGACACCGGCTGCCAGCTAGACATGGAGCCATTGATCATTACCCATTGAGCCCAATGATCTTGCTGGCAAGAATACTGTGGGAGACCGTATCAAAAGCTTTGCTAACGTCAAGGAATAACACGTCCACTGCTTTCCCCTCATCCACAGAGCCAGTTATCTTGTCATAAAAGGCAATTAGATTGGTCAGGCATGACTTGCCCTTGGTGAATCCATGCTGACTGTTCCTGATCACTTTCCTCTCCTCTAAGTGCTTCAGTATTGATTCCTTGAGGACCGGCTCCGTGATTTTTCCAGGGATTGAGGGAAATACATCTAAAGTGGGGAGCTGACCCCAGCCAAATGGGACATTAGTCACTACTGCGGGGTGAGTATGGGGCAGGGTCACTCCCCAACCTGTCCCCAAGTCTCCCCTCCACACTTGACCAAGAGAAGCATATGTTTGTCTGTTTTTACAGCCCTGGTTTCATGATTTCTGTGCAAACAACTGAACCCATGATCTTACGCTAAAGTTATCTCTGGCAGTTACTGAGAACTAACCATAAAGTAACTATGAAAATTCTTGTGCTTCGAGTGGCTAATAATTTCTCAGGTAAACACAGGAAGTAGATTTTTACACTTTACAGTTATTGTAAAGTAACCTGAGAGTGCTTCTGTAAATCAGGTCTCCTTAGCTAGTCAGAGTACAGGAGCTTCCATAATGAGAAAAAAAATCAGTATCACTTTGAATATTTATTGTATTATATTATGGTAGGTTATCATTCCAAAGGAGATCTTCATCATGGCAGATCGAAGTATTGAGAATATAGTTAAGAGTTTTTTGGGAGCTAGAAATCACTAGGAAGAGGTTTGTGGCAACATCCTGTGTATTTTTTATTTAATTATTGTTTCAACTAAGATCTTGCATTGCAAATCTGCTTAATTACCCCTCTTGAAAAACTTTAGACTATGATTGGATCTAGGTTTCTTAAAAATAATTATATACATGAAGCATCCTCGTATATATGATAATTTTTAATGGAATTCGATTACAATGTAGTGTCTTTCTTAAAACTAAATTGGGAAGAAATGTATTGGAAGATTATTTGGAGAAGCAGTGGATGGCACTGTTGGGCTATAATATAAAGCTGCAGATGCAAATCTCAAATCACAGTATTTCAAACTAATGCACATATTTTATATTGTACTTCAAGACATACAATTTAGGCTTAAGATAGTTGAATTTATGTTGGACATAAATTCTCCATCTAACTGTGCTAACATGTTTAGGGGATGATGGATGATGAATTTTTGGTTGAAAATATGAGAGAATCAGCAAAATTCTTGAGTCCAATATTTTGGCCAGGGTAGCTTTATCTATATTAAATTGGGGAACTGGCTGCAAACAAAAAGACTTGGTTGATAATTGGACTAATGGCAGCAAAAAGTCAGACTGAGAAAATGGAAAGACAATGCTGCTCCAACTGAAGCGGAATGGTTTACATGCCTGTCTCACATGGCTTCCTCTGTAATGATCACATTTAGATTGAAGAACAGAGGGGACTTATTTGATAACATCTGGAAACCTTTAATGCATTAGTACTACTACTATCACATACATATTTTAAAGTACTCTTCATTGTAATATCTAGATTAGTATCTACATAATATCTGCCCATAAAGCAGATGCTACTCCTTAAAACTGCTTGTAAGTGTCATCTTGTCCTTGTATATAGGTTAAAACTAAGCATGCATTGCATTACAGATTTTCTTTGTAGTCATTAGCTTTTTGCTTTTTCCTTTCTTTTATACATGTATAAGTGCAATGTTTCTTAAATAATTAAATCAGGATTGGAAGGCTCTTGGGCCATAGGTATGGGTTGTGTATTTCTAGTGGCCAACATTTTTTGTATTGTGTGTGTTACTATTTTCTTTAGATCAAGCACTAACCTATCTTGAAAAGTGGCTACCTAAAACATTTCTGTTGCTTGTACATTTAGGGGAAAGACAAGTATGAATTATAAGAAAAATCTGATTATCCATCAACAGAATGACATCAGAGATGTTTTAGGAGGACCTTGATTATATGAAAATCTATTGTGTACAATATACCTAAAATTGTTCACGACAAAGCTTTAAAGATATTTGGATGGTGTTCTTTAAAGTATTTTTCTCCTGAAGATTACATTCTTAACCTCAGTCAATTGCTTCTTTTTTTGTTTTGTTTTCAGTCCATGAAAAGTACTAACATAAAAGAAAAGGCTTGATAATAAAAACAAATTAGTATTAAATATAAAAGCTAAATTAAGTTGTGTCAGCCTCGGATTTAATTTTTCTTTAATTCATGTTTATTAAAATATTACATACATTTCAAAGTTTGAAAATTGTTAATGTGCTGTCTTACACTGAAAATTGACTCTAAAATGGTGTTTTGGAGATCTGACTCCACAACAAATCTGCTCAGTTTACAAGTAAAATATTTTTTCTCCAATGCCTGCAAACTTGATCAGGGATCTGACAGTCAAGTTGGGTTGCACAGTATAATTCTGGAAGAAAATGGAGTTTCACAGCTAAAACTGAAGTCATAACTTGGTCTGCCACATCTTTACTACTGGCAATAGATCACTCTCATTGTAAGTAAATGCTTGCTGAATGTAACTGTAACTAGATTTTACCTATCTTGTGAGGATGTTACTGAGACCTTTAGCTAGAGATGATGCTATATCACATACCTTTAAATTTGCTTTTAATAATGTTCAATTTATCTAAGAAATTTGCTTTCTCTAAGACATTTTTTGAATTTAGACTGTCATTGGCTATTCTCAGAGACAAAAGGAAGAAACATCTGTTACCTGAAGAGATACTGAAGGCAGGTAATAAGGTACCAGACCTGGAGCAATAAGTGAAGATGTGAGACTGAAGGATGCTCATTGCTAAAAAGTGCTTTCAAGAGACTGACTGCAATCAGAAAGGGGCTTGAAGAAACTGTAATGATTGCTAGGAGTGACATGAAAGGAAGCCTCAGGTTACAATTTTTCTTGAGTAGCTGAGATTAAAATGTTATAGGGATGGACAATTTACAAAGCAGCTTTCCATAGGCAGCCTAGAAGTTGCTCTGAACAGTGGTAGCATTTTACCAACATTTTTACAATGCTACAGCAGAGCAAAAACAAGAGGTGAAAATCTTGACACTTTTGGGTAAGGGAGGACAATTAAAATAACATTTAGTTTCTCTGACAAGCCAACTTGCAAGAGCATGGAACCTCAAATGTGGAGTGCCCAGGAACTAGGGGTGGGAAAAACAGCTCTCAGATAGTCAAGGATAGACATGGACTCAAAAGTCCAGGCATTTGTTTTAACGGTGGAGCTCCTGAAGAAATGAAAGCAAACTGATTTTCAAGGATTGAACACATACAACCCTCACTGAAACTTTGAGCATTGGTGACAGGTCCCAGAAAAAGCCATGTATAGGTAGCCTCCTTCAGCTAGAACAACTCTTGAAATCGGGTCACTTTTATTTAGATGCTTAAATATGAATTAGAGGCCTTGCTTTTGGCACACAGGTTTGAAGCTGTTGCCATATTGCTCATTTAAAATACAACCACAATTGCACTTCAAAGGTTGGACATATAATTGGCAGGTTTTTCATTCTTGGAATTCATGACCCATCATTGTGACCACTATAATCAACTTAATTGGCCAAGTGTTCCTGAGCACAGACAGTAACAGGGGTTCAACACATTTTATACAAATGTTCAGATACTTGGGCACCAATCTATTCATCTTTACTTTCTCTAGTGCAGGCTGCAAGTATAGTCTTTGCTGGACCTGGTCTATTAATTTTGTAATGCACAACACCACAACTGTTTGTGGAAGTTAAGCTTTTGGGGAAGCAGCCCTCAGAGCTTGAATAAGCTCCCTATTCTGCTCTTTAAATGTCCTTTAGGGCAGTACTCTGTTTCACAGTCCTAGCTGGGTACTGTAGTGGCTCATCTAATCCTGCACTGTTTGCAAGCTATTCAATTAACTGTATCAAAAGAGCAACTTCTTACCACACATATGCTTACCAGGTACATATGCCATCATATCTGCACACTAAATGACAGAACTTAGTGTTTACTGCTTTTCACTCATGTTAGCACTGCAGAGCCCAAAAAAGTATGGGGGAAGGAGATGGATTCTATTCTCTCTTGTGCATTACTTTTTTTTTTTTAGCTAAGACTCAGTTAGTTCTACCTGTGCAACTCCATTAGAGCTTCAATTTAAACAAAAAACCTTTCAAGTGTGAAACCAAAACCTCACTCAGTATTGCCAGCTATTGTTAATTCAAACATGCTGCATTACATGCATTACAACATCTAGTTGGCAGCCGGTGTCAAGTGGAGTGCCCCAGGGGTCGGTCCTGGGGCCAGTTTTGTTCAATATCTTCATAAATGATCTGGAGGATGGTGTGGATTGCACTCTCAGCAAATTTGCGGATGATACTAAACTAGGAGGAGTGGTAGATACGCTGGAGGGCAGGGATAGGATACAGAGGGACCTAGACAAATTGGAGGATTGGGCCAAAAGAAATCTGATGAGGTTCAATAAGTATAAGTGCAGGGTCCTGCACTTAGGACGGAAGAACCCAATGCACAGCTACAGACTAGGGACCGAATGCCTAGGCAGCGGTTCTGCGGAAAAGGACCTAGGGGTGACAGTGGACGAGAAGCTGGATATGAGTCAGCTGTGTGCCCTTGTCGCCAAGAAGGCCAATGGCATTTTGGGATGTATAAGTAGGGGCATAGCGAGCAGATCGAGGGACGTGATCGTTCCCTCTATTTGACATTGGTGAGGCCTCATCTGGAGTACTGTGTCCAGTTTTGGGCCCCACACTACAAGAAGGATGTGGATAATTTGGAGAGAGTCCAGCGAAGGGCAACAAAAATGATTAGGGGTCTGGAACACATGACTTATGAGGAGAGGCTGAGGGAACTGGGATTGTTTAGTCTGCAGAAGAGAAGAATGAGGGGGGGATTTGATAGCTGCTTTCAACTACCTGAGAGGTGGTTCCAGAGAGGATGGTTCTAAACTATTCTCAGTGGTAGAAGAGGACAGGACAAGGAGTAATGGTCTCAAGTTGCAGTGGGGGAGGTTTCAGTTGGATATTAAGAAAAACTTTTTCACTAGGAGGGTGGCGAAACACTGGAATGCGTTACCTAGGGAGGTGGTAGAATCTCCTTCCTTAGAAGTTTTTAAGGTCAGGCTTGACAAAGCCCTGGTTGGGTTGATTTAATTGGGGATTGGTCCTGCTTTGAGCAGGGGGTTGGACTAGATGACCTCCTGAGGTCCCTTCCAACCCTGATATTCTATGATTCTACGATTCTACATGGCTTATTCTAATATGCTAAAATAAACCGGGGTAAGAATGTATGACTGCATTCCCTTGTAATCTTCACAAAAATGAGATGTGCAACTGCATTTTACCATACCTATCATAGTGAGAAAAGAACAAAACAAGCAACTTGGCATAGTGTATAGGATATTGGTACATTTACAAAAGATACTTGTTAAAATCTTTCTAATTTTACACTCAGCTGTGCAAATTACTTTAACAGCCTACAAACACTTTTGCCTTCATGTATAGTATTCACAGATTTCAGAGTAACAGCCGTGTTAGTCTGTATTCGCAAAAAGAAAAGGAGTACTTGTGGCACCTTAGAGACTAACCAATTTATTTGAGCATAAGCTTTCGTGAGCTACAGCTCACTTCATCGGATGCATACTGTGGAAAGTGTAGAATATCTTTTTATACACACAAAGCATGAAAAAATGGGTGTTTACCACTACAAAAGGTTCTCTCTCCCCCCACCCCACTCTCCTGCTGGTAATAGCTTATTTAACGTGATCACTCTCCTTACAATGTATATGATAATCAAGGTGGGCCATTTCCAGCTCAAATCCAGGGTTTAACAAGAACGTCTGGGGGTGGGGGGAGGAAAAAACAAGGGGAAATAGGTTACCTTGCATAATGACTTAGCCACTCCCAGTCTCTATTCAAGCCTAAATTAACTGTATCCAATTTGCAAATGAATTCCAATTCAACAGTCTCTCGCTGGAGTCTGGTTTTGAAGTTTTTTTGTTGTAATATCGCAACTTTCACATCTGTAATCGCGTGACCAGAGAGATTGAAGTGTTCTCCGACTGGTTTATGAATGTTATAATTCTTGACATCTGATTTGTGTCCATTTATTCTTTTACGTAGAGACTGTCCAGTTTGACCAATGTACATGGCAGAGGGGCATTGCTGGCACATGATGGCATATATCACATTGGTGGATGTGCAGGTGAAGAGCCTCTGATAGTGTGGCTGATGTTATTAGGCCTGTGATGGTGTCCCCTGAATAGATATGTGGGCACAGTTGGCAACGGGCTTTGTTGCAAGGATAGGTTCCTGGGTTAGTGGTTCTGTTGTGTGGTATGTGGTTGCTGGTGAGTATTTGCTCCAGGTTGGGGGGGCTGTCTGTAGGCAAGGACTGGCCTGTCTCCCAACATTTGTGAGAGTGTTGGGTCATCCTTCAGGATAGGTTGTAGATCCTTAATAATGCGTTGGAGGGGTTTTAGTTGGGGGCTGAAGGTGACGGCTAGTGGCGTTCTGTTATTTTCTTTGTTAGGCCTGTCCTTTAGTAGGTCACTTCTGGGACCTCTTCTGGCTCTATCAATCTGTTTCTTCACTTCCGCAGGTGGGTATTGTAGTTATAAGAATGCTTGATAGAGATCTTGTAGGTGTTTGTCTGAGGGGTTGGAGCAAATGCGGTTGTATCGCAGAGCTTGGCTGTAGACAATGGATCGTGTGGTGTGGTCAGGGTGAAAGCTGGAGGCAGGTAGGTAGGATGGAAAAGACCTAACAGATCATCACCCTACTGTTGCAGGCACAACTGTGAAACAGAGCACTACTTAAAGGGTAGTTAAAATACATCCATGGGGATTTGTTTTAAACTTTACATTGCTTCAATTTATTGAAGTGTTTTTACCTATTAGTAACTTCAATCTTTTACAATAGTTTGTACCAAACATGGAAACCTCAATATGTATAAACTGGTCGACAATGAGCCTATAGTTAAATACTAGCTGTATTGATAACACTTATAGGAGACTTCTTAGAATGTAATCATAATACACCTAGATAGGTGGGTGAACATTAACAAAACAGATATTTCCTATAGAAAGTAGCCATCTCCATGGTCAGAATAAGCTTTACACCCCCCACCCCCGTTTTAGTTCTTTAAGGAGGAAACAAACATTTTGATATTGCTTCTCTGGAACAGGTGTACAGACCGTAGCCATATTTGCCATTCCCAAGACTTTTCTATTCCTTTATGACTGCAAGCGTCATATTATTACAGTATCCATGCATCCACCATCAACACTGATTTAATTCTAGATTAGTTGTAGAGCAGTCTTTTACTCATCAAGGTCATATCTTGATGGCTACACAAGCTCAAATAAATCAGGTGTTAAGCAGGCACATCTCCAAGGAACACAGAAACTCTCATCTGCAATCCTCAGCATATCTTATTATTTATTGCCAAAGAAATGACTGATTAATTTTGTCATCTTTGCTCTGTGTTTTTTTGCTCGGCTGAAGATGCCTGCTCTCTTTTGCAATGCCTGATCAGACCTATTTAAGTTGATGCCTTTGATCGTAAACACGGAGGAGCTTGCTGACTTAGGCTTCGACTAAACATTCCTCCACTGCCATATTTATGTACAAAACCTTGTCTGATAACTGACAGTCAATGTAGATAACAAAAACTTATAAGACGTTTTCCACTATTATACTCATACCAAAAATAGCATTTCTTGTACTAGTGATCAGTCTAGATTTAAGGTTGCTATTGAAGTAACATTTAAAAAAAAACTTTTTTTTATCAATAGTTCATTTTCCACAAATAAAATATGTGAGGTCAGGGAATAACCTGTTAGTTGGAAACTGCATGTTATGATTCTTGTGTACCGTGACATTATATTGCATTTTTGACATTAACAGCATTTTACTATGAAACTATTCCAACATAAAATTATCAAAACAAAATGAACAAAAAATGCAATGAAAGTAAAATACCATGGAAAAAAATTCTATGCCTCTAGGTCTTTATTAATCACATTCCAACACCAGAGGCTGAAAGTACATCAAACTGCACCAAATCCTTTTCACATGACAACCTCATAAATTATTCAACTCATTAGTATCACCAAGAGGCATAAAAATAACATCAGTGTTAAGGATGTTTTCTCACAGAGAAAGGTCAACTAAAAGTTTCAATATTAAAATCCATATGCACAAGCCTCTGAAAAGTAAGTACATCAAGGTGGAATCTATGGGTTTTAACTTCAATGCATGCTGTTTAAAATTCCTCCAGAATGCTATACCATGCTTTTAATTTATTTATGGGAAAGCTGCATATCAGACACATTTATTATACGACTGCCAACAAGATAACTTCCATCTACTGTCATTTGAAACACAACCAATGAGAGTTTGACTTGCACCACCCTAGCAATACTTCAGCTTTGAAGGTAAATGTGTATAACTATATGGGGTTCCCTTTTGTATGCTGAAATGTAACAGAAGTGGCACATTAAGTTGTGGTGTGGAAGGGGAAATAAGAGGACATCATTTGCATTATAAGGGCATGAAACAAAGTCCACTTAAGTAAATGGCAAAACTTCCATTAACTTAAAAAATGGTGCTGAATCAGGCCTTAAGAGGCCAATGTTAGGGATTATAAACCAGTTTCCTTCTTGCTTTCAGGCTGGTTTGAAATCAGAACATTTACATATTTAAATATTAACAGCCTCCTCAAAATTGAAATTCTGTATTAAAGTAGAATAGAGACTAGGGCTAAAATTAGAATTTGTTTCTGAAAAGGAACACAGTAATTTTTACAGCAGTTCAAACTAAAGATTTGACATCTGCCTTTGACAGTGGCTCTATACTGGATGCCTCAAAGGAAGGTGGGGGAAAATAAACACACCACTGTGTCAAATGTGCAATACCATATGCCATAAGGGAAAATTAGTTCTTGACCCCAGCTATTGATTATCTTATGGCCTGAAGCATTACAATTGACAGCCTTTATATTTTAATAAATAATATACTAGCTAGTATAATTGTACATGCTGATATTCATTTAAATATCTAATCTTTTCTGAAGCTTACTACAAGCTATTTGTCTCAATAATATCCTGAAGTGGTGAGTTCCACGGATTAACTCTACAGCATGAATTATATCTAACACAGTCAAAACTTCCAGTGACTTCACTGAAAGCTCTGGCTACAAATGGACTGCATGATTTAGCTCATATTTGCATAAAATGATTTTCCTTACATCAATTTTCACTATGTGGCTTTTAAACTTATTTAAGAATAATGTTGGCTCAAGTTTGTTTACCCCTAAATACAGTGAAAATTAATACTGGGACTACTTTATTTTCAATTATAAATATAATTTAAAAAGGTAGATAGGAACCTTTCCTGAAAAAAAATGCCTTTGTGGATGTCTACAGAACTGCACAAGACCTAGGTCTGAAAAATGTATCTCCTTCTCGACTCTTGCACCACTAAGGTTCAGCCTGCTGGCCAGAGGTGCAACGCCATGCTCCAGGTGTCCCTAAAACTCTAACTGCCAGAAACGGGGACTGGATGACTGGGGATGGATCATTCGATAATTGCCTTGTTCTGTTCATTCCCTCTAAGCATCTGGCATTGACCACTGTCAGAAGACAAGATACTGGGCTAGAAGAATCACTGGCCACTCTTATGTTCTTATAAACCCCTGAAACTAACTCTCTGGTGTCACAGGTGAGTCTTGTAACCATGTCCCAGTAAAAGACCGTCCCCAAAAGCCTATCATCCCTCCAGGTGTTTGGAGATTAGCTGTGAAGTTCCTTTGTCCAACAGAGCAGTGGTTCTCAACCACGGGTCTGAGGCACGTGGGGGGCTACAAGCATGCTTCAGGGGGTCTGGCAAGCAGGGCCAGCATTAGACTCGCTGGGGCCGAGGGTAGAAATCTGAAGCTCCACCCGGAGTTGAAGCTGAAACCTGAGCAATGTAGCTTCATGGGGGGGCCCCTGTAGCATGGGGCTCCAGTCAACGGCCCTGCTTGCTACCCCCTAACGCCAGCCCTGTCTTTTACAGGCAGATAACCAGTTGTTATGGCACAGGTGGACCATGGAGTTTTTATAGCATGTCAGGTGGGCCTCAGAAAGACAAAGGTTGAGAACCCCGAGATAAAGTGCTGGGCTCATGACTGCCCTAAAGCACTGAGCAAAACTGCTAAGCAGCTTTGTTTAAACAAGGATTTATTGACGTATTTCACGATTTTCAGATAAACATTACTCCTGGTTTAGATTATGTATGCCAAGTTAATGCTTTCAATATTTTTATAGACAAATTATAAACCTCATTGAAAAGAGGTCTTAGTGTTGTGCTATATCATCTCACTGGCCTAAGAGTCATACTCTGCCAAGCAGGAGAGTCAGGTTTGATTCCTTATACCAGTCTGAATCCTAGGGCCAATGGAGTCTGCGAATGCTCAAAAGGCAGTGGAAGAGCTAATAAGGGGTACCAGGGCATAAGGGGGGTGGCCTTTATGTATATGTGCGACACTTTTTCAAGCCAATAGGTATAATTGAAGGTGGCACTGCCAATGGCTCATCACCCCCTGAGCTCTGCCGTTACTCTAAACCTGGTTCTGCTACTGCTGAAAAAAATACTGCTAAGCCTTGGGGAACTAGGAAGAGTGAGTGTTTCACAGCATCCAAGAGAAATTCCTCTGGCCCAACAAGAAATGAGGCTGAAAGAATTCCTGTTCCAGCTTCCTAAAACTACGATGTGAGAAAAAAAATGACAAACCTCAGCACTCTAATATGGACATAGAAGACAACAAAATAGCCCCATTATTAAAAAGGGGGTGAGTTAGTACTGACCATATTCCACAGCAGCTTTGAGGAGGGCATCAGAATGAGTGGATCCGAAAGCATTGCGAACAAATCGCCTTCGCCGGCGCAGATCATCCTCCCAATAATCCAAGCGCCAGAAGTCATGCAGTTGGCTACAAAATAGAGAACACGTCAGTACCTACTAGAACTTGCACTGTATTTACATATAGCATACACATATCATTACAATACTGCTTCTATATTTCAGTGGCATTAAGGAAAATGTTCCAGCAAAAATATATATTACAAAAATGTGCAATATTCTAACATTTTTACTAGTATTTCAGCATTAAAGAGCTCAGCCCTGTCTGTCTCAAAATGCTCTGTCTACTGCTAAAAACATTAATCACAGTGAGCCCATTAACAAATGCAGCATCAAATTACAAGTATTAATGGCACAGCTTGATTTCTTTTACAGTGTTTTTAACAAGGTTAGTAAATCATAGAATGGATCTCAGTGCAAATAGTTTGCAATTTAATGACTATGGTCCCTTAGCAGACTGAACTTAGAAGTATAAAATATTGCCCACTTGAATTTTGTGGAACTATGATTAAACTAATGTGCTGAAATATTCATTGAAATAATTCCCCACTGCCCCCAGCAACCTGAGAAAATTGCAATTTTATTCATTATTAATAACACTGAATTAGAGCTGCAAAAAATTTCACCATGTGGTAATTGTCTTGGCAAATTATTATTCCAACACTAACAGAGTCCTTGGATGATTTTATAGCTTCCAGCTAATACAAGCCATTAACAACCATGACCATCTTCATGTTACGTTGCCTTTTTGCATTCAGAACCAATATTAAAGTTCCACAGATTGAGACAGAAACCATTGTTAATCTATATCCAACTGAAAATGCAAATTCATGTCATTATTTGGTGTTCAATTTAACTTCATTACTAAATATGGGACTGGATGGCTGTTTAGTAAACATCCAAACAAAATTAGTACTAAGATTGTGGTGGAATATTTCATCTACCTGTCCAATATTTTAAGTACATTGTAGGATACTCTACACAAGACTGTGCTTTAAATGTTTGCCTGCCTTCATTATGAGGAGTAGTTGTACTGTCAGCCACTCCTAGAGGCATCATGACCGTGTGCAAAGGTACAACAGACCCCTTCCACAACCTTTTAAAGGGAATTCACTACATGTTTGCCCATTCACTGACCCAGCTGTACTGGGTGGTGCAGTGGATCATATGTTAGCACCAGGAGTGCTACCCTGTAGTTGTTACTAGACTCACATGGCTTTTATGTGCCAAGATTGCAAGGACTACGCTGTGTCTGACCCCTGCTTAGGGGCTCAAAGGCTCATTGAGCAGAAATGAGGAGACAGGTACAATCTAGGTCTCTTTTTCTCTGTTTTGATACAAAATGACCTTTATTTAGATTTATGAAACAGCATCAAATCCACACACACATTTTATCATATTATCTTTGTTAATAACCAATTAAAAGATTTTTTTACTGTGTGGAGAGAAGGAAGAAAAATCTTTAATGAGTAACTATTAACAGATTAGCAAAATCCCTTTCTTGCTCCTATTTAAAAATATAAACATATTGGAACAGGAGCAGGAAAGGCCTTATTTTTTAAAAAACACATGGATTTTGTGGCTGTTCTTTGTGAAAAAAAGGCCACTGATCTGAGAAGAATAACATAATATTGTACAGATAACAAATCCACACTAAAAAATTAGGAATATTTGACTTTTGAGATATATTTTGATTTCAAATCATGTTCCATGATGATAGAACATTAATCAGTTTGAACAAAGAAAAATACTGTATTCTCTTAACCAGCAATAAAGCAAAACAGCTTTCAAAGCAAGTGTTTTAACAAAGGAACAACAAAAAACAGGTAAGATTGTACTGGAAAATACTCTGCTTAAGGGCCTCATAATAAAATAATTTAACACGAGCTTGAAACCTGAAATACAAAATCTTGCCTTAAAATCAAAATTTCAAAAACAAAACCCTCAAAAGAATCTCAGGTTTGGTTTTACCTTGTTTTTGATCACAGAAGTAAACAGCTTTTCACAGTACAACAAATTTTTTCTCCCTAGATTTTCCTTTTTCCTGTAAAGGTGCTACAATGTCACCAATCTCAAACTACAGCAACCCCCATCCTTCCAACAAGCAACCCTATGCCTTACAATCTCTGCTGATCTAGAACCAGTTCCACCACACCAAAGTATAATGGGACATGAGGATGCACACCACCTCAGAGGATTGAACCCCAATGATTAGGCCCCTAGCCATCAGTATATGGCTGGCAAGGGTCAGGTAGGAATTTTGTTGCATCTTCATACAGGATGATGGATGATCCAGACAAGATTCCTACCTAATGCTTTCCACACAACTATTTGATTCAACAAACTAAGAAGCAGAAGACTCTTCACTGGAAGGATGAGAACATGACTTTAATGAGACTCCCAGCCCTTTGCCAACCCTTGGAGAGAGACTAAGTTCATAACCACATTGTTATTGCTTACATGGTACTGTGCAACATTAGCACTGGCTCACTCATCATGGTCTATAGTGTAATTAAATTAAAATTATTGTGTAATGAAAAATTATCTTGCATTTAACAGTGTACTTCACCCAGTGGGATCCAAAGCACTTTACAAACTATATTACCTGTAAATACTATTCCAACAAAGAGAGTATATTAAGAAAACTTTAAGGATGAATGGTGCATTCAAAAATTAGAAAATGCCAAAGTTAAGGTTGCACATGTGACCTCATCTCTGTCCCCTTGTGCATATGCCTTACAATATAGTTTAATTTTAACATGATCACACATTATTTCTCAAATACAATATAATTCTGCATAAATGTATTTACAGTCTTAAAGACACATTTAGCATCTTGCATTTGTTTTCATTCTCAAAACACATGGCATTTACATATTTAACTTCTATAAACATTATATAAAGAGGAATTATTTTTTCTACTCTTCTCTTATTCAACAGCCACTGAACTGCCTTTGCTCAGCTCATATTTTCTGGGGTGGCAGCGAAAATCACCTTCAAGCTGAGTCTAATTCGTAAAATTTCAGCCTAAAAGGTTAAAGTTGGGGAAAGTTATAAACAATTGAGAATTGGGATTATAAAAGAAACCTTAACTGTAGCAGTTACTGCGCTGCCCGTTGCTAATGACAACAATGTATTACCTATCACATGATAAAGGAGAAGTGGTGATGGGGGGAAGGAGGTGATATTAAGCTTCCTATTACCTCTGAGCAGGGGATATGCTATAGCTGGGGGGAGAGAAACTGACTAAAAATCTGAAATCCAACAGGGGTGGAATTACAAAGTTAACACATATGGAAATTGAACCAAGGAAGAGAAGAAATACTCTTGGGGAGCAGGCAGGAAACTACCACTCTGGCATTTTCTTTTTCAAACCTCTGTGAAACATAAGTGAGATAAAAAAAAAAAAGTAACACAGAACCAGAAAAGCAAATCCTGCAAAAATAGCAGATTTTGGATCACTTAATACAACAAAGAGCTCAAGTTCTGGTGGAGTCTTGTGGGAGTTAATACTGTAAAAGTAACTAAGCTGCTAATTATTGCCATCTGATGCAAGGATGTTGTCATGGCCTCACAGGCCAGAACATAGGTTGTGCTACAGTGCTGGGGCATTAAGCTGTTTGTGTAGAAGTTGGTAACTGACATGTAAACTAAGGGTTTCTGGATCTTAACCTGATATGCTCCCAACCTACTGTCAACTCTCTAAGCAAAATCTTCAATATGATAGAAACCCCTCCTTGCCTTATTGCTGGAGACAACAGAGGGATGAAAAACAGATGGGTTAACATACAGTAACTTCTGAATTGTTGAGTTTCATCACGGTAAAAATCATTAGGGCTTCTTATATATTATTGATATACTGGGGGGACTGTTCCCCCATATTCTATTTTGCCACATCTTTCTTGGGATCAGAGTAAAGATATAAAGAAAAAAAAAGCTATGAACATAATCCCTAACCTAATGCTCTCAGACTTATTTGCTCTAAAAGTCTGGCGCTAAAGAATGCATCATAATTAAAGTTGTCTAGCATCTGGATTCCATACTTGGATGTCACAGTGGTAGTCACCTTAGAAATACTTAAGATAGATAACACTGACCTATGAAAAATTTTCAGGAGTGAACAATCTTTAATGACTCTTAGTGGCCAATACTTCAGCTTAGCTCATCCAAAAGATTCAGCACCTCAAGCAGAACTGTTTTTCCCTAACACCATGCTAGGCACTGGTTCAATCCTGACAGAAGAAGAGTAGCAGTGAATCATCAATAACCCTGCCTGCAACACCTGGATTTTTCCTAGAGGTTCTAATTATTGACCTGACTTGATTTCGCCGTGCCTGAAAAGATAGCTTGAGGTGGAATGCCAGCAGGCCTCGTCGTATCTACCCTGTATGGTGTATTGATATCCAACAAATCCTGAATTATATTTTATAGACAGATCCAATATTTTCCATGTTCAGTAAGATGGCAAGACATATATACATCCCAGAGCTATGTAAGCATGTCTTGTATCTGTCCAAAGATATACAAATCTGTTACCGGCTGCTACTTCTTTCCTGTTTCTTATCTGTAGCATTCTTTCTTACCTGTAGTGATTTATCTTTTGCTGATTACTAGCAACACTATCTCTACTTCCTAATTTATACTGAAACACAAAACAAACCCACAACTGACAATTAATATTTTACCTTTTTCAAAGTTTTAAAGATAACATATTTCTTGATAAGAGGCAGTGCTAGCCACCTGGGGTCCCTAAACAAGAATATTTTTGCCCTCCCCTCCTTACTCATACCTCACCGATGTCCTAAAGATACTAATTGCATTATTCCCACAAACCAAAAAACATACCAACACAACACATATTAATACACTCATTTAAAAGTCCATGTTAAATAAGATGAATGGTATTTTGGGCGTAATACTAAATTGGGGTCCCCTTGAGCTGCTTGAGGCCCTAAACAATTGCTCACTCTGCTTGTGCCTAGAGGCACCACTGTTCTTGACGTAATGGAAGAACTGACCATCTAAAAACAATGAAAATAAAAACATGATATATATATAAACTCATTAAATTAATTAAAGTTAAAACATGAGTTGGATTAGAGACTGGAATCATTCCATACCTTTAGAAATGAAGAATTATGTTTAAACTCCTGTACAATGTGCTTGAAAATGAGAGTATGTAACATTTTAAATTTAAGAACATGTTAGTAGGATTGCCTAATGTAATTCCTTACCAAATAAAAAATGAAAAAAAAACGTATACATGACTCAAAGCTATGTTTACTTCTGTGAAATACTGGGAGCATAGAATCAAGTCACTTGGTTCATTTATTTTAGTGAAAAGCACAATATTTCAATAAGCCTATCTTTATTAATACTATTTAATTATTAATATTTTTCGTTTCTAGATTATATGCAATTTCTCAACCATCCCCCACTCCCCAATTTTACATCAGCTAAGTGACATTCAGCATCAGGTCCGTTTTAAAGAAAAACTGCATAGTTATGCATATATAATAGAAAAATGCATCATTGTGACAAAATATATACATTTGCTATTTAAATTCTTGTAGAACCAAGAGTTTATAGTCTCCAACAATGGAAACAATTTCTGGTAGTTTAGCACAGTATAGCAGAGGGAAAATTTTACATACTTCAGGAATAGATTTTTCACCCTCTAGTTGGGCAAACATTTCAAAAGTTAACTCCATAACATATGACCTGGAAAAGTCTTCATAACAGATTTAACTGTAAAAGTATTTTTTTTTGGCAAACAACAAAATAATTTAACAATACGTATCTTTATTATCCTCTAATAGGAAATAAGGGACTGCAACAAAATGGTGATAATACAGTGTTATCTATAAAAACATGAAAGGTTATCTATAACTACAGGACACCTGTAAAACATTTAATTTAGAATGGTTTGGTATATTTCATTTAAAAACCAGGAAATTATAAACCTCTATGAGCGTGTTGCTCTGGAGCTCATGATAAATCACTGCATGGACTCCAGCAGGAGGCAAACCAACAGAGGTTTATTGAGGGCAGTCATCCCCTTTGGGGTGGAGGGGTGTCAGCAGCAGCAGTCTCATTTAGTCCACAAAAGGTCCTGAATATAACAGTGAAACATAATACCCCAGGTCAAAAAGGGAACAAAATAGTCCCAGGTAATAAAATAAATACAACAGTCCTGTGTCAGGCCTACCTCCCCTCAGGCAGACTCTGGCATCTAGGCTAGGTCCTTGGCCCCAGTCAGGCCCTCCTTCAGAAAGTTAGCACAAGAGATCTGCTCTTTCTCCCAGCCTCCCCTCAATGGAGCTGGCCTAGCTCTCTTCTTTTAACCACCTCCTTCAAGCCGATAACTCTTGCAGGTGCAGCGAGATAGGACTGATTGACCCCACAGCAGTTTATCAACCCTTTTCAGACCAGTGTAGCGTTTATACACTCCATCAAAGCCTAACTGAATTTTAGTTGTATAGCTTTTATAACACACTTTGGAATGATAGGAAATTTTAGCAAGATTCTGTTCTTGTGGCAAGTAGGGTTGCCAACTTTCTAAGAGCACAAAATCGAACATCCTTGCCCCACCTCCTGCTCTGCCCCTTCACCGAGGCCCCACCCTTGCCCCGCCCCTTCTAAAGCCCCACCCCTGCTCACTCCATCCCCTCTCCTGCTGTCGCTTGCTCTTCCCGATTCTCACTTACAAGCTCACTTTCACAGGGCAGGGGGTTGGGGTGTGGGAGGGGGCGAGGGTTCCAGCTGGGGGTGCAGGCTCCAGGGTGGGGCCAGAAATGAGGGGCTCAGGGTGTGGAATGGGGTTGGAGTGAGGGAGGGGGTGCGAGTTCTGGGCTGGACGTGCAGGCTCCAGGGTGGGGCCAGAAATGAGGGGTTCAGGAGGGGGCTTCAGGCTGGGGCAGGGGGCAGAGGTATAGGGGGAGGTGAGAGCTCCGGCTCGGGGTGTGGGCTCTGAGTTGTAGGAGGGGGCTCTGGGCTGGGGTAGGGGCATGGGAGAGGGTGCAGGCTCCAGGAGGGAGTTTGCATGTGGGAGGGGGCTCAGGACTGTGGGGTAGGGGTGCAGGCTCTGGGAGGGAGTTTGGGTGTGAGAGGGGGCTCAGGGCTGAGGCATGGGATTGGGGTGTAGGAGGGGGTGAAGGCTCCAGCTGGGGGTGCAGGCTCTGGGGTGGGGCCAGGTGGGGTTGGGATGCAGGAGGGAGCTCTGGGCTGGGGCTGGGGCGTTTGGAGTGGGGGAGGGGGTGTGGGTGCGGGAGGGGGCTCAGGGCTGAGGCAGGGGATTGGGGTATGGTTGGGGGTGTGAGGTGAGGGCTCTGGGAAAGGGCAGAGGGCTCGGGTGTAGGAGGGGGTGCAGGCTCTGGGAGGGGGCTCAGGACTGGGGCAGGGGTGAGGGAGGGGTTGTGGACTTTGGATGGCACTGACCACAGGTGGCTCCCAGAAGCAGCCGGCATGTCCCTCGGCTCCTAGGTGGAGGAGTGACCAGGCAGCTCTGCGTGCTGCCTCTGCCCGCAGGCACTGCCCCTGCAGCTCCCACTGGCCGCGGTTCCCAGCAAGTGGGACCTACGGAGCTGGCACTTGGGGGAGGGGAGCTGCAGGCAGAGCCCCCTGGCCGTCCCTCCGCCTAGGGGCCACAGGGATGTGTTGCCGCTTGTGGCGAGCCATGTGGAGCCAGGTAGGGAGCTTGCCAGTTGTGCACCAACTGGACTTTTAACAGCCTGGTCAGCAGTGCTGACCGAAGCAACCAGACACCTGGCAACCCTAGTGGAAAGTGCATAATTTCTATTAACGTTATCCGTTGGTGTAAATGACATTGAGAAACAGACTTAAGCATACTGCATAGCCCTGAAATTGCACTTCAGTCCTGACCTGAACCCAAAGGTCCTATAGAACTACTGGCCCTCTCTCAATCAAAGATTTCTAAGCATTTCAAATTGAGTTGCACAGCTGTGCTGCATGCAGGAGCTGCCACCATGATAAGGCAAAGTATAAAAATCTGGATAGATTAGATAGATAAGAGGGATGTCTAATGAAGAGTAGATTGAAAATGTGAAGGTTACTTACTTCTAACTGGAGTTCTTCAATATGACATCTGTACGGTCTTACTTTTTAGGGATGCACTAACCGTGGCCCCTAGACCAACTCCCAGGCTGCACTATTGGCACATCCAAAGATAACCAAGAGCAGGAATCAGTAGAGGCCACTTGATCACCACTATCTCATGTCACTTTTGATGAAAGCCACAATTCAAATTATGTTTTCCCATAGTCTTAATAGTTCCACAGTTTCAAAAATGTATCAGATTTTTTTTTTTAATGGAGAGAGATTTTTTGTCTCTCAGAAATGTAAAGCTAAAATGGAAAGTGTCCTACTTTAATACAGTTTATTCAAGGAATACAAATTTTATCTTCTGCTGCCAGTATCTTCCTTTATGCTTAAGTCCCCTGATATATACTTATTTCTCCTTTAAACAATTTTTCACCTTGTGAAAGTTCAGCACAGTGGGAGGGAGGGCAAATGTGGCTTTAAGCCACCTTTACACCCTTGAGATTCTGGGCTGTTCCAGAGAGTCAGTGTGGTCTTTGATGTACATTTATAGCAGCCTTCCAAGATCTGCCTACTCCCCACTTCAGAATCCCACGTGGTGCTCACTACTATAACCCTGCCTGCTCCTGCCATGTCCCCTGGGCCAAGGTTAGTGGGATGTGCAGCAGCCTAACATAGTGCCTATACTGTGAGAATTCTCCCATGGCTCCTTGTGGGCTGTTTATGGCCCTGATATGCCACTGAAACAGTATATAGACGACCATATACAGAAATATATAGAGGGTGAAGCAGAATCCCTCCCACTTTGTGCAGGTCATATATGCATGCTGGATTCATTGGGGAAGGAGCTGTGAAAACATTTCATACTCTGTTAAGTCTCCAGCACATCACTTTGGTTTGGAAAGAGAGCATTTTTTTTTGTTTTTCCTTTAAAAAAAATAAACTTTTAAATCTCTATTGTCATTTGTAAGAGTAAGGAGAGCAAGTCTCTATCCATCCTTCAGCCAATCAGCATGGTAGCTCTGTGACAGCAGCTTCACTGCTGTGAATTGTGCTCCGTTATGCTGCTGGTGAGCCTTCATGTTTGCATGGGATGCTCTCACTCGTAGTTTGCTACATGTCACCTATAGCTAGTGCAACTGGATGCCGATGAGCATGGAGGACAGTGTCAGTGCACAAATCCAAAGAGATCTCTGGGCAAGGGATTGGCTGCTAGATGGAACAGATTAGGTTTGGATATGTTGTATTAAGGAAGAGGAACAAGCCTGCAGGCCTGGGAGAAAGGAGAAGGGAAGTTGTTTGGGTAAAAGTGTGGGCCACTGCTTTAGAAGGAGGGGATCACAAAATCCTCTCTCTTTGTAAGACAGGGGTAACAGTACAGAAAAAATGGAGAATTGCTGAGCTGCAACAATTTTAAGAATCAATTATATTTTTCCATAATATAAACAAAGAAAGAAAAAGAAAAAAATTCAGTCAATACTTGTGGCAGTTTACATGATAAGAGCTTGTGTGAGATGAAAGGAAATTATATATTGGTGACATTTTCCAATAGAAGAATGAAGAAATCTTTTAATGTATTAGCAATGGCCGTTAATGAACATGAATTGGTCCCTTCTGCTTCCTAACAAAAATAATACTTTAAAGTATAAAAACTACAAGTTAACTCTCACACATTGCACTAGGTGTAATTTAATTTAGCTTTAATTTAATCAGTCAGAATATCTAAGAAGCAAATGAATTAAGTAAGAATGATACAGTAGGTGGTAGTTCAGAAATATAAATCAGTAGTTAATGTGATCATGTTAGAGGAAGTTATTTCTGACTGCTGCTTCATTGAGAAACAATGACTGCTGCTTATGCCAAGCTGGTGTGACATGTTACTCAAAATCACACACTATGTTGCAATGACTTAAAAAAATAAAGAATTATTGTACTTAGACAAAGACTAATATTTTCAGCATAAACTAACATGCCTAGGTTAGACAATTTATACAGGGAAAATGTTTTAGTCATAAAAATCACAAAAGCTGTGTTATGATTTTCCAAGTAAGATTCAGAGAATGTCAGAAATATGTTCTTGGAGACTAGAAACATCAATACAGAGAATAAAGACATTTATGACTCTGATATGACTCCCAATTCAATGCAAGTTTGAAAAGAATTCAGGGAAAATAATACCAAAGTAGATTAAGGATCATCTTGGGCAAGCTTATAACAGGAACTGTTTGTGGTTGTATTAATTAAATAAGCACCAGGATATAATTACTGGTAAAGCACCAAGAGCATTATTGGCATGGTACAGGACACAAAAGACAACCCAGCTCTATCAAAGAAGAGCTTAAAATTTAAACAGTCAAATGCTAAATACACTAGGAAAATGAGGGGAGGATTCAGTCTTTTTAAAAATTGTTATGAATATAATGGTTGAGTGACAGTATTTTTAATTAGGTGGGTTGGAGATAGGGAGCTTTGTGAAAGAGGCTGGGTGGAGGGATTCCAGGGAAGGTACATGGATGATGCAAGGAATGCTGGGTTAAAGGGTGGAGCTAGCTGAGAAGTGCTTGGAGTATCTGAGTGGTGAGTAAGTAGCTGGATGAGGTTCCATCAGGCATCAAAGAAGAGGGGGTGAAGAAGTATATGGGGAAGTTGGATGACTGGGGACTGTTGGGAAATGCCTTGGGCAGTGGCTGGTTACTGGGCCACCTAGGTGGGTGGGTGGGCTGCTGAGGTTGTGGGAGTTAGTGAATGGAAGTCTGTGACAGCCGGCTTGGATGGGTGGGTGGTGTATGGCGTTGGTGAGGTATGTACTGTCTCCCCACTTTACCTTCTTCCTGGTGTCACCATTGCTGTCTTACTGGATAAGTTATCTGTCTGCAAACTAACAATAGGAGCAGAGAGAGAGAGAGGAGGTAGAGTGCTCCCCAGGTAAACTGAAGAGCGAGTATCACTGAGGCGTCTAATGGTAGGAACAAATACTGTGCAGAAAGCCCTGCGGGATGAGTTACATCCCTATAGAATTGCAGGAAGGAATGATGGGGCTGCCTAATGAGTGAATGTCATGACAGATAAATGACACTTTGAATGCCCTGTGTAGGGCTGCCAAGATGTGAAAGAGGGAAGCAAAAGGAGACATAAGCAGGATTCACTGATGAAATGAGAGCAAAGATCTCACATTCAAAGACAGAGTCTTGAATGTGAGAATAAGAAGCTTAAACTTGAAACAAAGGACAAGAGAAAGTTAGTGGTTCAGTGAGGAGAGTGATATCTGGTGGGGCCTCGCAGGGGACTATTGACATTCAATACTTTCTTTAATGACTTGGATAATGGAGTGGAGAGTATGCTTTTATAATTTGAAGATGACTTCAAGCTGGGAGGGGTTGCAAGCACTTTGGAGGACACGATTAGAATTCAAAACAACCATGACAAATTGGAAAACTGGTCTGAAATCAACAAGATAAAATTCAATAAAGACAAATGCAAGGGAAAAATCAAATGAATAACTACGAAATGGGGAATAATTGACTAGACAGCAGTACGTCTGAAAAAGATCTGGGGATTTTAGTGGATCACAAATTGAATATGAGCAACACTGTGATGCAGTTGCAAAACAGGCAAATATCACTTTGATTATCATATATAAGGCAAATATCACGATCAGGATATAAGACACAAGAGTTAACTGTTTTGCTCTATTCAGCTCTTGTGAGGCCTCAGCTGGAGTACTGTATCCAGCTTTGGGCACCACACTAAGAAGGTTACAGACAAATTGGACATAGTCCAGAGGAGAGTTATAAAAATTATTAAAGGTTTAGAAAACCTGACCTGTGAGGAAAAGTTTAAAAAAATGGGGCATGTTTAGTGCTTGGCTACACTTGCAAGTTAGAGCCCATTAAAGCAGTCCCGGGCACTCTAACTCCCGATGTGTCCACACTGGCAAGGCACATAGAGCACCTGGACTCTGCAGCTGGAGCGCTCCTGGTAATCCACCTCCACAAGAAGCATAAAGCTTGCTGCACTCTGGCTGAAACGCCCCGGTGTCAGTGTGAACGAGGTGTTGCATTACTGCGCTGTGATTGACCTCCGGAAACGTTCCATAATCCCCTGAAGTCCAGCGGCCACTCTTGTCATTGTTTTGGAATCAGCTGCAGGAATGCAGATATGCCCTTTCAAAGCTCTGATTCTGACAGCCGACATGCTTATCTGCTCTGGGACAAAGCAACCACTACTGTGGAATGCTGCTTGCTGTGAGTGTGAGAGAGAGAGAGGGGCAGGGAGGAGGAGGGTCTGCTGCTGTCTGAACTTACGAGACAGCATGCTGCAACTCTCTCGGACCCCCCAAAACCCAACTCTCTCTCCCCCCACATACACACAACACACTCCACACCACCCCCCAGATTTGAAAAGCATGTTGAAGCCACTTGCATGCTGGGATAGCTATCACAGTGCACTGCTCTTTGTGGCATTGCAAGCAAGAGCTGCTAATGTGGCCATGCTAATGCATTTGCAGCTGACAGTGTAAACACATGGCAGCATTTTCCCTGCTATGCTCTCTGAAGGCTGGTTTAACTGAGACTAGGCAGTGATCCAGAGGACATAGTGAGGCGGTGTGGCCTCCCTCTGACCCAGAAGGGGAGGGATGACCACAGTTCCAGTTTAGGTGGCATTAAAGGTCAGTTCTCTGGCTGAGGTCAGGTTGTAGCGACCCTGGGTGTTTGTGAGGGTTTTTGGTGACCAGCATCCAAATAAAGGACCATTGGAACTTTGTAACTGTTTTTACTCACCACTTGTAACTTTACCGGAAGGACAGTGTGCACTGTGATAATGACACAACCTGCATTATGTCAAAAAGAGCAGGCTACATATACTGTCCAATGTTAACAGCAATTGAGGAAAATGGAAGGAATTGGGTTGTAACCACTGTATTGTTTTTACTATGCCAAAGAGTAAGAGTGAGATTCTCACCCTCTGCTCTGGCCCTTTATTGCCAGATAAAAGTCCTAGAACATCGTAAAGTAGCCCTGAAAGCCCAGGCATTGGGGGAAGCATTCCCCCAATGCAGGCACTGCAGCTACTAGCAGCAAATAGCTCCAATGGCTGGGGGTGGGACACTAGCTCGGGAGGGCTCTGAGTTACCACTAAGAATTCTTTCCCAGGTGTCTGGCTGGTGGGTCTTGCCCACATGCTGAGGTCTAACTGATCACCATATTTGGGGTTGAGAAGGAATCACAGAGACTGTGGGGTTTTTTTGGCCTTTCTCTGCAGCATGGAGTTTGGGTCACTTGCAGGTTTAAACTGCTGTAAATGGTGGTTTCTGTGTAACTTTAATAATGATTTGAGGACTTCAGTAACTCAGCCATAGGTTAGGGGTCTAGTACAAGAGTGGGTGTGTGAGGTTTTCTGGCCTGCAATGCACAGCAGGGCAGACTAAGTGATCATGATGGTCCCTTCTGACTTTAAAGTCTATGAGTTTGTGAGCAGACATCTATAAGACTATCTGTCATGGATCCTTGTTCATGGGGCATGCTTGGGCCAGGAGGGGTGTGTCAGATGTAGGGTCACAGCACACATTTCTGCAGAGTCCAAGCACTGCTGCAACCCATACAGAAGCCTTGGGAGACATGTCCTCAGGGAAGTCAAGATTACAGAGGAACTTTCTGCAGAGGAGCCCAAATTTGGAAGATACAAAGGTGGTCTAAAGCCGCTTTAGCCCCACCTCACCCTGGGCTGCAAGCTCTGTGCTGTGCCTGTAAGAAGCACAGCACAAAATCTCACCTTGAGTATTTTGGGAAGAACAGGATATGGGAAATTATAAAGTGAATTGTTCAAACATTTGAAAAAAAATCAGTTTCTCTCTTTTACACATTGTTTAATGCTGGGTTTTTTTCATTGCAGTAGTGCCCAATATGCTAGGTAAAATATGGTGTATGCAATAAGGGACTCAAAGGGCTGGGTGGCCTAGGGGTTAGCGCACCAGATTCTGGCCCCTTGCCTCTCTACTAGGGCAATAGAGATGCCTGTTCCTGACCTTAAACTGGGAATCTTCGGCTTTCCACCTGCATCTGTGCCTCAGCCCTTAACAGGGTATGGTAGGGAGAGCCTGGCCCTCCCTCTCTACTGGGTCTCAGCCGAGAGCCCTGTGGGAAGCAACACCGGCAGGGTCCTCTCTGCAACAAGTCTACGATCATTCTCTGGGCTACTTCCTACCAGTAGGTCCCTTCTGTTGCTTCTATAATCCAAACAGTCAGTTGTTCAACAAGATCAGAGTCCAGAGGAGCAGGGCCCTGCCGGAAAGGCTGGTTCTTAAAGGGGGTGGTGGTTAAAGAATGCACTGCCTGTGGGCCTTACAGCTCTGTAGTCCGCTTTCAGACTCAACCTTTGGCCTGGCTTCCTGCAGATGGATTCCTCTCCCTGGCAGTCTGCCCACCATGATTTGTCTGGCCTTCTGAGCTCCCTTTTAACCCATTCCTCCAGTGGGAGCATGCTCGGCAGGCCTGGGAAGGTGAGGCTACCTGGGCCCAGTATTGCTTTTTAACCCCTCTGGGCCCAGTGTGGGGTTTATATACCCCATCACAGTATATACTCCATAAAGGCTGCATCCCGACAAAAAGTCAAAAGTCAAATTGACAAAGAGTAAGAGAAAGGGATACTACATGCTTGCAGACTGGTTAGGGTGATGACTAAAATTGTTTGTTCCTCCTTTTATTTATTCATGTATTTATTTTTAAACAAACAGATTTATCTAATTTTATTTTTGCCCATGCGGAAACATGAAGATGAGAACTTCTGAACTGTGGTTATCCATGTATATCTTGTAGGTCTTCCTAAGCTGGATTACATAATCAAATAACTAGTTTCTGATCATCAACCATTGAGGCCAAAACAAAATTGAAGGTATTTACCAAGCACTGAGGGGTTTAAGCATGTTGCATCAAGTCCTAAATCCCAAGGGTCCAAAGAACAAATTGTTAATAAATATACTCAAGAAAACAAAGGAGTACAATCAGAAGACCCAGACTGTCTATATTTCCAGACAGAAATATTTCTCAAATCTAAGACTCTCACTCCAGAATGTCTGCCCTATTGTTAATGGGTAAATATCTGAAACAAGATTACTTATTCCAAGTGGTTCACTTACACAAAGAAATGGTGACTTTAATGAAAGAAAACTGACCATTCATAAATAGATACCAAAAGATAGTACAACAGGAGGGTAAAGGCCACATCTCAATTTGAATGCTAACAACAAATTAGCAAAAGTGCACCTGATGAAGCATTGGTCACAGACAATATTTAAAGATCCTACATAGTACAATTAGAGCTAAATACTATTATTATTAAAGTTATTAGTAATATATTGATCGTAGTTAAGTGGGAAGGGTACTTAATATTAATGAAGATATGGTAGACTCAGGAAAGACTGATTTAAATCAAAGTGATTTAAATCACTTTTAAAACATGATTTTAATCAGGAAGCAGGAAACCTAAATCATTTTAATTGTATTTTGTATATGTACTTTTTAGTTACTTTACCAACCAATATCTTTTTGTTAGGAATCATTAAAACATGTTTTGCAATTAAATACAGCTTTCACACTAAATTGGGTGCTTCCCCCTCCCCCCCCCCCCGGCAAACCAGGAGAATACACTATATATACATTTATTTAAGCTATATATATAGTGATTTCCTGTGGGCAAGACAGGCAAGGCAAGCAAGGCAAGAGTTGAATGGTCTTGAGCCAATCAATGACCTTTGAATCAGCCACGTTCTGCCTGAGAGTCCAACACGAGAAGAGCAACCTCCAGCTTTTGTGCAGCATCCTCTACAGCACCAGAGATGCACAGTGGGCTGTCCTGGTGTCCCAGGCATGGCTGGTCTTGGTGAAATAAACCATGGCACACCTGAACTTGTTAAGCTGATTCCAGAGGTGTCATGGGAGCTCAAAGACAGGTAGCCATTCATCTGATCTGATAATGAGGTAGGAGTTCCTGGTGGCATCAGAAGCTCTCTCCTATTTTGTCTGTTATGGTGAGATGATGATGCTATGAGCTGCTTAGGAGTCAAAATGGATCTTTCTTTGTTTGCACAGATCCCCAATAATGTCAGAAGGTGGAGTAAGAATCTGGCACTGATGGGATCTCCTAGCTTGATCTGCCTGTTAATAGCCATTTGTCCAGGTAAGGGAAGACAGCATAGTGGCTGCATCTCATCTGGGCCACCACCGAGACCTAGGTGCTGTCGCCAGCCCCAGACAGGAAGTACTCTGAAATGGCAGTGCTTGTCATACCTCAAATCTAAGAAACCTTTTGAATATCCACATGAAAATAAGCACCTTTCATGTTGAGAGCTGCAAATCATATGTTCTCCTTCAGGGAGGGAATTATTGGTGCCTAGGTCACCAGAGAATGGAAGGCTGTATTTAGACTCCTAAGAGAACGTAGAGACTTGTCAGTCTGCTCACTGAAGATATTAGACTCATTAAAGGGCAAGTCCTCGATGGTATTCTGGGCCTCCCTAGGGAACCCCAAAGAGTGAAGCTACCATTCATGCCTCATGGCTCTGGCTCTAAACACAGTGTGCATTCACTGCTGCCTGGAGTGATCTCATAGCTGCCAGCCTGCTTTCACTGATGAGGACTTGGAACTAAGCCCTGTTCCCATGGGAAGTTTGTCTCTGAAGTCCACAGATTTGGAATAAATTGTGAAATTGTACTGTGCTAACAATGCCTGATGGGTACCAATTCTGAATTGGAGGATGGCTGATGAAAATACTTTCCTCCCAAGATGATCAAAGCCTTTTACTCCCTTGTCCCTTGATGTTGTCTTGGGGCGCTGCATTCCTGTCCTTGTCTGTAGCCATTAAGGAGCTGGGCATTGGGTGGGTAAATAGGAACTCTGTCCCTTTGACTGGTACAAAATAGCATTTTTCAGCCCTTTTTAGAGAAGAGGCACAGGAGGCAAGAATATACCATAGTCTTGGTGGTTCCAAAATGGCTTCATTCATTGGGAGGGCCACAGGGTTGCAAGAAGGCCAAGAGACACTATTGAGTATCTTGGACTTCTTCCAGAGGGATCTGGAGCTCAGCTACCCCCCACCATTTGCAAAAGCTTCTGTTGCTGCCTGTGGTCATCAGGTGGTGAAGGGGATGATGGAACAATTGCCTCATCAGGTGAGGAGGAGGATGTACTCGTCAGAACTGTCAGGACCAGTTGGTCCAGCTCAACTTCCTCTGTAGACTCTGATACAGCTGGTTGGTATTGGTTGGAAGAAGAGGGCAGTGTGATTCCTGCACAGATGTAGGGCTTCTAGTATACTGATTCCATGGAGCTCAGTAGGAAGGATCAACCAGCCAGAGGACATAGGATACCAGTGGTCTACGAGGCAGTCATAGCCAGGAGGAGGGCAGCTTCCTATGGAATCTGTCTGGGCTTGTCTCCCTCAGGGGGAAAGGCTTGTCTGGAACATTGGATTTGTCTGATGAGAAGGTAGATTCCCACTGTTCTGCTGGTGGAAGAATGTTCCGACTTGTGGATCTGGTAAGAGATGATCCTCTTCTCTTTAAGGTAGTTTCTTCTGTTGTTGAAATTTCTCTGAGAAGGACCAGGCCCAACAGGAGAGGAGATTGTGGATAGGGTAAGGTGTAAACATCCTCCTGTGAGGTACCGGTTTCAGTCCTTCCTGGAGTTGAGGAATCCCAGGGGTGGGGACCAACAGAACTGGTGCGTCCAGTGACCTGGTATTCAGAGGATCCAACCCAGAATGTGCTGAAACTGTCAAATGGGGGTCCAATGTGGAACCCCAGTGGAACTAGCTGGTGCCAGTCATTCAGCCTGTGAGATAGAGATTGAGTTGGTACAGTCAGATCCTTTTTACTTTGCACCTTCCCTTCTTGGACCAAAGATTTATGCGGACCTAATTCCTTATGGTCCACATATGAGGATTCATCTGACTTGGACCAAGAAGGGAAGGGATCTTTTTTCTTAGAGGCAGATCTGGATGGGGATCTCTTCCTATGCCTATTATCACGTCTCCTACTTTCATTAGAGGGTTTCTTAGATTAACTGTTTTGGTATCTACTCTGGAGCTCATGCTCAGAGGGATGTTTCTCAAAGTCTGAGGTTGTGCTACGTGGGGAGGGAATGTCTCCCCAGTCTGGAGCTTACTGGAATCTCATAGCATTTGCCGTGAGATGTTTTCATAAATGGAGCTTTCATCCCCCACAGGTTCGGGGAGGGAAGAAGCAGCAGATGCTGCACTTGGTGGCAATGTAAGCCTCCGCAAGACAGTAAAGGCAGCACAGGTATTAGTTACTGACTGAGAAAGAAAGGGGGCAGGAGATACACATTTTAAATTGCCATACTCTGGGCATAATCCTTCTCCCTGGGGAGATGCTTCCCATTTTGGAGAGGAACTAGACAAACTACACTAGCTATAAAACATTAAAACAATACATCTACACTTATTAAAACTATTTACAATATATATTTATGGATTCTGAAAGTAGAGGAAGATCATAAGACACAGAGCATTCTGACTCATGCTATGCAGTTGTAAGAAAGAACTGGAGAGGCACCATGCCACCCTTTATGCCCTCAGTTCAGAGCATGAGAAAAACAACTGTACAAGTGTGGACCAATGGAAATACTTGCTACAAATCTCTGGTCTTTGGTGCATGGAGAACATATGTACCCAGGTGTGGAATACACATAGGCATCAGCACTTGCAGACAAACTTATATGTATTCAGATTCTTAATTTTTGTACATTATTATTTTAGAACAGGGTGAATGATGCATTTCTTATTTTGCTAGATTTTTTTAAATTGTGATTTGTGTCAAGTTTTATTTGGATAACAATTAGAATTCAATAAAAATGCACAAATAACTTTCACTTTTTTATTAACTAAAACATATTAAATGAGTTGAATACATAAGAAAAAAGCTCATCAAAAAGTTTACAAAACACGTTTTGTATTTGAAACTAGCAGTTATTAAACAAAGGAAGTATTTAGTAGTTAGTGACCCGAACCAATTGTTTCTGGTCACCATGTCTTTCAAGATTTTAGAATTAGTAGATCTCATCCTCTAATATCTAGCTTTTATTCATAGATTGAAAGAGGAGGAAAATAAGCTTTCCTGCTTTTTCAACTCCCAATTGGTTTGTTAAATGAACTTTGCACTGAGCTAACTGAATAATGTGAAATGAAGAAAATATTCTCTAAATACCCGCAGAAGAGGCTAGTGCTGTCAAAAGCTGGTTTAGCACTTAAAACTGTGATTTCAGGTCTTTAGCCATTGACTTTCACCAGTTCAGTGGTTTGACTTTCTTTAAAATTTGACAGCAAACATGTACTGCTTAATATTATTTTTTTTATTTAATTTAAATGATTTCCACAGATTTAGATCATAGGTTTAAGCCTCAGCATACATTCTCAATTTCAAATTTAATTGTACATAGGTTTGTTTAAAAAAAAAGTTGTACTTAATTTAAATAACAAAAGTCTGACTTAAATAAAAGAATCTGACTCTTTTTTTAAATAACTGATTTTTATCTATCCTCGTTAGAACAACATTGATTATCAATGGTAGAGAAATAAGGAAAGTAGCTAAAACAATTCTGTATAAATGTGCCAACTAGTGGTGACAATATTATTTTACTTGTTATGTAACTCATATGCTGCAATAAAGGAAGAACAAACATGGCTGCCTCCCGAATACAATATATAGAGGTCCTCAGCATGCCATCCACATTTTCAGCATCACACAAGAATTTTGACAGCATTTTGTCATTTTACACCTATAAACTCATAAGAAACCTATTAAGCAGTACGTTGGGGGGAGGAAGTAACTTAATTTTAACAAAATATAAAACTGATCTAGATTAAAAAATATTTCCTTTATTTGTGATTAGTAGATAATTTTCACTCAGGTTAATACAGTTTGCATTTCTATAGTGCTTTCCACCTAAGAACTTCAAAGTGCTTTTCAGATATTAACACAGGGATTCAAAAACTGGTTGTTGTGACCCCAGCTTGGTCACAAGAGGGTGGGAGGTTGTTTTGTGACAAACCCACAAAAACCTAATCTCCACTAGCATCCCATGGGGAGCAAGGTAAGGAATGAGAAACTCTACCCTATCCCCTTTCTGTTGGAACTCTGTTCTGCCCCCAGTCCAGCTTCTCCTTCAGGCAAAGTTAATGAACACACTTGAAAATGTAAACCTAAGTGACTTGCAGAAGGTTACACACTAACAAAGTCTGTGGCATTCAGGAACAAAGTCTGTGGCATCCCGGTCTTGTGCTTTACTCAGAAAAAATAAAGAACAATGTTTTACCTACATATTTAAATATTGTTATTCTAAACTATATCACACTGCTTATCTTTTCTGTCTTATGACAATTTCAGAAAAGCCATAATGAATTACTCTTTCAAACCTTTATAAATTATTCAAGCTGCAACTGTTTAATGACAGCTAATTTATAAGCCAGGCAATGTGGAGAAATAATTAGTCTCTTTGATGTTTACCTACTTACATCAACAGTACACAAAGTCTAGTAAATAATAAATAATGTTTTGCATGAGATCTTGTTATTTTAATTTCCACCGCACATAGTTCTTCATTAAATTTTAAAATCTGAAACTTTGCAATTTTTACAAATCCTGCATGCAGCCTGGTACCTGGAAGTTGCAGAACAAACATTTTAATTCCAGGAATCTATAGGATGGAACTTGCTGCCCAATTTTTTGTGGGACAGCATCATTTCTCTCTCCGTCTGTCTCTCTCTCCGCTAAAGTATCATACTCGGGTACAAAATGTTTAAACAATGTTTAAGTTAAGATAAATATTCAAAAGCAAACAGATTCTGCATTAAACTTGGTACTGTTCTTAAGAACTGAAACACCAACACGTTGCACAACTCTTTGGATGGTTCTTCACTAATAAATTGTATTAACTGGTAGGCAAACAGTTATTCTTACCAACAAATGTGACCCATGCTGATGAAATAAATATTTCCCCAAGTGACATATCAATCAGTGCTGCAAAATGCTCTGATAAAGACCATATTTATTACAATATAAAGTAAATGATAAAGTAACTTTAATTTAGAAATTTCTTGTTCATGTGAATTTTTGTTGGAGCTGAGAAAGCAGCTTGGCAAGCAAATCAAAACTGTTCTATTTATACTTTATTATTTCTGACAGTCATGAGATTCTTTAGATGTACAGAAACAGTCTTCTATAAAACTTCGTGAAACATTATCAGCATGTCCTAATGATTTATTTTTGGCTTTGAAAAATATTATGGGAAAAAGAGTGGACATGATATATTGAAAAAATATTAAACAGAGGAATATTATTACTTTCTTATTTTCCTGTCTTGAGAAATCCTGGCATTTATTTCTTTAAAATAAATAAATAAGCATGAAATAATGTTTGTCTACAAGGTATTCTGTAATACTATACAATTCAGGATATATTTTTCAGCAATGCTCTTTTTTTTTCCTTTTAGCCATTTAACCTAACCATCAGATAATCCTCTGTGTGACAATCATTAGACATAATTGATTTTTTTCCCCCTGACTTGTATAAATCAGTAACATATGACCATCTGTATTCTCTTATATTTTCAATGTACTTTCAGAGTAAAAAATTCCTTTATAGCTGATATTGGATAGTATGACTTCTTGCTCGGATATGATTTTATAAATATAATACAGAACACACATTTAGTTATATATCCTTAGATTATTTGAATAGATGCTTCTAGATAAAGAAATATCAGTAGGGACAATGAAATAAAAGTACAATTAACATGTTTTAATAAATTAGATACCTTTCAAGGTGATTATCATCATGTTTTCTAATTTAGCTAATTTTGTTCCCTTGAAGTTCATTGTTCAATTTATTAAGGCTTTGATGCCATAGTTTGAATGGTATTAGATTAGTAATTAGGACAACAGTTTTAAAAGGGAGATTTAAGGGATATTTAGTACATAAACACCCCAGGTCTCATCCTGTGTGTAGCAGCTTAATCAATTTCATGGGTCCCTTTAAAGAAAGGAGTTCTCTGTGTTTATAGCAATGACAAAGAAACATGGCTAGCAAATCACAGGATCAGACTTTAAAATTCCCTAATCCAGATTCCAATTGCTTGACCTAAAACAGAAGTTATTTTTGAATCTACATATATGTAATGAGCATAAAATGATCCACACAACTCATAAAAAATGACCTTAGCAGTTCTTCAAAAACAGACTACATTTTTAAAGCTCTAGAAAGAGGAGAATGAATAGTGAAGTATTTAAAGGTTCAATAACTTTTTGTTATGTATAATTAAGACTTTGAAAAAGATCAAGTTATTTTAAACAATCTGTATTTGTTCTACATATTTTTAAAAGTAGTGTCCACATTCAGACCCTGATCCTGCAAAGATATACACACCTGCTTAATCTTAAATACATAAGTAACTCCATTAAAGTGAATGAAACTACTTGCATGCTTAAAGTTAAGCATGTTTATACATTTTTCAGGATCAGACAATATTTTGAAGTCCTGGAATTTAACTCCATCACAATTTGAAATTTCAACCCCCCACTCCACCCCAACCAAACAGAAGGACCTGGACTAACAAAGGAAACAAATCAAGTAAACCAAATGGGTGGGTGGTGGAGCCAGAGACTTCATGGGTATGTCTACGCTGCAATAAAACAACTGTAGCTGGCTCAGATCAGCTGACTTGGGCTCAGGAGGCTTGCGCTGGGGGGCTACAAAACTGCAGTGTAGACATTTGGGCTTGGGCTGGAGCCAGGGCTTTGGGACCCTGTGAGGCCTGTGCTGGAACATCTATACTGAAATTTTATAGCCCCGCGAGCCCAAGTCAGCTGACACTGGCCAGCAGTGGTGTTTTATTGCCATATAGACATATCCCATGAAGTCCAACAGAAGTTTCAGTATTGCTAATCAATTTTACATGAAAGGTGCTCAGATACCATGGAGATGGGCAGCAGTACCATACTCTTAGATAAAAAGTAGATCGATATTTTGTCATTCATGGATTCCAGTTCATTTTGTAGGACTGTTCCTTATATCATTATCACTGATGTCTCATCAAACTTGTTCTAAAATAGCGCTAGTTATGGTGTCCTTAAAATGGCCAATCCTATGTGACTAGTCCCAAATCCATGGGACTAATCATGTGAGTAAGGATTGCATGTCAGGCACATAGTCTATTCCATTGCCCAACTGGTTTGTTAATTCTTCCTAACGTCTAACTTTAACTAACATAGCTTCAGGCTATAGCTTTTTGCTCTATTAGCAACAGACTAAATAATTCAGTTCCTTCATTTATTCCATTGCTCTGAAGATATTTATAGACCATGATCATGACCTTGAGTTTTTTTTCCAGACTATCTACATTTAGCTGATTTAGTCATGCTTATATGTCATCCTCTAATTTTGTTGCCATATTTGTGCTCTTCATAGTGATTTTCTATAGCCTTCCTCAACTGTGTCCCCATACTGCACACACTCCAAATACAATGTACAGCATATCTATTTACAGTTTTAAGTGTGTTCTCTGGTATATATTAGATAGGTTTAATTTTGGTGCTGGAAGCCCACTGCTCCTGTTGCCAATCCAGACTTTGCCACAAACATCCTGTGTGGCCTTGAAAAGAAAATTGCTCTGTTTTGCTCTTTCCCTTCTGTAAAAAAAGACACAACACTAACAAAGTAGCTCACAGGGATGTTGTGAGGATAAGTGGTGGGAAAGTGCTTTACAGATATGTAAGCGCGGGAATAGTCCCGCTCTTGAAGCGGGTGAATAGTCCCGCTCTTGTGGGGAACTTTCCTGGCTTCTGCAGTACCCCGGTGAAGTGGGCTAGTGAAGTGCACTACCCCGGTGAAGTGGGCTAGTGAGCCCTTGCTCCCACTTCCTTTACCCAGTGGCCTCCCTGCCCTTGAGGAATCCCCTTCCACTCTACTGCCTGGCAGAGTCCTCGTAACCCCAACAAGGCTGGGCCCAGGATTCCAGGGGGTCTCGACCCCCAACCCTGCTGTTGTCACCTAGGACAGGGGTTGGGTGTCCCCACTCTGGGGTACTCTCTCTGCACTGGACACTTCTCTGACCCACTGACCATTACATACAAGTTAAAGCAAATGCAAGTTATTTAATCAACAATTAATTTCAAAAAGAATAAGGAAAAATGGGAAAGGTTAAAGGAAACACATCAACCTGCTCTGTGGCAGGGAACATCACAAACAGTGTCTCTGGAATGTCAGAGCAGTTCACAGTCTGTTCCTTGTAAGTCCCAGGCCTTCTTCTCAGGCCCTGGCTGTGCTGCAGGGATGCTGCGGGTCGGACACTCGCTCTGGTGGTGGCCACACGCTCTCAGGCTCTAAGTGGTAGGATCCTTCTTCTCAGTATCGCCCCGCCCTGTCAGGGTTACGATCCAAGCCTGGCCTGCAGAGCCTCTTGGCTGAGGAGTCTCCCTATGCTGGGCCCGCTGCCCAGGGTCCCCCTCGCTCAACCCAACTGCTCACCGCACCCAGCTCCAGACTGCTCCAGCCCCAGCCGCACCACTCTGTCTCAGCACTGCTCCTGCTCTGCCTCCAGCTCCGTGGGCTGCTTCTTTGGCCCCTCTGGCTCTGGTTGCTACAGCTCTGCTCCCACGACAGGTCTGCTCTGCAGGCTGCTTCTGTGACTCTACTCCCAGCACTGACCTGCTTTGTGGGCTGCTTTTCCGGACCCTCTGGCTCTGGTTGCTGCAGCTCTCCCCACAGGGCAAGCCTGCTCTCTCTGGGCTGTGCCTCTGGCTTTGGGGCTGCAGCTCTGCTCCCAGGACAGGGTCTGCTCTCTCTGGATCTGGCACAGCTCTGTTCCACAGCTCAGCTTGCACCCCTGCTTTCTCCTTAGCTCAGTCCCACTCTGTCTGACCCAGGCAATTTCAGCTCACACGGAGGATGGGACCTCCCTGGCCTCCTGACTCCCTGAGTAGCCTGCCCGCCCTGTCATTCAGGCTGACCTGGAGCATTGGCCTCTCCCCATTGTTCTGAGGGATTGTCAGTCTCTGGGTCCTGATTCCCCATCGACCCTTCCCCCTTTTAGTAGTGGGAGCTAGCAACTAAAACACCCCCACTGAATGTTAGTAAGGGGGAAACAGTCCCCTTACACATATACAATAGTAGAGAAGTATTATTGAGCCTTCAGCCACCACATTCACAGTTATGTGTAACAAATTCTTTGCTGAGAGCATTAACATACAACTTTCAAAAGCAGATAAGCTACCAGACACCCTAAATAATTCAGTAGTCTGGCAAATCCTGGAAAATCATATACTTATTAACGATCTCCCCAACTATAGCATTGTCTGCAACTTCCCTTTTCTTGTTAGTTCATGAAAGTTAGTGCAGTTCAGGGAAACTCCAGCAACACCTTTTCCCTGTCAATATTTGGATCCCTACTACTCAGGTTTCAGGCCAGGACATGATACAAAAATGGTGGTGTGGTGCTGCCTAATGAATTCCTGCCTGTGGGCAGCAAACAAACCACTCTGCAGCCTTTAATCCTGCTGAAAATATGGCATGGATAATATACATGAAAGATCATTACAAAGCAAATTGGCTTCACAAGTTGTATCCATTCATGAGTGAGTGAACACTAAAGTGTTCAGAGACAAATCTAGAAAGCTGTGATGGTCACCCACTCCTCACCAACCAGGCCTCTATCATGCAAATAACTGCAAAACTCAATTCCATCTACAAGCAATTACATGAGACCAGTCAGATAAATTTTAAGACATCAACGTCTCATGCAACAAACGTACAAACTCAAATATGTCTCCCCTTCTCTAATGTAGCCTCGACCATTAATAAGATGTCCCAGTGACTGGAAGAGTTCAGTAGCTAGATTTAGAGAAGTTAGTTTTAGATAAATCCAGGGAAGACACAGGTGGTGGAAATAGGAAACAACCTGAGGAATCACAGGATGAGCTGACAGCAACCTGTATATTTCTGACACTAATACTTTCCATCATAAAGGATTCTGAACAACTCTAACACTTCCATTGTTTGCAGCAAGCCTTTGAAATTCAGCAGGGGGAAACCACTTGGGCAACAGAAATGCCTTTTCTTAGCCATATGAAATTCCATTCAGGTTTTGCTGAGATATAAGAACATAAGAGTGGCCATACTGGGTCAGACTAAAGGTCCATCTAGCCTGGTATCCTGTCTTCTGACAGTGGCTAATGCCAGGGGCCTCACAGGGAATGAACAGAACAGGTAACTATCAAGTGATCCATCCCCTGTCGTCCATTCCCAGCTCTGGCAACAAGAGGCTAGGGACACCATCCCTGCCCAGACTATTGAAAATCAGCATTTCCCTTCTCTTACTTGGGTTCCTCAGGAAAAAAATGTTGGCAGCCTGCCAAAACAATAACTGATCATGAACATTGTAAGTCTGAGCTCACAGTGACACCACAGCAACAGTAAAGATTACTTAGAAATTCTGGAAAGCTGCTGTAGCTCTGTGTGTGTGTGAGAGAGAGAATTTAATGATAAAGGCTTTAATTACTTGATAACATACAGTTTTTGCCACAGGATTCCAGCCTCATTCAGCACACATGATGTATGCAAAAGGGGCAGAATGAAGGTTGCAAAAGCAGCCATAAATCTGGCATTTTCTCACTTTCAAGTGTGTGAGCTTGCAACTTACATAATATTCTTTTAACATAGCTAGGTTGGTAGGGTGGGGTGTTGTTACATAATGTACTCTAACTTCACCGATGTTCAAAGGAATCAGACTACAAACCAGAAAGGTGGCATTAAGTCTTGGTGTCATGCTGGACTCCTCACTACACTTCGAAATATAGATTGTCACAGTAACTAGGAATGCCTTCTTCAAACTTTGATCATCAAGAAAGCTGTGCTCTTTTCTTTCAGACTTGTACTTAGCAACAATGAGGTGTGTTATCTCTAGGTTAGACTATTGCTCTACACTCTATAGACTCACTCTACCTGGAGCTGAATGCAACCAACCCAAGAAAGCTGATGCTGGTGCAACATGCAACAACTTCTCTCAAAAGCAGTAACAGCCAACACAAACACATCACACCCATTCTTCTCAATCGTGGTTGGCTCCCAGTTCTTGAAGAACTGAATTTAAAGTCCTGTTCCTATCCTACACAGCCCTTAATAGATGGGGACCTACCTCCCAAGACCTACCATATATCCTCAAGACAACTACACTCTGCAGGAAAGTTGCAACTGGAAAGACCCAGGTTTAGACTATCACGCACTATTTTATTTATTTCTTCACATTTAAAAAAACACAACTATAGGCAATCATTCTATTACATAAAAATCATAAACATAGCAAGGCCCATAAATATATCCACCTCCACGCACATCCTCTCCAAAGTACTTTTGCAGTGTGCCTGGAAGGTTAACAAATCTGGGCTCTGGCAGATCAAAAGGCAGGATTGAGTTCAAAATCAAGGACTCCTCCCAGAGAACACCCTACCAGCAGCTTCCTCATGCTCCAGCTCAAGCACCACTGCTGATCTCAACTGTGGCAGTACGCCATGGAGGGAAAGGCAATCTTTCAGATAAACCAGGGCCCAAACTATTTAGTGCTTTAGAGGCTAAAGTCAACACCTTAAACTTCACCTAGAAGCCAAAGCACATCACTGGACACTGGGTTCATGTGCTCCCAACATGTGAGCCTGCTGAGTAAGCGGCCTGCAAAGTTGTGCACTAGCTTCTGCTTCAGAACGGTTTCAAGGTATAGCCCCAGATAGTGCAAACACAGCAATCTAATCTTGAAGAAACAAAGGCATGGGTCATTATGGGAAAGTCTGTACTGCAGAGAAAGGTTGCACTTGCCTTGCAAGGAGGAGACGGAGAAGAGCACCGTTGGCTACAGCAATACCTGAACATCCAGGAGCAGCGTAGGTTCTAGCACTATCATCAAAGTGTTTTACAAATGGCGGTCACACCCTTCTATGAGGAGTACAGTACAGATACAAGTCCGCACAACTCTTCCCCTGCTTCCCCCCGCCCACCAACATTACCTCAGTCTTTTCTCATTGCAGCTCAATCAGATAGCTCTCATCGAAGTCCCACGTTCATCTAGACACTGGGTAATTTGTTCATTGTTTGGTCAGACAGGGCAGTGTGCTCAGCAGCAGGACCCCTGGCATGGAACTCTTTCTTAGATTAAATTAAAGTAAGCCCAAACTTGACTGTGTTCAGATCAAAGGGTGTCATAAATATAAAGGGAAGGATAACAACCTTCCTGTATACAGTACTATAAAATCCCTGCTAGCCAGAGGCACAAAATCCTTTTACCTGTAAAGGGTTAAGAAGCTCAGGTAACCTGGCTGGCACCTGACCAAAAGGACCAATAAGATACTTTCAAATCTGGGGCGGGGCTGGGGGGGAGGTTTTGGTCTGTCTGTTCTGTGTGCTTGCTGGACACAGATCAAGGAAGCAAGCAATCCAACTCCATTAGAATTAGTAAGTACTAGCAAGGGAATGTGTTAGCTTATTTTTGTTTTGGATTGTGATTTTCTCTGTGCTGAGAGGAAGGTGTATTCCTGGTTTTCTTTTTGTAACTTTAGAGTTTAGCTCAGAGGGAAATCCTCTGTGTTTTTGAATCTGATTGCTCTGTAAGATTATCTTCCATTCTAATTTTACAGAGGTGCTTCTTTTACCTTTTTTCTTTACCATAAAGTTCTGTTTCTTTTAGAATCTGATTGGGTTTTTTTTAAGTGTCCTAAAAAACCCCAAGGTTGGTCTGTGCTCACCTTGTTTATTCTCAAGCCTCCCCAGGAAAGGGGGTGTGGGGTTTGGGGGGATATTAGGGGGAGTAGGAACTCCAAGTTGTCCTTTCCCTGAGTTTGTCTAAATCACTTGGTAGTGGCAGCGTTACCTAATCCAAGGTACAAGGGAGAATTTGTGCCTTGGAAAGTTTTTAACCTAAGCTGGTAGAAATAAGCTTAGGGGATCTCTCATGTGGGTCCCCACATTTGTACCCTAGAGTTCAGAGTGGGGAGGGAACCCTGACAAAGGGTAATAAGACAGACCTATAAATATAGTAAATTTCACTGGTCTTGGAGCAATAAACTACACTGTGGATATTAACAAAAACAAAAAACCCTTTGCTTTGTTTCAGCATTTAATTGCCAAAAAAAGCACAAGGCATGTGTTACCCAAATAGCCCATCAGTGCCAAATGGCAGATGGGGCACAATTCTGTAACTCCTATCAGGCCTGACACACTCACTACACCTAACATATTGCTATAATAGTATTTACCTGCAAAGATGTCATATGAAGAATCAAATGAAAACTGGTGACACACTGGTCATTAATATCACTGCATGAGGTTCGTATGGATGTTGCATAAAGAGTTAGGTATGTGTGCTAGAAATATGTTCCTAAAATATATTTGTGGGCAGAGTTGATAAACAAGTTTGTCCTGCACAAAGGAATCTTGATTTGCCTGTTTGCCTGTGTATATAATGTAAATTGAGCATGGCAATGCCAAACACATTGGGCAGTTCATTTGCATATGAGGTAAACAGCAGTTGCCTGGAAGATGAGGAGCAGCATGACATCAACACATAAGAGGACACACTGCATTGTGAACCCCAGCTAGTCACCCTGACTCTCAAGACAAAGGCTGGGGAATATAGGGAGAAGCAAAAGGACATCTTGTTATCCATTATGGAGGGAACAAAGAGGTCAGCGCTCTTTGTATCTATGAATGGTGGATCCCAAATTATGCAGGTTGGTAATGCCGAAAAGCAGTTGTAGGTTAGAAAACTGCTTTTAACAAAACTTGGAGCCTTCTAAGGTTATATGTAGTCTCTCAGAAACATATTATACTTTTGTTTCATTTGTAACCATTTCAGTTTCTATTACCTCTCCTTAGTATCACTTCAATCTTGTTATTTATTAATAAACCTATTCTTGTTTTTATTATAAATTCATCTCAGTGCTGTTATATTGAAGTGAGGAAGGCATCCTCAGTTGAGCTACTAGGCTGGTGTGTATTCTGTCTCTTTGGAAACAGTGAATGTGTAATTTCTGTGGATGCTGCACAGAGACTCTTCTGGAGAGTTCAAGAAGTGAAGGAAACCAAGGGTTAACCTGCAAGGCAAAATTAGTCCCATGGAATTTGGCTGGCTAACAGACTGGGGTGGCAGGGAGCTGCCAAACAGCAGAGCACCAACAAATCCCTCTTTTGCTAAGGCACAGGGTAACAGGGTGACTTACAGTTCTGGACACTCCTAAGAAAATGTCACATTGTTTTTCACCTATTTTCACTTATGTCATAAATATTCCTTAACTGATTTATCAAGTAATTACTGAACTATTCTAACTTCATACATTTAAACTGTTTGCATCAGTGCAGTCAATAAAAATGTAAATTGGTAAATGTTAAACTCAAATTGAACGACTGGGTGGACATTTTCTAAACTAACTGACATCTGTACCAAGATTTTTAAAACCAGTTCTATTGTGGAGAAAATATTCACATCCAAATTCTAAAGCCTGGAAAATAAGGATTAATAATGGACGTACTGGCAAAATATTGACCAGTTAATGACAATATAGGAGTAGAATTAAGCCAACTGCTTTTTTATTAATCTGTGCTCATGTTAACTGTACTATTTTTGTATTTCTCTGAGTTATTTATGTTGATATTCGAAAATAAAACAATTCAATGAGTGCTGGAAAGAACCCATTTTATAACACTAAATAATCAAGGGAAAATGTTGGGAGTATAGAGGCCAGTTTCTATGTATCTGTATTAAAACTGATCCAAATTCATGTATATGCTTACTTGTATTATGAATGGAACAGACAAAAAAACTGTTTGAGCAGAGAGTATAATTTAACCTTCGCCTAGGACTAAATTAAAAGGAATATTAGTTATCACCAGTTATAAGTGAGTTATAAAGCTTTTCAGTATTATGGTTTGTTGCTAATATAGAAAAGGAATTTTGAATCAGCCCTAGCTATACCTCAACTGATGACAATAGAGACTAATTCCTACACGCTGTTATTTCTAATCAGCAGCATCTTGTCTGAAAATTGAGTGCAAGTTTTGAAAGAGGATTATTATACAGTACTAATTCCAAAGCAAAGGTAAAAGAAAACGTAAACTGTTTATAATGTACATATTTTTAAGACAGGATTTATGGAAGGAGCAATCTTATTGCTATACTTGTATCCTGTTCAGCATTGTCTCTGAAGTGCACAGTAGGAAAGTATATATTAAAATATTATAATCAAAGAGCCTTTAATTTTAAATGGTTTGTTAAAATTATGACTGACTCTTTTCTATATAATTGAAACTATGGAAGAAAAAGAAGTGCGAGATGAAACAAAAGAAAAAATTAGTATATTTAGGCAACAGTTTATCCATTTACAAATAACACCACTTTATCTGTTCTCTTTTCCTTTTCAAAATCCAATAAACTGCCATTATATTCCTTTTAAATGGTTCCATTACAAGGATTCTGTAACAACAGACTAATCTCCTGATAATTATAATAAATGCCTGTAATCAAAGCAGGAACCATTTAAAATAGGGAGAAAGGCTGTTTTCCATCAAACTCATTGTAGTTCTGTGACCTTTTGAGCATTAAGCTACATCACATACCACCACCTATAACTGCAACATAGCTTTCCAAACCATCTTATTCAAATGAAAATAAAAGGGATGAGAGAGCAATGGAAATGTGAACTGACACATTAAGAGTTTTTACTTTCTAACTTTGAACATTGTAGAACATTTTAAAAATAAATTCACAAGCTTCCAACTGGCTCAAAATCTACACAATTTAGATGGAGCCCCTCATGGTTTGATTTGGAATGTAATGCTTCCTTTGAAAAAAGTAGCAGATGATATTTTAAAAAGCTCTTCTACATCTGTATGAGCTGCATACCACTGCTAGGCTTAAGAAAGTATTATTTTCCTAAAAGACAGCACATCTTAACACAAAACTCGGTATTGTATTCACATGAACCAACAATGATTTCCAGAGATCATTTAAGTAACTGAAGGCTGATAAAATTACGGGAAATGACTATATATGATCAGAATGGCTTTCATCTGCATTTTGTTAGACCAAGCATTGATTTCACTTTTCAGCTGTGAACAGCAAGAGGCCAGCTGTGGCCAAGGGAGGGAGCAACCAATGCACTAGGTCACAATAGAGGCTGAGTTGTCAGAAAATTTAACACTTTTAATGATTAAATCTCTGCAAAAATCTTCAAGTTACAACCATTTGAAAATTATATCCAGCGGGTCCCAGAAACTGTCACAGAATAGTGGATTTAATTTATGACAAAGTAAAACCTTTGAACTCTAGTTATGTGAATAAACAGAATTATAAGGAGAAAACAAACAAAGCAAGGAAAATATAAAATATACTGCCTTCAAGGCAGAAACAACTACATTTTACTTGGTATTCCCAGATGTGTTAACGGGAAATTTATGACAGCATACTGAAAAGCAAGATTCCCATTGTGAAACCTTTCACATTTATTTAACTAAGCACAATCATTGAAAATGACCTTTATCCAAACCTTTCACAGCTGTCTTAAAATGATCTAAAACTATTGCCAGATATTCTTTAAATAACATTACTTAACACAAAGTCATTACCCAGGGGCCATATTACACTACTGGCAAGTAAACATGAATCCATTTTCAACAACATGCTACAAAGTTTTAATATTGATAACACACTGAACACCCCTTCTTAAAGAAATGCCAAACAATACAAATCATCACAGTTTTTCAGTTTTAGTAATAAATATGATTTTCTTGGTTTTGGCATCTGGCTTGCCATTTAATGAAAATTAATGGATATAGAACAATGGGAAAAAAAAAAACCCTTTTTAGTTTTACAGTTAAAACTCTATATACTAAATGAGATGTCAATTATTACAAGCAAAACTGTTCTAGCAACATAATTTGAAGAGGCATCATCTGCATTTTATTTCATGAAGAAAACTGAGTGCAGTGCTCAAAGGACAGCACACTCAATGGTTTGCACAGTTTTAATTAAGGGGATGCTGAAAGTAAATTGGTATTGCTATTTTCATTGCAGCACTATATTATTATTCTCATAAATTTAAAATTAGACACAACGTTTGATTCTTAGGCTTACAAAATAGTGTGTCAAAATGCTGAACATCTGAATCTTTCTCCTCTTTCCACTTCAACACTGAGCATTAAGGCTAAAAGACTGCCTTAAGGGGATGGCCTCTTGCAGGTCAAGATCAATTGACTACAGCTAGAGAAAAAAATATATTTGCAGATCCCAAATAGAACAACTGTTCACTTTTTTGAATAGTAAAATTGTATTACAGTTAAACTGGGCACATAATGAAAAAAAAAGATTCTACTCTATTAAGAGGATGATTAGTTCAGTAAATCATGGCTTTCAGATAAAGATGATTATGGTAGCCCCTTGATGTGAGAGGAAGAAGGAGAAGGGTACAGGAGGTTCATTTCACCACAAAGTAATTATGCTGACCCGGAATGTTACCATTTATCATGGCTGAAAGATGACACTCACTATTAGCCAAGGGAAACTGCTACTCAAATGCTTCCATATAGATCAATACACACCACATTCTTCCCCAGCAAAAGGTAATTATACAACAGAAAACTTCACAATCAATACCGACTCAAGCTAACTTACAGTCTGTGGTAGAGGCATGAAGGTATGGCACTGTCAACTGTCATTGAGGGCTACAGCATTAGACCCAGTTTAAGGCTGTTTTCTTTCTCTCATGACCTAAGATTTTGTAGTCTATTTTCAGATATACTGTATGCTATTGCTCTTTCCTGAATAAAAAAGATTACCCACATGCTTCCTTATAAAAAACAAAGTACATGTAAATTATGATTACAGGCCACAATTATAATCAGTAACTAAAACAGATTTATTTACTTAGTATTTTTTTAAAGCCTAACACAAAATAAAATAAAATCAATCTGTTAGGCAAGAAATCAATCCCCGTACTCACTGAAAGCTAAAATACTTCCTGGAGCACTAGTTTCTAAAAGCTGCAGTTGAGAATCTGACCTTTATGAACTCCTGAGATCAGTAAATGGAGGAATATACCTACCTGAAATATTAAATTAATTATTTTCAGCATTAAACATTTATTAATGTTTGTTTACACACACAAATACCTCTATTAACATACCAGATAGTAGATAAAATTAGGTTTTAGGACTTCAGAAATTTTTTGAAAACACATCTAAATGTCAGTTTTGACAACTGCTTTCAGGAAGGTAGAGCTCAGTCTTATAAACCAATCTAATACATCAGGAAAGGTTAAAGGGCATGAAAAAAATCACTATTTCAGTGAAAAAAAATTTGACATCCAATTTTCAAGCTGATTTATCAGTGGAAAGCTAAAATTGATAGTTTGCCATTACTGGGTAGCAGGCTGTCTAAGAAAGCTGTTATAAAGCCTTTCATTTTGATTTAGCCACATGGATCAATACAAACCTATACTGTTTCAATTTTAAAAATATTGATTTTCTGATATAACCTCAGTACGAGAACATTTATCATCAGCCATATTGAAAATAATATTGAAATTTATTTCATAAACTTTATTTTCTCAACGCAATATACTGAGTGTTCTAGTGAAATTTAGTTTTTATTCACATAGCATATAATCATTGTTAAATGATACTCAAAGTAAAATAATTTTGTCTGTTCACTTTAAAGTTTGAGTTGTACTGTAAATGTGTAAGGGAACTCATACAGGAAATATTAATAAAAGTTTCATTCATTAGACCAGGGTATTTTATTTTCTGGTCAATTATGTATGTGTTAATCTTTTCTTAAATTTTTACTAATATAAGGGCAATGATGTCTCAAAATCTTCAAACTAGAAGATTTTGATATACTTAATATTTCATTCCTCAACATCAAGAAGTCCAAGAAACACCATAGCATTTCACATTGGCAAATTTTTCTAACGTTAGAAGATTAGAGAAAGATTCTAACATCAGAAGATTAGGAAAAAAATAAACAAGTCTGTCCAATAAAATATGAGTATCTAAAAGAGGTTATATTTCTCAGTGTTCAAGGCATCCTATCTTATGTTTCTTTAGTTTTGTTCATATTTAATATTTCTATTTGATAAAATCCCTTTTAAACTGACGAGAATATTGAGCTCCTAGGAAAGCCATGGGGGGCCTTGGAAAAAGAAGATATTGAACCTTTTAGAGTTCTATGGTATTTTTTAAAAATTATTTTTGATTTCAAACCCACAAAACATGGTAATGTTTGGGACAAGTTTAGATGCAATTGCCTTTTCAAACCTTTATATTATTTTAATGAAAAGTACCTAAAAATGATCATATAACCCTGAATCAGCAGCCTCTTTTCTCCCAATGGCAGCAGAGCCAAAGAACACAGTGATTCAAATGCCAAAAGATACACACAGGCATCTTTGAGCCCCACTCCATCGCTGTAGAGTTTAGATGCCAGGTCACTGAAGGAAACACTTGATAAACAGGGCAATAACATGGTAATAGGAGACTGAATACATTGCAGGAAGAAATAACCTCCCTGAATAAAAAATTCAAGGTATTTCTAAGTGATGATAAAAAGAAGAAACAGAAGAATGGCCATACTGGGTCAGACCAATGGTCCATCTAGCCCAGTATCCTGTCTTCTGACAGTGGCCAGTGCCGGGTGCTTCACAGGGAATGAATAGAACAGGCAATCATCAAGTGATCCATCGCTTGTTGCAAATTCCCAGCTTCTGGCAAACAGAGGCTAGTGACACCATCCCTGCCCATCCTGGCTAATAGCCATTGACAGACCTATCCTCCTTGAATTTATCTAGTTCTTTTTTGAACTCTGTTTATAGTCTTGGTCTTCACAACATCCTCTGACAAAGATGTTTGATATCGTATTTATATTTAACGTTGTAGTGCCATGAGCTAATTATGAACTCAAAACAACAAGAAGAAATGATCTTGCCAGATCAGTAAAAATTTGGACAGTTAGAACACCTGCTAGTGACACAAAGCTATTCAGATTAGCAATTGCTAAAAGTGATTGTGAGAAACTCTAAATATCAAGTTGAAGTTGAGGCAAATGAAACTGCTCAGATAAATGCAATACAATCATTATAAGAAAGAATATTCTAAACTTTTTGTGTAAGATGGTTTCTAAACCAGTAGGGTCTTCTCAGAAGTAGTACCTAAGACTCATTGATAATTTTCCCAGTAGGAAGTAGCACTCAAAAAAGCAAACAGTATTGTTGGACGTATTAGTAAATAACACAAACATTATTAAGACCTTATATGATATACTATGGTGGCCCATAATAGGAGTACTTTGTTCAGCTTCAGCTGTTCACCTGAAAACCATACATCACAGACACTGAAATGTCTGACAAAGGCAAGAAAATTTTTGGCAATAAGGCAATGTGTAGATAGGATAGAAGACCACAGAGACTGTAATTATTTAACTTGGAAAGAAGGAATGAAAGGTGAGAGGAAGAAAGGGAAGAGATAGCCTGACTGAACTAACAAATGAGGACTCACAGAACTGATCAGACTGCTTTTTGCTGTGTCCCACAAGCACTAGATATGGGCATGCCCAAAATGAAAGGATGCAAACCAAAACCCCCCAAAACCCAAAACTTTCTTTGTAATAAGATAATCAAATAATAATAATTAATAATTAATACTTTGCTCTTCTCATCCATAAATCTTAAAGCACTTTACAAAGGAAGGAAGGATCATTTTCCTGTTTTACAGATGAGGGGAAACTGAGGCACATGGGTGGAAGTGACTTGCTCAGTGACAATACAAGTGGGCAGTGGCAGAGCTGAGAATATAACCTCTTTCTTTAGGGCATAAAACTGATCACCTGCGATGCTCAAGAAGGACTCTCGCTCTCAAATAGATTGTACAATCAGGTGTATTTTTGGCAATGAGTAGGAAGGGAGGGAGAGGTTTGGTGCTTGAGAGTGGTTTGCCTTCCTCTGAAGCACTATGAACACATGTTCTGATTTGTTATAGCACTGACTACGTACACTGTTTCTGTTTTTATATCTGTGTCTTGATATGGCCAGATTACAAAAACTTTGACAAATGAGATGAATTATTATTCTAGTCAACGTACATTACGGAATTATAGAAAAATGTTTCAGCACAGTACTGATGTCTAGAAAAATATAAATATGAAAAGTAACTACTGCACATGATCAGAAACTATTCTTCAAAATTATAAACCTGGATAGTTTAAAAAATATATTTTGATAATTTTGTGAAAATATTTCTCAATAATCAAATTATTTTTGTCCATTGTTTGGACTGATTTCTCCAGTTGCTAGATTTCTGTATGAAAACCAGCAACACAAACAAAAAATCCTTACTGACAACCTGTGTGCCAGTGATCACCAGGATATGATCAGCAATGGCAACAACTAAGAAAACAGAGTTTAGAGTGAAAATGTTAACAGATTCATTTTCTTTTGAGAGATTCTTATACCTAATTATATTCAAAATAAAGAGGAAACATCCTTCTAAAAAGTAATAATGGTGGTTATTCTGTATAATGGTTCTAACATGCAAATACAGCAGCACATCAAGGAACAAAAATCAGACAGCAACTTTATAATGCTTAAGGGCTTCATATTATACAGCACCAGCATTAATGGAAAAGTTAATGTAGCATTGAATAACAGTCAGCAGCTCAGCTGCTGCTGCAGAGCATTTAGATCATGAAAATAATGCATCATTTTTCTTCCCCTATTGCTTTCATGACCAGTTTAAAAAATACATAAAGTATTTCCTACATTACCCAATTAATCTCTCAGAAAATGTATACCCAGACACACACATTATGTTATACTAGAGTCCTCTCAGGGGAGAAGTAAGAGATATAACTATCAAAAGTCAAATGTTTAAATAATTTCAACCACAAAATTCAAAGAAATTAAGAGACTGCTGAAGAAAATCTGGAAAACTACATATGCTGTTTACAAGTGTAACATGCACAATAGCTCGACTGAGCGCTGACATGAAACTTGATATTTATCATAACTCTGCCTCTTAATTTTCTTGCTTTTGTGCATTAACATTGGTCATTTAACATTACTTAAATAATTGTTCTGTAAATGTATTGCCATTGTTTTATATAGAGAATTTAAAAACAAAACTATACTTTGCATTTTGAAACCATCTTCAGTGCATGTGCGGGTGGAAATTAGGAACCTTTGAAAATGTGCAGCAGCCATCATTCTGAATAAATATGTAATTATAGAATTACTGAAACACAGAAATCGATCCCATACTGGTAACCTGAAGCTTAGGGGAGTAGTGCACAACACACATGCTTGCCCTTTTATCTATTTCTAGCCCTTTTATATTAGAACAAATTACCAGAAAAAAATAAGTTTGAGAAAATGAATTGTTATGAAAATTAAAAAGCTTTAGTTTTGCACCCATCTATCAGTCCCAGGAAATCCATATATTACTGAAGAGACACACACCAGTTATGCTGCTTCCTACGTGGTGTAAAACTGTTTTAAAGTGAAATTCACTCAGTACGAAGGGTCAACACAAGGTGCTCAGCACTCCTTAAGGTCTTCAGTGAGGTTGTGAGGGGAAGAGCCTCTGAAACTCCCATGTGTTGTGAAAGGGAGCATAAAATAAGGTCCAAATCAATGGGCATGCACAAGTGGGTTTGGGGATAATCTGAGGAAGGAAACACAGAATCCACGACTACACAGATCCCATGACACTAAACTTCTTCTCACCACTGCTGGTTGAGGGAACAAAAAAAGAAGGGAAAGTAGTATTTAAAAGATGAGGAAAAGTTGGGGCATGATATCATTCTTCCCTGCCTCCCAATTTAACCAATGACCCTCAAAACTCTGCTAGGTCTTAGCACAAAATTATAAAATTTGTTATTGATTTTGTGGACATTAGAAGCTGCAGCAGAGTTTATAACTTCCACAGAATCAAGGGTCTGACATCAGAACATAAAGGACTTTAAAGCGTAAGGTTTCTGCCTTGAAGTTGGACTGGCAGTACTTCTCTTCCATGGACCAACAGTTTCATCCTGCCATGTTCTGCTGCTGCACTGCTTGTCCCACTGGAAGAGTAGAGAGAACCAGTGTTTCTGACAATACAAGGAAACAGTGCAAGGAAAGATGACCTGCTGCACTCCTATCTACTTTCTGGGGTGTGAAGAAAGCACCACTGATCTGACTTCAGTGGATAAGATTGAGCACATTTTTGTGCTAAAAATCAGTGTCTGGTAGATTATACTTTCAATGGTAATTTCACACCTGAGCATAAAATCTGGAGAATAATAACCCTTGCTTCAAGGGAAAAAATGGTTACTGACCGGTTCTGTTGTCCTTTAAAATATGTTGCACATGTCCGTTTCACTTCAGGCCAGTGCACCAGAGTGGGCGATTTTCCCCATAGCATGCACCTGTCGCAATCTCATGCTGGTGTCTGAGGATATAAAAGGCGGCACTGCATCCCAACCCCCACCAGTTCCTTCTTAATCAGTTCCTTCTTAACAGATAGAGACTCAGTTATAGAGGGGAAGGAGGGTGGATAATGGAACAGACATGTTTAACACAGTTACAGACCAAGAGTTACAGAACAGGTCAGTTACCATTTTTTCTTCAAGTGATTGCACATGTCCATTCCACTTCAGGTGACTCTCAAGCATTCAAACTAGAGGAACATTTCAGAACCTACCTGAACAATGATTGTAGAAATACTTGTCCATATTTTGCATAATCTCTGTATTGTTTATCTATAGCACAATGACCTGTAAAAGTATGCACTGATGACCCTGTTGCAGCTTTACAAATGTCCCTGCAAAGAACCTGAGCCAGGAAAATGGAGGAAGCTGATTGGGATCTTGTGGAACATGGTACCACCCTGGTTGGTGGAGGTACTTTGGAAATGTCATAACACAGACTTATTATGTAGGAAGAAATCCAGGATGAAATCCTTTGTCAAGAAACTGGGAGGCTTTTCATCCTGTCTGCAATTGAAATAAACGGCTGAGATGATGATCTAAATGATCTTATTCTATCCAAGTGAAAAACCAATACCCTTCTGACATCCACAATACAAAGCCTTTCTTCATGCTAATAAGAATGGGGCTTAGGAAAGAATGTCAGTAAGTATATTGCCTGATTATGGTGGAAATCTAAGAGAACCTTAATTAGAAACTTCAGATGAGGACAGGAGTATGTATACCTTGTCCTTAAAAAATACTATGTAAGGATCCACGACCAACACACGTAACTGACACCCTTCTGTGGAGGTAATGGCTACCAAGAAAGCTACATTCATAGATGCAGGAAAGAACAGGTAGCCATCAGTTTAAAGGGAGAATAACATTGCCCACCAAAATCAAGATCCAGGGAGAGGTGGGATCCAGGATATGAGGATACTGTCTGTCCATTCCATTTAAGAATCTGATTGATATAAAGTTAGAAAATAATGAGTGGCTGGGAGACAGATGTCAGGTGAACTCTGAGGGAACTAACAGAGGTTTTTTTGCTTGAGGAAAATAAATATCTAAAACATGCTGGATTGAGGCCAAGACTGGTGAAAAACCCTTCTGCTGTACCCATAGGGAAAAACACTCCCACTACAACAGGTAAGAGTACTTGTAGATGGCTTCCTCATTTGTATGTCCACAGAACACCCCACCTCTTAAGGTGTTAACATTGGAGCATTCATGGCCTGAGATGGAGAGTGGATGGGGTTGGGAAGTAGCATTTGACCTTGGTCCTAGCAAATTAAGTCAGTATCCCAAAGAACAGCCAACGGAGTCCTGACTTATAGTTTCAGAAAAGTGGAAAACCAATGCTGGCAAGGCCAAGCTGGTGCTATGAATATCATGTGAACACGATCCTGTTTGAAATTGTATAATACCATGAGGAGTTGAAGAATTGGAGTTGAGGAACAGAGAAACTTTTCTTTCCAAGGGAGTAGGAAATAATCTGTCAGAGAGCAAAGAACGTGATCTGCCCTGGAACAAACCAGGTGGCATTTTCTGTTCAATCCAGTAGCACATAGATCTATGTATGGAATCACCCAAGTCCACAGAACTGAACCTTGAAACATCCAGCCTGAGAAAGCACTCATGATCGCTGCTGAATGATCTGCCAGGCTGTTCAGAACATCAAGAAGGTGGGAGGCTTTGAGATGTATTGCACTGCTATCTAAAACTCCCAAAGATTCATCACCTCCTGAGAGAGGCAATCTGATCTGGCCCCACCCTCTCTGTAAAACATCACTACCCTGTTATCTGTTGACTTGTAAGGTCAGTTCTTTAACATGAGGGAGAAAAACAACATGCAAGCTGAACTGAACGCATTACGTGGAGAACTAGACCTTGATGCGACCCATAGTCCTTGATTCCATGTTGATAGGACCCGTAGTCCTCAATTCATAGTTCTTTCTTAGGTGAGCTCCCAGCTTAAAGAAGTGTCAATAATGACAGTCTTTGTGGGCAGAGACAGGGTAAAGAGAACTTCCATGGCCAAATTGGTAGGATTCATCCATCAGTCTAAGGAGGCTAGGACTCCTGCAAGCACATGAACCAGCATGTCTAGTGGATGATGAGACAGGGAATAAACCAACTTTAACCAGCCTTGCAACTTCCTGAGACGAAGTCTGCCATGCCAAATCAGGTACATATAGGTCAAATGCTTGAGGAGTGAAAGATGGTTTCTTACTGTTGTGAGCAGATGGATTTTGAGATCTGCAAAAATATTTAGCATTGTGTGGAGCCTGGCTTATGACAGGAACACCCTGGCCACTGTACTAGAGAAAAGACTGACTTGTCCTTGTTGATTAACAAGCCCAGATATTTGAAAAGGAACTGACTCCTGGCCACACTGACATCCACTTGGAGTTTGGACTGAACTCATACCAGCCAACCATCCATGTAGGGACACACTTACATACCTGCTTTCCTTAGAAATGCAGCTACTACCGCCATGCATTATGTAAATACTCACAGATAGCCACATGGAAATAGGAATCCTTCAAGTCAAAGGCATACCAGCCATTTGGATTTACACAGGGGATAATGGAGGCCAGGGTGACCATACAAAACCTTATTTTCTTTATTTGTTCTAATTTTGCAGGTCCAGAATAAGCCTGACACCAGGTTTTGCCTTTGGCATCAAAAAGTTTTGGAATAGAAACCCTTCCATCAATGGAGAGTGGGAACCTCCTAGCTGGCAGCCGGTGTCAAGTGGAGTGCCCCAGGGGTTGGTCCTGGGGCCGGTTTTGTTCAATATCTTCATAAATGATCTGGAGGATGGTGTGGATTGCACCCTCAGCAAATTTGTGGATGATACTAAACTGGGAGGAGAGGTAGATACGCTGGAGGGCAGGGATAGGATACAGAGGGACCTAGACAAATTGGAGGATTGGGCCAAAAGAAATCTGATGAGGTTCAATAAGGATAAGTGCAGGGTCCTGCACTTAGGACGGAAGAACCCAATGCACAGCTACAGACTAGGGACCGAATGGCTAGGCAGCAGTTCTGCGGAAAAGAACCTAGGGGTGACAGTGGACGAGAAGCTGGATATGAGTCAGCAGTGTGCCCTTGTTGCCAAGAAGGCCAATGGCATTTTGGGATGTATAAGTAGGGGCATAGCGAGCAGATCGAGGGACGTGATTGTCCCCCTCTATTCGACATTGGTGAGGCCTCATCTGGAGTGCTGTGTCCAGTTTTGGGCCCCACACTACAAGAAGGATGTGGATAAATTGGAGAGAGTCCAGCGAAGGGCAACAGAAATGATTAGGGGTCTGGAACACATGACTTATGAGGAGAGGCTGAGGGAACTGGGATTGTTTAGTCCGTGGAAGAGAAGTATGAGGGGGGATTTGATAGCTGCTTTCAACTACCTGAGAGGTAGTTCCAGAGAGGATGGTTCTAGACTATTCTCAGTGGTGGAAGAGGACAGGACAAGGAGTAATGGTATCAAGTTGCAGTGGGGGAGGTTTAGGTTGGATATTAGGAAAAACTTTTTCACTAGGAGGGTGGTGAAACACTGGAATGTGTTGCCTAGGGAGGTGGTGGAATCTCCTTCCTTAGAAGTTTTTAAGGTCAGGCTTGACAAAGCCCTGGCTGGGATGATTTAATTGGGGATGGGTCCTGCTTTTGAGCAGCGGGTTGGACTAGATGACCTCCTGAGGTCCCTTCCAACCCTGATATTCTATGATTCTATGAACCTCTCCTATAGCTCCCAATTGCAGAAGACAATCGTACCTCTTTGAGGAGACAGCCTTATGAAAATGGTCCCTGAAGAGGCATGAGGAAAGGGGATGGAAGGGAGGGATGGAAATAAACTTCAGAACGTAACTGTGTTCCACTGTGCTTCGAACTCATTGATAGATGGTAATATGGGCCCAAGCACATAGGAAGTGGGACAGCCGGTTGGAAAATATAGGGAAAGGAGAAACTGGAATGTGGCCATCTGGTACTCTGTCCTCAACAAGGCAGTCAAACAGACTTCTTGGAATTCCCAGTCTGTCTCAAAGAACCCACCAAAGAATAAAACTGAGGATTGTGGGGTGTCTCCTCTAATTATCCCTCCATTTTATGGATTGGTCAGGTTGCTTATGTAGGTAAAATGAGTATTTTTGGAGACACTGAGGGTGGAATTATTATTTTTTTAGGAAGAGGCTTGTAAATTCTCAGTGACTTGAATGAGGCCCTTGAGTCTGTAAGATTGTACAGTGTCTTATCCATCTTTTGTGAAAGGATAATCAGACTCTCAAAGGTGGACACAAAGCTCCATAAGAATGTGAAGCAAACTCACCCCCCTCCTTTTTAATACATGGATTGAAGTCTCTTTTTATAGTGATCTTGAACATGGCCCTCACCCAGGCATCTACAATGAGGGTCACTAATGGGCATAGACTTCTAATAACTGGCAGAGGGCTTGAAGCCCTGGACTAAGGCATTCCCTGATACCAAACATCAACACCTGTCCGAAAATAGGGATTTGATGCCAGAAAATCGGGAAAAAACCAACAACGAGAAAACAACTACCAATATGAGTACTACTAACTATACACAAAGAGAAGAAATCCCACTGTTCGTGCAGAAAGGACTTGAAAAAACAGTCCATGAGCTCCGACTACTGATCACAGGTGGTAAGAAAAAATGGGTGGGGGAGCAGGGGTGGAGGTGGCCCTGCCTTTATACCCCTGGACAGCCGCACAAGAGCACTAAGGGCACATGTGCCACCATGACCACTAGGGGAAAAATCTCCAGTTCTGGTGTACTGGATGTGCACACACCTGAAGTGAAATGGACATGTACCATCACTTGAAAAAATTATAAATTCTGTTAGCCTAATAGATCCAGTTCAAAGATCTTACACATTCTAAAGTTAAAACTGGCAAAGCCTATACCTTCCTATAACTGGAAGGCATTTGTTTCTCAATTAGATAGATATTATGCAAATATCTTTATTCTGCTTAAATCCCTTTTCTCTGACTACTTTCAAACATATGTCCACAACAGTCATAGACAGAGCAACTTCTAACCACTTCCCATCACCCAGTCATCCCAGATAGTAAATGCAATTTTATCAAAAAGAAAGTCTCTATTACTGGGAGGGGAGGAGGCTTCACAAGAATGGTGGTGAGAAGGTTGGGGAAGATAGTGGCCTCCTATGTTGTAAGTATACGGAAGGGAGCTCTGAGAGCACTTGTTAATCAAGACAGAGCAAAGGGCCAAGGTGAAACAACTGAGCCCATTTCTGTGTAACAACAATTTTAGATTGTTGGGACATGTTGATTGCTACAAATCCCAGCTTTTGGTCTCATAGTCTATATAGTCCTGGAGATGGTTACTATAATACAAAAGGGAAGCACCCATATAGTGCAATTCTACCCATTAAAGTGACAGGGTATGTTCTGGCTTGTCAAACCTCTACTAGTGGTGATGATGACAGATAGAAAGAACCCCTACTTGACTGTTATGGTGAACTAAAGGAGCTAGTAGTTAGAAAACCAACCAACCATTCAAAGGACCTCAGCCCAGCCTTTAGGAGAAGTAGTTTGATTAACTGACAGAGTTAAAAAAGTTTACAATTTATTTAATTATTGTTTGTAAGTAAGTGTGTACATGCATAAATGGAGCAAAAAGCTTGCAGACCTCCTTATTCAGCCTAAATTAGGTCCTCATTTAAACCCACACAATCCCATTAGCCTTTTTTTTTATTTGTTAACAGAACATATATGACACAGAATCAGTTAGACACCTTTCAGAGAAGAACCACATTTTAAAAAAAATCTCCTGTGATTAGACATCTTGTAAGTGTTGCTGGAGCCACAAGTTACAGAATTAGAAGTTCTGTTGGAAGGTACTGTCCACTGTGACCCTTTTCATTTCAACATTACCACTGTTTCTAGACAGCGGAATTTCTGTGTATTCCCAAAAGGTAGTGTTACAAATTAGCTGTATATATTGTGAGGAATTAAAAATAAGAGAATGTAAAAGATTTCAGAAATAATTTTCTGAAATTAGTACACACAGAGAAAATCCATTGATTAGTTTTAAGTAATTGGAGTTCTCTAAATATATAGTACACTGAAAGAGCCACACTTTTCTTGATTTGAGAACCATTAAAAAAAGTGGATTCAGAACCATCCAGACTGGTTAAAATTTTGATTTTGGGTGGTCAATGATACCAAGACTGCATTTATAAAAGGAAGCATACATACCTACACCACCTATCTGGAATCAGAAAAAGCCCAAAATTAAAAGCAGGACAGAGAGAAACTGAGTACGGATATTTGGAGACAAATAGTCTACATTCAGATATTCCACTTTACAGTAATTTATCTATTTTTCTTCTTTATTAAATTGGTCTCTCCAGATGTACAGTATTGGAGATCAGTCAGCATTAAACTCCCCTAAGAGGTTTGAGGAATATCAGCTAAACATGGACAGCAAAATTGCTTTAACAAAGCAGACATATAAGTGAGCTTGTGCCTCTAGACAAGATATATGTTTAAAAAAAAAAAGCTTTGCATTAGTGCTGTGTATATTTGGGATACGGAAACTTTGAAATGCATTCAGCTATCTGTTTAGACAAATGCTGACATGATATTATTTTCCCTTTGGACTGTCCTCATATACCAAAAAATGATGAGACTTTGGAAAAACTGAAAAACAGAGTGTGTTCTGTACATAATTAAAGGAGACTGACCTCTCCTTAAGAAATATGAAGGAGGAGGAAAAATGGAACTCCACAACCACTGTGGACAAAAAGCTGTTACTTACCTTTCTTTTCTACTGTAGGTGTATGCATGCTGCATGCGCAGTTGTCAGAGATTTTTCCCTCAGCAGTTCTTGTCAGGGCTGCGTGAGCACCCTCTGGTACCCTTCTATCACTGTATGCAGGTATAGAGAGGGCTGCGCTGCTCCTATGCCCATCAGTTCCTTTCTATCAGGATGACTCTGAGAGGGGAAGGAAGGCAGGTCATGCACTGGACATGTGCAACACATCTCGAAAAACAGTAGTTACAGAAAGGTAGGTGACCATTTTTCTTCTTCGAGTGGTGGCACATGTCCATTGCAGATGACTCACAAGCAGTTCAAACTGGAGGTGGGCTCAGAGTTTACTTGAACAGGGACTGCAGAACCACACATCCAAATCTGGCACTGTCTCTAGACTGATGAGAGACGGCATAGTGAGAGAGAAGTGTATGGACTGACACACAGGTTACCAACCTAAAAATGTCCAGTATAGGTACATGAGCCAGAAAAGCTGCAGAAGTTGCATGCAACCTGTGTGAGTGAGCCACCATTTTATTTGGAGGTGCAATATCAGCCAATCAGCACTATAAACAAATACAGCTGGAAACGCAACTGCATGGCCCTTTTCTTTGTCTGAAACTGCAGTGAAGAGCTGAGATAAAGACCTGAAAAGGCTGAATCCAATCCAGATAAAAAGCCCAAGGTCTTCTAACATCTAGACTTCGGAGCTTTTCTTCCATTTACTTGAATGAGGCTTTGGAAAGAAAGTGGGTAAATAAATTGCTTGATTATTGTGTAAACTGGAAACCAATTTAGACAGAAATTTTGGATGAGGTTGAAATAAAACCTTGTTCCTAAAGCTCTGATTCATAAAGCTTGCAGCTCTCCAACTCTCCTAGCTGAGGTTATAGCAACCAAGAAAGCCACCTTCATAAACAGGTGTAACAGAGAACAAATTGCTACCGACTCAAAGAGGAGACCCATCAACTTTGCTAGAACTAAATTTAAAGTCCACTGTGGAACCAGGCTGTGAACCTCTGGGTATAATCTGAGCAAACACTTTAGAAATATGATGGACATAGGATTTGAAAAAACTGATTGGTTATCTACAGGAGGGTGGAAAGTTGAGATAGTCATCTAGTGGAAAGTTGAGATAGTTCCATCAGAATGCATTATATGACTAAGAGCTAATCATCTTGTTTCAGAAACAAAAGTAGTCCAAATTATGGCAAATTGGATCTTGAACGGTGGGAATGCCTCTTTGTATGGACCAAACAGAAAATCTCTTCCATTTAGCAACAAAAAAGACCTATTAAAGGCTTCCTACTATTTAGAAGAACTTCCTGCACCCCCTTAGAGCAAACTCTTTCCGAGTTTGTCAGCCATGAAGCATTCTTGCTGTCAGGTGGAGGGCCTGAAGGCTGGAATGAAGGAGAAAGCTGTGGTCTTGGGAGATCACATCTTCATTTTTCAGGACCGGCAGTAGAAGACTTTGGGCAGGAGCAGAACTGGAGGAAAGGCATACAGCAGACTTTTTGACCAGGGTAGGAGGAAAGCACCTGTCAGTGAACCCAGGTTGTGATCCGCTCAGGAACAAAAAATGACATTTTTGTTTGTTCTTGTTGCAAACAGGCCACTTGGGGAGTTCTCCATTGCTGGAAAATGAACTTGGACACATCTGGGTGAAGAGACCACTCGTCACCAGCAAACGACCTGCTCAGGCAATCTGCCAGAGTGTTTTGAACTCTTGGAGGGTAAGCAGCGTTCAGGCTGACGGAACTGGCAATACACAAATTCCAAGGAGGATTTCCTGTTTGTACAACTCTGATGAATGCCCCCCACCCCATTTGTTTACATAGAAGTGTGGCTGCTGTGTCATTTGTGAGTTCTGCTCCTTGATATTTGGAAGGAATGCCATGCAAGTGAAATGGATGGTCCAAAACTCCCTGATAATTTATATGAAAACAGATCCTAGAGACTAAAGGCCCTGAGTCTGAAGGGGACCTAAGTGACCTCCCCAGCCTAGACCCAAAGCATCTTCCCAGCTTCTCTGAGTAGTTACTACAACTCCTGAGTAAGCTCGTAGAAGGAAGGTAATATGGATGGGCGGTGTTCAGCTCTTGTGACCTGTACTGGATGTGCCATGTTTGTCTTTCTTCCATAGGACAGAAGCGACTTTGTCTGTACAAAGTGCAAGCTGGTCTCCATATTGAAAGAGAAGGTTCAAGGTCTGGAGAAACAGGTATCGACCCGGCGTTGCATAAGAGAAACTTTAGATTTCCTGGACAGACGTCAGGATATGCTTCTATGGGCACAACGTTCTGAAGATTCAGAGCAGGCTGCGCAGCGGGGACAGGAGGACGGTGAAGAAATTTGGCAGCATGTGACCTCCAGAAGAAGAAAGGGGAGTGTCCATGTACCAGCAATGCAGATACAGGTAAGTAACCATTTTCATGTTCTCTCCACAGGTACTAATGCGGAGAGTGGACTAGATGATACATCTGAGGGAAGGGAACAGAAGGAGACTCCGCCGATTGGAAGGTATGAGATGCACTGTCCCAGGGTTGGTGGTTCCACGACCACCGCTCGTAAGAGAAAGAGGCGGGTGGTGGTGGTTGGGGACTCTCTCCTCAGGGGGACTGAGTCATCTATCTGCCGCCCTGACCGGGAAAACCGAGAAGTCTGCTGCTTGCCAGGAGCTAGGATTCACGATGTGACAGAGAGACTGCCGAGACTCATCAAGCCCTCGGATCGCTACCCCTTCCTGCTTCTCCACGTGGGCACCAATGATACTGCCAAGAATGACCTTGAGCAAATCACTGCAGACTACGTGGCTCTGGGAAGAAGGATAAAGGAGTTTGAGGCGCAAGTGGTCTTCTCGTCCATCCTCCCCGTGGAAGGAAAAGGCCTGGGTAGAGACCGTCGAATCGTGGAAGTCAACGAATGGCTACGCAGGTGGTGTCGGAGAGAAGGCTTTGGATTCTTTGACCATGGGATGGTGTTCCAAGAAGGAGGAGTGCTAGGCAAGATGGGCTCCACCTATCGAAGAGAGGGAATAGCATCTTTGCAAGCAGGCTGGCTAACCTAATGAGGAGGGCTTTAAACTAGGTTCACTGGGGGAAGGAGACCAAAGCTCTCAGGTAAGTGAGATACCAGGAGGAAGCACGAGCAGGAGCGTGCGAGAGGGCAGGGCTCCTGCCTCATACTGAGAAAGAGGGACAATCAGCGAGTTATCTCAAGTGCCTATATACAAATGCAAGAAGCCTGGGAAACAAGCAGGGAGAACTGGAAGTCCTGGCACAGTCAAGGAATTACGATGTGATTGGAATAACAGAGACTTGGTGGGATAACTCACATGACTGGAGTACTGTCATGGATGGATATGAACTGTTCAGGAAGGACAGGCAGGGCAGAAAAGGTGGGGGAGTTGCACTGTATGTAAGGGAGCAGTATGACTGCTCAGAGCTCAAGTATGAAACTGCAGAAAAACCTGAGTGTCTCTGGATTAAGTTTAGAAGTGTGAGCAACAAGGGTGATGTAGTGGTGGGAGTCTGCTATAGACCACCGGACCAGGAGGATGAGGTGGACGAGGCTTTCTTCCGGCAACTCATAGAAGTTACTAGATCGCAGGCCCTGGTTCTCATGGGAGACTTCAGTCACCCTGATATCTGCTGGGAGAGCAATACAGCTGTGCACAGACAATCCAGGAAGTTTTTGGAAAGGGTAGGGGACAATTTCCTGGTGCAAGTGCTAGAGGAACCAACTGGGGGCAGAGCTCTTCTTGACCTGCTGCTCACAAACCGGGAAGAATTAGTAGGGGAAGTAAAAGTGGATGAGAACCTGGGAGGCAGTGACCATGAGATGGTCGAGTTCAGGATCCTGACACAGGGAAGAAAGGAGAGCAGCAGAATACGGACCCTGGACTTCAGAAAAGCAGACTTTGACTCCCTAAGGGAACTGATGGGCAGGATCCCCTGGGAGAATAACATGAAGGGGAAAGGAGTCCAGGAGAGCTGGCTGTATTTTAAAGAATCCTTATTGAGGTTACAGGGACAAATCATCCCGATGTGTAGACAGAATAGTAAATATGGCAGGCGACCAGCTTGACTTAACAGTGAAATCCTTGCTGATCTTAAAACACAAAAAAGAAGCTTACAAGAAGTGGAAGATTGGACAAATGACCAGGGAAGAGTATAAAAATATTGCTCGGGGATGCAGGAGTCAAATCAGGGAGGCCAAATCACACCTGGAGTTGCAGCTAGCAAGAGATGTTAAGAGTAACAAGAAGGGTTTCTTCAGGTATGTTAGCAACAAGAAGAAAGTCCAGGAAAGTGTGGGCACCTTACTGAATGAGGGAGGCAACCTAGTGACAGAGGATGTGGAAAAAGCTAATGTACTCAATGCTTTTTTCGCCTCTGTCTTCACAGACAAGGTCAGCTCCCAGACTACTGCACTGGGCAGAACAGCATGGGGAGGAGGTGACCAGCCCTCTGTGGAGAAAGAAGTAGTTCGGGACTATTTAGAAAAGCTGGACGAGCACAAGTCCATGGGGCCGGATGCACTGCATCAGAGAGTGCTAAAGGAGTTGGCGGATGTGATTGCAGAGCCATTGGCCATTATCTTTGAAAACTCATGGCGATCGGGGGAAGTCGCCGATGACTGGAAAAAGGCTAATGTAGTACCCATCTTTAAAAAAGGGAAGGAGGAGGATCCGGGGAACTACAGGCCAGTCAGCCTCCCCTCAGTCCCTGGAAAAATCATGGAGCAGGTCCTCAAGGAATCAATTCTGAAGCACTTAGAGGAGAGGAAAGTGATCAGGAACAGTCAGCGTGGATTCACCAAGGGCAAGTCATGCCTGACCAAACTAATTGCCTTCTATGATGAGATAACTGGCTTTGTGGATGAGGGGAAAGCGGTGGACGTGTTGTTCCTTGACTTTTGCAAAGCTTTTGACACCGTCTCCCACGGTATTCTTGCCAGCAAGTTAGAAGTAGTATGGGTTGGATGAATGGACTATAAGGTGGATAGAAAGCTGGCTAGATTGTCGGGCTCAACGGGTAGTGATCAATGGCTCCATGTCTAGTAGGCAGCCGGTATCGAGTGGAGTGCCCCAAGGGTCGGTCCTTGGGCCGGTTTTGTTCAATATCTTCATAAATGATCTGGAGGATGGTGTAGATTGCACCCTCAGCAAGTTTGCAGATGACACTAAACTGGGAGGAGAGGTAGATACCCTGGAGGGTAGCGATAGGATACAGAGGGACCTAGACAAATTGGAGGATTGGGCCAAAAGAAATCTGATGAGGTTCAACAAGGACAAGTGCAGAGTCCTGCACTTAGGACGGAAGAATCCCATGCACTGCTACCAGACTAGGGACCGAATGGCCTGGCAGCAGTTCTGCAGAAAAGGACCTAGGGGTTACAGTGGACGAGAAGCGGGATATGAGTCAACAGTGTGCCCTTGTTGCCAAGAAGGCCAATGGCATTTTGGGATGTATATGTAGGGGTATTGCCAGCAGATCGAGGGACGTGATCATTACCCTCTATTCGACACTGGTGAGGCCTCATCTGGAGTACTGTGTCCAGTTTTGGGCCCCACACTACAAGAAAGATGTGGAAAAATTGGAAAGTGTCCAGCGGAGGGCAACAAAAATGATTAGGGGACTGGAACACATGACTTATGAGGAGAGGCTGAGGGAACTGGGATTGTTTAGTCTGCGGAAGAGAAGAATGAGGGGGGATTTGATAGCTGCTTTCAACTACCTGAAAGGGGGTTCCAAAGAGGATGGATCTAGACTATTCTCAGTGGTAGAAGAGGACAGGACAAGGAGTAATGGTCTCAAGTTGCAGTGGGGGAGATTTAGGTTGGATATTAGGAAAAACTTTTTCACTGGGCGGGTGGTGAAACACTGGAATGCGTTACCTAGGGAGGTGGTGGAATCTCTTTCCTTAGATATTTTTAAGGTCAGGCTTGACAAATCCCTGGCTGGGATGATTTAGCTGGGGATTGGTCCTACTTTGAGCGGGGGTTGGACTAGATGACCTCCTGAGGTCCCTTCCAACCCTGATATTCTATGACTAGAGTGAGTGCCTATTGTGGAGGGGCAAAGGGAACTCCCTCACAAACATCTGCAGGTTCTACCCACCAGTCCACGGAAGACAAGACCTAAGCAGGTACTTGAACCATCATGTTCATATGACGACGGGCCAGTGAGTACACAAAGACTAGCCAACCATGTAGTTCTCAGACGTATACCCTGGTACGCAGCACCATGTAAGTGCATTACACCAGGGGTCCTAGAAGTTTAAGGCAATTCTAAACTGTGGTGACTGGGTGAGCATTTAGATCTAGAGCAATGATCCATATTGTATGGAATTTCTGCTCAGGCAGGAAAGCTCTGACTTTTGTAGAATCCAGGCCTGCCACAATGAATTCTATTTTTTGAACAGGCATCAGGATAGATTTCTCTGTACAGATTAGGAGTCCCAGCATGTTGAAAGTGGACCGAATAGTGGCTACGCTGGAGTATACCTGAGATCTGGACCAATCTCTCACTAGCCAGCTGTCCAGATAGGGGAACACATGCATTCCCAATCTTTGCCGGAATGCTGCTACTACAGACATGCATTTTGTGAATATGCGAGAGTCTGCAGACAGGCTGAAAGTCAGTACTACAAACTGGCAGTGAAATCCATTGACCATGAATCTAAGAAATATTTTGTGGCTCTGGTGAATGGTCACATAAAAATAAGCATCCTTTAAGTTAAAAGTAGGATACCAATTCCCAGATCTAAGGAAGGGATAATAGACACTAGAGTAACCATCCCAAATTTTGTTTTTTTCAGGAAGTTGTTTAACTGCGCCAGGTCTAAAATAGGCCTGAGACTCCCCTTTCTCTCTGGGATAGGAAGAAATGGGAATAAAATCCATTCCCTCTGAAGTACATAAAAGTACATAAAAGATTGTTACAAGGAGGAGGGAGAAGAATTGTTCTTCTTAACCTCTGAGGATAGGACAAGAAGCAAATGGGCTTAAATTGAAGCAAGGGCGGTTTAGGTTGGACATTAGGAAAAACTTCCTAACTGTCAGAGTGGTTAAGCACTGGAATAAATTGCCTAGGGAGGTTATGGAATCTCCATCATTGGGGACTTTTAAGAGCAGGTTGGACAAACACCTGTCAGGGTGGTCTAGATAATACTTGGTCCTGCCTTGAGTGCAGGGGACTGGACTAGATGACCTCTCAAGGTCCCTTCAGTTCTGTGATTCTAAGACATGTGAACTTCCTGTGTGGCCCCATAAGGAAGAGACATTGGACGTCCTAAAATATTGCGTTCCCTGAAGAGGGACAGGGAAGAGGGTCAGACAAATAAACTGAAGTGTGTATCCCAGTTCCATTGTGGTTAAGACCCACTGATCCTTCGTGATATGGGTCCAAGCACTTAGGAGGTTGGCAAAAGTTGGGGTGGGGAAAGATGGTAGGCTGGTAAGTGGCAAACTGCTCTCAATCAACAGGTCAAAATGGTTGTTTAGGGGATCCAGTTTCCCTAGAAGAACTGGCAGCTGCAGAAGAGGGAGAAGGAGGAGGATGCCTCTTCTGCTCCTTTTTTGGACAGGTCCTGAGTATGAAGCAAGGTAGGGTAAAGGCCTGGTGTCCCTGTGTCTCTTTTTTGTTAGCAGCAGTGACTACTAGGGAGCCTGGAGGAGGGTGGTTTTAGAAATACTCAAATCCCAGTGAAGGGACACATTATCGTCTCTCCACCCATCTAGCAGTGGGATGCAAGGAAGATGAGGTTTGCCTTAAAACCTCGACAGGTTCCAGGATAGCCTCATTAATAGGGAGAATTACCTTAGGGGGTCCTGCAGAGGCTAAAATATTGATGAGTTTATGAGACTCTTCCTGTAGCTCTTATGGCTGGATATCCAGAGCTGCAGCCACCTTCATAGAATATCAGGGTTGGAAGGGACCTCAGGAGGTCATCTAGTCCAACCCCCTGCCCAAAGCAGGACCAATCTCCAATTAAATCATCCCAGCCAGGGCTTTCTCAAGCCTGACCTTAAAAACTTCTAAGGAAGGAGATTCCACCACCTCCCTAGGTAACGCATTCCAGTGTTTCACCACCCTCCTAGTGAAAAAGTTTTTCCTAATATCCAAACTAAACCTCCCCCACTGCAACTTGAGACCATTACTCCTTGTTCCGTCATCTGCTACCACTGAGAACAGTCTAGATCCATCCTCTTTGGGACCCCCTTTCAGGTAGTTGAAAGCAACTATCAAATCCTCCCTCATTCTTCTCTTCTAAACAATCCCCGTTCCCTCAGCCTCTCCTCGTAAGTCATGTGCTCCAGTCCCCTAATCATTTTTGTTGCCCTCTGCTGGACTCTTTCCAATTTTTCCAAATCCTTCTTGTAGTGTGGGGCCCAAAACTGGACACAGTACTCCAGATGAGGCCTCACCAGTGTCAAATAGAGGGTAACGATCACGTCCCTCGATCTGCTGGCAATGCCCCTACATATACATCCCAAAATGCCATTGGCCTTCTTGGCAACAAGGGCACACTGTTGACTCATATCCCGCTTCTCGTCCACTGTAATCCCTAGGTCCTTTTCTGCAGAACTGCTGCCAAGCCATTCGGTCCCTAGTCTGTAGCAGTGCATGGCATTCTTCCGTCCTAAGTGCAGGACTCTGCACTTGTCCTTGTTGAACCTCATCAGATTTCTTTTGGCCCAATCCTCCAATTTGTCTAGGTCCCTCTGTATCCTATCGCTACCCTCCAGGGTATCTACCTCTCCTCCCAGTTTAGTGTCATCTGCAAACTTGCTGAGGGTGCAATCTACACCATCCTCCAGATCATTTATGAAGATATTGAACAAAACAGGCCCAAGGACCGACCCATGGGGCACTCCACTTGATACCGGCTGCCAACTAGACATGGAGCCATTGATCATTACCCGTTGAGCCCGACAAACTAACCAGCTTTCTATCCACCTTATAGTCCATTCATCCAGCCCATACTTCTTTAACTTGCTGGCAACAATACTGTGGGAGACAGTGTCAAAAGCTTTGCTAAAGTCAAGGAACAACATGTCCACTGCTTTCCCTTCATCCACAGAACCAGTTATCTTGTCATAGAAGGCAATTAGATTAGTCAGGCATGACTTGCCCTTGGTGAATCCATGCTGACTGTTCCTGATCACTTTCCTCTCTTCTAAGTGCTTCAGAATTGATTCCTTGAGGACCCGTTCCATGATTTTTCCAGGGACTGAGGGGAGGCTGACTGGCCTGTAGTTCTCCGGATCCTCCTCCTTCCCTTTTTTAAAGATGGGCACTACATTAGCCTTTTTCCAGTCATCCAGGACTTCCCCTCCTCGCCATGAGTTTTCAACAAGTCCTGATGAGCTCTAAAATCATCAGGAGGGAAAGGGGTGGACTCAGTCACAACTGTCCCATCAGGTGATGAAGAAGAGGCTAAGGGTTGTTTAGAAGGTCCCTCCTCCACCTCCCCCAAAGGAGAGTCTTGATTCCTGTACAGGGGGATGGGATACTTTTGACCAGGTGCTCCCAGCGCCTAGCCCATGTAGAAGGGTGGGAAGGAAGCAGAGATGCTCTAGAATGTGTAGGGAAGCCTCAAGAGGTCCAAAAGGGTAACTGGTATAGAGGTGGGACCCAGCTAGGTGCAGGCCATTTGTCTTGGAGCACTGAGGTTGTGGCCAGCACCATGGAGGCAGGCACCTCACTGGGGCTACTGGGCATGATCAGGTCCAGACACACGTGCTCTAATCTCAGAGTCTGATGAGGTGTCTACTTCCTCCGACCACAATGGAGCTGACCCAGTTAGTATCAAGGAGATCACCTTCAAGTCTGAGGAATGGGTACTGGTGAGATAATTGCTGGCTTCCCTTTAGCTGGAACCCTACAGAGAGGAGGTGGAACTGTAGAAGCCACCGGTACTGAATGGCTCTCTGGAGCTGGGACCTTGGGAGCATGCATTTCCAATCCTGGTACCGGGTGAAATTCTTGACCAGCAAGGAAAGTCAGCACTGATAGGTTAAATCAACTCTCTGGCTGCTTTAAACCTTCGGGTACAGATGGCACTGGAAAGGACTACTGAGTCTGCAGTACTGAAAGGTCCACTGATCCTTCAGGGATTGTTTTAATGGACCCTTTCTGGGCTCCAGAGTCAGCAATACTTCCTGGCTTATGGACTGGACCTGGGGGTGTTTCTTCCTTGAGCACACCTCTGAGTCCTTGCCTCCACTCGTTGTCTTCATTGTAGACTTGAAGTCCTTGGTGCTGACTCTTGGGGAGACTTAAGTTGTCTTTCCTTAGGTGCCAGTGACGAGGATCTGCCTCTAGACTCAGAACAGGGGGAGCCTTCCTAATCAACTCTGACACACTTGGTACCCATTCTGAGCAGGAAGGTTTTGACAGCTGGTGAAGCACAGGCTCCATAAGCAGGTACTTGAGTCTGGCAGCTCTGTCCTTTTTTGATTGGGGTTTGAACCCTTTACAAATGTGAAATTTGTCACTCACATGCCTCTCCCAGACACTTAAGGCAGCTGAGGTGAGAGTTACTCATTGGCATAGACTTGTTTCATGAGTAAAAGGCCATGAAGCCAGGAGAATGAGGCATTAGTTCAATACCAAGCCCAGTATCCAGCTGGGACCTGGGAATTCCACTCTAGAAAATTACAGATACAAAGTTCAGAGCTCCAACAACCATCACTGGCAGTAGGACAGAACTGTTGGGGGTGGGGTCCTTTTACCTGCATGCAGTGGTGCGAGGCATCAGAGGACACTCACACTCTCTTGATGGGTACTGCTGAGGGAAAAATGTCTGACAACTGTGCACGAGGCACACACATACCTACAGTGGAATGGACATGTGTATTAACCTGAAGAACAACAAACTCTTGAGAGAACTTGGAACTTACTATCTGCCTGGCTAGGGATGATAAACCAATAGAAAGGCATTAGTTAATGGGTTAGAACAGAGGCCCCACCAGTATACTCAACACTCGTGGACAAATTCTGGTCTTACTGAAGTAATGGGCAAGACATCTATTGAATGGCCCTCTGACTTAGGTTTAACTTCAGATCCCATGAATGTACCAGGCATTTAACGGGAATATGTATATAAAGGAGTCTTGGAGGAACTGATTAGAGGGAAGCAAAGAAAGATCTTACATACATCTTCCTGGAAAACAGTAATGGTTGTCAAAATATCTTTTGAAAAGCCAGTCAGAGCATTTTTAGATAATGAAACAAACTATTCCAATACTAGTGGAACATGATACGCATGAGGAAGAAGGCCTTTGTTTTGTATGAAAATAGAAATTTGAAAGAGTCCAGCAGAACCTTCTGCACTTTGAGAAAAGCTACGTTTTGACACAGCAGGCCGTAATACTTTTTCATGATTCAAATATTATATACAATCACAGCTGAGCTGCCTGTAGAATCTACCACATTTGACTTTAAAATACTGAAAATATTGCAGCCAGAACCAAGCATACAGCCTGTAGCTCTACTTACCCATAAAGAAAACTGAGTTTCTTGAGCCTAGACACATGGGGGATGTATTTCCCTCAAACAAGCCTCCAGCTGAGTTTAGGCATCTATGTCTTTCTATGGATGATGTTTACTCAAACAGGTATAAGGAATAAAATATATGCAAGGTGTCACTAATCCAAAAGTTGAGGTGCAAAGCCAAACCATATCATCCATCTGATGAAGCAAGAGACCAGTATAAAAACAATGGGAATACAATAATTTCCTATGTACAAATTATTTCCCTATTCATAATGCCCCTCTATCTGCATTGAAGTGAACATACTGCTCCATTCTTGCACAGCTTGAAGCAATACCTTTAAACTAAGCCTAGTACTCTTTTCTTCATTTTACCAGACTAGCTGCCTTCACCACACTTTTGTTAGCAGAGCTATTATATAGCAGAGGTTCTCATTGAGGCCATAGGCAGAGAAATTGATTATCATACTGTAACAACATCTAACTTGTGATTTTTCTGCATTTCTTTCATTCCTAGAATATTCAACTGCAATTCTATGTCTTTGATACACTGAATATCAACACCAAGGAAAGACCTTTAAAGATAAAAAACAATGTACACCTGGAAAGAAGCAGTTTATGTTTCATCTAGGCCCACAAGGAGACAACATAATTTGAAGCTTTCTGATTAATCAGATAAACTACCCTTTTACTATCCATCTCAACTTGAAAGGCTATTATGGAAGAAATTTTTCCTCAGTGTACAGTCTTCCACAGCTACAGCATTTAGCTATGTACTAGTGCAGAATAGCCATTGCTTCATGGAAGATTTTTTCTCCATCCATCTCAATGGTAGTCATCGGAGGTTAAATCAGTATAGTTAGCCAATTATGTTTTGTTCCCGATGGACACACTTCACCTCACGGCTAGCTGCTTTTCTTTTCTGACAGGTTTCAGTCAATTCATTTTCATAGACTTCTGGCTTAGTAGCTCAGCATAAAACTATGCCATTGAAGATGCTGTTGGAGGTCCTACAGATAAATTCCCTTCACCTCCAAGGAGCAGACCTCAACTTTGAAAATAAGACTTTTTTCTATGCACAAAATTATAAAATGTACAGGGATTTGGGTTTTTTGATGCATGTCAACACATGCAGACAATAAACACTACAATACACTGGCACTATTCAACCCAAAGTCAAGTACTTGGCAAAAATTCTTATTAAAAAAAACGTTAGAAACCTGACTAGCCCCACATTAACATTTCTTTTATTTATATCCACAATCACCAGGAGGCAAATCTATCATGCTTTAATTTATTTTTATTGTTATTTATATTATGAGCTGGGTGAAACCTTGTTATGAGTTACGTTAAAATGTCATCCACAGGCCCTATACAATGTGCAGCAGTGGGTGACACTGGCTCAAACATATCAATTATTATTAGACCAGACACGCTAAAAATACTAGGGAATCCAAAACTGAACCATCTACCTGGTCTCAAAGGGTATCCGTAACTGGGCAAAGGCTCCCGTCCAAAAACTTGGAAAATTGGGTTTGAAGATTGGACCTCTGGCATTAAAGCAAGAAGTCTGGATGGCTGAAGTACTGGGTGTGTTCATAATTGGACGAGGTTTCATTATGGCTAACAATTATGTAGTCAATGCCCGGCAAGACGCCCTACAAATTCCCTTTAAAGATATGGCCCAGGTGAGAAAAATGGTTTGTAGGAATTGGTTTGTAGTGAGTGAGTGGTTCTTCCCCCAGCAGCAGAAGCCATTATAATAGCTATATGTTATGTTAGCTTTCTAGCCAGGGAAAGATGGGGAGTGGGTGAAACCTGTTTTGAGACCTATAGCGTTAGGGGACTCTTAGCTGCTAAAGCTCTTGTGGATCAGAAACAAGAACTGACCCTTGTTCATTTGCTGCTTCTCAGAATCATTCAGCAAACAGTTAAAAAGGGAAACCATTTTGGTGGTCAGCAACATGTGATTTAGCATCTTCAGAGTTGAAAAAGGTTCTTGGGATTGTGCCTGGTTTTGACCTTTCCATGTTTCAAAACACCATTCCTACTGGATACAGATGTGAATGCTTACAGTGTGGGATACAGAATTTCAGCTTGGCTTCCTCCTCATCCTCACATCTGAAAACGTATCTGGAAGCGGAGGCTAGAGAAACTGTTAGAGGTGAATCCCCCATTGAAACAGAATGGGCAGGGTATGACTCAGCCAATGAATCCCACAGAATCAACAGGCATTTCCAGGGCTGATTAAAAGGTTAAAATCCTCCCTGGTCATAGAAAGGAAATCCATGGAGAGAAAAGGCCCAAAGTGATTTGGGTGGGAATAAAGTTATTTTATGTTCATGTTGTTCACAGGTGTGTTGGAAATATTCCTTGAGTTGGAGACGTCGAAAATAGGATTCTAGGTCACCACAGAACAGTATCATGTTTGTGCGGGTGGAGGGGCAGAAGGAGAGGCCCCGAGATAGGTGCTGTGGTTATCATGAATAGGTCGGAATATGAACAAGAGGCTGCTCGGCAGCTCTCCAACACCACTTTCTACAAGCCATTTCCCTCTGATCCCACTGAGGGTTACCAAAAGAAACTACAGCATTCGCTCAAGAAACTCCCTGAAAAAGCACAAGAACAAATCCACACAGACACACCCCTGGAACCCCGACCTGGGGTATTCTGCTACCCAAGATCCATAAACCTGGAAATCCTGGACGCCCCATCATCTCAGGCATTGGCACCCTGACAGGAGGATTGTCTGGCTATGTAGACTCCCTCCTCAGGCCCTACGCTACCAGCACTCCCAGCTATCTTCGAGACACCACTGACTTCCTGAGGAAACTACAATCCATTGGTGATCTTCCTGAAAACAACATCCTGGCCACTATGGATGTAGAAGCCCTCTACACCAACATTCCACACAAAGATGGACTACAAGCCATCAGGAACAGTATCCCCGATAATGTCACGGCAAACCTGGTGGCTGAACTTTGTGACTTTGTCCTCACCCATAACTATTTCACATTTGGGGAGAATGTATACCTTCAAATCAGGGGCACTGCTATGGGTACCCGCATGGCCCCACAGTATGCCAACATTTTTATGGCTGACTTAGAACAACGCTTCCTCAGCTCTCGTCCCCTAATGCCCCTACTCTACTTGCGCTATATTAATGACATCATCATCATCTGGACCAATGGAAAAGAAGCCCTTGAGGAATTCCACCATGATTTCAATAATTTCCATCCCACCATCAACCTCAGCCTGGATCAGTCCACACAAGAGATCCACTTCCTGGACACTACGGTGCTAATAAGCGATGGTCACATAAACACCGCCCTATACCGGAAACCTACTGACCGCTATTCCTATCTACATGCCTCCAGCTTTCACCCAGTCCATACCACATGATCCATTGTCTACAGCCAAGCTCTACGATACAACCGCATTTGCTCCAACCCCTCTGACAGAGACAAACACCTACAAGATCTCTATCACGCATTCTTACAACTACAATACCCACCTGCTGAAGGGAAGAAACAGATTGACAGAGCCAGAAGAGTACCCAGAAGTCATCTACTACAGGACAGGCCTAACAAAGAAAATAACAGAACGCCACTAGCCATCACCTTCAGCCGCCAACTAAAACCTCTCCATCATCAAGGATCTACAACCTATCCTGAGGACGACCCATCACTCTCACAAACCTTGGGAGACAGGCCAGTCCTTGCTTACAGACAGCCCCCCAACCTAAAGCAAATACTCACTAGCAACCACTCACCACACAACAGAACCACTAACCCAGGAACCTATCCTTGCAACAAAGCCCGTTGCCAACTGTGTCCACATATCTATTCAGGGGACACCATCATAGGGCCTAATCACATTAGTCACACTATCAGAGGCTCGTTCACCTGCACATCTACCAATGTGATATATGCCATCATGTGCCAGCAATGCCCCTCTGCCATGTACATTGGTCAAACTGGACAGTCTCTACGTAAAAGAATAAATGGACACAAATCAGATGTCAAGAATTATAACATTCATAAACCAGTCGGAGAACACTTCAATCTCTCTGGTCACTCGATCTCTGACCTAAAAGTCGCAATATTACAACAAAGAGACTTCAAAAAACAGACTCCAACGAGAGATGGCTGAATTGGAATTAATTTGCAAACTGGATCCAATTAACTTAGGCTTGAATAGAGTCATTCACACATGAGTCATTACACAAAGTAAAACTATTTCCCCATGTTTATTCTCTCCCCCCCCCCACACACACACCCTGTTTCTCAGAGGTTCTTGTTAACTGCTGGAAATGGCCCACCTTGATTATCACTACAAAAGGTTCCCACCCCCACCCCGCTCGTAATAGCTCATCTTAAGTGATCACTCTCCTTACAGTGTGTATGATAACACCCATTTTTTCATGTTCTGTGTGTATATAAATCTCCTCACTGTATTTTCCACTGAATGCATCCGATCAAGTGAGCTGTAGCTCACGAAACTTATGCTCAAATAGATTGGTTAGTCTCTAAGGTGCCACAAGTACTTCTTTTCTTTTATTCTGACAAAAGACACTGTATATACATAAATAGTTATGTTTATATAATTTGTAATCCATTAAATTACTTCTTTTCAGTTTGGGACAGGTATTGTGTTTTCCAATTTTAGGCCTCATTGGGATGATGAGCAAAGCTGGGTGATACCTCATTATGGGCTGAGTTAAAACATCTTTCAAACTGATTTGAACAGAACATGCCCTTCATTTAAGGCAGTTAAGGGGCCTCACCTAAAACAAAGCCTAATAGAATCTGCCCAGAAACTAGTACCATGTAGGCAGGGGGGGATATTGTGACCAGGGATTTGTGAGGGTGTGTGAGAGAACACACAAAGGGAGAGGCAAAAAGCAACAAAGCCAAGCAGAAGCTGATGAACACAGTGTGACCCTGGAAAAAGCTAGGGAGAGAACTTTTGGGTCTATCAGCTAAAGAGGCTTGGGGCTGCAAGCTAAGAAACTGCTCCTCTTGGTTTTGGTTCGTCCTTAGTCGAGAGAAGCAGGATTTTGTACAAACCTTGTAAATAAACAAGACTGCATCAAAGGAAGACCTGTCCACCAAGTTCTCCTCCTAACTGGAACATCCCCAGAGCCCTGAACTTTGACTAGCTGCTCAGGTCAAAAAGGGGCAATACTATAATATATGAGTCACTGTGGGTACAAATTACGGCCCTAATATAGCAAAGGGATTCACCTATACAGAGTCCCTATGTCTACATCTGAGAGCTCACAGCGGCGCAAATGTACTGATGCAGCTGCACCACGTAATTAATTTGTACCAGGGCTGAGCCCCAGCACTGGTAGGCTTGGCAGTTTATAGCCCCAGCACCTTTGGGGTTAACATGTCAGTTATGAAAGTAAAAAAATAGTTTGAGTCCTGGGCACCTGTTTCATTACAAATGAAGCCCTGGTGGTGCTACCATAAGATCTCGTGTGTAGCTGCTCTATGCTGAGGGGAAAGAGCTCCCCACTCAACATAATTAATCGACCCCCAATAAGCAGCGGTAGCTCTCCCACCAACATAACACTGTGCATACTAACGCTTATGCCAGTGTAATTTATGTTGCTCAGGGGGTGGAATATTCACCTCCCTCTGCAACATAAGTGGTAGTGTAGCCATTGCCTCAAATACTTCAATAAATTCTTCTGAAGCAGATTGCTGTAGATTGGGCTTAAGAAAATTCACTTCAGATTATTTTGCTTCCTCCATATATAATTTTTTTCCTGTTTCCCAGCCTCAGAACAAACTTGATTTTTGATAAATCTTTTAAAAGGGATTCTACTCATCTTAAAATTAATCTTTGCTAGACTTCAGGGTAATAGATTTAGAAAAAGCCCCACAACAACAAACAATCAAGCAAGCAAACAAAAAACACCAAAATCCCTTCTCCTCCCAAATTTGAGAGGAGCTAAATGGGGAAAAAATAGTTGCTAGACTCTTAAAAATAATAAATATGCACGTGCTATATAATGAAAGAAAAAATGAAATAGTTTACTATTGGAAATTATCACTAAGAAAAAAATTTTTTTACATCAGCCTATTGGTATAAGTATACATAAAGCACTTTTAAAAACTGATTGTTTATAGTCTCAAATTCACCAATAATGTGCATATTCCTGTGTGTCTTCTTCTGGTTTTCCTAATAATCCAACCAATTAGATATTTGTTACATAGCAATGTTTTAGAATATTGAATGCATAAGCCCTATTTTTGGCATAAGGCAGTTTATTCCTGAAGCTGCAATCACCATTAGATTCTGATGTTCATCTATTTATTGAACTACCCACAGGGAGTTTTATGAGAATACTATCATGTCAAGGTCACAGGATTAAGTGAGCAGTGATGACAGTAAACAAACCCTTTCTGTATATTCTAAAAGGTTTTACGGAGTTACTTAAAATGCCATAAACATAAATAGTCTTCTATCTCTACAATGCATCCATGACACATGACTTCAAAATACAGCACTCCCGGGCAATGGAGCTTTACAACCTACCAACAGCCTTTATTATTGACAAAAGATATCAATATACTCAAGATCACAAATATCAAGAGATGGTTGCAGTCTAAGTTATCCTTAAACATTTTGTGAGCGCACGCGCATGTGTGTAAACAACATTTGTTTATATTATAAGCCACTTTGAGAACAGATAATACTACAACAGACAAGAGAGCGAGCTTGTACAGTTTACATTAAATTCACATAGAAAAACAGCTGCTCTAATTAAATCTGTACATGGACACAAATCTATACATACCACTTAAAATAAATAATAATACTTTGCATGCTTCAGCATCTTCCAAACAAATATCTTTAAGTGTTATATTGATGGGAAGGATTTAATCTCAGTACCCCTCAGAAGTAAAACAGACAGCAGTATACCTGTTTTATCAAAGAGGAAACTGGCACAAACAAGTAAAATGACCTCCTTAAAGTCATATGAAATCTGAGGCAGAGATGGGAATCTTCTGAATCTCAGTGCTAGGTTTAACCTCTAGACCATTCTACCTTCCTAAATAAAAATAATCAAAATGAACCTGGCTAAGCTTACCCTTTTCATTCTATTCCCATTTATAAAAATGAAAAGCATAACAAGTGATCTCAAATTATTTAGGGAGAACACAATTAGACAAATAATAAATTATAAAAATGTTTAAAACGAAAAAAGTACAAAGAGTAAGAAAAAAAATGCCTTTGAGCAGCCCAGAAAGATATCCTCATCAGTCTAATAATGTGGTGTTTCCAATTATTCCAACACAAATGCCTGAGAAGTCTGCCAAAGAGCCAGATGTTACTGTTTGAAAAATATTTTCTGTAGCTTTGCATTTGGATACTGTAATCAGCATCTAAATAAAGAAAGAATGATAGAACGTGACAGTGCTACCACAACCCTAGGCACCTCTTACAAATGTGAAATTTCCTAAGCTTTATATATTTTCATGTGCTAAACAATGAGGACGATGTAGCGTTCAGATAAATCCATTTAAAACCACAGAATAAATGCAAGCATTTACATTTCTGCAGAAGTTGCCACCTTAGAATTTTAAGACCTTCTTTTTGAGATTTTCCCCAATTTATGCTTCTTGTTTTTCACATTCCTTCCCTCAGCTACTGAACAGGATATGGAGAATATGGGAGACTTGTCTGTATCATACAAAGTGCTTACCAGGGTGGCAACTGATAAGGCAAAAGAGACAATGAAAAAATAGAGAAATGGTCCGGTATCACCTACATATGTGAAGTTAATTTTTTAAATCCTGTCAGACAGACATCTTACCTTCTTCAATACCTTGGTCTGTTAAACAATCCTACCCTGGGTTAAAGCCTTAGATTGCCCCAAAGGGATGCACTAGGTATGTTGCTTGCCTACCGAAGGAAAACTGCATTATTTTCCAGGCCTCCTGATTGGATTCCACCAGTTCTGTTATGGGGGGAAAGGGAGAAAGAAGAGGGCACCTGTGAGAAAAATGGTTGCAAGATACTTAACTCCTGGTTTGAATGCCAGCAAATCACACCAAGTCCCAGAGTGGAGAGAAATTAGGAGGCAGTAATGGAAAGGGGAAGGTGGCTTTGATAAGTCCTAGTAATGACAGAAGAGCTTCGCTGATATGATGGAAGCTGGACTGCCGCACATGCTTCTCCCTGTTGCTGGACTGAAGGAGGAGCAGAGTTCTTGCTTAACTTGTTAAGCACGAACCTTGGCCTTTCTGTTGGCAGAGAGTTGTTTGTCACTCTGAAATACTGTATGAGGACTTAGTTTTTCCTTACATCTCAGAAACTTTTCCTGACTTGGAGTTGTCAAAGACTAATATTTCTTTTCTTCATTTACCACCTTCCACATGTTCAGATGGGAAAAGAACTGCCTTGTAGCTAGCTATCTTGCCACAGAGTAAATCTTGGGATTCTCAAATTACTGCTACCATGAAAAATATTGGTAGTCAGTTGTATAAAGTCAATTATAGAAAGTTTTAGATTTTTGTTGTTGTTTTAGGTAAAGGCAGAGATCGGTAGATCTACTGTTTTCACAGCTTGGAAGGAGAGAATATTGGTAAGGCTTATCTCTTTGTGCCAGTCTTGGAATAAAAGGACTGATCTGCTTTCAAATACTAGGCAGTGAGAGGAAATGCATTAAAGATTGTGTGGTGTGAAGAAGATACTGTAAAGGAATAAATAGAAATGAAAGAAAATAACCTGAGTGGAAGAATGGAGCAGCTGTAAGCGCCATCAAAACTGAAACTCTGTAGATGGGGAAGACAACGAAGAGATTTAGACAGCACTTCACTCTATCTGCAAGCAATGGATGACAGTGAAAAGGAAGACAATCAGAAGGTAACCACCTTATTTTGGCCAAGCCCTTGGTCTCATCAAGAGGGTACACCCTTTGGAGAGGCAGGAAACCAAAACAATTGAAGAAAAGTTTGAGGACATCTTTCAGGGGACAGAGAAGCTCTCAAGAGAGAGCAGAATGTAGATCAAAGAGCCCAACTATTCCACAGCACATGCCCGTAGGAAAGTTTCCCTCACTCTAAGGCAGAGGCTAAAACAGGAGCCGGATAGGCTCATTGCTCTGGGAATCATACAGCAAGCTGAAGAAGCAACAGAGTGGGCACACTCATTGGTCATTGTATAAAAAGAGACTAAAACCTTCACTTATGTATAGACCCCAAAGAAATAAATGTGTAAAAATGGAATGTTTTCCACTAGCTACAAGGGAAGAAATTTGGATCGATATGCCTGATGCCAAATAACCTTCTACACTGAATACATCAGCAGGTGCTCTTAGAAAAACAGTGCACACGTGTGCACATTCAGCACCCCCTTTGGGAGACACTGTTTTTGCAGGCTTGTATTTGGCACCCAAAGGGTTTCACTGGAAAATAAAAAAAGATTTTTGATGATAGACGGGTTTGTATAGATGATGTTTTGATCTGGGAGAAAAACGTAGAAGAGCATAACCAAAGATTCTGGGTATCTTTGGAAAGAACCAGAACTCCTAGACTAAAGTGAAACAAACAAAAATATGAATTATGTGTAATGGAAACAACATACCTGGGAGAGAAGTTAATACAGCAAGGTGTACAGGTACTTCACAATAAGGTTGAGGCGGTCATCAACATGCCTGCCCCAACAGACAAGGAAGGGATACAAAGATGGAATGAAGAACTATGTATGGAAATTTGTGCTTGATCTAGTTGCTTAACCAGCAACCTAATGGACTTGGGATGCTAAACTTAATAAATATTTTGAGAAATTGAAGGAGTTAAACAGGCCGCCGTCCTGAGGTACTACGGTGGAAAATGCAAAACTAAGTTGTTCACAGTTGCCTGGCACAGTCCTCTTACAGCTTTATGGTTAAAACTGCAGAACAGAGGCTTATGAGTCATGGGTACTAACCAAAAAAATGTAGTCTCAGTAACTCAAAGAGAGGAGGCAGCTTTGGCCTTACTCCATGAGCGTAAAAGGTTTCATGTCTTTGTTTATGGAAGACAAGTGTTAGCTGAAATTGACCATAAACCACTTATATCATTGCCAAATGGGACTGGCAACCATCCCCCTGAGAATACAGAGATTATTTTTTCAATTACAAATATATGATTTGCAAATCTAATACAAACCTGAGAGATATTTGGTGGCTGCAGATACCCTCTAGAGCATTTGACAAAGGTAGAGTGGAACAAAGTCCAGTGCTAGTCACTGTATATGTCAATTTGATTTAGAAAGACCTATCCAGTCTCAGATGAAATGTGAACTGTGATTGCCAGAGCAACAGTTCAGGATGAAAATCTACAGAAAATGATTAAGGATATTAGCACAGAGTGGCCAGCACAGCACGTTCCCAGCCTCTATCACCAATTCAGAGGAGTATTCTCAATACTAGATGGGATTTTGTTTAAAAGCACCAGGATTACAATCCCTAAGGCATTACGGAAAAATATGTTGAAAAAGATTGAGAAATGTCTTACTTGATAATTTCCTCTCTGTTAGCAGCTTCTCTAGGAATTAATTACCCATGGACTAATGTGCCCCACCTGTATTTGGAGGCTGTCTAATGTTGTACCTGGAGGCTCCATGATTTAAGCTCCAGCCACCAGAACAGTTCTAACACAGCAGCAGAAACACTCCAGCAACAAATTATCACCATTAAGACACTTTGATATGATGTATTATATTAACCTTAAGAAAATATATGTCTTCATCTTCCTTTATAGCAAATTTTCAATTTGTATTTTTTGTTATTTGCTAAACTACCAAGGTGGGTTTAAATCAGAGAGAAGTTGCTAACAAAGAAATCATCAGGTAAGAAATTTCTCTTTCTATTGCACAGCTTCTCTCCTCATTTGTTACTCGTGGGAAGTAGCCAGCAATAAATCCCAAAAGTAGGGAGGGAAAGGATAAACAAAGTTTAATTATTATAGTGGAATAATTGGCAGGTATGGAAGTTCCCCCATATAAAGCAAGAGCTAAAACCAAGGAATTACGTGGGCACCAACCCAGGAGCATCTTCCTCCCAAAGGATGTCCTTGCAGAGGAATGGTAACTTACTTCATAAATCTTCCTCAGATGAGGCTCATACACTTTTCCCCTCAGTGCCTCAGGTACTTCTGTGAATTGTTTCCAAGATGCCTAGCATGCCAGCTGATGCAGAATTTTAATATCTTTCTTGCAGCAGCTTTGAAGCCCTATGGCCTTGGCATTTTGGATACAAGATGAACAAAGTACTATTGGCATATATATTCCACATGCTTGAGATAGATCTTTAGAACTCTAGGCATGCCCTTTTATACCACAACTTTCCAAGGGTTAGAACAAAATGATGGGAGAACTATCTCCCTGCCATGGTAGAAAAGAGAACCTACCTTAAACAGAAAGGTTTCTGGAGTTATAAGAATAACCTTTTTCTCATGACAAAAGCAGTGTGAGTCTTGTAAGGATATGGTAACTAATTCCAAAACTTGTCCTTTGGAGGTGATTAGAAAGTCCTGGCTTGTCTAATTTGTCCATGCAATTAAACTTAGCACCGGATACTCAAATTGGAGGATCCAATGTGCTGGGCTAGAAAATGCTGTCTTGGCTGGTACCCACATTTCTATGGTGCTGAATTGTAGGACATCAACCAATCCTCCTGGAGAAACTCTAGTGTAGCTAAGATCACCAGAACTTTGGGATTATTATAATATTTGTATCACAACCATAACTAAAAGTCAGGACCCCACTGTGCTGAACACTGCACAAACAAAGAGGCAGTCTCTGCCTCATACAGCTTTCTATTTCCCCTCACACCAGAACTATAAATGTGACCAAACCAATGAATGAAACCTCCTGGTTCAGTGAGGGTTAATGAAGAATCCATGCTGAACTATACTTCCTCGTCTGTTACCCCAGCTGTTAACTGTAGATGTTCCCAGTCTGGATGAAGGAGTCCCTGATTCAGGAGGTTTGGTGTTTTCTGCAGGTACAGTGTTGGCTATGTAACAAGTCTAATGTGCCTTCTGGACCAGTGGAGGACCACAAGAGAACTTGAGCTATCACTCTTCCTCTTTTCTGTATCTTTTATGTGAACTGTCTTGAAAGGCACAGATTGTTCTCTACCCAGGACATTATTTCCATTGCCATGGAGAAGCTTTGACCCTCTAGTTACGCCCTGGTTTCAGAAAGGATATAAGCACTCATGCCTCAATCATAAGCCAACCCCTAATGGGACGTAGGAGGAGAGTGCCTCTGTGAGTACCATAATTGTCCACTACATGGTTTCTTGCACCTTACACTGATGCAGCTGGTACTGGTCATGATCATAAGACAGGATTCTGGACTTGATGGACCCCTGCTCCAACCCCATATGGCCATGTTTCTGTCTTCTTTTTTAAAGAGGCATTGAAATGATTTTGTATGATGAGATTTTGGAAATTTGTCTTCCAAGTTTGCTTGCTTCTATAGTGAGTATGCAAGGGTCTAGAGTGAAAGTTGGGTTGACTTTCAGCATGTTGTTGGAACTACCTGCCCACAAAGGGGCATTGGATGTTATTGAAGAATGACACCTAGCTTTCCATTGTATCAACCAAAATGTGTGACATTTCTTTGTTTTATATTAAAATTATTATTTATGACATTTCTTTGTTTTATATTAAATTTTTAAGTTTAACATTTGGTTTAATCAGATATCCTTATCTGGAACTTATGACACCTTCAAAGGAGGCATCGACAGGAAACCATGTACCTAATAGTACTTGAAGAGGAAAATATTTTATTAATATTGAGTTCCTTACAAGCCACCGACTGATATCCTGTCCTTGAAAAGACTTGTAGGTGGTGGTGGACTTTTGTCTGTGCGTGTGCAATTCATGGCTGTTTACAAGGGGGAAGTACTCCACTATTCATCCTGGCACAGGGACCACAGAACAGAAGAGAGTTACTGCAACACATACCTTGACCATGGAAATAGCTTGCTAGATGTCCCCAGGAGCCTGAAAGGCTGCCTACCTGCTCTTTGAGGCTGTCTAGGACTCAATTAAGTACTGGTTTTATTCAACATCTTTATTTATGATCTGGATGATGGGATGGATTGCACCCTCAGCAAGTTTGCAGATGACACTAAACTGGGAGGAGTGGTAGATATGCTGGAGGGTAGTGATAAGGTCCAGAGGGACCTAGACAAATTGGAGGATTGGGCCAAAAGAAATCTGATGAGGTTCAACAAGGACAAGTGCTGAGGGAACTGGGGTTATTCAGTCTGCAGAAGAGAAGAGTGAGGGGGGATTTGATAGCAGCCTTCAACTGCTTGAAGGGGGGTTCCAAACAGGCTGGAGTTAGGCTGTTCTTTGTGGTGGCAGATGACCGAACAAGAAGCAGTAGTCTCAAGTTTCAGTGAGGGAGGTCTAGGTTGGATATCAGGAAACACTATTTCACTAGGAGGGTGCTGAAGCACTGGAATGGGTTACCTAGGGAGGTGGTGGAATCTCCATCCTTGGAGGTTTTAAAGGCCCGGCTTGACAAAGCCCTGGCTGGGATGATTTAGTTGCTGTTGGTCCTGCTTTGAGCAGGGGATTGGACTAGATGGCCTCCTGAGGTCTCTTCCAACCCTAATATTCTATGAAGGAGCAACCCAGTACCTCTCAGGGCTTTACTCCAGAAATCAGGATGATTTTGAACATGGAAATGGATTTTTCACTTTGTCCTGTAATCCCATAAAGGTGCAGCTTCATGGGGAGTGAAATCCTCCTGTGCCTCTCTCCTGATCACAGACAGCCTGAAGTGCTCCTATGGCTTTAATGTGGAGCCAGCCTGTGGAGTGGGGGATGGGTGGAGAGAGAGACTTAATTCTGACTTTCAGAATCTGAGCCCCTTTCCCTGGCAGAGCAAGATTTTATGGCTGATGATCAGAAAACACAATTCTCATTCAGCTGCTGTCTGAAATCTGAGTCCCCTTCCCTGGCAGAGAGGGGTCCTTGGGCTGAAAGCCAGCCAGCCACAATTTTCAGTAGACTGCAGCCTGAGGCCAGGTTGTGGAGGAGGAGCAGGCTTCTCTGCATGCACAGAGACACTGCAGAGTTGGGAGAAAGGTGGTAAGCATGATACTGACTTCTGCAAGAGAAACTGTGTGTAGGAGAAAAGCCCCAACAAACACTCCTTCGGGGGGAGCGGACAAAGGAGAAGAGGTTTAACCCCTGATTTTCACTCCACTTGTTCATTAATAATATTAATTGGTGCTTTGCGAAGGACACTCTTGCTTTGCCTTTTTGGGAGTCTCTAGGATTTGCAGTTTATCCCTGCGTATCGTGAGAGTTCCCTGATTCATAATGAAAGGAAGGGAGCTGTGTAGGAACCCTACTTCTCAGTGAAGGGAGCAGAGTACCCACTTCAGTATTCTGGTGTGGGGGAGGAGAGTGAAACCTTTCAGGGTTTTTCCCCATCCAGCCCAGGTCTGGTACAGGGCATACCATTTGAGCTGGCTGGATAGCTTCCTCCTCATCCTTACACTCTCCTCAAAAACTCAGAAGCTCCTGATTGGGTGTTTTGCTGATGGACTCTTGGCTCCTTGGGGCAGGAGGAGACCCAACATGTCAGTCTGACTCTGAGCCCTGGGCTCTAGCAATGCGAGGGTTGGCTGGCTGGCAGGCAAAGGCCTGGCATAATTCACCCTCTGTAGAGCCTGTAAATGCTACTTCACATAGGGATCACACTTTGATTTAACCCAGGTGTCTGCAGGACAGCTCTAATATGCCTTAGGGGGGCAGAGTCTTCCTGCAGGGAAGATCATGAGAGTGGAAGATCCAGGTAGTTGAAAGCACTAACCTGCTATTTACCCAATCTAGGGGAAGGGGGTGATGAAGGAGGAGGAGAATTATATGACATAACTACACAAAAATGAATAAAAATAAAGGTTTTAAAACAAAATGTGTGAGAGAAACCAAACTGCCAACTTGTTCCACTGCCCGAGGCAGAAAATCTGGTGGCCTGAGCTGACGGGCAAAACGTAGTTCCAGAGCCTCCAGCAACAACACTGGATCCCCTCCAAATTCCACAGGTGGGGGGCATCAGACCATGAGTAATGAATGAGTAGAGAGGCTGTGCAACAGAAACATGAAGGTCATTTAGGGACTGCAAAATCTAAGCGAAGGGCTGGATATGTTTTATGCTGGCTTTAAATGAACAGCGACATGGAGGAAGCTATTACGGCTTGTCACATATGACAAAAATATAGCCCGAGTCAAAGAGCCCTTATTAGTGGCATATGAAAAAAAACCTATGTACTCACTTCCCTGTCGCAGCCTTGCTAAAAAACAATACAACTAAACTAAAAGTGATTGTGCATGGCAAATTTATTTCTGCCAGACACGGTATACCAGACGTATTGATGTCTGACGATGGGCTGCAGTCTGGTGGGCATGAGTTCAAGCAGTTTGCGGTGATGTTTGAGTTTAGACTTGTAACTGCTAGTCCCAATTATCTCCAATCCAATGGGTTGGTGGAAAACGGTGTTAAAATAATAACTACTGAAAAAGACTGAAGAGTCACTCTGATCTGTATTTAGCCCTGTTAAATTACAGTGCAGCGTCTGGTTTGAAACATGGTTTCTTAACTGCAGACATTTTGTTTAACAGAAAACTAAGAACTAGAATGCCTGTAATGGTAGATGCTGATGTTAGCAGAACTGGGGATTTGCAGAAGTATAAAGAGATAGACACAGGTAAAATAAAAATGCAGTAAGATCCCAGGATCTGCTCTCAGTTCATGAACATGATGCAGTGTGCATCTATGATGGAAATCAACGATTGTAAATAGTGGTATCCCATGAAGTTTCCCCAGTCTTATGAGGCTTTCACCCCAGATGAACATATATCATGCAGGAACAGGTGATCCTTTTGGAAGTTCAAGAAAGTGAGTGCAATAAGGGACACTGAGTTTGCTGTGCTGCCTGAGAAAGCCTCAGTTAGGCAACAACCACAAGAGGTTAAGACAACCAAGACCCAGGACATAACACTGCCTGAAGAAATTGATTCACCACTTCCTGATAACAGCAGTATTGATATTCAAGGGAGAACCACAAGTCCAAGTGACAGTACAAGGCAGCTCTGAGAATAATTGAACATTGTTAGCAAGTTGATTATAAATACTTGGAATTTTGTGTTATATCAATTTTGTTAAGTGTTGTAACCCACACACCTCCTGGGTGTGGTGCTCTGTCTCCCCTCTAGTGGCACCGAGACTACTTAGAGATTAATGAGTCGGCTACAGCCCTAGCTAAGAGCCATGTGGCTTTTAGTTCATGCATTGAGCTTCAGAGGTCCCAGGTTCAATCCCACCCGCTGACTGGGGTCTGTCGGTGTTACATTGTTATTAGTAAGTTTTGGGCTGGAAAGGATGATGTGGTATTGGAAACTGTATCTTTAAATTGCTTAGTTTCCCAGACTGGAAGTCTGGAGAAGGGTTGCTGCTGAAGCCTTCAATGCAGAGGCAGCTGGGAAACTGAAAGAAAGCCATCTTTATTCAGTGACGAACACCTGGGGTCTAGAGCACAACTCTACACCACTGACAATAGCAGAGGCTGTCTAGAAGAACAGTACTCATGGTGTTGAATATCTCCAGTCCAAAAGATGAATGATCTTTGTGCAAATAATGCAGGATAGAGCAATACTTTTGTCAGATGAATTAAAACCTACCCATTGAGTTGTCTGTTAGTTAAGGGGCAGGTGGTAAAAGTTCTGTGTGTAAACAGCAGCCAGTACCAATGTGACAACCTATAGATTAAGCCTGCAAAGACGAATATCTTGAGCAATACGCAACCTGAAGACTGTGAACTTAAAGGTCCTCATCAAATCTAGGCCTGAGATATCCATATTCAGCATCAGCAGAAGACTTTGGCCTAATGCAGAAAAATGACATATCCCTCAAAACAGGGAGTTCACTAACGGTTTACAGAGGGATCTTTTAAAACAAAAGAATTCCTAAGGAATAAAAATATCTGATGTTCCAGAGATGGGTTACATGTACTACAGCACCAAATGAAGCAGGCATATCGAAAGGAGACATGGAAAAGTATGATACTAGTAGACCAAATGTCCTGAGGCACAATCTGTTGACAACTAAAGTATTTAGCTGAAACAGGGAGACGTGTTAAAATGTCCCTGCAATTAGAGAAAGAAAACCCTAAAAAAATTAGATATTGTCTTTAGGTAAGTACCAAAAATTCAGAAGGTGTTCAGAATGAAGGAATTAGAATTCTGGAAGGAAGCTAGAAATAAACAAAGAAATACTGGAACTGCAGTGTCTGATGCCCACGGGATATAAGCTGACCTCATATTTTTATGACGAGAATGAGCCAATCCCATTAAGCTAGATGAAAGGTGAAAAGGAGAAAAAGTGTGTCTTTATGTTTTGCTATGATAGATTCCGTCCTGGAACTAAAAATTTGGATCTTTCCTCAAAAAGACCTCAAGTTCTTGGCTTGAGTCTCTAGGGTTAGGTCCAAGTTATGCCACCCAAAATGTCACTGGAGTAGTTGCTGAATTATCTGAAAAATCTGCAGCATCATATGTTCCATAAAAGCCAAGAGATTCAAGAGGGCTGGATGTGGCTCCAGAACCTTTTCTTCTGGTCTGCAGCTCCCTCTGCAATTAAGAAATGGATCAGGACCATATCTGGCTCCCTGCTCAAGTTAGAAGGGCTGGGAAGGAGCTGCAGCTCAAGTAGGTGGAGTTTAGGAGAGAGCTTGAGCAGGGATAGGCACAGGCACTTCAGTGTTCCTGTCTTTCCCCTTGGTAACAGCCACACAGGTGGTGACAGTTCCAGAATGCCCCAGAGCCTGAGTTTAAGGGAGGCTCCTTCACCGACAATCCCCTGCCTTCTCTCTGTGTTCCAGTCCCTTTTGCTGTGAGCAATCAATATCTGGCTCAGAGGAGGCATCTTTAAACAATCTTCCTCCTGCTTCTGTAGTTGCCAAGTCGCACAGGTTCAGAGAAGTGCTTTCCTCCCTCAGCCCTTCCCCTTTCAATGAACAAGCACTCAGAGGGGAATGCCCCAGCGGAAGAGGGAGGATGAGAGAAAAGTGGGGAACAGGGAGGTTGAGAAAGTGGGAGAGGATGCCAATGAGCAGAGAAAAGAAGGTGAGTGGGTGGGTGTGAGAAAGAGAATAGACTTGGGAGGATGAACAGCCCCAGTGCTGCATTAATGGACTGAAGAAGAGAGGTTCCACAAAATGTAGTAATTGTCTTTATTTGCTTTATTTAACTCTGGTCTCTAGAGAGGCACATTCTGCGTCCAGAGAGGACTGTAAAATTAGCGTCTTGTCAGGGAACGCTCTACTCCTATAGCTCCGAAGTGAAAAGGTAATGTGGCCCTCACTACAGAACAAGTTTGACAGTCCTGCCTTACAGCATTAATGATTAATATGTTTCTTGTATCCAAGATTACGAAAGCTGGTTGTAAACAGAAAAAAGCCTAAATCCAGTTTGTATATGTATTATTTAATAAAGTCTGTTAAATCTAGGTAGAGGTCAGCTTCAAGCAATTGATTTTAGAAGGATCCATCAAACCAAACTTTTTTTTTAAATGACTACTTTCTCATTATTGCAACCCCCCTGAGAACATCAAACAGTTACTTTCAAAACACCTGTGATGGATATTTAACATCAACATTTAGACTATAACTTGAACCTAGACTTCTTCACATGCTCTGGATCTGCCATGATGAACATACCTGAAAGTAAAGTCACCACACCTGAGGAAAAGCAGTAACCTTTTTTTTTTAAAGCAACAAATAGAAAGTGTAACAAAACACTGAATAGACTCTTCTTAAAAACGTCTACTATTTTGTGGCAGGGAAATTTAAAGGAAAAAAACCAAACAAATGCTATTTATTCATGACCCTGCTATATTTTCCCTTTGATACAATGGAGTTTGTCAATATACCAGTAAGGAAGGAAACAAAATCATTTTGTCTGTACTAAAACTGGAGTGAAAAACATCTATCTGTGAAGTGGAAAAAGATAAAACTGATAGTTAAATATTACTTACAGCCTTTAAAAGGCTTTAAACAATATAATATAAATGATTTCCAAAATATATATTATTTCTCTCATATAGGTAAAGCAGAAAGGTATTGTTGAACAAATTAGTTCTCAGACCAGCAGTGCTAGTTTACATAATCCTTACCCATGCTTGTGGGAACTTATTCTCTCTCGTGGAGTAGTTAAGTAAATGCTTACTAATGTAAGTTGCCTACAGTAAGAAGCTATGCAAAAGGTAATCTGAACTGCAATTCACTTGTGATTTTATGGCTACTTTTAAGGCTAATCATTGTCTACTCTCTGTAGAGTACAATTAGCATAACTGAAATATTTTATGTGGCATATTATTGAGTTTATCCATACTTATTCTTGTTTTTCAGACCTTTTAAAGACAGATTATGTTAATATATTCAAAATTCATACTTTGTAAATACTATAAAAGTTCACTCAATCTTGAAGCATCAAACTTCAAAAGCAATTTGGCTAGCCTTTTCTTATCCTATTCTTTGGAAATCTTGTCTGCCCTTTCTGAATCCTAAGACAGTAGTCATTCATTGTTCACATTTTTCCTCATGCTGCTTCCAGTATTCAACCTCATTCTGTGTTCCATTACCAAAAAACCAGACAGCTAACAGTATGGCATCCCAAGAGGAAGCATATCAACCATTGGTAGTTGCTTTCTCCAAAGGCAGCATATGCAAGGGTACAAAAACTGGGAAGATGTAAGGTAAGAAGAATTTATTATATTGGATCCCAAACACAATACAACTTGTATCTATTCTACACCTGTGACACACACCATGAAACCAGATCTTACTTTTCATACCAAAAACATTTGTGCTAAAGACCTTTAAAATAGTCTTTGGACATGTATTATACATACTAAACATGAGGCTAGCTTGATTCTAGAGACTCCAAGCTTCCAGGAATCATACCCACTTCTTAAAAGCACTTCCTTACCCATCTAGATGCCAAACCTCTTGGATCTTACATAAGTTTTATTTTGTGGAACCAGTGGACAGGTTTCTTTCACATGCTCCTTCTTGGGACAATTGGCTACTCCCTATGTGTAGTGTCAGGGCCTCTTTCAAATACAAAAGATCTTCAGGAAATAAGTTTTTCATTCTGCATTGGGAACTAGGAAAAAGCTTTTGCCATTAGAAATGCTACCCTGACAACACAGGTCTAGAATCTCATGACCCATATTATGGTAGCTAAGGAACCCCTGAGTATTCCCTAGCAACTGTGTGTTAGGAATTACCTGGCATGCCAGTTAGCCTGTGGCAGCTAGGGATTATATTTGTGGAGTCCCTTGCTACCATGTAAAGGTTTATGGAGAGTTCTATGCCCCTGCAGTCACTACACTAGCACTGGCAGTGGAACATTTTCCCCGTATCTGCTGCCAGACTGGGAGATGTCCTAGTTCCCCAGTGACTATTATGGATTTGAGGGAGGGGCAGTGGCCCTTACCTGGTAAGGCTAAAACTGTAGATTAGGGGAGCAACCACGTCTCCCCCCAAAACCCAGGAGAGAAGCTATTTGGCCCCAGCGGGAAATGGTAGATCACCTATCACTTCCAAGAAGACAACTGGCTCATGGAGATGGTGGCCTACAGCTGTGCAAACAGCAGCTCAGATTTATATCATCATCAACTTGAGCTGGTTTTCACAGAACACAACAGAACTGAAACCCACCTCATTTTGAGCAGGAATTTTAAAGGAACACTTAAGATCGATGAGCCCAAAATTACACCTAACTTTTTTAAAAAAATATAAACTACTGTATGTTGTTCTCACTGAAATCTGCATTTTTAGTTAAATAGGAAGCACCTTCCCATTCACAGAAATATTAAGTCTAAATAGAAATGAAACATCTGTTTTTACACTTCTTACTTGCACTGGTTGTGTTGATTCCTCCATTACATACTTGAAAATAAATGATACACATGCAAACATAGTGACAATAGGGTGAGAACAATATACACAGTATTTATGAGATACCTTAATATTTATGGTCATATAATATTCATTATACATCTATTCTAATGAGGCTTAACTCTAATTCCCTAGAACATATATTAGAACCTCATTTACTGTATTGTCAATTAAAGTACAGTTTAGTACTATTATATTTTGTACTATTATATTTTGAACCAAATTTTCAAAATATGTCTGCAGAAGGGAGCACGTACTTTTCTCATGCCCAACTTGGGCATGAGATATGCTTGGGTACACATGTGCAAATATTTGACTTGTGCACGCAGAGTTTGGTTGCACACACTAGGTATTGACCTTGTTTGTCTGTGAGGATAAAGATTTACCAGTGTATTGTATCAAAGTATATACTGATTATTTATACAGAAATAGTTTAGTAGATAGGGCACTAATCAGGTGAGCTGGGTTCTATTCCTTGTTCTACCACTGACCTTCCGTGTGATCTTAAACAAGTCATTTTGCCTCTCTATGCCTCCTCCCACCCTTCATCTCTCTTTTCTATTTACATTGTAATGTCTTTGGGACTGGGACTGTCTCTCACAACCTGTTCATACAGCAACTAGCCCAAAAGGGGCCCCGATCCTGGTTGGGGCCTCTAGGCCCTGTTGGAATACAAATAATAGTGCTACATGATGATCAACAAGCATAAGTATCTACAAATTATCTAAAACAAATTTTAATAAAATATTGTGTTGATGGGCTATGGAGAGCATTGTATCTGCACATCATGTACTAGAAGAGGAATCTCCACACAGGAAGACTTTTGAGGAAAAACAAGAGAGATATAAAGAAGACAAAAGTTTTCTTGAAATGATTCCCACCATCAGCACATCCAATTTTCAATTGTACAGAAATGGCTGATTCATTTTAAATTTTGAAACAAATGTTTATAATTACAGATTTATGATTACAGCTTACCTGTGAGAGACTGCTCCCCAAGCACCATGTTTGTTTGTTAGGATATTCAGTATCTTCTGTTTCAGCTGATTGGCAGTAACATGATCGCGATGTTTAGCAGCACTTATAAGGTGGTCACACATCTTTTCCTCCTCTCTTCTATCAGCAGCATATTGAGCACACTGTGACTAAAAATTTAAAAAAAAATAGTGAATAGTAAATAGAATAATTTAGGAAGTGCCTACAAGTTGCTTAGGACTGATTTTCATATATCTGAATTCTCCTTTCTACCTACATCTTAGTCACCTTTGTTCTCACTAAACTCAGCATTTCTAAGTACCGTAAATAAGAAGCACCTTACCATTCACAGAAATATAAAGTCTAAATAGAAACACAACATCCATTTTTAAACTCCTTACTTGCACTGGCTGTGTTGATCCCTCCATTACATACTCCTAGGGAATATAAGAGCATTAATGCTAACTTAAGGTTTAGAAATTAAGTCATCAAAAGTGAGGAAATGCAGAATTACAATGAAAACACACTTAACTCTGCCTCTTTGTGCTTATGTCTTAAAATATGGCCTCTTTTTAGATTATAAATTATTTGCCAATTAATACCTTATACAATACTTTATACTCTGTAATTTCTTATTCAATATTGCACATAGAAACCTACAACACTGTACCTGACAGACTTAGCTTGACTTTTAAGTCTCACTAAGATCTACAAAACAAGATCTTAATAGTTCACAAGTTCAGTACTTTTATAATTATGGATCTTAAAGTAGATTTCCATTACCTTTGAAATTAAATGTCTATTTCCTTAATCTCCATATGTTAAAACACACCACAAGTTACATACAGGTAAAAACAGTTGGATAAAGTGAAACGGGATAAAAAAATCTATCAGAAATACTTGAAACTGAAAACAAAGCTAGAAATAATTATTTGATCATGTTGCTTTCAAAATCCATCTCTCAAGGAATTTCAATAATTATTGCCGTTTCCGTTACAGACTGATTGTGAAAAAGATTCCATTATCGAAACACTGTTAACTTTAGTTTCTATCTTCTAATACTTTTGTTCTCTTTGTAGCATATAGAATTATACATTTATCTACTTTATTCTCTAAAAGCGACTGAATTCAAATTCTCAATACTCCTCTAAGTAGGGATCTGTTTGAAAAGTCTGAATAGGGCAAATGTGTCTATGGCGATTAAAAAAAAAATATCACAGTTTTCTTACAGAGATATGTGGTAAAAAAACTACATTATTCTCAAATTATTTTGAATAAATTGTGTTGGTTATTTAATGTGTGTGTGTCCAATGATCATTTCTGAATAAAATCCCTCATTTTGAACTAGGTATTCTTAAGCTTATGCATTCCATAATAACTGATTGTTTCCCATTTTAAAACAAATTCAATGAAGATTTAATACTACCTAAACAAAGTACTATATAATATTGATTATACCAGCAGTTGCAATTAAGCTAACATTCTACTGGAGACATCTTATTGCATTTCATGAATTCAGGTGTGCATACTTCTATACATTAGTGTTTTTATTACAGAAAATGGCAGTACTTGGTAAGATTTTAACTATGTACTTCATCTACTGTATGTAAAACTATTAGTGCAAGACATCTATTTAAGACAGGAATTACATTACTTTTAAGGGGTTAATTCATTTTTTCAATTTATCTTCATGTACAGGGAAGCACCAATTAGTCCAATGATCTGCCTCAGTAATGAGGTTAATATTTCACCAGCTCATTGGACAGTAAAATTAAATTTTCATTTTTCTTCCTGAACAGTTACAGAGGCTAGCAAAATGAATGTTAACTGGAAGCAATCATTCTGGAAAAACTGGACTCTTTCAATAATAGCCGTAGTCATAAGACAAAATTCACTAGTGTTAACTTTACACACCCTTATGCTCACATCTACACACCCACATGCACCCACACTGTGTCACTATATAACTTTAGTCCAGTAGTTCTATCAGTAATGATATAATTGAAGTTTGAGAGGTAAAAGTGAGATAACTTGACTGGTAAAATACTCATTCACTTTTTTTCCTGCCGTGAACAATAATTGGCATACTCAAAATAATCAAATATTTACAAAATAAATACATTTAAATATTGTTTAATAAAATAAAACTGATTTATAATTTAAAATGCAGTAGATGGTAAAAAAACTTTCACACATCTTTTAAGTGGGATGCATGCTAATATGATATGATGCCTATGTAACATTATTACAACATCAATATGTAAAACTGTTTCAGACTTTAAGCACCATCTTACTTTAGTTATATCTAAGATTCATAGTGGTACATGATTACATTTAATTTTTTTTATTTTAATTACTTACAGATTTTATCTTGCCAATTTCAAACATATTTCTAAGGCTTTTCACAAGACAATAAGTATAATAAAAATGTTATAGAGAAATGTCTTGGTTTCCTTACTAGAAAATAAGATTGACTTAAGGCTGTTCCTTTAGGGAATTTAGTTAATATTCTAAATCTTATTTGCTAACAGAAGCTGGAAGTTAATTGAATTTTCTCATTTTGTCTAGAGTTCTGACAGATCTTATACCTCAACATATTCTTCAAAGAGCAGATAACTCAATCTTCTATTGTCATTTTAGGTTACTGTATGATGCCCTGATAAATATCAAATGTTATTTATTGTTGAGGCAATATGAAACTTCACTCTGACATACACTTAATTATAAATGTGATTTTATCTAAGCTCAAAATATCCAGTATATGTTTCATAATAAAGTTGTTGCAATCCCATCTGACAAGTGTGTGCTGTCTGGCCTGACAAAATGAAGTAAAGGTTATATGTATTCAAAATGACAACAAGATATCTCTGTGTCTTATATTTTTCTGCTATGTCAAGGAGCACAAGAACTAGTACATCAAAGCGTAGGTTTTAGCGAGCTGCTTCGATGAGATAAAAACCTCATCAAAATTGAGATTACTGGCTTCTATGTCTTGCCACAAGGTGCTTGTTGGCATTCCCTGACAGATGAATATGTTCATACAGCTATTTATTATCTTCAAGGCTACCAAATCAATCAAACCTAATTCTAATGCCATGCCACCCAAACATTAAAACATGCTTTTGTGAATTATTTTATATATGAGCATATAGACACACAAACATATACACATAGGCAAAAACAGGAATAATCAAAATTTTTATATTGAAATATCATAGATAAACTTTTTAATATCAAAACATATTGCCTGATAAAACCATGTTAAACAAAAAGATTTTTAACATTGTTCTATCAAAAGTTCTCAAATATATCAAAATATATGTTTGAAAAGGAACATGAGAAATTCTAAGTAAACAAAAAGAAAAAAGTTCATTCATCTCCAGTAATTAATTAATTCTTATTAGCTTAGCAAGTAGAAAAGGTACTGAATATCATCTTCCAATTTATAAGTTATACCCGGTAAATAAGATGAAAAAGTACTAGAAAGCATTGGTATTGGTAGTGAAAATACTATACTATTTACAGAACATCAATATTTATTATTTTTCATAAAGCACTTCAAGTGTGCTAGCCTTTAGTTTTATTTATTATACACAAAACTCACATTCTATTGATAAAATCCAGCAAAAATAATTTCACTATTAAATGTTGTTTGTTTTACTACTTGCAATAAAGTCAGACAAGTTCTTTGTGAACCTTAAAAATCTGCCATATCAAGTTAGTAGGCATTCTGATTAAGGGGTTTCTTCAAGCTGTAAATATTTTCATGCATTTCAGTGAAGGGATAAGAAGATAAACTAGTTCCTTGTGTTTGACATTTACCAAAGCTTTCAAAAACTGGCTTTCAAATGCCTTCAATGTAAATTTGTCTCTCTCTCGGAAAAAAAAAAAATCTGTATTGTATGAGGTTACAGTCTAAGTGATGGCTGAGTGAAAACAGAAAAGCAGGAATTCATCAAGTCTTGAGCTTACCTCAAATTCGGCATGTTTGTGTACATCTTCAGCTCTTTGTCGGTTCAAAATAAACTCCGCCTCATTTGCAACACGCACTATGTGGTCTTTCATTGCATGACATAATAATCTAAAACAAAATAAAACACTTGAAATCCATCTTCATATTTGACTTTCTTTGAATAAATTATTTCAATAAGTTTGCCTTAGAATGGAAAAAGTTGAAGATTTGCCAAATGAAATATAATTGCTAAATTAGTTTACATTAATAATTTAACTTTTTCAGAAGAGTTCATTGTAATTTCATATTTTTGTGAAAAAACAGAGAAAACTCTCTACAATGAAAGAGGCCTTATGCAGTGAGTTTAGTATCAGCTAGCTAACTAAAGGAAACACTGCTTACAGAAGTGTTGTAATTTGGACCTGTTTTTAGTGAGACTGCAACCACAATTATAGCATGAATATAGGAACATTATTTCTTTTTTTGGAACAACTGCTTAACTGTTACTGGTAATTCATCTAGCTAACTAAAATTTGAATGCCCACAGTGCATAAAAGTTGCAATGTCTTTATATTTTTATGTATAACAGCAGCATAAATCAAAGAAATGCAAAAAAAATGCACGATATAACTTGAATTATTTGAATGCACCATTATTAAAATATCAGTATTGCCAAAAAATCAAATATCCAAAAATCATGAGACTCCTGTCATAAAATCAGATTCTTAATACATAAATTACTTTGGATTTTTTCCAATTTGCTTTTGGTTTTTGAACCTTTTGGGTGAATTCAGGTAATATTAAGCTTTTCTCTTCATTCAAGAGGGCTAGAAACTCACTTTTTTACAAATATGAAAGCTGAGATTAAATGAAAATAGATTTTCTTGTAATCAGAAGTTTCCAGTAGCTGGGGATTTAAGAAAAATATCATGAGACTCATGATAAAATTGCAATTGGCAACACTACATGTCATAATAATTGAAAAAAAACCCTGGATTGAGAGCTCTTTTTCAAAAATGACATTGCTCTCTCTCCCCCTATTATTGTTAGGAGTAGCTCTTTGGGTGGGAATGTCAAAAGTGCTACAATACGGGCCTAATTTTGCTCATTGAAGGCAATGAGAGTTTTGTACATTTGTCCCATGGGAATTAGGTGTCTTGACATTTTTGAAAATCTCGTTAGGTGCTTATTTGCATCTTTAGTGCCTAAATATCTTAAAAATCTAGCCCTGAGTGAACAGAGAGCAGTGAGATTTATTCATGGTTATCACTACATTAGTATTTTTCAATTTATAAAAAGGAAGATGTGTCTCAGTTTTATGAGACTCCTGGAGAGGGAAAGAGGCTCAAGGCAACTGCTTCAGGGGATAGGTCAGTGGTACTTTATCAGAGATTTCTGAAAAACAGAATTGCATTTAAAGTTTGTTGCCATTTCTATTCAAGGAAACAGGACTTTGTACAGTTAATAAATAAACTATGAAAATACTTTACTTGGTGTCACTGATTTCTGCTTCAAACAGGAAACTGGCCTAAAAGGCCCCAAAATACACTTCCATTCAGCAAAGAGGTGGTAGCAACAACATCATTATCGCTATCTTGTCTGAATTAAATCACAGTCCGCTAGCTCTTATCCAATCCCAAATTCATGTTGACACAGTGGATTTCATTCAGCTATTCTAGTTGGGTCAGATGTGATGGAGATGAAGAGCTGTGTGTCATCATCATATTAAATATACTGCAGCTCTCAGGTTTCAGAGTAGCAGCTGTGTTAGTCTGTATTCGCAAAAAGAAAAGGAGTACTAGTGGCACCTTAGAGACTAACCAATTTATTTGAGCATAAGCTTTTGTGAGCTACAGCTCACTTCATTGGATGCATTCAGTGGAAAAACTGAAGTGAGCTGTAGCTCACGAAAGCTTATGCTCAAATAAATTGGTTAGTCTCTAAGGTGCCACCAGTACTCCTTTTCCTTATATTGCAGCACATAACTCCCCATTAACCAAACCAGCAGCCTCATGTATGACTTGAACAAGAGCGGTGACAACATAGGAAAGTCTTCTCAGGGGCATCATTTTCTATGGAGCAGTGGGAGCAGTTGCCCTCCACAACCCCGAACTTTTCATAGCTCCCTGGGTAGCCAGGCTGTGGTGTCTCCCCCAAGCCTGCAGGGAGTGCTGTTGGGCAGGCTGGGGTAGGTCACCTAATCCTTACATTATCAGTGATGCCCCTGCCGCCCCCGCCTTGGTCCCCAACAGCTGCACAGGAAGCAGCAGCAGGGGTGTGGGCCAGAACAAATCACACAACAAGCGAGGCCCTGATCCAAGCCCTGCGTCAGCGATTGGTGAGACACCCACCCTGGCTCACTGTCTGCCCATATACCTCCCTGCTCCCCATCCCTACCCCCCACAGAGCAGGGAGCAGGAGCAGGGAGAGAGAAGCAAAGATGCCCCCAAGCCCCTGAACTTTTCTGAAATGACGTCCCTGACTCCTGTGGCATTAGTATAATTGCTTACAATTACTATTTGGCATCTCTCAGAAAGATAGCAATGTAGCTAGTGTGGTTCAGGGATCCTTTGGTGCCAAGAGAGCCAGGGTTAAATAAGGTTTTACAGGGATCACCTGGGTCTGATATCTGCATAATAGTTCACTGAAGGGTAGCATGTGAAGTCTCTTCTGAGAGCTTGTAGCCCACTGGTCATCATAATCATTGTGAAATGTATGGATGGATATTTAAGAAGTTATGCATCTGTACTGAAAATTATGTTTTTAAGATCTTGGAGTTAAGGCAGGTCACCAGGTGGTGACATACCTCAGAGCTGTTCCTTTCAGGCAGAGGGTAACAGACACCTATCTCCCTGCCTGGTCATTGGTGTATTACATACCTCACCCAGCATGTCTATTTCCAGACTGAACCATGTGCCAACTAAGTGATTGTGGAATATAGAAGAGAGGAAATCTACAGGAAGAAACAGTCAGCAGGGGGTGTCCTGTTTATGAAGTATATCTTGGAGTACAAAGAGATACAATGACTACTTCAACTAAAAGGCAAACGGACAGCGTACCTGCCTCATGAAAGAACAATCACAGCCAGGATGGCTGTAAAGCACTGCAAGGATTTTGGTGAGCAACAGCCTACCCTACTAGACATGAGAGGATCGTGTTAATTAAGACAAGGCTCGAGAATGTGTATTTCTATGTGAAGTACTTTGCACTTTATTAAATTTCATCTGGTTGAAATCAGACTCATTCTCCAATTTGTCAAGGTTGTTTTGATTTCTAATCCTGTCCTCCAAAGTGCTAGCAACCCCTCCCAGGTTGGTGTCATATGCAAATTTTATAAGCAAATTCTCCACTACATTATGCAAGTGATTAATGAAAATATTGTACTCTATTAGACCCATGACACACACCTGTGGAACCCCATTAGATACACCTTCCCAGTTTGACAGCAAACCATTGATAACTTGTCTGAGTATGGTCTTTCAACCAGTTATGCACCCTCTTGATAGTAATTTAATCTAAACCACATTTCCCTAGTTTGCTTATGAGTCTGTGTCAAAAGCTTTACTAAAATCAAGATTATCACTTCTTCAACTTCCTCACATGGACTAGGTCAGTAACCTTGTCAAAGAAGGAAATTAGGTGTGACATGATTTGTTCTTGACAAATCCATGTTGGCTATTACTTATACTCTTTTTAGGTGCTTACAACAGATTGTTTAATAATTTCTTCCAGTGTCTCTCCAAATAGACTGACTGGCGTATAATTCCCCACAGCCTCTTTGTGCCCCTTTTTAAAGATAGGTACTATATTTGCCCTTCTCCAGTCTTCTGGGAGTTCACCCATGCTCCAAGAATTCTTAAAGATAATCGCTAACTGTTCTGAGATTGCTTCAGCTAGTTCCTTAAATATCGTAGGATAAATTTCATCGGGTTCTGCCAACTTGAATACATTTAACTTATTTAAATATTCTTTAACCCAGTGGTCCCCAAACTTTTTACCTTGTACCCCACCTTACCCCTTACTGGGGGGGTGTGTGGACAGGGGTAAAGAGTGCCAAGACTGGGGCAACAGCTGGGGTGGGCGCAGAACAGGGTCAGAATCCAGGACCCCAACTGAGGGGCTGGGGCCAGAAGTGGAGCAGGACGGCGCTCCCTCCCTACACTCTGTGGCGGCTGGCCCGGGACCCAGGCCGCCCCCCCCACGGAACATTCCTCGTTCCCCCCTCCCAAGGGGCACGCTCCACAGATTGGGGACCTCTGCTTTAACCTGTAATTTCCACATTGTGGTTTATGTTAACATTAAGTATTTTGTCACAATTAGCCTTTTTAGTGAAGACTGAAGCAAACTGGGCCTTAAACACCTCAGTCTTCTTGATGTCACCAGTTATTAGCTCTCCTTCCCTGCAAAGTACTGGGCCTACGTTTCCCATTATTTTTCTTTTGCTCATATTGTATTTACAGAACATACTATATTTTATGTACTTTGTTAGGTGAAATTCATTTTGTGCCTTAGCCTGATTTTGTCCTACATACTTGTGGTATTCTTTTGTATTCATCCTTAGCAATCTGTCCATGTTTCTACTTTTTGTAGAATTCCTTCTTTGATTTTCAGGTAACTGAAGAGCTCCCAACAGCGCCATATTGGCCTCTTATTAGTCTTCCTATCTTTCCTCTGCATCAGGGTAGTTTGCTATTGTGCCTTTAATATTGCCTCTTTGAGAAACTGACAGCTCTCATTTGCTCCCTTTTCTCTTAGATTTTCTTCTCAAGGTACCTTTTCTACCAATCCTACCAGTTCTCTAACTTGGCTAAAGTTTTCTATTTTGAAGTTCACTGTCTTTATCCTGCAGCTCTCACTACTTCTTTTCCTCAGGATAATGTAACTGTTTCATGATCTCTTTCACACAAATTGCTTCCAACTAATTCCTCTCTGTTAATCAGAATCAAGTCTGATGTCTAAAATTTGTAGACAGTTAAGTCTTTTTATGGTGAACTCCCTTTGCATTACGTGCTGAACACAGGTCTAAACTTTCTAGAGGTGACTTACTGAATTGCATTCCAGATAGCTGCTCTGCCTAGGAAAGAGGCTTAACTAATACGTTGAAGCCATCAATACAGTAATCTGAGGCTGTCAGCTTTGAATGATTCAACTACAGGTACCCAAGGAACAATGGGTTTTCTACAGAGAGGTGGATGAAGCATAAAAAGGGGTGGTGGTAAGGGGCCAACCATCAGAACTGAAAGCCTTGCAAGAACAAGAGGGCAGCCTGAAACGCCAGCAGACTCTGACTCACAGAAGGGGTGAGATCGACTCGGGGAGGATGCATCTCAGGACTCTGTTGTTTTACAAAGAGCTGTAACACTCAAGTGCTTTTAAATGTAAAGTAATTGTGGTTAAGAAATTCCTTTGCTAAGTCTGTGTTCCTTGCTTTCCTGCCATGTTGACCCCAAGGAGGTTAAACTAAAAGCCAAGAGTGCCCACAGCCTTGGCTGAACTCTGGGAAAATGTATGCAAGTGACTGGGGAGCTTGTTTCAGGGGCTAGAACCACTAGATTGTGGATCCCATGGCCAAAGAAAGGACTCAGGCAAGCGATATAAGCCAGGGAGTGAGCCTTAGAGTCCCAGAGCTAGAAACAGTGAACAGACTTTGCCCAAACTGAGTTGACTTGGAAGCATGTAGGACCATGTGGTTGGACTACTCACAATAGAATGGTGTCCATACTGGGTCAGGTTGTGACAGTAGTCATTAATCCTCCTACCCAAATGATGTCTTCAGATATGAATTTTCACATTCATCAATTTTCTTTTTTAGTTTTGCTATGTTGCAGTCAGTTCTTGCAAGCAACATATCTTGCATAGACTGGAAGTAAAGAGGACTCTTAGTTTTTTATATTGCTGTAAAAAAGTCATGCTTATGTCCTGTGACAAAGTTCCTGCTCTACCTTGGTGGGTCTTGCGTTTATTGGCGGATTTGCTCGCCTTGGAGCTTCACGGCAGCCCTCAGCTTGGCCATTTTTCTGAATTCACAGTCCAGATCGACTCCTCCTGTGTCTGACCAGGAGTTGTGAGGATTTGGGGGGAACCCGGGCCCGCCCTCTACTCCGAGTTCCAGCCCAGGGCCCTGTGGAATGCAGCAGTCTAGAGTGCCTCCTGGAACAGCTGTGCGACAGCTACAACTCCCTGGGCTACTTCCCCATGGCCTCCTCCCAACACCTTCTTTATCCTCACCATAGGACCTTCCTCCTGGTGTCTGGTAATGCTTGTACACCTCAGTCCTCCAACAGTCCGTGTTCTCACTCTCAGCTCATAGTGCCTCTTGCTCCCAGCTCCTCACACGCATACCACAAACTGAAGTGAGCTCCTTTTTAAAACCCAGGTGCCCTGATTAGCCTGCCTTAATTGATTCTAGCAGCTTCTTGATTGACTGCAGGTGTTCTAACCAGCCTGTCTTAATGGTCTCCAGAAGGTTCCTGATTGTTCTGGAACCTTCCCTGTTACTTTACCCAGGGAAAAGGGACCTACTTAGCCTGGGGCTAATATATCTGCCTTCTATTACTCTCCTATAGCCATTTGGTCCGACCCTGTCACAGTCCCCCAATCTTTCTGGATGCTCCAGATTAGTGAAAAAAGCAGCCTATTCCTAAATAGCAACAGTCAAAATGTATTACAGAATGCACATTTGATATAGTTTAGCTAAGATCCCGCTCCCTGTCCCCACTCCTGAAGACCTGCCTGCTTACTTGTCCAGAGGAACAGATGTACTTTCATCAGATGCTCATTGATGAGATCTGCCAAGATGCAACTTAGACAAGCATTGGAGCTTAAACAGAGCTCTGTGTAAGCTTGAAAGCTTCTGTCTCTCACCAACAGAAGTTGGCCCAATAAAAAACATTACCTCACCCACTTCGTGTCTCTAATCTCATTGCTAAACAGTCAGTCCACAACAAACTTGATACACAGCTTTGTCCTTTGCAACATACAACACTAACATCATCAAGCTAGCCCAGTGCTTGGGCAACCTCAACTCATGGATGAAGAATAGCAGACTGAAGCTAAACCAAACCAAAACAGTGATTATGCTGGTTGACAAAGAAAAACATTTTAAGGAATTTTGAGCTATCATGTAGTCTCCTCTGCTTTGAAATGCCAACACACAATTAGTCATGTCAGTCCACAGTTTAGAAGTGCTCCAAAATTCTTCACTGATACTGAGCTCTCACATACAAAGTGTAATTCAGTGACACCACTAACATCTATGTATGAGTAAGACACCGTACCGCATCCTCACAACTTGTGACCTGCCTTATTAATAAATTGCTGTCATCTCCGGACTAGGACTAGGGCATTGCTATGTGTTTAGACACGAAATCATCAATCCTGAGGAAAATACAACTAGTGCAGAATTCAATAACTCAGCTCCTCAAAAACACAGGCTACTGTGAGTATATTAAACCTGTCCTCTGACCATTACACTAGGTCCCCATTCCTCAGAATATCATGTCTACTTCAAGATCTTTGGCCTTATCTTCGGAGCTAGGGGGGGTGTAACTAAATGATTACCTAAAGAGAGGCTTCCAGATCAAGACAAGGTTTATAGTTGATAACTCTGTTTCTCTAGTGTCTGAGGCATGCATTACTACCTACAAGGTTATCTTGGCCACCACTTGGCCTTCCTTAATTATGCCCTTACGCTGTCCCCTCTACTGCATGAGAGCTCTGCAAAGAAGGGTGTCAACCTGTCCCATGTAAGAAAGTCATTCTTGGCCAGCAGGGCCTGGCAGTTTGCCACATGCAGTGAAACTGAGGAGTGTGCCTTCCTCCCAAATAGGTCACTCATTTGGGGACTGTGTCTTTCGGTGTACCTTTGCTCAACCTTAACTTCTCTTGTACAGCTGATGCAACCAAAGGGCCTGGATTGGCTTGAGTGCAGAAGTACTCAAACGCTAAAGGGGGAACCTAGTACCATTTCTTGACTCATTTTGCTGTTGGTACTATAGTGAATCATATCTGCCACAGAGATTTTAGCTGGATCTAGCAGTCCCTCATCAACAGGGAGCGTAATCCTGATTGACCAGAAGCTGACAGCATGTCACACTGCATATGGGATTTCTTTGATATGACCAAAAAGTCTTTATGTCTGGGGTCTCAGCAATCCTCACAAAGAGCTCCTGGAACACTTTAAATACATCCAGTGCCTGGACTGATGCTGGAGATACCACTTCATACAGCAATCATCTTCTTTTTGTATTGCATTTGAAAAGCAATGGGCTGAGATTATAAGTGAGATTCAAAAGCCATTCTAATACTTCTGGATTAACCAGATGGATCCCCCTGGTGCCACCACTGCTAGCGTGAATGGGGCAGTTGTCCATGATGTGTTGCATGGTTTGTACCTCATCACAGTCACATTTTGGCAATTCTTTGATTTTCCATTTCTGGAGGAAATTCCACACCTTCTCTGCATTGTCTGAATGCATTAAGTACAGTTCAGTGCTTCCTGGGATTCTGGTTTCTCTGTACTCCTTTCATTGAATCTTCAATCAAGTCTTTGTTTGGGACATCACAAGTGGCCTCCTGATTCAAGTCAGTAAGTGTGGTGTCCTTTCTATTGGCCTGTAATGTTGGCGTGTGTATCCAGAAATGCGTCCTGGATTTGAGTTGAGAGGGTGGCAGTGAATTGAAAACTTGTATCAGCAGGTTCAGAGCAACCAGAATCTTCTTGTACTCCTGGACCACGGAGCAACCAGAATCTTCTTGAACTCCCGGACCACAGCATTGTCTCACTTGATGTTGGCAGGTGCAATGCCCGCCAAAACTAGAAGCCACAGTATTGGCATTGATTTGAGAAAGCCGTTAAACATTCTTAAGTATGGCATTAATTCAGTGTCAACAATATTAGCATGGGAGCTGTTGCACCAGACTGGTGGACAACATTCCACTGTTGGCAAGAGCCTAGCTTGTATTGACGTTTGAAGTGTGTGCACATCATATCCCCAGCATGTGCCAGAAAGTTTCTGGATGATGTTAACCCTTTTCTTTATCTTCTTTAGGTGTTGTCAAGGTGTTGGCTAGAGCTCAGTGTCTGATTACAGGTAACGCTAACGTACTGTGGATTGTGGCCACACGAAAGAGGCAGATGAGAAAAGTCCACTTTCAGAGGCACTTTGGCCTCATGGTTACTCAAGTGGAAGGCAGAGAACAAGTGTTTTTGAAGCACTGGGTTTCAGTCGCCAAGCTCTGAAGTACATCTTAAGTGTCTGGAAGTCGTCGTTCATGACTTTTTCTGTGGCCTTCAGAGAGAACACTTGTGTTGTTAGTTCAATGTCATTTGCAGAGATGAATTTACAAGATGATGGGACTGGAATGTCACTGGTATAGAGATTGAACAATGCAGGTGCTAAAACATATCCCTATGGGAGGCTGTTGTTCAATCTCTGTGATTTACTGGCAGATGTGCTAAGGTGTACGGTAAATCTTCTGTTATTCAGCATCTAGGTGATGAGTCTGATGGTTGATTCACATGGGAAAGCTAATGGTAACTTCAGCATGAGCCCTTTGCACCATACAGTATTTTATTCAGAAAAAAAAGGTCTATGAATGCTGATGTTTGTAATTTTCACTGATAATCAGATTCTAGGTAGCTGGTTAAGGTCACAGCAGTTGCGAGCAGTTCTAAATCCAGCCTGCTCTTTGGGGACCAGTTGCTCCAGTGTCAGCTGTAACTTTAAAAGTAGGAGCTACTCCAACAGTTAAAGCAACTGGTAAGGAGGGAGATGGGCTGGTAACTTTTTAGGTCAATGGCCTCTTTTCTGGCTTAAAATGGTTATAAACTTGGTTACCTTCCACACTTTTGGTATAATACCAGAAGAGTGGATGTTGCTGAAGAAGCCTACCAGCCGCTTTCTTGCTTTTGGACCAAGTTCTTCAAGAATTCTGGATACAGTCTGTTCATTCCGCCCTATTTTCTGATTTAGTGTTGGAAACACCCTTGGTCCACTTCATCTACTATGTAGGGGGCAGAAAGGGGTGAAGTTACCAGGTGCTGATTTAGTGCACAGTAAAGTTGTTTGTGGACTTGCCACCTGGATGTTTTAGTCATCGGCACAAGGGAGTTGGCAATTAACTGCGTGGAGATGGCATGTGCACTTAGTTGAGGTAGTTTGTAGGCTGCTGGAGCCACACTGCCTAAAAGACAGAGGAGCTTCCAGGCTTTGTGACTTGACCCAGTGAAGTCAAGCACCATCACCATTTCATACCACCTTGTTCTTGCTGAGTTCAAAGATTCAAGCAATACCATTGCAATTACAGGGCTTTTGTTGGCTTGACATTGGTGGAAGAGTGCCTCGCTCTCTTCTGTCCAACAAGGAGTTGTGACATCACCCAGGGTACAGTCTGAACTGTTGAACAGCTGTGTCCCCTCAGTTCTCCAATCTGGGGTGCTTTTTACACTGCTTCGCTGTGTAAGCAACCACGCCTGGTCTGCACTCACACAGCCTTCAGCATGTAAATTACTCCCAGTTACACTGCATGGTTGCTATGGCCAGCCACGCATGGATTACACTGCAGAGTAATACCAGCAAACTCTCTGGTCCCAGACTTTACCCCAGAAATGTGCATCTTTGTACTGCCTAGCACCCTCCTGGACAATACAAACTCCTCTAAAGTCAGTCATTTATTAATAGAAAATGATATGCACACGCCTTGTTATCCCAAACGGAGTTTTCCAAACACTTCAATCCAAACGCACAGGTTTAGATAAAACAATAAAACTAGTTTATTAACTATAGAAATATAGATTTTAAATGATTACAAGTAATGAGGCATAAAAGTCAGAATTGGTTACATTTATTGGGAAATAAAAGTAAAACACAACTAATACCTAACTTAATAAGCTAAATAAATTCAAAAGCAAAGGTCTCTCTCACCACATGTTCCACCAGACTTTACTGGCTAAATCCCCTTCCAAACAGGATCTCTCCCGCATTCCAATGCTGCTTTTTTTTTGGTTTCTGCTGGTGTTGTTGGCGACATGAGTAGAGAGATAAGAAGAGAGAGATGTTTTGGGGCATCTGCCTTCTCTCCTTATAGTCCTTTCTCTTGCACAAGAATCATCTCCAGCTGAGGTTCAGCAGATAGAAATTCTGTTTGGACAGGAATCTCAAGCTGTTCCTTTGTCAAAATGTAGATTTTCATCCACACCATCTTTCCTGCCAAAGAATGGCCACTGAATCAGCTGATGGTCCATTTGATTTCATTGACACCTGACTGAAGAGTCAGTTTGTCTTTTGTCCCTGCTGTGGCTCCCAATAGAGCCCTGCACCTTCTTGGATATCTGCTTTATATCCATGGCTATAAACTGGGGGGCTCTACACCAGTAGTATTCTGGAGTTCATTTCTTTGGATCTGATGAGACCTTCATGGACTGATCTAGAAAGCAGAGTTTCAGCTTCATGACTTGTGCATTCTAGCAGAGAAGGATAAGCACACTGAACATCTGCTTGGAATATGCAATTCTCCCAGGCAGAAGAGACACTTACTGTCTCTAGCCTTCAAGGGAATAAGTTCATCACAGGATGGACATGGCTTGAAGCCTGCAGGTTTTGGTCCACCATGTTAAGGAGCCCACTACAAGGGACTCTGTATGAGGAGGTGTACGTCTGACCAGTTGTGTTAGGTCCAGACATGTCAGGTTAGTTCACAGCAGTCAATAAAGAGTTTAAAAGGTTTTGAAGACATTTAGCCTGAGCTAAAAATTAGCAGGTTGTATACTCCCCAGTTTTCATCTTGCTGCCAGGGGCAGTAAGGAGGAAGTGAGGGAGGGTTGCGAATATCCCATCCTTTCTGAGTTCATATGGTAGCAAAAGGTGGCACAAGGTGATGAACAGCCTGGATGGAGACTGCTACTAAAAAACCCCAAACTTCTCTGTCACATTCACAAGGTGCAGGTGTACCTCTAGTGAGTTCCACATTGATACATACTCAAAAGAAGAATAGTGCATATAAATGCTTTTGATTGAACTGCGGTTTTCTTAAGGTCCTCAAAGACTGCTTACTACTTTTTATGCTAAATATTTTTCACTGGTATGTACTGTGTATCATTGTTAAAAAGTTTCATCACTTTCATTATTGGCTGTCATTAGTTTGGCTCTGAGCCAATGAATTTCCAAATAATTTTACATGTATATTTCAGCAAATAAATGGAAATTTGAAATCCTAATTTTCAGGGACTGATATAACAGCTGTTAATGGGGTTCTTGATTTGTGAGACTACTACCATCAACTCTGCATATTCCCAATGTGAAATGAATTAAAGAGGCAAGCATAAAGCTGATAATTTACAATCAAATGCACAACTACAAAATGGGGAATAACTGACTAGAAGATGGTAGTACTGCTGAAAAGGATCTGGGGGTTGCAGTGGATCACAAATTGAACATGAGTCAACAGTGTGATGCAGTTGCAAAAAAGGCTAACAACATTCAGAGGTGCATTAGCAAGAGTGTTGTATATAAGACATGGAAGGTGATTGTCCTGCTCTACTCAGCAATGGTGAGGATTGATGGCTGGAATACTGTGCCCAATTCTGGGTGCCACACTTTAGGATGCATGGACAAATTGGAGAGATTCCAAAGGAGAGCAACACAAATGATAAAAGATTTCAAAAACCTGACTTATGAGGAAAGGTTTAAAAAAACCGTGCATGTTTCGTCCTGAGAAAAGGAGACTGGTGGGGACCTGATAATCTTCCAATGTGTTAAGGATTGTTATAAAGAAGATGATCAGTTATTCTCCTTGTCCACTGAATATAGACCAAGGAATAGTTGGCTTAATCTGCAGCAAGGAGATTTAGATTAGATATTAGGGAAAACTTTCTAACTATAGGAGTAGTTAAGATCTGGCGCAGGCTTCCAAGGAAGGCTGTGGAATCCCCATCACTGGAGGTTTTAACAACAGGTTGGACAAACACATGTATAGTGGGGAGGGATAGCTCAGTGCTTTGAGCATTGGCCTGCTAAACCCAGGGTTGTGAGTTCACTACTTGAGGGGGCCATTTGGGGTCTGGGGCAAAAATTGGGGATTGGTCCTGCTTTGAGTAGGGGTTGGACTAGATGAGATACCTTCCAACCCTGATATTCTATGGTTCTATGTCAGGGATGGTCTAGGTGTACTTAGCCTTGCCTCAACATCTTGATGATTTTTCAAGGTCCTTACAGCCCTACATTTCTATGATTCTAAGGACTGAAAAATTTTGCAGTGGCAATGTTCTTTTACAAATTGATATTTAATGGAATTTTCCTAGAAGATATTCTTCTTGCAAATATTACATTTATGTTTAAACCAGAAGCTCTTTTTATACTGAAAACTACTAAAATAGTGCCTATGAATAATACTTAACAATTATGCAACTTTTTAATTTTAATTGTCAAACATTAACTAATCCTCATAACAGCCCTTTGAGGCAGGTAAGTATTATCTCAATTTTAGAGATGAGAAAACTGAGACAGAGGTAACATAACTTGTCTAAGATTAGAGAGAGAGTCAGGAACAGAATCAGAAATAAACTCAGGAGTACCTGGGTAGTAATCCCATGTTCCTATAACTGGAAAATCGTGCCAGAATGTCATATAAATCATAACTACACAAATAAAAGCAGTTCAGACACCTATAGCACAACATTACCTTGAGTAAGCTAAAATACAAATATACTAATACACATTATTTAAAAACAGGATGCTATTTATCAAAACCCAAGCAACAGGAATGTGGACAATATGTTTTTACTTTAGGAGTCAAAACTAATTATTATAATGAAAAGTCTTGTTTCATTATATTTCCAGTGAAGTCATTAAAGATTACAATGGTACACAAATGTTTTGATGCAAAAACAACAAACAGGAAATCAAAATTAGGAAATCTTTTAATAACATCCATATTTTAAAACCTGAAGTTGGTGTAAGACTGAATGATTTAAAATTATGAACTACTCCCCTTGTACTTTTAATTTTGTTAAAAAAAGATGAGCTAGGCAGGGTTTATTTTGGTGAAACTGTTGATTTATTAAATAGATCATTCACAATCTAATTCAGACTTTTAAACTATTCTTACTCTTCATTTTGCACTTTAATAATTTAAAATCCAGTCGTTATTGCATAGTGATTATATGCAATTTTACATCCCATTAACCGTGCTTTGTTTTAATTATAAAGATCCTTTGTTAGATTCCTCTAAATGATCCAGTTTATAATTTCAGGCTGTCCTAGGGAGCACTTTAATTCAGCTGCACATTCATCAACTGTTTATGTCCTGTTAATTGTTGACAACTGCACAATTGCATTCTCTAGCTATGATTGATGAATCATATTCACAAGTTTAGCTATTAAGTAGAATAAATATTTATAACAATTTCCACTTAAAGGATTGTTATCTTTATCCCCAGAAGGGTAAATTAAAAACTGATCTGCTAACTGTGGAGGAGAACAAGTGTCCTAGTAATACACACACACATATTCTGAAACATACCTTTGACAAAAATATGTGGAAGAAGATGTACCTATGGATAGTTTGGTTAGACATTCATTTGATTGGGCCGAAAGAGCAAGTTCTTTAATACTGCTCCTTTTGCTTTGAAGGTTACTGCTAGATGGATGTACACAGTCCACTGATATTTCACGGTTATTGCATATGAACTTAAAAAATGCGGTTTATACATTTTTTCAGCAGTGTAATTTTATCGAGTGTGCAATAATCAGATGTGATTTTACTATCAGATGTTGTAAACAAAAAAAAAAATTGGGTGAGTTTTCCAGCTAAAATGGTTAAGTTTAAAAATCATGGGAGACAAGCCAAGAAATTTGGACAAAACTATAGAAACCAAGTTTACTGTACAGTTTACTATCATTTAATATTTATACAACAAAAGGCTTCAATAAATGATCCAGTCAGGATCATTTCCCAATTGTGATAGGTGCTCTACAAACACATACGAAGACATGATTCCTGCCCAGAAGAATTTAGTCACATGGGCCAGATTCTCAGATGACGTATATCAGTGTAGCTCCATTGCCTTCAGCGGAGCTGTGCTCATTTACACCAACTGAAAATCTAGCCCAAGTGTATAAACTTAGTTTCTAGATAGAGCTGTTTGCTGCATTATTTTTCAGTGTTTACTAGTCATCCTACGGCAAGAATGTACAACTGAACCGCATATGAATATATCATACAATTAGACAAAAAATTATGCTCCTTCAATAAAGATAACATTTCAACAACGGAAGATTTGATGTTTCTGTATTGTTAATGTCATACTACCAGTAAAAATGAAACTATAAAACAAACTGCAAAAAAAATCTTCAACAAGTGTATTATTATGAAGATTTTTGTTCAGCACCACATGTATCATCATCAAAGACATCTAGGTTTAAAAGGCTTCTACTCCTGGGTCAATAGAAGCTATATAGGCAATGGAGGTGATGACTACATCTGCCTTGGAATATCTTCTGCCAGCTAAGCCAGAGAGTGTACCATTATTGCTCAGCTGGCTGGATAGAGAGTATTGAAAAATGATGGCACAGGACAAAAGATAAAAGCAGACACAGACCAAAGTAACATTAAGATTACTCTAGTGTTAATAAATTATCTTAACTGCTTGTAAAACTAGGTAGCTCACATAAATTTGATGTTCAATCTGTTTTATGTAGTACCTTAGATAGAACCAAGTAGTCTAGATAAAATAATTTCTAATCAACTGAGAGTATAAGGAAGTGCATCTGTACAATCAATACTGTGCTCCTAAAGCAGATGGAGTGGCAGATGGGTTTACAGATTGGGCTCCCTAGATCCTCTGTGTAAAACAACCTTGCTACTCAGTAGGATAATGGCTCAAATCTCAAATAAACCTCAAACCTTTACACAGCACACAGGGTGTTTTCAGTCAATTATTAAGAGTTTAACATTTTATACCTTACTAAATTAAATATTTGCTTTGCACAGTATTTGTGCAGTAAATTTATTTTAATTAAAATGGCCTTTTCTTGAGTCTTTCTGGAGCAGATGGTGAGAAAGTAGTATCACCCAATGGAATGAAATGCAAAATGACTACTTGTCCAAAAGCTTTAAAATTAATTACCTTCCTTCATTGATGAGCTCAATAAACGCCAGTCCTGCGTTCTTCTGAATAGAATTCTGCCATTCCTAAAGGGAAAAGAATACCATGTTTAAAAAGCAGCAAGGAATTTTAACAGGAAGCCTGAATTTGACCTTGATGAGTGTCTGAGGATTATCTGATCAACATTTTGCATGGGATTGTCTGCTCACCATATGCTTTGTCTTTTAAAATACACCTTCGTACTTCTGTAACATAATAACTGAAATCCTATCAGTGGTAGATGAGCAGCCAATATAACAATTAACTGAAAAGTTTGAAAAATAACTATTAAAGATGACTTAGATTACCATTAACAAATCAAATTCTATTAACATGAAAAAATATTTCAAATATTCTCCTCAGTTTCAACCCGCCAGTGCCACTTTAGAAATTGAATGTAGTCACTGTCCATTCCCAATATGCTCTAAATATTCAGGAGTAGCCATTTTCCATGTATTTGGAGGGAAGCAAAGAGATGAGAACAATTGGGATGCTTTGAAGAAGCCAGACCTAAGTGGCCCTCCTGCTCTCATCTGATAGGAAACCATTATTATAACTGGTCTAACCTCCCACTTTGCCTTGCATCCCTGACTGCTTGATCCAATCTCTTCTCTCAAGGGGGAAGAAGCAGTACAAGACTTCCTGGCAGGAAGTTCACAGTACTTCTGTTCATTTGCTTATAGAAGTGCGGTATGTGAGTAGAGTTAGGCTGGCTGCATTAGGCTAAGAGGTGTCAGTAACAGAGAATTGTACTTAAAAATAGTGTGTTGTTATTGCTTCCATTTAGCTGAAACTTTAATTTTTGAATTGTACAGGTACTGTATTTCTCTATTGTCCTTGCATTTTTTACTTTTTTTTATTTGACTGTATTTCCACAGTGTTTCTTTTAAACCCTCCATTTTTATTCTCTTTTTTAAAAAAATAAGGGCCTGACATGTCACACTGCCCCCTGTGTAGTGAATCATACCTGTGCAAAGTGGATGTAAAATGCTACCATTCTGATTTGGTAGCATTTTACACCCGCTTTGCACAGGTGGATATGACTGCACAAGGTGCAAAGAAGCACTGGAGAACCATCGCTACAGTTAAAATCAGTTTATTTGATATGGTCTTCCAAGTTAACCTTTGACAATATCTTGCTTTTTGATATTAAATGTGAAATGCTCAGGGACAATGTGTTAAATTTTGTGATAGTAGTAAAAGGTAACATTTTCAATAACAAGATTCAACAACTAAAATTTTTCTGATTATAAAGATTAGAGACCCTTAAAGTCTGTCCAATGTCTCTACAAACTCTAATAAGTGAATAAGTAAACTTTAGGAGTTCTAAAAATCATCCTGCAATTCTCATTCCACTATAAGAGAGAGCTGAAATCTCAATTAATATTATCTTTATTGTAGTCCTCTCTTGTCTGTCTCCCCAGGAACTTAATTAGTCTGAATATTTTATTTCTTCCTTCATTTTTATTGCAACATTGAACCTTAATTGAATATTCAATTCTAAGATTTTAATAACCTAGTTAATTCCTCAATTACAGTACCTTAATCATAACTTCTTTTCAGAGAAACAATTCAATTATTTTGGTCCTTTTGTTTCTGTTCCTTGAATATGCCTGGAAAAATAAGTCTGAGGTCAACTCTATAGTTGTGACCTTCCTTTTCTTGGGGGCAGGTTCTCTGGGTTTTATAAAAACTGTCCAGGCTTCATGAAATCCATGTAGTTTAACCCTAGGATTATCCTTGATTTGAATTTCATATTGCAAGATTTCTTACTAATGGGGTGGTCACATCACATCTCTAAAATCATGACCTAAACCATCTTCAAAGTAAAGGCTCATAGGAAATTTCATTTTGATTACAGAAAGTGTTTCCTTAAGGCAGAAAGAATGGATCTGGAGAGGGAATGAAGCCTAAACAAACTTGCCAATACTGATCAGAGTGAGGATTAGGATCTAAACACTCCAACTCCCTCCCATTACTTCTATTACCATTACCTTTACCCTCCTTCATCCCCTCCCCACACACTCATTCCTACTGTTAGGGTACACATAAGAGAGAAAATATGGACCTGAGAAATTATTTTTCCAGGTTCTGCAGCTAACTGCTGATGAGCGAGAAGAAAAGACATGAGGTTACATGTGGGCTAGTCCTCCACATAAATTTTAAGCCAATTTTAGGACTCTTATCAAAGACGCCTCCTTGTACTTGCCTACTCTCATAATAAATGAGTTCCAGAATGACTGGCAACATGCTCCTGGAAGGCAACCAGCAAATATGGGGACCTCTTGGGATATTAGGTAAATCACGGCAATGAAAGAGTGTTAGGAACTTTTGAAGCAAAATCTGTATGAATCTCATTTTCCAAGTGAGGCTTTTTATAGATGGCACAAAGATGCCATCATGGTGGGTACAGTCTGGGGAGACTAAAGCTTCAGCTGCCTTTTATCTCCTTGACCTGCAGAGAAACTTATGTTCACCTTTTTCTGTCTCCCTTTGAAGCACAGAGAGCCATTTGTCATGGAGTCTGCAATTATACTCTGCAAAAATTGACAAATTTAAATGATAGATTATTAACCCCAATATCCACTATGGAACGATTAGTGCATCTCCACAATTTCAAGATTTTATCTGGTTTACACGTCTGAAAAATTTATATTAACCTTTGTAAGTCAGGATTTTCTGAGGTGTAGCAGACTACACTTGTAAGGTGGAGGGTGAGAGCTAATAGACACGACTCCATGCATTCTGTCCTCCTGGAACCAGCTAGCTCTCTCCACTCTTCAGGATGTACCACATAACTGTTTCCTACCTATAAGGTCTTTGCAGGATATATCCAGTATAAGCCTTTGCCACTCTGGTATCTAAGACCATTCACAAATACAAATGTCCTGATAGGGCAGTCAGTGAGAAATATCTTGACAGATTAGGAAGTGAGGGGATAGAAGGTACTATAGTTTTCTCTTTTATGACTGGTCTGGTAGGAGCACAGAGAATGCCCAGATCAGGATGTCATTGAGATAGGCATAGAGGTATATCACTTCCAGATAAAAACTGGCCCCTGGAACAACCAGGATCTTCATGAAGACCTAGGTATGAATGAGGCACCAAAGACAAGAGAGTGCTGATCACTGAGGGCAAATCAGAGAAACTGACAGTACCATGGGTGAGGGGATATACAGGCAGGTGCTCCACAGAACAATCTAGCAAAGGAAATTGGCCAGCATGAAGAAATGAATAAACTCTGAAACTTACATTAACAGAGGCAGATGCTCAGGATATGGAGGTCGAGGATGGGCCAGAAGACATTCCCACCATGAATAAGGATTTAATGGGAGTAAAGTCCCACTTCTCTTGCTTGCGGTTGGGAGACCAGGCAAATGACTCTTGCCAGAGGATCCTGAATTTCAGAGTGCAAGGCACAGGCACTCGTGTAAGCCTGAGAGATAAAAGGCTCAAAGGGAAAAGAAGCTCTTTACTTCCTCTATAGATGGGAAGAGCTAGCTCTGTCAAGATTAAATACTCTCACACAGTATTCTTGTCAGCAAGTTAAGGAAGTATGGGCTGGATGAATGCACTATAAGGTGGGTAGAAAGTTGGCTAGACTGTCGGGCTCAACGGGTAGTGATCAATGGCTCCATGTCTAGTTGGCAGCCAGTGTCAAGTGGAGTGCTCCAAGGGTCGGTCCTGGGGCCGGTTTTGTTCAATATCTTCATAAATGATCTGGAGGATGGTGTGGATTGCACTCTCAGCAAATTTGCGGATGATACTAAACTAGGAGGAGTGGTAGATACGCTGGAGGGCAGGGATAGGATACAGAGGGACCTAGACAAATTGGAGGATTGGGCCAAAAGAAATCTGATGAGGTTCAATAAGGAGAAGTGCAGGGTCCTGCACTTAGGACGGAAGAACCCAATGCACAGCTACAGACTAGGGACCGAATGGCTAGGCAGCAGTTCTACGGAAAAGAACCTAGGGGTGACAGTGGATGAGAAGCTGGATATGAGTCAGCAGTGTGCCCTTGTTGCCAAGAAGGCCAATGGCATTTTGGGATGTATAAGTAGGGGCATAGCGAGCAGATCGAGGGACGTGATCGTTCCCCTCTATTCGACATTGGTGAGGCCTCATCTGGAGTACTGTGTCCAGTTTTGGGCCCCACACTACAAGAAGGATGTGGATAAATTGGAGAGAGTCCAGCGAAGGGCAACAAAAGTGATTAGGGGACTGGAACACATGACTTATGAAGAGAGGCTGAGGGAACTGGGATTGTTTAGTCTGCAGAAGAGAAGAATGAGGGGGGATTTGATAGCTGCTTTCAACTACCTGAGAGGTGGTTCCAGAGAGGATGGTTCTAGACTATTCTCAGTGGTAGAAGAGGACAGGACAAGGAGTAATGGTCTCAAGTTGCAGTGGGGGAGGTTTAGGTTGAATATTAGGAAAAACTTTTTCACTAGGAGGGTGGTGAAACACTGGAATGCGTTACCTAGGGAGGTGGTAGAATCTCCTTCCTTAGAAGTTTTTAAGGTCAGGCTTGAGAAAGCCCTGGCTGGGATGATTTAATTGCGGATTGGTCCTGCTTTGAGCAGGGGGTTGGACTAGATGACCTCCTGAGGTCCCTTACAACCCTGATATTCTATGATTCTATGATTAATTTACATACTATAATTCAATCCAGTGCTGATCTGTACAGTGCACTATGCTTTATCATTTTGGAGTTTGTGATCTTGTTTTGGAAATATTAAATAGTGCATGTAAATATAGTTATGTATGGATGAGAGACTGTGAAAGATATAATCTGGGGAAAGCGTATCATCCTGACAAAACAGGTTGTGAACATTGGGTAGTGAGCCCAAATTCAACTAACAAACCAGAAATTCTGCCACAGCGACCAAACATTCTGTACAGACTTTGCCTTGTTTTGGGTTTCCTATCCAAATATTCTCGACCCTATGCGGAGATGACTTTGTTGAATCAGAACTGTGCAGCAGCTGAGCTAGGTGAGCTGACTTTGATCTGTGACTGCCTGGTTCTGGTGCAGTGGGGCAAGACCTGTTAGTGAGGACACTGCTGGACTGCAGCAGACAGGTTAAGGGAAGCCTCTTCCTAGATGGATTCTAACTGGATTCATGACAGAGGTTTAGATGGGTGAGAACTAATTTGTGAACAACAGTTTTAGGCCTCAATAAGCTGGGGGCAATTAATAACTGGGACTTTGGAGTCGACCATTCCCTCCACAACACTGCTGGGATTTTGCTAACTTCATTGTATTATGTAAATAGGTATCTATTGTGCTTTTCCAAATAAAAAGTATATGTGGTTTCCTATTCCCAAGAATTCCTCAGTGTTGTCAAGTAGGGAATAACACCTATAAAAGTCACCAGGGTATATATATTTTGAGATCCTAAACCCGAAGGGTGGATAAGATTTAAACAGTGGCTCATTTATCTATTTTAAATGTGAGACCAAGACATGATCTGAATCTGGCCCATACCCTCCTCTCCCTCTACTTACCTTCAAATGAGGTCCCAAAGCAAGTTCTTGCACTTCTCTTCTCTTCCAGCTCCTCCCCTAACTCTTTCTGGTGTCATAAACCAGCCTCTTCCTTTTATAGTTTGTCCTCCACCAATTTCAGGGCTGATCCAGAACCTGAAGACTGAACTACAACCATCTATCCCCCTCTGCTCTGCTAACCCATCTTAACTGCCCTACTGAGCTGAGACTAGTCCAGCATTTTTCCCCTGGGCACATCACAGGATTTGAGCTCCGTCCTCTCAGGAAACATAGGTGAGAGAAATTGTCTCAAAGGGTTCCTACACTGGTTACCTCCCACATCCCCACTCCAAGTGTAATCTTTCTGCTTGGTGTCATTAGCAGTAATAAGGGCCAGGCTCAGATGATGTCTAACACTTCCATTTAAAATAAATAAAATTAGTCCCTACTTAAAGCTTTTGCAGACCCAACAGCTCTCTACTAAGGCAGTCTGGCTCTGGGGGTGGCTTTACTTTTTTATTCATGTCAGGTTTAATATTGCAGAGGGGGCCCCAGCTTCAGTCTCTGCCTGTTCTGGTCCACTGTAGTGTTTGTCCACTCGAACACACCCCTTCAAGGACCTTGATACCCTTATAAGGAAATCCCTGAGTTTGGATTTTGCACCCACCTTGGTGTTCCAGTTCCTCAGGAAAGAAGGACTTGTAACGGGAGAACCATTCCTAAGGGACCCCTTGGAAAACCAGGACCTGTAGCAGGTCAGGCTGTGATTGAAAGAGTTGTGCAGTAACAACTCAGGTTGTTTGTAGTAACTGGAGGTTGTCAAATAGTTTATGAGGAGCCAATACACCTTGCACTTTGGAGACAACAAAGATGCCAAGATCCATAATCAAAGTTATATTTGTGACTTCCTAGAATATTCTACTTGTACAACTGAACCTTTAAAATGCCTTAAGGAGCACAAAGAGTAAAGGACAGGCACGCCTTTGTACAGACTATAGAGCAAATAAATAAATAATAAAAATGGATTGCTTATTTTGAAAGAACACTGCAGTCTAACAGATGTCACTATTAGGAGGATCATCCTTATATACAGCAGCCTAAATGTATAGATTCTTAATTACAAACCATTAGCTTCAACTATTTCCCCTTGTAGAATGCCAAACAAATTCCTCTCCCTTCCTTGATGTTTACATGCTTCAAATATTTGCAAATGGTTTTCATGTTACAGTCCTGTCCAAATTATACACATTTAAATTGAATCCTGCAAACACTTACGCATGTGTTTGATTTGAAGTCATCGGGATTACTCATGTGCTTAAAGTGAAACACGTCTAAATGTTTGCAGGACTGTCACATGCTGTAATTAATCACATGTTTAAGTGTTTAAAAGTCTGGAGTTACTTCATATAAGGGTTTATCTAGATCAGAAAGTTGCACCAATTTAATTCTGTTTTTAAATTGATATAGAATGCAAATACCTATGTGGGCACTCCAATTTTGCTTTAAGAGTGGCTTACCAGGGTTTATCCTAAACCTGTTTCTGTGGCCTGGTCTACACTACAAGTTTACGTCGAATTTAGCAGCGTTAAATTGAATTAACCCTACACCCGTCCACACAACGAAGCCATTTTTTTCGACATAAAGGGCTCTTAAAACCGATTTCTGTACTCGTCCCCAATGAGGAGATTAGCACTGAAATCAACATCGCCATTTCAAATTAGGGTTAGTGTGGATGCAATTCGAAGGGAGCTATCCCACAGTGTACCATTGTGACCGCTCTGGACAGCACTCTGAACTCGGATGCACTGGCCAGGTGTACAGGAAAAGCCCCGGGAACTTTTAAATCTCATTTCCTGTTTGGCCAGGCGAGCTCATCAGCACAGGTGACCATGCAGTCCCAGATTCAAAAAAGAGCTCCAGCATGGACCTAACGGGAGGTACTGGATCTGATTGAAGTATGGGGAGAGGAATCCGTGCTATCAGAACTACGTTCCAAAAGACGAAATGCCAAAACATTTCAAAAAATCTCCGAGGCCATGAGGGACAGAGGCTACAGCAGGAACACAACACAGTGTCGCGTGAAACTTAAGTTGCTCAGACAAGCGTACCAGAAAACCAAAGAATCAAACGGACGCTCTGGGACAGAGCCCCAGACATGCCGCTTCTATGCTGAGCTGCATGCAATTCTCGGGGGGGGGAAGGGGGGGAAGACACCGCCACTACCCCACCCCTGTCCATGGACTTCGATGATGGGGTATTCTCCACCATGCCTGAGGATTTTGTGGATGGGGAAGATGAGGAGGAGGAGGAGGATGAGCTTGAGGAGAGCACCCAGGACACCATTCTCCCCAACAACCAGGATCTTTTTATCACCCTGACTGAAATACCCTACCAACCCAACCAAGCCAGAGAAAGGGCCTCTGGTGAGTGTACCTTTTTAAATAATACATGTTATAAAAGCAAGCGTTTTTTAATGATTAAGTAGCCCTGAGGACTTGGGATGCATTCGTGGCCAGTACAGCTACTGGAAAAGTCTGTTAACATGTCTGAGGATGGAGCGGAAATCCTCCAGGAACATGTCCATGAAGCTCTCCTGGAGGCACTCTAAAAGCCTTTGCAGAAGGTTTCTGGGGAGAGCAGCCTTATTCCGTCCTCCATGGTAGGACACTTTACCATGCCATGATAGTAGCAAGTAATCTGGTATCATTGCATAAAAAAGCCTAGCAGCATATAGCATCCCGGTGTTTGCTGGCATTCAAGCAACATCCGTTCTTTATCTCTCTTCCCGGATACCAGCCACGCGGTGGGGGGAAGGGTAAAGCAATCATCCCAGAGAATTGGATGCGGGGGGCGGAGGGGTTAGTTTGGTTTCTGCTGCTGCACATTAACAGGAAAATCACAGCACTAAATGGCCAACTCAATGTGCTTTGCTTAGTATGGGAGAGGAAGGCGCTGCTGTTATGAAGGTTGCAGAAGCTGAAAGACTATGGCTTACCATGGCCGCCTGCAAGCCGAATTCTGTTGTCCGGCACTGCGTGTGTGATCTCTAACACCAATGCCGCAGGCACTCAATATAAGATGCAAAATACGACCTTGTACCAAAATCACATGTGCTATGTAATGTGAATAGTGTTGTTCACCATGAAAGCGTATAGCCATTGTTCTGTAAAATGTATCTTTTAAAATACTTTACTCCCTTTTTTTCCTCCAGCAACTGCAAATGTTTCAAGCCTCCCTCCTCCGTCCCAAAGGCTATCTCAGATAAGGCGGTGAAAAAAACGCACGCGCGATGAAATGTTCTCTGAGCTCATGCAGTCGTCCGGCACTGACAGAGCTCAGCAGAATGTGTGGAGGGACACAATAGCAGAGTACAGGAAAGTTGCCGATGAATGTGAGGAGAGGTGGTGACAGGAAGATCAGAGGAGGCATGAGGCAATGCTGGGGCTACTGCAGGATCAAACGGACATGCTCCGGCTTCTGGTGGAGGTTCATGAATGGCAGCAGGATCACAGACTGCCGCTGCAGCCCCTGTTTAACCGCCCTCTCTCCTCCCCAAGTTCCATAGCCTCCTCACCCAGAAGCCCAAGAACACAGCGGGGAGAGAGAGGGGAGGCTCCGGGCATCCAACCACTCCCCCTCAGTGGACAGCCCAAACAACAGAAGGCTGTCATTCAAGAAGTTTTAAAGTGGCCTTTTCCTTCCCTCCTACCCTCCTCCCACACCCCACCCAGGCTACCTTGTGAGTTATCTTCCTATTTTTATCAGTTAATAAAGAATAAATGTTTTTAAAAGATAGTGACTTTATTTCCTTGGCAAGCAAGCTGTGATCGAAGGGGGGAGGGCAGGTGGCTTACAGGGAATTTAGAGGCAACCAAGGGGGCGGGTTTTCATCAAGGAGAAACAAACAGAAGTGTCACACAGTACCCTGGCTGGTTTTCAAAGCTTCTCTGATGTGCAGCACGCCCTGCTGTACTCTTCTAATCGCCCTGGTGTCTGGCTGCACGTATTCAGCGGGCAGGCGATTTGCCTCAACCTCCCACCCCACCATAAACATCTCCCCCTTACTCTCACAGAGATTGTGGAGCACACAGCAAGCAGCAATAACAATGGGAATATTGGTTTTGCTGAGGTCTGAGCGAGTCAGTAAACTGCACCAGCGACCCTTTAAATGTCCAAACGGCACACTCTACCACCATTCTGCACTTGCTTAGCCTATAGCTGAACAGCTCCTTACTACTGTCCAGGGTGCCTGTGTACGGCTTCATGAGCCAGGGCATTAAAGGGTAGGCTGGGTCCCCAAGGATAACTATAGGCATTTCAACATCCCCAACAGTTATTTTCTGGTCTGGGAAGTAAATCGCTTCCTGCAGCCGTTTAAACAGACCAGAGTCCCTACAAACATGAGCGTCATGAATCTTTCCCAGCCACCCCACGTTGATGTTGGTGAAACGTCCCTTGTGATCCACCAGTGCTTGCAGCACCATTGAAAAGTACCCCTTGCGGTTTATGTACTGGATGCCCTGGTGGTCCGGTCCCAAGATAGGGATATGGGTTCCGTCTATGGCCCCACCACAGTTAGGGAATCCCATTGCAGCAAAGCCATCTAGTTTGAGCTGCACATTTCTCAGAGTCACTACCTTTGATAGCAGCAGGTCAATGATTGCATTGGCTACTTGCATCACAACAACCCCCACAGTAGATTTGCCCACTCCAAATTGATTCCCGACTGACCGGTAGCTGTCTGGCCACGCAAGCTTCCACAGGGCTATTGCCACTTGCTTCTCAACTGTGAGGGCTGCTCTCATCTTGGTAATCTTGCACTTCAGGGCAGTGGAAAGCAAGTCACAAAGTTCCATAAAAGTGCCCTTATGCATGTGAAAGTTTCGGAGCCACTGGGAATCATCCCAGACCTGCAACACTATGCGGTCCCACCACTCTGTGCTTGTTTCTCAGGCCCAGAATTGGCGTTCCATGGCATGCGCCTGCCCCAGTAACACCATAATCTCCAAATCTCCAAATAGAAATCTGTGTTCATGTCCTCATCACCGTGCTGCCGTCGCCTCCTCGCCTAATTTTTCAGGTGCTGGTTCTGCATAAACTGCATGATAATGCGCGAGGTGTTTACAATGGTCATAACTGCTGTGGTGAGCTGAACGGGCTCCATGCTTGCTGTGCTATGGCGTCTGCTGGGGCAATCCAGGGAAAAGGGCGCGAAATGATTGTCTGCCATTGCCCTGACGGAGGGAGGGGCAACTGACAACATGGCTTACAGGGTTGGCTTACAGGGAATTAAAATCAACAGAGGGGGCGGCTTTGCATCAAGAAGAAACAGAATGGCTTCCTCAAGGATAGAACTCAAAACCCTGGGTTTAGCAGGCTGTTGATTTCACGGAGGGAGGGAGGAAGGGAGGAGAAAATGAACACAAAACAAATCTGGTCTATTTCTTGTTTTGATCCACTTCATCTATCTTTATACATCTTGCTGGCAGCAGATGGTGCAGTACGACTACTGGCCATCGTCATCTCCTGGGTGCTCGGCAGAAGACGGCGCAGTATGACTGCTGGCCATTGTCATCTCCTGGCTGCTCATTAGAAGATGTTGCAGTAGGACTGCCGGCAGGACTGAATTGCCATGAGACGAAACTTAAAAGGGAAATGACCCAGCTGAGTCACTCCCATGTTTGCCCAAGTCCCTGCCTGACCTCACTGAGGTCAAAAAGAGCTAAAAGAGCTCGGCTAAAAGAGCGCCCTGGAGAACAGTGATGATGACTACCAGTCACACTGCACTGTCTGCTGCCAAAGGCAATGAGCTGCTGCTGTGTAGCAACGCAGTACCGCATCTGCCAGCACCCAGGAGACATACGGTGATGGTGAGCTGAGCTGGCTCCATGCTTGCCGTGGTATGGCATCTGCACAGGTAACCCAGGAAAAAAGGTGCAAAATGATTGTCTGCCGTTGTTTTCACAGAGGGAGGGAGGGAAGGTGGGGCTTGACAATATGTACCCAGAACCACCCGCGACAATGTTTTTGCCCCATCAGGCATTGGGATTTCTACCCAGAATTCAAATGGGCGGCAGAGACTGCGGGAACTGTGGGATAGCTACCCATAGTGCAACGCTCCAAAAGTTGACAGTTGCCTCGGTACTGTGGATGCACTCCGTTGACCAAATGCCGACTAAATGCACTTAGAGCATTTGTGTGGGGACACACACAATCGAGTGTATAAAAAACACTTTCTACAAAACCGACTTTTATAAATTCGACCTAATTTCGTAGTGTAGACATGGCCTAATTGACTTAAGCTAAACCAAAAAATAAACCACTCAAACTGAAATAAGTGTGTCCACATCAGGATTTGCACCATTTAACTAAATCAGTTTAACTGAACCATAATAAAACCAATGCAACTTTTTTGAATAGCCAAAGCCCTACATCAGTCATTCTTCCTAAAGATTCTTTGTTGTTTTTATATACATTTCTTCCAACCTTCCTACATCTTTTAGTGTTAAAGTGACTACAAATAAACATAGTATTCTAAGTGAAATCTCACCATAGTGATAGAGAGTGGCTAGAAATTCTCCAATCCACTTTGTGTACATTGCCCAATATTATTTTGGACTTTTGATACCATAATAAACTGCAAAGCTCATATATGCTTTACTGTACATTCACTCCAGTGTTTGCATCTACTATGTTTAATTTGTCCACTAATTCTGTAATTCTCTCTCTAACGCTATCAAAGTAATCTAGCACAATTTCATTTTTGTAAACCATTTACAGTTCCACAGCTTCTCAAAGAAACTATTTTCAAAACCTATTTACACCTGAACTGCAAGATTGAAGTTTTGAAATGTTATCTCTATGAGAGTCTCATAAGACGTTTTATTTGTTAATTGTAAGTAAATCAATCATTTTTGCTCATTATATGTGAAATTTCCCTCATAATTCTCCAGGTGGCGTCTCTTGGGAGATCTTGTATGCAATGTGTAATGTCTAAAATCCAAGTCTTTCCTTAAGAAAAGGAATCAGGAACAGATCTTTTCCTTGCAACACTACTCACTCTTAAAATGCGTCCTTTGCAGACCCTTGGGTTATGATCCTGATTAAACTTAAAGCATAGTGGGGAAAATCCCTTTTAGTTAATCAGAAGAATAAATGAAACATAACTTCAAAACTGCCAAGCATTGAAGTTTGTTAGCTATTAAGAATTTCAATTTGTTACTTTATACTTTTAAAGCAGGTGAACTAGTAATGTATTTTAAATAAAAAATGTCTTAGTATTTAAGAAAATAAACCTCTCTTGTTGACAGATAAGGTACAGAAAAATGTAAGTGATATCTGATAAGGCTTTATTATAAAAACTTGAAGAATCCTATGGGATAAAATCACTCAATTTATGCAGAAGCTGTACCTCTGAAGAAGGGAAACTTTAAAAGAAATCTGGAAATAATTAGAAGCTATTGTAGTATTGCAAAAAGATTGGAAAAAATATTGAAATCTATATCTGCTACATATCAAAGAAGAAAATATAATGAAAAAAACTAATGTAAAGCACTTTTTAAAAAAATTGCATGGTTTGAGAAATCTGCCACTCAAGGCAGCATCACAGCTGTGACATAGAGTACTAGGCAATGGGGAACAAAGACTATAATCAAGCACAGATCTTGTCAAAAATAACACATCTTCATCATTTTTATGTGAAAATATACTGCATCCAGGATGAGGATGCCTGCTTTATACAACATGCAAGTCATTACATATTACCAATTTTCCAGAAAAAAATATTTTAAGTATTTGAAGAACCATTTTTGTTCTATGTAAATATAAAAAGAAAATAAACCTAAAATTAATTTAGTTTTAGTCTAATAAAATGGGTGTTGTTATGGTTGGTTAAAAGAAAAAAAATACGGAAAGATATACCAAAAATACAGAGAAGAGAAAACAATTCTTAAAACCAAATGATGCACTATAGCTACAGAAGTTCCTTAAAGCTTAAAATGTATTTTTCACAGAGACTCAAAATTCCTTTGGGGGAATGGACTTGATTGCATATCCTTCAGAGTCTAAAAGGCTACCCATATGAAATGAATTATCCATGACATGTACCTTCAGACATTTGTAATGTGATATTTCATGTAAATTTAGACCATACCTTGGACGTGAGCCACTGGCAATGTTAAGTTTATTCAGGAGCTCAGATAAGAAAAAAAATTCTGACATCCTCGCTAATCTGTAGTCGTTAACATGGAATTTCTAACATAAAGAGCATAAAAGCATCTAATTTGCTGTAGCAAATGAAAGGAAAACAAACTTTGCATTTCCCTTTCCTTTTTCGATGTCTAAAGTTACCCTGTTCTAGGCAAACAAAATCTTACTTTTCAAAGGTTTCTAGATCATCTGTCTTTTGAAAGATAAAAATACACACGGCAAACTTCTACAAGTAATCTGGAGAATGTAATACATTTTGAACACCCATTTTAAATAAAGATTTGCTCATGTTATCAAAAAAGCCGTAGTTACAACACAAATATTTAAAGAACACACAAAACATATAGTACTTCCAAACTGTATTTCTCAAATCATCTTATGGAGAAGGGCAGGTACCATTATCCCCATTTTATATAAAAATCAGTGGCAGCATTAAGAACGGAACCCAAGTCTCCTGACTCCCGGTTTTGTGGCATACACAGAAAACCACACTATCTCCCTATATGTAGTTTCTCAAAGTCTCTCTCCTCTTAGCCAATATTTTCAACTATTTTCTTCATGTTCAAATTCTTGAATATTTATTTAGTATTGACCTTTTTGACAGCTAGTTTTAAAATTAAACAGAAAAGAAAGTCTATAAAATTACTTTATATAAAATATTGGAACTGCAGGTCTGGTGGCTTGGTGGCACTACCTGATGTCATACAATGTTCTGGTTAGATTCATTTTAGTAGTAGTATACTCAGGCTTGATAAAAAAGAGGGGAGAAGAGTTGTACCACTACATTAGAACCCACTGTTGATCAATTCCTATAGGAACATTTCATGCCATTCTGTCAGAAGGCAACAATATAGAAGGAAACAATGTAATGTTACAACAGCCATCTCTGAATTTCCTAGTGACAATGGGGTTCTAAATCTTCTTAATAGGATGCAAATGGAAGAATCCTTAAATGCTACGAAATGTCAGATTTGGGGGACACAGTAAAAATTCTTCTTTATGTGGGTGATTGGGTAGAGAGAGGAAAGCTTGTTTATACAAAAAACATTAAAATTCTTGGTAAAATAGAAACTGAATAAATAATTCTATTTTTTAAAAATCTGTGTACACGCTTTTTTCACCTTTGAAAACTGGACAGTTATACATTTTGAATCATTAAATAACTTTTCTAAAATGCATAAAATATCAAATTGATTTAGCTACATTTGTTAATAGCTTCACTAAGAAGTCTAAAGAAAAAGCACTGCAGAAAGAGCTTAAATTTCTCACTCTTCCTTTCAATCAATATTTGAGGCAAAGTTTCATCTCAAGGGCCCTTAATGGCAGGAATTCCTGGAGCCAGCAAATGAGTAATGTTAAACCTATGATTAGATGATGAGGCCATCAAAGACACTAGACCCTAATGCTACATTCCACTTTATTCCTGTGATTTGCAGTAAAACCAAAGACTAAGGGAGAAGGCATTGTAAGTTATTCCTTCCCTCAAGTAAAGGCTTCAAAAGCTGTTAAAAAAAAGCAGCATGACATGAAACTCAAAGGCCTTAATGGATCTTTTGGAATTTCCCTTGAACCCAGGACTTAAGCATTAGGTAACAAATTTTTCAAGTGCCCTGCAGGAGAAGGTTTGAAGTTCAAACCCCACTGAGGATTCCTGCCAGTGATGTATTTTTCTTTAACTTCTCCCTAACCAATATCCATCTTGGCTAAAAGAAAAACAGGATCTAATGATTTCCTTATGGGTACAGGCTCGAAGAAATGTAACCTACGGACTGGCAAACAGCAGGTAAGTTGGAAAAAAAGCAGCTACATTCAATTGTAAATATTACTAATTTTCAGCTCTCTGTACTTTTGACCAGTCTTCACTTAAGCTGTCACTAAATACTCATTGTTTGGGCATATTTCAAATATGCACAGTGGATTCTATAATACAAACTAAAAGCAAGTACAAGCTTAGTAATGGGGTGTGTGTGTGTGTATTTATCTATATAGGCACCTCATTTACACACTACTCTGTATACATTTAATTGTTATTTAGGCATTTTTGTGTGTGTGTGTTTGTTAAATAATATGAAATTAAAGCTTTGGAGAAAATTTAGAAGCTGTTTTGGGATTGGGGATCTAACAGGGTCATACATATTTGCTGTAGAAAATGAATGAAACCAAAGAATATTTGTTGATTCTTTAATACAACTACCTTTTACAAGATGACAGGTATGTATGAAATCTAGCCAGTGACACATTTTAAAGAAGTTCTTCAATTTAAAAATATTTTTAATGATTTTGTATTCTCAAATTTTTCATCTTTTTAGATTTCTCACAGAAACACTTAATTATGTTGAATAATTTGAATGTATGATATTGGAAAAATGGAAAATAAAAAAGATCCAAACATCTGAGGGATCATTAATAGCCATTTTACCCAGCTTTTTAAATACTGACCAAAAGCTCACATTAAATGTGCAATAACTTATGTCATATATCCTAGAGGTAAAAGTTAATGTCACTACATAATAACGTTTTAAAAATAGCTAATTCAGGAAGATAAAAATTTAATGTGAAATTATGACCAAAAATTCTGCATAACAGGATAAAGTATATCATGTATATGCATATATATTTTACACATAACTATTTAGAAAAGATTAGTTTGCATGTCAATATGAATGTACTGCTGCTCTACAACATGTACCAAGAAATTACACTGTACAGAAATGTGTGAGAAATGACATTTGTATTTGCATCGTATTCAAATAGAAAGAATGAAAAGAAAAAAATAAGCAAGAACAACCAACTCAAAATTTAGTAATATGTCACTGTGTGAAGAAACTAATACAATTAAAGCCAAAAAAAGTCTTACCTGTGAACAAAGCAGCATAACAAGTTCAACCACAGAAGTACTCGACTTCATGCAAACAAGGCCTGCAGTAAACAAACAATCAAAAGTGAATTAAAAAGGTTACTTATATTAAGTTGTCAAAACTCTGTGGTTTCATACATTCTATAAAACTGAATTTGTTTCCTTAAAACCAATCATTCCAATTTACTGAAACAAGTTTGAAGTGAAAATGGCCTTAAGAACTTTTGATTCAGGTATACATAAATGTACAGAAAGGAGCACACAACTGTTTAGAATCATCATTGTCATATGTAGGTCATAGGTTTTTATTTAATCATATTTTCTATTTAAAATAATTTTTTTTGAGGGTTAGTGCATTTCAGTGACTAGTACAGTAGAAGGCAATCTTACCCAAGAAAACTTCATATAGAAATACATTGTGAATATACCACAACAATCTTTGGAGGTCTGAACCTACATAGACTTATGCATATGAATAACTTTAGTCACATACTCTTGTCTTTGCAGGATCAGACCCTTGTTTAGTAACTAGTTAGATTTTCTTTTGGAAAATTCCCCTTCATGTAGCTGAAAATATAAAAGGTATAGTTAAGGAAAATATGATTGCCATAATAGCTGTCATTTGTTTAATGTGCTTCTGAAATAATACAATTAACTACAGGCTTCCACTAAAATGTCTTAATATAAATGTTACTTTGTTTCCCCCAAAATATGGGTTGAAGATGTAAAAGAGAAATAAATTTTCTTAGTTACAGTGTCAGTAAAAATAAAATCAACACTTAGAATGATGAATGAATTTTGTCATCTGTAATTCTTAGATCAATCATTTATAAATTAAAGCAACATGAGCATAGTTAAATATACAGAACTTTATACTTAACTCTGAATAACTATTACAATATAATGTGTTCATATTTATTTGCAGCTTCAGAACTGTAGATTTCCTTTTGGAGAGAGAATCAGTGTCACATCTTTGCATGTAAAAGATACATTTTAAATAGTGGATTGATTCATTTGAAATACAATAGGAGAAAGGCAAAATTATTTTGTTAATTTTAAATATGGTAGTTTCAAATTTTAAAATTAAATAGGATATACATTCATTTTAGTAGTTTGGGACATAGACACGCTTCCTAGGATGTTGAATAAAAATGTCAAATATAGAAAAAGTTTCTTCATAGCACTAGTTACTAAATGGAAAGTTGAAAAGCAAATGGATTTGTTTTAAGTAGGTTTCAACAAACAGCCATTCAAGACAAAAGTACTCCTACACAATAACATGTATATTTATTGCAGGTAGTGGATAAATACTCTTTTGTGCCCACTTAGCTAACAACCCCATCCTTATTGTACTGTAAGACAGAACAAGCTGTAAGAAGCCACTAGTATTCCATTTTATCAGTTCTATGAGCAGACAGTTAACTAATGAAATAAGATGTAGATGTGAAAAGCTCATTTAGGGAGACAATTGCTGTAATTGATCAGCTATTCTTATGCTCAAGTGCTAGAGGATCAAAAAAGATTAATGGGACACTTTTCACCTGCAGGCTACCTCAACTATTTGAAACCTGACAAAGAAAAACTAAAGAGGATGACCAAACTATATAGCTAAATCAACAAAATTAGCATGGATAATCTGAGTATTTCAAGACAGAATGTACTGTTTGCACCTATATAAATCCACCTTAGGTTCACTGGAATTCAAAATTCTGTTTCTGCCCCACATACATATTTCCTTTCAAAATTAAAACATTTGTCTTTCAGTGTGCGATTTAGGCAAAATAATTTATAAAAAAATAATTCCTGTTAAAGTAATTTTCTCAAAAATTACTTCTTGAACCATTAATTAATCCTTTAAAAAGAGAACAAATGTTTCCAGTCATCACATACAACTGAGTAGAATAAAGACAAGATAACTACATTAGATAAGTAGCTAGGTCTTCCTCTGTATACCTTTGATACATTTTCAAAAATAAACAGAGTGAACTATGTGGAAAATATTTTGTACACAGCACAAATATGCCCAATGCACATTTTTCTGTTTGTTTCATAACATTAGAAATGTCTGAAATCCAAAGGCATTTTATAGTAGTTAAGTCATGTGCAGAGCTCTCACTGACATAGACAGTTTGGTGTATGGAACAAAAGTTGAACAAGACTCCATCTGACAGAAAGACAAAATTATTATTCATTATTTCTATTATGCTAATAATTTAGTATCAGGGTCCTTTTGTATTAGGCAGTGTGCACACAACAAAATACCTGCCTAAAGGAACTTACAATCCATATTAGAGCAAATGTAGCTATTTGTAATATAAAAAGTTACCATAATTTATCAAACTTTGAAAAATCTTCCTTGTATTATTATTGGCTTAGTGAAGCGAGGCCCCACACTCTACTTCATAGCATTTATCTGTTTGTCTGGATGTAATATGATAACTTTGGAACACTGCGCCTGATCAATTCCAAAATTTCAGGTAGAACCCTATTGATTTGGGTGAGGGAAAAAAAAAAAACCAGACTGGGGAACTGAAGGACACAGAGCCTCTGACATCTGGTTAGCACACCAATCAGGTCTGTAATTGTCTATAGATCAAAGGCAGTTGATGACAGCTATTAAACACCTTTCATCATAATGCTGTTCCCACCCATCTCATTCCACTACATTTTAAAATGTTGACACCCTGAATGACTTATCTCTCAGACAGAAAAAAGGAAGTTATTTAACAAATTACAAATTGTAAATATTTAACCATTTACACATGAAAACAGGTGAGGAGGGAAGGCAGCTCACAGGAAGCCTGAGCATGTGTGGAGTGTGTGTGTTGGGCGGTGGGGGGGGGGGGCTTGCAGGGAGTGCAGTGATGCAAAGAGCCTCTGCCTACTGAATAGGAAGGCCACTTGTCTGGTTTTAACATAAGAACATAAAAGCAGCCATACTGGGTCAGACCAAAGGTCCATCTAGCCCAGCATCCTGTCTTCCGATAGTGGCCACTGCCAGGTATTCCAGAGGGAATGAACAGAATAGATAATCAGCCAGGGATCCATTCCTGGCAGCCCTTCCATTCCTTCCTTAGGAAGAGACAGGTATTAGTAATTTTGATCTGGATAGTCCTCTTATCAGGTGGTTTCTTCCATCTGGTTCTGAAACAAAACTGTACGTGGATTTCTCCCATATTGGACAGGGGAACACCACTTTGAAGAGCGTGCAGTACGCACCCCCCCCCCCAACCCTGCCCGGTGCGACCCTGCACACACCATGCATGCAAGGGTCATGCCGGCAGGGGCAGGGCAGCACACTCTTCAAAATGACACCTCTCTGTCCAGCATAACCTCGCATGTGCAGTCACACCAGCGGGGTGGGCCATGCCGACAGAAGCAGGCCCACATTATTCCCAGAATAGCAGAATGTCCGGTGTTCCAGGAATGTTTGAGTGGCCACACTACAAAGCAATGAAGTGTGCAACCCTCTAGACAAAGGTGGCCTAACAAAGGAAAAGTGAGGGGGATGCACAGAGCTTCTAGCATATAGCAGAGGGGGAAGTGGTGGGGCACACAGAGACCCTGCCATGGGGGCAGGGAGGATACACAGTGCTTGCCATATGGAAGAGGAGAGACTCGGAGGTACAGCAAGCCACTGGCATGGGTGGGAGAATAGAAAACCCTCATATGGAAGGAACTATATCCTGTGTCCAAAGAACTGGGGACATACAGAGCCCCTGGCATGAGGGAGTGGGGAGCAGATTTGCAGGGAGTCACTGAAATAGAGGGGAAAGGGAGGCAGGCACTCAGGGAGCTTGTGAAGGGGAACTGAAGGATGCAAGGAGCCCATAGTGTGTACAATGAGTTTGGCCTACTGAAGCAATCAAGCGTGCAACCCCTTCTAGCTACGATAGTACCCAGAGGCCCATGCGGATACTGGGGCCCCATTGTGCTAGGCACTGTACAAACACACAGGTAACACACATTTTTTCCCCTGATGGGCTCACAGTCTAAATAGCCAGGCAAAAGGTGGGAGAAAAGAAATTTTATCCCCATTTTACAGATAGGAAAGTAAGGCACAAAGTGATGGAGTCACTTCCCCAAAGATCACTCTGTGCCACAGATAGGAACAGAATCTGTGTCTCCTTAGTCCCAGTCTTGTGCTTGACTTGCTAGCTTACCCTTCTTTAAATGAAATAAACATCATTCCACAGGCAATGCATGGGGGGAGTCAAGTGCCCCCCAAGATTGCTGCTTGGCTTGCTGCGGGGCAGGGGGAGAGGGGTTCTGTCCTTCTCCTGCTGTGTCTACCCCGGTACACTCAGCCCCTCTCCCCAACAGCCAGCCCACCACTCAAGGTCACTGGTCTGTGCAGTGCAGCAGCTGCCTGAGAAAGTCTGGCCGGGCAGGCGGCGGCTTCCACTACTGGCTAAGGCCTGGCTGCCTGGGACAGGGACCAAGTGAGCCGGAGTCCCTTCTTCCCCCACCCGGCATGTTTCTGTCTCACTTGGCCCCTGTACCCGGCCCACCACTGCCTCCCCAGCTAGGCTGTCTCAGGCAGTCGCCATGCTGCACAGAGGAGTGACCTGGCGTGGCCAGCTTCAGCTGCATGAGAAGCGGCTCCGTCCCACTTCCTGCCCTGCCCGGCCCGGCTGTCAGGAAGAGCAGCCAAACGTGCTGGGGGGCAGGCGCAGTGAGAGAAAGACAAGCCCCCCTCTCCCTCCCACAGGTAACGTAGGGTGGGGAGAGCGTGTTGGCCCCAGGGTGCGTGCAGGGCGGGGAGGTCACTGGGCAGAGGAGACATGTGGGGCGGTCACGTGTCCTCCCCTTTAGATTGTGTCCCGTCCCCCCCAGTCTGGGGAGGACGAGTCATCTGTGCATCATTCTTATTTCAGAGTGATTTTTAGAAATTATACAGTCATTAAATTGGGTACAGATTGCTACAGCAAATTAGAGGGATACAAAACTGTGGCTTTTGTGATTGTGGAAAACACACATCGATTCTTCCCCCTTCCTCCCCCCCCATAGCTCCAGTGATAAAATGTGTTGTAATTTGAAAGAAATAACTAACTGTTGCCTGCGTTTTTCAGCTTCCGATGGGTTGTCCATATACAGTCTATATTAAATGCTATTAAAGAAGCTTAACATAATTATTAAAATACAAGTAGATACTTCTCGCATACATCAAGGTCTTTGTTCAACTGAATGGACTCTATGCTGTCTCTATTTGCTCTTCTTAGTACTTTCTTCATAGTCTAGTCTCAGTTCATTAAATATAACCACCAAGTTCAGCAGTTTGATGGCAACAATGACCACATGTATGGATACAGTAACTGGGGGCACCAAGTGCACGACCTTAGCTAATCTGTAATAAATGATGTATGGCTGGTAATTAGTTGGAAATGCTCTGGTTTTTCAGTGCTCTTCAGTTGCCTCTTAATATATGGTAATTATTTCTTTTGCCATCACTGTGACCTAGTAATGCATAAGAAAGATTAATTTCAACTTTACTACTTTAAGTTATGTCTGTGGCATTAATACAATGAAAGCTTCAAAACTTTAAACTCACCATGCAGAACTAGTCAATCTGTATGAATTTCTTTTTCTCAATAAATACAAAGGAGGATGATAACATCATTTTTTAAAAAAACCTTATGAAAAAAGATCATGGTTTTGAATTTCTTTTTATTATTATTAATACAATGTGTGTAGGAGTCTAACTGAAATACCATCACTATTTCGTCTGGTCTTTATCAAGGTTTGTCTGCAGTTTCTTTCAATTATTTTACTTTGGGTTAACTTAAAACATTATTGAACTAGAATCAATTGTAATATTAGCATGGAAAAATGTTTTATATCCTTTATGGAACTTAGAAAAACTCTTAATAATTAACCAGATCATTAGAACCTGCAAATAACTAACTCAATTACAGTTCCTAATTTACTGAATAAGTCTCAGGTATGTTTATGCAGAGAGTGAGAAAGCAGCTTACTTATTATAGACTTAATTCACATAAAAAACTTGACACTCTCTCACCAACCCATGGCATATACTCAAAACTTAAGAAGGTCTATATAGAATATAAGCATGTGTGAAGAAACAAAGCTATATTATTGTTATATGCATTATTTTTATTACTATGTGGAAAGTGCATGAGATTAAGAATATTTGGAAATAAACATTGCTTAAATCTCAAATATTGAAAAAACTTGAACGGGATACACCTTTTCCTTTCCTCTTCTAACTTCTTATTGGCTATTTTTGATTTCTTTCCCACTCATATAGGGTTTTCCATGTCCTTGCAACAAACCTAAATTCCCTTAGTTTATCTGTAGGGATTGCTATTGAGTATCACAAGACACTCCCCTTCCACAGGAGCTGAGCACTCTGTCTCCACCACAAGTCCCACAGTCCCACCTGGCCTATATATCCAGGGATGGAATGGAAAACCAAACATGGATCTCTCTACCTGACACAGCACAGATAATTACAACTGTCCAATTGTATTCAGCCTTTCCATTGTATTTTATTAGTGTTTATTAGAGATGGTTCACCAAAGTGGTGATGAAATTAGGTTTAGTCTGAGGGGTCGTATTGGTGACTGGAGCAGGATTAGTTTCGGGTTTAATGACATTAAATCTATTACAAACGTATTGTGAAATTTTGGTTGAAAATGGCAAAATGTTTCAAAATTAGCAGTTCTTGTAAGATTTCCTCCACCTGGGGCCAAAACCTTATGACTGTTTACTTGAGGGATTCTGGCCATATCCAAAGTGGAGCTAGAAAATAATCTTCCAGTTTTTGAATTTAGAAAAAACAAAAATGTTATGTGTGGGTTCACATCTGTAACCTTCCATTTCCCAACCTAACCTGACATTCAAAGGGATTTGGATTCAATGCTCTGGCTTTGGCTCAACTGTAGTACTGACTCTGAGAGATACACGAAGGGTAAGCCAGTACTGAAGTGATAAAGGTTGTATAGGGAAGACAAAGAGCTCAAGAAAGAGTGCAACAACAGAGATGGAAATGTTGGAAATGAGTGATATATGTATAAAATTAATTATTAATTGAAATGAGACAGCTTAACTCTTGGACAGGGAAAAAGTGTGAAAGGTTATTGGAAGGATGAGATGACTTAAGTCAGCTCACAGAGGATCACTGTACGAGGTACTTGCCTGAGCCCAGCTCTGGAAAGACAATGAATTAAGCAGTACTTAATCAGTAGCCAGCAGTGGAAAAATCCTTCCCTGTTCAACTAACCCATATGACAGTTTTTTATAGAAATATTGTTAACTTGGTACTGGTGGAATATTAGTGGCTCCCTGAATCAGGTGGGCTGTGCCTTCTCAAGGGAAAAGATGAAGGAATACTGGGAAAGATGATACAAAAGGAACATGCAGCAGGATATAACCCTTTGCAAGGCTTACATTGAAAGCTGAATTTCAGAACTGACAGTATTGCATAGCTTATATGTAACTGGGTTATGTTGGTGGGCTAGATTTGCCAATAGTGTAAAGCCTGTCAAACATTCAGTAATGGTGGAAAATCTGCTGGGGAAATGCCAGCAGTGGCAAAAACCGACTACAACCTCACATAACCTGGGGGTGGGGATGGGGTCACTGTAGTCTAAGAAGTTGGCACCAATCAAAAATGTGGCAGGTAGAGTCAGGGTCACTGACTGAGCACTGATCCTCAGCAGGTCTTGCTGGCAGAATTCCTATGGAGAGCCTCAGGGCAAAATAAATCAGCCCCTATGCTAGGCACCATGAGAGATGGGCTACATAACCATCATAGCCTGATGCCCCCACAAGGGGTAAATCCCCAATAGAGTACAAGGGGCTGCTAATGAGAGGTGTCATTTAAGTGAATATAAATTTGACCCTGCGTTTTTATAGTTAATAAAAATTGTTATGTTTACATCTCAGTCTTGTCTGGTCCTGGTACCAAGTACTATACAACATGTGTAACTGTTATTCTCTGAAGTTAGTATCTTATATATAGAAAAGCCATCACCTTGTTTCTTAGGCCTGGTCTACACTGGCGGGGGAATCGATCTAAGTTACGCAACTTCAGTTATGTGAATAACGTCGCTGAAGTCGACGTACTTAGATCTACTTACCGCTGTGTCTTCACTGCGGTAGGTAGACTGCTGATGCTCCTCCATCGACTCTGCCTACGCTTCTCGCTCCAGTGGAGTACCGGAGTCGACGGGAGAGCACTCAGCAGTTGATTTATTGCGTCTTCACTAGATGCGATAAATCGACTCCCGCTGGATCGATCACTCTGAAGGTAAGGATAGACATGCCCTTAGATATCAAATAGGTCACTGAGGAAGTATCTCTCAAAGTTTGTGGAGATTTCTGGAACTCCTATCTTAAGAACACTATTGTGAGCATTGATAGGTCATGTAAATAACACAAAATGCCTCAAATTGTCAGTTCAATTTGGGCTAAGATGTAAGAAACAGATCCTAATTCTAGTCTTACAGTAAAAAAGCATGTGGATTTCTACAAGATTCAAATACTCTTTCTAAAAGAAAGAACAGCTACATATCCTTATCCATTCTGGTTACTAAAGGGAACCTAAAGTAAAAACATAACATATATAGAATAGTAACATAATGGCAAAAAACCACAACAACACTGTGATTATAGGAAGGCCATTTAGTGCAATATATACAAAATTTACTCTTAAAAATTACAGGCTTTCACACTATCTCATGAGCTATAATGATGCAAATATTACAGAAACTGGTGCCACATTACTCTTAGGAATCCAGTCTCTCACTAGAATTTTTGTCCAAGATACATTAATGTGAATAGAAGTCTTATATATAATTCTCATTCATCAAATGGAGATGAAAACACTTAATCCATTAAAAAAACACCACAATTTAATTTATAACATTGCACAAAAGGGTTTTCAAACATCATCCATTTTGTCCTTTTCCACATCTGGTAATTCTTCAGTAAGACATCAGTTACTGATGTTCTTAATGTATTATATTTGTGTTTCCCTCTTTTAGTAAAAATAGTTAGCTCCGGGCACCTTTGAACATATTTTGCAGTGATAGATTGTATTAATTTGTCTTCTCCAGCTGACATAAAGGGGGCAGATCTTCAGCTGGTGTAAACTGACATAGCTTAATCAAGAATCTATTAATATGACACGCACTAACCGCCAATGGTACAAAAAGCACCCTAAAAGATAGTTTTAAGGCACCAATTTTGGTGTCAACTGAAGGGAATGGGACCACTTTTGAAGCAAGGTGCTATTTAATATGAGTAAAAGTATCAGAATTTGGCCCTAAATTATTAACAGCAGAGCAACTAAATTCACATGTCTCAATCTACTCAATCTAGTTCTTTTAGCACATCTATACCAGCAAATAAAAACCCAATGATCACACTTGAATTTCTTCTCATTCATATTCACTAATATTTCTTTGCCCACTGTTGATCTACCACTTTTGGACACAGTTCAAACTGACAGATAAGGAGTGGAACCAGCCGAGCTGCAAGCTGTTAGCATAGCACAGTCCTGAGGTCCTCATGCAGTTTTATAGATCCAAAATATTTTTTAAGACCATTATGATTCCTGCACAACACAGACTACAGAAATTTACCTAGTAACTCCTCTATCTAGCCCCATAATTTGTGGATGAACTAAAGCTTCTCTTTTAAAAAGACATCCAAACTTGAGTAAAGACTCAGTAATGGAGAATTTACCAACCCAAATCATAGTTATTTTGAAATATTTATTTTTGTTTTTCAGTTTCCTTTATTTCAATGACAGTAACCGTCCTGGTATTGTTATCAGCTCCCCATAAACCAGCATTGACATCACTCTGTCTCCTTCATTTGTCATCCTACATTTGTCTCCACAGATAGACAAATTATTTTGCCCTCATTATTTATTATTTGTGATTTGCCATTATAAAAATGTCTCCATAGACCAGAGGTTCCCAAAATGTTTTTTGCTGAACCCTCTTTAGAAATTCATGACACATGTATGCCCCCTTTGTCACAGGGGAAAGGGGAGACTTAGATGGTGGTGAGTTCAGAGTCCGTGTGAAGGGGAAGGTAAAGGTGAAAATGCCAATGTGACCAGCATGTGTGCAGAAGAGCCTCACGTGCCCCATTCAAATCTCAGCTGCCCAGAGAGGCAACTGATGCACGGTGGCTCTGCAGACTCCCTGTGTGTATGTATGCATGCAGAGTGCAATGTCTTTGCTGTGGGGCCAGCACGTATGCATGGCACCACCGTGGGAGTGGGGATGGGGGTAGGGTGGGTGAGAGAGAGAGAGAGAGAGAGAGGAGGAAAAGGGAGTACGTTCTCACAAGGCTGTGGCTGTCGTGACAGTTGGAGGGGCAGCAGGTTGATGGCACTGTTAAGTAATGGTAACAGGGCCCCAGAGTGTTGGGATCCTGGGTTCAGCCTCCCCCAACTCACCCTGTCCCAGGGCACACAGGGGATAGGGTTGGATTAGCACTGGCTACCCTGAAGAAATAAAAAAAAAAATCTTAAGCGGTGATGTCCTCGTGCTCTCCCGGTGATCTCATTGCACCACCCAGGGGTCTGTGCCCCACAGACAAACACCACAATTAGCATAAAATAGTTTTGATCAAATGACCCACACCAATCAATGAAAAATAAGTGTAAAGACTAGACAATGTACTGTTTATGCTTAGCAGTTAATTTAAAAAGGTAAATGCCATTAGCACCTAAACTGCTAAGCAGGACAGAGTAAGGGGTATCTTTTTATACCTTTGTTGCAGTTCTTTTTTATTGTATAAAAATGTATCCAATTCTGGGGGAGTGGGAGTAGTTTGTTTTAATTTCTAAATAAAACAGGCTTGATAACTTCCTAACATTTATGCTCAAGTAACATTGACATGTGGTTAGACAACTTGTTTATCAAGTTTAAAACTGGTGCAATTTGAAACAGCTCAGCTACTAACCCTTCAACCACCAAATTGTATCTTAAAATGGAAAAAATAGCATTTAGCTAAGAATATGCATATAATTATTTTAAGTGTAGTAGCATGAGGCGAGTTAAATAGAAATCATGATCAATAGATTGTGAAATTAACTATGTATTACTGCTAATTTTTGTAAACGCCTTTTAACAAAAACTTTCTTTGAGTTATCCTTCCAAACTGTTCTAATTCAGGATTTAACCACACCTTCTCTGATCAGTAAGTCTTGGTTTTCCCTGGATGTGGTTTCTTGAATCTGGGCTGTGTCCAAATGTTGATGCTTTCTCCTCCACACCATTTATAAAATCTAACTTTTTTCCTCTCTGTCTAGATAGCAAAAACTTTTGTGATCAATCTTGATTACTGCAACGTCCACCTTTATGGTCTTCCTGCCACCCACATGTTGACCCTACCTCAACTTCCTTGTAAAATATGGATGCTAATATTTTCTCCTGCATATCTTAATCCAATCACTACACTGCAAATGATACCAGTTTCAATACCCTTTTTCTGTGCATCTCAAACAACTGTTTCTTAAAGTATCAACTATTCTGTTCACAAACTTTGTGAACTTATTAGTGACCAATCACTCTTTCTGAATCCCGATGCTTCTTTTCTAACCTCATCATCTTATTTTCTTTATACCCCTTTTTGTGTCTTCTGTGAAATTAGATTGTAAGCTTTTTAGATAGGGAACACTTGTAATTATATATTCTGTAAGGTGCCTTACAGTTTTGGGTGCTGTAAAATAATAATGTTAAGTCTGGTTAACGATATATTAATTAAAAGAAAGATGTGAGCAAGTCCATACACTGGAGATGCTTGGAAAGTGTAGTTTTTCTGTGGAGTGGTGTCTCCACTACTCAAAATACAGAAATACAGATGTCCACATGGACCTCTTTAATTTTTAATCTATTTGTACAGGATAGCTTTGGCTCGGTCTATTGTGAATGTCCCCAAAATGTCCAACAGCCATTAACATACACAAAATTCTAGGTTCTTAGTAAGGTAAAACTTTGCTGCCCTCCCATGAATCCAGACAGCGAAACTGTTTTACCCTGTCATCTGAGAAAGGCGGGGGGAGAGAGAGACTTCTGCACAAAGGAACATAATCAAAATCACCTTATTTTATAGAAGATATTATACTAGGTTGTTAAGTGAGAATGACTATAGAAGGTTACGGACTAAACAACAGCTAAAATCAGAAATCAGCATATTGTCCATAGGGCCAAAGGGAGGCTTGCACAAGATCTCTAAATCACAATTTAAACTACAGATTAGGACAAACTCCCAGACAGAGATCTGTGTCTTATAAGTGCCCTTAAGAAACTAATCATCAGCTTGGGAAACCAGTGAAAAAACAACAACCCTATATTGGACACACAGAGGGCAGAAACCCAACCTTTTGAAATACTGATAGTCAGGTACATACCAAAAACTTCCTGCAGAAGATCTAGGACTTTGTTCAAGGCACACACACACACAGAGCTGTCTCTTAGGAAACAAAAAGAACTTCTTCCAAATAATGTAATAAGTAATGGAAGTAAAGGGACTCCTTCCTCCAAGAGAACTAACCCCTTGCACGTGAAGTCATCAGAGATAGGATCTGGAGTATAGGGGTGCAGAGCCTATCGCTAAGACAGGAGGTTGGGAATTTGTGTAAGGAGTCACTACTTGTACACGAACAGCTGGAATGTTGACAAACTAGGCTCTTCTTGGGCAAGCAGAAATAGTTACCAGGGCATACATCTGCCTCAATCTTTCAGACAACCTTGACTAATGGGAAGCTGGGGATAGGAGGGAGTCAGGTAAAGCAGACCCATGGACCAAGGGACAAAAAAGATTCTATGGTAGCCCACAATAGACCACATCTAGGTTCCCACTGCAATTCTTCTGGAATTAGGTACTCATCAATGACATAAACAGGTCATATATGGGAACTCCCACCTGGACAAAGGAGTGCTAAATAATAAGAGGGAGCGACCACTCCCTAGGAAAAACTGCATTTTAGTTTAGCCTGCATGGATGACACTTCAACGTACATAGTATGAAGTTGTGGCTCTGATAGTGAAATAATTTTAAGCCTACTGATTGGAGGAGACTGACAGAAGCTAGCTTGTCTATAGATGGAAGTTATCTCAATATAAGTTGAGATGTAAATTTAGACACATACAATTATACTGGTATAACTCTGCGTGTGGACACTTTTATTCTTGCATAATAGTGCCCTTTTTTGCTTGTTGGTTGTTTTTTGTTTTGTTTGTCTCAAGCCTCTTTGGAATGGGTTTAAGGTAAACCAAAAAAACCACTAATTCTTGAATAAGAGAGTCCATCTGGGTAGTTGTACCAGTAAAACTTTTCTATATAGACAAGCCCAGAGAATGGGAGGAAGTCAAAGGATATGAGTTATCATTCAACATGTTTCTTTCCACCATCTCTGAAGGCCCTAATGCAGTTTCTTAATTTTCTATCATCATTACTAAACCTTTGAGTCAGTTTTCAGCAATCAATTTTGGTTTTATATTTAATCTATTGCATTTTAGACTTATAAACAGTGTAAAATAAATTCTGTATCCATAACACCTCAACTGTAGTGTTTTTCAAGTTAACTTGAAGTTGGCCAAGAGTTTTTCAAGTTCTTTCCTGGTGCACATCTTGAAGGCAAGTAACAAAAGCATGTACACAACCAACAGGATGTATTGCAGGAGTGTATATAAAACACGTGGACAAGCAAGGGAGTTTTGTACTGTTGTAATGTTTAATTGGTCACCCAATTAAAGGTTTCAATACATGTCATAAGGGCAAGTGCTAAACAGATATGGGTTTAAAGGCACATTGAACACTTTGAAGGCTGTGAAAAACAACCACTACCAACATCAATTTTGGAAAACCTCTGGGTATTGAGGTCAGACTGAAGGTAAAGAACTATTATATTGTATTATAGAATAAATGTTCCAGAGCAAAACCTGACACTGGGATGTTATTCACATCCTACAGGTTTATCAAAGGCTAGATAGTTCTCTGGGAGAAATTGCTAGGATCCCTGTGTAGACTGATTCTATTTTAAACCTCATGGGGGTAAGGAGTGGGGCAAATACCAGTCTAACCATTTCAAGTCCAAAATCAAGCAGAGTCCCCTGCTGGGTTTTGAATGATGAATTAAGTAGAATAAGAGCTGGAGAACCTCTGCCTGCAGGGAACCGCAATCACAGCATGAACATCCTTTAGATGCTGAATAAAATTCTGGCACAGTGCCTCATTTTTCTTTGGACCTCAACAGAGGAGGAGAAAATAATATAAGAAAAAAGATGCTTGTCCTTAAAAAAAAAAAATTCTACCACGTAGTCCAGTGTTATCATGCACCAGTTCCACTTGTTTGATGTGATGAGTCCACCTACAGGTTATGTTACAGTAGTGCTTACAAATGAAATGGCTTGCTCAGAAAGCCTTTATAAAATTCTTTTCTTGGAGCAACATCAAGTATGTCTCTCCAGGTTTGCTCCAGGATGAGACAAATTGGCAAAAAAAGAAAGAGAAATTAATTCTGCATAAAAGCAGAAGGCTAGCTGGCTGCAAAAGAAAGGTATGGGGGTGGGATGCAACACATCAGTTGGCTAGCGGGATCCTTGGTCCGACCCATAATTCCCATTCTTAAGGTCTTAAGCCACTGACCCTAAATGTACCAAGACCAAAGGAGTACAAGTATTTCCTTCTTTGATAGAGTTACTGACCTAGTGGATAGTGGGAAAGCAGTAGATGTGATATATCTTGATTTTAAGAAAGACTTTTGACACTGTCTCACATGACATTCTCATAAGCAAACTAGGGAAATGTGGTCTAGATTAAATTAATATAAGGTGAATGCACAAATGGTTGAATGACCATATTCAAAAAGCAGTTATCACCTCTGTCAAACAGATGGTATATCAAGTGGGGTTCCACAGGGGCCTGTCCTGGGTCTGGTACTATTCAATGTTTTCATTAATGACTTGGATAAAGGACTTATAAAAATTAGTGGATGATGCCAAACTGGGAGGGGTTGCTCACCCTTTGGAAGACAAGATTAGAATTCAAAATGACCTTTACAAATTGAAGAATTGGTCTGAATTCAACAAGATCAAATTAAATAAAAGACAAGTGCAAAGTACTTCACTTAGGAAAAAAAATCAAATGCACAACTACAAAACGGGGAATAGCTGGCTAGGTGATTGATAGTACTGTTGAAAGGATCTGGGGGTTACACAGTGGATCACAGATTGACTATGGGTCAACAATGTGATGCACCTGCAAAAAAGACTAATAATCTGGGGTGTATTAATGGGAATGTCATATGTAAGACATGGGAGGTAATTGCCCTGTTCTATATGGCACTGGTGAGGCATCAACTGGAATAGCGTGTCCAGTTCTGGGTGCCACACTTTAGGACACATATGAACAAATTGGAAAAAGTCCAAAGGAGACTAACAAAAATGATAAAAGGTTTAGAAAACCTGATCTATCAGGAAAGATTAAAAAACAAAAAACCTGGGCATGTTTAGTTTTGAGAAGAGAAGACTGAGGGGGAACTTGGTAACAGTCTTCAAGTGTGTTAAGGGCTGTTATATAGAGGATGGGGATCAACGGTTCTCCATGTCCACTGAAGGTAGGACAAAAAGAAATGGGCTTAACCTGCAACAAGGGAGATTTAGGTTAGATATTAAGAACAACTTTCTAACTATAAGGGTAGCTAAGCTCTGGAATAAGCTTCCAAGGAAGATTGTGGAATCCCCATCACTGGCGGCTTTTAAAAACAAGTTGGACAAACACCTTTCAGGAATGGTCTAAATTTAGTTGGTCCTACCACACTTCAGAGGGCTAGACTTGGTGACTTCTTGAGGTCCCTTCCAGCCCTACATTTCTATAAAGTCTTCAAGGGGATATTCTACTACAGTTTTGGACACAGAATTTGGTCCAGGTTTTCCTCAACGGCTTGAGAGCTGAAGAGTGACAACTAGCTTAAAAAAATCAAACTGCGATGCGCTATCCAAGACTGCACAGGACAGACAGGGCCTGAGAAATCCAAGAATGTCCCCTGGTCCAAATTTCTATATGTTCAAATTTTCCAAGTACTTCCTTACCTGCTCTCTATGAAGAGTTATTTGTATTAAGTCTTCCTTGTTTTTTAATAATAAAATTTCCATTTTTGTTAATGAAATTTTAAAAACAAAATTCAGCATTTCAGCCATTCTCAATACTTCTTTCCAACACCTCTTACTCATGAGATTTCTTAATTTGTCAAAATTTACTTTCCTGAAATCAAACGCCTTCTTCGAGTTCTGTTCTATTAATCCATTCCTTATTATACCGAATGAAAGTAATTGGTTTGAGGCTTTCATATTATTCTCTCATTTTCAATCAATTGTTTGCTATACGTAAGAAACAGATCCAGGATAGTTTCTGCTCTACTTGTAATTTTTACATTTTGAATCATAAAGATGTCTTTTTTTGTTAACGGGTGTAACAGTGATGAGACAGAGTCCAAGTACCAATTGACAATCTCTATCATCCTAAAGTTAGACTTGAATCACATAGGCTAAAGACAAAGAAGAGGGCATAATAATTAACTTCTGTTAAACAGTGAAAAGCATCTTTGTAACAGTCCAAATCATTAGACCATGATGGACTTTTTCTGCAGAAGTACAATTATATGTGAAATTAATTACTGTAGATTCACTTTTCAAAAAAAGTGCCAGATGATATGCATTTTCTAGTGGCTATCTGAAACTCCGATTTGTAATATTTCCGGCCATGTTAAACGTGTTCAGAACATACACTTCTGGGTGGGAATCTTAGCAATTCAGGAGTTAAACCTGAAAGATCAGGACAACATACCTTGTTTCCTACTTCACACAATTCCTACAACCTAATTAAATGGCTCATCAAGCTAGTAGTAGATCATTGAAGACACAGGGTGTTCTTCTATAACTATCGTGTGGCAGGTGCTCAGGGAAGATTGCACTATGGCTAAAATAAGCAGAGGTTTCTGCTATGACAGTTTTCAGTTCCTGTGTATCCAAAGATCTGTGAACTATCTGTCAAATAGTGTTTTCTGCCAAAAAGAATAGAAGCTGTAAAGTCTTGAATGTTGGTTCTGTTGAATGGCATGCATCTACATATGCTGATTTTTACTGTCCCTTTAACCTTTCATCATTCTCTGATCCAGATATATGGCAAATTTGTAATATGGGACCTCTTTATATTTATTTGACTTGTCAGAATGTCCTTTTGTAAGAAACATTTCATGTCCTAGTAGCCTTTTAAGTGGTATGACTGTACACAGGGAGGCTGTTTCAGTAATATCTCTTTTGGTAATCTCAATTAGGGAAAGAATCTTGCATAACTGATATATATGAAATTCCAGCAGGCTGTACACAACAGTTTAACCTAATTCATCAGCAACTTGTTTCTGTTTAGGAAAGGGATGTAAAATATGCACAGTAGGATTCCAGTCTGTAGTGATACTTTCTGTTTGGAGCTTTTTGTGTAATAAACACCTGCTGATTTTCATGTGGTTGGAACCAAATCCTGCAAATTCCATTCTTCATTACAAAAACTCATGAAATACCACATGAAAGCAATGTGCAAAACATTCCACATGTGTAAAGCCACCCTCATCAAATGCTCTAATAATATTCAGTTGTTCAATGCATTGTTAGTGACACTGAACACTCTTCAGAAGTTCGGAAGAAAGTCACTTATCTCTACCTCAAGTTCTTGTTCCAATTTTTAGCCATATGAGACTTGTTAAAGTCTTTCAGAGACAGCAGTGTTGTTTTGCTGGGATTTTGTTGCAAGCGTTTTATAGTAGATTTAGAAGATAAAGGAAAACAATAAGCAGTGAGATGAGTAAATAACTGTTTGGTTGTGCAAGTCAATGGTGAAATATACAATTCTCCCTGACCAGCTTCTAGGTACCTTAACAGCTGAAAATTGTCCAAGCCAATATATTTTGGGAATTTAAAAATATTGTTCTGAGGATCTATGAACTGAAGGAGTGACCAGAATTGGGCTCTGGTTGCTTTTTGCTACAGAAAATGGTATACGACAATCTCCATCTCCTCAGGTATTTTAAGAGTGAAAGCTCTGTTATGAGTTCTGACAAAGCGTTTTCTCTCCCCCTTTCTCAAAGATGTGTTAACATTATTAGTGTACCCCTTGAAAAAAATTATACTTTCAAGATGGTCCCTAAACTGGGCTCTTTGAACTCTGTGAACAGTGACCAGTGCAAGTGTTGCGGAGAAAACAAAAAGATGACACACACATAGTAGCCATTTTGGAGGCCCAGAAGGAGTCCATAGGCAGGATCTGTACGGAAAAGGGATGTGAATCCAAGAAGGTAATGTTACTTATACAGAGTTTAACTTTTTTTCTGTTACATGTTAATGCTGATTGCCTTGCCTAGCCTGCTGGAGAGTGCCAAACAATTAGCAAAATAATTTGATTAGCTGAAAGGAATAGTTCCTGGGCGTGTGAATAAAATTAGGAGTCTGGATGTGGCAGAAGGGGAGAGAAAGAGAGAACAGTGTGCAGCACAGGAGAGCTGAGGCTAGCAAGGAGACAGTCAGCTTAATAGTAGCTGTGCTCCAGACCACAGGAATGACAACAAAAAAAAAAGCCTTGAAAAATCTCAAAGAGAAAGGTAGAGAGAAATTTTGAGCACACAGGACTACCAGTTTTTCAGCAAAGCGTTCCAAGGAATTCTTAGATTGTCACAGTCTATTGGCAGAAATTGCTACCCATGTATATGCAACCACAAAAACTACAAGTCAGGCAGGTTTTAGACCTGGAAATGGAACAAACTGTGCAGGTAGTATCGATAAGTTTTCTCCTAGTGATAGGACAGGGAAAAGTGTTCATGCTGACTCTTAACTCCATGAGCGGCTATGAATACCACTGATCACTATGTGCTGCCATATTTGAGGAGTGGATGGTACTGCTGCTTGTTATTGGCTAAATTCCTTTCTTTAGTCCCAAAGGATTGTTTTGGGCAACTGTTCCAAGAACTCTCCCATGCAGTGTTCCACATAAATCTTATTGTCACATCTCTTGTGCAATATATACACAAGGCCATTTGATAGGTTAATGAGGAGGCATAAGCCTGTGCTGCCATCAGTATGATTATCTTTGTTTCATGTAATTTGAATGGTGCAGTGGAATGTATAACACAGTATTTGTAAGAAAATGACCCTTGGAGAGGGCTACCTGGTTGAGGCTCCATTCAGACAAAACTGAGGTAATAATGAAGAGGAAATCAGAAGAATTGGTAAAGATGATATTAGCATCCCTCACTTGAAGAGTGAAAGCACCATATAGAATCACAGAATATTAGGGTTGGAAGGGACCTCAGGAGGTCATCTAGTCCAACCCCCTGCTCAAAGCAGGACCAATCCCCAATTAAATCATCCCAGCCAGGGCTTTCTCAAGCCTGACCTTAAAAACTTCTAAGGAAGGAGATTCTACCACCTCCCTAGGTAACGCATTCCAATGTTTCACCACGCTCCTAGTGAAAAAGTTTTTCCTAATATCCAACCTAAACCACCCCCACTGCAACTTGAGACCATTACTCCTTGTCCTGTCTTCTTCTACCACTGAGGATAGTCTAGAACCATCTGCTCTGGAACCACCTCTAAGGTAGTTGAAAGCAGCTATCAAATCCCCCCTCATTCTTCTCTTCTGCAGACTAAACAATCCCAGTTCCCTCAGCCTCTCCTCATAACTCATGTGTTCCAGTCCCCTAATCATTTTTGTTGCCCTTCGCTGGACTCTCTCCAATTTATCCACATCCTTCTTGTAGTGTGGGGCCCAAAACTGGACACAGTACTCCAGATGAGGCCTCACCAATGTCGAATAGAGTGGAACGATCACGTCCCTCGATCTGCTCGCTATGCCCCTACTTATACATCCCAAAATGCCATTGGCCTTCTTGGCAGCAAGGGCATACTGCTGACTCATATCCAGCTTCTCGTCCACTGTCACCCCTAGGTCCTTTTCCGCAGAACTGCTGCCTAGCCATTCGATCCCTAGTCTGTAGCTGTGCATTGGGTTCTTCCGTCCTAAGTGCAGGACCCTGCACTTATCCTTACTGAACCTCATCAGATTTCTTTTGGCCCAATCCTCCAATTTGTCTAGGTCCCTCTGTAGCCTATCCCTGTCCTCCAGCATATCTACCACTCCTCCTAGTTTAGTATCATCCGCAAATTTGCTGAGAGTGCAATCCACACCATCCTCCAGATCATTTATGAAGATATTGAACAAAACCGGCCCCAGGACCGACCCCTGGGGCACTCAACTTGACACCAGCTGCCAACTAGACATGGAGGCATTGATCACTACCTGTTGAGCCCGACAATCTAGCCAACTTTCTACCCACCTAATAGTGCATTCATCCAGCCCATACTACTTTAACTTGCTGACAAGAATACTGTGGGAGACCTTGTCAAAAGCTTTGCTAAAGTCAAGAAACAATACATCCACTGCTTTCCCTTCATCCACAGAACCAGTAATCTCATCATAGAAGGCGATTAGATTAGTCAGGCATGACCTTCCCTTGGTGAATCCATGCTGACTGTTCCTGATCACTTTCCTCTCATGTAAGTGCTTCAGGATTGATTCTTTAAGGACCTGCTCCATGATTTTTCCGGGGACTGAGGTGAGGCTGACTGGCCTGTAGTTCCCAGGATCCTCCTCCTTCCTTTTTTTAAAGATTGGCACGACATTAGCCTTTTTCCAGTCATCTGGGACTTCCCCCGTTCGCCACGAGTTTTCAAAGATAATGGCCAATGACTCTGCAATCACAGCTGCCAATTCCTTTAGCACTCTCGGATGCAACTCGTCCGGCCCCTTGGACTTGTGCACGTCCAGCTTTTCTAAATAGTCCCTAATCACCTCTTTCTCCACAGAGGGCTGGCCATCTACTCCCCATGTTGCGATGCCCAGTGCAGCAGTCTGGGAGCTGACCTTGTTAGTGAAAACAGAGGCAAAAAAAGCATTGAGTACATTAGCTTTTTCCACATCCTCTGTCATTAGGTTGCCTCCCTCATTCAGTAAGGGGCCCACACTTTCCTTGGCTTTCTTCTTGTTGCCAACATACCTGAAGAAACCCTTCTTGTTACTCTTGACATCTCTTGCTAGCTGCAGCTCCAGGTGCGATTTGGCCCTCCTGATTTCATTCCTACATGCCCGAGCAATATTTTTATACTCTTCCCTGGTCATATGTCCAACCTTCCACTTCTTGTAAGCTTCTTTTTTATGCTTAAGATCCGCTAGGATTTCACCGTTAAGCCAAGCTGGTCGCCTGCCATATTTACTATTCTTTCGACTCATCGGGATGGTTTGTCCCTGTAACCTCAACAGGGATTCCTTGAAATACAGCCAGCTCTCCTGGACTCCTTTCCCTTTCATGTTAGTCCCCCAGGGGATCCTACTCATCCGTTCCCTAAGGGTGTCGAAGTCTGCTTTCCTGAAGTTCAGGGTCCGTATCCTGCTGCTTACCTTTCTTCCCTGTGTCAGGATCCTGAACTCAACCAACTCATGGTCACCGCCTCCCAGATTCCCATCCACTTTTGCTTCCCCTACTAATTCTTCCCGGTTTGTGAGCAGCAGGTCAAGGAAAGCTCCCCCCCAGTTGGCTCCTCTAGCACTTGCACCAGGAAATTGTCCCCTACGCTTTCCAAAAACTTCCTGGATTGTCTATGCACTGCTGTATTGCTCTCCCAGCAGATATCAGGAAAATTAAAGTTACCCATGAGAACCAGGGCGTGCGATCTAGTAGCTTCTGCGAGTTGCCGGAAGAAAGCCTCATCCACCTCATCCCCCTGGTCCGGTGGTCTATAGCAGACTCCCACCACTACATCACCCTTGTTGCTCACACTTCTAAACTTAATCCAGAGACACTCAGGTTTTTCTGCAGTTTCGTACTGGAGCTCTGAGCAGTTATACTGCTCCCTTACATAGAGTGCTACTCCCCTACCTTTTCTGCCCTGCCTGTCCTTCCTGAACAGTTTATAACCATCCATGACAGTACTCCAGTCATGTGAGTTATCCCACCAAGTCTCTGTTATTCCAATCACGTCATAATTCCTTGACATCACCAGGACCTCCAGTTCTCCCTGCTTGTTTCCAAGGCTTTGTGCATTCGTATATAAGCACTTGAGATAACCTGCTGATCACCCCTCATTCTCAGTATGAGGCAGGAGCCCTCCCCTCACAGACGTTCCTGCCTGTGAAAAAGGATCACAATTTAGGAGCCTTGTTAAATCCTAGGACACTCCAGTGCAGCTATAGTGAAGAGTGCTTTTTTTTTTTTTTTTTTTTTTTTGGGGGGGGGCATCTGTGCCCAGGAAGGAGGGTGTATATACTTTTCTTTTCAATACAGACCATGTTACAGTTATTCAAACCATTGTCATCTCAAGGCTAGACTATTGTAATGCAGTTTACATGGGTTGCATCTGGAGACCATCTGGAAACTGAAGATACCACACTATGTGTCTGCCCAACAGTTAAACAGAGATTCACAATGAAAGCTGCGAATCCCTGACTTCTGTTATCTACCCAGGCTGGCTGGCTGTTTTGGGGATGATTCTAAGCTGTTGGTTTTAAACTTTGTAACTCCTGTTGCACAAGGTGGCACTAGCCAACCTGTCTGACAGGCCTGAGTTTGTAAGTTGGGTGGCATTGATCTGGCTTGTAGTGTCAACTGTTTAATGTAAACTGAATTTGATATAATCAATTAGTAGCACTAAAATAGTAGCTCTACCTTGAATGTGGGAACATGTATACCTATCTCCAAGAATAGTTTTAACCTACATAGTGTTTTAAGAAATCAATGAATCATATCAAGATACAAACAGTAAGAAGTGCAAGACACTAGGAGAAAAAAGTTTATTGGGAAAAGAGACAAATAAGGGGAAAAGTACTACTTTAAAAAGCAAGTATAAAATCAGTATATCGGTAAACACCTCCTGCATCCCCAGTCAGCAACTACACAAAGTCCTTGTGACACCAGTAGTCTTACTAGAACATGAACAACTAACAGTTGTGAGAGCTCTACTTGTCTCTGGCTCAGTCCTGACCACAGCAGCCAGTTCCCCATCTCTCTTCTCAAAATGTAAACCACATTGTACTTATTATCTGAGCATGGACTGGAACTGTGCTTCAAGCTATTAACTAAGGGAAATCCTATGGTCTGCGTTAGACAGGTGGTCAGATCAGACCATCAATGGTCCCTTCTGGTTTTATAATCTATGAATCTATAAGTTTAAGGCATATATGACAGCATAGTATAGTACACAGTTTTATCATCCACAGTTTGAGATTGCTGCATTAACCAAGAGGTGAAACCATGAAGGAGTTATGCAGGTCTTCTCAAAAATGTGCCAATAAAACTTTATTATGCATATATCTCATACAGAAATTGTTTTAGAAATGGAATTAGAACTGTGCAGGTCATGGAGGAAGAGAACAATTATAACTAATATTTCAGAAAGCTCTAACCATAACCTAAAATAGACTTTCTAGTATTGTGAACTTATGGTCTGATATCTCATGATCTATCAGGGATAAAATGGGTGCCATGTATCAATGAATAGGTTTCTATTAGTTTAAATGATGGGCTACTCAATTTCAGTCCTTAAATTATCACTGTCTTATGTACTGAATACTGGTACTGTGACACTAACATCGAAATTCCATTATTTGGTGAGGTAAGGAACACACACTTATAGAACAGATTTTTTTTTTTTTTTGAAGGGGGAGAGTATAAGCGGGGAGTTTTTAAATTTGAAAGTAGTGGCTGTTTGAAGTTGCTCAAAGGTTTGGAGTGCTAGATGCTGTCTCAGCCGGCATATATTAGTAAGCAGAGTGCTAGGTAAAGTGGGTTATAAATGCACCCATGATTATGTAATTTATTACATGGATTTCAACAACTGTGCAATTACAAATAAAACCCAGACACATAAAAGAGCCTAGATCCATCAGGGCTGAGGATCAACATCTTCTATTGGCGTCAATGATAACTGATGGTGTTCAGCACCTCACAGAATTAAGCTGTTGGTAGCTATGGTAGACACTTTAGAACCATGCAAAAAATAAAATAAACAAAACAAACCAGGCATGCAGATGTTGAAAGACAGAAAGAAGAGGAATGAAATATTTATGCTTCAAACTTGAGTAATTAAAAGGAAATATGTTTTACAACATACAAACAAATTTATGTTGATCAATTTGAAAAAGAGGCAGCAACTGCAAACTAGATGAAACAAAGTTTATTTACTACTTTGTAATCTTGTTATAATTAAAATGTTTAAACATCTAAAACAGTAGATCAAATTCTTACAAAGAGAACAGACAAGCTAATTGTTGTTCGCCAATAAAAGATTCAGCTTACATTATCAAGACGCTACACAAGATTTCTGTGCACTCACATTCTAGGAAGAATTCCATTGGTAAACTCTATTCAATAGAGTCAGTGGAGATGCCCTTTGAAGGGACAAGGGGATCATACTCTTTTTAATAAAGAAATGCTTGGAAATTATTCTGAATACAAATTTTTCCATTTATATAATTACTCTGATTGATCAATGCTTAGGTATCAAGATGATAAGCACAATATACATATCCAAGATAGACAAATTAACTCCTAAGCACATTTATTATATCTAACACTACAATAAACAAGTAGTTTCTTTTTCCTTTACAAGTACCATTGAGTGTGCCTAAGACAGCTTGCTTGTCAAAAGCCATTATTTTAATTATCTTTATATCTTAAAGAGGAAATAGTACTCCTTGATCAACAACAACAACTAAGTACACAAGAAATATCTTTTTGCATTGAGTGGAACATTTTCAAAGATTGGTGCCTACAAACTAGGCACCCACGTAACGGGTGATACTTCAACAGGAGCTATGAGTTCAAAGCATATGTGAAAATGAAGTTACTTATGTAGGTGTCAGCATATAATTTAGTTGCTTAACTTTGGATGTCCAATTTTGAAAATTTTGAACTGCCCAGGTAACAACTCATCTTTCCAAAAGGGAAATAAATGAACCATGTATAGATGTGAATATGATATAGATTAGATATGCAACAATAAGTTACAGGACATGATTAATTATCTTCCCTTGGGTGAAAAGAATGATCATCCAATGTGGAAGAATTATTTTTGCTGCCATTCCATTAGTACATATGGGTAACAGACAATCTTGGATAAAGAAAATTTTGTTCTATCTACTTTTCAGACCTTTCTAGTAGTAGTCTGAGTAATTATCTATATCAACAGCAATTTCTTTCTGCTGAACATAATTGCATATTTTGATGAAAACTTTGAAAATCAGAAGAGACCAGCCTTAAGAGCACTAGAGAAATAATAAGCAAATCAAATGGTGTAAGGGAAGGAGTTTAAAATGTAATGCATTAGGTCAAAAATGAAATTCTTTCTCTCTTTTTTAATGAGATAAATATACTCCTGTTCAGCTAAGACACCACCCAGTGTAGGTTCAAAATCTGGTCTCATGTAAAATTGTTAAAAACTTGCAGTAAAAGTTCACTGGGTTTGAAATATCTTTTTATTAAACACTCTGCTCTTTTGTTATAAAAACACAAAAGCTCCAAAAGATAACAGCTGTTGTGTCAGACTATAAAAAGTTTTGCTTTATTTCTTTACAGGCAAACAGCCAGTAGATGAAACACAAAGCAACACATATTCTCAATCCCAGAGTTTTGTTAATATCATTAATGATGCTGATATACAGTTGTGACAACCAAAATGTGAACCTTTATTTCACAGCAACACGATCTATCACCAGGAGATCACATTAAAATACTGCTCTTTACTGCAGCAAGGTACATGTAATGACAAGATAAATGCTACCTTTTTAGGTTGCACTTTGTTTGTGTTGTAAAGTATTATAGAGAAAATTCCCATGCGTGCTGCCACTGATTCAGTTGCATTGCTGGGAGCCTAACTGTGGTCAGGACTCCTGTGGCTTCTGACAGTTTAATCTCTGTCACTTGCCAGAAGCTGCAGGAGTTCATGCTGCGGCTCCCACCACTGATGGCACTGATACAGCTAAACCAGTGCTATTACCTGTAGGAATCTGTCTTAAGAAAGGACCTAAATGAAACTAAGCCAAGCTTGTCTGCACTCTGTAAGAAAGAGTGAAACCAAACAATATCTGTCAAATATCTGCTATGAACTGTGATTTTTGTTTTCCTGATTTTAAGAGATTAATTCAAATAATGTTGTAACCAAAGTTGCAAAGATGTGCCACCAGTAATTTCACTGAAATAAGTTTTCTAAGACAGGAACCCACTGAAGCAGCTTAGAATCACCTCAAATTTCTGGGAAAATCCCTGGCCAGTAGCTTTACATGTATTTAAATGAAATCAATAGTTTCCTTTCACAATTGTAAAACTATGAGACACTAGAAAATATTTGAACCCATGTGGGGAATTATTGCATTCAAATGGCTTTCCTTGTGTTACAGAGTAACTAGACAAATGACCGCACTGCACCTTTAGGAGGGGAGAAGGTTGTCCGACTGGCCAAGGGAAAGGGAACAGTGTTCTAGGGCTGTGGGGGAGGGGGAAAATGAGGTCAGAAGTGCTGCAAAAGTTGGGAATGGGTCAGACTGGCGATGGTGACTCATCCCTGGGACCAGAAGGGTTGAAAAGGGGCAAACCCAGGCCGGAGAAGGCTTCTTCCACAGAGCAGGCGAGGCAGCAACCAACCCCTGTCCCCTTTAGGTGGCAAAGTACCAGGTTTGGTTAGGACCTTCTGGGCATTGTGCTAGTCGCCCCTTTTTAGGGGGGGTGGGAAGAAATTTTTCCTTCACCACCAGATTGGTGGAGTTGGGTGGGGGTTCACCTTCCCCACACTGGGTTCAGGAAGGGAGTTGTTAACATGAGGCATGAAGGGAGTTAGGCTATATGTTGCAACTCATTATGTAAGTGTGGGGCGGATGTCCAGTGCAGGAACTCCTTACTAGGGAAGGTGTACAGTGACCAGATAAACGGCTTGGTAAAGGACTTAAAAAGGAGGTATTAGTTAAAGGGTGTGTACGTGTTCGGGGCTCCCATGAATGGTATGGCAAGGAGCCAACTCCCCTTTCTTATAGTCCACCTCAACCCTCCTATGAGGGAAGGGTGATGGTATGGTCCCAGCAATGGGTTGGCTGGGGAACCTGGATGAAAAAAAAAAGGGGGGGGGGTTGGTAGAAGCCCCCTGAATAGTTATTGAATGAACATGGGGTTACCTGCACTGTACACTGTTCTTTGTAGTCCCAAACTTCTAATAATAAAGTTGCAGCCTGATTAAAATCATATCAAGTGTTTCCTGTCCTTTTTTGGATATAGCCGGACAACAAACATAAGACCAACTGCCCAACAGCCAGAATTATCAGACACAAATACATTGAGAATTAAGGATAGAAGAAGGGCATGTGGTGGGGGATGTTGGCTCTGGGCAGTGGGAGAATTACATATTAGTATTTGGGTGATGCATTTGCAGGAGAGAAGGAATTTGGCTGGAGAATTAGAACACAAAGTTATGTTTTTCACAATAGCCCTTATGTAGATCATTATATGTATAAACTTTGCTGCTTTGCATGAATATCTAGGAAGTCTATTCATTTGTGGGAACAAAAGTAGTCAATTTTCATGAATCCACAGGCATTACTCAAATAGAAAATAAGTTACAGGAAATGAAACTATATCTACCTAAATTTCTTAATGCACCACTAAGTAGTTATATAACTTCCTCTGAAAAGGAAAGATTAATTCACAGCTCACATGCATATAGCATTTTGTGCCCTGTGCACAAAGTAATAGCGAAAATATTAGTAATTTAATAATGGTTCAGTACCTTCAATCAGCAGTTCTTGTCCATGACTGCCCAACAGCGTACGGGACAAGAAAGGGGCGAAGTCTACAAAAATTTCACGCAGGAGTGGGGCCACTTTTTCCAAAGCTCTTTCAAGCTTTGCAGTGATACTGTTGAAAAGAAAGCACATGAATTAAAGGCAAATAAATATAATTGATTAAATGATATCATATTATGTCTATTTACTAATCAAGGGTGTAAGTATCAGTGTCTCTTCTGATAATGGAATGACTGATTTGATTAACAATACAGTGTTTACAAAGCATTATTTAAGTTAGTAAAGAAATTGTAACACTCATGTCCAACTCAGGAAAATGACTGTCTCACTTACTTAGCAGGACTTATAAATCAATACAAAATAGAAAGCATTTTATTTTCATTTTTAAAGGATGATGAGAGAACTCCAGGCATCAAAATGCAAGTCCTCTTTATCTATCATCTCAACTAATGATGTATGTTTGTTGTGCTAAAAAAAGACCATGGTTTTACTACAAAAACTTATGGTAGTAAGATATAAACCTCAATGAGTTTACCTTTTAATTACAGAAAATTCAATTAAAAGGTGAAAATACTGCAACATGGAACATGTCTAATTTTTAAGTGTTCTCACTGTATGCAATTTTTTCCCAAATGAACTTTCACATCCATGAGGCAAGGATTCTCAATATTGAAATAGCGAAACTGGATGTGCCTGATTTCACCAGAACTTAATTGTCCCCTTTTATATCACCTTCCATAATGAAGAGTCTAGTATCATTTTTTTGTTTGTTGTAATGTTTATCCTGTTTGTATTATACAAGTGAACAAAGTATCAATAACTGCATTTTAAATCTCAAAAATAGTATGAATGTGCACTGGCAGTTGATCTGCAGCAACAACTTTGCACTCTCAGTATTTCACCATTTTTTTCAAACTTCAGAAGCATGAAGAGGAGAATTTTAATGGCTAAGACCACCTCATACAAACTTGCTTGATAAACTTTCAGACAACAACATCTAGCTTTGAGATGTTAGGTAAAATGCTCCACATGATAGGAAACTGAAGTGGGACTCAGGAGACCTGGATTCTACTCACTGGCTTTGCCACTTACTAGCTGTGTAACCTTCGGTAAGTCATTTCACCTCTCTATACCTGTTTTCGGACTCTTCTTTTCTCTGTCTTGTCTATTTAGATGGTAAGCCTTTTGGAGTAGGGACTATTTCTCAGTATCTGTTTGTACACCACCTACCATTGTGGGGGCTTCCAGGTGCTACCCTAATATAAATATTAAGTAATAATCCTTTGTCTAAAGCAGTGGTTCCCAAACTGTGGGATGCACCCTCATCGGAGGAATGTTCAGGGGGCATGTGGCGGGGCCTGGGCCAGCCCCCCTGGGGGTAGGGAGGGAGCACCACCCAGCCCTACTTTACCCCCAAGTCAGCTCCACCCTCATTCCCTCTCCCACCCCAAGCCAGCTCCGCCTCTAGCCCCAGCTCTCCCCTCGCATTTCCCACTTCTGCCCCCAACTCTGCCTTCAGACCAAGCTCCTCTACTGAACCAACTGTGCAGTTATGGAGGGTGGGGCATGGACAGAATCCACTACTGGTAAGTGGGGAACACTGGTCTAGAGTTCCAAGTTTATCAGTGCTATTAAATACTCAACATGTACTATTCCATCGTGACTGAGTTACTATAGTCCTTGGGCTTCCCCATGCATGTAACTCCCCTCCCCATCAGTGGCTTGACAAGCTACTTCCTTCTCCTCTTTCAAATCTGTACTAAAGATTCAAAGTATTTTGTGTTTCCCACAACAGATGAATCATTAGTTTAAAAACACACCAGGAAACTAGGTTTTTCCTCTTTTGGGCTTTCTGTAGTCTCTGCCTCTAGACTGCATGCCATTGGGGCAAAAAACATCTTTTTGCTTCTTTTACAGCACTGAGAACATTATTGTTCTTAATTATCTAAGTGCTGACATTTTAAGTACAGGAAGAATCTAAAATTATTGATGATACCTGGAATGATGAATTCTGAGTTTTCAAAGGCATCCACTACATATAGAATTATATATAAATAAAGCTCATATGAAAGCCTTTAACTTATAATAAATAATATAAAACAGATGACATTAATACAGATCAGAAGCTCTCTTCCAACAACTCAAAATCATTTTGATTCTTTTCTTGCAGTGTATTGCGCCGCTGTTTGTACTAGCTGAAATTCAGATACTGGATTTGAAGATAAGGAAAGGGATAAGGAAATAAGAGATAAGGAAACAAAACAGAACAGTGCAAAACCCACCAATTTTTATTTGTTTGTTTCACTGTAGATATGCTCCTGAGTTTGGAGTTCACTTCACTTCAAGTGAAATTTGAGTGTACGAAACTGGATGTTTGCAAGTTTTAAAATGTATATGAACTCTCGTGATCTATCCACATAATAGGGATGGGAGATTTTGTGGCCTGTTACTCAACATTGTTCTTGATGACTTTGAAGGATGCCTTTCTAGGCTCTTCAAGTTCAACTGATTAGCAGACTGCTGCTATCTTCACTCCTCATGGGGATTGTCACATTAAGCTAGCCTCCACAAAGATCCAAAATATATTTTCAAGGGAGTGTGTGACGTGCTGGCTGTTCCCCTACCCAAACACACACATAGCAGTAAAGGGGCAGCGAGACAGACTAGTCTGGTCCCCCAGCTGCCTGCAACAGCCACTTACCTATTCTGTGAAGCTAGAATAGTTCAGAGTACAATGTGCAGTAATAAGGAAATCCCATGCAGGGAATAAATATAATCCCTCTTCACTTCTGAAATAAGGGACTTTTAAGAGTGTTTTGCAATAACTTGATGCTGCATTTTCCACTCAATTTACATATGTTCAGGACAAATTGGAAATTCTCTAATCCTTCGTGTATTTTTTTCAGTGTAGTCCAATTCAACAGTGGATCAAATTTCAAGTATTTGAATTGTCTGACATACACATGAAAGACTCTGCATCATATTACAAATACCCTGTACCATCCAGTTCTTCTCTTTTGAAGGGGCCGGTTTTGTTCAATATCTTCATTAATGATCTGGAGGATGGCGTGGACTGCAGCCTCAGCAAGTTTGCAGATGACACTAAACTGGGAGGAGTTGTAGATATACGGGAAGGTAGGGATAGGATACAGAGGGACCTAGACAAATTAGAGGATTGGGCCAAAAGAAATCTGATGAGGTTCAACAAAGACAAGTGCAGAGTTCTGCACTTAGGACGGAAGAATCCCAGGCACTGGTACAGACTAGGGACCGAATGGCTAGGCAGCAGTTCTGCAGAAAAGGACCTAGGGATTACAGTGGACAAGAAGCTGGATATCAGTCAACAGTGTGCCCTTGTTGCCAAGAAGGCTAACGGCATTTTGGGCTCTGTAAGTAGGGGCATTGCCAGCAGATCGAGCGACATGATAATTCCCCTGTATTTGACATTGGTGAGGCCTCATCTGGAGTACTGTGTCCAGTTTTGGGCTCCACACTACAAGGATGTGGAAAAATTGGAAAGCATCCAGCAGAGGGCAACAAAAATGATTAGGGGGCTGGAGTACATGACTTATGAGGAGAGGCTGAGGGAACTGGGATTGTTTAGTCTGCAGAAGAGAAGAATGAGGGGGGATTTGATAGCTGCTTTCAACTACCTGAAAGGGGGTTCCAAAGAGGATGGATCTAGACTGTTCTCAGTGGTAGCAGATGACAGAACAAGGAGTAATGGTCTCAAGTTGCAGTGGGGGAGGTTTAGGTTGGATATTAGGAAAAAGTTTTTCACTAGGAGGGTGATGAAGCACTGGAATGCGTTACCTAGGGAGGTGGTGGAATCTCCTTCCTTAGAGGTTTTCAAGGTCAGGCTTGAGAAAGCTCTGGCTGGGATGATTTAGTTGGGAATTGATCCTGCTTTGAGCAGGGGATTGGACTAGATGACCTCCTGATGTCCCTTCCAACCCTGATATGCTATGATTCTAAGTTGTTAACATAGTAGAATAACGACAGGATTCGATAGACAGGATCCCTGTTTGAATAAGTGGGTCAACTAATAAAGAGGTGGTTCCTGCTCTCTCTGAAGTGAATGGGAGTTTGCCACTGACTTCAGCAGGAGCCAGAGTACACCCCAAATTGCTACCAGCAGGTAGAATAAGTAAACATTTGCCTGAAGTAGTACTGAAGATTGAGTTCCCTATTCATGGTCAAAAGTAACTGAGGCTTTCTCCCAATCACTGGTCTCCATTTCTAGCTATAGGTCATACAAAACTCTACAGGACAGCATATTATAGAAAATGCACTAATTTCATGCATCAACAAAATATTCTCAATAACCTGCATTCCATTGGCCACTTGAATAGATTTATAAGAATAAAGAACCTTCTCAGATCATTCTCCTCTATGAAACATTATTAACCTGGAGTTGATGATAATAGGAAATTATAAAATATGGAGATTACATACTACTCCTTATACAGACCAGACATTTACTGCCCACAGTACATTAAATCATAAAATTAACATCTCTGGAGGCTTCCCAGTAACACTCTAGGAAGTTTTTAAAGTTTGAGAATTAATAATTTCTTATTTTACAGACTGAACAGAACACAACCCAGAAGTAGAGGAGAAGTCTGGAAAGATTAGATTGGAAATGTAGGTTTTAAAACAGAATAAAGTAGATTGAAATGAAAATGATTTCTTAAATGCAGGGACTGGATAACTTTTTACCCAAAGTAAAAAGTATGTCACCCTGGGGAGAGGTCTCGCTACTTATTAGTATGGTTGATTACACAGGATGTAATAAATTCATCTCTACAATTAATAATTGATTTCAATCATACAGTTACAAAGTGGGATTGAAGAAGTTTTCTTTAAATTATCTAGGAGGTTATATAATCCAAATGGGAAGACAGAAAAATAAACTAAACGACTAACTGGCAAAATGCCAGCTACATAACCATGACCCGTATTAAAGGTTTTACTAGATGGAAAAGTAACCAGGGAGAAAATTAGGTATGCAATTAGTTCACTTCAACCTGTACAACTTCCAGGCTTAGACGGATTGCCTGTCGGATTTGATTAAACCTACCAAGAATGGCTATAGCAGCTTTTATTAAATATACTTTTATACAGAGTACTATTTCTCAAGGGAAGCTAACCATCTGTCCTGAAATATCTCCTTTTGCAATATGCTTTGAGCTAAATAAAAATCCAGATTCTCAAGACCTATATGTTTCCTTAACAATGACTCCAAAATTCTATCTAAAATCTTACCTTTTTCAGTAAGGATTTATTACATGACAATCCACCAGTTTGCACTTGGAAAAAGCAATGCTATATAAAAACGTAGTCAAGAGAATCTACTTAATCTAAAAAGTGTGCAACTCACTCAAATGAAAGATTTTTCAAACACACAACTAGTGCAGTTGAGCATTTGCATTTATATCCTCAGTTGGACTTCAGATTCAAAGAGGCTAAGTTGCATACTGGTAGATGCTCTACAGTTTCATCTCTTTTCTACACAGAAATAATACGGTCATAAATGTACAACTTCCACTGGTCATCAGTCACTAGAATCAATAATTTGTTTTTCATCTGACAATTCAGTTATTCAGCTCTCAGGTACTGAAACGATTCCTTGTGACTTCTATAGATCTCTAAGGACTCTAAACAAGAGCCAAAGACTTGCAATAAGATCCTTTATACAAATGTAAACAACAAGAAAAAACAAACAAACCACCTTATATTCTAATGCATTTTAGTTCAAATGGACAGAGCATTGGACTGGGAGCCAGGAGGTCTGGGTTCTATTCCTATCTCTACTATAGATCAGTAGTGTGACCTTGGGCAACTCACTTCACCACAGTGTGCTTTTTTTCCTCCCTTCCACTCTAGCTCAATCTTGCCTATTTAGATTTTAAGCTCTCTGGAGCAGAGACTTATTTCTGTGTATATTCAGCTTCAAGCACAATGGGGTCTCAATTCCATTTGAGTCCTCTAGGTGCTGCTAAAATATATACCATATATGAAAAATAATAAATAATTTTAGAAAAAAATATAGGGGTCTCAAATAAAAAAAATTAAGTAAGTTAGAAATTCCATGACATGCTATTTAAATTAGTTATTGTTTTTAATTTATACTTAAATGTAATGAATTACTTGCATTCAGTTGTTTTCTGCACTGTCACCTCTTCCCTTTGCATGGTAACATAGGTACAACCACTGACAGCTATCAGTTATGCTATTCACCGCCCTGCACTTTAAGCAGTGTGGGGGTTGTCTGGCTGGCTGGGAGAAGAGGGCTTTCTGGCTTGGGGGAGGAGGAGAGATGTAAAACTGCTGGAAAAGCAGTCAGCATGGTGGATGACTCACCACCAAGGAATGAGGGGTTTAAAAAGGTCAACCTGGGCCTGGCCCTCCCTTCCTACTTAGGTCAGAAATGTGCCAGGTGTTTAGCTATATCTCCTGTGGGGATTACGCTAGCAGCCATGTTAAGGGGGGCTGAAAAGGAATTTTTCCCTTACCACCATATTGGCCAGGTGTAGTGCGGGTTTTTTCCACCTTCCTCACTGCAGGTTCAGGTGGGCTCTGTTCATGCATAGGCAGTATGGCCATATGTTGCAACTCTTTATTTAAGTGTGTAGCGGATGTTCAGTGCAGGTTCTCCATAAATTAAGGCACAAAAGAATGGATAAATGGCTTGGAAAAGGAATTAAGGAGAGGAGCTTGGTAATTGAGCAAGCTGAGGGCAGTTGGGGACTCCTCTGATTGGTACAGCAGAGAACTAACCCCCCATCATTATAGTCCACCTTAACCCCTCCTACGAGCGGGGGTGGTCGGTAAGATCCCCTCTCCCGGAATTGGCTGGAATTGGAGAGTCGCGGCAGTGGATCTGCTGGAGGGACATAAACGGAAAGGGGTGTGTGTGGGGGGGTCCTAAAAAAAAGCACTCACCCCCTCCCCCACCCCAGTGAATTGTGGGGGTTTTCACCTGCACTGCACATTTTATCCGCCAAGTTAGTCCCAGACATCTAATAATAAAGTTGTGGCCTAATTAAACTCATATCTAATGTCTCTTGTCATTCTTTCGGCATAGCCAGACAGTCAGTCAGTTTATGTCAGTTGGCCTGCCTGCTGCACTGGCTCTCCCTCCACTCACTGCTTTGCACAATGTTTTTATTATGGCAAACCATATAAGTGGTGAAAAAAGACAGGACAATCCCAGAGGAATCAATTATAGAATTAAAGGAAAATATGGCTAGCAAGCTCTACTATCATTCAGAATTGGCACATAGATGGAAGTAGGGGCCATGGAGCCAATGCTTTGAAGTGGTGATAAAGATGCTTCTCTTCTTTTTTTCAGTTATACCAACAGTTTTAAAGCTGCAGCATTAGAACTGGTGCTGGTCAGAACATGGAATTTCTGTTCCATGGGAAATTCCGACATTTTGAAATTTATTTTCATTCCAAATGAGAACGAAAAGTCTATTTTTTGAAATTTCCCACAGGAAGGAAATTACAAACATTTTAGAGTAATAAAAACCAAAACTTTGTTTCAATAGCATCAAATTGCTTTGTTTCACTAATGTCAAAACACTTCATTTTGACAAGGAAACATGTTTCATTTCAATGAGGCAAAATACAGAATATTAAAGAAATATATTCAATAGAATATAACTACAGTATTAAAATAGATATTTTCATATATCAAAGTTGAAACACTACGAATCAAAACAAAACATTTTGACATAATTGAAACAAAACATTCCATTATCACATGAAATGATCAATTCAAAATAACTTGTTTATCTTTTAACTGTGGAAAATTTTATTGGAATTGACACATACCTCTGACAGGTTTCTATTATGATGAAACTGCATTTTCTGGTGGAACACTGTTGCACTGGAAATTTTTCAACCAGCTCTAATCAGAACATAACTGCTGGAACAGAGTTCTAGTTAAAAGTAAAGTTCTAGGATATATTCTGGATCCAAAGCGTTTCTTAATAAGCATTGCAACAGTATTGTTTCTAATGTGCTAGAGGAAAACATTATGACTTTTGCACTGGTTGCAATGGTTTAAAAACAAACTCCTTAGAAGATCATCTTTAATTATAAAATTGACATAGTTTGGTGTCTGAGCACTTCAAAGACTGATTTTATCCCTTTTATTATACAGTAATTAATTTGTTTGCTCTGCAAAGGTTTCTGTTTCTACTCGCCAATGTGGGCTCTTTTAGAAGTTTTGTACGGAATTTTCTTATTAACCATATTAAATGTTGTAAAACATCACCACTTAAAACACTACTGCAGTGTTGTGATTAATTGTTAAGCCACATCTAGAAAATAATAAAATAAATACATACATAAAATTGAACTGACTTGAAGGCTAGCAGTATTTTTCAGTTATTTTAATAACTATTTAGCATCCTCCCAGGATATTTTATAAATTTCATTTTTGCATTATTTTGGTTATTGCCTCTGAGTGATTTTGTTGTGCCACAAGAAAGACAACTAAAATAAAATTATAAAGTATGCTCACCTCATGTTTTCAGCTGAATCCTCTGGCATTGGAGCAACAGTCTGTACAGCTGGAAGGTTTTTACTGGTAGCACCATTCACAAAGCTAGAGGATGAAGAGGAAGAAGAAGATCCTGAATCCACTGCACCTGTAGCCAAAATAAATTTAGATTTTATTTCAGTTTGAAAAATAAAAATTTTAAAGGTTTTAAATACCATGGTATTTCCTGTCATGACAGTCTTTTTTAAAATAAGTAATAAATCTTATCAATTAAAAAAAAATAAAAGCGCTTTAACATATAAATAACAGAATGATTTACTATGGCTATATGTTTTTGATATTGCTCTGCATATATACAATTAAGTTATGTCTACTACTAAATTAGATAGCTGTATGTTACAAATTAGAATGTATTTTTACATAAAAATGAACGGAAACCACAGATCAAAGTACACTGTAACATAAAATGAAATGGCCTGAAAATAAGTAAGGACTCAGTCACTGAAATATACATAATTTAAAAAAAGGTTCAAAACAAAAATGTTCCTGCCTTCTAATTTCACTGCCTTTTTAATTATTTTTACAGATCAGTGATTAACTCTGCAATTAATGTTAGTATTTTATATAGCATTTTTCATTCTCAAAAGCCCTTTTACAAACATTAAATAGCTGTTCTGGAGAAAAATAAAAAATAAAAATGAGTCTTACCTCTTGTTCTCAATGATCCTAAAAATAAATTCCACAGGCTAAAATATTGTATGAGACAAACCATCATCAGAATGATAAAGCCATATTCATTATCGTTTTGAGTAGAGAATGAAAGTTATGTATATTTTCTTTTTTTAAAAATAAGTATCACATATACCTAGGGTGACTAGACGTCCTGATATTAGGAGCTTTTTCTTATATAGGACCCTATTACATCCCCCCTATACCCCGTCCTGATTTTTTCACACTTGCTATCTGGTCATCCTATATGCACCTCAGTTTACCTACTTGGTATTCTCTTGCCTGACTGCAATGCCATAACTCAAAAAAGGTTATACTGGAGGAAACTAAACAAGAGAGAATACCAATGGCCCTTGAGGAAACAATGGGGAAGCTATTAACTGGGGAACATCCCTACCTGACTCCAACCAAGCTGGAAAGGTTTACTTCTTTCCAGTTTAGGATCAAAGGGGATATTAAAATCCTAAAAGATGTTGCCCTAAAAAAAGAAGGTTTCAGAGTAGCAGCCGTGTTAGTCTGTATCTGCAAAAAGAAAAGGAGGACTTGTGTCACCTTAGAGACTAACCAATTTATTTGAGCATAAGCTTTGTGAGCTACAGCTCACTTCATCAGATGCATGTAGTGGAAAATACAGTGGGGAGATTTATATACACAGAGAACTTGAAACAACGGGTGTTACCGTACACACTGTAAGAAGAGTGATCAGGTAAGGTGAGCTCTTACCAGCAGGAGAGTGGCGGGGGGGGGGGGGGGAACCTTTTGTAGTGATAATCAAGGTGGGCCATTTCCAGCAGTTGACAAGAACATGTGAGGAACAGTATGTGTGTGTGTGTGTGGGGGGGGGGGGGGGAATAAACATGGGGAAATAGTTTTACTTTGTGTAATGACACATCCACTTCCAGTCTTTATCCAAGCCTAAGTTAATTGTATCCAGTTTGCAAATTAATTCCAATTCAGCAGTCTCTCATTGGAATCTGTTTTTGAAGTATTTTTTGTTGAAGAATTGCCACTTTTAGGTCTGTAATAGAGTGACCAGAGAGATTGAAGTATTCTCCGACTAGTTTTTGAATGTTATAATTCTTGACGTCTGATTTGTGTCCATTTATTCTTTTTACATAGGGACTGTCCAGTTTGGCCAATGTACATGGCAGAGGGCCATTGCTGGCACATGATGGCATATATCACATTGGTAGATGTGCAAGTGAACGAGCCTCTGATAGTGTGGCTGATGTGATTAGGCCCTATGATGGTGTCCCCTGAATAGATATGTGGACACAGCTGGCAACAGGCTTTGTTGCAAGGATAGGTTCCTGGGTTAGTGGACCTTATCTGATCACTCTCTTGTTACAGTGTGTATGGTAACACCCATTGTTTCATGTTCTCTGTGTATATAAATCTCCCCACTGTATTTTCCACTGCATGCATCCGATGAAGTGAGCTGTAGCTCACAAAAGCTTACACTCAAATAAATTTGTTAGTCTCTAAGTCTAAGTCTCAAGTACTCCTTTTTTTTAAAAAAAAAGGAGGTGGATTGTCAGAAGCTGTATAGGAAGGAGATGCTAACACAAACACAGAAACTGCAGTAAGCAGACTGTCTCTCCCAACCGAGAGGTAAATGTAACTGGGATGAAAGGAACTTACAATATAATATACACTATAATTAGCCACTGTCACAGGCTCCCAGAGGAAAAGGGCTTGCAGATGTCAAACCCAGTTGGGCATGTCCAGTTAAGACAGTTGGGAAACAGGATGGCTGTGCCCAGAGATCTAATCTAAGAGTGATAGGAGTGCATGGGGTACACACAGACAGGAGTCAAGGTACTAAAACCTGTCCCCAAAACGGTGCACTTTAGACATACTAATAAAGGTCTAAAATCGAAGCTTGTCCTGTGACAGTGGTGATAACAATGGGCTGTTGACTGTGATACGATGATTTGGAATGTGACAGCTTATTTTTGTATTTTGTTTTTTTAAATAATTGTCCTAAGGACCTTAGCACAGAATACTTTACTAAGATGAAGTTATATCCATGTGACATTTGTGGCATATGGTAAAAACTACAAGAAAGAGGATGTGGGGGACATCTAGAGTCTCTAAATGACTGAACAGAATTTTTCCCACCTCAGTAAACTATTGCTTAGTTCATTTTACAGTGTAGTATTTGTTTCACTGGCTTTTTACCAAGGGATTTTTAAACACCACAGCAAGTACATAAACTGGACAGCATCTGGATACTTTGGGCAAACATGCCTTAAGAACAGAACCATATAATTCATTATATTAATTATTGCAGATATGACTGAATCATCTGAACTGTAAATCCCACACTTCAGCTAATCCAATCACAAAAACAAAGCAAACCCCTCCCCCACAAAACCCCAAAGCAAACAAAAACAAAAACCATCATAACTTGACTCTCAATGTAAGCAACACTGTGATGAATATGTTTATATTTTCAATGCGTCAGATATATCCAATAGCTTCTGATTTGCAATTTATCATTGCCACATATACGCTTTTTAAAACATGGAAATTAAGTTCTACCTTTTGGAAATGGAGGGGGGCAAAGAACAGCTTTTAAACCATTTCCTGAGATCGGAGAGCTAGAATAAATGTTCATTCAGGTGAATTCAAGCATAAAAAGCTTTAGAAAAAAAGGAACAAGCCCAAAATAGCAATGAACTGCCTTACCCAAAGGTGAGTTAAGAACCTCAGTATATTTGTAGTTCTGAGGAATTAAATTGGTAAAATTTGCTGAAATAATTTCCAGTCACTATTTTCCCAAAAATCTGCTATGCATAGCCTGCTTAGACAAAAATGGGTATGATAAAAAGAAAACATAGAAGGTGCAGGGATAACTATGAAAAACTAACATTTACCCACAGTCAACACACTGTGGCATCTGATACTGCAGTATTTTCCTGTGCTGTACTTGGAATCATTGTGCTTTCTTAATAGCAATCACTGTACAAAGAAGAGCTACTCAGTTGATTTAAGGTATGGAGTGTTTAAAGTTATGATGTGAAGAATGAAGGTCTGAGGCCTAAAATATCATTTGGGGAAAAAATGTCAATATAGGACTGTCTTATGGTATATGGATACCTAAAACAAACAGAACTTGAACTAAACAGAAACAGGTAAACAAATAGAACTGTTTACAAAAGTGTTAATTTATAAAGCAGATTTTTTTCTCAAAAGATTAATTAACATTTCTACTGGCAAAGTCCTGTTAGTGAGAGTTAAAGGTAACCTGCAAAGGAAAAAAATTAGTGTATTTCCTATTTTATTTTATGAAGCAGAAAGAAGGCTGGGAAGATTTCTGCTGCCCCATTCCCCAGCCCTCTCCCCCCAAGCTAAAAAGATTTTATTTTTATCAACCCTTGACTTAAGTTGAGGAATGTTATATCTTTGAACTAACTCTCAAGTGCTTAGGTGCATTGTTATAAACAAACACTGTCCAATACCTATATCTATAAGTAAGAATAACTTCCTCTCTCAACTCTATTTCATTGCTCTGATATCTGTGATATGATATAATCCTACTCAGTCTCCAGTCATTCATAGTTTCTTCCAGGGTAGGCAGCCTCTGAACTTCTAATGTAACAAATAAAAATTAAAGCCCCACTCCCCTGTCCCAGCCCGGAACCCCCTCCTGCACCCCAAACTGCTCATCCCCGGCCTCACTCCAGAGCCCACACCCCCAGCTGGAGCCCACACCCCCTCTTGCAATCCAACCCCCTGGCCCAAGTGCAGGAAAATGAGCAAATGAGAGAGGGTGGGGGAGAGCAAGCAATGTAGTGAGGGGGGGATGGAGTGTATGAGGGTGGGGCCTCGGAGAAGGGGTAGGGCAGGGGCAAGGCCTCAGGGAATTGGCAAGGAAGGGCAAGGGCATTCAGTTTCTGCAAATAGAAAGTTGGCAACCCTAACTATAAGGAAACAAACAAGCCCCTACCTCTCTTTTTAAACCTTTACAGGTTATCTCTAAGGTGAAATTAAACTGTTACTTGAAGAATGATCCATGTTAACATCGATGGGTATTCATTGAAAGGCCTTATGACTTTTATTCACAAATACTAATATATAGATTTGGGGTCAAGAAGGAATATAAAACCTGTTCCACTCTAGGGTATATTAGCAGCACCGTAGTAGGGTTTTTACCTTATTGGGGTGTTAAATAGGGAATATCTACTAGCATTAAGTGTGTATATCCCCTACAAATATGCTATCACAGGAGAGAGGAGGCACTGGGGAAACTCATTCATTTCTGTTGTAATCCTCTATGTTTCTAAGACATCATTAGGACTATATCTTCATCTATATAAGGTGGAATAATTTTCTTAAACAATAATGGTGAGAATACACATACAGCAAGAGGAAATTATGTCCTTCATAGAGGACAAAAAGATATAATTGAGCTTTCAAGGTTTTTATTTTTAAAAAAGGTATAGTAAGAATAGAAAGGAGACAACTGAAGGGAAAAAAAAACGACAAAAAGAAAAAGATGAGGTTCACAAAAATATTTAAGGACGATACCTGTTGTATTAATCATACTTTTTGGTGTAGCAGCAAATATGTTTGGTGTAGTACCCGGTGGCAGAACACCTCCAGCACTGGCAGCTCCAACTGTGGTAACAGCTAGGCTGCCTGGAGGCGGTTTCTTTACAGGTACGACAACACTCCTGCAGAGAAAGAAACGTCAAGTTAATCCAACACCACAAAGAAGTGACGCAGGGGTTTGGTTTGTTTTTTTTAACCGCTTTTGATAAAAAATACATGAAGGATCATACAAATGTAGGGCTGGAAGGGGTCTTGAAAAGTCATCAAGTCCATGACCCTTGTGCTGAGGCAGGACCAAGTAAATTTAGATCGTCCCTGAGAGGTATTTGTCCAACTTGTTCTTAAAAACCTCCAGTGATGGGAATTCCAAAACTTCTCTTAGAAATCTATTCCAGAGGTTAACTACCCTTATGGTAGGAAAACTTTTCCTAACATAAAAAGTAAATCTCCTTTGCTGCAGATTAAGCACATTACTACTACTTCTACATTCAGTACACGAGCAGAATGATTGATCAATAATTTAACAATCACAGAGAACAGGTCCTCTTTGAAGAGTTATCAGCTCCCCGCTCAGCCTTCTTTTCTCAAGACTAAACATGCCCTGTTTTTTGTTAAACTTTCCTTCTAGGTCAGGTTTTTTAAAACCTTTTATCATTTTTTGTTGCTCTCCTTTGGACTCTTTCCAATTTATCCACATTTTTTCTATAGTGTGACATCCAGACTGCTTCAGCTGAGGCCTCACCAGTGCCGAATAGAGCAGAACAATTACCTCCCATGTCTTACGTATGACTCTGCTGTTAATATACCCCAGAATGATATTAACCTTTCTTATAACAGCATCACATTGTTGACTTGTGTTCAATTTGTGATCCACTACAACCCCCAGATCTTCTTCAGGAGTAATACCACCCAGCGAGTTTTTCCTCATTTTGTAGTTGTGCATTTGATTTTTCCTTCCTAAAGGAAGTACTTTACACTTATCTTTATTGAATTTAATCTTGTTGATTTCAGACTACTTATCCAATTTGTCAAGGTCATTTTGAATTCTAATCCTGTTCTCTAAAGTGATTGCAACCCTCCACCCCCATCTTTGCGTCAACTACAAATTTTATAAACATTCTACACTCCATTATTCAAGTACAAGTGAAAATACTGAATGGTACCAGACCCATGGGACCCCGCTAGATACGCTCTCCCAGTTTGACAGTAAACCATTGATAACTACTCTTCGAGTAGTTTTTCAACAAGTTGTGCACCTGCCTTATAGTAATTTAATCTAGAGTGCATTTCCCTAGTTTTCTTATGAGAATATCACATGGAACTGTGCTAAAAGCCTTACTAAAATCAAGATATATCATGTTTACTGCTTCTCCCCTATCCATTAGGACAGTAACTCTGTCAAAGAAGGAAATTAGGTTGGTTTGGCTTGATTTGTTCTTGACAAATCCACGCTGGCTATTCCTTATAACCCCTACTGTCCTTTAGGTTCTTACAAAGTGATTGTTTAATAATTTGTTCCAGTATATGTCCTAGTATCCAAGTTAGGATGACTGATCTGTAATTCCCCAGGTCCTTTTGTTCACCTTTTTAAAGACAGGTACTATATTAGCCCTTCTCCAGTCCTCTAGGACTTCATCCATTCCTCATGAGATAATTACAAATGGTTCCGAGATTGCTTCAGTTAGTTCCTTAAGTACCTTAGGATGAATTTCATCAGGCCCTGATGAGTTGAATACATCTAGCTTATCTAAATATTCTTTAACCAGTTCTTTCCCTATTTTGGTTCGTTCTCCCTTGCTGTTAATATTAATTGTTTTGAGTAGATGGTCACCACTAACTTTTTTAGTGAAGAGTAAAGCAAACTAGGAATAATTATACCTAAATATTTTCTTAACTTTTATGGGATAATGCGGTCTAGTTGACCAAGCATGAAATTGAGAGCTAGGAACTTCCAAATTCTAATCCAGGTCCTGCCACTGTATGGTCATAAGAATCTCAATTAATCTCTGTTTTACTTGCAACACCTGTAAAATGAAAATATCTCCTCTTTCATAAGGATGTTGTGAGGTCTAATAATTTATAGCACTTTGAATTTTCAAATTGCTTTATAAGTGCAAATACTGCAATTATTGAGGCAATGCAGTATATACTGCTAGTGCACATCTGTACAATCTTAGATGAAACTGAAATTGAATAGATGCCATTATATGGTCTTATCAAAGCCATCAAAATTACAGTTATTATAGAGAATATATGAATATAGGACCTGATTCTCCACTGCCCTGCACCTGGTGCAGTCAACTATACCTATCAAAAGCAGTGTAAATGTACCAATCAGAGTTCTGCACTCATACTTGAAGTGGTGTTTTATATCCACTTTGCTCTCAACAGCGCCAAGGAGTAAACTGAAAACACAATGTGCAAGACAGTAAAGACTCAAGCCCACAGTGTATATAATATACTTAACTTTATTCATTTAAAATTAAATTTCTAAATTTAAAATTTATAAATCAAAAAAAGCTTGTTGCAGTATTAAGACTTTATAAACTTTAAAAGAAAAAGAACGTATAGCCCATATACAAGCAGTGATTATTGTACTGATACAAGTACATATTCATCACATCTGAAGACAGTATTTGTCTTCATCCTACTTGTAACTAAATGTCCTGATATATACAGTTCAAAATAAAAAACGGAATATACCAAAGGGACATTTAAATAGTGCTTTTCTTAACAAGAGGTCTCTGTCTGGCAGAAATGAAATCTGTCTACTTTTAATGTCTCTCTCTTCATTTTATAAAAAGACTATTTCTGTGGCCCCTGCTTCATAACAAAACTAGAAAGTGAAGAACAAATCTGAAACAGAAGGGATTTTTAAATGCAAGAAAAAGAAAAAAAAAGATGCTTATCATTTTTATTATACCCACATGCTTTTTTTTTTCTGAACACATGCACTTCATTTTTCAACTAAAATAGGCATAATATTGTAGTACTGAAATAAAAGAACAAAAGAATGTAGCTATTTAGGGTAATATGTCAGCTTCCTGGCTACAGTTCTGCACTTCAGAAAGTGCTTTTAGTAAGGATTTCTCAGTAAACCTGACAAGATTCTTTCAGAAAAAAAGTGTGTTTTAAGAAGAAAGGGTAGATAGATCTCTGATTCTCATTTATTAAGTAAATGAGGTCCAAGGTTAACTTATAGACCAATATTTCACCTCCCCTTACAAAAAAATACTTTAAAATATTTCACCTCAGAATTTGTTTTTATTCAGGACAGCCCAACTTTCTGGTTGGGGAATTCACCCTTCCGGTCTGCTGACAAAAAAGGAGAAGGATTTTTAATCAAACTACAATAGTCTCAAAGGACTCTTTGGGTTGGTATGTTTTTAAAAAGGCCTCCTTCCAATGGTTTGACTTCGAGGTTGAGTAGGATACAGAAGAGAACAGACCTTTAGGAAACCCTATGTATACTAAGTCTAACCCAGAAAGTCAAATACAATTAGAATGGATGTTTGTTTACTGTCTATGTCCAACAGAAGTCATTAAGCAGTGTGGCCTGTGCTGTGTCTGTGCCTCATTTAAACCTAAAACTCAACTGGGAATGCTGACAGGTGTCACATGCACTTGCAGATAGTGATTTGCTAAGTTCTCAGTCATCTTGCTTAGAAACAGAAGATTAGACACTGGGTAGTACTGGAGAGATAGGTTGCATCAAGAGTCGGTTTCATTAGTACCAAGCTTGAGTAAATGTGGGTGACAGACCCCTCTCTTTCAACGACACTGACCATAGGGTCAACAAACTTGATAGTAGTATCAACCTGTTAGTAGCATCCCAGGGGCTCTCAGCTATCCTTTAATATCCAGGGCCATCATGTGTCAGAGTTGTCAGTGGAGAGTCAGATTTCCTGTGCAGTACTGTGCCACGTTCTGAGAAAGGGTGCTGTGTGCCATCTGAATGTGACTGTTGAAAGCTGGAGACTAGAGTAGCCATTTCAGACATGCATGATTATTTCTGTAAAAATAGGCCAAGATAGTTCCACAGAGAAGGTACAGGAATTTAAAGTATTGGTTGTGCCTTTCCCTCTCCATATCTGTAAGTATTTTCTGCTTTTGGTGTTGAAAATCTATCCTTCATGTTTTTTCGTGACAGGTCATCTGAGAATATCTATAATCTGTGGGATAATGAGAGTGGGAAGGGCATGTTTCTACCTTGTATGCCTTTAGATCTGTGTGACTTAACTTCTTTGCCTGGTAGGATTTTCCGTGAGAATTTTTAAGAAGGTAGCTGGGAACACACATTCTATGGTGGGCAATCAAAATTGGGCCTTTTGCTTGCTAAGAAGGGGGAAAGAGCTCAGATATCAGCTAAGAGAAAATGATTGTCTGATCAGGATGCAGTGCACATGAATTGATGCCTTCTTTGAAAGCAAGAGAAAAGATAGTCATGTGGTTAACAGACTGACTGGCAGCTCAGGAGATCTGGGTTCCCTGCCTCTGTAAATAGATTTCCTACCTGGGCTTTGAACCATCTCTCTGTGCCTCAGTTCACCATTTGTAAACATGTGATACTGCCCTAACTCATAGGGATGTCGTGAGGGTAGATCCACGAAAGCCTGGAAGATGCTCTAACACTACGGTGATGGAGACATACAAGTACTAGAAGCATAAGTCTTACTTAATAAGTGGCCAGGTGTCCCTCACTAAATGTTGGCCATCTGGGTCAGCGGTCACTTTTCAAAGATAGAAGAATACATGTTCTTCAGTCTCTATGGCTTTGAATTGTATGTTCAGTCCAAATTTCATCAAGACAGAGGTCAGATGCCATTTCTTGGGTCTTCGAGGCTCTCTGTTTTTGATTATTTTGTTTGCAAAGTGGGCCAGGAGCTCTTGATTTCACACAAGACTGGGGTCTTACCACAGGTCCCAGGACCATTCAGTTTCTCCCTCTGCTGAACAACAGTCTTCACCACTACCACCCTACAGTATCTATTGCAGGAGTCCCGGCATGGTTACGGCTCCCTTTCTCCTCCTCATCTATGTGAAGAGAAGCAGCGTTTGTTGATGCTAAGCTCTCACATAGCAGCATCCATGACTAATGCTCTAGTTGCCTATGAAAATATACCATGCTGGCTTCCCATAGAATGCTGAGACATGTTAAAGGTCTCGGTCCTAAGTACTCAATGGCCTGAGTCTAGCCTACCTAAAAGATAATCTGAAGGTCTGGGTCACAGACTGTGTCCAATAATTCCACTCCTCCTCCATAATGGAACTTCCTACTGTAAGGGTAAAGCTAATCTGTGCAGGACTCTGAACTTTCTTGGCATGTAGTCTGAGACTGTGGGACAAACTCACATAGGAATTAAGGACCATTACAAACTTCAACATCTGCGAATTAAGGACCATTACAAACCTCAACATCTGCTCCTGCAATTATGCAATCTTGCCTTGTCTAACATAAACACTAAGCTGTATGTACATTTAAACAAACACACACAAACAACCCCTCAACCAAAATCCTACCACAACAACACATGACAACACATACACAATTTTCCCATTGGGGAGAGGATGAGAGAAGGAACAAACCACACTATAGAGGTTAGTCACATTGCTTAATGCATCATTGGAAGGCACTCAAATACCATGGTAATGAGAGCAGTATAAGAACGTATATAAAATAAAACAGGGCAGTGTATCAGCATTGTCAGAGGCCCAGTTTGTTTTGTCTCCTTCCAGGCCTGGACTGCACAGTGGGCCTCTCTTGCACTTTAAAGGTGTGACATCAAAAAGTGCTTTGTGTTGGCCTAACTTTGCTCCCATTGAAGACAATAAGCGTTTTGCAATTAGCCACTATGGGAGCAGAGGCCAAAAGTGAGCATTTTTCAAAATCACACCCAGAATCTGTTTAGTGATGTAGTGAGAAATTACATTCTAACATATAATTTAAATGCTTCATTCTGGTTACTGGATCATATGCTCCATTGTGGTGCTCCCAACTGGGTCTTTCCTCTATATTGTCAACAAAGATCTTGTAAGATCTGGAAGTGTCTGCTAGGCCAGCAGTCCTTTTTATATCTTGCAGCCTGTGGGACTTTTTCAGGTGAATGTCTTCAGAACCCTCTAAAACAATTCTGATCCCCAGAACTTCCAGAATGTATGACTGGTAAATTTGCTGAGATCTTACAATGGGCAAAACAGGATCTCAGAAAAGATAGAAAGATATGCTAGATTAAAAGATTGCTGAATCTTAGGAAAGGAAAGAACAGTCCAGAATTGAAACACAGGAATTGCCATTCTGGATCAGACTTGAAGTCCACCTAGGCCAGTTATGGCTCCGGGGAAGCTGTGCCTTTGACCCATCACTCAGTCTCTCATTAAGCATCCTTCCATTTTACAGGCCCATATCTGTACTACACTTACAATCCTGCGACTGACCCCACTTTTAGTCTGCATACCCAGGTCACAGGACACTATATCCTCAGGTTCTGGCACCTGCTCTAGACTTTTTTCAGGACCTGTGACCAGTATGAAAATGGAGTGTCAGAAAACAAAAAAAAAAGGAGTACTAGTGGCAGCTTAGAGACTAACCAATTTATTGAGCATAAGATTCCATGAGCTACAGCTCACTTCATCCAAAGCTTATGCTCAAATAAATTGGTTACTCTCTAAGGTGCCACTAGTACTCCTTTTCTTTTTGCGAATACAGACTAACACGGCTGCTACTCTGAAACCTGTCAGAAAACAGTTTGTTCAAAACAAATTACTATTTATCTGTCCATATGAACATAAATGGAGAGGAAGGGGGTTAAAACCACTAAGGGCTTACTCTCTTTGCAGGATACATCCCTAGTGGTCTAATATATGTGAACCAATCTATGTGAGAGATACGGGATAGATGATCAAAGTCACTGATATTTCTTGATATGATAAAGTACATAGTACCTCCTGAATTTCTAAATGAACTTGGCACTAAAGAGGTGTCTCAAAGCATCAAAACATGCAGTTCTAGACATGTTAGCACATTCAAACACAGCGTGATAAAACAGGGTAAAACCATTACATGCCTATGGAATAAAGCTCGATAATTTGGAAATAGAGGAGTGACAAACTGCGAAGTTTTAGCGACCAAGTGCTCAGACTGTTCTTATTGATATATTGTTATGTACTGGTACATATGAAAGACCATAAAAAAAGGGTAATGATAAATGGTAATTTTATCAGGTTATAAGGGTGGATGTGAATGGGCTGGAAATGTGCATCCAATAGAAAGCGGTGAAGGTGGGTTGGTGAAGGGTTGCTTGATTTTTTTATTTTATTTATTTTTTAAGTGAGCTGTAAGGGATATTAATACCATGGAAATTATATTCTCAGGTATACCTCTATGAGGTGGTGACACAACACTGAAGAAATAAAAAATTTAAAAGGGGGATAAGAAAGTTATGAAACAGGAAGGAAACAAAATAAGTCAGCAAAAAAATAAACTAATATATTTAGTGGAAAATAATCAAAAAATCAATAATAGTGCAAGTTGAAATGCAATAATTTGGCCAAAACCAATAATTTGGCTAGTAAAAGGTGCATATATACAATATTGCAATAAAACAAGATGACAAAAAAGCCAGTGTGATTTTGAGTGCATATCCAGTGGCACAATGCTACATACTGTCCTTTGGAGAAGCAATAAAAATAATTATCATAGAATCATAGAATATCAGGGTTGGAAGGGACCCCTGAAGGTCATCTAGTCCAACCCCCTGCTCGAAGCAGGACCAATTCCCAGTTAAATCATCCCAGCCAGGGCTTTGTCAAGCCTGACCTTAAAAACTTCCAAGGAAGGAGATTCCACCACCTCCCTAGGCAACGCATTCCAGTGTTTCACCACCCTCTTAGTGAAAAAGTTTTTCCTAATATCCAATCTAAACCTCCCCCACTGCAACTTGAGACCATTACTCCTCGTTCTGTCATCTGCTACCATTGAGAACAGTCTAGAGCCATCCTCTTTGGAACCCCCTTTCAGGTAGTTGAAAGCAGCTATCAAATCCCCCCTCATTCTTCTCTTCTGCAGGCTAAACAATCCCAGCTCCCTCAGCCTCTCCTCATAAGTCATGTGTTCTAGACCCCTAATCATTTTTGTTGCCCTTCGCTGGACTCTCTCCAATTTATCCACATCCTTCTTGTAGTGTGGGGCCCAAAACTGGACACAGTACTCCAGATGAGGCCTCACCAATGTCGAATAGAGGGGGACGATCACGTCCCTCGATCTGCTCGCTATGCCCCTACTTATACATCCCAAAATGCCATTGGCCTTCTTGGCAACAAGGGCACACTGCTGACTCATATCCAGCTTCTCGTCCACTGTCACCCCTAGGTCCTTTTCCGCAGAACTGCTGCCTAGCCATTCGGTCCCTAGTCTGTAGCGATGCATTGGATTCTTCCGTCCTAAGTGCAGGACCCTGCACTTATCGTTATTGAACCTCATCAGATTTCTTTTGGCCCAATCCTCCAATTTGTCTAGGTCCTTCTGTATCCTATCCCTCCCCTCCAGCGTATCTACCACTCCTCCCAGTTTAGTATCGTCCGCAAATTTGCTGAGAGTGCAATCCACACCATCCTCCAGATCATTTATGAAGATATTGAACAAAACTGGCCCCAGGACCGACCCCTGGGGCACTCCACTTGACACCGGCTGCCAACTAGACATGGAGCCATTGATCACTACCCGTTGAGCCCGACAATCTAGCCAGCTTTCTACCCACCCTATAGTGCATTCATCCAGCCCATACTTCCTTAACTTGCTGACAAGAATACTGTGGGAGACCGTGTCAAAAGCTTTGCTAAAGTCAAGAAAATTAAGGGCTGGAGGGACTGAATTATGAGGAAAGACTGAAAGACCTAAATGCATGTAACTTGATAAATGATGACTAAGGGGAATATGATAATATTACAAATATTTGAAGGATGTAAATATCAAGGAAGGAACAGAATTACAGTATTTAAGGTTTTCTCCAAGGGGATACGCCTTCACATACTGGAATAAAAATAAGCTGCTGGACTACCATAATAGTGGTGATGGGTGCTACTGCGGTACTCATGGGCAAGCTCAATCAAAAGGCAGTGACATAATCACAGTGGATCATCAGAGTATTCCCAGCACCTTTCTTACCACACACAAGGCACATATGACTGTGGAGAAGCGTATATTGCCTTCTTCAATTGTGTCTTTCATTTTAAAAAAAATCTGATTTGGGGGTCAAAACCAATTTTTTTCCTTCTATTTTTAGTTTTTCAATTACCCCCCCCCTTTTTTTTTTAACAAAACCAAATAGTTTAATGAACATTTCTATTCTGTTGAAAAAACTATCTTCCATCAAAAACATTTAAATGGAAAATTGTAAACCAGGAAAACTAAATGCAGGGCTTTAGAATTGAAGGGCCATTTAAATCTCAAACAGCTTTATTATGGTAACACTATAACTCAGTACGTACTCACAGCCAAAATATGTGCAAGAGGGGAAACAATGAAATGGCTACCAAATCTCTCCACTTACTATCCCATTTATCTTTTCTTACACCCAGAAAGAAAATCTGTTTTTATATAATATTACTTTATAATTTCACCTGAAGATTTAGGGTGACTTAAATGGGAACAGAGCTAGGACAACATTAAGAACTTTTGCAAGTACGATTTCTTCAAAATGACTTTTCAGCTGATGGGAACATTTTGGAAATGATAAAGTATATGAGAAAGTTCATTTTACCTGATCTGAGTGTACTTGTACTCTCTACACCAATAAAGATACAGTACATAATTGTGTTTACAAGTGTCCTTTAATCCACAATTACCCTTTGAATTCACACCCACTTTTTCTTCTCCTTCAACCAATTAGAAACTGTTCAAATTGGAAGCTGAGTAAGGATTTTGGGCTAGAATTTTAACGATATTTAAGCACCTAAAGACTGAGAGGCCTACTGGCCAGATTTTAGTTTTTGTTTTTTATTAAATTAGGTGCCCAAAGATGCAGATTGGTGCCTAATGGGATTTTCAGAAGTACACAGGTTCCCATCTCCCATTGATTTCAGTGGGAGTTTGGCAACTAGACGCCTACAAAATTGGGACATCTGGTCACCCTATTTACAGATCTGTGGTATATGTGCAAGCTGCACACTGCTATCCTACCCAAAGAGAGATTATCTGGCATTCAAACCAACTGAATGATGTTGAACAGCAGCAAAAATGTCAGACTGCTTTCTCATTTGTTCCAAGACTTCAAAATATAGGAATTTCTGCATAAATACAGATGCAGAAATGCTTTTTATTAAAATGACTCTCCAAAGTATGGAATGTTTATAGCACTCATTACACAATTTAAAAAGAAAAGGAGTACTTAGAGAGGTGCCACAAGTACTCCTTTTCTTTTTGCAGATACAGACTAACATGGCTGCTACTCAAACAATTTAAAAAGAAATCCATAAAGCACAAAAGCAAGATGTCTCGAAACTTCAGTAATTTCTGTTTAGGAACTTTCTAGCAGGAAGACTAGTAATGTATCAAACAAACTGCAGAATATGAGCACCACATAGAATCACTCGAACAGTTTCACAATGCTCAGTGTCCTCGACTGATTATTTCTGGTGTGCCAAACCACATTTAGAAAATATATTCTGATACTAGTAATAATTAGAACTGAGTGTTATGGTTTTTTTGCCATCAAAAAGATGAGAATGGAAGAAAATTACTGGCACGTTATGTTCCATTACAATTATAAGTCTAGGACAGATAACCCTCCGTGCTTGCCTCTAAACATGTCACCCTGGACGTTATTTTCAAGGAGTTCAGTTTGATGTTAAAAGACATGTCATAACTTTGAGAATCCAGGCTCCAGTGTCCCAGAAATCTGTTTATATAGCTCATAATGTAATTACAGCTACCTTAACACAGATGAGGCAGAAGGCAGCAATATATTGAAAACTAATTGAAAAATGCAGTTGTCCAGAAGCACTTGCAGAGAAGAGGTCTCTGAAAAGCTACGCAAAGCTTCAGAGTTTGAAGTGAAATTTTTGATGTTGTCACTCTCAATCTATTGAATGGCTGACAGACAATCAAACCCGTCTGGCTGGCTGGCAGTTCATTTTGCTGGCAGGTGGCAAACAATTAGACACACCAATTTGTGCCTCCTGATGACATTAAAGCATGAAACTAAGTTGTATGCAGGGCCTAGTGATTTGTGTGAAAGCATTTCAAAAATAATACTCTTTGCCGTGGCAACTCATTTCAGACTGCCACCTCCCATTATAGCTTTGAGCAGTGAAGATGACAGGCTTGAGTTACGTGCAGCGCAAGGCCGCTTCTGTTCAATCCGTCATCAGCACCCCTCGAGACCTCAATCCCCTCCTTTCATCAATATCACCTCATCATTTACATTCGATAGTACTTGACCTGCTGCATACATTAACTACACAGAAGTCCCATTTGATAAAATGTGCTGGAACATGTTTTGTGCTTTTACATTTCATTTATAGTTATACAAGTTCTAAGAAATAATGCCCTGCAACACACATATACGTTATTCTGAGCAAGTACCATTTTGTTATAAAAAAATAAATATTCAGTGTTATAAATACTGTTTTGGATAATAAAAGTGAACACTGCTTTGAACTTTATTTACATGAGTTTTGGTAAATTTTCATTTGACCCCAATATATATAAGAGGTTGCAATTTAAAAAAAAAATTGCTTTAAAAGCACACAGCTCTTCAAAGAATAGTTTGTTAATTATTTTACCATTATTTGAGTGATTTCTTTCATAAGAATCACCATAACCAACAGTGTAAGAAATATATATCTTGTACCACATGGTAATGTACATCAGCTTTCAAAGAAAATACCGTGTAAAATATCAATTATCTCCAATTTCTTAAATAAGCTGATAAACAATACAAATCTATTACAGATGTTCCAACAAATAATTAGTTCAATACTTTCCTTCTAGACAAAAAAGGGCTTTAGGTATAGCCCGGAAACACCAGGACAGAGAACAACTAGGCTGCAATTTACTTCAATCTTTCAAAGATAATGGAGGAAGAACAGGAGGAAAAAATTCACAAAGCATTACAACCTAAAATACAGATGTATTGTTTCTAAGTGGCTCTCTTAATGCATTTAAATGCCCATCTCTTACATATACTTTTAAATCTACTATCAGGTGTTTCTTAGCCCATGGGTTGTAACCCTCAAAACAGGTTTCAGGAAAGTCATGGTGACACTCTCTTTTTCTCCATTTTATAGTCTTTCATTAATTTTTTTAGAAAAAAAACAAGATGTCTCCATGGCCTATGTCTCCTTATAGCTAGTAGGATAACACTGAAAACATGAACGAAGTGCAAACTGATGCCATGATACCTGCCTGAACCTGCAGGCAGCCCACATTAATACCTTTGGATATGACTGCTCCATTCATCTCTGCCTAGGCCCTGTGGACTCTGATACTGCAGCCATGACATTTCGCATTTTTTCCAAATTGTCATGGAATCCAGTATTTTTCTATTTTGTCATACACAACATTATGGTTTGTCTCCCTGCCCTGCTGGGACCTCCCTGCAGCTGTCTTTTGATCACTCAGTTGGAAGTTAATTAGATTACAATGCATGTTCCCTAGACTTCCATGGAACCAGGCAGCAGGGTGTCTTTTTTCCTCTCTTCTATGGATCTATCTCTTGAAGCTTTCCCCTATGGCAGATTTAGATCAAAGCTTGCACCAGAATGTTTTTCAGCAACCACAATACCTCAAAGAAGCCATTGCAGCAGATGACAAGGGAACGTGGGCAGGCATACAACCATTGAAAGCAGGGAGCACTGAGCTATTTGGGGACCAAGAATCCATCTTTACAAAAGAAAACCTTTGGATTCTTCTAGTGAAAATTTATGGGTTTACAAAATCAGAAGACAGTTTTAATAGCAATATCATATACACAAAAACTCTGAGCATTTCCCAGCAACACCAAGTGTAATAGCCAAAGCTGCCCAGCCTCACATAACTGGGCAAAAAACTGAATGCTCCCTGAGCCTCAGATGGGGGAAATCTGCTGCTACCAGTCAAATCAAAGCTGTTCACTTTTTCCAGTGACTAATATAATAGCTGCAAGAACTGCTGTTTAGCCAAGTAAGGACAACTAGTACTACTTAGTACAAGTGAATGAAGATACAGGTGTGTCTTCTTTTGCCAGCTTTTAATATCTATCTAGTATGAGTGGGAAGGAATCAAACACAAGAACTTCCTCTTTTCCTGTCCACTGACAGGATATGCTATATTCCTTGGTGAATACGACTCTGCTGTTACAAAATACTTCACTGATCAGCACCGGCCTTCTCTGAATTATTCTTTCTAGAGGTGGAATGTGGTATGTGTCAAACTAGAATTTGTCAACGTGTATCAGGAGCAGAGTCTTGTTGCAACCACTCTGCCCTTCCCATATTAATAAGTGGGAGGGAGCCCTCAGCTAACGGGTGTCCCAGGACATGCCTGATGAGGATAAGTTGTGTGCGGGGGTGTTGGTATAGAAAAGATTGAGAACCACTGATCTACACTGGGACTAAATCCTGAGATAACAATCTGCTTTGACTAGCAGGCAGTGTATTCAAAGATTGGGACTCAGTCTTTTCAGTCACTCTCTTTCACTGGGCTCTCTTGCTGCTCAAGGGATGGAGTAAACTGCACCACACATAAACACAGTGCAGCACATGCTGTCAAGTGCAGTGGTACAGCCATGCCACCCAGCACAGTAAGGGGTAGAGCCAATGGTCTGCCCATTTTCTCATTCCATTACATCCCATCTCCCCCACAGGCACCTCTCACACACCTGTGCCACAGCATTAGCCAGGACACAGTTTGACCCTGTAGTAACAAGAAAATAAAACCAACAAATCCTTAATAAAGTTATTAAAAAGCTGACAATTGCATATAACCTTAGCTCCTGAATCTGTACTGAGAACCATTAATGTAGATGCACAAGTTCACCTGGAGTCTCACTGAAATTAACAGGACTCTGTGAGTGAAGATTCTGATGAAGGCTTAGAGCCCACATGCAGTGTTACAATCAAAAAGGGAAATTAATGTTAAAGTTTGAGTGTTTACTATTTCTTAAGCAACTATCATGTAATTTGTAGTGTACATCAATGGTTCCCAAACTTTTCTGCATCACGCCCCCTTTTTAATTGTCACGCCCCCCACCTCTCCTTTACCATCATCCAACCACCCTTTTAACAAATTCAGTTTGTAATTTAAAATTTAAAACAAACACAAACTTGGTATACATTTTTTTTTAATTTAAAATTAAAAATAAGCACAAATAGTTTTTCTTGGCTCAAAAATTTAATAAAATGTAATTTAAAATAAGAAATAGCATGAACAAAACAAATTTAATGTGAAGGATGATGCTGCATTTTCTTCACGAGTTGGGGAATCCTAGTTTTGAAAGATGAAAGTGCACAATGCAAATCGTTTTTGACATCCAGTCGATTTCTTTATTTTGTTTATTATTATGACTAAACTTGAAAAGCTTTTTTCACAGAGGTACACAGATGAAAATGGAAGAATAATGGTGCTTCTTCTCCAACTTTTGGGTAAACTGTGAAATATTTTATCCAAAATTCCTCCAGGCTTAAGTTTTTGAAAATATCTTTCGCACTTGAATCGTATTTCATTCTGAGTGCTTATTCTTGCAATACTTCTGGCAATGAATCCACATCAATGTTGAACAGATTACGTGCTAATTTATGAACGGGGTTGCCAGAAAAGTTGTCTGGAAAATAGCGGATGAATTCATCAACAAGGCAGTCCAGACGAAACACGGTTTTGTTCTTCGCATCTGCTTTACAAAGTTCTTGGAAACCTTCATTTTCAAAGAGTGATGAAAATGTTGGAAAAGACAAAAAGTTAGGCATCTGAGCTTGCATTCGACATTTCCAAAGCTTGATTTTTTTCCGTAAATGCTTTGATGGCATTGTGGTGCACTATAATGTTTGCAGCATTGTTTCCTTGCAGCTTCAAATTGAGATTGTTCAAAGATTCAAAAATGTCCACAAGGTATGCCAGTGAAAGTTGAAACGTGTGGTCCGTAAACACACAATATAACTCTCCTTTTTTCTGTTGCTTCAGGAAAATTTCCGCTTTGTCTTTCAGTACAAATAATCTCGAAAGCATATTCCCTTTGGAAAGCCATCATACCTCCATGTGAAACAAAAGAATTTTATGATCCGCTCCCAAATCCAAACAAAGAGCTGCAAAAAGTTTCGTATTTAAAGCGCTGTTCTTCACAAAATGGACAATTTTGATGGCAAAATTCAACAAGTCAAGTAGGTCATCTGGAAGGGTTTTAGCAGCCAACACTTGTCTGTGTATGACGCAGTGAGCCGCGGTTATGGCTGGATTTTTTTCTTTCACCAATGTTACAACTCCAGAGCGAGAGCCACATATCGCTGGAGCACCATCTGTGCATACGCCAACCAGTTTTCCCCCTGAAAGTCCATTTTCTTCAAAAAAAGTCAGAAATCATTTTCATAACATCAGAAGCCTATGATGTGGTTGTCAATTCCTCTGAAAAAAGCAGTTCTTCTTTCACAGTTCCATCGTTAATTAATCGAATGTAGACGAGCAACTGACAGCATTGTGCTACATCAGTGGTATCGTCACACTGAATTGCAAAAAAGGAGAAGTTTTCACTGCCTCTACAACTTGAAGTTTTAAATCTTTTGCCTTATCGATTCAACGTTTCACGGAATTGTCGGAAAGTGAAATTTCCGCTATTTTTTTCTTGCTTTCGGCACCAAGCACAATATCAGCTGCTTTCAACAAGCAAGAGTTTCTCCTATTATGTGCGCTTTCTTGGCTTTAGCGATGAGCAATGACAGTTCATAAGATGCTTCTACCACTTTGGCCGACGCTTGATGAAAAGCTACAGTAGCGTCCTGCCTCACACATTTTAAAGTTTGAAGTTTAGCAGCAAAACACTCTTTTGGTTTGTCTTTCAAAGCCCTGCGGTTCTTTGTCAAGTGTCGCTCAAGAAGACTAGATCTCAATGAATCATTACTAGAACTGTGTGGCATACTATGCATTGAGGATGATCTCTCCAGTTTTTTCTCCATGACGGTGAAACCATACTTAATGTAGTCTTCACCATACTTCCTTTTCTTAATCATAGCCATAATATACTAATAAAAAAATCTATAAAATAATTTTCCTGATTTGTGAATAATAACTGACGCAAGTTAATTTGAGTTATCCCAAATGTATATTTACTACTACTATTATGTACAGATGTGTGCTGCCCTATATATACCCCACCACCAGTCTGGCAAGTAGCCGGTCTTGCGCAGTGAGTGGTGGAGGTAACCACTGCCATGATAGAACAGTCTCAAACACTCTTGCAAGTGAGCTAGGAAGTTTTAAGAAGTTCCACTACTTTCTACATCATTCTTTGGCCTCCCCGCAAACTGAAACGGCACTCCAACACATTGAAAGGCAAAGAAATAAAAAATATTTGCATTTTGTGGTATGAAATTAAAACATTGCAGTAATATACTTGTATTTATAGTTGTATTTTTATTATTGTACTTTGTTATACCTTTATTCTTGTCTACTTGTATTCATAATAAAAATGAGAAGATTTTTAATACTTTATTGTAGTTAAATAATATAGTCCTGTAATTGGACAATTTTATGAATAGTTATAATTATGTATACAGAATATGTATAATTTATTGTCTGTTGGTCTATTACAGGGGTGGGCAAACTTTTTGGCCCAAAGGCCACATCAGGGTTGCACACTGGTATGGAGGGCTGGGTAGGGAAGGCTGTGCCTCCCCAAACAGCCTGGCCCCTGCCCCCTCCCACTTTCTGCCCCCTGACAGCCCCCCTCAGAACCCCGACACATCCAACCCCCCCAATCCTTGTCCCATGATCGCCCCCTCCCGGGACCCCACCCCCTATCCAACCCTCCTCACCTCCCCACTCCCCAGCCCATTACCATGCCACACAGAGCAGCAGGACAGACTTATTGGAAAACCTGGAAAGTGGGCAGGTGCAAGCTGTGTTGCCCGTGCTGCCCGCATGGCTGCAGAGGAAGGGGGACAGCGGGGGAGGGGCCAGGGGCTAGCCTCTCCACCAAGAGCTCAAGGGCTGGGCAACACGGTCCCGCGGGCCGTAGTTTGCCCACCTCTGGTCTATTAAATAAATAAACAAACAAATAAAAAAATGTTTACACTAATAAAAAAATTTCGTTATGAAAATTTCACAGCCTCGTACCCCCCTTGGAATTTCTTCACGCCCCCCCAGGGGGGCACACCTGCCAGTTTGGGAACCAATGGTGTACATGCTGTACTGCTCAATGTAAAAGAAAACAGCTTTGAATATATTTGAGAATATGATGGTTGCTCACACAGAAAAAATCTCCAACAATACAAGGTTTTTCATCTATTCCCCCCCTTGAAACCAACCCAAATTACCATATGTAAGTTGATGAATGGAAAAAAAAAAGCTTCTTCCTAATAAACTAGGCAATACATAGACTCTCTCTCTCTCTCTCTCTCTGAAATGATCAAAAGAACTAAGATATTTTTGGGAAGACCACATTCCCTTTTTGATATTCCAGTCCCAGTCCATTCCCTGCCTCTCTTCCAAAAGGTACAATCTTATTATTTATTGAATTAGTTCACTGAGGCAGCCTCCAACAATTTTCTCTTATCAGCTTCACTACACTTGTGTAGTGCTTCCTAACATCATATTATAAGTTTTTATCCTGTAATTTTCATTTATCCTTTTTCTCCTTACTATTTACATTAACCTGGAACTATTGACTGGATTTTGTTTTCATTAATATTTTGTGGACAATAATTTAATCCTCTATTATGAGAATTTGTGTATTTCATACATCTGTAGTGGTTTTCCCATGTCATATTTTAAACCTGAAATATTTATTTTTGAAGTTCCCTCCGAATTTTTTTTTTTAGGATGTGGTTATATGAACCACAAGTAATATATTTCTAAAGCACTATTTTACAATTTTGCCACACATCAGAACTTGTGCTGGATTGTTTAATTGATTCTTTGTTTAACTGATTCTTCTGATTATCTAAATATTTTAGAGGAGAGACTAAAACAACCACATCATACTGGAAAATTCAGTCATGTCAATGTACTTCAGAATTAGACTCTTGCATAGGTTTAGAATGAACACACAATACAAGTAACTCATTTTTGCGGAATGTTGTCAATTACATCTCTCCACACAACTCCTATATTAAGACTCATGCAGCTGGTGTGGTTGCCTCAAATTAAGCTACATTAACCAGTAGTGCGAGTATTTTCAGTCAAACGTGAGAAATAAAAAAATTATGGCTCGCAATTTAAAATGTGTTCCCTTCAAATATAAAAAAAATTGGGCTTAAAACTTTAAAAATGAAATACAGGAGTCAGTCTCAATCTTGTTCTTATTGACATATGCACACAATCTGGCATGACTGATTTCACTACTGGAAGAGGACTGGTATGACAAACATTTGGAAGCAGTTTGTTGAGACTTCACACGGCCAGTCTCTTGTCTATAAACAGACTTTTTTTCCCATTCAAAATACGGTTTTAAAAGAGAAAAAAGTTTTATTACAACAACAGTTCTTTAAAACAGGCTTGTTCTTCCAGCACCACTTACAGTTTTATTTGGTGCTTAGAGAGAAAAACAATGTGAATAACTTTTGCAGATGATATATGTTCTGGTTTTAGTAATGCCATGAAGAAGTAAAGCAACAGTATTTTCTTAATACTATCTAATCTGAGTTCACATTGGACTATCAACATGTTAACAAATAAATACTCCAAATCTCAGTATTACACAACATAAAATAATTAACTCAGCCATATACCTGTCAAAGGAGTGAAACTGCATGGGAAGAATTGACTGAGCTTCCCTCTTCAACGCAGGATCTGGGTAAGGGATAGGATCAGGACCACACTCTGCAATTTCAATAGGGGCTGCCACAAGGCTTTTTAGTATCTCCTTGACATTCATGCCTTTGCTTTGGCTGATGCTGGATATGGAAGGTGCAGGCTTCAAGATTTCACTGGGACTTTCTGTTAAGCTTTCCTGAGATTTCTTTACCTCAGAAGACAAAGTAGACAATAATTCACTCATAGCATCAGGGCCTGTGCTTGTCTCTAAGTCTGTCCCATTTAAGATGCTGGGCATCTGCTCCTCTCCAATACCAGAATCTGTATGAGGAATGGAGCTTTCCAGCTGAATATCTTCAACTGGTGTTGGTGTTTCTTTTTCCTTCATATTCTCTGGAAATACAGCAGGAGTCTCTGTAGCGAAAAAGGGTTATAAACAATATTTAAAGGTTAGTCTGGAGTTGTATAACAAATATATATCATTGAAGCTTAATAAGATAGAACCTATCAAGTCTTAAAAGCATATAAATCTTAACAAATTAACAACAGAGAATCCAACCCTGCAGAAAGCCACGGTGCATACAAAACTTTCATTGGTTTCTATGGACATTTTCTGCACAGGAAGGGCTGCATAATTGAGCCCAGAGTTGTGCTATATAATCTCAGTGACATTTTAAAAAATACAACCCACTCCTTATAAAGTTATTAAATGGCAGGACATTGCATACTAGAACATAGCTTGACACATTTATTGTGGTAGTCTAAACTCACTACTCAGCTACAAATCAGATGTCAAAACATTAATTTATGTATTTCCAGTGTCCATACTGGTAATATATGTGCAAAAAAGCTATGCTATTTCACAGCTTTAAAATATCTTCAAGTGCTTAATTTTCTTCTAAATGGAAGTTTAAATTGTCCTGAAAGCGGTAGATCTATTAAGTGTCTAGCCTTTCTAGTATCCTAGATAACATATATATGTGAACCAATACTGTGAATCCTTCCTGAGTCTGTAAACAAGATAGACAAATAATAGCTCAAAACTCCAATAGGGTTTTTTGGCACATCTTGAGAGAAGAATGAACACAACTTTGAGATCCCAGGTTGATTCAAATCCCAAATATCAACAGAAACTGAGGGGATGGGGGAAGTGAAATCAGTGGAATTTTGCAAAATGTCAAGGGACCCTATTAATAACGTCTTGCAAATGTCTGCTTTTATCAACTATTTACAATGAAACACACAGACAACAACTTCACTATGAAAGCATAGCAATCTGACGGTCCCATTGGAATTCAGCTAGAGCTGTGAAGACCTGCCTCAGATGGTCAATATTTTGGATTACTCTTCAGGGAGATGCACATTGTGGTTATCTTTTCAATGCCAAAAAGCCTGAACTCAAACTGAATATTTGTTTATTTATAATATCAATTTATTTTTATTAAGGACACTTGACATAAAAACCCTGAAGGTAAAATTTGAATAGCCTGTATATAAATTATGGCCTCATATGTATTTGTTATTTGTATTTGCCTTTGTGTTTCTGAGAAAATGGTAAATCTGGTTACTTTGGAAGATAATGTGCTCCAATACATGTAAATATAATTCTGCTTTACTAAGGGTTCTAAATAAAATATTTTTAACAACATAACTATCAGAAATTGTATGGTAACAGTTTAGGACTTGAAATTGTAATAGACAAGTGGACTATAATGTCAAAAATTATAACAGTATATTAGGTACAAATATATTTTATCTTTATATATATTCTCTCTCTCTCACACACACACACACACACATATGTATTTACATTGTATATGGGAACTGTATACAATATATTTATATATTATACATACATGCCTTTGAACTAATTTCAACTTAGAATAATTCATATACACTTGTATACCAACAATGTTATACACCATATATTGGCAGATCACCTCCTAAGGTCTCTTCCAACCCTAATCTTCAGATTCTATGAACTGCAAACCCTAGAGAAGACCCAAGGGAAATAATCTGTTACTAGGAACACTGTTTTCTTCTTCTAAATGTTGCATGCGCTCCCCATTACACATATATACTTTCACAAACAGAATGACATGTCTTTTCCAAAGTGGATACCAACCCCACTTTTTGAATCAGAAAGCAGAAACTGGAATTATGTACTTGCAAAGCTGACAGCCACTTGAAAAGATATATCCCCATTACACACTTATCCTTTACTAGTCCACAGAATATTTATCATCATAGATATCTAGCATGATAGAGTTTAGAAAAAGTAATCAGATCAGTGACATGATCTTAATGGATTTTTTGAGACTCAGTTTCCCCATACAAAAATAAGAAAGATAATTCTGGACTGGAGGGAACAAGGGGCTTTTGACATCCAGTCCAAGAACACTGTTGCTCTCCTTAAGCCGAAGCTGCTTTACTGGTTTCCTATCAATATCCTGCTCCTTGGGAAGACAAGTGGGTCAAATTGACACAATCTGGAGCGGAGACCTACAGTAAATATTCATGTTGACTAAATCCTGCAGAGGAAGAGACGGTGACTATATACAGTATCGCTCAAAAGTAGACACACTAAAAGATGGCCCACAGTTCGAATGTTTATCTGGTTTACAATAAAAATCCATAATCTACATGTACAAATGTAGGGAATTTAGTGTTATGATATATTGCTTCCTGTATAAAGGAATTTCTCTGAAATTGCAAAATTTCATACATACAGTTTTCAGCAATCACCATGGGGTTATTTTAAACAAAGTAAAAATGCCTGTTTATTCTCTCTCTAAGCAAAAGTCAAGTCCCAATGCTAGTGCACTTTTTGAGGTTCAAACTGAAGGGCGAATTATACTTTAATCTGTCTTTGTAATGGCTAAAAATTTCTAGTCAGATATATAGAATTTTGATATGCAGCCATTACAACATACTAGACAACCACAAAACTGGGAAATGTTACGATTCTAACTTAAAATTACTTATTCCTCCAGGTAAAATTTACGACAAATATACCACATTTCCTACAATATCTGAAAACAAAAGAGAGCATTAAAAAAGTTAACTTGCCCCCATTTATTGTCCCCAGTTACTACAGACAATTGGTAACATTTCCGCTCTAAGATTAAATTTGATTTATTTATGAATGCAATCTAGACCCTGATCATTAAACTATAATAATTATGGATTGTTATTTACAATAATTTAGAAATAATAAAAACACTTTCAATAAAACCACTGCATACAAGTATATTAAAAACTATTGTACTTCCAATGAAATCAAACTTTTATCCTCTGATTGCATTAAACCAACTGATCAGAGTTATCATTGATTTATCATTATGAACAGTAATGTCTGCATAAGAGTTACATTTTATAATATTTCTTATTGGGTGTATTAAAGCTATTTTCCAAAATATCACAGTCCCAATAAGTAATATACGTTAAATGCGCCAAAGTTGCTTTTTATTTGTGGCCACTCTGCTCGCTGCCTCTGCCCACAGGCACCACCCCTGCAGCTCCTATTGGTTCGTGGCCAATGGGAGCTGCAGAGCTAGAGTGCAGGGCCAGGGGGTGGGGGCGGTACGCAGAGTTGCCTGCCATGCCTCCACCTAGGAGCAGTCGGGACAGGCCGCCACTTGCGGAGAGCTGCCCAAGGTGAGCAATGCCTCGGATCCGACACCCTGCACTGCCTCCCGTGCCCCAACCCACTGCCCTGAGCCCCCTCCTGCACCCAAACTCCCTCCCTCTTAGTTAACTATAATTTTTCACTTAGCTGTCCTCCCCCATTCTCCCAACATGCTAGATAAAACAGCTTTTACTGTATTTACATGCCAGATATGCCAAACATTCATATGGCCCTTCATGCTTCAACCACCATTCCAGAGGACATGCTTCTACGCTGATGAAGCTCACTAAAAAATCATGCATTAATGAAATTTGTGAATGAACTCCTTGGGGGGGGGGGGGGGAGAATTGTATGTCTCCTGCTCTGTTACCCGCATTCTGCCATATTTCATGTTATAGCAGTCCCAGATGATGACCCAGCACGTGTTGTTCGTTTCAAGAACACTTTCACTAAAGATTGGCAGCTCTGCACACTGCCTCCATCCTCACTCCCTCCACGAGTGCTGACTCTGCAGCTCCCAGCCCATTGGCCAGAAACTGTGGCCAACAGGAGCTAGAGGAGGTGGTGCCTGCAGACGAACGTAGCATGCCTGCAGAGTTCCCTGGCCCCGCCTCTGCCAGCAACAGCAGGGACAGGGCACCGCCCGAGGTGAGCCTCCCCACAAGTGGCCCCCCCATCCCTGCTGTTGCTGGCTGACGTAGGCATGGCCAGCAGCTCTGCATGCTGCCTCCGTTCCCCCTCCCCGAGCGCTGCCTCTGTGGCTCCCAGCCCATTGGCCGGGAACCGTGGACAATGGGACCTGAGGGATGGCACTGGCTGCAGCTCTGCGTAGGAGCCTGAGGGGGACATGCCACTGCTTCCTGGAGCTGCTTGAGGTAAGCGCTGCATGGAGCCTACACACACTCACACATCCTGTGACCCACCCCACTGCCCCAGCCCTGATCCCCCTCTCACCCTATGAACCCCTTGGTCCCAGCCTGGAGCACCCTCCTACACCCCAAACCCCTCATCCCTAGCCCCACCCCAGAGCCTGCACCTCCAGCTGGAGCCCTCACGCAACCACCCCCACCTCCTGCATCCCAATCCCATGCCTCAGCCCGGAGCCCCCTCCTGCCCCCTGCCAATGTCTGTCACTAACTCCAGTAATTTTGTCAAATGTCCATCGTGCAACGTGGTGGTGCTAACCCTGCATGGATGAGTGTCCTCTGGAAAGGTGGCTGAAGCATGAAGGGACATATGAATCTGGCACATACATATCTTGCAACACCAGCTACAAGAATGCCATATGAACACCTGTTCTCACAGTCAGGTGACATTGTAAACAAGAAACGGGCACCATTATCTCTCATAAATGTAAACAAACTTGTTTGTCTGAGCAATTGGCTGAACAAGAAGTAGGACTGAATACACTTGTAGGCTCTAAAGTTTGACATTGTTTTATTTTTGAGTACAGTTACTTTTTGTACATAATTCTACATTTGTAAGTTCAACTTTCATGATAAAGAAATTGCAACACAGTACTTGTAATGGAGGAATTGAAAAATACTATTTATTTTGTTTTTTACAGTGCAAATATTTGTAATAAAAAATAAATATAAACTGAGCACTGTATACTTTGTATTCTGTGTTGTAATTGAGATAAATATATTTGAAAATGTAGAAAACATCCAAAAATATTTAAATAAATGGTATTCTGTCATTAACAACACAATTAATCGTGCGATTAATCACAATTAATGTATTTAATTGCTTGGCAGCCCTATTAGAAAGTTTTTAAGATGAATTACAATTTATACACAGGACCAAAGAAACCAATTGATTTACCTATAGCACTTCATGTAAAGCTTTATTACATTCCCATTGATTTTCTTTCATAATACTTTTCTCTTCTATGGACTGCAGGAATGGAAGAAAGAGTATATCTTTTCACACAATGCAGTCAAATTATATTTATCCAATCCTCTTAAATTTATAGAGTGGGTGCTCTTAGAACAGAAGAATCTTGAGTACTCAACTCATCTTAGCTAAATGAGAAGTTAAACATGAACAGCAGCAAAAATATAACTGATTACATCTGTCTATTGTTATAACATTCTGACAGCCAGCTTGTAAATTTTCAACAACCCTCATCAGTTTTCTGTAGCATTAGGCCATGTCAGTAGACAAAGCAGGAACATTACTAGACCTAGTGATCTTAACCCTGTCAGAAGTTGGCAGTTGGATACCAGATGCCTCTTTCTTACTGTTTTTCATTGTAACTAATGAGTTCACCTACTACATTATGGAAAAAATATGGGCTTAAGTTAAGTAAATGACATGACGTCTATGTGGTGACCTGATCTGTCACATTCCTTCCCTAAAATATCTTGTTTTACTGTGATTTATGAAGTGCATTGCCATTTTTTTTGCCTATTAAGTTATCTAAATAGTTCTTACTATTTAGACACTTTAAAAATAGTGTAAGAAACAAACATATAGCCTTCCTATTATTACAGACATGAAAAGTATATTCATGAAGGTAATATATATGGTTTTGCTATTCCAATAAATTGTCATTAAAAAGACAGTCTGCTTTTATCTTTACCCCACGCTTCCCAATCCTAAGTAATTAATCATTTGTATATATTACAGGAACTCATTTTGGATTTCTTTGCCACATTTATTCTGTTTCTTTTATTACATACAAAATAAAGTTCAAAGTTTGCAAAAGTCAAATATTTGAAAGCAACAATTTTAAACTGCTAATAGTAAGGCCAAATCAAAATAGTTGTTCATGAAGCTAGCAAATTCAACTCCCCAATCCATAGGCGGCAGGTATCATAGGCTGGGGGAGGCTGTGCCTCCCCAAACAGCCAGGAATGGCCCCCACCAATGCTCCACCCCCAGGCTCCCTCCATTGCTATGTGGTGGTCCCAGCTCAAGCTGGGGCCACGCCGCCCACCCTCCCAGCACTCCAGGGCTGGGGCTGTGCTGCCAGCCCTCCCAGCGGGCTGGAGGCGCTAGCCTGGCAGCTGCGGTGGTAGGGGCTCTCTGGGCTCTGGCGTGGGGTGGGCGCAGAAGGGGCAGGGCCTTGGGTGGAAGGTTAGCCTCCCCCAGCCGGCAGTTCACGCGCCGCCAATGCCCCAGTCCCACAACTATCCCGATACCATATGTCAAAGTCCTGTTGCAAACCACGGAGATACCAGAGCTCTTAAAAAAAAAAAGTCTACTTTTTTTTTTTTTTTTTAAATAATGGAAAGTGTAAGGCAGCCTTAACAGGAGAGTCGTTGCCACTCTACCATAATTAAAAGCAACATAGTGACATTTTGTTTATTAGCCTGTCCATTAGCCCTTCTATCGCCACATAGAGAGCACCATCAGTGAATGGTTCCTGGTCTTCTGGTCACAAGGAAAGAACTCTAAACACATCCCTTTCCATTGTCAAGTACCAGGTACTTTTCTGTACCTGTAGAAGAAGCAAGACCACCACAGAACAACTACACCTACCTACTTTGTTCTTAACCTACAAAGGACACAAGTGAATGACTCAAAATTACAGGAAACATGTGGAAAGGGATTATGATAACAACAAGTGGAGTTGTGACAGAAACATGCAAAGCAAGTGAACACAAAAGTAACAGAAAATGACAATGGAACAAATGTATAAAACAGAGAGCTTTTATCCAACGTGACAAACTACTCCAAGTCCACTCTTATTCATCTCTCAGTTCCCGGTACTGGAAACTTCATTTTGTATCATAGGCAGAACTTACAATGGGGAGTGGTGAGAAATCCTTGCTGTCTGGCCCTGGTCTTAGCCTGAGCAAGTTGCTGCACCTGCTGATTAGTCTGTACTGATCCTGTCACTGGCAGCTAGGCTTTCCATGTGAGTTTAGTATGACTGTTTGCATGTGCACCACTTATTAGACATGATTAATCTTTAACTCCATTTATTGAGACCGTCCTCATTCGCTCTCTCACTTTGGCTTTCTGGGCACTGCTATGTGACTCATTTTGCTTTTTATTCTAATTAGATCTCATTTGCTGCTGGGCCTATTTAAATAATTTTTTTCTTTGCTAACTGAAGGATAGTAGGGATAGGGAAGAGGAAAGGAAGAGCCCACTTGATTTACTTGGCTACTTTTATTTCTTTTGCCTCCTCCACAGGCTGAACATATGTTTTTTCACAATTCTCTCTGGACTCAGGCAGACAGAAAAGAAGGCCCCATCTATCCTGAGTTAAGAACCGTATTAACCAAGCCATTTCTGCATAACACAGCTCCTACCCCAGTGTAGATGGGGTCCTCAGTTTACGTATTCAAAAACCCCAAAACTTGACTCTTCTTTGCAGTGAGGAATAATTTCAAACAAGTATACATGGGTTGCAAACCATAAAGGTGGTGTTCAAGGGAACTTTCCTGTCTTTACCAAATATTCACTAAATAATATTTTTAAGCATCTGCTGTTATGGTACCTGGAACACTGGACAATCACTTAAAACATCATAAAAAGAACATAAAATTTAAGGAACGATATAAAAGCCAAACAATGTGCTCATTAAAATACAGATAATGGGGGTATTTTCCAGTTGTTAACAGCTACTGGAAAAAATGTTTTTTTACTATCTCATTTCCTCCCTCGGCATGCCTTCCCCCGCATTCTCTGCAGTAGTGCTGCCCAGCCTTTTCCACCAACAGCATCTGCTAAGACATCTATACACCAGTTTTGAACACCTACCCCTGGTTGCCAAACTAAACAGCAAAAGGTTTCAAAATGTTTCAAGGCCTACTGGTCAATGGAGAAGTAGCAATAACTGCAAGACACAGGGAAACTGAATACACAAGGAAATACTATATGTGAGTTGTAGAAATTCCAGCAAATAGAGGAAAAAAAAGAGTACTGACACCAGTTTTGTTTGTAGTTAAAAACCTATATGAATACAAGGTAAGGACAAATGACAGCACACATTTATTGTGAACTCTATTTCCCTTGCTTTTGTAGGTTTATGTAATAGCCGGCATGTGCAAATTCAGAAAATACTTGTATGATGTGGAAATAATTTTGCAGATTAATTAGGGAATATTTTTTGGGGAAGTAAGATGAGGGAAATAGGGAGGAATCTAGGGAATGGTTCTCAATTATTTGGACAATGATATTGTCTCCACAAACCTTTGGTGAAGGAGGCTAGTTATAACAATGACCTCTTTGAAGGGCTGGGAAACCTTGCAAGTCAAACAGTTTCTGAAGCGCTGGGCTGGGAAACCTTGCAAGTCAAACAGTTTCTGAAGAACAGCCTTCATGCAATGTTGAGATAACAGAGATTTCAGACCGTGTGAACCAATGTCCACGTTACAAGGCTAGAGATTTAAGACAGAAGTATGTTGTGGATCTACTACTGAAGCTCGCACTTTGCTGGTTGAGCGAGCCACAAGACATTCAGGTACAGGGACAGCAATTTTGTAGCTTCACTAGATGCATAAGTATTATCCACTTAAACAGCCTTTGGATCAAGATGACTTGAGTCTCAGATATTTCTGCAAAGACAAGTAGTCTGCTGAACTTTCTAAGATATTTAGTTCTGTCTAAGAAAAAGCCAATACTTCAAACATTCACAGTGCGTAGTTTCATCCCACCAGTCCGCTAACAGGACTTTGGGGAAAAAACAAACAGTGATATGGACTGAGGTGAAAATCCGATTAATTTTCTGGCAAAAAATTGGGGGTGAGATTTAGGTACCACTTGTCTTTGTGGAATATTGTATAAGGTGGTTAGCCGATGGTATCTGCAACTCCAAGATTCTCGTGGGTGAGGCAATGTCCATTAAGTGGTACAAAGAACAAGAACATCTGGGTTCAAAAGGCCTTTCCATGATTTTATTCATCATCAGATTCTAGTCCCAAAGATTATTGGCTACCAGATGGGAGGGAACCAAAATTTGTTAAGCTCTTTATATTTTCCCTTCTCAGGATGACAGACACTATGGTTCTGAAGAAGTGCATCTGAAGAAGTGGGTTTTTTACCCAGGAAAGCTTATGCCCAAATAAATCTGTTAGTCTTTAAGGTGCCACCGGCCTCCTTGTTGTTTTTGTGGATACAGACTAACACGTCTACCCCTAATACTAGACACTATGGTTCTCTTTCACAAGGACATAGTAGGAAAAAATATCAACTAAGTAAATCTTTAGAGTAGCCAGGGATAACTTTGGTTACACCAGAGACAGGGGAAACCTATGATAATTAGATCTGGACAGGAAACTATCTGGAGAAAACTTTTCAGACCAGTTCTATTTAGTAGCATAACACTTCCTAGCACATGGCTTTCTGGACTCTATCAAGACTGCCTGGATCTCCTCAGGTAATCATAAAATGTCTTGTCCTAGAAACCCTGCAGCCATACTGTCAGGTTAAGGAACCTGAGATCTGGATGTTTTTCTACTGACAGCAGATCTTGACACAGAAGAGAGTGAATGGATGATCTTTGGACAGAAACCAGCAACTCTGAAAATCATGCCAGCTTGACTAAAAATCATTCTGAGTCTGTCCTGCTAAACATTTCCTAAGTATTCTGGGGAGGAAAGAAAACAGAGAAAAAAAGCATAAAGGAGCCCTTTTTCACAGCATAAAATAGATGCATCTGATATACTGTGAAACTGTATCAGTTCTCAAGTAAAATGTGGAACACGTGTTCTGACTTGTAGAAAATGTGTTCATGTCCAAATGACCCACCTTGCAACTAACAAACATGCCACTGAAGATCTAAGTGACTGCTGATCTTCATCTATCCAGCTCAGGATTTTGGCTATGTTTTGGGGAGAGGGGGCACTTTTCTCCAAATACTGCATTCCAACAGACTAATTTCCTTCTGACACCACTGAAGCACCCAACCTCTCCCTTTTCTCCCTATTCTATTAAAGTGATACGTGAGACCCACACTGTCTGAAAATCTGTGCTGGCTACTCTCTGATCTGTAGGAGAAAGTAATGCCCTGAACTCTAGCAAGTTATATGCAGAGATCTAATTCCTGAAGCTTCCAAAAACCATAGGCAATTAGAGTCTAAATTTTCACCCCAATTTAGATGAGAAGATATGTACCTATCATCATTTGAGGAACCATCTGAAAGGACAGCCACTACAAGACATTCTCAGTCGAAGTCAACCACAGCATAGAGTCTTCCAGCTGCTAAAAGGGTAAGTTACCATATCTGAGATAAGAATCTTTGTTTTTTGTACCAGATGCACAAGGGTTGTTCCCACTAACTTGCAAAGGTGGTGACAAAAGGTACAGGCCACTATCCAGCCTATTGCTCTCAGATAAAATGTCACTGGGTCTTTTTGCTTGGACCACTTGGATGACATCATTTGGATGAGCTCACAGAACCTGACTTGAGTTAGGACAGAGCCCTGGTAGGTTCTAGGGTGGTCTCTATAAAAGTCAGAACCAAAATTGAGGCCAAGATAGATTTCTTTGCTTACTTGCAGATTAAGAGATATGAATAGGGGAACTCATATGATTGAAGTGAATTACTATGCTCTAAGATTGAGGTCTTTTGAGTCAGTTGCCCAGATACAAACACACTGGAAGGATCTAACAACGTAGATGAGCTGCAATCCTAGGCGAGCACTTGGTGAATACCTTGGGGGCTGCTGTCAACCCAAAAAGTACTATCTTCTGGGGGCAGTGGTCATGACCCACAATGAACCTGAAGCACTTCCTGTGCCTTTGCCTTATTGAAAATTTACATGCTAAGGGACAACTAATGTCATCATCTGAACATCGCTCAGTGAAATCCCAGAAAGTACAACAATGGAAACAGTGACTCCCTCCAGATCCACTTTAAGAGACTCATAGGCTCATCACTCTGAATTTGCCATGGCTGAAGATATGTCCTGACCAAAAAGTGACTTCCTAGTTCACATTATGCAGAACAACATGATTGACATCATCCTCCTGCAAGAAACTGAACTGCGGCCTTAGGCGGAGAACAGTGAACAGCTCGGTGAACAGCGGAGAGGCTAACAGAGGGAGTTTCCCTGGGATCTGTCCGAGAGGAGGTACATTAAGTGCTGCATTAGGGGGGCTGTGTTGGTGAGTATCTGAGTGTCTGTTGCGGGGACAGTTTGTCAGTTTGACCAGATGCTTGATTTTTTAAAAAGTATGAATTGGGAGTGCTTTGTTCCAGGTGAGCCTTGAGTGGGCCTGACTGTTATAAAAAGGCAGTCAGCTGCAAACCAGCTGAGCAGAGAACAGCAGAGAGGTTAACAGAGGGAGTTTGCCTGGGGAAAGCCCACTGAGGCTTTCATCTTGCAGGCTTCTATGAGTAGTTACAACAACACCCGAGGAAGCTCTTAGAAAGAAGGTAATATGCATGGTGAGTGTTCAGCTGTTGTGACCTGCACAGGATGTGACATGTTTGTCTTTCTTCCACAGGACAGAAGCAACTTTGTTTGTACAAAGTGCAAGCTGGTCTCCATATTGGAAGAGAAGGTTCAAGGTCTGGAAAAACAAGTATCGACCCTGCGTTGCATAAGAGAAACTGAAGATTTCCTGGACAGACGTCAGAATATGCTTCTACAGGCACAACATTCTGAAGATTCAGAGCAGGCTGCGCAGCGGGGACAGAAGGATGGTGAAGAAATTTGGCAACATGTGACCTCCAGAAGAAAGGGGAGCGTCCATCCAGCAATGCAGATACAGGTAAGCAACCATTTTCATGTTCTCTCCACATATGAATAATGCGGAGAGTGGACTAGATAATACATCTGAGGGAAGGGAGAGAGGGAGACTCCGCTGATCGGAAGGCATGAGATGCATTGTCTTAGGGAAGGGAGTTCCACGACCACTGCTCCCAAGAGAAGGAGGAGGGTGGAGGTGGTAAGGGACTCCCTCCTCAGAGGGACTGAGTCATCTATCTGCCACCCCAACCGGGAAAACCGAGAAGTCTGCTGCTTGCCAGGAGCTAGGATTCACGATGTGACGGAGAGACTGCCGAGACTCATCAAGCCCTCAGATCGCTACCCCTTCCTACTTCTCCATGTGGGCACCAATACTGCCAAGAATGACCTTGAGCGGATCACTGCAGACTACGTGGCTCTGAGAAGAAGGATAAAGGAGTTTGAGGGGCAAGTGCTGTTCTTGTCCATCCTCCCTGTGCAAGGAAAAGGCCTGGGAAGAGACCATCAAATCGTGGAAGTCAACAAATGGCTACACAGGTGGTGTCGGAGAAAAGGCTTTGGATTCTTTAACCATGGGACGGTGTTCCAAGAAGGAGGAGTGCTAGGCAGAGACGGGCTCCACCTAACGAAGGGGGGAAGAGCATCTTCGCAAGTAGGCTGGCTAACTAAGTGAGGAGGGCTTTAAACTAGGTTCACCGGGGGAAGGAGACCAAAGCCCTGAGGTAAGTGGGGAAGTGGGATACCGGGAGGAAGCACAAGCAGGAGAGCTCCTGACTCATACTGAGAAAGCGGGATGATCAGCGAGTTATCTTAAGTGCCTATACATAAATGCAAGAAGTCTGGGAAACAAGCAGGGAGAACTGGAAGTCCTGGCACAGTCAAGGAATTATGATGTGATTGGAATAACAGAGACTTGGTGGGGTAACCCACATGGCTGGAGTATTCTCATGGATGGATATAAACTGTTCAGGAAGGACATGCAGGGCAGAAAAGATGGGGGAATTACATTGTATGTAAGAGAGCAGTATGACTGCTCAGAGCTCCGGTATGAAACTGCAGAAAAACCTGAGCGTCTCTGGATTAAGTTTAGAAGTGTGAGCAACAAGGGTGATGTCCTGGTGGGAGTTTGCGATAGACCACCAGACCAGGGGTATGCGGTGGATGAAGCTTTCTTCCAGCAACTAATGCAAGTTGCTAGACTGCAGACTCTGGCTCTCATGGGAGACTTCAATCACCCCGATATCTGCTGGGAGAACAATATAGCGGTGCACAGACAATCCAAGAAGTTTTCGAAAGTGTAGGGGACAATTTCCTGGTGCAAGTGCTGGAGGAACCAACTGGGGCAGAGCTCTTCTTGACCTACTGCTGACAAAAAGGGAAGAATTAGTAGGGGAAGCAAAAGTGGATGAGAACCTGTGAGGCAGTGACCATGAGATGGTCGAGTTCAGAAACCTGACACAAGGAAGAAAGGAAAGCAGCAGAATACGGACCCCGGACTTCAGAAAGCAGACTTTGACTCCCTGAGGGAACTGATGGGCAGGATCCCCTGGGAGAATAACATGAAGGGGAAAGGAGTCCAGGAGAGCTGGCTGTATTTTAAAGAATCCTTATTGAGGTTACAGGAACAAACCATCTCAATGTGTAGAAAGAATAGTAAATATGGCAGGCGACCAGCTTGGCTGAACAGTGAAATCCTTGCCGATCTTAAACACAAAAAAGAAGCTTACAAGAAGTGGAAGATTAGACAAATGACCAGGCAGGAGTATAAAAATATTGCTCAGGCATGCAGGAGTAAAATCAGGAAGGCCAAATCGCACTTGGAGTTGCAGCTAGCAAGAGATGTTAAGAGTAACAAGAAGGGTTTCTTCAGGTATGTTAGGAACAAGAAGAAAGTCAAGGAAAGTGTAGGCCCCTTACTGAATGAGGGAGGCAACCTAGTGACAGAGGATGTGGAAAAAGCTAAAGTACTCAATGCTTTTTTCACCTCTGTCTTCATGAACAAGGTCAGCTCCAAGACTCCTGCACTGGGGAGGAGGTGACCAGACCTCTGTGGCAAAAGGAGTGGATCAGGACTATTTAGAAAAGCTGGAAGAGTACAAGTCCATGGGGCTGGATGTGCTGCATCTGAGGGTGCTAAAGGAGTTGGCGGATGTGATTGCATGGCCATTGACCATTATCTTTGAAAACTCAAGGTGATCAGGGGAGGTCCCCGACGACTGGAAAAAGGCTAATGTAGTACCCATCTTTAAAAAAGGGAAGGAGGGGGATCCGGGGAACTACAGGCCAGTCAGCCTCACCTCAGTCCCTGAACAAATCATGGAGCAGGTCCTCAAGGAATCAATTCTGAAGCATTTAGACGAGAGAAAAGTGATCAGGAACAGTCAGCATGGATTCACCAAGGGAAAGTCATGCCTGACTAATCTAATTACCTTCTATGACGAGATAACTGCTCTGTGGATGAGGGAAAAGCAGTGGACATGTTATTCCTTGACTTTAGCAAAGCTTTTGATATGGCCTCCCACAGTATTCTTGCCAGCAAGTTAAAGTAGTATGGGCTGGATGAATGGACTATAAGGTGGATAGAAAGATGGCTAGATCGTCGGGCTCAACAGGCAGTGATCAATGGCTCCATGTCTAGTTGGCAGCTGGTATCAAGTGGAGTGCCCCAAGGGTTGGTCCTGGGGCTGATTTTGTTCAATATCTTCATTAATGATCTGCAGGATGTTGTGGATTACAGCCTCAGCAAGTTTGCAGATGACACTACACTAGGAGGAGAGGTAGATACACTGGAGGGTAGGGATAGGATACAGAGGGACCTAGACAAATTAGAGGATTTGGCCAAAGAAATCTGATGAGGTTCAACAAGGACAAGTGCAGAGTCCTGCACTTAGGACGGAAGAATCCCATGCACCGCTACAGACTAGGGACCGAATGGCTCGGCAGAAGTTCTGCAGAAAAGGACCTAGGGGTTACAGTGGACGAGAAGCTGGATATGAGTCAACAGTGTGCCCTTGTTGCCAAGAAGGCCAATGGCATTTTGGTTTGTATAAGTAGGGGCATTGCCAGCAGATCAAGGGACGTGATCCTTCCCCTCTATTCGACACTGGTGAGGCCTCATCTGGAGTACTGTGTTCAGTTTTCGGCCCCACACTACAAGGAGGATGTGGAAAAATTGGAAAGCATCCAGCAGAGGGCAACAAAAATGATTAGGGGACTGGAACACATTACTTATGAGGAGAGGCTGAGGGAACTGGGATTGTTTAGTCTGCAGAAGAGAAGAATGTGGGGGGATTTGATAATTGCTTTCAACTACCTGAAAGGGGGTTCCAAAGAGGATGGATCTAGACTGTTCTCAGTGGTAGCAGATGACAGAACAAGGAGTAATGGTCTCAAGTTGCAGTGGGGGAGGTTTAGGTTGGATATTAGGAAAAACTTTTTCACTAGGAGGGTGGTGAAACACTGGAATGCGTTACCTAAGGAGGTGGTGGTGGAATCTCCTTCCTTAGACGTTTTAAAGGTCAGGCTTGACAAAGCCCTGGCTGGGATGATTTAGTTGGAGATTGGTCCTGCTTTGAGCAGGGGGTTGGACTAGGAGACCTCCTGAGGTCCCTTCCAACCCTGATATTCTATGATTCTATGAAAGGTGGATTGCTTATAAGCAGCCAGTGTTTCTTCCTGAATTACTAATGTTCCAGCCCTGAAGAGCCCTGACATAATTCCAACAATAGTGATAGAACATGCTGCTAATATCTCACCAAACTTTCAACACAATTATAACAATAGGCTGGCAAAGAATGAACTCTTAACATACTCAGTGTAAGGCCTGGTTAAATCCAATATATATGTTCAATAAATATATGACTTTAATAAATGAGACAAACTTACTGCCCATTCCTGAAGGCAAAATTATTATTGTAATGTACAGTAGAGGAGACATGATGGATATAAAAAAAGCCTCCTCTTAAATATTTTGATTTACTCTGTATGTCCACCCATCCGCTCTATTTTAAGAATCTATACTTTTTTTTTTTTACACTCTTGCTACTTATATTTTATCTCAAGAACCATACTGCATATAAATGGCAAAACTAATCTTTTCTATGTTTGCTACCTGTCTTTATTTCAAGTGCCATATTTTGTACAAACAACAATATTAATCTTGTTTATATATCCTTTTTATTGCATAAAATTTAATATTTTTTTTTAAATTGTCTGTATTGCTCTGTATGTTTTGATTTGCAAGCAGATGTGGCTAAAAATGAAATATCCTAATGCCTGCTATATAAAAAGGTGCTATAAATGCGGAACAAGAAGGTAATGAGGAAACAGGATTCAAATATATTTTAGGGTTTATTTTGCAGCACTTCTGAATTAACAGCATACAATTCCTTTTATAAAGGGTGGATAAGTACGCCGGTTATGTCACAACTAAGATTATTAAATTAGCACACTGAAATGACAAAAAGCTCACTGAATGATCCTGAAGTAAAAAAGATTATATATATATATTATATTTATTTTTGGCAATAATGGGGAAACTTTATGGGAGGAAAAATACTGAAATTCAGGTTAGAAACATTTGAATTTGAAATGAATTATTGAAGTCATAAACTATAAAGATTCATAAATGAGGGACTGAGACATACAGAACTTTATCTAATAGATCACCATTTCTCAAATGCGTCCACCAGTGGCTTTTCTTGTGGCCACAGGCTCCTGGGCAGTGATAGGGCCGGGAGGAGCAGAAGCTCCTCACCTGGGGCCGCCAGAAGGGGTTGGGCCCTGCCTGCCTCTGGAGTCACAAATGCAAGAGGAACAGACAGCTGGTGTGAGTTCCCTACCTTCCTGGAGCCAGTGGGGCGGCAGGCTCTGGGCACACAGCAGCGAGCTCCAGGTTTCGGTGCCATCCCCAGGCTCACCACCCCCCACGTTGCCCCAGCATCCGCTGCTGTCCCTAGTCCCCCACCCCCATTGCCCTAGCCCCTGCTGCCGCCCTACCCACCTCCCCATCCAGGCCTTAATTTCTCCCTGGTTTGCTGGGGCTGAGCAAGTCTCTGCTGTGAAAAACAATATTTGTATGTTTGTTAATATGACTTTTCAGTGTCTCCCAGCTAGCTTACTACCTAGCAAGTCTTAATTATAAAAAAGCGCAAAAGAAACAACAAAAAAGACAAGAACATGCAGAGCACCTTATTTGTGTTGCGATTCCATTTTGGTTCAGTAAAAAATAAGAGACAACTGTACATTATTTTTATTATTGCGTCTGCAGACAAAACCCCACATAAATAAATAACAATGATTTGGACATGTATATGTGCATGTTTCTTTGTTTTTGCTAAAGTTAATTAAGTATTTTAGGAAAAATTGTCAGAGCGGTCACCAGAAAGAATTGATGACCACACTCCGAGGCCACCAAACATTGTTTGTGAGAATGCTTGATTGAAGGGTTTAACATTGTAAAGCACTTGGAACATGAAAAGCACCATATAAGTGCTAAGTATTCTTAGTGAACTAGGAAGTCATCCTATTCCTCATATTTTATCAGAAGTAGTTACAGAATTAATTACTATTTTTTTCTTTGTATTTATCATTCTTTTTACTCTTTGGGTTTTTATCAGAGTGACACAGAGAGCACGATCATCAGATAAAGTGTGGTTGTATCCATTCACTTTTTGCACTTCCACCATAATGTGCACACAAGTTGGGAAATTCACATGCACACTTGGCTACAAATGTACCTATTTAACTTTGTACATATGCAAATCCCTTACATTTGAAAAACATAGTCCATGCATATGCATATTTTCTATCTGAAAAACCAGCCTGTATTACAAAACATTTGCTGTGACTGCAGAAACTGTCTCTCTCCAGAATAGCACAGTACAGCAATCAACAACACACAAAATAAAACTTTACATTATATACAATATAAAGGTTTACATACAAACAAAAAGTGAAAGAAAAAAGAAAAGGAAAGGAAGAAAAGGTAGGGGGTGTGAGGAAAGGGGGCACAAAAAAGTAGTACTAAAGATTTAATTTATTCCCTGTATGCAATATCTTTAGAATAGGTCTGATTTGTTTTCATAACTAAAGGAGGTATTGTTGCAGCAAGAAGAAAAAGAATAAGCCCAAACCAAAAACATTCAAAACTTCCTTCTCATCTCTCTCTACCTTAACACTAATTTTTTGTTTACCTACTATTAATTAATTTAGTAGGTGTCACTGAAATGAACAAATGGTAGAGGAAGTAGGAAAGATATTTCCTAAAGAAAATGTAGCCAGGAAGAAAGCCTTGTCTTAAGGGTATCCTCATCAGGTGACAGTCTGATCTCCATGTAACCTGAGGCGTATGCTTATTTACCAACAATTACATCACGGTTAGTTATTTAATTACATTACATTAAATAAGGACACCCAAACAGGTTAGGAGATGATGTTAATATTACCTTTGTAAAATGAGTGGGCAAAGCTCTGCTCAGGAATTAACTTGGCAAGGAATCCATGGTTCAAACTTGGGTGAGGGATAGATGGTATGACCACAACTGTGGAGAAAATCATGGAATCAAATGTGAGCCAGCTAATAATCGCCTGTGATCTGATCCACTGTGGATCCATGGCAGAAGTCCTATCTCACTGAAACATGCAACTATGGAACTATTAACAAAAATGCATTTCTGAAGGAAGGAAACAAGTTATGTATCAAGAGATAGGAAACATCAGACCAATTAGTAGGGAATCATAAGAAGAACATTTATAGGGAAAAAGACAAAGACAAAAATGGCTGAAATAGTTAATTGAAACAAGCAGTTTCCTACTCCAGCACCACAGCATATGACCAGGAAGGACACATTAAATACAACATAAAATTATGGTTTCTCATAGCTGACCATTTAAATATAAGTTTATTAAATGAAAACAGCCAATGAAGACATGGATTTTTTTTAAAAAAGCTTAGCATACAAAGGTAGAAAGTAAGCAAGCTAAGATATAACAATGAATTAGATAAAATGAATAAAAGGTCTGTCAATATATAGGGCTGTCAATTAATTCCAGTTAACTCAAGTTTTAATGCAAAACAAATTAACTAGATTAAAAAAAAAGTCGTGATTTAATTGCAGTTTTAATCACACTGTTAAACCATAACAGAATTCCAATTTAAATTTATTATAAATATTTTGGAAGTTTTTCTACGTTTTCAAATAGATTGATTTCAACCACAACACAGAATATAAAGTGTACAGTGCCCACTTTAAAAAATTTTTGTATTACAAATATTTGCACCGTAAACAAAAAAAATAGTACAATCTACAAGTCAACGCATGAAGGGACGTATGAATATTTAGCATATCTGGCACTAGCATGTCTGGCACCTTGCAATGATCGCTACAACAATGTCATGCAAACACCTGTTCTCCCTTTCAGGTGACACTGTAAAAAAGAAGCGGGCAGCAATTTTCCTGAAAATGTAAACAAACTTGTTTGTCTTAGCGATTGGCTGAACAAGAAGTAGGACTGTAAAACTTTAGAGACTACACTGTTTTGTTTTTGAGTGCAGTTATGAAGAAATAATGCTACATTTGTAAGTTTCACTATCATGATAAAGAGATTGCACTATAGTACTTGTATGATGTAAATTGAAAATACTACTTCTGTTCATCTTTTTTACAGTGCAAATATTCGTAATAAAATAATATAAAGTGAGCAGTATACATTTTGTATTCTGTGTTGTAATTGAAATCAATATATCTGAAAATGTAGAAAACATCCAAATATTTATAATATATTTAAATTGGTTTTCTATTATTGTTTGAAAGTGTGGTTAAAACTGATTAATCACAACTTTTTTTTATCTCACTATTAATTGCAACTTTTTAAATCATTTGACAGCCCTAAATAAAAGCAAATAGGACATGAATTTAAATTACATTATATGTGATATGTAAATCAGCAGTTCCAGAAACTAAGACAGCAAATCAAATTCAGTACAAGAAGCAACATGTTCATGAAAAACAACATGCAGAGATTTGGCCACTGATTTCTAATCACTCTTTTCCAATATATTTATATGGCTGTTCTGAGAGAGAAAACAGAGCACAGTCATAAACCAATCTGCTTAAATAAGCCATTGGACTGGCAGACTGAACATTACAAACAGTGGAGGAACGTATTTGGATACTAAACTCTTGGCAGGTTCTGCAGCTGACAGATAGTATCCCCAAAGACTGGGATATCAGTTGCCATGAAAAAATAAGAATTCACACTAATCAGGTAAAGAATGCAATAAAGGCAACAATTCTGGTATATTAGACTTCCAGGAGCTTTTCAATGCAGACCCAAACTAGCAAGACAGCAGGACTCAAGAGAGTTAGCAGTCCTTGCTATATTAGCTTTTCACAAGACTAAGTTTAAACAGAAGTAACTTCAACTACGGAGCTAGCTGTATTTGCTGATTACAAACTTCAGACAGTGCATTTAGAGTCAGAGATAGCTGCTCACAGTAGACAAATGGCAATTTTTAGGTTTACTTTGACAGTTTAATATCTTGTCCTTTCAAAACTTTAAATTCACAAGCATCTCCTTCATTGAATGTACATATAAATTTAAAAATGGATGCATAAATACAGAATAAGCAAATGAAAGTAAGTTAAACCCAATAAGCAGAAGCTCATAATTTAAATCTAACTTATTAGCAACCAACATATTAAAGAAGCTTGGAGAAACTAAAGAATAACAAAATAGTCTAATTAGCCATCACACCTTTCAGACAATTTAAAAGAGTTTTTGTAGTCAAATATTTACCATTTCAAGGAAATTCTGAAAAACAAAATGAAAAATAAGTGGGGAAAATAGATGTACCTGTACTTGTTGGTGAATTTATTTCTTGTCTGATATTTCTACCTGCCTGGCTCCCACATCTTGCAGTCTCCCGTTGAGGTTCTAGTATATCACGGTACTTGGAGACCATCAGCACAGAAATAAAGTAAACTACTGCCAAAGCCAAAAATTGAGCCTGTTTGCTATCATCCTGAGTGAGAGGAAAAGGAACACATGTATCATACTTCATACTTACATGGAACTTTTAAATCAAGATAATCAATATGTTTTAGAAAAATCAACCTTTTTAGGTGTTATACTTGCTTACAATTCAATTCTTGAATTACCTATATACTAATTGGAATGTTAAAATAATTTAATAATGATTAATAATAAAATAATAATAAAATAATAGAATAATCATTTAATAATAACCTATTTAGGAAGGACAGTGTGGGAAAAAGAGGAGGGGGAATAGCCCTCTGTGTCAAAAAATAGCATTATCTGTTTCTGATGCACTCAGAACAAAATGATCTTGAATGCTTACGAATCAATGTCTTAACAGATAGACACCAAATAATACGCCATCTTGTGCTTTGCTACAGACCACCAAACCACACTAGGGAACAGGATGACCATCAATTTACATACCAATCTACAACATGTAGAAAAAAAAACGTGTAATCATAGGGGACTTCAATTTGTGTGCCATATGCTGGCAGTCTCATGCTGCCAGTACTAGATCATCCTCTGAATTTGTAAAAATTATAGGTGACAATTTCCTAACTCGAAAAGTGTTGAAACCAACACAAAGGAATCCTTTATTAGACCTTCTTCTAACAGGTAAATAGTAACTGATCACAGAACTAAAAATTAAAGTTAGCTCAAGTACAAGTGATCATGACTTGATCACATTACAATGTGAAAGAAGACTCAAGTCCAAATCAGCAATATGTATATGCTTGATGTGTTAAAGCCAGTTACACAAAGCTGAAAACAATTATGAGCCAAAATCAGCTAGGATTTCTAGGATGGAGTGTTTCTCCATCACGGATAATTTTTAAATCAAGATTAAATATTTTCTAAAAAGATATACTCTAGCAATTAATCTGGGAGTTCTATGGCCTGTGACATAGAGAAGGTCAGACTAGATGATCACAATTGTCCCTTCTGGCTTTGGAAATCTATGAATCAATGAACGGATAAGCCTAAACACAGAAAGGTTAAGTGACTTGCCCAAGATCTCACAACAAACAAGTGGCAAATTCAGCAATAGAACTAAAGAGTCAGAATTCCCAGTCACTTGCTCTTACTTCCAGACCACACTATAAATTTATAGCATAAAATGAGTGAAGATATTATATTTATTTCTGTGCCATTTACAGATGCAGCAACTATTCTGAGAAGTCTACATCAGCATTTGTGGTTCAGCATGCATTCCCCTATAATACTGCCAGAAGGGATACTAAAGTTATTTAGCATAGATGGGTTATATAAAGCTACTCAGCACCACCACAGAACTGGATCTTATATGATTATAAATATTGCATCAATAAGGAGGTGCAACATTTCACCCCAGAGGTTGCTGCATTTCAGAGGTTGTTGAAGTTTTCCTTGCATGTAGTTTGCATATCAGTTTCAGCTTGTAAAGTGCAATGAAATTATATAAGGCATCTTTCTTACCAAATAAGATCACTTTTATTAAACACTTCATTTTGTAAGAAAAAGGAGAAAGACAAATTATGTAGAATTTGGCAGATTTCTTCCCCCAAAATATGGAAAGCATTTTTTGGAGGTGAACACAGATTTTAAGTCCATCCAGCTTCCAAGGCTGTCCTTTTTTAAAATGAAAGTTATTTGTAACATTAATCTTTCTTTTAACTATTAGTGCATATATTACAAAAAGAAAAACCACAGTCCATATTACTCACCACATCACGGAAAACAACTGCTCGCAGACGATTAATGTCAACATCCTGAAGAAGTCTATCAGGATCCTTTATTGGGGAAAGGTTACCAGGAACATTTTCCAATGGTGTCTAAAAATGTAAAATTATTTTTCCAAACTGTACAGATATTTTCATTCAATGCATTTATTTGATCCCCAATAAATAAATTAAATACATTAGTACTAACTTGAAGACAAAAAAGGCAACATTCAGTTACTGGTTCTACAAACACAGTGATGCTTATTTTAATGCATTTGTAATGAATAGTCAAATACATAATTGTTTATGGTCTTCAAAAGCAATGTTTTAATCCTACTAGACAAATACACCACTCTCTAGTAGTTAGCATATTTACTGTACCCAGAGGAGACTAATTTTTTTGTACTATTAATAAGAAGTATTTCCTATGCATGTGATAGGCTGAAAATGTGTTTGTATAATTGAAAATAACTTAGAAAATTCAGCCTCATTCTATTTTATACAAGGAATTATTATTAGAGTCCCATGCAGGCCATGCATGTTCAGTATTCTACTTACAGTAATGTGACCTGTTTTCTTTAAACAATAAACACTGCAATCCAAATAATAATTAACATATAGAAGTGTTCTATTTCTACTGTCCAATGTTTGTCTTGTGCGGAGTTTGGCAAAATTGCTAGAATATATTTTTGGTATGGTTTTATAAAATAATCTAGCAATATTTGGGGTAAACATATTTGTGGATATAAGTCTTATCTGAACTGTATTTTGTGGCAAGAGACTATATTGTGAAAGTAGTAATGAGATTATCATAAGTAAATTTGGGCTGCATATACCAAAGTATCATCTTTGAGACCAGGGATGGTCTCTGTACATTTAGTTTAGGGCCCTTCAACCCCCAAAACTGTGAACAAATTGGAGAATATTCAGAAATGAGCAACTTAAATAATAAGGACACCAAAGTGACTGAAATGTAAGTGACAAACAAATTTAGACCCCATTCTTGGAGTCATATCCACAAAGACAGACTGCGATTTACACACAGAGCCCCACTGAAGTTAATGGGATTCTACAAGGATCTAAGAGTCCACCAACAAAGATTTGATTGCAGGCTTTGGCCATGCATCTCATGAGGCGTTAGAAATTAATGAAATATGTATAGATAGGTCAAATTGCAACAGGGTGGGGGAGCAGATTTGCTCTCTGGAGCAGAAGTAGGAGAGAGAGTAAAGTGTGGAGAACAGTTCTATTCACACCATTAAATTAACTATTTTCTTCCTTTTAATTTTTTTCTTGTTTCAATGAAAAAGAAAAGGTTTTCTTTTGAGAGCCAGGAAATGGGTGACAATTCAGCTTCTGTTTTAAAAGAAATCTAGAAACTAACTACTATCATCTTCTGCTCATTTTAAGCACTGGTACAATCTATGTAAACAACATTAGATTACCTTGGTCATTGCTGTTGCAGTGACACCCTGAAGAGTGTCCTGAGTTTTACTGCTGATTAGTGAAGATTTGTTCACCCTCTCTCTCTGTCTTTGTCGACATTCTAAACAGTTTCTCACAGCAACACAACAAACTAAAAAAAAAAGATGTAATTGAACATTATCATTAGGTGATTACAGTGTTACCATTTAACGAAGTGCCTATAGCTCTAAAGAATGATTATGTCCCAGTAGCAATTGTATAAATAAATAGGCATCACAAATCTCTTAAATTATATTCTGGTGATACTGAAAAAATATTATGGTGACTTTTCCAATTTCACTCTGTTTTTAGTTAATCAGGTTCCTTAATTTTATGACTAGCTGTCTTAAACAAGGCTTGTATATAAGGCTACAAGAAGTTTGAAAAAGGCAAAATATTCCCCTGTAACTGAAGTTCTTAGATTATGATCATATTTGTCCCTGTTGAGCCACTCTTTTTGGAAGCATACTCCTTAGTGTTGCCAAAGCCAACCTTAACATTTTTTGTGGCTAGAAGACAGAAAACAAAAGGTAGGAATCAATGGTTACTTTCTGTCACGTCAGAGATTAGCAACAGACTGCCACAAGGTTCCACATGAGGACTGAAAATAATAATTATCAGTGATCTGAGAAGGTGGGAGAAGTGTTGTGGCAAAACAGCCTTAGAGGTTTTTAAGACCCGGCTTGACAAAGCCTTGGCTGGGATGATTTAGTTGGGGTTTGTCCTGCTTTGAGCAGGGGATTGGACTAGATGACCTCCTAAAGTCTCTTCCAACCCTGATATTCTATAATTCTATGAAAATTTGCAGCTGACAAAAATTATTCAGCTCAGTCAAGAACTGAGAAGACTATGAGGAATTTAAGAGGGACTTAGCCAAACTAGATAAACAACATGCAATATGATGGCAGATGGAATTCAACATTGACAACTTAAAGCAATGCACAACAAACAGAATAATTTGAACTACACTTGCTGCTTCTAAGGTCCTACATTAATTGCAGCAATTTAGCAAAAAGCGTTGGGCATCACTGTGGACAGCTCAGTGACTTTCTGCTCAATGCACAGCAGCAGAAAAAAATCCTCCCCAAAACCAAAAAAAATATATAAATGTAGACTGCATAAGGAATAGCATGGAGAATAACACAGAAAATATTATAATGCTCTTATACAAATCAATGGTATAACCTCACCTAGAAGAGTGCGCTCAGTCTTGGTCACCATATCTCTAAAACTATATAAAGGGGTTCAGAGACAGGTAACAAGAATAATCAGCAGAATGAGAAGACTCTTTCTTGAACAAAGATGGAAAATATTTGCATTCTTACTATAAATTGATCCAATTCTCCATTTCAAAATGGGAAGTGGGAGCCAGAAGGTAGACACCCATTTTTTGTCTTCCCACTTCTCCATCAACTTCCCTTATCCCTCCACCAAAACTCTTCCCTGTAATATCCCCAAGAAGTGTCTCGTTTTCTCCACTTTGACAGCATGACTCAACTGTAGGATACTGGGGGGGGGGGGGAGGGAGACAGGAGACTGCTACCTGCAGCTCCAATACTTATTTTGGGAACTAGCTGTCACTGAGGTCAGGTGCACTTATTCTCACAGATCATACTGTTTGGAGTAACAGCTTAAAATAGACCATAGCCAATCTCAGTATCTTCCAATTCAAAATATAGTCTAAGGAATCTGAAGGAAATGGGAAAAAAGTGTGGGCAGGTTTGGTTCTGAACTAGCAGTGAGAATTCTGAATAAACCTTGTCAAGACTTCCCTTTTAGGGATCCCTACACTTGAGAAAATTATTAGAAGTTATAAAACACTGAAGGACAGTTGATGAATAGCTAATTAAAGACTGGGGAATCTGAAATGAACATCATTTTTAATGATGAACATGATTTAATTGGAGATTGGTCCTGCTTTGAGCAGGAGGTTGGACTAGATGACCTCCTGAGGTCCCTTCCAACCCTGATATTCTATGATTCTATGATCAACCATGGCTCCAAAATCAGAAGGATATTGAATGAAACAAAATGGAGCTCCTTATGGTATTTTTATAGATTTCAAAGCTGGAAATATTCAGCCAGCTTGCTGTGGATTTGTAACCACCTTTGAAACAAAGGTGTGCTGTTATACGAGGCTTTCCTGAATCCAGAGTCTGTTTTAAAAATAAAACCATAGGACATCGGTGCACCAGAATACTATCTTTAACGCAGGCTTCTTTGTTCCATTGTGGTTCTGCAGCTCACTCCACACCACTGAGTCTGGATCCTTCAAGGTCGCTTTCATTAAAAACATTATTTTCACAACTATAATATCTAACAGCTTGTGAATAAAATTTGATATAGTGTTGTTATATAGACAGCATGAAAATAACAAAATAGAATTTGCCTTCATATTGTATGTTGTTCATGCAGTTTGATTAGGCCCCTCTTAAATTCCTCATGAGTCTACTCAGTTCTTGACTGAGCTGAATAATTTTTTGTCAGCAACAAATGATGCTGCAATTCATTTGAAAAGACAATATTTCCAAGACCTGCTGCCAACAGCAACAGGAAAGATAACGAGGACACACGGGGTCACAGTTCTTCATACCCTTTCAAAGAATGTTTTCATTTACAAAACTGTGTACACATAGTCCAAACTATCACTGTTTGCTAGATGCTTTACAGGCACATGGGTGAGGTGTATTCTCCCAAAAGAGGATCTGCAGAGGCAATTCTTGGAGAACCAAAGACCACAATTAAAAATCTTACAACAGAAGAGCAGAACAGCAGATCAGTGTTTGAAGGAAACAGTATTTCTTCCTTTCACTAGTTTTCTTGTGTTAATATTTTACTATCCTACAACCTGATTTACAATTTGAATTTCATCAATGACAACTTTAAATCTGGACATGTGATTGATTCTCATCTATTTTTGTGTTTCAATAGAACCATCATAACTATTGTAACAAGTCAATAAAAACTCTGTGGTATTTTAGTCTATCACATCATAGTCAAAACCAGGTTAATTCCTACTTTTATTCATTGTAGCCTTAGCTCATTGATCTGTAAGTAATTATTTAATGCACACTGTCTGTGTTGTTCTATACAGACTTACCCAGCCTTAGGCACTGTCGCATTAAGCCTCCAGAAGACATGTTTTTTTCAGCTTCAATCTCACTGAAGTTTAGAGAACTGGCAAATACCAGTACATCAACCATAGCCATTAGACGGCTCAGGAAAGTCACTGCTGTCTCTGCTGACATTCCTTGGGTCACTTCAATATTTTCCAATTCAGTCTTTAAGAGAAAATAATTATATTAGACTTAACAGTTTCAAACAACAAATATAGCACACCCACATCTCAATTTTAATGGTTAACAATAAATAAGTAAATGAGAAAAATTACAAAAAAAACTATTTCCTATATTTAGGGTTGGCAGAATTCAGGTTTGTTTTATAATTTCAATGGTTAATATTGTTTTATATTTTAAGACATTTTTCATTTTTCCCCTATTTTTATTTTTACAGTTGCTGCAAATTAAAGGGGCAAAGGGTTGACTTAGGATAGCACTGACTGCAAGGGGCTCCCTGTGTAGATGGGGGGTTCAAGGCATCAGGGCCCAAGGTACGGGGAGGCTGTGGTCCTGGCTTGGTGGAACAGAGACTCCTGGCCAGGGTTGCAAGGAGGATGATCCCCTGGCTATGGGATGCTGCTGCTGAACAACTTCTGTGCCCAGGGATGGCTGTCACATTCCTGGCTGGTGGGTGAGTGACTGAGTAGGACCGTGACAGCGGAGTTGCAAAGGGCTCCCTGAACAGCCGTGGGGCTGGTAACACCTGATCCTGGCAGACGCAAGGTACAGGGAAGTTCGTGGTCCTGATGGAGCAGAGCAGAGCAGACACACTCGGCCAGGGCTGCGAGAAGCTGTGATTATCCCCAGCCATGGGTGAGGCCACCCTGCTGCTGAATGGCTCCTGCCTGAAGCAGGGTGGCCTCCTCCTTGCAATCTTGGCTGGCGGTGTCTACTCTGGCCCACCAGGGCTTCAGCCTTCTCTGCACCTTGCACCTGAAGAGATCCAGTGTCACTGGCTCAGTGGCAGCATAGAGACCTCTCTGCAGCCCCGCTGTCATGGCCCCACTCCTGTGACAACAGTTGATGACCGATCCATACAGGCACAAGGGGAGAGAGAGGCTGCACTCCCGCTGACTTTTACCAATCACTCTATTTTTCACTCGTTTCAGTATGTCAGTTGAAATGAACATTTATCAAAATCTGTTGATTGAAATTGAATCCTGCCAAGCCTATCTATATTTTTCATCAATGTAAATTACTTATGAGTGAACTTAAAACAATGGAGTGGGAAAATGAATTAACACTTGCATGCTGTAATAGGTATTATGAAGTCTAATATCTGTGAGAAAATTATTACTATTTACATAGAACCAAATTGTGGCCCAGCTACCACAGCCGTACAAGGCATAAGGGAGTGCATGACACCCCTTTACGTCTCTGAGCAAACTAACTGCATGACAGCACAGGAAGGAAAATGGGCTCTGCAGAGCTGCTATGTCTCCACCTGCCCCTACTCTCACAGACAGGTGGGAGAAGTGGAATGGGGTGGGAACTGGGCAGAGTCTTGGCTCCAACTACACAATAAATGACACACTGAGGAATGTACACTGTATTGGGCATCAACCTAGCACAGTTTACTCCCTCCCTGGATCAGCAGGGGAGGGAGTTTAGTCCCTCCCTGCTGCTCTAGTGAGGGAGGAAATCATGTCAAGTTTACACCTGTTGCAGCATTCATTCCATATGGAATCACAGTCTTCATCTTGGGCTGTTCCCTTAGTCTAGGCTCAAGGCAAAGTCACTCCTGAGTCTGCAATTGTTTTATAAATGTAAAAAAGGGTTATGATTTAGGGTAACATTTTCAAAAGTGCCTAAGTTGACTGGAGCCTGAGCCTCATTTTCAAAAGTGAGTTAAGCTCTTAGGGATAGATCTTTAAATTAATTTAGATGTCTAAATATGCAGGTAGGTGTCTAGTGGGATTTACAGAAGTGCCTAGGAAGCCAACTCCCATTAAAATCTCTGAGAATTAGGTGCCTAGGTGCTTTTGAAAATCCCATAAGGTGCCTATCGGCATCTTCAGGCACCTAAATACCTTGGCTTTAGGAGCCTAAGTCTCACTGATAATCAATGGGACTTAAGTTCCTAGGTCTTTTGTGAAAATGGGGCTCAGGTGCTTGTGAAAATTTTTAGCCTTTTGGTTCCAGTTTCAGGGATTCTGTAAGACAAATAAGGAGCTTAAAATACATTATTTTGTCCTGTTATACACATTTCTTTCCGTAACAACAATAGAGAAAATTCTTTTAAAACCCTTTATTTTCCTATTGCTGAGAATTTAATATCCTCAATGAACAGTAACTTGTTGAAACAGTTGTTTAGGTTTAACAACATACCAACAGTGCAAATAATGCCAAACAATATTAAGAAAACAATTGTTCTGACACGTGAAAGGTATAACGTGTCTTTCTGTCATCAGAATGATAAGATAACATTGCATTTTATTTTTCTAAAGAACAAGACATGTCAGTTACATGAGTATTCTGGGAAGGGTTGTCACTATTTAAAATCTGTCCAGCAAGACAAAACAAATGATATTATGACAATCAGACCTTTGAAACACCATTTCCCCCTTTGAAGGGCTGCCACTACTATTCCTCTAGGCAGTTATTCCCTGCTATTTTCTGTTATTTTTCTACTGTGACCCCCTTTTCATAGTAGAAAAAATTTATTAATTCACATAGAAAAGTAGCAAATTGTTTATATATAAAACACTTACACAAATGAAATTTAAACTGAAGAAGCCATATCTGAATATCAAGAAGCCATGCCAGGGTATACATTAGTAGGCTGCTGGTGCAATTCTCAGGGGGTTATAGAAACGTGGCCTTTGGACTCACCTCAATATACACCAGAAATATGCACCAATGGCCTATTAATGGACTCCCTGTTGTGGATTATTGCTATAATACAATTAACTATGTTGAACCATATACATTTTCTTAAGGGCGTAGATCTTCTTTTACCTCCCAATGTGATATGTCCAGGTTTATTTTCACATGACATAGTAAATCCATGTAAAAGCATGTATAGTTTTTACATGTATAGTTTTTACCACAGAATACTTTTTACATGATTTTTGCTAGCATTACATAGAAGAAAAAATTAAGATTTTCTTTAGGAAATCTTCCTAAATGCTGCCAATTCATTATGAAGACAATATATAGCCTTCTATTAGATCTAATTACTATAATGAAATCCACCTCTTAAAGGTAACACACTAACATGTATTCTGACTACATTTAAGAGACATTTTCTTGTTTAGCAAACTGTTTTCAGCAGCTAGAATGTTTTAGAATGGTATGGTAAAATTCATGCTTACTATGTAAATTTTAAAAGGAATAACTAAATTCCCAGATGGTTATACATCCAGAGCTTGAACTAAATCAGATTTTCACAGCAGACTGACACTTCTGCAATTTATATTAGATCATAGACTTGTCTAACTTTGACTTGGTAGTTTACAATAAGCAGCATATAATCACTAGCCAATGCATTAGATTACACTAAAATAAATATTTCAGGAAAAGTCCATAAATGCATCTAATTTACCCCTGACCATATCCTAAAATATGGCATGAAAATTGTTTTTAAAAAAAGCCAAAATATCAAATTATCAAAAATAATAAAATTTGAAAAACTTAAAAACTGAAACTTACAGCAGTAATACTAACCTTAGAACCCTGGACATGCAATAGACAAAACAGACAACAGATTACAACAATAAAAGAAAAAGAAAATTATTAAAGTTAACTGAAAATACAATGTAAAATTGAAACAAAGTAATATCTTGGAATCATATCTTTATCTGATTAATTTATAATAGACATAAACATTGCATCTTAGAAAGTGAACATTTGAAAACAAAGACTTAAAAAATAACTAAACTGCACATAGTGTGGACTTTAAATCTATTCTTTTAATCTTATTATACAGCTCCTTTCCACATTGATCCATCCAAACCGAAATACATATTTTAAATATATACATTGAGAAAATGTGTTAGTAATGTATGCCCACAGTAGAATTTTACTTGTTATATAAATCACGGAAGTACATGACATAATTGTGTCATTCTCCAGTTAACTGAAACTGAAAAAAGTAAATTCAGCCTTAGTATTTATGATTTGAGAGATAAATCATATGAATAAAATTAATTGACAAAACATACATATAAATCAGAAGAAAAAATGCTTGATTCTTCAGCGGTAATGCTCTTTGGATTGGAGCACCACAACATACCTTGTTACACATACACCAGAGTTGTGCACAATTTTCACACTTAATCCCAAACTGTACTAAACATTTGAATGAATTTGAGCCACCAGTGGAAGTCCAAGTTTTGGATCACCTCAGGGAGTTTGGGGCTAGTCCCAGAACACCAATCTTAGCAGTTCTGCAGGGTTTCTTGTTTTATTTTCAGTCAGAACCCCTTGCTCTCAGTAAGAGCCCTCTCCCCACAACAGGCCTGTCATTTAAGTTGTCAGGAGCCATATTTTTAAACATTATTTTGGGGGCCTTTACAATTTTAAATCCCCAACCTGTTAAACCTTAAAGGGTGGGTGCTGAGCAAGTGGGGTATCTAAAAATTGAGGGACTCAAAATCACAAGTCATTTTTGATAATTTAGGCCCTAACTACCTTGGAAAAATAGAAGACTACTGCACCTCCAGCACTGAAGACAATTTATGGTAGTCAATATTAAAATGTAATATATTACTAACAGTTACCACAATGTGCTATCTGTTTTTGCCTTGTACATAGAACAAAATCTTGGTGTCTCAGATGCTGTGATGTTGTACACAATAGATTTGCAGCACAAGAAAGATTCTCCAGATATGAAAGTAAAAAAAACCTATTTTTCAAGAATATTTTAATACTGTCATAATTCAGATAGCACATTTTTGAAACCAAAAGCATTCCAGCTATGTTACACTAATAGTCCATCACAGTAGCGACTCCAGCAAAATGAGAAGGAAGTTTTCTTTTCTTTTTTGGCAGGAAACGGTGTCTAACCATCCTTCCACATGTGGAAGTTTGGTCCGGACTCTAAGCTTAAACCCATCTTTGGGACCCACCCACATTTTTTCTTTAGCGTTTGAAACAGGTGAAACCCTGGTCCCATCACATCCATGGCATAACTCCCACTGATTTCAATGGGACGAGGATTTGACGTTAGGTTCACTGAAGCCCTGTTTGAGCCCCAAAGTTTCCATTTTCTCCTTTAACCCACATCTTTAAGTCCCTGGTTATGGCTGCCATTTTATATGAACTAATGACTAGCTGGAACTGTCAGTCTGTCCACCCCATGCTTTAACTGGCGACATATGTTGCTTTTAACAAAATGCATTTTTCACAATCCTGAATGCTCTTTGTCTTGTTTTGCATTTTCACATTTTGTCTTATATGGTTGCAAAAATTTTGGGGCACACGGAGTGTCTTATTTGTATTTATAAAATGTCACGTAAATTTAAGACACCAAAAATAGTGTAAGTGCTAAAAAGATGTATATTAATATCTCCCCATGCGAGGTCTTTGAAGGACTACCTCAGTCCCTGCTACCCCAATGAACAGTAAACTAGGACTGGGAAATGAACTCTTTCTGGCATATCATCATAAAACAACATTATTAGATCAAAATATATGCTTATCATTTTTATTTATTTTAGTATTTTCATGTATTATTTCATACATCCCATTGGAAATTAAAAGGCACCTATCCTTGGCTCTATGCAATTTTTATACTAAATCACATGCAATCCCCCCAACAAACAAAAAGCCCACCAGCAACTACGTTAAAAGCAAATTGTTAAAGTTGCAATGTCAAGCACTCAAATTAACACCTGAATATTTTGCCTGTGTGACTTTATTTCAGCCCTCTTGTGTGCATGCATTATGATACAGTCTTTAATTATATGATCACCTACTATGTTTTCCACAAGTGCCCTGCCTCAATTCACTGCACAGAACAGATGGTGCTCACTTAATAAGCAGAAATTCAATATTTTGTTGTATCTTCATTTGCTCAAGGTGTGTCCCTAGACCTTATTTACTCCACACTATCTAAAAATTGCTCGGAAGACGCATTAATAATTTCCTCATGGTTTCCTCTATGGTGCTCCTCACTAGAGTGCTTCACAAACATTAATGAATTTATTTTCACAACAACTCTGTGAGATGCGGGTTATGATCATCCACATTTTACAGATAGGGGGCTGAGGCACAGAGATGTTAAGGTCCGCAAGTATCTGCTAACTTTGGGTGCCCAATTTGAGACATCTAGAACCTGATTTTTCCAAATTCTTAGCATTATATAGCATTTCATATGTTTAAAGCACAGCTCCAGGTCAGTTGCAGTTGAGAGTGCTCAGCTCTTCTGCAAATCAGACCTCAGGTTCTCAAGTCAAGCAGTCAGAAAATGAGGTATACACAACAAATGACCACCTGTTAAAAGCTAGGTTAAGCAACTTGCCTAGCATCAGAAGAATCAAATCCTCCACAGCAGGATTCAACTACCTTAACAAAGAGACTGTCCTTTCCGTTCCTGTAATCCCCTTGCTTCATTCCCTGCATTTCTGCAACAAATGGAGCAGGGGTCCTACAAACAACAGTTTCCTTCACTAGACAACCCTGACTCATTCCCAGAGCAGGTCTATCCTCTGAACTGAATGAGGCAGGGATCCTGTGGGAAAAAAAACCAGTATGTGATCACATAATTGGAGACTATCATAATGCATACGCACAAGAGGACTGAATTAAAGTAACATAGGTAACCTTAATTCTGGAATTTCCTAACTTTTGGATGCTTGACTTTGCAACCTTAATAATGACCTTTTAATGTAGGAAGGGTTTGTGTGTGTACAATTTCCTAGGTTTAAAAAAAAAGCAAACTAAAAAAAACCCCAAAATTCCAGCATGTGTCATCATATTGACAACCATATAGAAAAGGTACGGACAAGGGCAATGAAAATAGTTGGGGATTTGTCCTGCTTTAAGCAGGGGGTTGGACTAGATGACCTCCTGAGATCCCTTCCAACTCTGATTCTATGATATTCTATGATTCTATCATTCTATGGATTCTATGATAATTAAGGAAATGGAACCACTTCCATATGAAGGGAGATTAGAAAGACTGGGTCTAATTCAGTTTGGACAAGAGGTAATGTGTAAAGAGGCGATGTGATAAAGGCCTATAAAATCATGAACGGTGTGAAGAAAGTAAGCGTTATTTACTCCTTCACATAACACAAAAACCAGGGGTCACCCCATGAAATTAATATGCAGCAGGTTTAAAACAAACAAGTCCTTCTTCACACAACGTACAGTCAAGCTCTGGAACTTGTTGCCAAGGAATGTTGTGAAGCCCAAAACTGCAACTGGATTAAAAAAAGAAATAGATAAATTCATGGAGGATAGGTCCTTCAGTGGCTGTTAGCCAAGATGGTCAGATGCTGGGACTGGATGACAGGTGACGGTTCACTGGATTACTGCCCTGTTCAGCTCATTTCCCTTGAAGCATCTGGCATTTGCCACAGTTTGGAAGACAGGTTACTGGGCTAGATGGACCATTGGTCTGACCCAAAATGACCATTCTTATGTTCTTATGATTCATCAGCAGGATAGGGACCATTCAATCCATGGCATAGACCTCTGCCACTTCAACCAGTGGAATAACTGATATCAGTAGTCAGCTGCCATCTGTTATGTGGAGCAGCACTAGAGGAGGATGAACACGTTGCCAGTTTTCACAGAGACTGATAGCAAAGGAATGGTGGAGACTCAGGAATTGTGGGTCCCATTCCAAGCCCTGGAGAGGAGTGCATTCTAGTGAGCACAGACTCTTCTGTCCATTTCCTGTGTGACCCCTTCTGTCCCTCCTCTTCAATCTATCCCTGTCCTGTCCTAACCCTTCAGCACCCCTCATCCCAGTCCCATTCTCCACATTTCAGGCTTCTCATCCCAGTCCCCGTCTCCTTGCCCAGCCAATCATATCCTCCCTCCACCATCCCAATTTCCTTCTGCCCAGTCTCCTTGCCCAGGTATTTCCAGTTCCCTCCTCTTGATTCCTCATCCCATCTTTCTCCCTCACCCTGACCTCCAGTTGTGCAGCCCCCATCTTCCCTGTCCTAATCTCCATCCCTGGGCTCCTTGTCCAACCTCATTGTCCCTTCTCCACCATCTCCTTTCCAGTTTCTTTGCCCAGAGAATACCAATTCTGCCCTCGCACCCCTGTTCCTTGTCAGACTGGTTTCCCTTCCTTTTAACATCTTCCCCCTGTCCCACTGGTTTTCAGTCCCAGTCTCTCCGCCCTCCCCCAATCCCGTCAAATTTCAGTGTACCCCAACACCTACTGGTTCCTCTTGTTTCCCTCCCAGCTCGCAATCCCCCTGCCCAACCAATCCCAGTTTCCTGCCTGCTCCCAATCCCAGTAGCCTTCCAGCCCGTCTCAGTCTCCATCCCAGCTCTCAGTCCCAATGTCTGAACTTTTAAAAGAAAAAGTCACTAGAGTTTTACCAAGAAAAGGTTGCAAGAATTTCTGAAGATGGGCAAAGCAATGTATCCCTACTTTTGTTTTCAGAATTGACTGAACCAAAAATTCAACTTGAGACAGACATCCAGCATGGAACATTTCACCACAAGTCGTTAAAGTTTGGCAAAGTTATAAGCCGCTGAGAACAGGGTCTTATAATGGGAAATGTCAGATGGTGTTTCCCCCTCCCTCCTGCCACGTGGCGTTGAGGGAAAACTGTAGCAAGCCAGTCAGAGACTTCAGCAAGTAGTGGTATAAGCAGCCAAAGCAGGAACCTTTGGTCCTTTGCATACTCAGAGAACTTTCTACAGTTTTGACTGGACTTTTTCTGCCCTGAGTTGATTGGCTGCTGCTCCAATCTTTCCTCTTCACCCCCCTCACAATCTTTTCACATCAGCTTCACTCCCATTTGACCCTCTTACCAGGGCCTCTCTCCATCATCTCTCTTAACTCTTCCCCTCCTAAATAACCTCACCCTCTCTCCAAAAAAAGGGACATTTACTGCCATCACATAATTCACTATGGTTGTGTGTTATACCCCTTTCTCCACCCCGGGTCAGTCCTATCTATTAGATTGTAAGTTCTCTGGGGGCAGGGACCACCTACTATTCTATGTTTATACAGTACCTAGCACTCTTGATTGCCCCTTAGGGACCACCATAATAAACATGATTAATAATAAAAATATAAAAATACCATAGTCAAACTACGTTGTAAAGCTATTTCTAAATTTACTTCAAGGTACTGCTGCCATGAAGAAACCACTCCTATCTTACTTTCATGAATAGTAAATACTACCTGCATTTATTGAAAATGTAAATTTATTTAATATCCAGGCAATGGGAAACCGCAATGTGAGCTCCATCTTAAAGATTAGTTTCTGTTTTTATTAATTTTAACAAATGAACCTAATTTAGGATTTTACTTTTGGGAGAATCATTTTCTTTTCAAAGTTTTTCCTTATGCTCTAATTTCACTTTTCTCAAGGATGTACTAATTTGGACCATGATTATAAACTCAATGTGAGTTATGCAATAGGAGCAGGACTGAGCCCTGGCTTACTTATTTTACCCTTAGATGGTCCAGGTTGGAAGTACATGGTGATTCTCTTTTTCTCCATCTTTTAGACTTTTCTCTTTAAAATTTCTACTTTCCCTTCTTCTGTATCCACTGCAATGAGGGATGGTACAGGGCTTTGTTGGAGTGTTTTAAAATTAAAAAAAACTGTTGATATCAGCTGCTCTATGCATCTCTTGGCATACAATACTCTGCTTCCAGCTGATCCCTACAGTTTCACAGCAGATTGAATCATTGCAGACCCATCTCTTTCAGAACTGGAGAGCAGAAAATTGAGTCCAAAGCTGACACCTGATGTAACGACACAGAGACCCCGTGCTGTGGCTTTAAAGAGCTAATTTTGACTAGACTGTCCCTAGTTATGCAAATAAAAATATAGCAATATCACAATGAAAATTTAGGTGAGTACAACATAACCATTCTTATGACTGAGCTTTCTATTTCATGATGAATGCTACAGTGGGTGATATCAGAACAAAGAGAACCTCCAAATCCACTTCACTGATTGTGAGACTTTTCTTATAGTAATGTAGCAGAAAGGATCCTGGGGAGCTTTTGAATCTCAAAGGCAGTTAGCTCCTGTTCTGACCTCCTCAAAACCAGCTTGTAAGAAAAACAGTTAAAGACAAGGCAATATTAGCATAGCCAGAAGGTGATTTTCTAGGAGGAATTAACAAATGATTATTGCAACAAAGAGTCCTGAACTATCCTTGGTCAAATCTGAGCCTGTTCTCAGGTGTGATGTCGTATTTTCCTATCTACTGGCTGCATGCATACTAAAGTAAAAAGCTTCCAACTTTGGTGCCTGAAATAGTTTATCATATTATGGTTCCACTGAAATCAATAGCATTTACAGATACCCAATACTTCTTTAAAAAAATCAGGCTATTTACATGTTTAATATGGAGTTAGACGCCTAACTTCAGGCAGTAAAGTTTGACTTTTTTGCCATATAGAAATTAGGTACCTTAGATCATTCCAGAGCCCTTTCAGCAATGCAAAGAGCCAACCAGGACTATACTAAGACACCTCAAGGAAATTTTTTTGTTAATATGCTACATACCATATTGTGTATTAGAGAACAGCTGTGGTTACTTTGTTATAAATTTATTAGGCCTATTTATTAGGCCAATTAACCGTAAAGTAGAGGCGGTTGGGAATTTTCCAACAAAAGGAGGTTTGTCAGAAAACACCCATCTGTTGACCCCAAAATATTTCTAAGAACATAAAAACGGCCTACTGGGTCAGACCACCAGTCCATTTAGCCACGTATCTTGTCTTCTGACAGTGGCCAATGCCAGGTACTTCAGAAGGAATGAACAGAACAGGTAATCAAGTGATCCATCCCTTGTCACCCATTCCCAGCTTCTGGGAAACAGAGGCTAGGGACACCATCCCTACCCATCCTGGCTAACAGTCATTGATGGACCTTTCCTCTATGAACTTATCTAGTTCTTTTTTGAACCCTGTTATAGTCTTGGCCTTCACAACATCCTCTGGCAAAGAGTTCCACAGGTTGACTACGTTGTGTGAAGAAATACTTCCTTTTGTTTGTTTTAAACCTGCCACCTATTAATTTCATTTGGTGACCCCTACTTCTTGTGTTATAAAAAGGAGTAAATAACACTTCCTTATTTACTTTCTCCATACCAGTCATGATTTTA